>NW_026991361.1:1262094-2524189 GCF_036370855.1 Dromaius novaehollandiae | reverse complement strand
GTGCCATTTTGCTTGCCCAGAAAATCCAGCCAAGCCTCCTTTGCAAAAGTAAGAGCAAAAATAAGCAAGGTGCCTTTCTCAAGGACTAAATTCTCATGACCATTAAAAAAAGGCAGCGTTATTTTTCTGCAGGATTCGTTCTCAGTTTAAATCTGTGATTAATGCAACTGCATTCTGCATCTATGGATAGGGCCAAATAGGAAATAATTTGGTCCCTTGTGCCCAGGCAGAGGATTATTTCCATTCCTAGTCTCTGTACAATATAATGTGTATGTATATATATTAAAATATATATTCACACATAACATTATATATTATATGTAAAACATTATATATAATGCATAATGCAATATATAACATATTATGTAAATAATCTATACACACATATACACACAATATATACATGTAGTCTGTCTGCAAGACTCTCTTTTATGTCAGAGTACAAGCACTGGCAAGCTGTTGAGCAGGACACAGAATACATGACATATGATGGTGATCTAAAAATTAGAAAGTCTCAGGTTTTAGCATCCACTGATACATCTGTCACATAATTTCTTTACAGATTTTAAGCCATTTTCACCATCTGAGCTGCAAATTACATCTTTATACACTGCTGGCTTATTAATTGCATTTTATTGAGGCAAATGTCACAGCCAAAATATGGTGTCAAATGTTGAGCTCTCAGAGACTCAAACCGATCCCATTCCGACAAGGTTAAACCAAATGTCATTTCCATTCTACATAAAATGTGAGCTTAAATATTCCATTTAGATGGCAGATGACTTCTAGATGTAATGACTGCTACAATATTTAATAGCTGCTGGTTTAACTTTATCTACATTTCTTAAAATGCCTTCTTTCTGTTTCTATGTTATTCGTGAGGTGTTTGTTTGAAAACCTACTGCTAAACTGTGAGTCAGAAAATACTATCTTTAAAATCAACTGATATTTCTGATAGGATGAGAACCTGCTCATTCTGAAGTCCTTGGGGATTTTGCCAAAGACTGAAAGAGGAACGGAGAGCTCCTTCTAGCTCTGTTGCTACAAAGAAGTAGAGATGAAGAGCTCAGACATACCGACATGGCTGCCATAGCAGAAGTCTTAAGATCTATTTGCTGAAGATGACGACAATATTTCATGCAGATGTTTGTTCAATAGACAGTTGCTCTCTCTGGGGAGACAGAACCTTCTCCATGAAAATAAAGACCACCAGCTTCCTGATGATAAAGGAGATCGAGGCTCATAATGCCAAACGCCAGTCCAGGTCAGGCTGTTCTGTGGGAGGTAGAAGGGAACATTTTAGCATTCTGGAGAATTAAACCGAACTGAGATTTGTTACTTGACACAGACTCCCTATGTTTCTTGTGAGCAGGAGCTGCATTCGAAGAGGCTGAGAAGAAAGATCGGCTTTATAGATGTCTTTGGCTGGGACAGGTAGGATGGGATCAAGACAACAGTGCTTATGCAAGGCAGCTCTGCTGAAATGTATGCACACAAGGCTGGGCTCAGGCTGAGGAGGTTCTGCAGAACTGGCTATTCCTGCTTGGACCCCTATTAAGCAGTTGATAACAGACATATTTCAGGATAACAGCCCCAGCCTTTGAGAACTAATTACTGCGCCACATCTTGCAGAGCAAAGGCCAGTCCTGCTCCAACGGGCCGGGTCACAGCCCTGCAGAGGGGCAGGACTGTGCTATTCCCTTTCCCACTGAAACTTTGAAATAACTGAAGAGACAGAGTACCTCCAGGCTGCCAAGCAGCCCCCCACTACAGCTACACTGAAGAAAGCTGCCACCCACTTGGCCTTGCTGCAGTGGGGCACACAAGACCAAAGGTGGTCACTGTCCTTTGGTAACAGCAAGTCGTCCCTTCCTGTAAGAGTCCTGTGAGACCAGAGCAGAGCGAGTGTGCGCTCCTGGGAGCAGCTGGGTGGCAACGCAATGAAAGGAGCAAAAAAGTTGGCTTAGGACATGCAGGGGGACGCGTGTTCATCTGCGGAAATGCAGTACTTTTATTATGGGAGGTCCGTGAAGCAAGGGCTGCTGGCATCTGTCATACAATTTTTATGGGCTTTGCCCTGGCACGTTTATCCTATCATTGTAGTTTCTGAGGAATTACTCTGTAGGACTTAAAAGCATTACAAGTGGCCTTTCACCAAGCTCTCTATTATCAATTATTATAATCTCTCCTCCTTGACAGAATAACAGCTATTTTTCCAGGAGAAATAAAGAGACCATATGTGCAGAAATACCAGGAGGGCCTGGAATAAACACAGTGGCAATGTCTAGATGAAAATTAAATGCTTCATCATGCTCGGAACTGATCTAAATCAACACAGCACTCAAAATACCAAGAGCTGCCATGGCCCCTTACCATAAGGTTGTTACTAGCAGCTTAGCAGAGCCCGTGAAATGTTTTAAAAAGATATATTCTGCAGAGAGATGCTGCAAATACTAAGGAGAGAAAGACTCATATGAGTTGTGTTTTTAACAGTTCCTTGACAGAATTTAAGCATATCAAAAAAGAAGTCAAAGTAGATATGTCAGGACCACATTCAAACATGTATTACTGCTGTTACAGAAGCAAGGTTCACCAGCACATGATTCGTTTTTAAATTATTATTAGACCAACTAATATAACTGGAAAAACAGCCAAGTTTCAGGCATTCAGATCCTTCTTCATCACTCATTGCTGTCATCTTCTAATGGAGAGGCATCTCTATGGACAGTGCTTAAGAATTTAGAGATAGTTTAATTCTGTCTAGACTAGCAATTAGAGTTTTTAAACTGCTGGTTTAAACAGTTAGGATGATAAAGGACATTTAGAAATGGCTTTATTTTCCTAAAGTAGACAGGGATTAATTGTGAGGCACACAAATATGCTTTAGGATCCATGTTGTGTTAAGAAGGAGAACTATCTATGGATAGGAGATGCACCTAGAGAGAGTGATTTGCATAACACATACACACACAAATTGCACTGGTTTTAGCAATAGTTCAGATCACTTGGACTACAAATCTGATCAAAACTACGAGTCATACCCAGATATCCTGAAATCTTTTCAAAAGCTAACAAAGAGACTTTCTTCAGGAATCTCAGATCAAGGCCTTTTTCTTTGTTAGTCTTTGCTGAAGAATAAACGTTCCCATGATGGTTACTTCTGAAATCACATTTAACAACCTAAATAACATAAATCTGATAATGGCTTAAATAAGAAGTGTTCCATTATTTTTACTATTTGTTTCCCACAAATGCCTTTTTAGAGAACTATAGCTGTACACCACTAAAGCATATATCACTCCTGAAAGTAACTTTTCACCTTCAGCTATTAAAAAAAATGAATCATTTTTCTTGGTTTTAGAGCCAGCATTTGAACATCGTGAGGTCAGCCGCAGAATGTGCCACCGCAGCGGGTAGCCCTGGGTCATCTATCACTCTCTGCTCCCATCCTGGTCTGTGCCAGACAGCGCTGCTTTGAAATGCATTGGTCCCAGCAGTGGAAACATTTTATCGACTCTTCCTGCTCTTAACTCATCTAATATAAATCATGTGTTTGTAGTCCCCCAAAACCTGTCCATTCAAATTAAAAGAAAATCAATGATACTTTTCTTTTTCTGACTTCAAGGCTCTTCTCCATTTCATGTCTGTAGTGATTTCTTGCCCTCTTCTGTCTTCCTCACTATATGTTGTTTCTTCCTATTTTCTTTCTTCCACTCATTTCCATCAAATACCCTGCAAATGTTGGTATTAGTTAAGGAACAGAACAAGTTTGAGGGGATGTAGAACTGCAGCAACAGAGCTCAGATGACTCCCCCCATCCACCGACTTCGCGGCACTCAAAACCAGGGAGCAGAGACACAACCTCCTGCCATTCCCACTCAGTTTAACAGTAAGGGAAGAGCTGGGCTGTAGAGTGGGTGAGGGCAGGAATATAGTCATATACAACGCCTAACAGTACACCTGCAGCAGTGTCTGTGTTCCCTGCAAGCCACACAGTGTACTTCCTTACATTGGCAGGTTTTACACAAAAGAACTGGCACATTTGGAAATGAGTGCATTATGAAGTTGTGTGTTGCATTTCTCTAAAACATTACAGGGAGCAGCTGAATACACACATATATTTGTTTAAAACATAGAATACCGAAAAGCCTCTGCTATTTTGCGTTTGCCTGTTTCTAGTGGACAGATTTTATGCAGACATCTGGAAGGCTGAACATTTCTCATGCTACCTTTGCTCCTAGTGCAGCATGAGCACCTGAAAGGCTGCAAGGGTCTCCTGTGCCATCTCCTGGTTGCATTAAGGCTTCAGAGCATCCAGGAAATTGCTACACAAAGGAAGTAAAAAAGCTGCAGAAGTTTAGCTGAAGCGATGATGTTCTTGGCAGCTTTGAGAGATGCCTTCCACTCCCCTACAACAGCAAAATGTAAGAGGAGGGCTTTCCCCCCCTCCTGTTTCTAGAACTAAAGTGCTTTTCCACTGCATTAATGTATGTATGTTATGTAAATCCAGTATTCTTCAATCACATCTTTTACATGTGTTCAAGTAATGCAGACCCTGGCCACATCTACTCCTTTGCTTTGCATCAATGGAAAAATGCAAATAAAATCTTGAAAATGAAAGTGACTGGAATACAATGAAGTTAATAAATCACTGAACAGCATATCCTGGGTGCAGGTGAGTATTTGAATTTGGGTTCCCTCTACTTTAAAAAGAGTGCAGAGGAGACTGAAGATCACTGCCGAGTCCCTCTGCCTCCTCAAGGACAGGACCAATAGCCCTGGGCACTCATGACAGCTTTATCTGGTCTGTTCTCACAAATCTACAGGAAAGGGGGTCCTACAGGTGTGTTACAGGTGAGTAACCTATTCCAGTATTTACAAGAAGCTCTCCAATTCAAAAATTGAAACAGAATCACCCTTACTTCAAAATTCGTACTGCCTCCCTTACCCTTCACAGAGCACGGAGAAAACACTCCTGTGTCTAGCTATAAGAACTCCTTTTTTTTCCAGCAACATTTCACACACATGGTACTGCACAATCTAATCTTTTCTAAATAAGTCTAATTCTTTCAGTCTTTATTTGTGTTTTCTAAATATATTTTCATTATTGTCTTCTAGACTTTTTCCACGTTGTTTGTGTGTTTCTTAAGTGCAGTGCCTAAACAGCAAAATATTCCTGCTAATGCTTCATTAGTAGCAAATAGAGCAAAATAAATACCTTCTGTCACGTATGGCTCTCATATATTGTATCTCAGGTCTTCCTTTTTCTTTTTGCCCTCTTATCTGAAAACTGTACACATAAACTCATATTCAGTTTGGAATCCATTATAATACCCAGAGTTTTTTCCTCAAGTTCTGCAGTTATTTTTCATTTTATATTCATCTTTCAAAAATGTAGGGCTTCAAGAGGTTGATTAGCTTAAATTCAAACCATTACCATACTTTTTGTGAATTCTTACACTGTATGTTATGTAAGTGTACTTTCCATCCCATCCTCCATGTCAGTAGTAAAAATACCAGATACAGCTGGGTCCTGGCCCTACTCCAGCTATCAAGGGTACCCTTACCCCTACTACATCCCACTTTTTTTCTCTTTATGCACTGTAGAACAGATTTTATGAGGTTTTAATGATCTAATACATCTAAAAACAGCCTTCAGCTTACTAATCTCCTATTCAGACCAGCATGCCTGTTTCTTGGTTAGCTTTCATCATGATAAGCATCATCTATCTTACCTTTTGTTTGGAGTGAGGGTAGGGAGTGAAACGGCAAACACTCCAGGCTTTTTCACCATCTGATATTTATTCACCTTTCCTGGTAAGCAAAGAAAGAACTTTATATGATAGAAAAAGTATTTAAGATCCCATTTTTATGACTTCTTTTTCCCTGCTGGCCATAACATTTTGTCTGTCCATTTTTATTCCTAACATGCTGTGTTATTCTTTTATACTTGTTGTTGCTGATGCACCCTTCTTGTTTCTACTTTTTCAGCATTCTTTTTTAATTTTTCAGGTCATTGACAAGGCTCTACTGCAGCCACACAGCTCTATCAATTTTCTTTCCTTTGCATGAGGATAGACTGTTGTTATACTTAAAATATGGCCTGTTTTAGGAACCGCTCTTTAGAAGCCCTCTGCTTTCCTGAACTTCTGTTTGCCTTAGAATTCCTTCCCTTGTGACCTTGTGTACCCATTTCTTGAGCTTACTGAAGTTTGCTTTTTTGAATCCCGTTGTTATTATTCTGCTGCTCTCATTCCTTTCTTTCCTTAGAATCATGAATTCTGTTGTTTCACAGTAACTTTCATCCTAATTGCTTTCCACCTTCAGATTTTCAACCAGTTTCTCTCTATTAATCACACTAAATCTAAAAAAGCAGCCCTCCTACTTATATCCACCATCTTTTGAAAGGAAAAGTTTTTCTCAACCTATTTCACAAGCTTATTAGACTGCCTATGTCCTATTATGTTTTGGAAGATCTGGAATAATTAAAGTTTTCTCTTCCCTGTACTGAGATGAATCATTTTTGTACAAATGAAGTCTCTGCCCTCTCTTCCTGCTTGTTATATTGGCTATAGACACTACTATGGCACTTTTCCCCTTCTGATTTTCACGGAGAAAGTCCAGTAGGCCTGTCTTCGAATTCTAAAACAAGTATATACATTTATGACAGTATTTTAACATATTGTATCCTTTCATCTCATCTTTCCTTCCTGTGTGGGCTTGCTCTCTCCAATACTTTGCAATTGTGTGCACTACAGTCTAGCTTCTTCCCATTATTTCCCACGGTCCCAGCACTGGTTTAGACATCCAAGGCTACATATAAACTATCCCCATGTTGGGTTCAGACTAAAGCATGTCCTAGCCATCATTAGGAGGATACGTAGCTGTATGGGTAGAGATGCAAAACACTGCAGCATGTCCCTTGGCCTGGACATTCAAAGAATGAGACTGTTGGCAATATTTCTGAATATACCATTCTTGCAATTTTAGTTGCAGCCTAAGATGTCTAGTAAATTGCTAAGTATCTTATCTCAGGTGTTCGATGACATACTGCAGTTCCCCACATCTTCTTTCTTTAGGTTTCAACCTCTTGGTCAAATTATCTTTTATTTAAATAAACTAATTTAGAGGATGGTGCATTTCCTACAGTGATCTTCAACAGATGGAGCCCATTTTTGTCCTGCAATTTACCTTCGGGGAGCAAAGTTACTTTGCTGACATCTTCTGTGGATCTGTACACTCATCTCAGGAGTTGTCTGCTCTTTTTTGGCATTTTATCTTCAAGCTCTTTGCTCTTTCAGTTCCCTGCATTAAGAAATACAGAATTATGAAAACTGAAAAGTCCTTCAAACTTTTGTGATGCAGGAAATTCTAAATAGAGATCAGCAAGGTGGAACTGTTCATTCTCGCATATTTTTCAGAGAGTCAGAGTATGAAATCACAGCAAAACTCAATGGAACCTTCCACCATAAATATAGTCTTCATTGTTACTTAAAAAAAAATTACAAGATCACTTCGGAAAACCCTATTAATAGAAGTTATAGTGGCGGGAGTTCAGATGACTAGCAGAAAATGTTTTAGATTTATATTTACATCTTAATGATAACTAAATGAAGATAAAAAAATTATTTATAGGTCAGAAAATGTGTTAGTAATGCAGAGATGACCCAAAGATGACCACTCAGCTAATTACTGAGTTTGATTTATGGGGCGTAGTCTTTAAAATACTGCTCAAACCAGCATTTCCAAAGCTTAGAGATCCCTTCTAAAGGTCAACATAGATTTTAAAATAACTGTTTGTAAAGCATGCTTTGAGAAAGAAGCTTTGCCAAAAAAGGAGAAAAGCTCTTAAGAAAACACAATATGTAATTTCAAGGAATATATGCTTTGGATTGCATTTAAGCAAGTATGAGAAAGGAAAAAAAAAAAACCCACTTACCCGCACTCTTTACTTCATTTTAATATGAGCGATTGAAACAATCACAATCATATCTTTACCACTGAAAAAACGTTGCCAGCTTCCCTCCCTTCAGACTATAGCTTATTTGTTTGTTATTTAGAAATGGCTTTCCTAAAATTTGGATCCTTTGCAAATCACATACAATACTCAGAAGAGTTATAAAAGAGTCCCAGGAATGCTTAAAAAAACCCAATCTAATACACAAAGAATGCAGAATAGAGAAAAATAAAATGCAAAGTTCAGAACTGGTTAAAAAGTTTCCAGGGAAAGAGATTTGTCAGAACCATGAATCTGTGTTGATTCATGAAATATTTTCCAGTTTCCTGGGTTGGGCTTCTATGAAATAACTCATAGGATCCAACAGAATTCAGTCATGTTTCCTGGCTTCTAGAGGTGTTGGAGCTGTGCGTCCTGGAAACTCAAATATAAAGCTTTCAAATGCACGTAGTGTAGCTAGGACTTGGTACCCAGGTCTCTACCTAGCAGAAGGCCTAAAAACCCCAGGGATTCTGGGGACAGACACCCGCGAAGGGAAGCAGGAAGAACACCAGTGTCACCGAGCAACTGCAAAGCAAGGAGCACATTTCATTTCAGAAACTCCATGGGTCACTGTTTGAAAAATAATCAACGTAAAAACAAGATGAGGGATGAGAGTGGAAAATGGAGAAGAAATAGGAGAGCTAGTGGCAGTTCCAGGTTATAGAACCACCTCATTTTTTCCAAACATTCTCATTTGATATTGGAACGGGAACATGGGGTAGACTGCATGCTCCTTCAATTATGCATTACTGACACGAAGAAACTTTTGTCAACTAAATCATACTGAACTTGTTTCTTTGACAAATTTTGTCCTTCATTTTGTTTTAAAAGGACATTCCCAACAAGGAAAGGAAACTTTATCCCCATCCCTCCTACAAGTTACTCATAAACAAACAATACAGTTAGATGCTAGACATAACTTTATTCAGAAATCTGTGTCATATAAGAGGTGCATACATCAGTGTTCATGGACAAAAGCAGACCAGTTTTCTTGTAAAACTGCGATTTTTTCAATAGCTATTTACATTATTTTTTATTGTGGGGTGGTATCTAAATAGAAAATCTTAAATATCTGATTGATGAGAACACCCCAAAGTAGTACCATAATGCAATCATATGCATTTACAGCAATACCAAGTCTGATACACTGAAGCATTACACAGAAGGTAAGAAATGATTTTTAAATGCTTGAATAGCACCAGTTATTGTCATAGAAGAAACATAATATTTTCTAGATGTAGTAATTGTTTTAAATCCTGATCAAAACTGTAACAAATATATGAGCTAAATATCATGGGTGCAAAATGCAAATGCTAAGTAAAACCAGAAAAGCAATTTCAACAGTCTGACTGACAACTGTATCCAATGCATTTACTAAGATCATGTGATTAGAAAGTTTTGTGGAGTTCTTTGCATTAGTTAAGATTATGCTACTTTAAATTTTACTGTCTTTCAAAGGCAAGGCGTGGCTTTAAGTGAGTGGTAAACTTTCATTTGAGAAAGCAAAGCAAATAATTAAAAATAAAAAAATTAGAATAAATGCATATAGATCAAATATTATGTGAAATTTATGCCTGATGATAGCATTATCATTGACATTCTTGCATCACTGTATTACACAAAGATAAGAGGTAATCATTAAGTGTTTTTACAGTTGAGAATTTTAGAGAAATATTATTAAAATAACAACACATTCTACTTCCTAGGGGTAAGTCAGGATACTACAATTAATGACAAGATAAACTTACATATATGTATCAAAATAATTCATCTTAAAAGTAGAACAAATGCAAGAAAATCCTGCTGGGGACTGAGTTCTACAATTGTTTAAACTAGTAAGACAGCACAAAAGTTAGTCTGGTGTTAATATATTAGCATGAATAAGTTACTGAGGTATTTAATGGAAAGAACTGGCACAAATTGTGTTTGACTGAGAAAGAGCAGAAGCAAAAGGCTTGTGTTCATATATATTGCCATTATTGATAAGAGAAAAGGAGAAGCTTTCCTCTTCAACATTGAACAAGCTACAATTTAACACGCACATGCATTTCTGTCAAACGCAATACTACAGTTTGCAAAACACTAAAGATGTGCACATTCCCATTTCTTATTTCATTATCTTTCCCCTCAAAAAAATATTCCAGTGCAGTTAGTTCACATTGCTCTTTCCAAAATATCTTTTTTCTTCATTTTTCTAAGAAACTACCTTCAGGATAGAGCTTATTTTAGCTGTTTCTTGCCCTTCCCTATCTCTCTTTGAGTACTACTAGTCTTCACTCTGATAGAAATACTTGTATTTGTAAGCAACTTGTAGGTTTAAAGTCTTGGCCTTGCATAAACCTTGGTAGCTCAACAAACTTTCTAGCAATATCGTCCAATTTCATTGGCATTTAGATGGCCTTGTAAGCATAAGCTCTATAAATATGTTAGCACCAAAGTTTCACAAGATGCAGATCCAAATTTCACACACAGTTATCTTTACTTAGTGCTGTTGCAGCATTACAGTCTAGTAAAGTAATGTCAGGAGCAAAAGCTATAATCAAATGTGTGCACATACGTACACAAATCAGCAAAGTGACTCTTGCACCAAGTACAGACAGAAACAAGCAATTTCACATCTGCCACAAAGGCAGAACCAGAGCAACAAAGTGGTAATATTTAGATTCAGGTCTTACTTTTATTTGGAAACAGGTTAGTTCAATGGCATTAAAAGCAAACCAAAATGTTTCAGCATGGCATTCCTCTCCTTCTTTAGTATGTTTGAAGAAAAAGATGGCCAATTATTTAAATCAAGTATAGTTTTCATGAAACACGCCATAACAGAAAAAACCACCAACAGTTAGAGGATAGCAGAGGACTTGTGCCCCTGAATTATATGCACACTGTGACAGGGTACAAATGCACTATGTTTTTATAAAAATATATTCAACATCTAATGAACTACACTCTGAACTCTCCTAGGCCAACTTTGCAACAGAAACCGTGATTTTAAGTTCTTTCCACAGTATTTCTTCCACATTTGTTTGTGGACTAATTATTTTTCTGATAAAGAACAGTGACAGAATGAGTTATCCTTTTCATCTATACCCTCTCTTTACTTTTCTCTTTATTTTTATCCTTTTGATAAGTCATCCAGGAAATCCAATCTCATTAGACAGTGTTTTACAATTCCATGTTAAGAAATATATCCATTTCAACTTGAGATAGTATGTTGAAATTCACTTCACTTAACTATTTGCTTGGGAATTGGTCCAGGAGATGTAGTCAACTTAATGCAGTTTTACACTTGGCATAGAACAGATAAAATGCAAATAATTACTGAAATGTTGCCTTCATCCTGCGCAGTGTGTCTTGAATTTTTCGAGAATGCTTTTCTGCTGGTATCTGATGGAAGTTGGCACAGTTGTCAGCTGCCAAGGCAGAAATGTCTGCATCTTTAAAACGAGTTATTCTTTGTCTGAGGTAAGACTGCAGCTTGAAATCTGGTGTAAATGTATAGGGATTCTCTTGAAATGCATGAACTTGGCTCACAACTTTTGCAATATTTCTTGAAAGAAAATATGGGAAAAAAAGATTATTTTGTTTTGCTGCTGATGATAAAACTTTACATTCAAAGGCACAGAGCGTTCACTTCTATATCTGATGTCAAAATGATGCAATGATTTAAACCGCTAATGTGAAATGCTGTGTTTCCTCTTATTACCTCATTAGACCATATTCTGTTCTAAAAATTTAGGTGATATACATATAATTAAAATAGTTACCTAAGTTTAGTCCACTTGTGAGCTCCATTTGTCATCGTGAATCCTCCAGTTTCAAGCTGTTGGACATGCATAGCCAAAACATGGGCTGATGGAATTGTTGGATGTGTTTTGAACCTTTCTCCTTCCATCAAACATAAGCTGTCACTTTTTAAAAACACCTGGTTTAAAAATGTACACAAACAAATCTCAGGTTTAGTGTCACAGCAGGCTTTATAAGAAGGTCTCCATTTTATGTGTTTAGCACTACATATTTATTTGTAATGAATTTTAACTTTTGGCATTGCAGTTGAAGAAAACACTTTAAATTAATCTGGTGGCAGACATTTTAAAATACGGAACTAAAGAAAGTAACTTCAATCAAAAGATATCCCAAAAGAGAATTCTTGATGTTTCTAATCCACAGACAAAATTATATCTTAGAATTTTTCTCTAGGTTTCAAAATCAGATAGATCAATGAGGGAATGCCTGTGATAAGAACAAACACTTAAGGTTGTTCAAAACAGATTAGAGTCACAAAACTCCTGCAGAAATCAAAAGAAAAAGTGTATATCCTAAATTGCTTTGAAATGTCTTTTTTTTTAGCCACATAGGATACATTTTTAAGAAAAATACGGAGATGAAAATTAATGTTAACTCTGGACTAATCAAGAGCTAACAGTCTTAAATCAAATTAAAATCTCCTTAGTAGCACAAAATAATCATTTTGGCTTTTATCCTGCAGAGGCACCCATGTAGGCAGATCTCATATCTTCTCCAACCCCCAAGGAGTATTTTACATTAAAGACTTTATACTATACCTCAACAGCCTTGAGTTCTTCCATTATTTCAGCTACTTTTGCAGGTAAAATTTTCCATGCCTTCCAATAAAACAAAATACAGTTTTGTTATTCACATTACTCTCCGTATCAGAACAAGATTATGTTTAAACAAAATAGTTACAGAAAAGAGTCCCAAAATGTATCACTTACTGGTAACTGTCGAACAATAAGATTTTCCAAGCCTGCTAAGATTTGCATCGCAGTGGCAAAATTTCTTTGTTCATAGCAGGATTTTGCTATAAGAAGAAATTTTGATAACAAGCTCACCTGCAGCTGGAAAAAAATATTAAGATACACAATTTTTTTTAGAGCTCATGTGTGTTTGGAAGCTATCAAATTCAGTCAGTTGCTAGTAAAAAGCTTAATCTGGGTACCACTTTATTTTGGAATTAGAAAGTAGTTCTACTGATTTCGTGGGGATAAAGTACCCTTGCAAGTAGCGAGTGGTGCTAAGACTCACACCCAGTGCTTATCACCAGTAATTTCTTGATTCTATTGCTCTTGCAAGGCTGGAAAGAAGCACTAGAAGAAAACAGCAGAGAGAAAGCAAGGGACTAACACGACACTACTCACTGAAAATCATTCATATATAGTGTCTACTGAGTACCTTGAAAGGTTAGCAAAACATGCAGACTTTATATGACCAACCAGTGCTGTACTGCCTGTCAGAAATATAAACTGTGAGCTATATATTGTGATTCTAGCAGATTATTTCTTCTCCCAGGATTTGTTAAAAACTATTTGAATTGTTCATTTCACATATATGTTTCTGAGAAATACTATAAATTGGGAAGCCAAATAAAAACCCAGAAGATAACCCAACAGAAAGAGTGATAAGGGAATTCAGAGGTTTGGTCTCTGATCCCTTGAATCCACAGAAACAACTGTGGATAGATGTAGACTCAGATTTTTCATAGTGATTAGAAAGGAATCATCTGGTAGCAGCCTAGTAGCCATTGAAACACAGATTTACTAAGATATTACTCCAGTAGTCAGTTCAGAAGTCAAAGCATAAATCAAGTTTAAGGAGTGACCTTCCGTTAAACCTTCCGTTAAACAAGAAGGTAGATAAGCGATGCACGCAGTTCTGAAATTTCAGTTAATCACAACAGTCAACAGCTGCTTGGTTTTGACAGAAATAGTAACTGGCCAGACAGAAATCTAATTACTCCTCGAATGTGCTACTACATAAATCTACAAAGTGACTGGAAATAAGAAAATTAGATGAGGAGGAGGAAAAAAGAGATGCACCTTCTTTCAGAATTTGTCATCAAAATTGTTGACTGTAGTAATATATCCCTCTGTCACTATTTTTTCTGTCACTGAGGTTTCCCTGTTAAAGTCTGACTTCTCTTATCCTTAGGCAACTAATTTCTTATATTCTATTAAGTTTTCAAACCTGCTACTACAAAACATCAAGCAGACCCTCCTAGTGACAATAAACCAAACTGCTGACAGTCCACTGACAGGGACAGAAAATAGGTAACAGTTTCATAATTAATAATATAATAAAACTATGACAAACCTTTGAAGTGTGACACGTTACAATTTCAGCAGCAACCCAGGTACTGATACTGTCTGCATTTCTTAACAACTGTAGAAGATACTGGTCTTGTACACACTTTGACAGAAACAAATTACAGACTTTAAGTGAAACTGCCTCAGTCAAAACAGCTCTATGAAAAGGGTGGGGAGAAAAAAAAAGGCAAAAATAAGTAATGCAGATACTGGATTTGTAAGGAAAAATGTCAATTTCTAACCATTTAAAATAACTTTGCAGTGTTTTCAATCTTGATTTTTAAAACTTTTTAAAAAGTACATGGTGAGATATGTTACTTATCTTAAACCTTAAAATTACTTATTAATAAATAAATAAATATCTTAAAATTACAAGATAAGCATATGTAATTACAAGATAAGCATGTGCAGCATACACTTCTGTATAAAAAGACACCTTCACACTTGTTCCTGAAAAAACAAATTTGTTCAAGCGGAAAAACAGCTAACACACAAAATAACAGCGAGAATCCAAATGCAATAAAACCTGAAACCACATAAGAAACCGAGCCTGAAAGGGCATAAGGCTACATCTATGCTATTCAACAATGGGCCAGTGGCTGTTCTCTGGTCCTGACACCCAGCGGCACCACAAGTTCCTTTCCCCATGCCTCCACCCCAAATCAGTATAAACCAGCTGATCTTGCCTCTGACATTCAACAACTTATACAAGAAGATCTGATTTACATGGACCTTCCCCATTGTTAGCCTGAAAATTCTACTACATTTAGTATAATTAACAAGTACTAATCAGAAGCTAGCAGAATCCATTGGGTATGTAAGAACTAGACCTCAATCAGTTATAATTAAGAGCCCATGTGGCTGGATGAAAATAATAATTACAGTTGAACAAATAATTTAAAATTTGTAATCACTCTATAGGAACTATAAGAAAATTCTTACGTATCTGTGAACATCAGCAGCTGTAACAGCACAAAATGAATAGTCACGGAGATTATACATGGATATAGTTGCCAAGTAGCCTGCTTCAGAAACCATTACAATTTTCTCCCCACAAAATAAATCCTCCACAAGGCCCACAACATAAATTTTCCCTAATACTTTGGCGTGACTTACTTTAGATTTCAAGGAAATCACTTTGCATATGTGAGCTACCACACATATGTACACACATATGTAGCTACACACATATACATATATATAAAATCTCCTGAAGTTCAAAAACACATGTAAAGATAATATCTACTCTGAGGAAAAACAGAAAGTATTTTAAAAGTTTCTCTCTTCCTGGATGTATTAAAGGTATAACATGAACTATTGTGCATCAACAGAATAGAGCGATGGTTAAAACATGCAATGTACTTACTTTTGGGAAGCCACACATTTGTCTTTAACACCAAGTGCTCTTGAATTTAGAAAGTGTACTGGATGGCATTTATGAAATATTTCCTAAACAAAAAGAACAAGATACATCCTGTTGTTAGAGCTAGCAATCCTTTTAAAATGCTAGAGGATAAAAATGACAGAAATTTCTTTTCTTCACAAAATTTATCACAGGCATCAGTGCCTATGAATCGAGTTAGCCATTCTAGATTTCACTGTAGAGACTTGGAGAAAAATGGAGTATTATAATTCCAAGCATTACGAAATAGTGAAAGCCCACTCAACTTGCAATAAGGTTGGAAAACAGTAAAGAAAAGAGGCTGACTATAAAGTAAGATGTGCATTATTGGTACTTCCAAGTGAACCCAGTCCTTTGTACCTGTTGTAGCAATGTCAGCTGACAACAAAGCTGTTGCACACTGTATTCTGTTAAGAGATATGGTTCCACTTCATCTGCTTTAGCAAAGGAAACCGGGAATTCTTCTGTAAAATTGTGATAGCATGGCTTTGGCAAAACGGATGAAATAGTGTACAGTCGCTGTCTCTGATGATGGGCAATTGGTCCCATGCCTTTGGAAAGCTTCCAGTTGAAGTTCTGCGGACTAAAAAAGGCGGCCAATGTTATGTCTCCTGTTCTCTAAGGCCAACGTTACGTCTCCTATTGATCTAACCTTCTGGAACACCATGTCAGAGAAAGACCTTTGGAAATGCAAAACTCTTTAGCTAGTCTTCAAGCTTACCCAGAGAGGCATACACTAACTGGTTTCCCCATACTGCTATTTTAGGTTAATATGATATGCACAGTCAATGAGCCTGAGCAGGAAGCTTCTAGATCTAAACCAATCTGTATTTAAAACAAACTTTTATGTATTCAAGCCTGTCAACATAAAATAATTTATGTTCTGGAGTTTTATATTTTACCTCTTACTATCTCTGGCACTCTTTTTGCTTGGAATCCAACAGCCCTGTGAAACAGATACTACATATGAGTGAAAATGTATGAAAGCTCATACAAAGGCTATTGCTGCAATCAGAATTAATGCATACATTATCGTTCTCTTTCCAGAGCACAGAGCACTTTCGCCAAATTCAAAAAAAATTAACATGAGGCCAAGTCAATGCCTTAAGATTATTCTTTACAACAACATTATCAGACTGAAAGGTAACTTGTTCTTTGGATTTTTTATTTTTTACAATTTTTGGTCAGGGCATGGATTTCCTCTGACCTTCACAGCTCTAGCGTGCAGTACTGTATATTCCAAATCATTATTCATTGACTTTGTTCAGCACAGACATCAAACTTTATTTTCAAACTTCTCCCCTGTATGACTTGCAATGAACGTCCTTCCAGAAGGTGAACTGTTGATCTCATTCTAGATCATGCTATTTTCCTGGGCATAATCTTGCAGTATTTCACTGTATGTTCAGTATGCCCTCTCTTCATTAACTCCACTGTTGTGATATCAACTGCTAATCACTGTGATACTAACTTCTAATCCTGATATTAACTTCTAATCACATACTGCTTGAAGTAACATTGCTCGTTTTTCCATTCTTTTCCCTTCTGTCTTCTGGTATCATTGTGATGCAACATCAATAAAAGAAGTCTGCTTTTTCCCTATTCTTTTTGCCCTTTATTGATTGAATCTCTGATGTACCCCATAGAATTTTGCAACTTTATCAAGACGGTGATCCCAAATTCAATTTGCACAATATCAATACATTCAACTTTCATATGCCACTCCAGTTACTCTGTGAATAGGACTTTTTTCGGGCAAAGGCTATAGTATGTTCCAGGTTCTGGGGTTACTTTTCACTAGCATACTCTATAAATGAGTAAAGACAGACAAAAGTGCAGAAGAGTTTTTGCTACAAGCTTGAAATTCTAGAAGGAAACCTTGCCCCTCACTGTTTTCTTATACTTCTGGTCTTACAAATGAAGATGTATATGTAATAAAAAGTATCAATAATTGCCAAGGGGGAGAAAAGGTTTCCCAGTAACTATGAATCACCAGCTAGTATCAAGGGTGAAGTGTTTGACTCCTCTCAGAATTTGGTTTATCTGATCTATTATTACTGAAACAGTTGACAGGGCACAGTTAAGGCTTCAGATGAGCTTTCTAGTTGTACAACTGTTTAAACCATAGAAACTTTCAGCAGACAAAGCACAGGTATATACATTTTTACAGAATCAGGGTCCAGCTCCTAAACTGAATACTCTGTTTTTGTTTTGTTTTGTTTTTTGTGAGAAAATAATATATGGAAAAGGTGCTGAATATACTACGATCTAAAGAAACCACATACCTTCCTGGAAACATCTTCTGAGAGCTTTTTACACAACGAATGTAATGCTTTTCTGTCCTCCTCACCCTCCTCTTCACATTTGTCCATGCTGGAGCAATGATAAGCACTGCCACTTTTCCTGGCAGAAGAATCCTCAAGCAATGACAACAAGCGCTCACCATAGCCATTTAATGGAGCAATCTGTAAATGGAATATAGATTAATAGAATATTGAACTGAATTTCCCAGAAATTATAAGCAAGATACAAAATACTTATAAGACTTGAGTCAGTCCAAAATCAGCTGTACTGAACATAGCTGTCAAAGACAGCAAATTTTTTTTGTACTTTACTTTTATTTGTACTTAAGACAGATTTTATAATAGCAGTGTCTCATACACCATAACTGACTTCAACTGACCTTTTTTTTCTTAAAGCTTCCAGCAAAATTCTGTCTTACCTTGGAAGAAATAAACTCTTTCAGAGTATACAAAAGATCAGTATTTGTTGCAAAGTCTACACTGTAGCAGTCTTCAATCCAAGCCTGCAGGATGTAGAAACTGCGGTTACATATTTTGGTAAATGATGTGGAAGGGTCCAGACTTGCACTGGTGAGAAGAAAAAGGCACTTATTGTACCAAAATTGATACCTTATTACAATTAAAAATAAATGTTGAAAAAACTGCAGATACTATATGGTTTTGACCGTACAATTAAATGCTTACGTTTCACATCTCTACAGTCTGTGACTCTACGGAAACAAAACTGTGGTTGTGTTTATGATCCAATATCGAACAATTGGCTAAAGCAAGATTCACAGAATTTAGAAGAAAACATTAAGAAAGCATACTGCCAAATATAGCACTTGCTCTAATTTCACTCTCACTTGCCAAGCCAGTCTTATAAAAACAACCATCAAAAACTAAAGTTCATTAAGTAGCTCTTTTCAGAAGCAGCTCTTTGCCATTAGAGGAAAAGCCAATTGTGCTTTGATAATATTTTTCACAGGAAGTTACTGTACCTGGATAAAGTGCTGCTGATTCTTTCAAGAAGAGACTGCAAAAACTCTTCTTGTGTGCAGAAATAACGAAAAGTGTAGAGAAACTGCTGTACGTAACCTTCCAAAAATGCATTTCTGTGAAGCACAAGAGAAAACTTCAGACAAGCAAGAACATGATTTCTTCTTGCAGTAGAGTACAGCAACAATAAAAATCCTCAAAACACCAGGAACTGGCAGGGATTTCAAATTCACAAGCTCTACAGGAAATTCTGATTCATTTTTATTTCATTTTTACACATCAATGCTTTGGAGAAAAATGAGAAATATTGAGATTGCCAACAGCAGAAGTATAATTTCTGTTTAATAAAAAAGTTAATAAAGAGATTAGAGTTTTATGAAGAACCTCTCTGACATTTCTATTATCTTCAAAATTTACTTTCTAATATTAGTACTGAAGAACACATTTAATTTTCTTGTTTCTGTCATCTCATTTGATGCTGCTGCAGATTTTTACAGTAAAAGCATAAAAAGTAGATGCTTTGATAAAGAAAATGAGATTTTTCTTGTAGCAGTAATTAGAATAGCAGCTGCTTTAATGATAAAACTATACTTACACATTATATATGAGTGTATTTTATTTATATATATTTATATACATGTACACAAGATACTAAGCTGAGCTAATTGTCATGTCTACTTGACAGCTTACTGCAAACTGCTGAATGGTGAAGCTCTGATTCCAAGGCATTTTGTTTGCTCTGACCCAGGAAGGGCAGCACGCAGGATAAGTAACTCGGTCTAAGGGTCAGGACGAGTCAGGGGTAAAAGCTTATGTTGCTTCCTATCACCTGCCTCTGCCGCTTAAAACGCTCCATTTCATTTTGCGCTTTTTGGAAACTGAATCCTTGTATCTTTGACTGTTCAAACCAGATGAAACTGTGACTTACAAATCACCTGGGAGTGTCTTTTGTATTTAGAGCCCGACAGTGGCGCAAGGCTGATGGAGCCGTCCCATCTCTCAGGCTGTTCCCCTCCCTCCTACGGTCACTCCCAGGGTACCTTGGAACGACACCCCCTCGTCCCAACTGAGCGTTAAAGGACATCTTTGTCCCCCTCTACAGCCCTGAGAAAAGCATATGTCTTGATCAGTCTCAAGGACTGAGTCCATAATTTGTAAAGCAGAACCTGTGTTTTCACCTCCAGACCCTATGTAATAGGAATTATCAAATTATATGTTCTGAAGAATTGCTACCTGCTAGCAGTAACGTAAAGCCATGATTCCATGGCAACTATCAGAGCTAAACTTCAAATAAGGAAAGGATTAAAAAGTTTAAAGTTATTAATTTTTGATTTATTATCAACTGCTCCAGTTTAAGATCAAATCCAAACTTTGTGGTTCAGCTTATTTCTTAGACTGCCTTTTGCCATTCCCATGCCCATTTCTGCACAGGAACAGTAAGCTTGATATACAAAGGAGAGTTCATGCGATCTTGAATATTTAAGATCTATTGTAGAAACTGTTTTTTTAAAACTAATAACAACACCCTGCTTCACTCCCAACTAAGGATGTGCAAAATATACTATACCTAGAATATAAATAAGCCATTAAATCAAGTGGTGTTCCAGCCTGCAAATCTCTTATTCCATTTTGATTATTGCATTGGTGTTTCACTGTATTATAGTAAACAAGCAACGATGGCTCTTCAGTAGGTGCCACATCCAACGTGTCAGTTCTGCTGTTGTGAACGACTGTGGGAAGCACACAGGACTCCACACCCCACTGCTCCGCATACATGATCTGCTCAAAGACCCAAAGCAATGCAAAAATAAAACGTACAAAAACAAAGAGGAAAATCCACAGAAAATGCAGTCAATTCAACCTAAAGTCAAACACATTTATTTAAACAATTGCTTTTTTTTAAACAATACTGGACAGCTATTACATTTATTCCAATCATTCTTTTAAATTTTACCTAATTTAGCTCTTGTCGAAACATTCCACATTTCACATGCTGACTTGAAGGGCCAGCTACACTGATGCAGTATTGGAATGACACATGAAACCAAAGCAAAACAACATCTGACTTGCCTGCACGTACTTCTTCACCAGTTCAAGAAACTGCACCTTTGATTTCATTTCCTGTAGCTGTCCTTTCAGTTTGGGCAACATCGATTTGATTTCAGAACCTTTGCATGTAAAAATACACACAGCATAAAAACATCAATGATTTGATGTATATGGAAATTTCCTTAAATGATGTGATATCCCATTTCATTACTAGCAGGTTGCTGTAATATTACCTTTGTTTCTTCTTTCTTTCTGCAATAGCTTCTGATAAAACTTTATGGTCTTTCTATAATTTTTTGTCTCTATCATTAGCAATTGTTCCAGTTCCTGTGTAAAGACGAAAAAGATTCTGATCATAATGGTAAATGCTTTTCCCGCAAAGTTTCAGTAAGAAACAGAAGCTACCTAAGAGTTATTTTGCATGAGAAAGAATATCCAAACAGTAACAATATGATGATAGCGAGGAAGAACAGCCTTTCACAGCTATGCTGTGCAGGATGGCTACAGCAAGCATCCTCTGCCCCCCAAAACATTACTGGAGTTACAGTTTTACAACTTCTGAACTGGAGCTGGTTTGTGTGTGATGAGAGTACATTCGAGTTTGTCTAAATCCATTTCTGTAAATATGTCTTGACATGTAATTGCACTTATCTGGTTGTTTTCAAGAGCATTTTCTTAAAATGACACTCCAAAGTCCTCCAAAACTAAAAGCAATAGGCTCTGAAATCAGAGCCCACCCCAGAAATGCTCTGTTAAGCAGCTGACCTAGATCTGCTGCAAGCACTGAATGTCTGACTTAAAGCAGTGGTTTCCAAACCAGTCTGTAGGCTCTGGTTTTCAGTCAATGTGCAGGTTCACTGGTCAGGCTTCAGCATGGCTAAACAACTAAACATGGTTTCAGGCATGTGATAGGTCTTTTTGTCTCATGATTATATGTGAGAATGAATTTTTGGGAACTACTGCTGCTGGACTCGAGTAGTGAGACTACATTTTTCTTACTGATTCCAAGGATTGCTGTCATCTTTCATGCCAGAATTAACTTATGATCATATGAGAAAGACTATGAAATACATTTTGGGGTGCTAACAATTTTTGTAAATGCATTAGTATTTTCATGTATTTATCTAAATTACATTTTCATGACTCTCCCCCCCCAAAAAAAAGCTCTGTATGCACTTATTCTCTTGATATTGAGTATAACTTCAGAACAGAAGAAAATATAGCAAAGTCAGAAGCAGTTAGTCATCATTAAGAACACATGCTTTCTAGATGAAAACTTTGAAGTGTTACAAAAGTTCCCACTAGACTGCTCATTTTGCTGTTCAGGAAGTGATACATGCCAGGTTTACATTATACTACACAACCAGGTCAAAAGTCAGGCAGGAGACCTGCTGTATAAAGGATATATCAATTTTGAAGTTCAGTTTATATGTTTTATATTTATGCATTTTATACAATAGAAAAACTAAATTTCTCTTGAGCTATGTAACTTTTAAACAGTGGATAGAGACAGACGTATACCCTGCTTAGCACAATAATATCATTTTTAATGTAAACATTTATATTTGTTTGTGTATCCAAGTTTTCATTGTTTTTCCAGTCAATGAAAGTGGGCCGTCCATACTAGGGTCAGCTTCTGATCTGGGATAATAGTTTCTGATAAGTAGCTGCCCTTGTAAAACATAAAGGGACATTGCATTTGAGTTTGTTTTCCCAGCAAAATAGAAAGTAGAAACTGATAAAGCTGAATGTCAAATGCCAATTGCTAGACGATTTTTGAATCGCATGCAATAATATTTGGATAAAAACTGGGATTCTGTTGAATTCCAAGTATTTTAAAATTAACTGTTCAGAAACTAAGTGAGTAAAACAAACAGATTAGATCCCCCCCCCCCCCCTCAGTTTTCATAGCTAAATGCGGATGAGACATTCAGGGGTACGTGGAAGTCTAACAAATCCCAAATCTATTGGGACTTTTAGAAGGGTCTGCTCCTAGGCATTCAAATAAAATGAGGTTCACAGGAACCAAAAACAGTCAATTCAGTAATTACATCCAGTAGTGCTTTTATGTATTAAAAGAAGTTTTAAATAGTATTTAAAAACCAGAATGCACTATGAAAATCGACCCTATATAATTTTTTCCCATCACATACACACTTAGCAATTGAGTTCCAAATAGGAGAGTGAAATGCACACTTTCCATATGTATTCTCATTGCAGAATGCCTTTCCCTTAAGCAGCGTATAACAGGTAAACAAGCTGCTGAATAAATAAGTATGAAAAGACAAAACACACTTGATTGTACCTCTTTTAAAGTAAGTTGTATGTAAAGATGAAAAAATTAGCAGTGCAATTAAGAGATCATGGAAAAAAGAAATGACAGCAGAAAAAAAAGGCTACCCCATGATTAGAACATGATATACTGAAATAAAACCTGCAAAGAGCTACCAGAGGGAAAAAAAAACTAAACTAAAAAACACACCTATCTAGAGATTCATTAGGAAACAAGGGTATTGGAACATAATGTGTACTGTGGTTTTTCAAAGTGGTGGCTTTTGTATTTGGGCCCTAAGCTAACTACCAGCGACCTAGTTATGTGAAACAACATTTTAAATGGAATAAATTCACTCAGTGCAGCAGATAGAACTCCCATAAGCAGAATAATCAAAAAACACATGGCTCAGAGCTAAAATATCAAACAACAGATTGGTAAATAGGTTAACTTTTGATGGCATGGACTTACTAGAAATTAATTTGAGTTTGAGCAAAAACCTGTCACTGAGGGGTGCGTTTTTGACAGAAGCTCAAAAGGTTTAACAACACAGTTCACATTAGCAGCAAGAATCACACAACTTAAACCCTGTGGATTTTTAAAACTTATTATATAGTCATCACATACAGACTAGTGAAAGCTCAGAAAAGTTATTATCTAGATTATAAATTGGAAACAGCTTGCTTTCGCTTAAGATTCATTTTTATTTCATCAGTGGAAGTGAAAACAAACTGATTAAGAGAATATAATCACAGGAAGGGAATCAGAAAAAATGGCCATTTTCTGATGTTTGGCATCTAATGGATACGTTAAGAAGCGTCTTGTCCCCTAAATAACTCTGGGCGAGTAGTAGAAGATAGATGCCTTCCCAGTCTATTCTACATCATCATCTTCCATAGACCATTCAGGTCTAGCATAAATCGAATTCTTGATGAAGCAGTATGTGCAATGTTATGGGATTAGATCCTGCTTCCTCTGAAGTATATTTTGCTCCTCAAGACACTTTTCTACAGCATGTCCCTTCGCCCGGGGAACAAAGGAACGGCAGAATCACTTGTTTACTTGGGAAAAGTGATGATTCCAAGTTGCCCTTAAAGCACCGGTGTTTACATGCTGAAGGGCAGCTCCCTGCACGGATCCAGAATACTGGGGAAGAGGGATGGGACAGGGAAGAGCGTGAGCAGAACGTGCTGCGTGTTCACTACGAACCTCCTGGTCACAGGCTGGGGGCAGAGAAGTTGGGTGGAGACTCTGCAAAGGGACTTACAAGCCCTGGAGGGAAGAGCTGAAAGCCAGCGCAGGCAAAGAGGAAGAGGACAGAGGCTAAGGGCGAAGGCTTGGTGCCGCAAGAGAAGTGAAAGCGGGCTGATCAGAGCACAGAAAAACCCTTATTGTGAGGGCAGCCCTGTACGTGCCCCTGGAGAGAGGGCAGCCCTGGCGGCTGCCTTCCCCTCCTGCTTTGCTGCAAGGGCTGGAAGGCTTTGTGTCTGCAGGATGCGTGCCATAAGCGGGAGCTGAACCTGCTATTACTTAGCACAACACACAGAATATATGTTTCTGTGCAAATTAATTTTCCTTTTGCAGTGCATTAATAATACAGCGTACAAGTGAATTTAGTCTTCTCTTAATCTCTGAAGAAGATAGTGGAATATAAACTGAATTTAATGACATAATTGAAGATGATAGTTTATAATGGTATTCTTTTTAACTTGTACACAGAGTGACCTGATGCATTAGGAAGGCTTTTTATGTAAGATATGAGGCTTCTATTTCTACAAATAATTATTTTATTCCTGTTTGTCCATCTGGCCTCATGTGCAGTCCAGATCACATACACTAGTTCTGCATTACTGAAACAGAATAAGATCAGGGTCTAATTCTTGTCCATCTACTAAGATTTCATACTAATTATAACCATCTGATTTTACTAGTCATATATGTGTAATACATATATATATACATACATGTATATTTATATACCTATATATTTAACAAACAAGAAACAAAGATTAGTTCATCTACCCTCAGTAGTGAGAAGAGTACGCACTTTTTTCAGGTGCTGCAATGTATTTTCTGTTGCTATGAACTGATTACTGAATGATCTGCATTTAGTATCAACAGTAATCTCCCTCAGTGGAATGCATGGGGCACAAAGACTATAATTTTCTACAGACATATCTCATGACTGTTCCCCCTGCCCCCAACCCCTTGCATGGTTGTTGGGTTAGCCAAGTTCTTGCACATTAGTGCAAATAGTAGCAATATATAATAGCATACATTAATTTTGCAAGCAGATTCCAGAGCCAACACTCTAAACACCTTAAATCTTGCTTCATTTTTGTTGTACATCTGCTAGTTCAATAGGGAAAAACAATTGCCAAGTACTCAGAAGAAAAGATCATTTATCCTTTTGAATCAAGCTAAGTTGGTGAGAGGTCTGTAAAATCTCAGAGTAAGACGACTACTTGTTAGAAAAATCTAATTAGATGCTTATAAAAGCTCCTTACTCTTGAAAATCAGTTCTGCAGACAAGAGTCAGTCCCTTGAATAAGGGAGATTATATGCAAGTCCATTTTTCTCTAGCTGGCATACTTACACAGTGTTAAACAACCCTATAGGATTAAAAATGTGAATACTTGAGTAGATGTAAATTTTTAGAGCAACAGTCCTGAAAGCTTTTTTTCATTTTATTTTTACACAAACCAAGAGTAGGTCACGTTTCTCACGCTGTTTTCTCCTATGTGCCAACACCTGGACATTAAGGAGCAAAAGAGAGGCTGAACGTCCTTAATGAATCAGGCTTTAACTTGCTTGACAGAAAAATACAGTGATGGTTTTTATTGCAAATTGTAGTGAGGTCACATCGTTTCACAGACGATGGATGTGAATAGATCCACTGAGATTTAAACAGACTATCTAGAGATGAAGAAGTCCAGATCTTATTTTCAACTGTCCAGGTCTACTATGTTATGCTCATTTAAATATAAAGCAACAAATTCAACCAATTTCATAGTAAGTAAATCTGCAAAAGCAGTACAACTTTTGCTTCATCTTTATTAAATATTTATCCAGCTGAAAAATTACTGATAACACCAACCAAATAATTAACCACTCTCAGGGACACAAAAAGATTTCAGGTATCCCTACACTAATAGGTATTCCAATACTAACCCACTTACTTCAATTTCATTGTCTCCTTCCATGAACCAGCTCCAACTACATAGGTTTCTACAGTTTCATATATATCCTTACCCGCTGCTTTGGACTTAACATATTTATGAACTGAAGCTTGTTACAGACAGATGCACAAATGTAAAAATTAAGTAAATATGATCAATGTGATCTTTAAGGGCATGAAAGATCTTGCTAATCTAAAATAAACTCCTCCCACCCCAGCCCCCAAACTGTTTAAAAGGCACAAGGCCACCCTCTTGATGATGATTAGTGGTCTCCAAGATCTGAGAGCTAATGGCCATTCTGCTGACAAGGGTGAGAAGCTTCAGGGAATTCACTGTGACCAAGGGAAAGGGCTCAGTGCATACGGAGGGCAGAACCTTTTGAGAGCCTGGGCTATACACCAGTCATAGCCAGCCTCAGCTCTTTTTCATAATATTACCACCACAGCTTTGGTGCATACCGCAGGTGGTGCTTTTCCACTCAGCTTCGGGAAGAAAAGACAGGTTGTAGTTCAATGATATCAATTTTATATCAGTGCTCTTCGTTCCAGAATACTATCCCTACCCTGCTTTATCCCTAAGACACAACACATTTCAGTAGGAAAGCATTTTAGAGTCAGTATTTAACAGAAGAAAGAGGGGTTCAACTGACTATAACACAACAGATATTATCATACTTTTAACTAGTAAGTAAAGAGGTATCTTAATGATTTTAAATCAATGTACTCACCACTTTCTTAGCATCTATATTTTGTGACTCACTTGATTTCTGCTTTCCAAGGTTTTTCACGTAACTATGAACTTCGGAACCAAAACAGTCAGCTCCATAAAATGCACTGCTCCAACCAGGATTACAGCTGTGAAAGTCAGGTAGGTTGGGAGACGCAAGGTAGCTGTTTTCAGCTGTCTTTATCATGCTCTCTTCCCCTGGCTCCATATTTTCTTCTGCAAAGCCTGTACCAACACAACAGTCATTGCTTTGTAAACACTGTCCCTCTTTTTCTATAAGAATAGTATTCTGCAGCCTGAATTCTTTTTCACAGTTATCTGCAGGTGACTCGTCCAAGTCCTTTTCGTCTAGTGATGTATTCATCACAGGCTCAGCCTTCATGTCAAAGGTTGCTTCCACTTCTCCTAAAGAGGGTGAGGGGTGGAGTCAAAGGAATAATGGTCACATGTTTTGATGTATGCTTTGTTAAACTTAAATGCCACACATACAAAATACAATTGTGAGACTGCCTGTGCCCTCTAACAGTGTTATAGGTGTGCTACTCCACTTTAAAATGTCAATTGCTATGACAACAATATCTTTCATGTTCCCTTTATGCTTATTTTGGCTCTGTGCTTTCTTTTTCTCAGCTATACCTTGTAAAATGGTAAAGGTTAAAGAAACTGCAAAACTATTAAGTTTTGGTCAATAAGTTTTTGAAAAATACAAAATATGTTCTGAATACGTACAAAAAGCATTTAAACAAAGTATAGTACAGAAGCTTCAGAACAAAATTAAACATGTCAAACCTGTACACACATCATTAAAAAACTTAGCTCTTCAGATTTTTTCATCCATACCCTTGAAGCTCTTTACTTCATATATAGAGAGCAAGAGTATTTGTTGCAGCCAAAGGACACACACATGTTACTGTTGAACATTCTACTCCTACAGGACCAGTTCCCTTGAGCTATGATGGGACTTCTCTGAAGTTATAACAGCTACTATCAGTCCTAAGGGATTGCGGTGACAGTCAAAGGTTGGCACAATGCAGACAGGAGCCACCTGCCAGAAGTCTGCCTTTTCACTTGAGCAATCCCCCAGGGTTTAGATATGCCAGCCTTAGAGTTAAATGGACCTGAGTTACTGGTGCAAAGAAGTCACATACCCCATGGGAAGGCCTCGCTCTACACTTGCAATCATTCTAAGCAGAAATAAAAATTGTAACATAGCGTGACAGCAGCCAAGTGCAAGCTCACAAATTTAAGTTTTGCCATAACACCCAATCCAACTTTACTCAAAACAGAGAAGTAACCTAGTTTAAAAACAGATGGACTTATATGTGCTTTATGTACAAATGCATGAAAATGTGCAAGAAAGGAGATTCAGGACTACAGAAACAAGTGAAATTTCTGTAACTTTAGACTATGAAACAGCTTGTACAAGCTCTGTACAATCCCTTTCCCAGATTTTGTAAATAATTTAGTTGACAATCCCTACTTTTATTTTAATATATTTTTTATTTTACTGCCTGGCTTTGCTTAAATTCTGGTAAGTGAAAAAAGAAGGACCAGGTATGCTAAATGTTAGTGAGTCACCTCTCAGTCTATCCTCACCTGATTCAGTAATGCCTAAGGAGTCAAGCATTTTCTAAAGCTCTCCTCTCTCGCTAAGCTTGCTACGCTGTATGGAGCTGATTCAGTAAGGCTGACCTCTTCCCCCCTCTCTCCGTTAAAGCATGCCACTAGAACATCTACTGGGTGAACACAAGAAAAAAACACATGTAGCAAGTAGGATTTCATGACTTTTTCAACAGTTGCATGTTGCTTTAGAAGCAGGCATCCCACTCAATGACATTTGGTCAGATATATAAGCTTCAAATAAAAAACAATTCCACAAGGCATCAACAATGTTCAGATACTCTGTCATAAGCTCTGAGGTGAATGTTTTTCTGAAGGCACACTGCAAGTGCCAATCTCTCCAAACTTGAGTCACTGGTGGATTCTCAGCACACACAAAGATCTAGAAACACAAAGTCCCTTCTCACCCTCCATCTGATTGCTGCTTGCCAAAAAGCTGTCAGATTGCTTCAGCTCCTGGAATACACTGCCACATTTTGAATCACCTGCCTCAGTTATGCTGAAAATACAAGAGGATGGGGAAAAATTAATGTTTCATATCCTTAAATATTTACATCAGGATAAAATGAGATCTTACGAATAATGCTAGCATCTACATGAAGGACTTCACTGCATTTATCTAACTCCTGACGTTTGTATGCACAATTTCAGTTGTTAATTTACAGGAAAAATATTCAAATTCTTATTGACATTAAGGCACACTGAGCAAGGTGCAGAGATTTTCCTTTACAACATTTAGCAAAATTTCAACAAAAATATCAGAACACACATAAACAGATGGCATAACTCCAGGCATAACTTAGACTGCAAATTATTGCAATGGGTTTTTCATTCAGGATTCAGTCTCTGGATAACAGTCTGACTCTAAGTTGTCCCTAACAAGAATATGATAGTTTTGAGTTAAAGAACATAACAATTAAGAATTGCTGTATTCTGCAGATGAATGGGAAAACAGTATCTCAGTGATATTCTGAGGCAGTTCTTAACTGTGATCTAAAAGCTAGACCTGTATTTTTTTAGTGGTTAATAAATGATGATTTCCTTTTTTCTCCCACTTTCAAAGATTTTACATCCTAAGAAAAGTTCATATAGATGTTGACCTCTTCAGATGTCTCAGTAATTCAGCTGCAATAGCTCAACCTTCTCCTGCCAAAACATTCAACTCTGGGAATTAAGAACCTAACCTCTCACCAGTTTTCAATGGTTCCTTAAAACTCCCAACCCTAACGAGTAATGGGCCAGTATGTGAGGGCCTTATATCTGGAGGTCATACTCCGTTCCCCCTGAAACATGCTGCTCACATGAAACACCTCTAATACTGAAGTTCTCCTGGACTGCATGTACTAAGCTGCTTTGTCAAAACTTCCAGCCTATAGTTCAGGACCACACAGACAAAGAAAACATACATAATTTCTGCATATGCATTCACTACTGCTTACAATAGTTTTTGGTAAGATGTTTTTAAAAGTGTGTTACATTTGGAGGCTGCAATAAAACAAGTACAGTCTTTATTGTTTTTCAAGGTAAATATGTCACTGAAAATGAAACAGTAAAAATGTGAATTTAATTAAGGTGGTGTTTTCTCACTTAACATGCTACCTACAAAAATTGTGAGGAGGAACATTAGGTCAAACTAAGGTAAAGTAAAAGGCACTTCTAGCAAAGCTAAATTAATTTTCTTGTTCTAAGGTGTCATTAGAATGAAAAGGATGCATCAAGGCAACTTTACTTTTAAATTAAGGAGAATTTGAGCCAACGCATAAAAAAACAGGAACCCAAACAGAATAAGCAAGCTGAACAGTAAAAACAATATATTTCAGTTCTGATTAAATGGCCTTTCTCTAACACGAGTATGAAGCTCTCCATCAATAGTTACGAACAGTATTTGATCGGAATTAGATCTCCATTATTCACCTACCCTAGGGCAGAGATACAGACAAGCTTTATACAAAGTATTTCCTGCTAATTCATTAAGTACTATTTGCTATGGGGGAAGCCAAGAAGTATCTGATAGAATGGAAAATTAACAGTTGACAGGAAACAAGTAAAGACACCTGAAGAGAAGCAGCATATCCTTTCCTGCTGCTAGTAATAGGCAAGCTCTTAAAATTTTGGAAATAGAAAAAACATCAAGCCAAACTGTAAGAAGGAAAAAGCTGAAAAAATACCTACCACAAATGTGAAGCTCTTTCTCCATTTACAACCTGGTAGAGATTCTCCAGTAATTTTTCATCCCAGTACAGGTCACAAAATTTCTCACAAATTGCATCAGAGAACATACCAAACTTAATTTCCTTTAAGGTTAAAATAAAGTTACCTTATTAAAAAAAAAAAAAAAGAGTGAGTGATAGAAAGAGAAACAGAAAGAACACATTACTAATAACATTCTTTTATATCAATGATATAATATATATAAGAAAACATACATACCCATATTAATAACTTCAACTCCATTCTCAAGATAGCCATCAAACGCAAACTCCTCTTGTATAAGATGAGCTACTTTCTGTAATAAAGTGTCACTTGTTCTGTTCTGCTGGGACAAGGCTTCTACATCAAGGAGATAGGAAGTGTTTTGATTCACTGAGGTACACAGTGCATGTCCTTGCTCAGTGAAAACACTGTCTAAACTGGTAGCACACTCAGGATCTTGGCAGTTGGTTTTATTAATTTGGTTACTTTTTTCAGACTTGTTCTGTGTATTAGTGATTTCACAGTTTTGCACTTCACGAAGGGAGGCATCGTCTTCTGTTTGTGTGCTCATTTTATAACTTGCAATAGTACTCAAAAGTAGCACTGGCAAACTATGACAGCAGTCATAAGCAATTCTTGAACGAAGAGGTTTATTTGGTATTTGCTCTGATACAGCTAAATGTACTGGTACAAACGTTAAAACTCTTTTCTCTGTGTCCTGTTTGAGAATGATGTTATTTATATGAAGAGTATTGGAAGATGCAGGAAAAGCCAAGGAGCTTGAAGAAACTTCAGATAAAATGTTCTTTTCTTGTAAAAGATGCGAGGAATCAGACCGTGATGGTAATGTAACCGTAGAAATAACCACGTTGCCAGACTTTTGCTCTTCTGAAGATATTTGGGATGAGTAGGCTGGCATTTGTAAATGACACTCAGGTATTTCAGGTGCAGTTTCAACAACAGCTGGGTCCTCGGTACCATGACCATTTGTGTTTCCTTCATATAATACTGATCTGTTGTGGTCCATGTGTTTTTCTTCTCTTATCTCTTTCTTGCATTGCACAGAAGTTGGTTTGTGAACCTCTCTGAAAAGGAGCAAAGTATTTTTGAGGACAAATTCAGTAGATTTAATAACAAACTTTTAACTTATTTTGCAGTAGGATATACTAACTTTATTATATTTGCATTTTGTTGCAAAATAATAGGCTTAAAGTGAGTTGCGGGAGTGGTGAACGCAACAGGTAGTGTAGTCTTCTCACAATTTAGAGAAATCTGGCATGGTACTGGTCCTTTAACTGCTATAAGCTTACTTTCACTGGTAATAGGCACAAATCCTGAAAACAGAAAGAGAATTAGATGAAAGATGAACAATATGTACAATATAAAGGCAATGGAGAAAGAAAAAAACCTGTGTACCTGACTGAGAAAATCTCACCCAGGGAATTGATTTAGAGAATACTGAAACAAAGGAAGTCTCAGAGAATCTGACTGCTTACCTAGACTTGACTCTGAAGGGTCCATTTCATGTCTTTCATTTTTAAGTCCAAAAGGAACATGATCTTGAGAAGAGATTACTTCTTCCTTGGAAGCCTAGCAATAAAAAATGAAGTCCAAACTCAATCTATCAGGGTTTTTTTTCTTTAAACTCTGCTCAGCACATTACTTCAAAAAACTATAAACCTAGAATATTAAGATTTTGAACTTCTGTAACCTGCAAAGTAACAATCTAGTCACACCTAAGTGGAGAATTAAAATGACTGCTACACAAAACTCTAAGGATTGGTAGAACTGTTTGTAAATCTTGATAATTCACTGCATAATTTTCATAACCATAATTTTGAGGCAATTCATAGTGTTGAACAAAGTCAATTCCCCAGACCAACTGAACAGTGTTGTGTGTCCTATACATGGATATGAAACATAAACAGAACACAGCAACTTCATATTAACGCTTTCCATTCTTTGATTAGAGGGATGTAAGTGAAGGAGAGATCATGAAACTAAGTCACCGGCTCGCCTTATTTCTGGGCTCTCATCCATGCAGGTTGTGGAGTTCAGGTGTCATAACCTAGCGAGTGACCACTCCAACACGGAGAGATAGATATTCTGCTGCCTCTCAGGAACTACAAATATTTTTCTTCATAAAAATTCACTGGCCCACTGTAACAGCTACATCAAAAGTGTGACAAAATTGTTATCTTTTAATTAACTTTAGATTATTACATTAAAAAGCTTTTGCATCCTGGCCCTAATTCCTGACTAAGTAATACTTGCGAAGTGCAACCACATCATTTCAAGACTTACTAACTTTCAGGCTCTTTTACATATGCAGAGCAAACTTAAATATAGATGGTAAAATACATATCTAAGAGTAGACATTAAAAAATCAGACTTCTAAAATCAGAATATAATTTTCACGTCTCCTTTACATTACTGCAAGGAATTAAAAATATATATTTGTTGTGTGTGTCACTATATAATTAAGCATATTATATATTATGTGTATATATAAACACACATACATATAATTCTTAGTATTATATAAATATTTTACTGTTAATAATGTTTTCATAGGAGCAGTACTTAAAGATTACTTAAATTTTTTAAAAAAATTAGAACAAACTTAATTACACTTGCAAGGATCAAAAATCTTACTAGAACATATTTTACAGAAATAAGTGGAAAAAAATGCAGCAAATTAAGAAAAAAAAGAGGGAGGGGCACTCTTACCTTAAAGACAGATTTGCTCAACAATGCCAGAATTTTTTTGCTGTTTATACCTCGATCAAGTAAATAACAACTGCATGTCTAAAAACATAAAAACCATAATTTTCATTAGTAAACAAGTTTTCAATTAAGCGAGCTACTCTTGGAGAAGGACAAAGTCACGATAAATAGTCAGTCAAAGTTAATCTAAGGAAGTCTTATGAACTTATTTCAATTACTTTATTGATAATTTCAATATAAATTAAAAACACACCCCTTCATTTCCCTAGAGGAGTAACATTAAAAAAAAATGAGCGGTTATCATTTAATTTGATAGTAGCCTATTACCAAAAATAAATTAATATTTTGATTTTCAAATCACTAAAATAAGGCTCTGACCACAACTAACAGTTTCACATAAAATTGTTTAAATATAGTAACCTTAATTGCATCAGCTAGAGAAGGTCTTTCTTCAGGATTTTTTTTTGGCATATCCAGAAGAAGGCTTTTTAACTTTCTTGGCAACGCTAGTTTGTGATCAGGTGGGAAGCTGTATTTTGCTGCCATCCACAGAACTGCAGCAACACCATAAATGCAGACCTATTAGTATAACATAGGACAGAGGAAAGATGTAAGGCGACCAAAACAATTTCCTCAAAACCAATCCCCCGTAGTCATCCAAAAATGCCTCCTCCACCCCCAAAGTAAAGAAAATGCACGGGAGCTTCCAAAGAGCAGGCTGCCGTCAGCTTCTGAAGATGCTGGTGAAAATCCCAGCCCATTTCAAAAACTAGCAGCTATGCGTGCAGTGCTGATAATAGTAGCTAGTATTCTACTGTTGGAACAACTGACATAATTTGTCTTATTGTTTGTCTAGGAGAATTATTAAAAGTGTTTTGTGTTACATTTTGATGAACCCCTTTCTCATGTAAAAATTTAGATTACTGCAAGCTTTAGGGTTCTACCATAACATCTGACCAGCAGCAATTTACTTAAAAAAGGCCATGACAATCCAGCAGGTAAACGGCACAAAGTAATTACAAGCTGGTCTGCACAAGTCATATTTTACAGAGAAGATTATGCCTATCAGAAGAAGTAGGTACTATATATTTATTTCAGGAATTGTAGTGCTGGCAGCTAGACTACTTGAAGTTGCCATGATGAGAGACCTTGGAAAAGTACTTGATCTTGACAAGCAGTCTGATTTTATTTGAAGAATTACTATTTTCAGACAGAGACTCATTCAGACTATTTAACACTCAGCAGAGTTTAGAAATGCAGCTCTGCCATAGCTAAAGCACCTCGCTTGATCCCATTGCCTCTGGGGGGCATTGAAAAGGCTCAGGGAAGAGCAACCTAAGCATAGCACTAAATGATGTGGCCGTACAGTACAGAGTTTTCTAGCACTCTTTTGAGCCATGTAAACAACACTGGACAACAAGCAAGTTCACTGTAAAGTAAGCAGCCTGTGAACCATCTGAACTGTTGAACAAAAGCTATTAACAGGTACAAAAAGTCTGAAGGAAGAGAAAGCAGCTCCCCCAGGTTATCTTCCTCTTAGGTTCAGAGTCCCAAGAGGTCAACAAGATTACAATTTTAACTTTTTTTTTTCTTTTAAAGGAAAAATTACCATCCAACCCAGCACATGCTCTGCAAAAGCTCCTTTTACTGATGAGCAGCGTAGTTACTGTGGCTGGCACTACACAAGCCTTGATATCCATACCACAATTCTAACTGTTAACGTTCATAACAACCAAACAGCTATACAAGTATCAGGATAAAGCCAAAAACTGAAGTGAACTTAGTCAGAATTCTACATATAATGTTGGAGAAAAACAATAAAAAAAATTATCTGGATTTTCTAGAGATAAAGCATAAATCATGAAAGCTTCAGGATTATTAATTCCACTGTCTGCTGAAGCTGCTATATTATATTTCAGGGTTAGTTTAAGCTTCAAGATAGCTTTTGAAGCTTTCAAAAAAGCTGCATGTTGGATCAAAGCAATTTAATTTAAGAAGAAGGAATGACTTTAAAGAAAGGAACTATATAAATATTTTCTAGTTACAAGTAATTTTACAGAAAGACAAAATCTGGCTTTTGAAGATTTTTAAAGCCGTTTTTCTTCTGATTCACAACTACTACTTCATATTTGTAAAGGGACACACAGGACAGGAGATACCTATTAGCTCCTCTCTTTTCATATTACAAAATAGAAAGATACTGTAAATTCAAATCTTTCCTAACTCATAAGATTGCTGCAGTACAGTTTGCAATTGAGATGCAATTGCAATGGAGACAAATACTCACTTGCTGATTAGTTAATATTTTTATCATGTTTGGTCTGAGAGCTCCATGGCACTTATTTCTATAGGGAAATGCTCTAGGGGATACTACTAAAGTTACATTGACAAACTCATAATGTTAACAGTGTTATTTGTATCCAATATTCCATAGCAGATTAACGCCTGTCGGCTTTAACCTGAACAGTTCAAAACAGTCACCTTAGCATGCCTTCAAGAACATGAAATATGACTTCAAGTGCTAAAAAACAGAAAGCAATTAAACCTTACAGAAAACTATCAAAGAACAGATTTTGGCAGTTACTCCAATAATTTGGGAGAGGGAAGGCAAATAGTTTTTAAGAAGCAACTGATTTTATGGGAGACTAACACATTCCAAAGCACAGATTAATGAGAAATAGCATTATTATCAAAATGTTAAAATGTTTTTGCTTTCTCCTTCAAGGAACAGAGGGGTACAACTGCCCACTGATAAAATGAACAGCAACCCACATAACCTACCACATTACCTTCTCGGTAACTACATCCTCCTCTTCAATTTCAGGAGCTAAATAAAATACATCACAAGATTCTGAAAGAGAAAAGAAAACAGAAACAGATATTTTCTTTCTTCTTTTCTCCTTAAAAAAGGAATAAAGGCAGACTGCTCAATGTATCAGTTTACCTTCAGCTTTTGGAGCAGCAAAGAGGATACTTCCATGGCAGTCAATCTGTACAGAGTCCAAACATAAGAACACTGCAAAACAAGTCACAAAAGACAAGCTGTAATAAACGTCTGTCCTTGTAACTGTGTAACACCAGTCAAAGAAATGAAATAATCTGAATAATAATTTGCAACATCAGCTATCATCCTAGGCTATGATAAATGAAGCTTTAAATAACACTAGTGCTGGAACAGAAACCACCCAATATAACAGCAGATGAGAAATCACCCTAAGCTGCAATTACAGACAGGTAATTCCTTCCAGAAAAAAAGACAAGAAAGTAAAACAAAATGGGAACAAGATAAATAAAAGGACTTAGAATGCTGCAAGTTTATTCTCTTTATATTGAGCATTGAAGAGGAAGGCCAAGAAAGGAACAAATGAAAGAAATGCTTCGGCTAGATGTGCTCCAGTCTTTTTACAGCCTTCAAAGCACAGCCTAATTTAACATACTTTAGCATAATAAGCCATACAGTCAGCAATGTAGTCCTGCCTTTGCAGCTACCACCAAATAAGCCCCTTTCCTATGAAAAACAGGGTGCTAGGACAATAAAATTAAAATTAAATACTAAAAGACAAGTTTGAAGAGGTCTAGGAGTAAAAAAGAGATATAAAAAAGCAAATCATCCTTTTGTAGTTATCTCTACAAAACATATCTAAAACCATCTAACTTCATTAAAATGTGCTTGACCTCAATTTTGGCCTCAATATGCTTAACGTAAATACAGGCTTGCCTACTACCTTCCATAGTATTTAAGCCTGACCTGAACTACTTGTCTTGTCTTTTGTAGCATGACCATTTTCAAAAATATATGAAAATGCTAACTTCAGGGTATGTTTTCTTATCCGGATAATTTCTCATAAGCATAATGAAAAAATGCACTCAAGGGAGGATTTTGAGGAAAAGGCTGTCTAGTAGAATAAATAAATAAGAACTAGTCCAGCCTGTTCCACATTTCATCTATTTAGCTATCATTCATCAGCTACCAGTCTACCAGCAATGAGACAAAGGATATTTTAACATATTGTTTATATCATATCAGCATCATCTTTAATAAGCTAATTTTTTAAAAGGGAATGCTCGACTTCCTTGCTCTTCACCCTGCCCCGAAATAGCAACACAACTGTAAGTCACTCCGGGATGCGCAGTCACTCACTCCGAACAGGCAGAAATTCCTCTGGCAGAAACATTCTAAATCTGAAAACTGTATTCAACTTCAAAGCAGCTTTATTCTTCAAGTAGGGAGTTTTAAGTCAGGTGCCTTCCATTTAGTGGCTTAGTATCACTATGTTCACTTTCATAGGCTAGGTAAGGTTCAGATCATAAGTTGGATTTTAGTATTTTGAAGGCATATGCATTCTGGGTGCATGTAAGTATGGCAGCAGAGGCTTACTAAGCATATTGAATTAGAGTCTGGGCCATTACGTACAGTAATTTGAAGCCCTCAGAAACACTAGGAACATGCATTATGGGGTTGAAATAGTCCTTCTGTTGCAATGCAGGTATCAGATACTCAGTTTTGAGGGCGACGTTGCTTAAAGTGCTCAGAAATCTCTTTTTATAGTCAGCTTCCCTGTAACTTTTTTATACCATAAAAGACAAAGTGGTTGAAACTGAAAACAGAAGACATGCAGTAAGCTTTCTGTACCCTACTATCCATTTGTTCATATTTAGTTCCAGACTTCAAACTAATTCCTATCCAAATCCTCAAAAGCTGGCTTCTTAAAGCAAGAAAAAAGTAAAGGCAGGTCATCTCTGCTCTTATTTGCTACAGCTTTCTAGTTAGTATAAGCTAGACCAAACATTCAGAACACCTACTGAAACGTAGGACCGTCTTCTCCCACGTGACGTACAACATACTCCAATTTTGTCAAAGGTCTACTCCCCTTTCCTCTCTCAGAAGCTGCCTTCTGAGAACTCTCCCATAAACTCAGGCAAAAGAATGGGCAAAGAGTAGAGGAAAGTCATGGCAAGATCCTGGGCACTTTAAATTGGCAAAGGCCTGGATTGTCAAAAACATGTTGGGTGTCACAAACAAACCCAGGCAAGAGAGAGCAAAGAGGAAGTTTTAAGACTACTTAGATATGAAACATATATTCCTTCCCCTGCACTCTCCTTCCTCCCCCCCCCCCCCAAATATCATAACAACACAGAATAAGGAGAAAATAAGAGATTTTTACAATGCTATACATAGAAGAAACCTCCAAATGGAGTAACAAATCAAAGTCACAGTTTAAAGTGTGAAATTAGAAATATTGCCTATTATTTTTTCTATACAAAAAATAGAAGAGTGATATTTTACATCAATGGCCTAAACAGAACATTAAAACAGTGGACATAAATAAACAAATATTTCAAAATAATTAAGCCTTTACCTGGATAATCTATGCAAGTCTGCAGAGTACATAAATATTCATGACATAATGCCCACAGTTCATAGTCTTTCAGAGGCTTACCATACCAGGACAAAAGGAGTTTTAGAGATATCCACTGCAAAAAAGAGTGAGCATGGAGAGAATTATTAGAAATTATTGCAAAACAAAAATGTTTACTGGTGCAATGAAAAATCAAATGCTAACAAACAATGTGCATACCTTAAAAGCATTAAGAAAAGGTTTTTATGGCGGTTGCTGGTAGTAAACTAATAGTTCTTCTTACTGAAAAAAGCATTCCCCAGTTAACTGTATAGATGAATAAATCTCTTAATTGCATTACAAAAGTGTAATTCAAATTAGATTTCACAAAGAATAGAAGTGCTTCAGGCAAAGTGAGCTGTTTGGAAGTTCTCTCTTGTTACATTAGGAAAAGATCCTTTCATAACGTCAAAGACTACCTATAACCGAAGGGATATCATCTGGGCTTAAAGATGTAAAAATCCAAACAAAAAACAACAAAAAATTCAAATCCTGATTTACCCTAACAGTTGCATTACAAGTCTTACCTTAAAGATTTCATCAACATTTCTTGTTCTTCTGTGAAAGAATGTTAACAGTATTGACAGAATTAATGACAGGTTTATTTTGAAGTTGAAGCACATTATGTTGTTTTCAGTCACTGGCTGTTCAGTTTGCAAAACATGGTTATAAATTTAGTTTTTATACCTGGCCTATACCTTAATATGACAAAGATACTGCTCGAATGCAATAGGACATTTATTTACTGTTCTTCAGAGAATGCATACTTTATATTTTGTGCATGTTTTTATATAAGAACTTGACATTGATAGTACTACATAGACATTATCTTCTAGATCAAGCTGTGCTAATAGAAGAGATTATCACTATCGGTGGTTTTTATTACCCACCAGCTGGACATTACCCTCTTCAGCCATCGACCAAAGGAGCAGTAAAAAACAAATTCACTGCAGGCAGATCCCTCTGGGTTAGTGCAGACCATCAAACTATTTAAAACAACATGGTACATTCTCTGTTGTGCATGCAGCCTCTAAGATATTTAACTATTGCTAAATAGCAACTTTAAGCCACGTTGGAGAAAAGAACTACCAACATCAATTCGAGATTAACTTAATTGGGGGGAAAAAAAAAACCCTAAAAACTAGAACACAGGAAACAAAACCAAAAATACAAACCTTGAAAAATATTTGTTGCTGCTATAAACACCTTTAAATCCCCAAATCTAAACAGACTAGGGGTCTGATCTTACTTACAGTCTGGTTACACAGCATGGTAGTACTATGCTACATGTTTGATAAAGTCAATCTCTGAACTGTTGTTTGCTGCAGTCAGTTTTTCGTGATCCTGGCTATGGATCACCCTTCAGTGAAGCACTATTTGGATTTTATAATACAACATATAATGCATAGATGACTGCATTACCTTTAATCAAGATCAACAAACAAACAACTCCCCTGCAATCTATGGGGGAGAAAAAGAGAACCACATTAATTTCTGTACCTTTTCCGATAATTTAATATTTACCATAATATAGCTGTCAGAGAAGGTAAATACTTTGGCCTCATACTGTTTAAATAATCCTTAAAGGTGAGCCAGATGAGCTATTAACTTTTAATAAGATGTGCCATCAAACACTGCTTTACTTAAAATGTTATGTAATCTCTCCACCTTCAACACATTAAAAAAAGAATTGGATGCTTGTATTATCACATACTTCTTGGTATCACTTTGCAAAAAGTAGGAAATTTAGTACAGATAGATATGAATACAGGTAATCGGGTTAAATTTCATTCTCAAATTTTGCCATCATCAGCACCCTGGAGTGCAAAATTCTTTTGCAAATGTTTTCCTTGGCTGCATCTAGAGAAGTAACCTCTAGCTGCCTGACAAGAAGACACCAGCTGCGCAGCAGGGAGGAAGAGACCAGATAGTCAAAGGGATGAACTAGAGACTATTCAAAACAGACAGAGCTCCACACTGTTGAAGGATTACTGTCCCTGACCAGGGTTGTGTTCCCCTCTTCATAGCGTAACACTTCCCAAATGCCTCAGAAATGTCTTTGCTCACAGATGCTTTACCACAAAAACAGCAGTCAAAGCTTCAAATTCACGGTGGAGAGCTGACATGTGAAAAGAAAAATCAACAGAAGAGGACTTCCACAGATTGAGTTTAAAGAAGACCTATTTTTTTTTTTTTTAAACAGTAGGTACATACCCCCCTGCCATGTTTCTCTCCAAGAAAATCCCTCCTCCTGCAGTTTGTGTCCCTAGAGGCTCTAAGGGCTGCAGCAGAGAAAGACGGACTTTCTCTGCTGCGCACACAGATGGGCCCCCGTGTCCGGAGGAGGCGATCGACGGCTCGCAAGGGGAAGAACAATCTCCCGCTGCGCTGGAGACTGAACTTAGCTGCACAGTAGGGCGCTCAAATGTATTTCTCATCACTTCTGGCATATCCAAGCTCTCTAGAGGAAGAAAGACATGATAGAAAGCTTTAAATATAGCAGGAAAGTAGAGGGGAAAAAAACCCCTAGGAGCAGCAGCAAAAGTTTATGACAAGAAAGAGGAAAGTGAAAGAAAATAGGGGATGAAAAAGCATCAGGAACTGAAATTGTGTCTCAGAAGAAAGAAGGATGCAGGAATTGTGATGAACAGAGTCTGGTTAAAATACTTTCCAAAGGAAAAAAATATATATGCATTTCCCAACCTAGAGTCATGAGGAAATTTTTATTTAAGCCCCAAAGCAGGTATTTAACTTAGCAGACGTTCGGATTCCACTGCACTTGCTTATGTTTTGGTAAACAGGTAAGTGGAATTTTCCCTTATTTAGGTATCTGTCTCACATGCAAGTCCAGATCTAATTCACAGCTATTAGCTCTTTCTACAACTCAAAAAAAAAAAAAAAAAAAAAAAAAGTCTGAAGTGCTGGAAAATATCTGACTAAAATTTTTAGCAAAACAGTCTGTAGCACGTTCTAAGTCTGCTTCCTAAGTATCTATTTTGACACTTAGCAGAGCGAGCTCAAGACAACCATTCAGCATGCATAAGGCCTCAGGTCCACTGCACCTAAATCATTAACATTGCTCATTTCCTCTACTTGTTTTAATGCTGAGATATAAAACATTTAATCTATATTATCACTGGTGATTACTGCACTAAAAAACAAGCAAAATTTTAATCCAGCGCCTCTTCCTGGAAATTTTTTCATGCTCTAAAATGAACTTTTTCATAAGAGAAATTTTTAAATAAGAAAGTTTTTTTCACCACACAGAAAATTTGACTAAAAATATGGAAAAGTCACATGGCTGATTAATGCCTATAACTACATAATGGTGACATTTCGCTTTATGCCAAAAAGATTATATTTAAACCTCACTTGTTGAGAAAATGATTTTTTCCTTCAGTGTTAGTAAAAGCATTTATCAGGTCTTCTTTTTCATGGTTGATACCAGAACTGTACAACCATAATTTTAGCAAAGTATCCAAACAATGCCAACAGTTAAAGATTTCATGAACATGATGCTGGGATATTTTAAACAGCCAAAGCAAACAAAGACTTTCATTATTCTTTACTTAAGGAGTACTATTCTGGGAATAGACAACTTTTCTTTCCTGCAAGTGTTATTTCCCCAGTGTTCAAGTGTCATTGTTTGGCTACATGGGTTTTCACCTCTCTTATCCTTGACTGGGTATGAATGATCAACATGAAACAAATGTGCGTATGCCAGGATCCTGTTAACCCTTCCCATGTGAAAGCCACAGCATCTGAATCACAGAGAAACATTTAAAAGCATTAGAGATGGGACACACCTGATTAGAATGCAATTGGTTAGAGAAATAAAGGATCTCCACTCAAACTTGAAGTGAAAAATACTTATTTATGGCATGCAAAACTATAAAAATGCTAAGAAAACCCTCACAAGATACATTGCAGTAGCAAGACACAGCAAGCAAGTATTTTTAGTAATGCCTACTAGCAGTAAAGCACACAGCATTAAGAAGCAGTTTTGGGATATTAGAAAAATATTGTCCACTGGAGAAGTACTATTGACAGGTAAGAAAAACCATCTATTCTCCAGAGTAGACAAGGTTGATCTTCAGCCGATGGGACTTGTATTGCACTCTAAATAACAAGAAATACTTAAAAGAGATGCTAGAGATACTAGTCTAAAAGCTCTGTTTGCAGTAATCATGCTTATATATTACAGAAAACTGATACAAGAGCAGCACTGTAAATCTTATGAGGTGTTATCCATTTAGCCCAGAGGATGGAAAATACATTCTTAGGGCTCCACACTCATTTCGTCCCTTTGCAGCAAGTGAGCAGACTCAATTATTAGTTTCTTAAATTCAAACATTTTTAGGTATTTGTTAAAACTGTGGCATTCAGAAATGAAAGGGAACTTGAAAGGGTAAGCAGAAATCAGGTGTAAAATTTGGAACCAAAGGATAGCACCGTATGGGTTTATTTTTGCAATTGTCAGGACGTAAGACAGAGGCAGAAACAGCTGTTTCAGAAACCTGAGGAATAAAATCTGGCTTCCAGAGGAGAAGTAGAGAGTTGAAAAGCTTCTAAAAATAAAAAAAAATACAATAGAAAACCCCAACCCTTTCACTAAGGAGAAGGCTCACAAGAGAGCCCTCCATACCATTCAGCAACTATTGAAAATGAATGACTCTCCCTTAGCATCTCCTCCGGAAAACAAACAAACGAACAATATAGATTTGCAGGCTAGAAGCTCTGCATTTCAGGGAACAGACAGTCATTTTGTTTGGTAAGAAAGCAAGCTGATATACCTAAATGCTTTTCTTTCTCTACCCAAGTTAGGGAAAAAAAAAAATCTCCTAGATTACTTGAGACATAGGATTTTAACAACTTCTAAAGAGCATAATATTTTTATGTGGCAGGACCTGAATATTTGCTGGGATTATTAAAAAAAGAAAATAGAGCATGAGTCTATAAAACCTTTTTTCTACTGAAAACATAGCTTTATAAGCCTCTGGTTTCTTGGACATCAGCTGCCCTGCTGTCTTCATTTCAGACCACATTTGCTACTCTGCTTTTCAGATAGCTGGAACAGCAGTTACCTTTTCTTAATTCACTGTGATCGGCCAACAGACTAGGCAGGAGCAGGATAACCTCACTTCGATTAGAGCCTACCTGTCTGGAAGAATGAAGTTCTGTGCAGGCTGTAGATCATTTTGTTTTAAATTGATGATAAAATGTCTGAAGAAAAGAAGCATTTTAACATTCAGAAGAATGGCAGACTAATCTGAAAACATATGTTCTGTATGCCAATTTCAACTGCTTTTGCTGGAAAAGCAACCAGAACAGTCCCTATGGCTTTTAAATCTTGGGAGAAATTTGGGAAGCCGTAATTCTGAGAAAGCTTAATTTCTTGAAAGCATCCTCATGTACCCAGACAGACTTAAAACCTGGTCCTGGTGGTCCAGTGAGGACAGAATATAGGTCTTAATTCAATAGACTTTTTCCTAAAGCAGTACTCCTTCTCAATGCACTCAATTCATGTTCTTAAGTGGTGGCAGCTTATTTATCCCACATACTTCTCCAGTTAACAGAGCCTGAAGTAAGTCCACTTCCATGTTCAGACAAGTGATGCTGAAGTATAGTATCTATATTCCTTGGAGGAAAAAAAAGCAGCTGCATGGCTTTATAGTCATCCGATAGCTAGAATTATTTCAGTCACCCTCTCCCTGACAACTTGAATGCAATTAATTTTAGGTTTATACACTTCTGCATAAAAATATAAAATATCCTTCCAAGAAAGGAGATTCATGGCATAACACAGATGAAAGACTGCAGATAGAGCTGTTTCTGTCACTTGAATACTAAGACATAACAAGCTTCCTCACAAGAAATCAATGGCTGAAAATGCCACGATCCTTGTTAGAAATACAAGCACATCTACAAAATAAAGCAGGTTCATGGAAGTCCAGAGGAACAAATGGCGTAGCAGAAGTAGACAATTTTGGAATGATTTTGGAGCTCATGATCCCCTTTCACTCCCTTCTGAAGTATGTAGGGTTGCATAGTCCAGAGCAGGAGAGAGAGGAAAAAGGAAAAAAATGCTTACAATAAAAGGATCTTTTCCTAGAGTCTGAAGAAGAAACCTACAGGATTTAAAAACTAAATAAAGAAATAAATATGCATTCAATGAGTAACTCCCTGAGAGAACAAAACCATGCCATGAGGTATGTATCCATATTTAGAGGAGAAGAGAGGGAAAGAGAAAAAGGCAGTAAGAACAGTCTCTTTAATGTGGCATCCATTTCTCAGCTATAATGAATCACAGGCTCCTTACGCAGTTGACTGTCATTGATTACTGCTCCAGTGGAGGTGTCAGAGCAGGGTGAAAACAGGGAAGGATACAGACTGAAAATAACCCTAGAGGCCACTGCATTGGATGACTGAAAGACAAGCTGTTAGGCAAGGAGAACAGGCAGAGCTGTCAGTAGAGACAGCTGAGGAAAAGTCTTCACCATCATTTCTGCAAATGAAGTGTGCACTGGATGCTTGTGCTGCTCATTCTTTCCAAGGCACAGCACAGCTAGAGAAGCATCAACCGTCCTGCATTTTCAGCCAGCAGTTGTCCTATTACATGGATTGTTTACATCTCTTCAAGTGTGGCACAAGAGAAAACCATCTAGTGAGAGACCAAATTTGTCCATCCTGAGAATCTGTAATCTGAGCAGAGAAGAGACCACACTACACTACCTATCACTGAATTCTAGTAGACAAAAAAAAAGGTAGTCAACTTTCCCTCTTCTTATTTGGCTATTTATAGAGATGAAATGCTTGAGACATATCCATCATATTGTGCACATATTTGAATTTGATCATGAAATATACATAGCACACACAGAAGCAGTAATTTAAGAACACAGGATAAATACAGCATATGTACAATTCTCAAAATCCTAAATGCATATGTAGATTAAGAAAAGTGGAATCTTTTCCCCTCCTGAAGCAGATGGGATACTGCCATTGATTTCAACAAGGTCAAGTTTACACCCAGGAACTCTACAATTTTCATAAGCACCTGGGAGGCCTACTGCAAAGTACTGAACTTCATGTACTGACAGCAACAGAGACTCAAAAATCTACCTATGCTTTTTTAATGTATTCTTACAAATGTAATTAACTATTAATTATGCTGCACTAACACACTAGTGAGTGAGCTCCCGTACACTTTGTTAAAAAATTAAAATGAATGTTGATTTTGCAATAGGAGAAATTTCACTGTAGCATTTTACCTTTGAAGAGAAAAAAGGGTCACCACATTTCCAATGTGAACGCGAAAGTGTGCAGACTAGCAGAATTCTGTTCTGCAGCACACTAACTTGCTGGGGGCAGGGGAAGCAATCACACAGTATTCAAGTCATTTCCTCTCCACATAAGTGACTACAGCAACTATATAATGAAGACTTTATTTTTACTACCTGCTCATTACTTTTGATTTCTGACCCTCTGCCTCCACAAAGATTATCTTCATTATTGTTTGCGCTCATCACACCGTTGTTTAATTCTGGAGAACTAATTAGGTTTGATCCATATCTGTTCCCACTGGGTTTTGTTGTTAACACTGTTAACACATCCATCTTGTTAAAATGTATTAAAGAATTTTCATTTGGCCCATGAGAAGTTTCAGTACAGTCTTCCAGTGCCATGTAATTGTCTAGCATTTTTGTTCCAGCAATTGATTGATTAGGGCTTTTTAGCATACCAGCCATATTTGGCATTTCAGAGGTAGCATCAGAACAGTCTTCTTTGTGATCAGATGAAAGAAAACCTGTATTTTTACCATTAATAAGTGACATGTACTCTTCTAGGTTCATGCTAGACACCTGCGTACACACACAAGGAGCTTCTAAATGAAGATCATTAACCTGGTGATTCTTTGGTTCTGCTCTTGGTGGATTACTAATAGCAAATGAATTAAGATTTCCCTTTGAAAAAGCAACCTCATTATTATTGTCTAGAGGTAGTGGTTCTTGTGTAAGCAAGTGATTTTTCCTAGCTAGCAGTCCACTGTTGGTTACAGATGTAAAAAAGGGGTTTGTATCTGAAGCTTCAAGTGGTAGCTTTGGAAAGGTTTTAATTTTTCTCAGACAGCCTTTCTTAAAAATGCCATCTCTCTCCATGTCAATAACGCATGATTTTATATCCAAAGCAACACTAGCAAAACTGTCATTATATACTGCATGTTTATCCTCCTCTTTGCTCTTTTTAACTTGAGTTGCAAGTTGAGAATGTTGAGCTTTGTCATTATCCAGATCAATTTGCATTTCCGCTAATCCACTTTCTCTGCCAGTCACCATAGTAACTGCTGAAGAGTCCTTGTGACAGGTAGCTGGCACATCTTCCACTGCAGAGGAATCACCTGCTATGTTGTTTTTCTCATCTGAGTATAATTTAGATCCCAAACTTCTTTGACACACTCTTCCCTTCCACATGTTATCACAGCCATCTAGATGCAAAAAACAGATGCTTATATTAAGAATATATTAAAACCTTCTCCTCTTTCCTAGCAAGTCTCTATAGCTCTTTTTCTGTCACTACTAAGTATCTTCCTTATGTTACAAAGAGTGAGTGGACTACTTTTAATCATAAAGGACACACTATACAGAGAGCCAAAATAAGTTAAAAGTTTATTCAAAATATATTATGTTCATTGAGAGTTTTGTGTTGTCTGCTCCTCCCCCCCAACCCAAACCCACAAATATTTAATGACTTTTGGATATCCAGAAAATACCCTCTGACAGAAGAGTACACAAACATAGCATTTTAAAAATTGTTAGATATTTCAGAAGGTCTAAAAATTCTAAAGTAAATACATTTTAAGCTTACCTTGAGAAGCACCAAATGATTCAATTGAAAGAACCCTTCTTCCAACAGCAGATAGACTTCGACAAATATTACTTGGCGAAGCAATCTTCAGTTTTTCTTCACATAATGACAAAATGCTCTAGAGAAAATTAGTGTTAAATACTTATTTAATGCTGAATAAAGTTATGAATTTTGACTAAACTGAATCATGTTCACTCACACAATACAGCTGAATTTATAAATAAGATGCTACATTAAACGTCTCTTGCACTGTTCACTGTACTATTTCTATTATGTAGCTGAATTCTTTTCTTATTTTTACCATGGGCTGTCATGAAATTAATTCAGTTCAAGTTCTAGCCTGCAGTTAGGAAATACTAAGAACAACCAATGAAAATTAATCATCTTAAATATTATCCTTAATAAATAATGTACTGGAAATGTAAAAAGCTAGAGCGTGGATTATGTTTTAAACAGACAGCGATTCACTTTAATCCAGTGACATAGGCAGTACGATGAATATTTTTATTGCCAATATCACAATAAAAGCAAATTCTGGAAAACAGAATTACCAGGTCACAAGAAACAGTATATGAGCATCTCTAATCTGTAGCCTGGGCATCATCTGATAAGCACTGGTGTCAACTGAGTGTTAGCTACAGACACTCATACATTTAAAAACTGTCAGGATGGGCAGGAAGTAGAAGAGGGCTCTCTTTCCAGATGCATCCCACTGCTTCCTTGGCGACTGTTCCTAGGCAAACACTGACAAGACCTCACGCAGCTCTGAGAAGCTGCTCTTATGTCCCCATTAAAGCCTCTCAACCATTCTTCTGCTATTGTGAGTGGAAGAAAGAAAATGGCTCTGCTGGTTCACATATCAGACTGAGCAAAGACAGGAAAAAGGGATCCAGCTGTGATGGAGCCTGCAAAACACTTGCAAAGTCCTAGTGAAACGCTTGCAAAGCTCTGTGTGTTTTTCCTCCATAGGCACCCCCCCACACACACACCTCCAAGAAAGCACCTGAAAGAAAAGGCAGGCAAAAAGAACAGATAATCATAAAGCAACATTTATATGCTACCCACATCCAGTTTTGACCCACACCATTTCTGGGCTGATATGAGCAGTCAGGAATAACTTTCAGGTACTGCAAACCAACTGAAGATAGTAAGAGGCGCTACACGATCCCTTTCCTGACTATGCTGGAAAGGGCATGATGAGAAATACAGGAGCTGATCATGCAGGCTCCATGCCGGGAATGGTGCCCAGCCTAGGTGATCTTCAGCCAGGGAACCAAAATTATTTCCATTTGCTTTATAGCAAATGAGTGCTGCAAAAGAAGAATGAACAGATTCTTTCTGCAAAGCACTGATTGCAGATGCTAGACCATTTATAATATATACTATCAGCTCAGAAGGGGGAAAAAAAAGAAAAGGAAGAAAGGATTAAGATACCACTATTCTGAAGTAGAAGTAGTAGTACTGAGGCCAAAAAAGTCACATTTGGACAACTGTTATTCTCCAGCTATAGTCTAAAAGCCTGTAATATTACAGTGATGTACTTTCACACATCCATGTTGAATAACACAGACTAAGGTTAGAACAAAAAAAAAGAAAAAAACCCACTATGTAATCTGACCTGAAAAAAAAAAGATCAAAACTTGAAATTATTGCTTTTCAAAAAAATAGCCTCAAGCTCTTCACCATTTTACAACTTCACTATTAAGCAGAAAAGGTAACCGAAGACTTTTTTGTTCTGTCGAGAATCTCAGAAGAACTCTGGCAGAAATTGTTACGATTTATATTTTGATCTAGCAGACGAAATACAGTAAGACTAGTAAGATTTACTCTTTCTTCTATTTTACTACATAAGCTACTGTAATAAACTTAGTACCAGTAGCCCTAAAGAACCACGCACACATATACACTATTGAAAGATTGGCGAGACTTTTGTTGCAAGACGAAAAAGGACTATATTGGCAGAAGGATATGAAAACATGAAGCCTGAACAACAGAAAACTCTAACAAGATGATGGGAAGAGGGTTATTTCTTTAGACTTAATTCACTGCTACCCCATTCATAACTATTTCAGCTGCAGGAAAATGAACTCTACTCTGGACTAACAGAACTACTCACAAAAAAATACAACCCCTGTTAACAGAAGTTTAGTGGATGGTGATCTCAGAGTTTGTACAAGGCAATTTGCTGTAGAACTAACTAGGTATAAACTGATACCTTCTAAGGCTGCTCAAGACTGAAGACTAGTAATTGCCCGAGATTCTAGATGCATATTTTATTATATTGTAGAATAAATTTAAACTAAAATTCCCCCCCTCCCTCCACCAAGAGCTTAGGAAGATCTTTTTTTCATAACTTTTTTTCTTTTTCACTGTTCAAAACTTTATGAAACAGTCTGCAAAGGGAAGTGTACAACTTATTCCTTTACTTTGATATTAGATAGACTCTGTTTCTCTTTGATATCAAACTGTTTCAGGGAATAAAGTCATTTTACATTTCTTGATAGACAAAATAACACAAAGCTGAACATAAAGCCAAAAAAGAACAAGGAAATACAAAGCCAAATGCTTTAAATTTTAATACAGTTTTACTTGAATTTTGTACAAATGGGACATTATATTGCAGTAATTTAATATACTCAGTAAAATATTAGTGAGTTATTCCATGTATTTTATATGATCTGTAACACATGGCATCTGTTCTACAAAATGGCTTTATTAAAAAAGGAATTAATTATACCTCTAAGAATTGGAGGAAAAAATCCATAAGGCACATATTTGGATATTTAAATTTAATAATTTCAGTAGTATGTCCTGAAACTCACTAAAATGCACTTCCACTATACAGAGTGAGCAATGTCAGCATACCAGATGAACCAAGACCATATTTTGTTGGGACACCTTAGAATAACCCATTTCAGCCTCTCCATACTACTACCACCAACTTCAGAAATGGATATTTCTTTATTAGGAAAATTTCCTTTTATACTCCAACAACCACTATGTAGCTGATACCTTTAAAAATATCACCAGTGAAGTCTGGTAACATATTGCTCTCATGCTCTTACATCATATGGCAAAAGCAGACGACACTTTACATTTGTGCTCTATCAACAAATCCTGCACCTGCATTTATTCAGGAGAGAATTCTATTTACAGAAATGTTAAGGTTTACAAAGGCAGAATAACAGCTAGGAGGAGGAAAAAAAAGAATCTATTAATTCATCCTTAACAACTCCCCGCAACACTACCACCACCACCACCTAAAACTCAGCCTTCAGAAACAGATAAGGACATGCCAAGTATTACGACATTAACAACTCACATCAACTGACAGGCTATATCTGAGCCCTGAAATAAGAATAATACAGCTTACTCCAAATCTTCAACTTTCTTGAAACAGTTCTGTTTTCCCATCTTGGCATTTAGCACACAAAATACTTCTGGAAAGGCCAGAAAACTAAAATACGGGTGGAAATTTCTTGTTCCTGCCTCCTCTTTTTGCTCAATTCAAAAGTGGAATTTCACAGACTTCTGTAGGCACCACTTTTGATATCTTATCACTTGGACATTACCTGTATGTTTAAGTCTCTCCAAAAGATGTGCAATTCCTCAGGATCTGATTTCATTTACAGAGTGTAGTGTCTATTCTAGATACATAATGCAAAAGATTAAATAAGAGATTATCTAGACTTCTTTCAGTGAGGAAGATAAAGTATATTTGCTTATAATCTCATTATCTACAACTCAAATACCAACTCCAAAAGCAGGACAGAAAGATAAGCAACACTACTCTGAGGGAACAAAGAAAACAAAGATGGGAGCACTGGTTAATCTTCTCTTTTGGCAAATTTTCTTCATCCATACGAAGATGGATGGGGACATTACAGGGAGCAGGACTAGCAAGGCCAACATGACATTATCTCATCCCTCTTCTTCACAATTTCTGTTCACAGTGGGGTAAAACTTGTACCCCTAGTCTGTCTTTAAGAGCATGAGGAAGTGTCTTTTAGATGCAACAAGACCGACTTCCACTCCCTTTTGCTGTCCTGCTTTAAAGTTCACCACATCTCTCTCTGTACAAGGGATACGCCAGTCTTCTTATAATGAAGAAAGAAAGGATTTTTTTCTTGCATAGAAAGTTCTTGGGTTGAGATATCTCCTTCTTCTGACATCCAGAAAATCCAGTTTTGAAGATGGCTATTTCGGTTACCATAGCTTAGAATGAGTTTCCCAAGTCAAAACACGTATCTGGGTACTTTGATATTTCATGCCAATCAAGTAATAAGATGTCCAACCATCTGGGTCTAGAAATTTTTAATTCTCAGTCAGAAAAAGAAAATGGTGTCACACCAAGGGACATCTGGATTTACAGCATCCCAATGTATTTTGCTTCCCTAGTTTAACCAGGGCTATCTATGTATCTCTAGGGATCTTTCCTTTATACTCCAAATGAGAAGATAGGGTGCATGTTATATCTAAAATTGTGCTTATTTTGCTACAGATAAGCACATTAATAAGACCTTAAAAAACCTACTGCTTGCTGTTCAGTCTTATTTTATCCATACGTATCACATTTAACACTAATTTTCACAGGTACATTTTTACATGGGATTTGCAGCCATGTTTGCAGCTCTTCTGTCCCTTCAAGTTACACTAACTTCAAAGAACCTACTTCATAACTACAGGAGGGAACAGAAATAGGGAAGTTTAACAGGAGGCTGAGAGACTTCAATTTATCAGACATACTGGTTATAAAAAGCTTTAAAAGGAACAGCTATGCAGCTTTGACATATGGTGGTGTTGACATCACAGTATCCCCCTTTGCATTTGCTCTTATTAAGGTATCCAACAGGTAAAGAACAGCTTTTTCAGCTTAATCTTAGCTTCCCATCCGAGCCCGAACAATGAGAGAATGAGTTTGTGGCTATCCACTAGGTGGGGCGTTCCTCAAGTTTATGCACCAGATCTGCAGCTAATACTACTAGTTTAGGCCTAAGATGATGATCTGACTTTCTGAGAAAGGAGAGCAAGATCCTACACGCAGTAAATAAAGCAAAGTCACAAGTATAAGATGTTCAGGGCTCACTAAAACAGACTGCTCTCAGCGAAAACAATCTCATGCTTAACCTAAGTTTTCATTGTGTTTTATAAGTAGTGTAGAAAATGAACAGGAAAGAGCAGCAACCAACTTTCCTTCTCTTGGAAGACAAGTGAAAGCTGGCACTACTTTGGAAGTCTTAAGAATTTTCTTACTTAAAAATTTTTCCACTGAAGTTTTTTTTCCCCCTCTTGCTTTTTTTTTTTTTTTTTTTAAATTCTTCTTATTTTCTGGGAAATTTTTTTTTTAATCTAGCCAAGGAGAATGATTTATGAATTACAAGAACTATTGCATTATAGCATAAGCATGCTATATTTCCAGAAGCCAATAAATACTATAGGTTTCAAGAAAGACTCTCTTCACAATTCCTAAAAAACTTTTAAGTCAAAGACTAATTCTAGTAAGAAAAAACATAGGCTGTGCTGGCAGGCACTACAGTATCAACTTTGAAAAGGGTGCAGGGAAAGGGAGGAAGTCATGCTAGAAAACAGGATTTCCAGATTTGGTGGTAGAGACATACATCCACTCGATGACAAGGTTAGCCTAATGTTCGCAAATACAGCAAGAAAAAAGACAGCCCCCCCCCCCCCAAACCAGCATGAACAACACAGAGAAAAGATGTTCCAAGAAAAACCACAAGCATGATCTGAGGTCCTCAAAATATCCCTTTCAGCAACAGGCTATGGGAGCTTGATATATTTGAGAGAAAAATTTGAAAGTGATAATCATACAAGTAGCTCCAAATTAAGATAACTTCTAAAATTGAGTGTTTTTCAAGACAAAAAGGCATAACAAAACTCAGAAGTTCAAAAAAAACCCCACAAAAACAGAACACCACAACCAACCAAAACCAGATAAAGAATTCAAAAAGACAGAGATACTACTGATTTTTAAAACTTTTAGGCTAAGTACTGGAAGAACTTACCAAGGGAGAGGACCGTTTCTACCATCACATTAGAACATTATATCATGAGAGCAATATATTCAAAAAGGCTTGTATTAGTTCCAGGCAAGTTATTTGGCTTACTTCATGCCATTTTATGACCACTGAACACTACAGAAGTAAAATCAGGGAACAATAAGGATCCTCTGGTTTTCAAATCTGTAAATCAAAAGATGAGGAGAAACAGTAAAAGCTCCAGTGCCTACACACAGAGTGTGACAGAGGCTCTGTTGTATTACTGCTTGGCAGAAGCAAGCTTCTATAGGAACTCGTATTTGCAGATAAACAATATAGAAAAAGAGAAAAAGCTGACAAAAGAGCTTTTGAATAGTGACTGCATAAGCATTTCACATATTGCAATAATGAATAATGGCCATTTACATTTTGTATGAAGATTCCACTGAGTTTGGAAATTTCAGTCTTCCAAAAGAATTGAAAAAGTGAGCGTAATAGAATTAATACTCACTGTAAAATATTTCTTACTAAAAGATACAGGAATAGGATATGACAACTCTGTTTTGACATTCATATCTAACCCTTATTTGAACTTGCACCATTCTTTTTTTTTTTTTTTTTTTTTTTTTTTTGATTGCTGGACATTTGCAGATATTTCCACCCTTTCAAAATTCAAAGCATTTAAAGGTTCCACAAATGAAAGCTTCAGAATTGTTATAAACTCTAAATTTTATAAACAAATTCAAGCTAATGCCCAAGAAAAATTACTATTAAGAAAATAAGTTTAATATTTACCTATGTCTCTTTTCACTGACTCATGACTCATTCTAAAATGTGCTATTTTTAAGCCAAATGAAGTCAGACAGTAATGTTCTTCAGCAACAAAATGAAATGGAAATAGGCCTATTAGTTTTTTAATACTTTCCTTCATTACAAAGGGACCAAATGCTTTTCTGCATAAGCAAGCTGTAAATACTGGAAAGTGCTGCATTAAATATCAGCTTTTTAATTCATTTGGCCCTTCAGACATTAGATTAATTATTCTGCAGGATAAAAGTGCTAAACTATTGTAGACTATTCACAGAAAGTATACTCTAGCTCCTGAATTACCAGCAAATGCTGGAAAAATAACATTTTAAACTGATGCCATACTTTCATTTTGCCCCTTCTAAATACAGTTGTTCCTTGTTGTGCCCGCAAAAGTTGAGAAGTCCGGAACAGCATTGCAAAGTTCTTCCCCAAAAGACTTCTTTTTAAAAAATGGGGAAAGAAATGCAACTACAGGTCAGATATTCTCAAATAATCTACTCACAGCCGAAACGTGCATGTATTCCCACTCTCAAATTGCCCCTTTAATGGCCTAAAACCTAAGCGAAAGCTTAGAAGGCTTAACCTGTTCACAGGTGAATGTCGAGCAATCAGTTTACATCCCACAATACAAGTAAGCTTTTACAGATACAATCATCTAAAAAGCAGTGCTACAACAACATAAAGAGAAATGAACCAAGCAAAATCTAAATGCAGTAGGAAAGAGCATGCAGCAGATTTGCTATGACTGAATGTTGCCTACACCACCTTCTTACTACGTTTAGGTTTCTTGTGATCTCTGACTACTTTAGTCACTCAGGCTGAAGTGAGAAAATTAGCATTTGTATTCCCAAAGACTCCTATTTTCAGTGTTTCAAGCACTTCCCCTATCAATAGTGTATCAAATCAAACATTTAGGAAGTTTCATAAGATTTTCACCATAAAGCTGACCCTAAGACAAAAAAAATGTATATAATTATATGTGTATATACACATGCATATATATACACACATATGTATATAAGAAAGACAAACCTAAAGACTAGGGGAAACAAAAATGAGCTTGTTGCCTTGGGAGGGTCTACATCAAATGGCGAAGAGGTATCTATATGAACAGCTGAAATGGTGCCAGCATCTGACCTCTTTTCCAAGTCAATTTAAATGGCCTTTGCAAGGAACTGCCTGAATTTTATAAAACTCCAGCTTGCCCATAAACATTTCCATCTGAAGCAGCTGTACTTAAACAAGTAATGCTTGTCATAGCTTTTATTCTTTTGAAAGAACAAAATTAACAATACAGACTAACCACACCACAAGAGAAGGGCAGGGAGTCGAGGTCTCTGAGAGCCAGCTCCTAGTGCTCAGTTCCTGCTGCTCTGCCTCCAGCCCTGCAGCCCTCCCAAGGGAGACTCCCCTGCCCGGGCTCAGTACAGTCCAGAGGGCCTTGAAGCAGAACCACCAAAGAGGGAGACGTACTGAAGTTTCAGAAAAGACCAATAAAATTTGAACTACAGCTGCATCAAACCGTTTCCCCCCACGGCAATGATGATTGATCTTAGAGCTGCTGGCATATGTATACACTCACATGGGCTCTCTCCCAATCCCACAGGAGAGAAGTGGGATCAGGGAAGCAGTCCCACTGGGCTTATTTCAGTAAAGCCTCAAGTACCCTGTCCTGCCTTCATAGGGCTCGTTCGTTAGCAAAGGATCATTAGGGCCAGTGAGCACCCACTGCCCTCAGTCATTCAGACTTGGGAAGCCTGGTGCACATACAGAGCTAGCCACTGTCCTCGCTGCGACCATGTCTCAGAGATTTGTAGGGCAATAGTCTTAAATAAACTTTTTGTCTTAAAACAGAGCTATCAAATATTCTTTCTAACAAATCAGACAAGTAGCATCTCTGGTTTGCAAAGAACGTAGAGAGAAAAGGCAGAGAGCCTAAAGCAATAATCAAATTTATACGAAACACTGCACTCCTTCAGGTGAGGGGAAAGGGGAGGAAGAGGTGCCATATTGACATCGCTGGTTGACATTTTGGTTCTTGGTAAAGTAACACCCAAAGATTAGTTATTTCTACAACTGTCAATGTTTTAAAGCGGCATCTGTTGAGGCCAGTGTCTCATCTCCAACAGCGAATACTAGAGAAGAACACAAGAAAAGGGTATTTGCATGGTGATGCTTACCTAGCAAGGCACTCAAATCTCACCAGTTTGCAGTCCGGGCCTCTTACCTGGAAAGGCTCAGGACAGATTTTTTTTCCTCCATGAATTTGTCTAAACTTTATCCACATGCAATTCTTTTCCACAGCTTACTTCATATTGAGCAAAGTAGTGTTTCCTCTTGTTTATTTTGAATCCACCCTGTGTTCGTTTCACTGCTGCCACCTACTTCTATGTTTATGAGATCCGGCAAATAATCACTCTGTATGGCCACTGCCACTGAAGACTTCACAGACTTCTACAATAACCTCTCCCTGAGGGTACTCTTTCCCAGGCTAAAGAATCTTACTCTAACTAATTGCTTCTTTTATGAATCGTTTCACCATCTGTTCCTGGAAATTTATTTTGTTAATTTTTGTCAACTTCATAGTCTCTTCTACTGACACTCTGATTTGAGACAAAGTTTTTGATGAATTCCCCATAAAGAAGAGTTGCAATATAGGAACCTCCTGAAGGTCCTCCAAGATGAAAACAGGTTAAAAAAGTTAAACTCAATTTTTCTGCCATGGCCTTGTTTGAAGAATTCTTTTGTAACTTGATCATCTGCTGACTTTGCAGACTGGCAGGATTCCTTTGTCTGATAGATTTGAAAAGAAAATTTGGTAGTTTTTCAGGCTTCAGCTCACCTTATTCCATTTTCTATTCCTTTAACCTGCCAGAGCTTACAGTCCTTTCCAATTTCTTTATTTGGGCAGGACTTTGACAAAGGAAATTTTTTAAAGCCCACTTTTTAACTCAGTTCTAATCATCTGCTTAGCTAGCTGCATACAAGACTTTTAGGTCTTTTAGGGTCTTGTTTGACAGGAGGTACAAATTTGTTTAAAAACACCTTACAATAGCCTTACAGCAATCAGCATGCTACCTGCAAACATTTTATTTTAGCAGTTGTTTTAGTTTTACATATAGCTACAAAAATGGGTGCCTGCTGTCCATACACTAATTTGCTAGTATGTGCAGCTGTAATGAATTTGAAAAGCAATACTGTCAATCCAGAGCTACAAAAGCAGGAAATTTTCAATTGGACCTCAATATAGTTTGAAGAACAAAGAAACTGTTACCCTAATTGTTGTGGTCAAGAGTGAGATATACCTTGAGCCACTGCCAGTCACCTTCATATGCATTCACTGCACTTTAACAAGTCACACGAAGATGAACATACAGAAGAGCTAGACCTTACCTAGCTTGAGTAATTTTAACCATGCTATAACACTAGTGCATGAAATAACTCATGTGTTTGCAGGGAGAGAGGACAAATTAAGAAGATACTTCTTACACTTCCATCCCAATATTGTCCCTCCTTAATTATAAGGATTGGCACTCCTAGAACTGATAAATAATATCCCAGCTGATTCCACTTCTGCAGGACTGTAAAAGTATAATTACGACAGGTAAGCAAGAGTACAGCAGTAAAACTGCCGGAGACTGCAGAGGTTAGATAGCAAAAGTTATAGATCCATTTATCTTTAAAGCTTCCTAAACAACGTAATTTTTTTTCAACTATTTGAAACTGCGAGTTTCACATATCACAACACTTCTTATGATTTATCAGCCATTAACCTCCTCACTTTTAAGTTACCTGCCACAGGTATCACTTAATTAAAACTAACACAATTTATTCTCTGTAAACATAGTAACAAAGAAACCTAGGAAACAGTTATACACATGCTGGGCAGATTTTATTTCCCCCATAAATACACAAAGTTGTTTGTTAAAAAAAAAAGGAAAAAAGAAAAAGGATATTATTTTTGTCTTAAACCTAACAGAGGCTGCTTACTGGTAATAAAATCTGTTGCTCTTTGAGTAATCCATTTATGCAGTCCTATGTTGGGGGATGTTTATTCCATGTTTTGGAGTTAAAGAACTGAAGGGGAACACACACAATTCACATTTTACTGTTTCCCGTTTAGAACATTACAGGCCGATAAACTCGAGCAGCATCCTTGTTCCTTGACATGCCATGAACCAATGACACCAGGAGTCTAAAGTACTGTGTTTGAAGAATATATCCTATCACAAAATATCCTTTGTTGTACAGTAATCTGTTCATTCTTTTTTGAAGTAATAATCTAGATTGGTGTAGCCCAATGTCAGCAGCTCCTGCACAAGATTTTTTCTATGAGGAAGAGATATAAGGATCTTTGATGAACTCCAAATGTAAAAAGCTGGTGAAACACTTCTGAACTTATCCCACTGCATAATATCTTGTGAGACAACACTCACAGAACATCACCAGCTGTCTCTGACCTCAAATCCTGTTGATACTCCTAAAACACTGATTTTCACAGAACAGTTGTAGGTGACTAATGGCAAATGAGCTGAATAGTTGGCTCTCAGTGTATCCCAAGAAGGTAAATAGAAGAGGGTAAACTCAGAATGTAAATACAAGAGGGTAAACTCAGAATGTAAATAGAAGAGGGTAAACTCAGAATGTAAATAGAAGAGGGTAAACTCAAAGCACACGTAAACCATGCTCTTGTCTATTCAGCCATAAAACTGATGTATTGTGCAATATGACTTGAACTGTACAGCCCATATAGACAAAAAATTGTACATGTAAAACATAACATTTACTACTTTCATGAGCTTTTCCTTCAAAACTGATAGCTTCAGACTGACCAGCAGCCCTGGGTAAAAAGAAAATACCTGTTGCCATTATGTCTGAAACAAAGGAGGAAAGCCTCATTTGACACCCCCCCACACACCTTTTTTTTTTTTAAACCTGGTGAAAGGGCTCAGAAGTTCATGAATTCTGGAGCAGGTAGGTACTACCTGCTGTACAGTACCTACTGTAGGTTCATACAGCACCTGCTCCAAGGATAAAGTACCATCTGAGAAAGCTTAAGCCACTTGCAATGCATTTCTGAGGAAATAAAATCCTTAGCTTTGGTACCAGAACTAACCTGAAGTAACAGTTTATATGGAAAAGGCTGGAGATAACAGTTGATCCAAACCCACCACCACTGCCTTTAGTGCATCTTTAACGTTAAGGACACTGCAGGAACCTTGCAAGCTCAACTTCAGAACTGAGCAGCAAACTGTAGGTTTTTGGGGTCATCAAGTTTTACATCCACATTATAAGAGATTCTTTAGTTTAAACAAAAAAAAGAAAGAAACAAAAAAACCCAGCTGTTAAATTCCTCTTGGCCTCATAATCTGCCTTTGGTTAGCTCTTTGTGGAAACCCATTAAAGAGTGAAATTTGCTCAGCACAAAGTTCATGATTGGAACCACAGTTGGGCTGATGATGTAACAGCAAGAACAGGAGGATCCTTTTTCCTATCCGATAGCACAGAATTGACATAGATAACCAAAAGTAATTTATTTTTGTCAGAGAAAGAAAAGACAGCTTTAAATAACACTTGGAAGACAGAACAGTTGAGACTACACAAGGACAGACAAGGTACCTCTCATTGATGACAAGCTTTGCCACTGCTAGACAGAATTAGAAGAGTCTCAGGGGAAGTCAGCTAAGGAGAAACAGAACTCAAAATAAAGCAAGCTGTGGTGCTTCAAAAGACTTATTTCCCTCATCGGAAAAAAACAAAACCAAAAAAAGCCACTAGAAGAATAGGTAAAATGACATCTCCCTTTCCTTTCGCACCCAGAGCTGAAGAAGGAACAGAACAGTAGAAATCATCATCCTATAACCCTCCAGGCAACTGCTTTAAAAAGCCAGGGAAGAGGCAAAGGCAAGACTTCTTTTATACCTTCTGCTGTTTTGATTTGGGAAAAAGATGGAGGCTTTCATATTCAGAGAAAGACCAACAGCTCAGACCCAAACACTAGCTCAGTAATGATCAACTAGTGAGAAATACCTGCAATACCAGACTGTCAGCCGTTTTCTTTAGTAGGATCAGCCTGAACCTTACTTTCTTTGATCTGTTGCCTAGATCAGTAGGTTTCATATGGCATTTCAATCCATGCATTTATATGTATATAAAGTATTTATACATATATGGTATCCATCCAACTTCCTTGCCACATTTCATAGGAATAACAGCCATATGCATCTTAACTATTTAGTTTTTGATGAAATTTAATGCTTTTAGCTTGCCTTTTCTATTTACACTAGCTTATATAGAATGGGCTATTGTTTATTTTTAAGGTTGTTGAAACACTTGGACCTTTTTTTTTTAAAAAAAAAATTCATCTACTGTAACACACTGAGAACTACAAGTGGACAGCTGTCACATTCTAGCAGAGAGATAGGCAGTATTTGACCTTTTCTGGTTCTCCCTCAGATGAGAGATCTGCATATCCTTCTCCTACCTTGTTAGGAAAAGGCAAAAACGAATTCTAGAAGAGAAAAACAGAAGCGTGACCTTTACTTTCTTCCCTTTCTCAGTCCCACATTTCTCCCTTCCCCAAAGATAGCGTTCATTTCCATATCATTTTTCTCCGGATTTTTATTCCTGAAAGCTTTTAATCCTGCTGCACACTGAGGTTTAAGAACTATAGCATTCTATCACCTCTAAATAATGAAGGAAGTCATTTAGCAGAAGCATTTATATTCTCAATTATCCAGTCTGCTTTAGACAGAAAAAAAGGCAGTCAAGACTGGATATTCACTGATTTCTATTACAGAGGTTCATCAGAACAAGCAAAATTGAATAGCTATATTATTAGAAGATTATAAACCCAAGTTCACACATGGCAGACATCAGTCCTTCATCTCAGTACAAGCTCATAACTCAGAAATGTGGGGTTCTGCATCAATGAACCTCTGTGTTAGACTCAATGGCAGTTTTGTGATACAGACAAATAGCTATTTGAAACTGGTTTGAGACAGCCAGTGCTTTTAACCTGAGGCAAACTTATAGTGATAGTTATGGAAATAAGTCTATTAATGAACTCACCAATACTTAACTATTCCTGTTGTGCCTCTCATTGGTCAAACTTCAGGTCTAGCACTGTACTACTCAGGGCAAGAAAACAAAGTGGTAACCACTTTCATTAAGAAAAAGTTAAAGCTCTTCATATCCAGAGAAGGGAGTCAGGACTTAGCTTATACTGAAGCTAGACTGTTTGTTACCATGTTAAGCCCAGTCAATATTCAAGTAGAAAAATTCTAAAAGAAGTCTCAAATCTATATTTTTACATCTCAGTCTCTTTTCTCTAGAACAGAAAAAAGTCACATTCTATACCACTTCCTACAGCAGCATACGATTAAAGCATTAGATAATTTGAAGCTAGCCTTTATACTCAGATGCTTATTGCTAACTGACTTTTGGCTCAAGGTTCAGTGCAAACGAGAAGAGTGGTCAGTATTTCTTATAACACATACAGACACATCTTCCAAGTTAGAGCAGAAGTGGAAAAGTGAGACTAATCACGCCAATGCGGAGAAGTAACAACGTCATCAGAAAACTTTTACTGAGCACAGCCACATCACACACCTTGATATGCATCAAGAATAAAAGTGAAAATGGTATTAAGTGGACTGTGTAGAAATTCTCCTCTGTTCTGGAGTTACAGTATGGATTGTAACTCTGAAATTTCTCTCCTAGGAAAGGAGAGAATCCCGTTTCCCTCTCTCTTGGCAGCACCAGCCTTTAATAGAGTGCAGCTACTAGGGCATACCGGTAATAACAGTAGCTTGTAAGGGGATAGCAAAGAGAGGGAAGAAAAAAAGTGAACAGACACCCAGAAGGAACGGTTTATTGCAGTGAAACCCTCCCCAGCCCTTTGATTCCAACCCCACAGGTTGGGTCTGTAACAGCACTAAAGAAGTCACCAGTCGGAAAGCTCAGACACTTCATTGATGACACCAAAAGCCCTTTTCACTGCTACTTCTTAACATTTTTCTCTCTGAAGAGCCTATAACATACCCGACACTGAAGCTGGCAAGTCCCTGAAGGGCTGTTTTTTACCTTCCTACTCTCAAAAGTAACTGAAGGTGCTGTTATCATTATTCCCACTTTACAAACAGACAGCAGGTCAGCAAATACGACAACTCTACAACAAATCACATGAAATCAATTACTTTCTTTTCAGTCCCATGCATTGTCCCTTGGACCGAGCTTTAGATCTCTTGCTATTTGAGATTCTCATTGGAAATTCAAATTTTTAATACTGTTACTTCAGACACCAGGAGAGTAATGCATTTCATTTTGTTTCCTGTGTCCTGCTCCTTGTTTCCCTTGTGTGCTTGCAAGTGCCAGCTAACTTTAGCAACTAATTAGACTGGAGTCACAATTCTGTTAGAGGTCTGGATCAGTAATTCACAAAGCAGGAAACAAAACATCTCTTGTTGAAATAACTATAGCTTTGAGACTTTTTTTTTTTTTTTTTTTAAGAGTTTAGAAAGGGGAAGTCATCCAATAGCTATACAACCCCCATTCTGTGGCTCCATTTTAGAAGCCACAAAATAGGTCAACCCTCAAACCAAGTAAGTCCTCTGGATGACATAAGCAATTTGGATCAGCTGAGCTTTGACACTGGAGTAACAGCTATCAAAGATCCTGAACATAATTAACAGTTCCAATACTGATTTTTTTCTTTATATTGGAATCAGACAGTTTCAATATAAACACTGCTCCCCATTCTTCTCATCAAAGCACACTAAGCAGCTGCAAAAACACTCCTTCAATAAAAAAACAACCAAGTAAGGCCATTACCAAGGAAGGAGCAGTAACACAAAAGTTGAGGAGCTTTTATTATATATACTATACCAATCTTACTGATATAGTATAAAGAATCATACAATGCTAAGAAAGCATAAGCATCCAGGATTTGCTCACAGACATGTATATATGAATGATATTCTGTTTTTACATACCTGGAGGTAACAACTGTGGGTGAAGGGATAGACTAAAGTGTCAATTCCTTTGAAAAAGAGAACAGAAGAGCTCGAAGTATTAACGATGGGAAGGAGATGACTAGCTCAAAAAAAAAAAAAAAAAAAAAATCCCCATAACAGGTATATAAGGATTATCCTGTTGTAGGTCTTAAAATTGCAGAAGCAAAAGCAAGCTGAGGTCAGTGTGGAATTCCTGACAGAATCTAATTTGCTACTAGAAAGTACTTAAGATTGAACCAAACTCCACAAGCAGTAAGAGGTCAAGCTTTGAAAGCTCCATGAGCACACAGAATCACCCGGCTGCCTGATGAAATGCATACAAAGTCAGGATAAAACAATACACCTCCATCTCAATGCAAGGGAAAGCCCTGGCTTTTCGGTCTTGTGCATTGCCCTTCGGAGCTAGCTTGGTCAATGGAAGACAGCTGAGGCAACAAGACACCCCTTGTCGCACCCCTCTCCTGCTCTACAAGGCTCCCCAATTGCTAGATAAAAGAAATGGGAACCGTGGACAAAAGTCAGCACGCACAGCCCTTACCGCATTTCACAGTCAGTGGGACGAGGAAAAGCGTGTTGACACTGATCCTCTTCCATACAAATGCGTGCCTTCAAGGGCCTTTGCAAAGAAAGTCAAAGGGTCAACGTTCAGAGCCACTCCTGACTCAAACAGCTTTCCCCGACTGCATGTTTGTCATTTGTGCTGTGCCTGGTATTGGGATTCACTGGGACATGAGAGACTGATAAGTACTGCCCTAAGAGAAGAGTTAAACACTAAACCTGCATATAGACAACAAGAGTTTTACCTGACAGGGATAAAATGGCCTTGTATTTCAGACAGAACTAGAATTTCAAGTCACTTAGTATTCTTACAGCCTTTCCAAACTCCCATTTCACCTTGTTCCATCGCCCTGGTCTTAGAATCTCCTCCAGTGTGTCCACTTGCTATACACATAGCATAGAGTTCATCTAGAGGTGAAGAAAGGGCAAAAAACACAAGTTTTCCAGAAAAGCAAATAATTCCATAAATCTTCACTGTCAAAATACTGGCTAGTCAATTTTGCCTAACACACAAAGTGATCTCATTGAAGACCAGAGGACTCCGAAATGTGGAAATAGGCTGTAAACTGAAAAATCCCAAATTCAGTTACTCCCATTAGAAACGTCTTCGTCTCATGCCTTCAAGGCTTATTAAGAGTCAAGGAATAAAGAACATTTATCTCAGCAGATTTTAACAGCAGCTTCAGAAGTACAACAAAACAAGGAACCAAATAAATAGGCACTACTAGGTGACTTCAGGACTTGCTTTCCCCAAACACATCTGAATACAACAACTGCCAAGCTGACATGCAACATTGGTCCCCTCCTGAACCCCTTCCCTCCTCAGCGCCCCAAAATAAAGTGTCTCAAAAAAAAAGAGTCTGGGGAGGAGAGCAACATCACTAAAGCTTTGCTGACCTATATAAATACATTAACAAGGCATAGCAATAGGGAAAAATCTTTATATCCCTAAACTTCAAAGACTGTGCTACTTCATATTCTGTGATACTACACTCTCATCCTTCCGGCTCATCACTCTCATCTCACTTCTAGTACTACACTTTAAAGTTCACTTACCCTTCTCCCCTGGGGAAATATAGATAATTATAAACATAATTATGGAAAAGATATCGTTTACTCTTGCTAGTTATTTGTATCATACTATGAAACAACAGAATAAAGTCTTTTATACCTTGAATGACAATGGAACATGTTGCTAATTAAACTATTTGAATTATCTAGAAATACATGCCAGAAAAACACTGTATTAAAAAAGTCTTCTATAGAAATTAAGCAAGCAAGCATTCTTGCACTAGGCAATGAGATGGTTGACTTGGGAGGCTAATGAATTAGTCTAAACAATTTAAATCTAATTTAATTTAACAATGTAGAGCACTTGTGCATTGCAAAGCAACAGAGAGTCATTTGTTTCTTCATTAACTCCAAGATAAAATTGGTGATTACCCTTCCATGAATTATTTTACTGAAGAGGATAGCAAGCAAATTTTATATTTAGTCATAAAAGTTCATGGCTAATCCCCAAACAAGCAAATGTAACCAGTGAAGGATACCAGTGAACATAATACAGACCAGCTGTGGCTTAGGGTAGACCAATTCTCCCATTTTATCAGTTAGTAAACAAATGTTTATACAAAAAATTAACATAGCATTTTAAATTTGTTTTATTCCTACAAAACGCACAGTGTACTCTCAAAACAGCACAATGAAACTTAAAATGTGGCAAAATTATACATTGAGAATGCTGAGCATTTGGTACCGCAGAAATATCAACACAACTGAACCCCCCCCCCCCCCCCATTTTACCAATAAATTTATAAACTTGCCTCAAAAGTGTCGCCAGTGATATCAAATTCTGGTGGTACAAAGGCGCCCTCTGGATCATCTTTGAAAGAAAGAGTAAATGTGTCACATTAAAAATTAATACTTGTATTTATTTAAAGTACATACTAATTTGGCAATACATTCATGATACAAAAGAAACTAGATATTTAACAGTATTTTGGTTCACTCATATCTGACCTACGAAGATCATGTCATCCATATTTAGAGTACCATAAATAAAACGAAATGCTATTTTCAACCTTCCTGCAAAAAAACCCATACTTCCGACTAAGAAACAAAACAGACCAAAAAAAGAGAGCAGAAATACATTTAACCTGTCTGACCACTTTTTGCAGGCCTTCAGACATTTATGTTTGGACCAAGTTATCACCTAAGCTGGTGTGGCTCAGCTGTGGCTTGCAGGTTTGGTTTGGTTTGATTTGATTAATGGGAAACTTCCATTCAGTTTTCCACTAAAGACTTGGGGGATAAGGGTTCAGCCAGCAAAAACAATCCGAATAGCTAATTGACTCCTCTTCTATGGGCCAACTTTGAACCTTGGCCTTTCTGTTCTTTTTAAAATTACTATCTTTTTATTATTATGATAAAGTTGGAAGTGCATTCCCCATCTGCACGCTGCTGAGTGGAGAACTGAGTTATTGCCACAGTCACTGCTGAGTCAAGAGGTAGAAGGAAAAAATGAGCATCCTAAGAGGGACTGAAGCTGCTGCTGCATTCAGGCATGCATGTAACATCACACTGTACTGATGGCACATGAACTTGGTCAAGAACACTGGGGTTAAAGAGTGCCTGACCAAAAACCTCATCTTCAAGTACATATTCAGCTTACCCAAACTATCCTTCTGTGAAGCCAACAGATGACAGATAGCATTTATGAGCCTATATATTTCCTTTATTTAAAAGGCTATATAAATATATGAATGCTATAAATTTCCTTTCTCAACCAGGGGCAGAAATATGCTCACAGGTTTTGCATACTCATACACAGCTTTAGCTCTAGTAGAATTTTTGTGCCTATATTTAAGCAGCAAAACACACAGCTCTTTTATTGTGAAGATACTAAACTCAGATATATGGTAGAAAGGTCCAGAGAGGACTTGCTTTACGTATTTATATATTGCAGCTATCTGGCATGGTTGAACATCCAGATGCTACTAACTGATTTAAAGCTCCTTAGAACATTCCTGATTCTGCTTCCCCACTGAGAAAAGATGATACACAACTAATTCTGCATTTTTCCCCACACACTTTTTCCTGCTATTTTTTTTTAGGGGTGGGGGAAGGAGGAGGAAAAGGGGGAGGTTTTGTTTTTCTCCCATAGATTACTGCTCATTCTGTCCTTCTCCTTGCTACCCTTTCCCTTTCTTTTAATGGGATGGTTTAAAGTCTGCACAAGCATACGGTGTTACCACTGGTGAAATTCACTGGATTCTTGCAGTATAATGTTTACAATGGAGATTTGTCTGATTTGAAGAGACAAGAGGATATAAGAGGCCTTTGGCACAACACCCCGTTGGATATCTGTCACTGGCTTCAGAGCCACAGAAGCTGCAGGAAGCAGAACTCTCTGCTGAAGCTGTGGTGACAGGCTGTTAATTTTCACTTACTTTAGGAAGGGAAAAAAAAAAAAAAAAAAGAAGTCTGGCAAGCAGATCCAGAGGTTATCACTGTCCTCCAGAAAAATAGATCCATAGGCTACAAGTACAAGAAAGCAGAAAGACAACTTCCAGAAGCACCTAACTAGCAAATTGTATTTTCAAACACTAACAAGAATGGAGGCAAAGGCAGGGCGGGGGGGGGGGGGGGGGGGATCCTAGGGCATAGATGAACAGGGAGAAGAAATAAACAGTGTATCTATGTAACTTCCAGCATTTCAAGGAAAAACACAACCTTCTTTAAACAGAACTAATGAAAAGTCACTTCAAAGTATACTGTGTATCCAGAGAACAAAATCTTGGTACACCATTTGCTTTGCACAGGAATTCCCATTAGCCCACGTTTTAAGCACTTGAACGTAGGCAATGTCATGGATCAATTGCTTGCCAGCTATTCAATTAGACTAAAACAAGTCATGCAAAGCACAAAACAAATACCACAACAACTATGAAAAAAGTTTTATGATGTTACGTTCTTATTTGAAATACGATTTTTGACTCTAAAGAATGCAAATATTAGTCTAAAAACTACCTTATCCCATTCTTTCCAACTACTGTGATCTAGATTTTGACTAAGAAAAAAGCAACAACACTTATTCTGACATCCTTTTAAAAAGGAATTAGGTTAAAGAAGATATAATAAAAATCTGAATAGAACATATAGGGACTAGAATGGATCTTCTAGCTACAAACTGATATAACTCTAAAGGGACTGGAGAAAAAAAGTGGGGTTTTTTTTGGCTAATATTTCTAGCTGGGAAAAGTCTTCTGGTCAAACTCAGAAGTCTTTGCTGACCGTTCACAAAACTGAGCATACTGTTTTATACAGACTGATATTCACCAACTTCTGAAGAAGTTTTGTATTTTTTCCTTCATTTTAATTAAGGGTCTGAGGAATAGAGTATAATGCTTTACTACAGCCTCTCACCATGAGTCTTCATACTTTTGAAACAAATTGCCTGGAAACACAAATACTTACCACTGAGCTGTTCCATGAAGCATACATTGCCATTGGTGTTAAAAGCCAAAGTGTCAGGAGTGATGCAGAGTGTCTGGAAGATCGCAGAATGGGCAATGCTCTTCAGAGAGCGGCTGCACTCCAGGCAAATTGCCCAGATATCTTGCTCCGTGAGACAGTTATCCCGCAGTGACAAAATATCAGCAAGGGACACATTCTCCTGCCAAGACATGAATTCATAAATTACTCTGCATTTCATGACATTACTTGTAGCCAATTGTGTCAAATGTAATCTCTGATACACAATGTAAAGCTTCCAGCAAGTTCTCAGACTTTCTACGACCCTGATTAACACCCCAAGAAACACCAAGTGCATGAAATCATGGTTAACACCATAAGTCTCGTAAGGAGCACAGTTAACCTGAATGAAGGTACCAATGCATGTTAACAGGAAAAAAAAAAAACCCAAAAACGTATTTTTGTGAGCTATTCAAACTATATCAACCCTGCACCAAAGGTACGGAAACTGAACATTCAGAGGTGAGAGCAGAGAAAGTTTTTGTTTAATCCACATCTTTCTTGAACTTTCCCGAGTGCTTTTGCATAAGCTACTTTTAAATTCTCTTCACAGCAGTTCCCTTTGCCATCTGTGATCTGGGGAAAAAGTACCTTCCTAATTAAGCCATCTTAAGAATGATGCTATTGTGAGGATTAACTGTGTAGACCATTTAATAAGCCCTCCAAAGTCCAACATGCTGTTGGAAAGTTTTTCTTAAGCTTTGACTTAAACAAAAATACAAACGCTTCGGTTGTCCTAGGCCTCCCCTCTATGTCCAGGGTTCTTCACAATCATAATAGTTTATGGACTTAGAAACTAAGTTACTGTCCTAAATTATAAGTCTTTCAACTTACAACTTTCCTTTGACTTTGTCACTAAAGGAAGGCTATAAAGAGTCCAGTTAAAAAAAATGGCTCTGATGTGGCTTTTTTGGTCAAGACATTCAGAAGTAATGCTTGATTGAATGCAGCTGGACTTTTTTTGTATGTTCTTAGAATACTGAACTAATTCATCACCCATAGCTAGAGAAGTAAAATTTCCATGAACTGGAAGACCTGAGAACAAAAACAAAATTTAAAAACTTTTTTTTTTTAAAAAAAAAAAGCCTGATTCTGTCTGTAGGAAAGATAAACAGAAGAATGGAAATATCTACAGAAGTCACTGTGTGTATCAAAACTATACTCACTATTAATCATGCATAATACATTTCTCACTAATTTATATGTGATAATTAAGAATAAAGCCTTTACTTCTGAATGATAATAAATATACCTTCAATTCAAGATGCACATCAATGCATTTAAATTGGGTGGCCTGTTAAACTCTCTCTAGAATGGCAGAATTTACCATATTGAAACTAGAAAGTATATCATCATCAGCAAAGCAGAATGTGAGGTATCTTACAGTTCAGAAACGCAAACTGAAACTTAGTGGTTTAAACTTACATTGCCGAAGAGGAAACTTGGAAAATATAGTTTTAACTCAGTTTACATAGCTCAATACTGAAGATCATCAATAAGATTGGACTACTATTTACAGAAGCTGTAACAGTTTATTAACAAGATTTTCAGAGAAGGAAGTATTGCACTCATCCTTCAAACATGAGTCCAAAATTTATTTTGCTTTTTAGTCCAAAGTGCAACGCTTCATAAATATTGGGGGGGGGGGGGGGGGAAATGCGTAGGAAATAAAGCACACTTACTATTATATGGTTCTATTTTTAATGTTCTGATTTTCTGTCACTTCTGAGGAGGGACTAATTTACTAACAGCAGTATTACTACAGTGCCCTCTAGCACTGCTCATGGAGCTGGGCCTCACAGGAGCTCAGCGCTATGTAGTAAACAGCAAGCGCCCTTGTAGTTCAGCTACACGAGACAAGAGCTCGCATTGTTTCTCTCTGCCAACTGTACTCGGCACAATGTGCATAATGCTGCAAGTTTACTGGCCATCAAATTTTGAGGGTGGATGAGAAAATTTTATACATCTTTATGGTGTAGTTCTTCCAAGCATGGAGGGTGGCACATGGTTCTTATGTCTGAAAATATAAGCATACGACCAGGAGATGGACCACAAACCACAGGCATAGGAGTTGAGCAAGCTGATAGGTAGGATGGGGATAGAATTGGACAAGAAAGGCACTGCAAAACATATAAAATCTGCAAGCTTTTAAAACAGCCTCAGTGTCCACTTCCAATCATGACCAGATTATATAGGACTTGGTAGGATTTCTTATCAGCCAAGCTTTGAGGTTACTTTGTGGTTGTCAGGTGTGACCTCAGAGCTGACATTAATCAGCAGTAGGAAATATCTATAGTTCTGATCTACAAAGCCATCTTTGTCTTGTGGTTAACTTCTTATTTGGGAGTAAATGAAATGTGGTGATGATGTCATGTCAGACAAGCTTATCTTCACTTCCAGTGAAAGAGAAATTTAGGTAAGGCGAAAGGAGGAGAGGGGAAAAAAAAGGCCTATGAAATGCTGAACAGTCAGTGGCTTACATCAAAAATGGATGGTGAGCGAAGATATGAAAACACAGCAACCCTCCCTCCTTCCAAAGACCAGCAGGTGAAGTTATTTGCTTCACAGAACCCCTGTATTTTTCCAAATGGCCAAACTATCTTGGGGTTAGTTACCACAGCTGCTCTTGTAGCAAAGCCATGTCAATACAGGGAACCAAGCACTGTAAACAGCTGGGACATGCATTCAGCTTGCATCCTCAAAACAATAAAGAAACAGAGTCTTCACTGAAAAAAAAAATGGTTTCAAGAATATAACACAGGAGTTTCTGGTAAGCTAGACCAAAGCCTATCAGAAAAAGCACAGCCAGCACCCATACATGACTGACATACATACAATACTTTGTCTGGACCACTGGAAAGTTGCAGTAAAAACTGGAGCATTCGTTACATAACGGAGATGCTGATGTCTTTCCTCCCTCATCTCATTATCAGCCAAAATGACTTGCAAAAAGCAATTACTGTTTAATAACTATGAAAAGTGAACTGGTCAGATAACCATGGTTTAATTACGCACTTTAGTTCTCAGTTTTCCCTTACATTTTCTTCAGAAAGTATAAAATGATTCAGCAGTATATGTAATTAAGCAAAGGGAGGGACAGCAGGAGGAGAAACCCATTGGTCACAACTTCTCTAAAAAAATTAAAACAAAATATTAAGGCACCTTTGAGACCAAGAAAGTCCTAGTAAAGAAAGGTGTTTCAAATACACCCTCATCCTCAGCACTCCCTGCTCCTCTGCTCTGGCAGCTTTCCCGTTGCGCCTGTTGGCTTTTGCAAAGCAGAGGAGTCAGCCACCAGCCTCTGCCCTTATGCTTCCCCTCAGCCAAGGGAAGCCCAGGCTCCGCTAAATGACTAAGCAGCTAAAAGCTCAGGTGTCTCAGCATTCACAGCCTTCTGGCAACTAAGTCTTGTTGCAAAGGGTTTTTTTTTTTTTTTTTTTTTTTTTTGGTACTTTGGGACACAAACCTCAAAACAGTCTGTCCCAGAACCATGAAAAATACACCAAACATGATTCATTAAATCACTCATATTTAAAGGAAAACACTGGATGCTGAGGTAAACCCATTGACTATTCCTCCAAGCAGCCCTTTTAAATTAACTTCTCCAATCACCAGGTGATAGGTCATACTCGCTTTCTCTACAAGGTTATTTAATTATGAGTAAATGTGTAAAAGGAGGCCTCTTCCCTCTGTATTTTGCATGTACCAGTCCAAGGAGGCCTACCACAGTGAATGCTATTGATAACGGAGGAGGAGAACCCATCTGACTGACAAAAAGAAACTCTAGACCAAGACTGGAAAAATCAGTTCAGCTAACAGCAGAAGAGCCAAACTCTTGACCAAAAAATGGATTGTGAAACTTTGAAGGGACTGTTTTTAGCACACCCTCATTTCCTGACTCAGTTTGGGTCCATGAACCAGGAGATATAACAAGATATAAACAAATCTAGATCTGGTTTCGGTGTGTAAAACCAAAAAGTTATCATTTTATCAAAATATTCCCTGGGGGTAAGGAACACACTTTACATGAAAGTATGCAAAGAAAGATGAGCAAGAGGAAAACCAAACACATTCAGGCAAACATCATTACAGAACAGGATTCAGTTACAGGTTATTTGGTGCAATAAACACAAAATAAACAAATTCCCCAGCTTATTTCCCACTGACAAAGGCCTTTTTTCACACAGGGCCATAAGAAACGGCAGTACAAAAATCTGTTTGGCCGCTGCTGAAACCGCTTTTGCCCATGTAAGAAATTCTGCCAGGTACTAGAAGGAAGCGTGCAACATGACTGTGCTGGGAACCCCGGGCACGGCAGGAGTTACGAAACACCGCGCGCAGCGGCGATGACTCTGCTCGGCACCGCGGAGATGGACCGGCACCCAACAAGCCAACTGAGCAACTCGGTAGCTGGGATTATTATATGTGATTAAAGAGTGGCCAGGGCAATGCACCAATTTATATGTGATTGGCAGCTGTCAAAAGCCTCAAAACCTACCTCAAAAATATTAATTCAGGAATGTTTCTATAGTAGGGCTTTGTAAAAGCAAGAAGGCAGGTCACAAATGCCTTGACAGCACAAAAAACAACGGAATGCTTTGGAGAGAGGTAATTTCACCTGGCAACTTTCTTTTTTGGGGGGGCCGGATTTCGGCAGCAGCTCCCCAGAGAGGCCTGGCGGAGGGGGACGCGGTGCCCCCGGGCCGGGGCCCTGCTGCCCGCGGCCCCACTCCCGGCGCGGCCCCGGCCGCCGCGGCGCAGGTGCGGCCCGGGAAGGAGGGGAAGGGGGGGCCGTGCCCGCACTCACCTCGTCCTCCAGCAGGATGGACAGCGGCTCGAAGTCGTAGCAGCTCACCGCCTCCTCCGCCTCCTCCTCCGCGTAGAAACCGGCCTCGGCGGTGCCGACACCCTCCATGCCGCCCACGGAGGCACCGGCGGCTTCACCGCCGCAGCTGCGCTGCGCCCCCGCGGCCCGCGCCGCCGCTCATGCCCTCGCCCGCCCGCCGGCTGCCCCCGGCGGCGACCCCCGCGGTGCCGGGCCGGGCCTCACGCCCTCCCTGCTTAACCCCTTCGCCCCCCGGCGGCCGCAGGGGGCGCCCCCGCCTCTCCCCGCCGCGCCGCCGCCGCCCGGCTAAGCCCCCGGCGCGGGAAGCGCTGCCATGGCAACGCGGCCTCCCCGCGGCGCTGCCGCCCTCCTGCGGCCGCCCGCCCCGAGGCCCCCGCGGCGCCGCCCGCGCCCCGCCCCGCCCCGTCCCGTCCCGCCCCGCTCGGCGGCGGCCACCGAGGGCGCCAGGGGCCGGCGCGGGGCGTGGGTCCGGCCGCGGCCCTGGCGACTGGGCTGGTCGTCTTCTCCTCAGCAGCCCGGGCCGCCGGGTTACTCCCGCGGCTGAAACTAGGCCGGTGGCCAGGGGTTTGGTTCCCCACACGCGTCCGAGCCGCAACAGGCACAAACAAAGCCGTTTTCGTCAAAGTGGTTATCGGTTTATCCCCCCCAGCCCCGATATTTTTGCTGTTCACCCGACTGGGGTACCTCAGGTGACCTCAATGCTCGCTTTAAACCTGAAGGTTCATGATCGAGGTTCACAAATAGTACGAGAATATGGTACATTTTTGTTTAAACCACCATATTTAAATACGATTTGTGGGAAAAGCAGGTTCCCGCTTCCATGCAGCGACGGGGAACCCGGCCTTCTGCCGGAGACAAGCCCCTGCGCCCGCTTTGCCGGCCCGCGAGCGGGTACGTCCTGGCTCGGCTCGGTGGCTGCGCGCAGCCTCTGCGGAAACTCCCTTCTCCGTGGTAGCAGGGTGCTGATGGAGCGAAGAGGCTGTTTTCTTGCCTCATTAAATTTCACAACTACAGGTAGTTGGAAAATGATAGCACTATCTGTGTTATTGTTTCCTATATTCCTATAATTTTATGTCAAAATAGAGTGTGCTAACGGGTTCATCTGTGCACAATACATAAAGCAAAGCAAGGGTTTTATATTCTATTTCGTATGTAGTACAAGAGTAATACTCTACTAAAATATGCATCAATAAACACCATGGAACAAAGAAAAATACTCTGATTAACTGTCCCATAAAGATCATCCTTTAGCAGTTATAAGATTCTTCCCAAATTAAATATTAATTGGATATATTCCATAATTATGACATACTACTTAAAAAAAAACCCCAAACATTGGATTTTTTCGTATATATGCTGTCCTCTTACTAACATTTTGAACTCAGTTGATGGGAACAAAACGTTTTTCATGACTACAAATGTTTCTAAAATATGTGTGTTCATAGTTGGGTAACTCAGGTTTTTAACTATGAACGAATATTAGAGCATGAGAAACAGTGAGTGCCTGGCACTTCTGGAACAAGGCCCAACATGACCCCAATGTCAGTACTATTTAACTTATAACACATTTCACCACAGTATTTGGCCAAATAATTTTTGGGGGCAGCATGATCTGCCCAAAGTTCCCTAAGTTCTGGACTCTCATGGACCAGGCGCGTAACTAGTCTAAAAAAAAAAAAAGAGAAAAGAAATTTCTCCACTGTGTAAACTAGGTCTAAAATCTACACTCATCCATACATACAGCTTAGATAAGCACACCATTGCAATCACTTGAGCAAGCAATCATAAACATTTCTGTAAAATGGTAGTTGAAATCAAAACTATGTATGCTTCATGGAAATTGCATGCTTTGAAAGGATGCATGCAGGAGTTTTGAAAAGATGAGTATCTTTTGTTTGACAGATATTCACTTGCTAAAAGCAATTAGTAATTGAGCAAAAGGGCATTTCTCTGTAAGATTAGAAGACTCAGGTTCAGACCTCTACCCTGCAATATTTGGACCTGGGGCTTGAATCCAGGCTTGGGTAGATATTGCCGGAGGAAAAGACTAACTATAGCTGAGTGATTAGAGGTGCTTCAGACCTGTCTCCCTGATCCCCTGGTTAACTTGCTTGTTCCACTTAAGAACTATTCATACCAAGCAGAATATCTACAAAGCAGAAAACAAAATGAAATATTTATAGACAGCGTGAAAGAGTGTACTCCAGGTTAATTATAATATACGATAGCACTGGATTCCTCTGTCAATCAGAAGTCGCAGTGGACTTAGCCTTATCACAAGTGCCTTGATAGGCAGGACAGAACTGGAACTAATATGGATTGGTATATTTTCCAGAAAAGTGTCTAATGAACTTCTGCTCTCATTAGTAATTCTATTGTTTTGTGGTCTTCCTTGGTCTCATGATTGAGATAACTTTCAGAAAAAATTAAGTGAAACTTGTTTGATACATTCTTGCAGCCAATTTTCACACGGAAGAATAGTCATCCTTAACATATGCAATTAATCAGGGCCCATGGGAGTTGTTGGGGGACAGTCAACACTACACAGTTCAACATTACAAAAAAGGCATGTAGATGCCTAGATGAAGCCGTCAGTCTGTCTGCAGTGATATTTTCTTTCTTTTTCACAATATTACTTAAAAACTTTAGAGTCCTTAAGAATTCTTTGTAGAGTATTGGCAGACTTTTTGAAAGATGTTTTGATAGATACCTGAGTATCTGTGGAAATAATCTTCTGAGTTTGAGGTTGGCTTGGGTGATAAGAGAGTTCAAATAAAGTAATAGAGGAAAGATGGTTTTAAGAGAATCAGTATAGCTAAGTGAAGTGTAATATCCTTTACAGATGGAAGAATGTCCAAGATGAGATGTCTGTGCTAGATGAGAAAGATCAGTTAAAGAAGGATGCAGTAACTGAACAATAGAGAATAAGAGGGACAGCAAGAAGAAAGGACTTGTACTGACTGACAGGCAATCAATCACTGCAGTCAGTGAAAGTGAGGTAACTAACCTATATGAAATACAACTCTTATAAAGTATATGCAAAAATGGGAATTTTGTTACAGAAATGCAAGGAGTCAGGGTAACCTAATGGAAAAACTGGAACTACAGGTGTAGAGTATTATATTAACATAAATATATAGAACAGTATTTGGGAGACCAGGGCAAGAATTGAAGGGCATGCAGGATTCACAAAAGGCAGAAATAAAAACATTATTGTACACTAAGAATATTATATAGCCTGAGAAAAAGAAAAAAAATGTTAGCATGCATAAAAAGGAATATACTGTGACTAAAAATTGTCTTGGAAAAGTATACTTTAAAGTGTTTCATTAAGGAAGTATCAGAGATATGCTTGCCTCATGATCAGATTTTGAGTATGAGTTGAGATCTCTAATACTAATTACAGCAGGAATAACAATTATTAGAGATCTTGACTTTTTAGCTGTAGATTAGAGATGAAAAAAATACTAAAAAAAGGGTAAGCTCCAGGTATGGTATAGATATTATAACTGAGGAACCTCTTCACCAAAAAATCTTTGAGGCAACCTGAAGTTTTGTGCCTTAGACATCGTTTAGCATCAAAGACAATAGACTGCATCAAATAAACCTCGTTTGAGTCTTCTCACAGTTTAGCGTGTGCCCTCAAGCTGTATCTAATTGTGGTAAGTGCAGCAGAGTAAAGGCAGGATTTCCACATAAGGTGTGTTTGCAGCAGAATAGCTGACTTGACTTCTGTTTCTGATCATGGTCAATAGCAGATGGCCAGGGAAGAAAGAGTGTATAAACCAGGTAACTACGTACTTATGCTTTTCCAGTACAGTCTCAGCCTCCAGAGATTCAGTTTAGAGATCTCCTAAGCCAATGGTAATGTCTACCTGTTTAAGAGACACTGGAATATTTTTTTTTAAGGAATTTGTCCGTTCATTTTTTGAGCCTGGATAGTTTTAACTACCATGTCCTATTGCAAAATTCCTCAGTTTACCTCACATTGCATGACGTAAATTCTTTGTTTCATTTGAGGCCCCCAAGTTCTTGGGCTGGAAAAGGTGGTGTATATATTCCCTGTTTATCCCCTCTGTTTCACTCACAATATTACACAGCTGTCTTATATCTCCTTCAGTTGCACCTTTTCAGGTTGAAGGGTCTGGGTCTAGTTGCTCACTCACAGAATAGAAACCATTCAATGCCTTTGATCATGTAGTAGCACTTCACAGTGCTTTTTCTGGTTGTGCCTTTATGTAATTAAAAATTGTGAAAGAGAAGGCTGGCATCTGAATGAATGAATGAGTGAATGAATGAATGAAAGAACTGGTAGATAAATGGAGGAAAAATGAGAGGTTTTTAAAAATAATATATTAATGACCTGCAAGCTTAAAGTACTTCTCTTAACTATGACATACTGATTTAGTCATGAGCCTCGTGTCTTGTATTTCCAGATCTCTGGGTTCATGAGATATTGCCAAAAAATTAATCAGTGGGCTCTGGCTATGGGGAATAAATTAACTGGAATTCAGGGAGTGACTGTGAGCACCTCCATCTCTGTAATATGATCCAAATACAAGTTACAGGAGAAAGGAAATTATATTTGGTACTATTGTTACACCACTTTGTGCCACTGGTGATGTCTTTCATGTTCTTTTGCAGGTTTTTCCTTTTCATCGTAGCACATCAGTTATTCTTCTTTATAGGTTATATAATCATAATTGACTATTACAGTTTTGGAATACTGGTCTTGTAGATGAAAGCTACACAGTTGTTACATGATAATTAGATTGTGCATTCTCCTTTTAAGAGTTTTGTTTAATGGCAGTTTGCCTGAAGGTTCTCATTTTAATTTAGTTTGGGTGAAACCATGGGAACTGAAGGGTGGAGTGTAAAGAATTGGGTTTGCATGTGTTTGGACTTTTTCTATCCTTTTCAGTTGTTTGATTTTTATTAATCAGAGATTGCTTTAATGCCATGGGCTTTAATACTTTTACAGTCTATAAAACTGCTGTTCTTCCTTTAGCAGTTACATGTATTTCAAGACAGGGAAAAGCTTTCTGCCAGTTGCCAGCTGCTGCTGTCTCTATGGCAGTAGTGAGAAAGCATTATAATAAAAAGTATTGTGTTGCTGCTATTGAACAAACCTGAAAGAATTTGGAGGTAAAGACACTGCAATTTTTTAAACCAGCCCCATTACTGCTACTAATTGTATATGGGCCTGCTTGCCTGAAGTGGCAGGCTAGTTTGTATTCCAAATACTTCAGAATCTTACAAAGACAGTAGGGATATGCTGGCTGTGTGTTTCTGAAGAGGATGGGAAAATTATATGCATAGACTACATACTGTATGGGAAAACCATATACAGGCATTCCCTTTTCATGGGGCTGAATGGTGAAGAATATAGACTTCAGATTCATCAAGTGCAGTAATTGGGAGTAATTCTGTCATTATAGGCACCTGTAACATCATTCATCTCATAAATGTATCAAAAACTTCACTTCCTTCTTCATGTTATGAACCTTCTGACTTCCAGCCTCAGTTTATACTGATTCATTTTTTCTCCAACATTGCTGTTTATCTCTTAACCTCAGTTTGTATTTCCTTCAAGATTGCCCTGTCACTATGCATGCATCCATTCTGTTGCCTTTGTCTTTGTTTTCCTCTTTTGTAAACAATGTGTAGTCTCAAACCTGTGTTCTAGTCATGATTACTTTTCTACTACATTATGCTTTGCTTGCCTCTATAATACTGATAAACCTATAAAAATGATAAACTTTGATTTCATAATTTCCTCAGGTGCTTAGGAGATCTGATCTTTACAACCGATTCCTCTTTTATATACCTCTTTAATATATTTCTTTATGGATGCTTGCACCATTTTTTCATCATCATTATTTTCCCACACACTGTCTAAAGGCTTTGATTTCATTGAGTCTTCTTTGAATGGTAGTTTCTTTTGTCCCCATATGAAAGATTATCAGAGGATTTTTCCCTGTTCTCCTCAGGACATCTTTCAATTACCTAATATGTTCTTGACTGAACTGCAGCTGCATCTCCAATCCTGGCATAAACTCTGCTAGGTGGCATTCCAGGCATAGATAGCTCCCCCCATCAAAAAACACGTTAGTGTAATACATTTTGTATTTAGGCATCTCCATTTTCTCTGTCATCCTTTAAATGTCCTTTGCTATTGCAGTTGGATCTTATCTTCCTGTACCAGCTGAAAAGCAGGGAAAGGCAGCAGAAATAAAGATGCAATTTGGCCCCATTGAAGTCAATAGTAAAATGCTAATGGCAAAAATTCCTTTGAAGGGAGTTCATTGAGATGCAAGATCAAAGACTAGTATTGCTTTTGCTTATACAAATGGGAACATAACCTAGTAACGGTCCAACATTCAGATGTGTGGCTTTCTTCTCACCATTGGAAAATTAAGACTAGAGGATATGTAAGTCCAAAAAGCAATCCAATGATAAGTCTTATATTTGGGAATTTCAGACTCCTTGTCCCATTAATTCGATCAGATTATTAGGTTTCTCATAGGCAGTATCTATCCAGAAATGTGCGTGTGTGTATTCACACATATATACCTATAGAGAAATTGTTAATGGGATTCTTTCTGTTATCACTGTGGAGTGTTACGTGACTTCCCTTACTTTGGCATGTTAACACATGCCAGGTATTCCCACAATAGGCTTGTATGGTAGGGAGGAGGCCGCTTTACCTATTTTACATGGCAAAGTCAGGCACCCTGAAAATAAATCACTTCCAACATTACTCAGGAGGCTCATAACAACTGGAAACTTAACCATAACCCTGGAGACACAAATTTATGCTGTAATTGCAAAGCATCCTCCAATTGATTTTGAACTGCTTCAGTTTTGGCATTATAACGTTGACTTCATAACATAATATTGTATTTATAATACCTATTGGTCCCCTTGCTCTTTTAATTCATTTTAGTGGTGTTCATTTGAGAACACTAGAAAAAGTTACACAAAAGATCGTTTTATATGCATGATAAAGTCTAATATGATGCCTCTGGCAATTCCACATTGGAAAATAAGCCTCAGGGTGATATCAGCCATCCTTCAGAAAAACCTCTCATAATAATTAACTAAATCTTAAATTCAAATTAAAGAAGCATAAAAATTAACTATATGCAGGCAGAGTTCTCAGCCTGAAATTGCTTATATTTCAGACATTTAGCTATCTCTTTAAGCTTTCCTTTACAGAGATTTATGATATTGTTATGACTTGCTCATAATCACTGAAGGAAAACACTGATAAGCCAAAGAACTCTCCTTTCTGTGGGAGAGTGAATTAAACCACATTGTTTAAACCCTTCTTGAAGTTAATGAATCAGCAGGAAGAGTCCATCCTGAAGAACTGATGTCTCCAATATAATCATCTGATGTCCTCAACATTTGATATGAAATCCACCAGTGTCATTGTTGTTGTGTTCCCTTCCCCAGAGACATGGTTATTCCAGGAATCTTTCTCACTAAAACATAAAGACAAACTGGAACATAAGTGACATAATCTACAAGCAACAGAGGCCGTGTACAGTGTTTCCAATTTTATTTGCTTGGTTTATTTATTATGACTATTTTTCTCCCACGAGGATTTAGCAGCTACCTCTCATGCTTGGGTCATTGCTCTTCCCTCCCGGTACTGCATTGGGAAGGCATTCAGAAATTCCACCTGTGCATGACACCTCTGCCAGGTGAAAAACATGCTGAAAGCATACTGGGCACTATTCACCACACTCCACTGCCTGTGTGTTCCTTACAGGCCCTCAGCAAGGAGAACACTGCTAATCCAGCAACCTGCTCTCCATCTTTACCCTGGCAATACTGTTGCTCTCCCTGGAAGCCCAAGGGCAGCTGTATTGCACTGCGCACCTCTCAGGAGCTGAGATCGGACTGTCCTTGGCAAAGGGCCCTATATTATATTGCTTTGTGCCAGTGCTGATTAGAGTGAGTCTGGTCACAATCAGTTTCAGATCACACTGCTGAATTAAGTCTTTTTGGGAAGCCCTTCAATTAGTAATAAAGATAGTTGAAAGAACTTTCAAAGGCATAAATCATCCCATAGGGTCACTTGACCCAGCAAGAGGTCAAGAGAAGAGGTTTTTTACATAACTGAAGGCAAGTCTCATATGAGATCTCAGCAAATGTTTGCAGAAAAGCACAGCAGGAGCCATACTGAAGCTATTAAAAAAATGTAGATTTAATTTCCAAAATAGTTCCAGAGAGAATTTTATTTTTCACAATAGTCACAAGCATAGAGGAAAGCGCACTAGCTAAGGCTGACCTCTGCTATGATAGCTTTCAAATGCTGTGATTAGAGTAATCTCCTAGCAGATGGAAGAAGTAGTCCTATTACTCAAGCAGGCTTTGAGCTTGAATCCCAGCACCACATGTATGTAGGTGAGTGCTCTTCTTGCATTCTGTGTGAGAGAGAAGGGGGGGGGGGAAAAGCTTCTACTTCCAGTCAAACTAAATGCAACCTCTTTTCCAATTTCTCAGTTCAGCTACTGAGCTGAAAAATCAATTATTTGCACTACCCAAGCCTCAATTTTGTAATTGCTGCCTAGATAATTTGCTGATGGATACAGTAGTAATAGCTATACACTGTGCCACTGGGAACTCCTTTATACTGAGAAATTCTCCTCTGAGGAGAAGCAGTCTATCCATAAAACATACAAATAAAACTGGACAATATAGTGCAGGCTGAATCTTGTCCCTCACACACATCGACCAGCACGAGGAGAGAAAGGGTGCTTCTCTCTCTCACCAAAGGAGCTTATCAACCTGAGGGAGAAAACAGCCCATCAACCTCCTAATGAAACAGACTGAACAATTGAGCTGCAGCCTGGTTTTAGGACTACATATTTTTAGGCTTCCCTGTCCTACACCTTTAAAACTAATTCAGGGGCAGAGGTGACTGATTTGTAAAGATTCCTAAAGACATGATCATTAGCTGTTTGTTAGTGGAGCTCAAAATAGTGTTTAATGAGCCTGGAAGAAAGATGAATTGCTGAGATCAGTTCAAAGTCTATACTAGCTACTGTGAGTATGTGTTTGAAACATTTGTCATTAATTAGGCACCGTCAATTACCTCCTGCATGAAGCCAAAGCCATCTTGGGCCTCATAAAATCCATGAACTGCAGTATATTTCTCCAGAAACTGATAATCCAAATGAATCAACTGGGCAAAACCCTCTTTCAATCTGTTAGAGATATTGATTCACCTAAATCTATAACATGTTATTCAATTTTCATTTTTAGTAAAGACAGTTGATTTATATTAAGAAAAAAAAAAGGAGAGATTGTATGTAGCAAGGAGCTAGGCACATGAATATCCTAGACAGAAACTCTTGTAGCACACAGAGAGAAACCAAAGAGATCACTAGTGCCTCCTTTCCATACTGAGTAGGACTCCTCTGAATTAAAAATTTCATGAAATTTTTGTTATGCACTAAAATTTCATGCAAGTTTTGGTCCCTGAATTGGTGTCCCATGGGCACCCCTTTCAAGAGATAGGAAAGAATCAGCCAATCATATCTCAAAGGCAATGCAACTCAGTTTTAATCTGCCTCACAAGGACAGGGCAGCAATAGGTAAATTAAGTATTTCAATGCAGCTTCTTGAAATGAAACACTACTATTCAAGGAAAAATGATTAACCCCCCCCCCCCCCCACTTGTATGCAGGCATCTTCCCTAATTAGGCTTCCCTAATCCTGACACTTCCCTAGTGTTCCTTCCTATTGCATGGAATAAGAGGAAAACTCTCCAGGCATGACTTCTCTCTGAACACCCATGTAAGGCCTAGGCCTTACACTTGGTACCTAAAAACACAAGACCAGAGGCACTGGCTCATTAAATTCACATTGAGTGGCTCCAGTAATCCTATAGCTCCTGATGATTTCTGGGTTCCCCAAACATAAGTACTTACCATGTGACATAGGACCAGTGGAATGGCTTCCTCAGTTCCTACCTTGTGGAAGAGGCTAGCTGGATTAGCTGGAGAACACAGAGAGTGGCTTGGCTCCTGAAATGTCCTCCTGAAGCCAGAGCCACCTTCAGACTGCTCTGAGCAACAGAAAGTCAGAAGGATCTCAAGCTACTAGACATTTTTTTTCCCTATGAAGGAGGGCCTTCAGATGCTGCAGAACCACTCCAGGAGCATCTAACCCATCAAGTGTCCCAGTGGCAAACACAGACTATGGCAGAGACAATGCTGTGTCCCAGTAATACCAGCTGTAGTAATGACTCCTTGGGTTTAGAAGCAACAGAAATAGACCAGTCTGTAATCTTATACTGGGGAGCCAGACTGGCACAGAGCTGTCTCAGACTTAAGGCAGAACAAAGTAAAGCCTCGCAGCCGTTTGGCATTCCAGTTCCCTTCAGCTGTGTCGAGCATACCTCAGCTGCAGCCAACAACCTGGCACAGAAGCTCAATTAATCAACAGAGGTTATATAACAAGTATAGAGCTTCAGCCAGAAAAAAATCAAACATATCTGCACACAAAACCCTCATTGTTTAGTCAAGTCACTTCTGTCCTGCACCATCTGCTTTTGTGAATGATTTCTCAGCTTATCCTCAAACAGTATCTGTCCTTGATCATTTAATCAGTATTTAAGGCTGTGTCTATGATGTTATTGATCCCACTTGTGGAAAATCCAGCACAGGGAGAGAGTGCAGAACACTATCTGAGTATCCACAAAGAAGAAAAAGAAGCATTTTCCTCCTTTCTGATTTTATGGTTTGTTGTATAATAGCAATTATCTCTATTTATATATCTTCTGAGATCGATGAAATGTCTGAGCTACAGCTTGGCTATTAATCATTCTCAGTAGCCATTTATTGCTTCAACAAAAATTATTCCTTAAACCTACCCAGATAGCTGAGGAGTGCAAATTTCAAACCTAACTCGGAGAGACAGATTCACCGATGGCAATCCCTGTGTTGTCTCTTATAACAATAAGTAGTAATAACAGCGCTGTGCCTTCCACCTGCAGATTTTAAGACCTACTATACAATGCATTAAGGAAAGATGAACCTTCTTTCTGGAGCTGAAGGAGGGAAGAAGGTGAAGACATGGATAAGAAATGTCTGTGAGGATGCCCTCCTATTTTCCCCCCCCCCCCATCCTCTGAGAAAGTAACATGTATTATCTGGCAGAGTTCCTGATACCTACCCTTGGTGGCATCCTGTTAGCACAGCTCCCTGGGAATCACTCCTCTGACTGCAGCTAGGGGAACAGGTACTGACTGTCCCAGGACACAGGCTGTATTGCTGTTCCTGGTAAAAATCAGTAAGACTGGTGTGAAACAAATCTTTGCTCAACAAACTTGTTTATCTCATTCCTTACTATGACCGGTCTTCAGTCCCTCTCCTTGCTCCCCACCCTCCTTCCATCTAGGACCTGATTGTGATTTTTGTGCAATCATTCAATGAAATGGGTGGTGGCATCAGAGGAGAGGAAGTCCCTGTGAGTCTGGGTTGGGAGAGCGTGTTCTAAGCCTGAGAATAACAGTATGGATCCTTCATAAAGAAAATTCTACAATGAACTCCAGCATAGTCTACTATTCTCTTGTCTTAGAGGCCTCTGCTTCTTAGATGCCTCTGCTTTGATCATCTGTCTTCCTTTCACTCCCATATGAATGGAACTCAATGCCTGTTTCTCATGGGCTTTCATTAAGTTCAGTGGAATTCCATGTTTGTTCACTGTTGTGATGACATAGCTATAACTTCTTAGCCTAGACATGGGATTTACCAAGTCTGGTAAGAAATTCTTATATGGCTCTAGCAGCTATGACTACTTTGAATGTGAGTTGTCAGTTGCTGAAGAGTGATCTGATGCCCAGGGTGTTCTCAATATGTGACACCACACACTCTTCCTCTTAGCACAGGCTGCCTAAATGCAGCCTGAGGTCGAGCTGTGCATGAATCCTATCTGTCTGTGAACAGACGTTGGGAAATTAGAGAAAGGATCCCCAATTATCCTGTGTCCTTCCTATGAGTTACTTTACATCAGGTGAAGGGCAGGTGGTCTATAGGTCAGAATGCCAGGGCCACCAGTCAGGCTGATAAGTATGCCTTTGAATATGCTCTCAAATTCAGGATAAGGTCAGGGTTTTCCTTACCACTTCTGAGGATGGTGCTACAGGCACGTCGAGTGTTGTGAGAGTAAATGCATACTGGGATCTATACAATAGCTTCAGTCTGACAACACTGCAAGTATATATACTCTTATTCTGAAGTTTTGCAAAAGCAGACGGTATGAAAACAAGATGTTCTCTCACCTATTTTTCTTTTCAGCAAGAATCAGAAAGAAAAAGTGGAACTGGACTGGGATATCATATTTGCAGAGAACAACAGCATAAGCACATTTCAAACGAATTTTCAATGAAAATTATGCTAATATAATCTTGCAGCCTCAAAATAGAGAGACAAGGAAACTCATTTTGTCTTGATTTGAGACACAAATGCTTTCCCAAAATTTGTTATGTCCAAACTTCTGTATAGCATCTAAAGGCAGTACACTGTGTATTCTTTCTTCTTGCAAAAGTGATAAGATGGATGAGTTGTTCTTTATTTGCAAATTGATTTCAGAAACCTCCAAGGTGTTCCATGGTTATGTTTTGGATACATTATTCATCATGTTTTTGTTTTGGAGATGTTATTTTGAAACCATCAGTATACTCTCTTGTTGCACAGTGGTCTCCATTCACATTTTTATATCAATTTTACATGATTACATCAATCACCACTGTTCAAAAGCTAGGAAGTAGAAATATAACTCTGCAGAAAAGCCATATCTCATGTTATGTCTCTTCATTTCTATTTGTTCTTCTATTTAATAGGACAATAATAAGAAAAATAAACAAAACTAGTTTACTCAGTGAATTGTACCTATAAGTGAAAAAAATATGCATGAGTTTCTTTGCTGTATTCCAATAAATTGCACATTATCTGTCAATAATATTATTCACTCGTGGAATATTAAGTAAAAGGTTGGCTGCTTTCCATATATTTCATCAAATATTCATTTACACTTTAAAAAGTCTTATGATTTAAATAATAAAAAAGGTCAATCAGAAAGTATCAAAAAGTCCAGTTATATTCTTCACTTTGTTAAAATATAGCAGAGATTTTAGATGTCTGATACAATGGAATTCTTTCTTGCTTTACTGTCTGACAGGCTGTCCTCTTCCGTGTTGGTTGCTATTTGATATGGTGATAAATTTTCCTCTAAAAACCTCCAAACATTTTCCAGATTAGGAAAAATGTATTTCACTCTTTACAAAACTATAATTCAGCAGGTTACAAATTGTCACATAACCTTCATACATGTGTAGATTAGTGTTTTCCTCTTGATCTTTAGAGTTAACGATCAAAGCTTATACCCACTGCATTCATTTTTTTCAAAAAAGTAAAAAGTAGCAGTCACAATTTTACTTTTGAAAAGGTGCCCCTTCAACAATGCCTGCCATGCAAACAAGTGTGTGAACAATTTTTAAGCATAATCAGCAGCAAGGAAATCGCTTCTTATTGAAATATGAATATTACTATAAGGAAATATCCTCATCAAATGGGCTTGCCTGTACAGAAAAGCTGACCACAATGCTTCTTTTTCAGAATGTGTTTTTCTAAAATAGCTGTTTTCAAAATAATGTTTATTTTTTGAGTGCAGGAATTATGTGGCAGAGGGAATGTATTCCATTCAATTTTGTTGCCTCAAGATCTCTGCAAAGAACTGGTGATGAAATTCTCTCTTTCCCCCAGTCTTTTCAGAACACCATGATAGCTATTAAATCTCATGACTATGATCACAATCATTTGTGGTACCTGATCTGTCTCTGCTCCATCCACAATAGATCACCGAGTCATTGTCCTGCATTCAGGTCTCATTCATAACATACACTTCCCTGTCACATTCTTTCCCGGGTCAATGGACTCATATTGCTTCCGTTATGTTTTAGGCTCTAGGAAACTCCATTTACAAATCTATCCTTCTAGGTATGATTTAATTATCATTTGCTTTGTGAAAAGGAAATAGTAGCAGGCAAGTTAAAGAGAAGAACACTCTATTGTTATGACAGTCAAGAAAGTTGGCCAGACCATGAGTAATCAAACTCAGAAAAGAAATCCTATCATATCAACAAACTTATTTTCATACTAGGACTCTAAAAGCCCATAAGTAAAGAAAAAAAAAGGAATACTACAGAAGAATAGCTCTAATGTGACTTCAGCAGAACTGGAAAAAAATCTAGAAGGATATAACAAGAGGACATGACATTCTATAACTGCATAAGCTTAAGATCGTTGTCAGCTGTTTCATGGCAAAGTCCATACTGTCCAAAGTGGACAAACAGTAGCATTCTTTCAAAAAAACCCCTGAATTCATTTCTCAGATTTATTTCAGGGACTCAAACCTGTCTTCCCAAAGCTCTGAATTTACTCAGAGTAGGAATAAAATCTGACAAGCTGGAGAGAATTTGATAGACAGGACACTTTTCTAATTTATGGTTATCCCAACAACTATCCCTCTTTGCTTCAGCCTGTGGAAAGGGATTAAGAATGCCTCCTCATCATTCCTGTAGCACTCTGAGAGCTGCAAAAGCCAAATAAATATTACATTTCATTTTGAATAATGTTCAAAATGTCAGTCTCATGTTTTATTGTGCATCACTGAAGCATCATGTGATGGCTTTCTGCACAAAACAGTGTATCTGGGAAAGAAACAGAACGTTATGGGACAGGAGAAATGCCCTGTGTGTACCATGGCCAGTGTCCATCAGCATCAAACATTGCTTCATTAACATCTAACTAAATCCAGAGTAATGAGTCCTATCCTCTGCTGTCATGGGCTGTGTAACTCTGCTGTGGTCAATGAAACTAAGCTGAGTTATTCAGCAGAAAATCAGGACTACCAGCCTTTTTAGACACACAATAGAGTAATTGAAGTCAGAGTTGGACTGCTTCTTAGTGTTCAGGTGTTTTAAAGAGTGAAATGAATATAGTAGTGTTTCTATCCAAGACAGTGTATGCTGCATGTTAACGGTCTCATTCATTTATGGCAGAGACAAATAACAGTAACAGTCACAGACTTTTACAGTGGACCAAGACTCTCTTCAAGACACAAGTTTTTGTCAATCTCTTTTCCTTCCTAAGATAAATCATATTGCCATCAATAGGTACAAGAAAATGTTACCTTTAGATCAGGTTTCGTTATTATTGAGAACATCACAAGTAAGGAAATGCAGGAGAATGTAACAGAATCTACAAGAAAGACCTCTCAGAATAATTCCCCTCCAAAAGGTAAATGTCAGAAGTACTTTTTTATTATTTCAGTCCCAATTAAGTAGAAGTCCTGGACAGCATCCAGTAACAAAACCCCAGCAGAAAAGCTACAGGTTAATATCTTCACTTAAAGGGAAGCAGCTTTTCAGCTCCAGCATGCCTTCCTCTGAGGGTATCCTATCACAAGCGCATTATCTCCATTCACGCAGCAGAGGACACTCTTTTACACATCACCACCTCTATGGCCCATGTGGTGTGGGAATACAGCCGCCACTTTCATCAAGCCCTGTCTGTTCTCCAAATAGAAAACAGGAATTGCATTAGACTGTGGGTGAAGCGCCATGCATGCCAAAGATCCTATATTAACAAGACATAATTAAATAATAGCAAGCAATGCAATAATAAAAGGGTTGAGGAGAATTTGTGTGTTAAGGGTGTGCAGCAGTATTGCTTGACTTGAGTTGTGTGATGCATAAGCACCCTGAAACTCCCTTTCCTTTCTTCCTGCCAGCATTGACTTTGCCCTCAGAGCTGAAACCTAGGATAATAAGCAAACTGCCACTCACTCCTCATCACATATCTAGCCTCAGCCATCTGTATATTTTGAACACAAAATGCACAGTTGTTCTCAGAATTTCCTGGAACTTAATCAGATTCTGAGTACAAGCAAAACACAGGCGCATGCAAATCTAAGGAAAAAATGCATTTAGAGAGGTTGCTAAGTGATTTATATCACACTGGTTGTTTCAATGCTTAACTTAGTGCTCCAAGGGAACTATTTAAGTTCTCTTTGAAAGATCCCAACTTTTAGCATCTTTTAACAAGATTGGGAAAAATAACTATATTCTCAATATAATATAAATAAATATGTTTAATATAAATATGTAGTGTTGATCTGCCTGCCTTCACAATAATTTTATAATTGTCTTTACAAAAAATGTTAAAACCATTTTTCTAGAACTATAAATCAAGATTTCTAACAAATTTTCCTCATTACCCACTTTTGAACCAGTCAGACGTTATTTGGAGTCATCATATAAATTTGATTAGGAATCATTGATCACATCACATCTTTGGTGCTACCATGTTTATTACTTATTAAGAACAGTCAGAAGGTCCTGGGTCCTGAAACAGGATGGTAATCAAATGACAGAAGGCAGAGTTGGGGATTCTCCCCCACAGCTTCCAATGCCAAGCTGCTTTCTGGCAGCCCCCAAAAGGTCTCTCTCCTCAGCTGCCTTTAAAGTCAAGCTGAATGACCATTTTCTATTCTGTCTTGGACTCTTCTATGTTCTCTCTCTGCTTCTCTTCATATTTGGCTATATCTGTTCACAAAGACACTGTTCAACCAAAACAATAAATAGACCTCATGTTCATACTTGTCCAAACTTGCCATAAAATACCATAGTATTATTTACTTGTACTGCTGTTTTATGTAGGAACTACAAGCATGCATCAAGGTTCGACTGTGCAAGGAACAGTATATACACACACAACGGAAAAAAAAGATCTCTGGTTGCATAAATTTCAGTCAAAGAGTGATTATATCTCCATTAAGTTGCATCCCCATGTCATTAACGCTTTTTATTAAACTCAGATTAGATTTCTGAATAAAAGTCAATAGATATTTTCTATCTGTCTTTCTGTCTGTCAGTACAGCATTACAGTCATGAAATGCTCTTCTTTTGGAAGCTGATCCATTTGGCCCATTTTTGTTAATTAGTAAGATTTTGTCTATTGAATATTGAATATGAAATTCATATTGAATATGAAATTTTGTATTTTGTTTAATAAATGGAATTCTCAATTTCCTTCAAGGAAGGCCTTGATAAAATCTGAAAGTCAGGATTTCATAGACTAGGAGATAACAGGGAGAGGAGACTTATACAATGTCTCTACTGAGACATTAATTACATTTTTAAGGGACAGAAAAGGGATATAAGTTTCCAGAGGTGTGACAGGGATGTGGGAGAAGCACACATCTGTGTCCTTATGTGAAAAATTGAAAGCTGTCTCTTTTTTTTAAAAAAAAAGCAGCTAAAAACCAGTTTTCCATTAAAAAAAATCCCATAGGAACAATTTATTCAGCTGATTAAGTAACTCAGAGAACTTGCAGGTATTATCTCTTGAATTACTAGAATTCTGGATATTACTTCTTGCTTCTGAAGGGCTTATGCCTCTCAGAAGAAAAGGAGGTTGCTGCTCTGCGTTTGCAAAAGGCACAGCTGGGCTTTTCACAGCAAAATGCATTAAAGACAGGGAGAAGTATCTTTTTTTTGTCTTGCAATGTGTCAGGAATCCCCCAGGCATGTAACAAATAATAAATAAAATAACTGTAAGTGTGGCTGGGATTAGAATACTATTACCATACTTTGCAGTCTCTGTTATGCTCTTTCATCTCACTCTTGGCAACCCACTTGCCAGTTCACATCATAGTTTGAGAAAGATCTGCCAGGATATCAGCTACACATGAGAACAGGAAACCCAAGATATATATTTTTTTTTATTAACTTGCTCTCTGCATGGGTGTATCTCAACAAGCCCTTTGAATAGAGCTTGTGAGTACTGGCCAGTACAGAAACAGAGTGCAATTTATAGCATTCCTTTCCAATGAATTCTTAATCTGGCTGCCGGAAAAACTGGCTGTTATAAAGGCAAAATACATATGCTCAAGTTTTTCCTGCCTTCTCTCAGCTCTAATCCTTTGCCTGCACATGAATATATTGCATATGTGATAGAAAAGTCTGGTGAGCAGGCCTGTCTCTAAGAACAATTTGTCTGCATCATAGCAATCGGTTATATACATAAAGCTGAATGTAAACTGTAAGTCCTAGAACTTCCCTGGAAGTGGTGGCATGGCACCACTGGAGTTAAACAGAGCCCAAAGTCCTGTGATTGCTCCACCTTTATATTTTATCTGACATTTCTCTTTCTCTCCCTGAAATGTCATGTAGCCCTTTTGCTCTGTCTGTTCACATTACACAGTAGATCCTCTGGTGTCTCTCTCAGTCTTTTCCATACAAATGCGTTCCTTGTGATACATTCAAATTTGTGCACAGGAGACTTCCTCAGGCTCACTGTTGCTTTGGCACACTTACCTTTATGCATAAATAATTAATAGTAATAATATAGAGAAATAAATAAATAAATAAATACCTGCCCAAAATTTTGGGAGCATCTTCAGAAGTTAATATTCATAATATATATCTTAATAGAATGCCAGCATAAAATTCCGCTTGTGCAGGACTTCTAAATTCTTCTGTAGCTTCACTGGTTTTAATGTTTGTACTAGCACTAGGAGGAATTTACAGTAATATAAACTGATGGTGACAAAGTTTTCAATATGAAAATAGAGCCAGATTTGTGAGAAAACACTGCACCTCTCCTCAGGCAGGGACAGGCAAAGAAAACATTCCTGCACATGTTCCCTACTAGTACAGGATATATTATTACAGTAAGAAGGGCTTATTTCATGTTTTACTTTCAAAAGACAATTGGCAGGTAACATTCAATATGAGAACATTAAAGTTTTGCAACTGAAAAGTTGACATCTCCTTGAATAACTCTTCAGTGCTCCTCTTTCCCCAGATGACTTTGGATGTGATTTGAGCTGACACCCACAGTTGTGGGTTTGAATAGCTCTATTCAGTGCTAGGATAGTTTACATGTCAGCTTCCAAGACCCAAAAAACATGAAACTCTTGATTATGTTTGTCAGCCTATCTTGAGTTTTTACTTCATTATGATACTCATAGAAAAAGAAATATTGAGCACTTGATTTCCCTGGTTTTGATCTCTTCTAAAACATTACAAGAAAACTTACTGAATAATATAAATCCCCTCCAAAGGATTTGTATCTCTCTCTATCAGTAATAGCTTATAAAGCAGAAAAGTCTACTTTAAGAACTTACTCTGTGCAACTAAGCTATCTCTTGTTAATATACGGTTTTGACCTCTGATTTTAAAATATATAAATCCAATATAAATGAAAACTCATTCGAAAAAATATGATCTATGTACTTTCTACAGAAAATTTAAACATACAAAATGAATGAATTCTGAAAGGAACAGCTTTGAGTGTTATTGACTGAAAAAGCAGATGGTGCAAGGATACATTAGTGTCACAGAGCATTACCTTCATCCTTAGAAGTAGAGATGGCGTCTCAATGATGCACTAGGCTTTTTTCATTGCTTTCTAGGTGATTCATAAAACATAAAAACTGTTTCTTACTGGAGTTATGTACTGAAGAAATTAATGTATCTCTGATTTACTTTTTGCATATAGATTGCTTCTCTAGGGGGAAAATTCCGCTTAAAGCTGATAAGTCATTAAAGTCTCACCTAAAACCTTAAAATAGAGTGTAAGTATGACTTAAATTATGTATGAACCTTGAGTTGGCCTTTGCAGAAGGGTAGCTCCAGTTTATTTACCCCTCAAGCATTAGACTTAACCTGTTTCCAATCACAAGGAGGAACGAAAGTTTGGCTCATGCAAACATCTGTCTTTTTCACTTTTCTCTCCTTCCAGAGGCCTGAATCTTTTTCCATCAGGTACCCATATAAGGCATGCGTGTAAAAAAATCATTCTTCGGTTTTCTAATGGCAATATTTCCAGTTATCAAAATCCTATCATAACGTAACATGGAAAGCTGTGCCAGCCCCACAGTAAGTTCTGCAAGAGCCACCGTGGGTCTCCGCCACCAGGCTCTGCCTCCTTGCAAGGCCGGGGAGCAGCAGCCAGTATGAAGCATACAGGCAGCCACCTTCTTTCCTGCCCAGCCACGCTTTTTGCTAGAAAAAAGCACACAGATGAACCAAGCAACAAAAGGGATCCTATTCGTCACAGAAATATACTTAAGAAAAGTAAAATTCTTTTTATTAAACACATTATTTTCTGTTCACTTTAAAACAGTCTCAGAAAAAGATATTATCCCAGAGAGACTGCAGGAATATTCAATACCTACCTTTTCCTAGCTGTACTCTGAAGTCACCCTGCCTCTTATACCATTACCCATCTTCTCAAACCCATAGGAACAAACCTGCTCTAGGCCTCACTGTATGACAGGCCCAGGAAATATTCCTACTCCAGTATGGCATTTTAATCTCCATTAATTCTCTCCTACTTTAAGAGAGACTTATCCAGAGAAAGATCAATGTTCAGAGGCTCTGTTAGGGTCCCCTGGGGCTCTCTGTTCAGCCAGACAACGCCTTGCCTGGATGACACATCCTGAGGAACAGCTGTACTTCAGCAGGAAGAGGGAACTGGACGACCTCACAAGTCTTTCATTGGTCTAACTGCTGTTTCTTGATCAAGGTTAAAATAATTTAGAATAAATTGCTGTCTGAGGCTGGGCCTTCATCCAAGCATGCACATCAGTACACAGTATGCTTTTGCCTCCTAGGCCAGTGGCAGGCTCCTGTGTGCTGGCTGTGCTTGTGACATCACAGCAGCCTGAGTGCCTCCGAGGCCAGTGTCAGCCTCATGGCTGCTGCCTGACCTTGTGAGGTCACAGCACCCTCAGAGCCTGACAGGCCAGTGGCAGGCTCCTGGGTGCTGGCTGTGCTTGTGAGGTCACAGCAGCCTCTAAAGCCTGACAGGCCAGTGGTAGGCTCCAGCCTGCTGGCTGTGCTGTTGATGTCACAGCAGCCTCAGTGCCTCATAGGCCAGTGGCAGGCTCATGTCTGCTGCCTGTGCTTGTGAGGTCACAGCAGCCTCAGTGCCTCCTAGACCAGTGGCAGTCTCATGGCTGCTGGCTGTGCTTGTGAGGTCACAGCAGCCTCCATGCCTCCTAGGTTAGTCTTCAGCGCCCCCTGCTGGCTGTGCTTGTGAGGTCAGAGCAGCCTGAGTGCCTCCTAGGCCAGTGGCAGGCTCCTGGCTGCTGGCTGTGCTTGTGAGGTCACAGCAGCCTCAGTGCCTCCGAGGCCAGTGGCAGGCTCAAGGCTGCTGGCTGTGCCAGGGTGTTGTGCCATGCACGGGCACAGCTGGCTCCCAAACAAGCCAAAGCTCTGTCTTGTGGACTGGTCTCAGCAGGAGGTGGAAACAGGTGTCCCTGCCTGGGTGAGGAAGGCCAGAGCCCATTTGGTAGTTCAGTAGAGGGAGTCCAGGGCAGGGCAGTTCCCGGTTTGAGAGATTTCTCAGCAGATGCTGTGAAGATGGACCATGAGTCTGAAGTGCCCCGCCCTTCAGGGCAAGAAATCTCCATGCAGGACTGGTGGGGACCCTTGCCATTGCTCTGCAGGAGCTGAGTGGTGCTCTCATCTTCAAAGGGCAAAGCGGCACGAGAGCTGCTTTGGGTTTTGAATGGGAGCTGCTCGTCTCTCACATTCAAAAACACCTTGCCAGAGGCCATCACACAAATCTCGCCAGCACAGCTGCTCCATCACTTGCCCGGCGGGCCCTCAAAGCCCTCTGGGTGCCAGCTAGAGCAGAAATCTGAACACGGACCGCTGCTTGTACCTCTAGAGCTCTGCCCGTCTCCTAACCTCTCTGGTCTGCTGTGACAATCCCAGCCCTGATGCCCTGCTCACAGCAAGGCTGAGCTCTCCCAGGCTGCTGGCTGCTGCCGCTGCTGGAATTACACCGCAGAGCTGAGAACGTGCACCTCACTATCTCCAGTCTGGCAGCAGGCCACAGCAAGCGTCCTCGGCAGCTCTAGAGCACTCTGCAGCGTGCATAGGCAGTGTGCTCAGCCAAGCGCCGGAACTAGCCTGCTAAGCAGTGTGGCGCTCACCAGAGGAGAAAGTGGCAACATGGACAGTGGGCACCTTGAGTGCAGCTGCCTGATGGACACAGCGTGTGTGAGTCCTGGGGCAGAAGTGGCCACCAAACGCACCTGGGCACCCCTGTGCTTCAGCAACTGCCAGTGCCTTGTGTCAGAGAGAGGCAGAGGCAGAGGCAGAGGCAGAGGGAGAAGGGGTGGGGGAGAGAGAGAGAGAGACTCTGGAAAGCAGCCATTGCTGGCTGACAGCCTTTGTGCAAAGAAGACACATCACAGCCCAGCAAGACAACATCTCCTCAGTGACCAGGTGCTGCTCACAAGGCAAGAGAGGCAGTGCGTGGCAGCACTCTCTCGGGAGTGCCTGGCACCACGGCCCTGCAGTTCAGGAGCTGTGGCGCCCTGCAGGCACCCAGCTCTGTGCAGAGCCTGCGTACCTGAGCAGAGGCACTTTTGCTTGTGGCAGCATGCGTCGTTGCAGAGCCCTTCTGGCAGACCGTGACTCTAAGGCAAGCCTTGGTGCAGTTCTCTCTGTCAGCTGAAGTCTGATGAGCCTGGTAGGCTCCTATGGGGAGAAAGCAATCACGCTTCAGTTTGTAAACCTTTTCCAAGCAAAAGCCGTTGGCCGAGGGGCTAAGCAAGAGGCTTCTCCTGGGACTGCAAGACCACTGCCTTTCCCTGCATGGGCCTTGCACCCAGGGCAAGCAGGATGGCTGAGCCCCTGCAGCTTGCCTCCTGTAGGGTTTTGAATTGGGTGGGCTCTCCTTGAAGGCCCAGTCCTGTCCCATGCTAGGTGCTGCCACAGCCAATGCTGTACGTAGAAGCACACAAAGGGAGCGGCAACCAAATGCTCATCCTCTCAGGCAACACTGAACGACCACAGCATTAACCTCTGCGTCTTGAACGTTCTTGGAGTGTCGCTTTGGAAATCATCGGCGAGAAGGACGCTAGCCTCTTCTGCTGTCCCTCAGCAGGGAAAGCACATCCTCTCTGCCTAAGGCTAAGATATGGCACTGCTAAGGGGGAACTCATCCCTAGCTGCCCAAGCCCAAGCCAGGGCCATGCAATGTGCCATGCAATGTGCCACTGCCACGGGGCGGGGGCCGTGGCAGCTGGAGAGCTGGCTCTGCTGCAGCCAGGCTCAAAGAGATCTGCTCAAGCTTGCCCACACCTTCCCAGGCCAGGAGCTGTGACTCAGCGCTGAGCAGAGTCGGGGACTGCTACACCAAATCCCATGGTTAGCCACCATACCACCACCATAGCAGAGACCTGTGCTCAGCCTACAGATGGTCCGTAGGAAAAGAGTTGACTTCCAGGCTTGGCTTTGCCTCTTTGGGGGTGGGGCAGGGCAGGCTTTGCGTGTGTGGGAAAGTGCAGGAAATTCATACCCACGAACCAGAGAGCGTGCAAACTGCGTGTCACGTACACTTGGCAGGAGCACATTCCTGAAGCGCAAGGGTAAGAAGCCCCAAGACAGCTCTGTGGGCTGGCTTTCGTTCACCCAGCCTGCCCTGAGAATCTCTCAAAGCCCTAAAAAGAGCGGCAGCCCCAACCGCTCGCAACTCACTCCATGCCTCCAGAGGCTAAAGCTTTGGAAGCGAGAGCAGGCGTCTCTGCTGACCTGGGAGAGAGGAGCAAGAGCTAGTGCCACAAAACAGTTGCATTACAAGTACCTCTGGCTTCAGGCAGTGGGTCCCGAGACAGCAACTTGCCCAAATATTTCCCAGGAACGTCCGCCTCCGCACTGGAGGAAAGAAGGTCTTGCCCCTTTTTGAGGTGATATGCCATTTTTTTCTCCAGCAATAGTCGCTTCTACAATATTGAAGAAAAGCAGCAAAGATTAGATTACCCCAAGGGTTCTTTTGCCTAGAGATGCTCCATCAAGCATCCTGCACACAGCTTATGGGCACTCTTTTCTGTCTGAGACAGAAACTGCCACCCCAAGCCTCAACACATTTCCTGCCGTGTCTTTGTTTGTCTTGGGAGCAATCCCTTGTTGAATCCACTTCCAAGGAAAAACAAACAAACAAACAAACAAAAAGAAAAGAACCAAAAAGGATGTACAGAAATCCAATGGCCATGTGCCGACTGAGCTGCCCTGAACAGCATCGTCTGACTGCAGGTTGAAACGCCGAGGCCTCCTGCCCCACTGAGCTGCCGGGGAACAAGACACACGGTCTGAAGAGGCATAGTTACAGTACCCGTCTGGAAAGGCCCACAGTTCCTCTCCTAGTTTAGGCCACTTTGGGAGGGACACAAGCATTTCCCTAGCTGTCTCTTTCTCACCCTCCCCTTTGGAGCACAACAAACCTGTGCAGCTCCCGCCAGCAACCTGCCCCACTTTGGCCCTCCAGCCCCTGCAGCCTTCCCAGGTGCGGTCAGCTCTAAGGGGCATCTCAGGGCTCCAAAGCACACTTGGCGCCTCTTTTAGACACCCTGCGGATTTTTGTCAGTAGTCGCTCTCTTCTCTGCCACCTACAAGCTGAAAAGAATGCTCCTTCACGTGCCTTTCGGGCTTTCTCTTGTCTCCTTTGCTTCTGCACTTCCTCAGCTCTCGCTTCCTGCTCCATGTCCTCCTTGAGTCGCAGCAGAAGCAGCAGCTCTTTCTCCTTCCTCTCCTGAGCAGCCCCCCGGGGCAAAAGAACACAGGTACGCGTGTGAGGCTCCAGCACAGCAATCCGAACCCTACAGCTCTATGGAAAGATTTCCTGTTTGGGGGCAGGGCATGCTGAACACACTCGGCCATATCAGTGGTTGTGCCTTGGCAGTGCTCGCAGGCCTTTTAGTACACCCAGAGCTTGCAGCCACCTCTCACATTCTCTAGGGACTTCCTCAGGAATGACAGCTCATGGTGATTTCAGTTTGTCCTGAGTCGCCTTCTTCAGGTTGGTGTACTATGTAGGGGACACCTTCTCCACACAGCAGCTGCACCTTGCTCTGTTTCCCACTGCTAAGCTTCTCCACTGGTTTATAAAGCGCTGCTTGTGGCTGGAGCTCTCCAAAGGCCCACGCGTGCACTCCTAAATCAAGGGTGATTTGTTTCTGTCTCTTACCTTTCTCCTCCTCTCCAGCTCCCCTTCCTGCAGACTCTCTCTTTCTTCCCACAGGATCCTGCCTCTGGCACAGAGGAGGACAGCTGGAAGCAGTCCTGAGGCAAGAAACAGCCCTCCGAGAAGGGAGAAAACCTGAGCGGCCAAGTCAGCAGGAGGGTGGCACAGCAACTGCTGCCCTCCGGCCTGCTCCTCTGCACCTCAGCAGACCACCCCCGGTGCTGTCGCACTGCCTGCTCTGGCTCCCAGCACAGCGGCTCCTGCCCAGCAGCGCGGGGGCGAGAGCAGCGGCAGTGCCTGGGCTCCCCCGGCCTTGCTGGGACAAGTGGGGAGAGGCTGGGGGCACCGTGGGAAGAGGGGAGCTGCGGCTGTGAGGTGGGACCCCCCTCTGTGACCTCAGGCCATGTCACCGAGGGGCTGCAGGGACACCACACACACGCCCTCCCGGGCACCCTGCCAGGGCATCTGGCAGCAGCGCGGCAAGCGCTGCAGGAGATGATGTTGGGACACTTGGCTTTCAGTCAGTCAGAAGCTCAGGGCAGGGCTCTGAACGCTGTGGTGCAGAGCTCTTTGCACACCGTAAAAGTTACCCGAATGCAGTGACCTGGCAAGGCAGTTACACAGTGTCTCTTGGACTGCCTTGCAATGCATGGGGCTGTTCCAGGCTCTCTCAGGCTCTTTGCAGGTCCCTGGACAGCCACAGAGATGTCCATATTTCCATAGTTCAGAGGGGAGGAAATTACAAAGCACTTGCTTTTCACTTTGTGTTTCTTTCTCTGAGTAAACGGCCATTCCAGGGATGTTGATAGGTGGCAAGATGGTTCTTGGCTGAATCTTTTCTAACTTTCTCACAGGTATTTTCCTTCCTTGTGGCCTGAGTGTGCCCTGAGCAGGAGAGGCCTCCTTTCCAGACGGCGTCCGCTTTTCTGCCACACACCTTGCAAAATGTGGGTCTGAAGGCAAGGCAGTCAGGCGCTGACGGCACCGACCTAAGATGGAATCTACGATCCTGTGTCGTCTTCCTCTGGCCTGCCCCACAAAGCATCTGCCTTTTGATTATTTTCTTCTTCTAACTGCTTCCGTATGATTGCAAGGACTTTATAGACAGCCATCTTGGCATAATCACGTACCTGTGAACGGAGGTGCTGAAATCTGGGAACGGCGTCTTGGATGAGACTCCCTTGAGATACCCGGGGAACCTGGGGGAATGGTTTGAACATGGGAATTACACCTCAGAGCTGAGAATGTGCGCCTCATTATCTCCAATCTGGCAGCAGGCCACAGCAAGCGTCCTCGGCAGCTCTAGAGCACTCAGCACTCTGCAGCGTGCATAGGCAGTGTGCTCAGCCAAGCGCCGGCACTAGCCTGCTAAGCGGTGTGGCAGGCTTGTTTGCTCACCAGAGGAGAAAGTGGCAACATGGACAGTGGGCACCTTGAGTGCAGCTGCCTGATGGACACTGTTTGTGTGAGTCCTGGGGCAGAAGCGGACACCAAACCAGAGCTCCAGCAGTACCACGCTGTTTCGGTGCTTTCCCGCTCTGACCCTCTCACCCCGCTGGGGCACCGTCTTTCCCCATGATGGACCCGGCCTCCCACTGTCACGGTGCACTGGATATCCCAAAGCCTGCGGTAGGAAGATCACGGTAACCTCTAACTCTATTTTCTGAGAAGAAGCATTCTTTAATCAAGGACATCCTAGAACTGCTAAAGTCCTAATGAAACATTAAATCAAAATGTTTCCTTTCTAGGTGTGTATTGCCAATTTGGCAAAAGAATTCAAGTCCATTCAAGGACTGAACTGTCCTCCTTATAACACAAAAAATCATACCCATAGGCCAAAAAGACCCGCGCTCGGGTGACGACCCCCTCCCCTGAGCATGCATAGTAGTAAAATGGTGTGCAAGCAATATTATAATTGTACATAAATGTGTGTAATTCTTGGCTTATTGCACATCGGGCAACGAATCTGCTTTTCGGACAGCACATGGAGTGCCGTGAATTGGGCCGTAAAGACATGAAAACAGCAGTGCATAGAAAATGCTGGCAGCTGTTGAGAGGGAGGCACAGGTGCACACAAAGACATTAGGAGGATAACCTGCCTCTTTGGGTGGTCTGTAAATCCCCAAAGGGGGAACAGGACAACTGTGGCAAGGTTGCCTTTTGCCATCACTCCCAGGGGGTGCTCTGCTTGGAGGAGGGAAAGATCGGGATGGCACTGCAGCAGGAGGTGGGTGAGCTCTGAGGACTATGTGCAGGGATGAAAGAGGCATCTTGCACCACTCGTGTTTAATTGGGGCCTTCATTTCAGCTACTTCTAGGCATCTGGCCAGAGAAAGGCCAGCCTGGGGGTCTAAAAGGTCGCTTTCTCTGTCAAAGCCTGTAGTCAGGGGAGAGAGCTGGGTATTCCTGGAGAGCCATTCCCATCAGCTGGATACATAGTGGATATCTTCCCCTGGTATCAGCTGATGTCTCTCTTGAGACACCCACGAGCCTCCACTTCAATAAGTCAGGACAGTCCCAGCTGCAATCGCATCTTCTGTGGGAATGTAGGGGCTCCTTGTAACGGGCAGTGCTGTGCCCAGGCTTCAAAAGTAGCATATCCTTGAGAGGGGTCGGAGCAGCGGGGCTAATACAGACACTGTGCTCCCTGGTCATTCCTGCTGTAGGTCGTGACACTGAACGTGTAGCTTCCCAACACTGTTCCTCTGCTATCAAACCTGAAGCCAGAACAAATCCCTCAGCTTCAGTGGAGCTTTGCGGGTGGGCTAGCCTTCATGGGTTGGCAAAGCCTAACCGCAGTGACATGCGCCTTGAATGTGCTGGACTGCAACACAGCCATCAGTGCTAGAGGCTGTTCAGACTGGCGGGCAGTGCATTCTCCAGCAGCTGGTACCAGCAGGGCCAGACCTGCCGGGCCTTGTCCGAGCACACGCAGGCACAGGACAGCAAGCAGGTGGAAGCGGCCTGGCCAGAGGCACCAGGCGCAGAAGGACGGGGTCTTTTACGGGAGGTCACACTTTTCTGAAGCACAGGCTGTCCTGGGGTGAATGCTTTCTGAGCATTCAGGAGTCTGAGCGCTGCCAGGTCCCCGGGGGGAATTCTGCTGTGGCATTCCGAGGTGCCCAGGGGAAGCCTTCCTGGGAAGCCTTCCTGGGACGTACCGAGGCTCCCAGGGAAGCCTTTGTGTGAGCTCCCGAGTGCCCCGGGGGAAGCCTTTCTGCTAGGTACCGAGTCCCCCGGGGAAGCCTTTCTGCTTGGTACCCAGTCCCGGGGGAAGCCTTTCTGCTAGGTACCGAGTCCCCCGGGGGAAGCCTTTCTTCACGGCACCGAGTCCCCCGGGGAAGCCTTTCTGCTAGGTACCGAGTCCCCCGGGGAAGCCTTTCTGCGTGGCACCGATGTCCCTGTTGTCCTGGCGCGCGGAGCTCCACGCCTCCAGCCCTGCCCCCGCAGCCCCCCAGCCCTGCCCTCACGGCCCCTCTCCTCCGAGGCCCCCGGCAGTGCGCTGCCCGCCGCCCTGGCGTGGCCGAGGCTCACACGCTTGTCCTCACCTCCGCCCTGCTGCTTGTGGTTTGCCTCCCCGGCAAGTTGAGCCCAGACTAGGCAGAGGCAGAGCCGCAGGAGTGCTTTCACCCCCACTAAAGTAAGTGCCTGCTCAAACATGGGACAGGAGGAGCTTTGCCACCTGCGGCTGGGGCAGCTCCAGTCCACCACAGAGCGGTGAGTACTCGGAGCGCCACCACCACCTGGTCCCTCGCCCCGGGCACGAGCCCGCCGCCCTGCATTTAGCCTCGCGCAGTTCTTCCCAGGTGGCTGTCCGTCGCTCGATGTGGACCTGCCACTCGGACCTTCCGTGGCTGCCGCGTCTCTGTCCCTTTGAACTTTGTCCTGTGGCTCCCTCTTTGGCCTCTGCAGCCTAGAGCCTCTTCTTTGTCTCCTCTGCGATGCACCCCCATCCCGCCCGCATCGTCCCATTTTTATTCCTCTGCTCAAGCGCGCCTTTTGTTGCTGCTTCTGGGTCTCTGGGTTACTAAAGACCACCCTCTCTATAACAGACTTGAACAGATTCTAGGAAAGTAACCCTCACCCCTGGACTCTGCAAGTAAGACAAATTCTCTTGCATCATACACACAGAGGTAGTAAAGATGGCCAGTACCGTCTGAGATGTACAGAATCATGCTCTTGAGAGTAACACCATACCTAATTGGGCTGCACTGAAGGCTGCCAGGTGATCCTTGACCACCACCACAGTCCTCATGCTCTTCATTCCCCCCCGCCCCCATATATATTAACCTCCTTGCTCCTTTGGCTCCCCTGAAAAGTCCCACTCTATATCCCCATGCTCTCGCCCTCCACCTTCATCCCTGGGCAGCCACCTTTGCTGCAGAAATCCCCAGCCCCTCACACCATGCCATGTTTGCCTCGAAAAGCACAGCAGACCCACCGGTACCTGCATTCACCTGTCTTTCAGCCAAACACCCCAAACCCAGGAATCACTCTGGAATTTGTCCAGTGGACCACAGTTGATGTCTCTGACGTGCTCGGGGTGCTTCCTAGGTGCTTTTAGTGGGAAAACAGGCAAGTGCAGGACTGTAAAACTGCCCTTTCCTGCAAGACGTTGCATACAGTCCTACTTTGTTTCCTTCCCAGCAGTGCAGCTCCCTCCCACTGATTGATTCATGCCCTTGGGCAGGGGAAAACAGCCAAGCCAGAACCCCTCTGAAAACACATACAGCCCGTGGCCTCAGGCACTGTGCCCAAACCTGTATTGCCCTGCTAGTACATGCCTCGATATGACCCCAACACTCCCCAGCTCACCCTGTAGATGCAGGCCATTACCCCAACTCCAGGAGCTCTGCTCCCTCCACAGCCTCCAGATCTCAGATCATGAAAAAGAAGCACTGCCGTGGACTGGAGCATGGCACTTTCAAATTAGGAGTTTTAAATTAGGAGTTAAATGGAAATGAACTAGCTAAACTGACTAGCGCTTGTGCTCTGTGTCGTTTACTAAAGACAATTTAGTCATCAGTGTTCATACTCAAAATGGAATAGTGGTCAATTTGTAAACTTAAGAATATTAGTCGTTTAAAACTAAATGTAAATGACCCTGTAAGTATTAATTTGAAAACTTTGCTGGGTGGTCAAGAAATGAAGAGCCCCCTGGCACCTACTGGACACTAACACATCCATCGATATATTAAAAAAAAAAGTATCTATGAGGTGCAGGCTGTGGCTGACACAATTAAGTTCAGGCTTAAGTAACACAGAAATGTAACCAAAATATCCTAGAAGTGGTTCCATTATTACTCACAGTAAAAGCTTTGGAAAAGTGACCCGAAATATAGAAACCTCAAGGCCTCTCTAGGTATTTTTTAGGGTTTCTTTCCAGGGTAGCTCTCCAAAGGACAACTTGAAGAGAAGCGGCTAGACCTAGTGATAGAACTGATTTCAGTCATGTTCTTTGAAGCAAGGGCCTGCAAGTATAGGAGGGATCTAGGAAGGATATCAAGAGTAGTGGAGGATACTCATACCTATCCAGTAACCAAAACAGAAGTGCTGTATTAATGTTCCCCCAAAGTTAACTCTGTAACATAATGGGAAGCCATGTTTTAAAACCTTTTAGAGAAGAAAGAAGAAAAAGAAGATGGTCAAAATTTATGCATACGTGTAAATAGTGGCAATTTAAATAGAAGTATGAACCTTATCTCTTTGCTGTGTAGAAGAGAAGGAGCCAGTGGATAACAAACACTGATGGATAACAAAGATGGAAGACTGGTGAGCAGCTGTTTATGAACAATAGCTAATGAACTGGATAAAGTGAAGGAAGCAAAACCACAGCTTAGCAGACCTTGACTATCACCAGAAACTCTGAGGGAGGGAGATGTTCCAGCTTGGGTAACTAAGATAACTGCTAATAACAATCTTTTGTTATTTTTGTCTTCCAGTTGTAGCACAGAAGAACAAGTAATCCATTCCAGCCCTATGGATATTCAAACCCGTATGTTGCTTAGCTTTTTGTCACCACGTTTGTTTTATTATCCTATATGCATACATTAAAAAGAAGCATATAAGATCTTCTTTAGAGGCTAATTGTCGTGGCTGAAGTTAAAAGGGAAAAATACATACAAACTGAGGCAGTAAAAGCAAATGGATCCAACTGAAAAGTGTCTCCATCTCCAGATGAGGTCCTCTGTTTCTCTTGGTGAGCATCAATGTCTTCTTAATACTGCTGTGAATACAGACCATGATTAATGGAACACCATCACATAAGGTAAGGTCTGTATAGATAACATAAAGTGCATGCCGGTATATACACATGTATATATATTTTTGTGTGTGATTTTGTGCATTTACAAAAGACTATGTTTTAAGGGCTGTAAGAAACCAAGGTATTCTTTAGATGATATTCTAGTGACCGGAGGCACAGAAGAAGTAGTATGGGGGAAAAGTATCTGAGTTTTAAAATTAAGAGATCAATTTGACCAAAGCCCTGTTAGTGCAACCCCAGGTTAATTACTTGGGAATGGTGGTCGGAGAAACAGAGAAATTGATAGGTAACAGAAAGCAAGCTTAAGGTCTCGAGTGAAATAAAAGCTCCTCCTAGTCAGTGACAATTTAAAACACTGTTCAGAGAAACAGTGAAGGACTTGGGGCAAGGAATATGCTGATGTTTGAACCACACTGAAAGACACTTCTTTAAAAAGAAGTTCCTGCATTAGAATTCTGAGTGCAAGGAAAGTCTTTTGCGATAAGGATTTCAAGAGCGGCTGATTCTGTGGGAGCAGGACTGCTACAAAACAATAGTGAAGGAAAAAGGGGTAGCAGTAGCACAGGAACCATGTCCCCTTTGTGACAGAAATCCTCCAGCTGTGAGAAGGTTATGCAGCAGGTGGGATTGTGACAATCTTTGAGGCTTGAATAGTCCAGCTGGCTGTTCTAGTCCAGCGGTAATCCAGTCTAGAAGTCTGTAGTTTTCAGTAGGCAGTGTCATCTGCCCAAGTGGCACAGTGGTCATTAATATTAACGAAGGGGGGAAGGGGTACAAGCATTACAGCAACTGGATCTTCTTGCTTGTGCCTTAATTGAAGAAGGGGCAGAGCACAGCTGCACCAAAAATAAGGACACACAACATTTCTTAAAGATACCTCCACAGGCTATTTAGTTTTAACTCCCCCTCCTTCCCACCCACAGCAAATCATTATCCCTCAGAAACAAAGGGTGGGACAAGCTTGTGGCTTGCGCGTTATCATCTTTTGTGAGACGACAGATTTTAATACAGCTCCATCAACAGCCAATAACTGACCAAGCTACAATGCCACAGTGGAAACTGAGGCAAGTCTGAGGAGCTGAGATGCCCACAGTTGAGATACTGCCAGAAGAACTTGGGCGGTAGCAGTTGCTGGCCTTGAGCTCTAGGATGTGCTGTGTATGGCTCGCTCTGTTGGACTCAGAGAGGGTTCCTGCAATTGCCAGCATTTTTAACTTGGCTCTACATCCTACAGCAAGGATTTTAGCTGTTGTATTAGTTTTTGTGTTAATGACAGACATGTAGCAAATCAGGTAATGACCCTACACTGCCCAGAAGAACTACAGGCTACCTCAAGACCTTAATGAGTCATCACGAGGCAAACCAGATGATAGGAGAAAACCAGTGCCTCCAAGAAGATGCTCTGTTTGCTCCTGATTGGGAGCCTTGAGCAATAGGACAGTTTACAACATCCTTGCTGGACCTGTGATTCCTGGACTACCAAAGGAGAAGGGGAACAACAACCAGTAGGCCAGTGAATATGGCCTTGCCATTGCTAGCAGGGCCACAGGCCCTGTATTAAGCTAACTTTGCAGGCCATGCGTGTCAGGTTTTTGCTTGCTTGGAACTTTACTTTGCTCTAACTGGAATAACCAGTAATTCCTCCAATAAGATTATTTGTGGTTAGCTAGCTCACCTGTAATAAAACCTCTGTCTAGTTAGCTGTGTCTAACTATGCACTCTAACAATACAGAGAGCCATAGCAAGTTGTTATTTTGTGGGTGACTGTAGCCAAAGATCCTAGAATGATGGTGCAGTGTGAAGGAGTGGAGACTCAGACTGGAAGCAGGGACTTCTGTCAGGCCTAAAGACAACTCTGTACAGTTCCCCTCTGCTTTTTCTCTCCACCACTCTCTCCTCCTGCCTGTTTAGCTGCCTGCATTTGAAGGATCTGAAGCCCAGCTCTGATGTGGCGCAGCCGCATAACCTTGGCCCAGACTTCGGAGACAACTGCTAGTGTGTGAAACATCCTCCAAGAAGACAAGAAGGCTAAGAACAGGGGTAGGCCAGGCAAAAATTGTGAGTCAGATGAAGCTGTTGCTGTCAACAGCAAGAGGGATGGAACTGGTTTGATCATCACATCATAACTGCACACTACCTCTTCCAGTAATGACAGGAAATAGCACTGTTTATGTATCTGAGCTAAATTAGGTGATGTGACAAGGTAGGATGTACCTGTGTCCTGGAAAAGGTAAGTTGTAAGTATAATTTTACTCACAGTAAAAGAGAATGTCCTGGCAAATAGATTAATTATATGTGGAAAGGGAAACATCCCACCATTGTCTGCCTGTTACGGGGAGATATTTGGGGTCAGTTTTTAAGGGATGGATCCTTAAGGGAATTACTGCTCTGTATCTTTTAAGGCACCCTGTTGAATGGTTAATTGCACTTGTACTTTATCAGTTATGATAATCATAACAAGGTAAAAATGCTTATGCTCATGGTTACAAGTAAATATAATGAAAATAACACCAAAGTGAATATCAGCAGTTATGTCCACTCTGAGTGATATTAATGGTATGACAGCTGTAACTTGTAATCCGAGAGGAAGGGATTTCATAGAAGACCGTTCTGTATTAGTGTATGCAATGCAATGTGCTGTTGCAGCAAGGAAGGCCAACGTTGCCAGCAGGTCAAGGGAGGTGATCCTTCCCCTCTGCTCAGACCTCGTAGGACTGCCGTGTCCAGGTCTGGGCTCCCCAGTACAAGAAAGACGTGGGCCTACTGGGGTGAGTCCAGCAAAAGGCTGCACAGATGATGAAGGGACTGGAGCATCTGACATATAAGGAAAGGCTGAGAGAGCTGGAATTGCTTAGCCTGGAGAAGAGAAGGCTTGGGCGGGGGGGGGGGGGGTACCTTATCCATTTGTATAAATATCTGATGCAGGGATAGTAAGGAAGATGGGGCTGGACTCTTCTCAGTGATAGCTAGTGACAGGACAAGTGGAAATGGACACAACCTGAAATACAAGTAATTCTGTTTAGACATAAGAAAGAACTTTGTCTGAGCACTGGAACAGGTTGCCCAGAGAGGTTGTGGAGTCTCCATTGCTGGAGACGTTCCAACCCCAAGTAGACACAGTTGAGAGCAACCTATTCTATGGGTCTCTGTTTTGAGCGGGAGGATTGGACTAGATGATCTCCAGGGGTCCTTTCCAACTCCAGGGATTCTGTGATTCTGCGAATGGGCTCTCTAGGTACCTGAGGGTGCGGATGGAAAAGCAGGAAGCAGAATACAGCAGGCCAAAGAGAGGAAAAGCATGTGCTGAGAGGCAATGGGCCACAGTCACCCAGAGACTGGTTAGCTGCAGCGATGAGTAGTGACATGGAATGCATGAGAATTAATAAATTCAGGAGGCTGAAAGGCTGCTGAATCTGTGCAAGGCTGCTAGCACACACTAGCATTAACAACGGCTTTTGTTAACTCAGGTCACATCTGAGAAGGCACTGGCTGCTGTGTGCAAACAGAGACTACAGGGTTGTACACATTCCCGATGAAGCAAAGGACCCTCTGAGGGACTTCCTGAACACCTTCCCACTCAGACCCCACTTCTTACCTCTGAGAAGCCAAACCCAGCTCTCTCAGCAGTAGTGTTGGCCCAGCACACAACTCAGCAATCACTGCTCGTGCACCAGGACCCACCCAGAACGGTCCTTGGGAAGCCATGCATGTCAGTAATGTGAGTGCCAAAAAGCAAATATCCCTGGAGGACAGGTTTCATGTAGCTTAATCTCATCATAGGACAGGCAGAAAGTCCAGTTCAATGCTGTCCAGCTCACCACCATAGTACGTGAAGCAACTGAAAAGATACAGCACCAGGAAACTGTCCAGATGCTTACTAACCTTGGCTTTTTGTCTGCTCCCCAACTCTTTCTCCAACCAGTGTGCAAGGCCTTCTTTCTTCGCATTCCACTGCAATCCACAGCCCAACCCTGTCTCTCCAAATCCCTCTCTCTACTCACTTCATCTGGCTTCACACTTCTCCTCACTCACAAGCACTGCTCACACTGTTAAGACTCCCTTGGGTGCCACACAACAGATCCGCTCTTTGATTTGTGCAATGTAGTGGGGCTACTGGCCAAACAAATACACAAAGCTTTCCAATGATGCTGCCACAGGAGAACAGGACAATAGGCTTAGGGAAACAGCCTGTCTCATGACTCCCCTTGGGACAGGCACCTCTTCCACCACTACACACAGCACTGTTTCCATGTGAGGCAAGCTGAGACCACGGAGGAGATCCCAGTGTGCCTCCCCAAGCAGGAGTGACCCATGCTCTCTTTCCATTCCCAAAGTCTGCAGTGTCCAATGGACACTACGGAAATATTCTGGCCAAACTGCTCTGGCCTCAATCTGGCCTGACTGCCCAGCTTCTACCGTGGCACGAGCAGCTGAGACACTAGCGAGAAGGGCATGCCACAGAGGACCTGAAGATGGAGGGATCTGGAAGCAGAACCACCCTGCTGCAGCCATCCAGTCTTCACGGTGAGGGAATTGCATGTCCACTGGACAAGCCTATAGGAGACTAGAAAAGGAAAAGCTTGTTAAAACTCATGCTTCTCATGACCCTCCTCTCCCACTGCTTCCCCTCCTCTCAGTGGTCCTTTGTGGTCCCAGTGATCCTCTGCTCCAGGTTGCTGCCTTCCCAGCCCCAGACAAAGGCACTGCTACTGAGAGCCACCACAGCCCCCCCATCCCTCCTGTCACCCCAGACCTGCCCCACATTGCACTGCTCAGGCCAACCCCCTCTGCTTTCTCCAGCTGCCCAGCACACAGCACTGTGGGCCTGCACCCAGCGTGGGTCTGCCCTGCACCACTGCCAACAGGGACAGTCCCAGCCTTCCTGTAAAACCCTGCCTGATCCCACCAGAGATGGGAAACATCCCCCACCCAGTACTGGGACAGTGGGAGCCATGGGTATGGAAAACCCCACTGTCCCCAGAGTGCTCCGAAACACTGCTGGGGTGCCGAGAGCAGCTCAGGGAGCATCAGGAGGGCATCTGGGCCCTCCTACCGCCCTGGAGGGACCCTAGCTGTCTCCAGGGCAGTGGGAAAAGCCTCCAACAGTCTCAAACATCCATGGAAATCCATATGGAAGGCTCCTGAGGCCTTGTAAACAACACTGGGGCTGTCCAAGGGCACCCGAAATAGTGGGAGAGATCTAAGGGCAGGCTGCCTCATCCTCCAGAAACATTGTGTAACCTCCTCCCCAGGGCACTGTGTTCAGGCACTTTTTCCTGTGTGCAGAGACCACAGAAACCACAGAGCCAAGTTTGGAGATCAAAGCAACTCTTTATTCATTAATACGCACAAACAACAGCTAGGAGCGGACTAGCCATGGGCCCAAGTACCAGTATGCTTCCTCAGCTCTCCAAGGCACCTGAAGAGTAGTTACTGGACTGGCAGTCATCCAACTGATTGGCTTCTGCTGTTGCTTGGACAAGGCCATGGGTGTGGCTAAGTCACCCAGCTGGCATTGGACTCCCCTCTTTTTTCCCTTGGGGATAAGCATCAGCTTTGATACTCTAGCGGGAAACCCCTGGCCCTAGCTGTCTGCAGTTCTACTCTGGCACCTAGAGCAGAGCCTAGACCTCAGACCACAGAGCTGCATGCTGGGTGGCAGAGTGGAAAGTGACAAATCCCACATAGGTATTTACAGTTTATCATTTGGCGCTCAAGGCTTACAGTTCTTCATCTAATGGTTTAGACTTTCTATTTAACAGTAAGCCACAAACCCTGAACTCGAAGCAATGGACTGTAAACCCTAGAACACAAACTACACTTAGCGGTTTCATATTTATTGGTTGTCACATTTTAAACCTTGACCTCTAATCAGTGGCTGAAATTTTAGACCCTGAATGATAAAGTGTGAGCTGTGAGCACTATGCAATGAAGTACTAAGTCATAATCTCGCTAGGAGAAACCCTTAGTAGTAAACTCTGAACGAGAAGCTGTAAATAAAGAACTCAAAATCCTCCGTTCTAAGCAAAATGTTTCAGCACACAAACAAGCGGGAAAACAGTAAACAGCTGCCTAATGGACACTGTGTGGGTGAGTCCTGGAGCAGAAGTGGCCACCAAACCAGAGCTCCAGCAGTACCGCGCTGTTTCAGTGCTTTCCCGCTCTGACCCTCTCACCCTGCCGCGGCACCGCCTTTCCCCACGATGGACCCGGCCTCCCACTGTCACGGTGCACTGGATACCCCAAAGCCTGGGGTAGGAAGATCAGGGTAACCTCTATCTCTATTTTCTGAGAAGAAGCATTCTTTAATCAAGGACATCCTAGAACTGCTAAAGCCCTAAAAGAAACATTAAATCAAAATGTTTCCTTTCTAGGTATGAATTGCCAATTTGGCAAAAGAATTCAAGGTCCATGTATGCCTAACTGAGCTGTCCTCCTTATAACACAAAGAATCGCGCCCTTAGGCCCAGAGTGGCAAACTGGGGGGAGCTGTGAGGGTGTGTGGGAGCCTGAGGGGGTTTCTCATGTGCCCTGGGGTGGCGGGGCGTTCTGTGTGGTGTGTGGGGTCCTGGAGGGTCTCTGGCCCCAAACATCACCCACCCCTTCAGCCCGGCCCCCGGCCCTGGCCCACCCTGCCTCCAGCTCTCTCCCTGCCCCTCAGCAGCTGCAGGGCGCAGCCAACATGGCGGCTCTGCCTTGGGCTGGGCCGTCCCCATGGCGACAGGGGCGGGGCTGTCAGCACCCAGTGGGGTGGGGCAGTGGCCGCCATCTTAGGGGAGGGCAGCCGGTGGCTTCCCTGCTGTGGGAGGCTGGTGGTGGCAGCCATGTCGCGTGAGAGCAGCACTGCCCGCACTGGGCGCTGCCTGGCCCCAGCTCCTCTGCCTGTCCCGCCTGGGCGTCGGGGATGCCCTGGGCATCCTGCCCCCCGGCAGGGCTGGGCCGGCAGGAGCTTCGTGTCGGAAAGGGAAAGAGGATGCCGGAGCCACAGGTTGCTTGGCCAAGGGGGTGACTTTGCGGACAGGGAGTGCCTTGCCCGCTCTCAGGAAGGGCAGGCTGCAGTTGTGCTCCACAGGCCCCACGAGGGCCCCCCCAGAGTCAGCTGCATCCGGGGCAGGGCAAGGGCTGCCTGTGTGCCCAAGAGGGTCCCCAGGAGAAACCGCATTTCCTCCATGATGCAAAGCCCACCTCGCTGCTCTCCCCACTGTCCTTAGGCTATGCCAGAGCCTCCGAGGGGCCATTGACACAGGGTGCAGGCCTCTGGTGGTGGGGGGTGCCACAGCCGGCCGGGTGGGCGTCTGTCCTTGGGCACCCAGCCCATGATCTCCTGGTGCCGGAGGGATGGGTGCCTCTGTGGGGGATGTGTGGCCCCTGGATGAAACATGCTGGATTTTAAAACCAGAAAGGACCCTGGTTCCCTGCCTGTGATTGTGGTAATGCCTGGGCCTCCCAGGGAATATAGGCTTGGCATTACATTATTTTTTTAAGTGCAAAAGGAATCTTTGCTTTGCTTTGTAAATAGAGGAGAGTTTGTTTCCTCACCCGTGTCAGTGACAGAGCTTTGTGCTCACAACAGTGTTTTTCAATTGCTTTTGTGTCTTTCCGGCGCATTAAGATGCAACCCTTTGAGGCGTCTCCCTGCTAGGGAGGCAGGAGGGTGAGAGCAGGGAGCCCAGGCCCATCTGTAGGTATGTCTTAGTAGATGATTCCTCTCCAAGCACTGACACTGCTGTAGCCATCAGCCCCCCATGGATGACTCTAAGCACAGTTCAAGCTTTTGCTAGGCTCAGGCATGAGGACAGTGAAAGGGGAGGAAAAGTGAGGACTCAGGAAAAGCCTTAATGCTCTGTATTCTTTGAGAAAGCAAGCCCAGGTTATTTGCCCTCACCAGGAAATACTTTGCTGCCTATCCACCTCCTTCAGGGTGCCTTTGCATCATGCCCATAGGCCAAAAAGGCCTGCGCCCGGGTAAAGACCCCTCCCCTGAGCATGCGGAGTAGTAAAATGGTGTGTAAGCAATATTGTAATTGGCTGTCAAGGGCAAGGACTTGTTCTTGCCCCCGGGACACAGGAACTCCTTGCACCATTAGAGGCTAGGGGCCAAGCGGCGGGAAAGCAGCTCAGCAGAGAAAGACCTGGGGGTGCTGGGGGAGAGCAAGCGGCCAAGAGTCAGCAACGTGCCCTTGTGGCACAGGCGGCCGCCAGCACGCCAGGCTGCATTAGGAAGAGTGTGACCGGCAGGTCGAGGCAGGTGTTCCTTGCCCTGTGCTCAGCACTGGGGAGGCCACCTCTGGAGTGCTTTGCCCAGTTGTGGCCTGCCCAGTAGAAGAAAAAGGCGTGGGCCTAGTGGAGCGAGCCCGGCCACCAAAGGGGATTGATTGATGAAGGGCTTGGGCCATGTGTCACAGGGCGAGAGGGGGAGCGAGCTGGAATTGGTCAGCCTGCAGAAGAGACGGCTCGGGGCAGGGCGAGGGGATCTTATCAGTGGGGAAAAACATCTGACGGTGGGGAGGGGGACTAAAGACGATGGAGCTGGACTCATCGGTTGTGGCAAGGAGAGGACAGGAGGCCATGGGCACAAACTGAAAGGCAACAATTTCCACTTCCGCAGAAGAAAAATCTTTTTTACTCCAAAGGTGCCCAAACACAGCCTGTAGCCACACACCTCTGCAGGACTCCTTCCACCAGCTTGCTGGCTAGTGCTTCCTCTTCCCACTGGGCTTGCTCTGGCTCGCTTGGCACAGGCGCCTCACGCACTGGTCTCCGCAGCCTTGCCCTCTGGGAAGGGGGCTTTGCACACGGAGGAGGGAAGGGCTTTCTTGGAAATTCCTGGCCTATGATGGGCAGGGTCTCGCTGGTGCTCCCGGGCCTCAGTTTAGGTAGGGAATGCAGCACTGTCTTTGGAGAGCTTGCTGTGGATGCAGTGGTCCAGTACGTGGACTTGTGAATCCCCCATAGCGTGGTCTGGGCCCCTGGCACACAGTCTTGGAGGACAGAGGGGAGGAGATCACAAAGCATTTCCTCTTCGCTTTCTGTTTCTTCCTCGGAATACATGGCCATTCCAGGGATGTTGATAGGTGGCAAGCTGGTTCTTGGCTGAATCTTTTCTAACTTTCTCACAGGTATTTTCCTTCCCTGTGGCCTGAGTGTGCCCCGAGCAGGAGAGGCCTCCTTTCCAGACGGCGTCCGCTTTTCTGCCACACACCTTGCAAAATGTGGGTCTGAAGGCAAGGCAGTCAGGCGCTGACGGCACCGACCTAAGATGGAATCTACGATCCTGTGTCGTCTTCCTCTGGCCTGCCCCACAAAGCATCTGCCTTTTGATTATTTTCTTCTTCTAACTGCTTCCGTATGATTGCAAGGACTTTGTAGACAGCCATCTTGGCATAATCACGTACCTGTGAACGGAGGTGCTGAAATCTGGGAACGGCGTCTTGGATGAGACTCCCTTGAGATACCCGGGGAACCTGGGGGAATGGTTTGAACATGGGAATTACACCTCAGAGCTGAGAATGTGCGCCTCATTATCTCCAATCTGGCAGCAGGCCACAGCAAGCGTCCTCGGCAGCTCTAGAGCACTCCGCACTCTGCAGCGTGCATAGGCAGTGTGCTCAGCCAAGCGCCGGCACTAGCCTGCTAAGCGGTGTGGCAGGCTTGTTTGCTCACCAGAGGAGAAAGTGGCAACATGGACAGTGGGCACCTTGAGTGCAGCTGCCTGATGGACACTGTTTGTGTGAGTCCTGGGGCAGAAGCGGACACCAAACCAGAGCTCCAGCAGTACCACGCTGTTTCGGTGCTTTCCCGCTCTGACCCTCTCACCCCGCTGGGGCACCGTCTTTCCCCATGATGGACCCGGCCTCCCACTGTCACGGTGCACTGGATATCCCAAAGCCTGCGGTAGGAAGATCACGGTAACCTCTAACTCTATTTTCTGAGAAGAAGCATTCTTTAATCAAGGACATCCTAGAACTGCTAAAGTCCTAATGAAACATTAAATCAAAATGTTTCCTTTCTAGGTGTGTATTGCCAATTTGGCAAAAGAATTCAAGTCCATTCAAGGACTGAACTGTCCTCCTTATAACACAAAAAATCATACCCATAGGCCAAAAAGACCCGCGCTCGGGTGACGACCCCCTCCCCTGAGCATGCATAGTAGTAAAATGGTGTGCAAGCAATATTATAATTGTACATAAATGTGTGTAATTCTTGGCTTATTGCACATCGGGCAACGAATCTGCTTTTCGGACAGCACATGGAGTGCCGTGAATTGGGCCGTAAAGACATGAAAACAGCAGTGCATAGAAAATGCTGGCAGCTGTTGAGAGGGAGGCACAGGTGCACACAAAGACATTAGGAGGATAACCTGCCTCTTTGGGTGGTCTGTAAATCCCCAAAGGGGGAACAGGACAACTGTGGCAAGGTTGCCTTTTGCCATCACTCCCAGGGGGTGCTCTGCTTGGAGGAGGGAAAGATCGGGATGGCACTGCAGCAGGAGGTGGGTGAGCTCTGAGGACTATGTGCAGGGATGAAAGAGGCATCTTGCACCACTCGTGTTTAATTGGGGCCTTCATTTCAGCTCCTTGTAGGCATCTGGCCAGAGAAAGGGCCAGCCTCTAAAAGGTCGCTTTCTCTGTCAAAGCCTGTAGTCAGGGGAGAGAGCTGGGTATTTCTGGAGAGCCATTCCCATCAGCTGGATACATAGTGGATATCTTCCCCTGGTATCAGCTGATGTCTCTCTTGAGACACCCACGAGCCTCCACTTCAGTAAGTCAGGACAGTCCCAGCTGCAATCGCATCTTCTGTGGGAATGTAGGGGCTCCTTGTAACGGGCAGTGCTGTGCCCAGGCTTCAAAAGTAGCATATCCTTGAGAGGGGTCGGAGCAGCGGGGCTAATACAGACACTGTGCTCCCTGGTCATTCCTGCTGTAGGTCGTGACACTGAACGTGTAGCTTCCCAACACTGTTCCTCTGCTATCAAACCTGAAGCCAGAACAAATCCCTCAGCTTCAGTGGAGCTTTGCGGGTGGGCTAGCCTTCATGGGTTGGCAAAGCCTAACCGCAGTGACATGCGCCTTGAATGTGCTGGACTGCAACACAGCCATCAGTGCTAGAGGCTGTTCAGACTGGCGGGCAGTGCATTCTCCAGCAGCTGGTACCAGCAGGGCCAGACCTGCCGGGCCTTGTCCGAGCACACGCAGGCACAGGACAGCAAGCAGGTGGAAGCGGCCTGGCCAGAGGCACCAGGCGCAGAAGGACGGGGTCTTTTACGGGAGGTCACACTTTTCTGAAGCACAGGCTGTCCTGGGGTGAATGCTTTCTGAGCATTCAGGAGTCTGAGCGCTGCCAGGTCCCCGGGGGGAATTCTGCTGTGGCATTCCGAGGTGCCCAGGGGAAGCCTTCCTGGGACGTACCGAGGCTCCCGGGGAAGCCTTTGTGTGAGCTCCCGAGTGTCCCGGGGGAAGCCTTTCTGCTAGGTACCGAGTCCCCCGGGGAAGCCTTTCTGCTTGGTACCCAGTCCCGGGGGAAGCCTTTCTGCTAGGTACCGAGTCCCCCGGGGGAAGCCTTTCTTCACGGCACCGAGTCCCCCGGGGAAGCCTTTCTGCTAGGTACCGAGTCCCCCGGGGAAGCCTTTCTGCGTGGCACCGATGTCCCTGTTGTCCTGGCGCGCGGAGCTCCACGCCTCCAGCCCTGCCCCCGCAGCCCCCCAGCCCTGCCCTCACGGCCCCTCTCCTCCGAGGCCCCCGGCAGTGCGCTGCCCGCCGCCCTGGCATGGCCGAGGCTCACACGCTTGTCCTCACCTCCGCCCTGCTGCTTGTGGTTTGCCTCCCCGGCAAGTTGAGCCCAGACTAGGCAGAGGCAGAGCCGCAGGAGTGCTTTCACCCCCACTAAAGTAAGTGCCTGCTCAAACATGGGACAGGAGGAGCTTTGCCACCTGCGGCTGGGGCAGCTCCAGTCCACCACAGAGCGGTGAGTACTCGGAGCGCCACCACCACCTGGTCCCTCGCCCCGGGCACGAGCCCGCCGCCCTGCATTTAGCCTCGCGCAGTTCTTCCCAGGTGGCTGTCCGTCGCTCGATGTGGACCTGCCACTCGGACCTTCCGTGGCTGCCGCGTCTCTGTCCCTTTGAACTTTGTCCTGTGGCTCCCTCTTTGGCCTCTGCAGCCTAGAGCCTCTTCTTTGTCTCCTCTGCGATGCACCCCCATCCCGCCCGCATCGTCCCATTTTTATTCCTCTGCTCAAGCGCGCCTTTTGTTGCTGCTTCTGGGTCTCTGGGTTACTAAAGACCACCCTCTCTATAACAGACTTGAACAGATTCTAGGAAAGTAACCCTCACCCCTGGACTCTGCAAGTAAGACAAATTCTCTTGCATCATACACACAGAGGTAGTAAAGATGGCCAGTACCGTCTGAGATGTACAGAATCATGCTCTTGAGAGTAACACCATACCTAATTGGGCTGCACTGAAGGCTGCCAGGTGATCCTTGACCACCACCACAGTCCTCATGCTCTTCATTCCCCCCCGCCCCCATATATATTAACCTCCTTGCTCCTTTGGCTCCCCTGAAAAGTCCCACTCTATATCCCCATGCTCTCGCCCTCCACCTTCATCCCTGGGCAGCCACCTTTGCTGCAGAAATCCCCAGCCCCTCACACCATGCCATGTTTGCCTCGAAAAGCACAGCAGACCCACCGGTACCTGCATTCACCTGTCTTTCAGCCAAACACCCCAAACCCAGGAATCACTCTGGAATTTGTCCAGTGGACCACAGTTGATGTCTCTGACGTGCTCGGGGTGCTTCCTAGGTGCTTTTAGTGGGAAAACAGGCAAGTGCAGGACTGTAAAACTGCCCTTTCCTGCAAGACGTTGCATACAGTCCTACTTTGTTTCCTTCCCAGCAGTGCAGCTCCCTCCCACTGATTGATTCATGCCCTTGGGCAGGGGAAAACAGCCAAGCCAGAACCCCTCTGAAAACACATACAGCCCGTGGCCTCAGGCACTGTGCCCAAACCTGTATTGCCCTGCTAGTACATGCCTCGATATGACCCCAACACTCCCCAGCTCACCCTGTAGATGCAGGCCATTACCCCAACTCCAGGAGCTCTGCTCCCTCCACAGCCTCCAGATCTCAGATCATGAAAAAGAAGCACTGCCGTGGACTGGAGCATGGCACTTTCAAATTAGGAGTTTTAAATTAGGAGTTAAATGGAAATGAACTAGCTAAACTGACTAGCGCTTGTGCTCTGTGTCGTTTACTAAAGACAATTTAGTCATCAGTGTTCATACTCAAAATGGAATAGTGGTCAATTTGTAAACTTAAGAATATTAGTCGTTTAAAACTAAATGTAAATGACCCTGTAAGTATTAATTTGAAAACTTTGCTGGGTGGTCAAGAAATGAAGAGCCCCCTGGCACCTACTGGACACTAACACATCCATCGATATATTAAAAAAAAAAGTATCTATGAGGTGCAGGCTGTGGCTGACACAATTAAGTTCAGGCTTAAGTAACACAGAAATGTAACCAAAATATCCTAGAAGTGGTTCCATTATTACTCACAGTAAAAGCTTTGGAAAAGTGACCCGAAATATAGAAACCTCAAGGCCTCTCTAGGTATTTTTTAGGGTTTCTTTCCAGGGTAGCTCTCCAAAGGACAACTTGAAGAGAAGCGGCTAGACCTAGTGATAGAACTGATTTCAGTCATGTTCTTTGAAGCAAGGGCCTGCAAGTATAGGAGGGATCTAGGAAGGATATCAAGAGTAGTGGAGGATACTCATACCTATCCAGTAACCAAAACAGAAGTGCTGTATTAATGTTCCCCCAAAGTTAACTCTGTAACATAATGGGAAGCCATGTTTTAAAACCTTTTAGAGAAGAAAGAAGAAAAAGAAGATGGTCAAAATTTATGCATACGTGTAAATAGTGGCAATTTAAATAGAAGTATGAACCTTATCTCTTTGCTGTGTAGAAGAGAAGGAGCCAGTGGATAACAAACACTGATGGATAACAAAGATGGAAGACTGGTGAGCAGCTGTTTATGAACAATAGCTAATGAACTGGATAAAGTGAAGGAAGCAAAACCACAGCTTAGCAGACCTTGACTATCACCAGAAACTCTGAGGGAGGGAGATGTTCCAGCTTGGGTAACTAAGATAACTGCTAATAACAATCTTTTGTTATTTTTGTCTTCCAGTTGTAGCACAGAAGAACAAGTAATCCATTCCAGCCCTATGGATATTCAAACCCGTATGTTGCTTAGCTTTTTGTCACCACGTTTGTTTTATTATCCTATATGCATACATTAAAAAGAAGCATATAAGATCTTCTTTAGAGGCTAATTGTCGTGGCTGAAGTTAAAAGGGAAAAATACATACAAACTGAGGCAGTAAAAGCAAATGGATCCAACTGAAAAGTGTCTCCATCTCCAGATGAGGTCCTCTGTTTCTCTTGGTGAGCATCAATGTCTTCTTAATACTGCTGTGAATACAGACCATGATTAATGGAACACCATCACATAAGGTAAGGTCTGTATAGATAACATAAAGTGCATGCCGGTATATACACATGTATATATATTTTTGTGTGTGATTTTGTGCATTTACAAAAGACTATGTTTTAAGGGCTGTAAGAAACCAAGGTATTCTTTAGATGATATTCTAGTGACCGGAGGCACAGAAGAAGTAGTATGGGGGAAAAGTATCTGAGTTTTAAAATTAAGAGATCAATTTGACCAAAGCCCTGTTAGTGCAACCCCAGGTTAATTACTTGGGAATGGTGGTCGGAGAAACAGAGAAATTGATAGGTAACAGAAAGCAAGCTTAAGGTCTCGAGTGAAATAAAAGCTCCTCCTAGTCAGTGACAATTTAAAACACTGTTCAGAGAAACAGTGAAGGACTTGGGGCAAGGAATATGCTGATGTTTGAACCACACTGAAAGACACTTCTTTAAAAAGAAGTTCCTGCATTAGAATTCTGAGTGCAAGGAAAGTCTTTTGCGATAAGGATTTCAAGAGCGGCTGATTCTGTGGGAGCAGGACTGCTACAAAACAATAGTGAAGGAAAAAGGGGTAGCAGTAGCACAGGAACCATGTCCCCTTTGTGACAGAAATCCTCCAGCTGTGAGAAGGTTATGCAGCAGGTGGGATTGTGACAATCTTTGAGGCTTGAATAGTCCAGCTGGCTGTTCTAGTCCAGCGGTAATCCAGTCTAGAAGTCTGTAGTTTTCAGTAGGCAGTGTCATCTGCCCAAGTGGCACAGTGGTCATTAATATTAACGAAGGGGGGAAGGGGTACAAGCATTACAGCAACTGGATCTTCTTGCTTGTGCCTTAATTGAAGAAGGGGCAGAGCACAGCTGCACCAAAAATAAGGACACACAACATTTCTTAAAGATACCTCCACAGGCTATTTAGTTTTAACTCCCCCTCCTTCCCACCCACAGCAAATCATTATCCCTCAGAAACAAAGGGTGGGACAAGCTTGTGGCTTGCGCGTTATCATCTTTTGTGAGACGACAGATTTTAATACAGCTCCATCAACAGCCAATAACTGACCAAGCTACAATGCCACAGTGGAAACTGAGGCAAGTCTGAGGAGCTGAGATGCCCACAGTTGAGATACTGCCAGAAGAACTTGGGCGGTAGCAGTTGCTGGCCTTGAGCTCTAGGATGTGCTGTGTATGGCTCGCTCTGTTGGACTCAGAGAGGGTTCCTGCAATTGCCAGCATTTTTAACTTGGCTCTACATCCTACAGCAAGGATTTTAGCTGTTGTATTAGTTTTTGTGTTAATGACAGACATGTAGCAAATCAGGTAATGACCCTACACTGCCCAGAAGAACTACAGGCTACCTCAAGACCTTAATGAGTCATCACGAGGCAAACCAGATGATAGGAGAAAACCAGTGCCTCCAAGAAGATGCTCTGTTTGCTCCTGATTGGGAGCCTTGAGCAATAGGACAGTTTACAACATCCTTGCTGGACCTGTGATTCCTGGACTACCAAAGGAGAAGGGGAACAACAACCAGTAGGCCAGTGAATATGGCCTTGCCATTGCTAGCAGGGCCACAGGCCCTGTATTAAGCTAACTTTGCAGGCCATGCGTGTCAGGTTTTTGCTTGCTTGGAACTTTACTTTGCTCTAACTGGAATAACCAGTAATTCCTCCAATAAGATTATTTGTGGTTAGCTAGCTCACCTGTAATAAAACCTCTGTCTAGTTAGCTGTGTCTAACTATGCACTCTAACAATACAGAGAGCCATAGCAAGTTGTTATTTTGTGGGTGACTGTAGCCAAAGATCCTAGAATGATGGTGCAGTGTGAAGGAGTGGAGACTCAGACTGGAAGCAGGGACTTCTGTCAGGCCTAAAGACAACTCTGTACAGTTCCCCTCTGCTTTTTCTCTCCACCACTCTCTCCTCCTGCCTGTTTAGCTGCCTGCATTTGAAGGATCTGAAGCCCAGCTCTGATGTGGCGCAGCCGCATAACCTTGGCCCAGACTTCGGAGACAACTGCTAGTGTGTGAAACATCCTCCAAGAAGACAAGAAGGCTAAGAACAGGGGTAGGCCAGGCAAAAATTGTGAGTCAGATGAAGCTGTTGCTGTCAACAGCAAGAGGGATGGAACTGGTTTGATCATCACATCATAACTGCACACTACCTCTTCCAGTAATGACAGGAAATAGCACTGTTTATGTATCTGAGCTAAATTAGGTGATGTGACAAGGTAGGATGTACCTGTGTCCTGGAAAAGGTAAGTTGTAAGTATAATTTTACTCACAGTAAAAGAGAATGTCCTGGCAAATAGATTAATTATATGTGGAAAGGGAAACATCCCACCATTGTCTGCCTGTTACGGGGAGATATTTGGGGTCAGTTTTTAAGGGATGGATCCTTAAGGGAATTACTGCTCTGTATCTTTTAAGGCACCCTGTTGAATGGTTAATTGCACTTGTACTTTATCAGTTATGATAATCATAACAAGGTAAAAATGCTTATGCTCATGGTTACAAGTAAATATAATGAAAATAACACCAAAGTGAATATCAGCAGTTATGTCCACTCTGAGTGATATTAATGGTATGACAGCTGTAACTTGTAATCCGAGAGGAAGGGATTTCATAGAAGACCGTTCTGTATTAGTGTATGCAATGCAATGTGCTGTTGCAGCAAGGAAGGCCAACGTTGCCAGCAGGTCAAGGGAGGTGATCCTTCCCCTCTGCTCAGACCTCGTAGGACTGCCGTGTCCAGGTCTGGGCTCCCCAGTACAAGAAAGACGTGGGCCTACTGGGGTGAGTCCAGCAAAAGGCTGCACAGATGATGAAGGGACTGGAGCATCTGACATATAAGGAAAGGCTGAGAGAGCTGGAATTGCTTAGCCTGGAGAAGAGAAGGCTTGGGCGGGGGGGGGGGGGGGTACCTTATCCATTTGTATAAATATCTGATGCAGGGATAGTAAGGAAGATGGGGCTGGACTCTTCTCAGTGATAGCTAGTGACAGGACAAGTGGAAATGGACACAACCTGAAATACAAGTAATTCTGTTTAGACATAAGAAAGAACTTTGTCTGAGCACTGGAACAGGTTGCCCAGAGAGGTTGTGGAGTCTCCATTGCTGGAGACGTTCCAACCCCAAGTAGACACAGTTGAGAGCAACCTATTCTATGGGTCTCTGTTTTGAGCGGGAGGATTGGACTAGATGATCTCCAGGGGTCCTTTCCAACTCCAGGGATTCTGTGATTCTGCGAATGGGCTCTCTAGGTACCTGAGGGTGCGGATGGAAAAGCAGGAAGCAGAATACAGCAGGCCAAAGAGAGGAAAAGCATGTGCTGAGAGGCAATGGGCCACAGTCACCCAGAGACTGGTTAGCTGCAGCGATGAGTAGTGACATGGAATGCATGAGAATTAATAAATTCAGGAGGCTGAAAGGCTGCTGAATCTGTGCAAGGCTGCTAGCACACACTAGCATTAACAACGGCTTTTGTTAACTCAGGTCACATCTGAGAAGGCACTGGCTGCTGTGTGCAAACAGAGACTACAGGGTTGTACACATTCCCGATGAAGCAAAGGACCCTCTGAGGGACTTCCTGAACACCTTCCCACTCAGACCCCACTTCTTACCTCTGAGAAGCCAAACCCAGCTCTCTCAGCAGTAGTGTTGGCCCAGCACACAACTCAGCAATCACTGCTCGTGCACCAGGACCCACCCAGAACGGTCCTTGGGAAGCCATGCATGTCAGTAATGTGAGTGCCAAAAAGCAAATATCCCTGGAGGACAGGTTTCATGTAGCTTAATCTCATCATAGGACAGGCAGAAAGTCCAGTTCAATGCTGTCCAGCTCACCACCATAGTACGTGAAGCAACTGAAAAGATACAGCACCAGGAAACTGTCCAGATGCTTACTAACCTTGGCTTTTTGTCTGCTCCCCAACTCTTTCTCCAACCAGTGTGCAAGGCCTTCTTTCTTCGCATTCCACTGCAATCCACAGCCCAACCCTGTCTCTCCAAATCCCTCTCTCTACTCACTTCATCTGGCTTCACACTTCTCCTCACTCACAAGCACTGCTCACACTGTTAAGACTCCCTTGGGTGCCACACAACAGATCCGCTCTTTGATTTGTGCAATGTAGTGGGGCTACTGGCCAAACAAATACACAAAGCTTTCCAATGATGCTGCCACAGGAGAACAGGACAATAGGCTTAGGGAAACAGCCTGTCTCATGACTCCCCTTGGGACAGGCACCTCTTCCACCACTACACACAGCACTGTTTCCATGTGAGGCAAGCTGAGACCACGGAGGAGATCCCAGTGTGCCTCCCCAAGCAGGAGTGACCCATGCTCTCTTTCCATTCCCAAAGTCTGCAGTGTCCAATGGACACTACGGAAATATTCTGGCCAAACTGCTCTGGCCTCAATCTGGCCTGACTGCCCAGCTTCTACCGTGGCACGAGCAGCTGAGACACTAGCGAGAAGGGCATGCCACAGAGGACCTGAAGATGGAGGGATCTGGAAGCAGAACCACCCTGCTGCAGCCATCCAGTCTTCACGGTGAGGGAATTGCATGTCCACTGGACAAGCCTATAGGAGACTAGAAAAGGAAAAGCTTGTTAAAACTCATGCTTCTCATGACCCTCCTCTCCCACTGCTTCCCCTCCTCTCAGTGGTCCTTTGTGGTCCCAGTGATCCTCTGCTCCAGGTTGCTGCCTTCCCAGCCCCAGACAAAGGCACTGCTACTGAGAGCCACCACAGCCCCCCCATCCCTCCTGTCACCCCAGACCTGCCCCACATTGCACTGCTCAGGCCAACCCCCTCTGCTTTCTCCAGCTGCCCAGCACACAGCACTGTGGGCCTGCACCCAGCGTGGGTCTGCCCTGCACCACTGCCAACAGGGACAGTCCCAGCCTTCCTGTAAAACCCTGCCTGATCCCACCAGAGATGGGAAACATCCCCCACCCAGTACTGGGACAGTGGGAGCCATGGGTATGGAAAACCCCACTGTCCCCAGAGTGCTCCGAAACACTGCTGGGGTGCCGAGAGCAGCTCAGGGAGCATCAGGAGGGCATCTGGGCCCTCCTACCGCCCTGGAGGGACCCTAGCTGTCTCCAGGGCAGTGGGAAAAGCCTCCAACAGTCTCAAACATCCATGGAAATCCATATGGAAGGCTCCTGAGGCCTTGTAAACAACACTGGGGCTGTCCAAGGGCACCCGAAATAGTGGGAGAGATCTAAGGGCAGGCTGCCTCATCCTCCAGAAACATTGTGTAACCTCCTCCCCAGGGCACTGTGTTCAGGCACTTTTTCCTGTGTGCAGAGACCACAGAAACCACAGAGCCAAGTCTGGAGATCAAAGCAACTCTTTATTCATTAATACGCACAAACAACAGCTAGGAGCGGACTAGCCATGGGCCCAAGTACCAGTATGCTTCCTCAGCTCTCCAAGGCACCTGAAGAGTAGTTACTGGACTGGCAGTCATCCAACTGATTGGCTTCTGCTGTTGCTTGGACAAGGCCATGGGTGTGGCTAAGTCACCCAGCTGGCATTGGACTCCCCTCTTTTTTCCCTTGGGGATAAGCATCAGCTTTGATACTCTAGCGGGAAACCCCTGGCCCTAGCTGTCTGCAGTTCTACTCTGGCACCTAGAGCAGAGCCTAGACCTCAGACCACAGAGCTGCATGCTGGGTGGCAGAGTGGAAAGTGACAAATCCCACATAGGTATTTACAGTTTATCATTTGGCGCTCAAGGCTTACAGTTCTTCATCTAATGGTTTAGACTTTCTATTTAACAGTAAGCCACAAACCCTGAACTCGAAGCAATGGACTGTAAACCCTAGAACACAAACTACACTTAGCGGTTTCATATTTATTGGTTGTCACATTTTAAACCTTGACCTCTAATCAGTGGCTGAAATTTTAGACCCTGAATGATAAAGTGTGAGCTGTGAGCACTATGCAATGAAGTACTAAGTCATAATCTCGCTAGGAGAAACCCTTAGTAGTAAACTCTGAACGAGAAGCTGTAAATAAAGAACTCAAAATCCTCCGTTCTAAGCAAAATGTTTCAGCACACAAACAAGCGGGAAAACAGTAAACAGCTGCCTAATGGACACTGTGTGGGTGAGTCCTGGAGCAGAAGTGGCCACCAAACCAGAGCTCCAGCAGTACCGCGCTGTTTCAGTGCTTTCCCGCTCTGACCCTCTCACCCTGCCGCGGCACCGCCTTTCCCCACGATGGACCCGGCCTCCCACTGTCACGGTGCACTGGATACCCCAAAGCCTGGGGTAGGAAGATCAGGGTAACCTCTATCTCTATTTTCTGAGAAGAAGCATTCTTTAATCAAGGACATCCTAGAACTGCTAAAGCCCTAAAAGAAACATTAAATCAAAATGTTTCCTTTCTAGGTATGAATTGCCAATTTGGCAAAAGAATTCAAGGTCCATGTATGCCTAACTGAGCTGTCCTCCTTATAACACAAAGAATCGCGCCCTTAGGCCCAGAGTGGCAAACTGGGGGGAGCTGTGAGGGTGTGTGGGAGCCTGAGGGGGTTTCTCATGTGCCCTGGGGTGGCGGGGCGTTCTGTGTGGTGTGTGGGGTCCTGGAGGGTCTCTGGCCCCAAACATCACCCACCCCTTCAGCCCGGCCCCCGGCCCTGGCCCACCCTGCCTCCAGCTCTCTCCCTGCCCCTCAGCAGCTGCAGGGCGCAGCCAACATGGCGGCTCTGCCTTGGGCTGGGCCGTCCCCATGGCGACAGGGGCGGGGCTGTCAGCACCCAGTGGGGTGGGGCAGTGGCCGCCATCTTAGGGGAGGGCAGCCGGTGGCTTCCCTGCTGTGGGAGGCTGGTGGTGGCAGCCATGTCGCGTGAGAGCAGCACTGCCCGCACTGGGCGCTGCCTGGCCCCAGCTCCTCTGCCTGTCCCGCCTGGGCGTCGGGGATGCCCTGGGCATCCTGCCCCCCGGCAGGGCTGGGCCGGCAGGAGCTTCGTGTCGGAAAGGGAAAGAGGATGCCGGAGCCACAGGTTGCTTGGCCAAGGGGGTGACTTTGCGGACAGGGAGTGCCTTGCCCGCTCTCAGGAAGGGCAGGCTGCAGTTGTGCTCCACAGGCCCCACGAGGGCCCCCCCAGAGTCAGCTGCATCCGGGGCAGGGCAAGGGCTGCCTGTGTGCCCAAGAGGGTCCCCAGGAGAAACCGCATTTCCTCCATGATGCAAAGCCCACCTCGCTGCTCTCCCCACTGTCCTTAGGCTATGCCAGAGCCTCCGAGGGGCCATTGACACAGGGTGCAGGCCTCTGGTGGTGGGGGGTGCCACAGCCGGCCGGGTGGGCGTCTGTCCTTGGGCACCCAGCCCATGATCTCCTGGTGCCGGAGGGATGGGTGCCTCTGTGGGGGATGTGTGGCCCCTGGATGAAACATGCTGGATTTTAAAACCAGAAAGGACCCTCGTTCCCTGCCTGTGATTGTGGTAATGCCTGGGCCTCCCAGGGAATATAGGCTTGGCATTACATTATTTTTTTAAGTGCAAAAGGAATCTTTGCTTTGCTTTGTAAATAGAGGAGAGTTTGTTTCCTCACCCGTGTCAGTGACAGAGCTTTGTGCTCACAACAGTGTTTTTCAATTGCTTTTGTGTCTTTCCGGCGCATTAAGATGCAACCCTTTGAGGCGTCTCCCTGCTAGGGAGGCAGGAGGGTGAGAGCAGGGAGCCCAGGCCCATCTGTAGGTATGTCTTAGTAGATGATTCCTCTCCAAGCACTGACACTGCTGTAGCCATCAGCCCCCCATGGATGACTCTAAGCACAGTTCAAGCTTTTGCTAGGCTCAGGCATGAGGACAGTGAAAGGGGAGGAAAAGTGAGGACTCAGGAAAAGCCTTAATGCTCTGTATTCTTTGAGAAAGCAAGCCCAGGTTATTTGCCCTCACCAGGAAATACTTTGCTGCCTATCCACCTCCTTCAGGGTGCCTTTGCATCATGCCCATAGGCCAAAAAGGCCTGCGCCCGGGTAAAGACCCCTCCCCTGAGCATGCGGAGTAGTAAAATGGTGTGTAAGCAATATTGTAATTGGCAAAGCTAAGCTGCTTGTTGTGGAAGCGCAGAAAGAGTTGGCTGTCAAGGGCAAGGACTTGTTCTTGCCCCCGGGACACAGGAACTCCTTGCACCATTAGAGGCTAGGGGCCAAGCGGCGGGAAAGCAGCTCAGCAGAGAAAGACCTGGGGGTGCTGGGGGAGAGCAAGCGGCCAAGAGTCAGCAACGTGCCCTTGTGGCACAGGCGGCCGCCAGCACGCCAGGCTGCATTAGGAAGAGTGTGACCGGCAGGTCGAGGCAGGTGTTCCTTGCCCTGTGCTCAGCACTGGGGAGGCCACCTCTGGAGTGCTTTGCCCAGTTGTGGCCTGCCCAGTAGAAGAAAAAGGCGTGGGCCTAGTGGAGCGAGCCCGGCCACCAAAGGGGGTTGATTGATGAAGGGCTTGGGCCATGTGTCACAGGGCGAGAGGGGGAGCGAGCTGGAATTGGTCAGCCTGCAGAAGAGACGGCTCGGGGCAGGGCGAGGGGATCTTATCAGTGGGGAAAAACATCTGACGGTGGGGAGGGGGACTAAAGACGATGGAGCTGGACTCATCGGTTGTGGCAAGGAGAGGACAGGAGGCCATGGGCACAAACTGAAAGGCAACAATTTCCACTTCCGCAGAAGAAAAATCTTTTTTACTCCAAAGGTGCCCAAACACAGCCTGTAGCCACACACCTCTGCAGGACTCCTTCCACCAGCTTGCTGGCTAGTGCTTCCTCTTCCCACTGGGCTTGCTCTGGCTCGCTTGGCACAGGCGCCTCACGCACTGGTCTCCGCAGCCTTGCCCTCTGGGAAGGGGGCTTTGCACACGGAGGAGGGAAGGGCTTTCTTGGAAATTCCTGGCCTATGATGGGCAGGGTCTCGCTGGTGCTCCCGGGCCTCAGTTTAGGTAGGGAATGCAGCACTGTCTTTGGAGAGCTTGCTGTGGATGCAGTGGTCCAGTACGTGGACTTGTGAATCCCCCATAGCGTGGTCTGGGCCCCTGGCACACAGTCTTGGAGGACAGAGGGGAGGAGATCACAAAGCATTTCCTCTTCGCTTTCTGTTTCTTCCTCGGAATACATGGCCATTCCAGGGATGTTGATAGGTGGCAAGCTGGTTCTTGGCTGAATCTTTTCTAACTTTCTCACAGGTATTTTCCTTCCCTGTGGCCTGAGTGTGCCCCGAGCAGGAGAGGCCTCCTTTCCAGACGGCGTCCGCTTTTCTGCCACACACCTTGCAAAATGTGGGTCTGAAGGCAAGGCAGTCAGGCGCTGACGGCACCGACCTAAGATGGAATCTACGATCCTGTGTCGTCTTCCTCTGGCCTGCCCCACAAAGCATCTGCCTTTTGATTATTTTCTTCTTCTAACTGCTTCCGTATGATTGCAAGGACTTTGTAGACAGCCATCTTGGCATAATCACGTACCTGTGAACGGAGGTGCTGAAATCTGGGAACGGCGTCTTGGATGAGACTCCCTTGAGATACCCGGGGAACCTGGGGGAATGGTTTGAACATGGGAATTACACCTCAGAGCTGAGAATGTGCGCCTCATTATCTCCAATCTGGCAGCAGGCCACAGCAAGCGTCCTCGGCAGCTCTAGAGCACTCCGCACTCTGCAGCGTGCATAGGCAGTGTGCTCAGCCAAGCGCCGGCACTAGCCTGCTAAGCGGTGTGGCAGGCTTGTTTGCTCACCAGAGGAGAAAGTGGCAACATGGACAGTGGGCACCTTGAGTGCAGCTGCCTGATGGACACTGTTTGTGTGAGTCCTGGGGCAGAAGCGGACACCAAACCAGAGCTCCAGCAGTACCACGCTGTTTCGGTGCTTTCCCGCTCTGACCCTCTCACCCCGCTGGGGCACCGTCTTTCCCCATGATGGACCCGGCCTCCCACTGTCACGGTGCACTGGATATCCCAAAGCCTGCGGTAGGAAGATCACGGTAACCTCTAACTCTATTTTCTGAGAAGAAGCATTCTTTAATCAAGGACATCCTAGAACTGCTAAAGTCCTAATGAAACATTAAATCAAAATGTTTCCTTTCTAGGTGTGTATTGCCAATTTGGCAAAAGAATTCAAGTCCATTCAAGGACTGAACTGTCCTCCTTATAACACAAAAAATCATACCCATAGGCCAAAAAGACCCGCGCTCGGGTGACGACCCCCTCCCCTGAGCATGCATAGTAGTAAAATGGTGTGCAAGCAATATTATAATTGTACATAAATGTGTGTAATTCTTGGCTTATTGCACATCGGGCAACGAATCTGCTTTTCGGACAGCACATGGAGTGCCGTGAATTGGGCCGTAAAGACATGAAAACAGCAGTGCATAGAAAATGCTGGCAGCTGTTGAGAGGGAGGCACAGGTGCACACAAAGACATTAGGAGGATAACCTGCCTCTTTGGGTGGTCTGTAAATCCCCAAAGGGGGAACAGGACAACTGTGGCAAGGTTGCCTTTTGCCATCACTCCCAGGGGGTGCTCTGCTTGGAGGAGGGAAAGATCGGGATGGCACTGCAGCAGGAGGTGGGTGAGCTCTGAGGACTATGTGCAGGGATGAAAGAGGCATCTTGCACCACTCGTGTTTAATTGGGGCCTTCATTTCAGCTCCTTGTAGGCATCTGGCCAGAGAAAGGGCCAGCCTCTAAAAGGTCGCTTTCTCTGTCAAAGCCTGTAGTCAGGGGAGAGAGCTGGGTATTTCTGGAGAGCCATTCCCATCAGCTGGATACATAGTGGATATCTTCCCCTGGTATCAGCTGATGTCTCTCTTGAGACACCCACGAGCCTCCACTTCAGTAAGTCAGGACAGTCCCAGCTGCAATCGCATCTTCTGTGGGAATGTAGGGGCTCCTTGTAACGGGCAGTGCTGTGCCCAGGCTTCAAAAGTAGCATATCCTTGAGAGGGGTCGGAGCAGCGGGGCTAATACAGACACTGTGCTCCCTGGTCATTCCTGCTGTAGGTCGTGACACTGAACGTGTAGCTTCCCAACACTGTTCCTCTGCTATCAAACCTGAAGCCAGAACAAATCCCTCAGCTTCAGTGGAGCTTTGCGGGTGGGCTAGCCTTCATGGGTTGGCAAAGCCTAACCGCAGTGACATGCGCCTTGAATGTGCTGGACTGCAACACAGCCATCAGTGCTAGAGGCTGTTCAGACTGGCGGGCAGTGCATTCTCCAGCAGCTGGTACCAGCAGGGCCAGACCTGCCGGGCCTTGTCCGAGCACACGCAGGCACAGGACAGCAAGCAGGTGGAAGCGGCCTGGCCAGAGGCACCAGGCGCAGAAGGACGGGGTCTTTTACGGGAGGTCACACTTTTCTGAAGCACAGGCTGTCCTGGGGTGAATGCTTTCTGAGCATTCAGGAGTCTGAGCGCTGCCAGGTCCCCGGGGGGAATTCTGCTGTGGCATTCCGAGGTGCCCAGGGGAAGCCTTCCTGGGACGTACCGAGGCTCCCGGGGAAGCCTTTGTGTGAGCTCCCGAGTGTCCCGGGGGAAGCCTTTCTGCTAGGTACCGAGTCCCCCGGGGAAGCCTTTCTGCTTGGTACCCAGTCCCGGGGGAAGCCTTTCTGCTAGGTACCGAGTCCCCCGGGGGAAGCCTTTCTTCACGGCACCGAGTCCCCCGGGGAAGCCTTTCTGCTAGGTACCGAGTCCCCCGGGGAAGCCTTTCTGCGTGGCACCGATGTCCCTGTTGTCCTGGCGCGCGGAGCTCCACGCCTCCAGCCCTGCCCCCGCAGCCCCCCAGCCCTGCCCTCACGGCCCCTCTCCTCCGAGGCCCCCGGCAGTGCGCTGCCCGCCGCCCTGGCATGGCCGAGGCTCACACGCTTGTCCTCACCTCCGCCCTGCTGCTTGTGGTTTGCCTCCCCGGCAAGTTGAGCCCAGACTAGGCAGAGGCAGAGCCGCAGGAGTGCTTTCACCCCCACTAAAGTAAGTGCCTGCTCAAACATGGGACAGGAGGAGCTTTGCCACCTGCGGCTGGGGCAGCTCCAGTCCACCACAGAGCGGTGAGTACTCGGAGCGCCACCACCACCTGGTCCCTCGCCCCGGGCACGAGCCCGCCGCCCTGCATTTAGCCTCGCGCAGTTCTTCCCAGGTGGCTGTCCGTCGCTCGATGTGGACCTGCCACTCGGACCTTCCGTGGCTGCCGCGTCTCTGTCCCTTTGAACTTTGTCCTGTGGCTCCCTCTTTGGCCTCTGCAGCCTAGAGCCTCTTCTTTGTCTCCTCTGCGATGCACCCCCATCCCGCCCGCATCGTCCCATTTTTATTCCTCTGCTCAAGCGCGCCTTTTGTTGCTGCTTCTGGGTCTCTGGGTTACTAAAGACCACCCTCTCTATAACAGACTTGAACAGATTCTAGGAAAGTAACCCTCACCCCTGGACTCTGCAAGTAAGACAAATTCTCTTGCATCATACACACAGAGGTAGTAAAGATGGCCAGTACCGTCTGAGATGTACAGAATCATGCTCTTGAGAGTAACACCATACCTAATTGGGCTGCACTGAAGGCTGCCAGGTGATCCTTGACCACCACCACAGTCCTCATGCTCTTCATTCCCCCCCGCCCCCATATATATTAACCTCCTTGCTCCTTTGGCTCCCCTGAAAAGTCCCACTCTATATCCCCATGCTCTCGCCCTCCACCTTCATCCCTGGGCAGCCACCTTTGCTGCAGAAATCCCCAGCCCCTCACACCATGCCATGTTTGCCTCGAAAAGCACAGCAGACCCACCGGTACCTGCATTCACCTGTCTTTCAGCCAAACACCCCAAACCCAGGAATCACTCTGGAATTTGTCCAGTGGACCACAGTTGATGTCTCTGACGTGCTCGGGGTGCTTCCTAGGTGCTTTTAGTGGGAAAACAGGCAAGTGCAGGACTGTAAAACTGCCCTTTCCTGCAAGACGTTGCATACAGTCCTACTTTGTTTCCTTCCCAGCAGTGCAGCTCCCTCCCACTGATTGATTCATGCCCTTGGGCAGGGGAAAACAGCCAAGCCAGAACCCCTCTGAAAACACATACAGCCCGTGGCCTCAGGCACTGTGCCCAAACCTGTATTGCCCTGCTAGTATATGCCTCGATATGACCCCAACACTCCCCAGCTCACCCTGTAGATGCAGGCCATTACCCCAACTCCAGGAGCTCTGCTCCCTCCACAGCCTCCAGATCTCAGATCATGAAAAAGAAGCACTGCCGTGGACTGGAGCATGGCACTTTCAAATTAGGAGTTTTAAATTAGGAGTTAAATGGAAATGAACTAGCTAAACTGACTAGCGCTTGTGCTCTGTGTCGTTTACTAAAGACAATTTAGTCATCAGTGTTCATACTCAAAATGGAATAGTGGTCAATTTGTAAACTTAAGAATATTAGTCGTTTAAAACTAAATGTAAATGACCCTGTAAGTATTAATTTGAAAACTTTGCTGGGTGGTCAAGAAATGAAGAGCCCCCTGGCACCTACTGGACACTAACACATCCATCGATATATTAAAAAAAAAAGTATCTATGAGGTGCAGGCTGTGGCTGACACAATTAAGTTCAGGCTTAAGTAACACAGAAATGTAACCAAAATATCCTAGAAGTGGTTCCATTATTACTCACAGTAAAAGCTTTGGAAAAGTGACCCGAAATATAGAAACCTCAAGGCCTCTCTAGGTATTTTTTAGGGTTTCTTTCCAGGGTAGCTCTCCAAAGGACAACTTGAAGAGAAGCGGCTAGACCTAGTGATAGAACTGATTTCAGTCATGTTCTTTGAAGCAAGGGCCTGCAAGTATAGGAGGGATCTAGGAAGGATATCAAGAGTAGTGGAGGATACTCATACCTATCCAGTAACCAAAACAGAAGTGCTGTATTAATGTTCCCCCAAAGTTAACTCTGTAACATAATGGGAAGCCATGTTTTAAAACCTTTTAGAGAAGAAAGAAGAAAAAGAAGATGGTCAAAATTTATGCATACGTGTAAATAGTGGCAATTTAAATAGAAGTATGAACCTTATCTCTTTGCTGTGTAGAAGAGAAGGAGCCAGTGGATAACAAACACTGATGGATAACAAAGATGGAAGACTGGTGAGCAGCTGTTTATGAACAATAGCTAATGAACTGGATAAAGTGAAGGAAGCAAAACCACAGCTTAGCAGACCTTGACTATCACCAGAAACTCTGAGGGAGGGAGATGTTCCAGCTTGGGTAACTAAGATAACTGCTAATAACAATCTTTTGTTATTTTTGTCTTCCAGTTGTAGCACAGAAGAACAAGTAATCCATTCCAGCCCTATGGATATTCAAACCCGTATGTTGCTTAGCTTTTTGTCACCACGTTTGTTTTATTATCCTATATGCATACATTAAAAAGAAGCATATAAGATCTTCTTTAGAGGCTAATTGTCGTGGCTGAAGTTAAAAGGGAAAAATACATACAAACTGAGGCAGTAAAAGCAAATGGATCCAACTGAAAAGTGTCTCCATCTCCAGATGAGGTCCTCTGTTTCTCTTGGTGAGCATCAATGTCTTCTTAATACTGCTGTGAATACAGACCATGATTAATGGAACACCATCACATAAGGTAAGGTCTGTATAGATAACATAAAGTGCATGCCGGTATATACACATGTATATATATTTTTGTGTGTGATTTTGTGCATTTACAAAAGACTATGTTTTAAGGGCTGTAAGAAACCAAGGTATTCTTTAGATGATATTCTAGTGACCGGAGGCACAGAAGAAGTAGTATGGGGGAAAAGTATCTGAGTTTTAAAATTAAGAGATCAATTTGACCAAAGCCCTGTTAGTGCAACCCCAGGTTAATTACTTGGGAATGGTGGTCGGAGAAACAGAGAAATTGATAGGTAACAGAAAGCAAGCTTAAGGTCTCGAGTGAAATAAAAGCTCCTCCTAGTCAGTGACAATTTAAAACACTGTTCAGAGAAACAGTGAAGGACTTGGGGCAAGGAATATGCTGATGTTTGAACCACACTGAAAGACACTTCTTTAAAAAGAAGTTCCTGCATTAGAATTCTGAGTGCAAGGAAAGTCTTTTGCGATAAGGATTTCAAGAGCGGCTGATTCTGTGGGAGCAGGACTGCTACAAAACAATAGTGAAGGAAAAAGGGGTAGCAGTAGCACAGGAACCATGTCCCCTTTGTGACAGAAATCCTCCAGCTGTGAGAAGGTTATGCAGCAGGTGGGATTGTGACAATCTTTGAGGCTTGAATAGTCCAGCTGGCTGTTCTAGTCCAGCGGTAATCCAGTCTAGAAGTCTGTAGTTTTCAGTAGGCAGTGTCATCTGCCCAAGTGGCACAGTGGTCATTAATATTAACGAAGGGGGGAAGGGGTACAAGCATTACAGCAACTGGATCTTCTTGCTTGTGCCTTAATTGAAGAAGGGGCAGAGCACAGCTGCACCAAAAATAAGGACACACAACATTTCTTAAAGATACCTCCACAGGCTATTTAGTTTTAACTCCCCCTCCTTCCCACCCACAGCAAATCATTATCCCTCAGAAACAAAGGGTGGGACAAGCTTGTGGCTTGCGCGTTATCATCTTTTGTGAGACGACAGATTTTAATACAGCTCCATCAACAGCCAATAACTGACCAAGCTACAATGCCACAGTGGAAACTGAGGCAAGTCTGAGGAGCTGAGATGCCCACAGTTGAGATACTGCCAGAAGAACTTGGGCGGTAGCAGTTGCTGGCCTTGAGCTCTAGGATGTGCTGTGTATGGCTCGCTCTGTTGGACTCAGAGAGGGTTCCTGCAATTGCCAGCATTTTTAACTTGGCTCTACATCCTACAGCAAGGATTTTAGCTGTTGTATTAGTTTTTGTGTTAATGACAGACATGTAGCAAATCAGGTAATGACCCTACACTGCCCAGAAGAACTACAGGCTACCTCAAGACCTTAATGAGTCATCACGAGGCAAACCAGATGATAGGAGAAAACCAGTGCCTCCAAGAAGATGCTCTGTTTGCTCCTGATTGGGAGCCTTGAGCAATAGGACAGTTTACAACATCCTTGCTGGACCTGTGATTCCTGGACTACCAAAGGAGAAGGGGAACAACAACCAGTAGGCCAGTGAATATGGCCTTGCCATTGCTAGCAGGGCCACAGGCCCTGTATTAAGCTAACTTTGCAGGCCATGCGTGTCAGGTTTTTGCTTGCTTGGAACTTTACTTTGCTCTAACTGGAATAACCAGTAATTCCTCCAATAAGATTATTTGTGGTTAGCTAGCTCACCTGTAATAAAACCTCTGTCTAGTTAGCTGTGTCTAACTATGCACTCTAACAATACAGAGAGCCATAGCAAGTTGTTATTTTGTGGGTGACTGTAGCCAAAGATCCTAGAATGATGGTGCAGTGTGAAGGAGTGGAGACTCAGACTGGAAGCAGGGACTTCTGTCAGGCCTAAAGACAACTCTGTACAGTTCCCCTCTGCTTTTTCTCTCCACCACTCTCTCCTCCTGCCTGTTTAGCTGCCTGCATTTGAAGGATCTGAAGCCCAGCTCTGATGTGGCGCAGCCGCATAACCTTGGCCCAGACTTCGGAGACAACTGCTAGTGTGTGAAACATCCTCCAAGAAGACAAGAAGGCTAAGAACAGGGGTAGGCCAGGCAAAAATTGTGAGTCAGATGAAGCTGTTGCTGTCAACAGCAAGAGGGATGGAACTGGTTTGATCATCACATCATAACTGCACACTACCTCTTCCAGTAATGACAGGAAATAGCACTGTTTATGTATCTGAGCTAAATTAGGTGATGTGACAAGGTAGGATGTACCTGTGTCCTGGAAAAGGTAAGTTGTAAGTATAATTTTACTCACAGTAAAAGAGAATGTCCTGGCAAATAGATTAATTATATGTGGAAAGGGAAACATCCCACCATTGTCTGCCTGTTACGGGGAGATATTTGGGGTCAGTTTTTAAGGGATGGATCCTTAAGGGAATTACTGCTCTGTATCTTTTAAGGCACCCTGTTGAATGGTTAATTGCACTTGTACTTTATCAGTTATGATAATCATAACAAGGTAAAAATGCTTATGCTCATGGTTACAAGTAAATATAATGAAAATAACACCAAAGTGAATATCAGCAGTTATGTCCACTCTGAGTGATATTAATGGTATGACAGCTGTAACTTGTAATCCGAGAGGAAGGGATTTCATAGAAGACCGTTCTGTATTAGTGTATGCAATGCAATGTGCTGTTGCAGCAAGGAAGGCCAACGTTGCCAGCAGGTCAAGGGAGGTGATCCTTCCCCTCTGCTCAGACCTCGTAGGACTGCCGTGTCCAGGTCTGGGCTCCCCAGTACAAGAAAGACGTGGGCCTACTGGGGTGAGTCCAGCAAAAGGCTGCACAGATGATGAAGGGACTGGAGCATCTGACATATAAGGAAAGGCTGAGAGAGCTGGAATTGCTTAGCCTGGAGAAGAGAAGGCTTGGGCGGGGGGGGGGGGGGGTACCTTATCCATTTGTATAAATATCTGATGCAGGGATAGTAAGGAAGATGGGGCTGGACTCTTCTCAGTGATAGCTAGTGACAGGACAAGTGGAAATGGACACAACCTGAAATACAAGTAATTCTGTTTAGACATAAGAAAGAACTTTGTCTGAGCACTGGAACAGGTTGCCCAGAGAGGTTGTGGAGTCTCCATTGCTGGAGACGTTCCAACCCCAAGTAGACACAGTTGAGAGCAACCTATTCTATGGGTCTCTGTTTTGAGCGGGAGGATTGGACTAGATGATCTCCAGGGGTCCTTTCCAACTCCAGGGATTCTGTGATTCTGCGAATGGGCTCTCTAGGTACCTGAGGGTGCGGATGGAAAAGCAGGAAGCAGAATACAGCAGGCCAAAGAGAGGAAAAGCATGTGCTGAGAGGCAATGGGCCACAGTCACCCAGAGACTGGTTAGCTGCAGCGATGAGTAGTGACATGGAATGCATGAGAATTAATAAATTCAGGAGGCTGAAAGGCTGCTGAATCTGTGCAAGGCTGCTAGCACACACTAGCATTAACAACGGCTTTTGTTAACTCAGGTCACATCTGAGAAGGCACTGGCTGCTGTGTGCAAACAGAGACTACAGGGTTGTACACATTCCCGATGAAGCAAAGGACCCTCTGAGGGACTTCCTGAACACCTTCCCACTCAGACCCCACTTCTTACCTCTGAGAAGCCAAACCCAGCTCTCTCAGCAGTAGTGTTGGCCCAGCACACAACTCAGCAATCACTGCTCGTGCACCAGGACCCACCCAGAACGGTCCTTGGGAAGCCATGCATGTCAGTAATGTGAGTGCCAAAAAGCAAATATCCCTGGAGGACAGGTTTCATGTAGCTTAATCTCATCATAGGACAGGCAGAAAGTCCAGTTCAATGCTGTCCAGCTCACCACCATAGTACGTGAAGCAACTGAAAAGATACAGCACCAGGAAACTGTCCAGATGCTTACTAACCTTGGCTTTTTGTCTGCTCCCCAACTCTTTCTCCAACCAGTGTGCAAGGCCTTCTTTCTTCGCATTCCACTGCAATCCACAGCCCAACCCTGTCTCTCCAAATCCCTCTCTCTACTCACTTCATCTGGCTTCACACTTCTCCTCACTCACAAGCACTGCTCACACTGTTAAGACTCCCTTGGGTGCCACACAACAGATCCGCTCTTTGATTTGTGCAATGTAGTGGGGCTACTGGCCAAACAAATACACAAAGCTTTCCAATGATGCTGCCACAGGAGAACAGGACAATAGGCTTAGGGAAACAGCCTGTCTCATGACTCCCCTTGGGACAGGCACCTCTTCCACCACTACACACAGCACTGTTTCCATGTGAGGCAAGCTGAGACCACGGAGGAGATCCCAGTGTGCCTCCCCAAGCAGGAGTGACCCATGCTCTCTTTCCATTCCCAAAGTCTGCAGTGTCCAATGGACACTACGGAAATATTCTGGCCAAACTGCTCTGGCCTCAATCTGGCCTGACTGCCCAGCTTCTACCGTGGCACGAGCAGCTGAGACACTAGCGAGAAGGGCATGCCACAGAGGACCTGAAGATGGAGGGATCTGGAAGCAGAACCACCCTGCTGCAGCCATCCAGTCTTCACGGTGAGGGAATTGCATGTCCACTGGACAAGCCTATAGGAGACTAGAAAAGGAAAAGCTTGTTAAAACTCATGCTTCTCATGACCCTCCTCTCCCACTGCTTCCCCTCCTCTCAGTGGTCCTTTGTGGTCCCAGTGATCCTCTGCTCCAGGTTGCTGCCTTCCCAGCCCCAGACAAAGGCACTGCTACTGAGAGCCACCACAGCCCCCCCATCCCTCCTGTCACCCCAGACCTGCCCCACATTGCACTGCTCAGGCCAACCCCCTCTGCTTTCTCCAGCTGCCCAGCACACAGCACTGTGGGCCTGCACCCAGCGTGGGTCTGCCCTGCACCACTGCCAACAGGGACAGTCCCAGCCTTCCTGTAAAACCCTGCCTGATCCCACCAGAGATGGGAAACATCCCCCACCCAGTACTGGGACAGTGGGAGCCATGGGTATGGAAAACCCCACTGTCCCCAGAGTGCTCCGAAACACTGCTGGGGTGCCGAGAGCAGCTCAGGGAGCATCAGGAGGGCATCTGGGCCCTCCTACCGCCCTGGAGGGACCCTAGCTGTCTCCAGGGCAGTGGGAAAAGCCTCCAACAGTCTCAAACATCCATGGAAATCCATATGGAAGGCTCCTGAGGCCTTGTAAACAACACTGGGGCTGTCCAAGGGCACCCGAAATAGTGGGAGAGATCTAAGGGCAGGCTGCCTCATCCTCCAGAAACATTGTGTAACCTCCTCCCCAGGGCACTGTGTTCAGGCACTTTTTCCTGTGTGCAGAGACCACAGAAACCACAGAGCCAAGTCTGGAGATCAAAGCAACTCTTTATTCATTAATACGCACAAACAACAGCTAGGAGCGGACTAGCCATGGGCCCAAGTACCAGTATGCTTCCTCAGCTCTCCAAGGCACCTGAAGAGTAGTTACTGGACTGGCAGTCATCCAACTGATTGGCTTCTGCTGTTGCTTGGACAAGGCCATGGGTGTGGCTAAGTCACCCAGCTGGCATTGGACTCCCCTCTTTTTTCCCTTGGGGATAAGCATCAGCTTTGATACTCTAGCGGGAAACCCCTGGCCCTAGCTGTCTGCAGTTCTACTCTGGCACCTAGAGCAGAGCCTAGACCTCAGACCACAGAGCTGCATGCTGGGTGGCAGAGTGGAAAGTGACAAATCCCACATAGGTATTTACAGTTTATCATTTGGCGCTCAAGGCTTACAGTTCTTCATCTAATGGTTTAGACTTTCTATTTAACAGTAAGCCACAAACCCTGAACTCGAAGCAATGGACTGTAAACCCTAGAACACAAACTACACTTAGCGGTTTCATATTTATTGGTTGTCACATTTTAAACCTTGACCTCTAATCAGTGGCTGAAATTTTAGACCCTGAATGATAAAGTGTGAGCTGTGAGCACTATGCAATGAAGTACTAAGTCATAATCTCGCTAGGAGAAACCCTTAGTAGTAAACTCTGAACGAGAAGCTGTAAATAAAGAACTCAAAATCCTCCGTTCTAAGCAAAATGTTTCAGCACACAAACAAGCGGGAAAACAGTAAACAGCTGCCTAATGGACACTGTGTGGGTGAGTCCTGGAGCAGAAGTGGCCACCAAACCAGAGCTCCAGCAGTACCGCGCTGTTTCAGTGCTTTCCCGCTCTGACCCTCTCACCCTGCCGCGGCACCGCCTTTCCCCACGATGGACCCGGCCTCCCACTGTCACGGTGCACTGGATACCCCAAAGCCTGGGGTAGGAAGATCAGGGTAACCTCTATCTCTATTTTCTGAGAAGAAGCATTCTTTAATCAAGGACATCCTAGAACTGCTAAAGCCCTAAAAGAAACATTAAATCAAAATGTTTCCTTTCTAGGTATGAATTGCCAATTTGGCAAAAGAATTCAAGGTCCATGTATGCCTAACTGAGCTGTCCTCCTTATAACACAAAGAATCGCGCCCTTAGGCCCAGAGTGGCAAACTGGGGGGAGCTGTGAGGGTGTGTGGGAGCCTGAGGGGGTTTCTCATGTGCCCTGGGGTGGCGGGGCGTTCTGTGTGGTGTGTGGGGTCCTGGAGGGTCTCTGGCCCCAAACATCACCCACCCCTTCAGCCCGGCCCCCGGCCCTGGCCCACCCTGCCTCCAGCTCTCTCCCTGCCCCTCAGCAGCTGCAGGGCGCAGCCAACATGGCGGCTCTGCCTTGGGCTGGGCCGTCCCCATGGCGACAGGGGCGGGGCTGTCAGCACCCAGTGGGGTGGGGCAGTGGCCGCCATCTTAGGGGAGGGCAGCCGGTGGCTTCCCTGCTGTGGGAGGCTGGTGGTGGCAGCCATGTCGCGTGAGAGCAGCACTGCCCGCACTGGGCGCTGCCTGGCCCCAGCTCCTCTGCCTGTCCCGCCTGGGCGTCGGGGATGCCCTGGGCATCCTGCCCCCCGGCAGGGCTGGGCCGGCAGGAGCTTCGTGTCGGAAAGGGAAAGAGGATGCCGGAGCCACAGGTTGCTTGGCCAAGGGGGTGACTTTGCGGACAGGGAGTGCCTTGCCCGCTCTCAGGAAGGGCAGGCTGCAGTTGTGCTCCACAGGCCCCACGAGGGCCCCCCCAGAGTCAGCTGCATCCGGGGCAGGGCAAGGGCTGCCTGTGTGCCCAAGAGGGTCCCCAGGAGAAACCGCATTTCCTCCATGATGCAAAGCCCACCTCGCTGCTCTCCCCACTGTCCTTAGGCTATGCCAGAGCCTCCGAGGGGCCATTGACACAGGGTGCAGGCCTCTGGTGGTGGGGGGTGCCACAGCCGGCCGGGTGGGCGTCTGTCCTTGGGCACCCAGCCCATGATCTCCTGGTGCCGGAGGGATGGGTGCCTCTGTGGGGGATGTGTGGCCCCTGGATGAAACATGCTGGATTTTAAAACCAGAAAGGACCCTCGTTCCCTGCCTGTGATTGTGGTAATGCCTGGGCCTCCCAGGGAATATAGGCTTGGCATTACATTATTTTTTTAAGTGCAAAAGGAATCTTTGCTTTGCTTTGTAAATAGAGGAGAGTTTGTTTCCTCACCCGTGTCAGTGACAGAGCTTTGTGCTCACAACAGTGTTTTTCAATTGCTTTTGTGTCTTTCCGGCGCATTAAGATGCAACCCTTTGAGGCGTCTCCCTGCTAGGGAGGCAGGAGGGTGAGAGCAGGGAGCCCAGGCCCATCTGTAGGTATGTCTTAGTAGATGATTCCTCTCCAAGCACTGACACTGCTGTAGCCATCAGCCCCCCATGGATGACTCTAAGCACAGTTCAAGCTTTTGCTAGGCTCAGGCATGAGGACAGTGAAAGGGGAGGAAAAGTGAGGACTCAGGAAAAGCCTTAATGCTCTGTATTCTTTGAGAAAGCAAGCCCAGGTTATTTGCCCTCACCAGGAAATACTTTGCTGCCTATCCACCTCCTTCAGGGTGCCTTTGCATCATGCCCATAGGCCAAAAAGGCCTGCGCCCGGGTAAAGACCCCTCCCCTGAGCATGCGGAGTAGTAAAATGGTGTGTAAGCAATATTGTAATTGGCAAAGCTAAGCTGCTTGTTGTGGAAGCGCAGAAAGAGTTGGCTGTCAAGGGCAAGGACTTGTTCTTGCCCCCGGGACACAGGAACTCCTTGCACCATTAGAGGCTAGGGGCCAAGCGGCGGGAAAGCAGCTCAGCAGAGAAAGACCTGGGGGTGCTGGGGGAGAGCAAGCGGCCAAGAGTCAGCAACGTGCCCTTGTGGCACAGGCGGCCGCCAGCACGCCAGGCTGCATTAGGAAGAGTGTGACCGGCAGGTCGAGGCAGGTGTTCCTTGCCCTGTGCTCAGCACTGGGGAGGCCACCTCTGGAGTGCTTTGCCCAGTTGTGGCCTGCCCAGTAGAAGAAAAAGGCGTGGGCCTAGTGGAGCGAGCCCGGCCACCAAAGGGGGTTGATTGATGAAGGGCTTGGGCCATGTGTCACAGGGCGAGAGGGGGAGCGAGCTGGAATTGGTCAGCCTGCAGAAGAGACGGCTCGGGGCAGGGCGAGGGGATCTTATCAGTGGGGAAAAACATCTGACGGTGGGGAGGGGGACTAAAGACGATGGAGCTGGACTCATCGGTTGTGGCAAGGAGAGGACAGGAGGCCATGGGCACAAACTGAAAGGCAACAATTTCCACTTCCGCAGAAGAAAAATCTTTTTTACTCCAAAGGTGCCCAAACACAGCCTGTAGCCACACACCTCTGCAGGACTCCTTCCACCAGCTTGCTGGCTAGTGCTTCCTCTTCCCACTGGGCTTGCTCTGGCTCGCTTGGCACAGGCGCCTCACGCACTGGTCTCCGCAGCCTTGCCCTCTGGGAAGGGGGCTTTGCACACGGAGGAGGGAAGGGCTTTCTTGGAAATTCCTGGCCTATGATGGGCAGGGTCTCGCTGGTGCTCCCGGGCCTCAGTTTAGGTAGGGAATGCAGCACTGTCTTTGGAGAGCTTGCTGTGGATGCAGTGGTCCAGTACGTGGACTTGTGAATCCCCCATAGCGTGGTCTGGGCCCCTGGCACACAGTCTTGGAGGACAGAGGGGAGGAGATCACAAAGCATTTCCTCTTCGCTTTCTGTTTCTTCCTCGGAATACATGGCCATTCCAGGGATGTTGATAGGTGGCAAGCTGGTTCTTGGCTGAATCTTTTCTAACTTTCTCACAGGTATTTTCCTTCCCTGTGGCCTGAGTGTGCCCCGAGCAGGAGAGGCCTCCTTTCCAGACGGCGTCCGCTTTTCTGCCACACACCTTGCAAAATGTGGGTCTGAAGGCAAGGCAGTCAGGCGCTGACGGCACCGACCTAAGATGGAATCTACGATCCTGTGTCGTCTTCCTCTGGCCTGCCCCACAAAGCATCTGCCTTTTGATTATTTTCTTCTTCTAACTGCTTCCGTATGATTGCAAGGACTTTGTAGACAGCCATCTTGGCATAATCACGTACCTGTGAACGGAGGTGCTGAAATCTGGGAACGGCGTCTTGGATGAGACTCCCTTGAGATACCCGGGGAACCTGGGGGAATGGTTTGAACATGGGAATTACACCTCAGAGCTGAGAATGTGCGCCTCATTATCTCCAATCTGGCAGCAGGCCACAGCAAGCGTCCTCGGCAGCTCTAGAGCACTCCGCACTCTGCAGCGTGCATAGGCAGTGTGCTCAGCCAAGCGCCGGCACTAGCCTGCTAAGCGGTGTGGCAGGCTTGTTTGCTCACCAGAGGAGAAAGTGGCAACATGGACAGTGGGCACCTTGAGTGCAGCTGCCTGATGGACACTGTTTGTGTGAGTCCTGGGGCAGAAGCGGACACCAAACCAGAGCTCCAGCAGTACCACGCTGTTTCGGTGCTTTCCCGCTCTGACCCTCTCACCCCGCTGGGGCACCGTCTTTCCCCATGATGGACCCGGCCTCCCACTGTCACGGTGCACTGGATATCCCAAAGCCTGCGGTAGGAAGATCACGGTAACCTCTAACTCTATTTTCTGAGAAGAAGCATTCTTTAATCAAGGACATCCTAGAACTGCTAAAGTCCTAATGAAACATTAAATCAAAATGTTTCCTTTCTAGGCACGTATTGCCAATTTGGCAAAAGAATTGGAGTTCCCCATATCCCTAACTGGACTGTCCTCATTATAACACATAAAGTCACACCCATAGGTCAAAAAGACCCGCGCCCAGGTGAAGACCCCCTCCCCTGAGTATGCATAGTAGTAAAAGGGTGTGTATTGTATATCGCCTCCTGCTGGCTGTGCTTGTGAGGTTACAGCAGCGTGAGTGCCTCCTAGGCCAGTGGCAGCCTCATGGCTGCTGGCTGTGCTTGGGACGTCACAGCAGACTCAGTGCCTCATAGTTTAGTGGCAGGCGCATGGCTGCTGGCTGTGCTTGGGAGGTCACAGCAGCCTGAGTGCCCCCTAGGCCAGTGCCATGCTCATGGCTGCTGGCTGTGCTTGTGAGGTCACAGCAGCCTGAGTGCCTCATAGGCCAATGGCAGTCTCATGGCTGCTGGCTGTGCTTGTGATGTCACAGCAGCCTCACCGCCTCCTAGTCCACTGGCAGGTTCATGGCTGCTGGCTGTGCTTCTGAGGTCACAGCAAACTCAGTGCCTCAGAGGAAAGTGTCCAGTGCCCCCTGCTGGCTGTCCTTGTGAGGTCACAGCAGACTCAGTGTCTCTAAGGCCAGTGGCAGGCTCATGGCTGCTGGCTGTGCTTGTGAGGTCACAGCAGCCTCAGTGACCCCTACGCCAGTGCCATGCTGAACGCTGCTGGCTGTGCTTCTGAGGTCACAGCAGCCTCAGTGCCTCCTCTGCCAGTGGCAGTCTCATGGCTGCTGTCTGTGCTTGTGAGGTCTCAGCAGCCTCAGTGCCTCATAGGTTACTGTTCACAGCCCCCTGCTGGCTGTACTTGTGAGCTCACAGCAGCCTCAGTGCCCCCTAGGCCAGTGTCATGCTAATGGCTGTGCTTGTGAGGTCACAGCAGACTCAGTGCCTCATAGACCAGTGTCAGGGTCATGGCTGCTGGCTGTGCTTGTGAGGTCACAGCAGCCTCAGTGCCTCTAAGGCCAGTGGCAGTCTCATGGCTGCTGGCTGTGCTTGTGAGGTCTCAGCAGCCTCAGTGCCTCATAGGTTAGTGTTCAGTGCCCCCTGCTGGCTTTACTTGTGAGGTCACAGCAGCCTCAGTGCCCCTGAGGCCAGTGCCATGCTCATGGCTGCTGGCTGTACTTGTGAGCTCACAGCAGCCTCAGTGCCCCCTAGGCCAGTGTCATGCTAATGGCTGTGATTCTGAGGTCACAGCAGCCGCAGTGCATCCGAGGCCAGTGTCAGGCTCATGGCTGCTGGCTGTGCTTGTGAGGTCACAGCAGCCTGAGTGCCTCCGAGGCCAGTGCTAGTCTCATGGCTGCTGGCTGTGCTTGTGACGTCACAGCAGCCTCAGTGCCTCCGAGGTTAGTGTTCAGTGCCCCCTGCTGGCTGTCCTTGTGAGGTCACAGCAGCCTCAGTGCCTCCTCTGGCAGAGGCAGTCTCATGGCTGCTGGCTGTGCTTGTGAGGTCACAGCAGACTCAGTGCCTCTAAGGCCAGTGGCAGGCTCATGGCTGCTGGCTGTGCTTGTGAGGTCTCAGCAGCCTCAGTGCCCCCTAGGCCAGTGCCATGCTGAACGCTGCTGGCTGTGCTTGTGAGGTCACAGCAGACTCAGTGCCTCCTAGACCAGTGGCAGGGTCATGGCTGCTGGCTGTGCTAGTGAGGTCACGGCAACCTCAGTGCCTCCGAGGCCCGTGGCAGGCTTCTGGTTGCTGGCTGTGCTTGTGAGGTCACAGCAGCCTCAGTGCCTCATAGGTTAGTGTCCAGCGCCCCCTGCTGGCTGTGCTTGTGAGGTCACAGCACCCTGACTGGCTCTGAGGCCATTGTCAGGCACATGGCTGCTGGCTGTGCTTGTGAGGTCACAGCAGCCTGAGTGCCTCAGAGGAAAGTGTCCAGTGCCCCCTGCTGGCTGTCCTTGTGAGGTCACAGCAGACTCAGTGCCCCCTAGGCCAGTGCCATGCTCAACGCTGCTGGCTGTGCTTGTGAGGTCACAGCAGCCTCAGTGCCTCCTCTGCCAGTGGCAGTCTCATGGCTGCTGGCTGTGCTTGTGAGGTCACAGCAGCCTCAGTGCCTAATAGGTTAGTGTTCAGTTCCCCCTGCTGGCTGTCCTTGTGAGGTCACAGCAGACTCAGTGCCCCCTAGGCCAGTGCCATGCTCAACGCTGCTGGCTGTGCTTGTGAGGTCACAGCAGCCTCAGTGCCTCCTCTGCCAGTGGCAGTCTCATGGCTGCTGGCTGTGCTTGTGAGGTCACAGCAGACTCAGTGCCTCCTCTGCCAGTGGCAGTCTCACGGCTGCTGGCTGTACTTGTGAGCTCACAGCAGCCTCAGTGCCTCCTAGGCCAGTGTCATGCTAATGGCTGTGATTCTGAGGTCACAGCAGCCGCAGTGCATCCGAGGCCAGTGTCAGGCTCATGGCTGCTGGCTGTGCTTGTGAGGTCACAGCAGCCTGAGTGCCTCCGAGGCCAGTGCTAGTCTCATGGCTGCTGGCTGTGCTTGTGACGTCACAGCAGCCTCAGTGCCTCCGAGGTTAGTGTTCAGTGCCCCCTGCTGGCTGTGCTTGTGAGGTCACAGCAGCCTCAGTGCCTCCTCTGGCAGAGGCAGTCTCATGGCTGCTGGCTGTGCTTGTGAGGTCACAGCAGACTCAGTGCCTCTAAGGCCAGTGGCAGGCTCATGGCTGCTGGCTGTGCTTGTGAGGTCACAGCAGCCTCAGTGCCCCCTAGGCCAGTGCCATGCTGAACGCTGCTGGCTGTGCTTGTGAGGTCACAGCAGACTCAGTGCCTCCTAGACCAGTGGCAGGGTCATGGCTGCTGGCTGTGCTAGTGAGGTCACGGCAACCTCAGTGCCTCCGAGGCCCGTGGCAGGCTTCTGGTTGCTGGCTGTGCTTGTGAGGTCACAGCAGCCTCAGTGCCTCATAGGTTAGTGTCCAGCGCCCCCTGCTGGCTGTGCTTGTGAGGTCACAGCACCCTGACTGGCTCTGAGGCCATTGTCAGGCGCATGGCTGCTGCCTGTGCTTGTGAGGTCACAGCAGCCTGAGTGCCCCCTAGGCCAGTGCCATGCTCAATGCTGCTGCCTGTGCTTGTGAGGTCACAGCAGACTCAGTGCCTCCTAGACAAGTGTCAGGGTCATGGCTGCTGGCTGTGCTTGTGAGGTCACAGCAGCCTCAGTGCCTCTGAGGCCAGTAGCAGGCTCATGGCTGATGGCTGTACTTGTGAGGTCACAGCACCCTGACTGGCTCTGAGGCCATTGTCAGGCTCATGGCTGCTGGCTGTGGTTGTGAGGTCACAGCAGCCTCAGTGCCTCATAGGTTAGAGTCCAGTGTCCCCTGCTGGCTGTGCTAGTGAGGTCACAGCAGTCTCAGTGCCTCAAAAGTTAGGGTCCAGCCCCCACTACTGGCTGTGCTTGTAAGGTCACAGCAGCCGCTATGCCTCATAGTTTAGTGTCCAGTGCCCCTTGCTGGCTGTGCTTGTGACGTCACAGCAGACTCAGTGCTCCCTAGGCTAGTGGCAGGCTAATGGATGTGCCTGTGAGGTCACAGCAGCCTCAGTGCCTCTAAGGCCAGTGGCAGGCTCATGGCTGCTGGCTGTGCTTGTGAGGTCACAGCAGCCTGAGTGCCTCATAGGCCAATGGCAGTCTCATGGCTGCTGGCTGTGCTTGTGATGTCACAGCAGCCTCACCGCCTCCTAGTCCACTGGCAGGTTCATGGCTGCTGGCTGTGCTTCTGAGGTCACAGCAAACTCAGTGCCTCAGAGGAAAGTGTCCAGTGCCCCCTGCTGGCTGTCCTTGTGAGGTCACAGCAGACTCAGTGTCTCTAAGGCCAGTGGCAGGCTCATGGCTGCTGGCTGTGCTTGTGAGGTCACAGCAGCCTCAGTGCCCCCTAGGCCAGTGCCATGCTGAACGCTGCTGGCTGTGCTTCTGAGGTCACAGCAGCCTCAGTGCCTCCTCTGCCAGTGGCAGTCTCATGGCTGCTGGCTGTGCTTGTGAGGTCTCAGCAGCCTCAGTGCCTCATAGGTTACTGTTCACAGCCCCCTGCTGGCTGTACTTGTGAGCTCACAGCAGCCTCAGTGCCTCTGAGGCCAGTTTCAGGCTCATGGCTGCGACCTGTGCTTGTGAGGTCACAGCAGCCTCAGTGCCCCCTAGGCCAGTGCCATGCTCAATGCTGCTGCCTGTGCTTGTGAGGTCACAGCAGACTCAGTGCCTCTGAGGCCAGTAGCAGGCTCATGGCTGATGGCTGTACTTGTGAGGTCACAGCACCCTGACTGGCTCTGAGGCCATTGTCAGGCTCATGGCTGCTGGCTGTGGTTGTGAGGTCACAGCAGCCTCAGTGCCTCATAGGTTAGAGTCCAGTGTCCCCTGCTGGCTGTGCTAGTGAGGTCACAGCAGTCTCAGTGCCTCAAAAGTTAGGGTCCAGCCCCCACTACTGGCTGTGCTTGTAAGGTCACAGCAGCCGCTATGCCTCATAGTTTAGTGTCCAGTGCCCCTTGCTGGCTGTGCTTGTGACGTCACAGCAGACTCAGTGCTCCCTAGGCTAGTGGCAGGCTAATGGATGTGCCTGTGAGGTCACAGCAGCCTCAGTGCCTCTAAGGCCAGTGGCAGGCTCATGGCTGCTGGCTGTGCTTGTGAGGTCACAGCAGCCTCAGTGCCTCATAGGTTACTGTTCACAGCCCCCTGCTGGCTGTGCTTGTGAGGTCACAGCAGCCTGAGTGCCCCCTAGGCCAGTGGCAGGCCCATGACTGCTGTCTGTGCTTGTGAGGTCACAGCAGCCTGAGTGCCTCCGAGGCCAGTGCTAGTCTCATGGCTGCTGGCTGTGCTTGTGAGGTCACAGCAGCCTCAGTGCCTCCTCTGGCAGAGGCAGGCTCATGGCTGCTGGCTGTGCTTGTGAGGTCACAGCAGACTGAGTGCCTCTAAGGCCAGTGGCAGGCTCATGGCTGCTGGTTGTGCTTGTGAGGTCACAGCAGCCTCAGTGCCCCCTAGGCCAGTGCCATGCTCAACGCTGCTGGCTGTGCTTGTGAGGTCACAGCAGCCTCAGTGCCTCCTAGACCAGTGTCAGGTTCATGGCTGCTGGCTGTGCTAGTGAGGTCACAGCAGCCTCAGTGCCTCCGAGGCCAGTGGCAGGCTCCTGATTGCTGGCTGTGCTTGTGAGGTCACAGCAGCCTCAGTGCCTCCGAGGCCAGTAGCAGGCTCATGGCTGATGGCTGTACTTGTGAGGTCACAGCAGCCTCAGTGCCTCCTCTGGCAGAGGCAGGCTCATGGCTGCTGGCTGTGCTTGTGAGGTCACAGCAGCCTCAGTGTCTCCTAGGCCAGTGCCATGCTCATAGCTGCTGGCTGCACTGGTGAGGTCTCAGCAGCCTCAGTTTCACCTCTGCCAGTGGCAGTCTCATGGCTGCTGGCTGTGCTTGTGAGGTCACAGCAGCCTCAGTGCCTCATAGGTTAGTGTCCAGCTCAGCGTACTGCCTGTGCTTGTGAGGTCACAGCAGACTCAGTGCCTCAGAGGAAAGTGTCTAGTGCCCCCTGCTGGCTGTGCTTGTGAGGTCACAGCAGCCTCAGTGCCCCCTAGGCCAGTGCCATGCTGAACGCTGCTGGCTGTGCTTCTGAGGTCACAGCAGCCTCAGTGCCTCCTCTGCCAGTGGCAGTCTCATGGCTGCTGTCTGTGCTTGTGAGGTCACAGCAGCCTCAGTGCCTCATAGGTTACTGTTCACAGCCCCCTGCTGGCTTTACTTGTGAGGTCACAGCAGCCTCAGTGCCCCTGAGGCCAGTGCCATGCTCATGGCTGCTGGCTGTACTTGTGAGCTCACAGCAGCCTCAGTGTCCCCTAGGCCAGTGTCATACTAATGGCTGTGCTTGTGAGGTCACAGCAGCCGCAGTGCCTCCGAGGCCAGTGGCAGGGTCTTGGTTGCTGGCTGTGCTTGTGAGGTCACAGCAGCCTCAGTGCCCCCTAGACCAGTGCCATGCTCAACGCTGCTGGCTGTGCTGGTGAGGTCACAGCAGCCTCAGTGCCTCCTCTGCCAGTGGCAGTCTCATGGCTGCTGGCTGTGCTTGTGAGGTCACAGCAGCCTCAGTGCCTCATAGGTTACTGTTCACAGCCCCCTGCTGGCTTTACTTGTGAGGTCACAGCAGCCTCAGTGCCCCTGAGGCCAGTGCCATGCTCATGGCTGCTGGCTGTACTTGTGAGCTCACAGCAGCCTCAGTGCCCCCTAGGCCAGTGTCATGCTAATGGCCGTGATTCTGAGGTCACAGCAGCCGCAGTGCCTCCGAGGCCAGTGTCAGGCTCATGGCTGCTGGCTGTGCTTGTGAGGTCACAGCAGCCTGAGTGCCTCCGAGGCCAGTGCTAGTCTCATGGCTGCTGGCTGTCCTTGTGAGGTCACAGCAGCCTCAGTGCCTCCTCTGGCAGAGGCAGGCTCATGGCTGCTGGCTGTGCTTGTGAGGTCACAGCAGACTCAGTGCCTCTAAGGCCAGTGGCAGGCTCATGGCTGCTGGCTGTGCTTGTGAATTCACAGCAGCCTCAGTGCCCCCTAGGCCAGTGCCATGCTCAACGCTGCTGGCTGTGCTTGTGAGGTCACAACAGACTCCGTGCCTCCGAGGCCAGTGTCAGGGTCATGGCTGCTGGCTGTGCTTGTGAGGTCACAGCAGACTCAGTGCCTCTAAGGCCAGTGGCAGGCTCATGGCTGCTGGCTGTGCTTGTGAGTTCACAGCAGCCTCAGTGCCCCCTAGGCCAGTGCCATGCTCAACGCTGCTGGCTGTGCTTGTGAGGTCACAACAGACTCCGTGCCTCCGAGGCCAGTGGCAGGCTCCTGATTGCTGGCTGTGCTTGTGAGGTCACAGCAGCCTCAGTGCCTCCTAGGTTAGTGTCCAGTGCCCCCTGCTGGCTGTGCTTGTGAGGTCACAGCAGCCTCAGTGCCCCCTAGGCCAGTGCCATGCTGAACACTGCTGGCTGTGCTTCTGAGGTCACAGCAGCCTCAGTGCCTCCTCTGCCAGTGGCAGTCTCATGGCTGCTGGCTGTGCTTGTGAGGTCACAGCAGCCTCAGTGCCTCATAGGTTACTGTTCACAGCCCCCTGCTGGCTTTCCTTGTGAGGTCACAGCAGCCTCAGTGCCCCTGAGTCCAGTGCCATGCTCATGGCTGCTGGCTGCACTGGTGAGGTCTCAGCAGCCTCAGTTTCACCTCTGCCAGTGGCAGTCTCATGGCTGCTGGCTGTGCTTGTGAGGTCACAGCAGCCTCAGTGCCTCATAGGTTAGTGTCCAGCTCAGCGTACTGCCTGTGCTTGTGAGGTCACAGCAGACTCAGTGCCTCAGAGGAAAGTGTCTAGTGCCCCCTGCTGGCTGTGCTTGTGAGGTCACAGCAGCCTCAGTGCCCCCTAGGCCAGTGCCATGCTGAACGCTGCTGGCTGTGCTTCTGAGGTCACAGCAGCCTCAGTGCCTCCTCTGCCAGTGGCAGTCTCATGGCTGCTGTCTGTGCTTGTGAGGTCACAGTAGCCTCAGTGCCTCATAGGTTACTGTTCACAGCCCCCTGCTGGCTTTACTTGTGAGGTCACAGCAGCCTCAGTGCCCCTGAGGCCAGTGCCATGCTCATGGCTGCTGGCTGTACTTGTGAGCTCACAGCAGCCTCAGTGCCCCCTAGGCCAGTGTCATGCTAATGGCTGTGATTCTGAGGTCACAGCAGCCGCAGTGCATCCGAGGCCAGTGTCAGGCTCATGGCTGCTGGCTGTGCTTGTGAGGTCACAGCAGCCTGAGTGCCTCCGAGGCCAGTGCTAGTCTCATGGCTGCTGGCTGTCCTTGTGACGTCACAGCAGCCTCACTGCCTCCGAGGTTAGTGTTCAGTGCCCCCTGCTGGCTGTCCTTGTGAGGTCACAGCAGCCTCAGTGCCTCCTCTGGCAGAGGCAGGCTCATGGCTGCTGGCTGTGCTTGTGAGGTCACAGCAGACTCAGTGCCTCTAAGGCCAGTGGCAGGCTCATGGCTGCTGGCTGTGCGTGTGAGGTCACAGCAGACTCAGTGCCCCCTAGGCCAGTGCCATGCTCAACGCTGCTGGCTGTGCTTGTGAGGTCACAGCAGCCTCAGTGCCTCCTCTACCAGTGGCAGTCTCATGGCTGCTGGCTGTGCTTGTGAGGTCACAGCAGACTCAGTGCCTCCTCTGCCAGTGGCAGTCTCATGGCTGCTGGCTGTGCTTGTGAGGTCACAGCAGCCTAATGCCTCCTCTGCCAGTGGCAGTCTCATGGCTGCTGGCTGTGCTTGTGAGGTCACAGCAGCCTAAGTGCCTCCTCTGCCAGTGGCAGTCTCATGGCTGCTGGCTGTGCTTGTGAGGTCTCAGCAGCCTCAGTGCCTCATAGGTTACTGTTCACAGCCCCCTGCTGGCTGTACTTGTGAGCTCACAGCAGCCTCAGTGCCTCTGAGGCCAGTTTCAGGCTCATGGCTGCGACCTGTGCTTGTGAGGTCACAGCAGACTCAGTGCCCCCTAGGCCAGTGCCATGCTCAATGCTGCTGGCTGTGTTTGTGAGGTCACAGCAGACTCAGTGCCTCCTAGAGAAGTGTCAGGGTCATGGCTGCTGGCTGTGCTTGTGAGGTCACAGCAGCCTCAGTGCCTCTGAGGCCAGTAGCAGGCTCATGGCTGATGGCTGTACTTGTGAGGTCACAGCACCCTGACTGGCTCTGAGGCCATTGTCAGGCTCATGGCTGCTGGCTGTGGTTGTGAGGTCACAGCAGCCTCAGTGCCTCATAGGTTAGAGTCCAGTGTCCCCTGCTGGCTGTGCTAGTGAGGTCACAGCAGTCTCAGTGCCTCAAAAGTTAGGGTCCAGCCCCCACTACTGGCTGTGCTTGTAAGGTCACAGCAGCCGCTATGCCTCATAGTTTAGTGTCCAGTGCCCCTTGCTGGCTGTGCTTGTGACGTCACAGCAGACTCAGTGCTCCCTAGGCCAGTGGCAGGCTAATGGATGTGCCTGTGAGGTCACAGCAGCCTCAGTGCCTCTAAGGCCAGTGGCAGGCTCATGGCTGCTGGCTGTGCTTGTGAGGTCACAGCAGACTCAGTGCCTCATAGGTTACTGTTCACAGCCCCCTGCTGGCTGTGCTTGTGAGGTCACAGCAGCCTGAGTGCCCCCTAGGCCAGTGGCAGGCCCATGACTGCTGGCTGTGCTTGTGAGGTCACAGCAGCCTGAGTGCCTCCGAGGCCAGTGCTAGTCTCATGGCTGCTGGCTGTCCTTGTGAGGTCACAGCAGCCTCAGTGCCTCCTCTGGCAGAGGCAGGCTCATGGCTGCTGGCTGTGCTTGTGAGGTCACAGCAGACTGAGTGCCTCTAAGGCCAGTGGCAAGCTCATGGCTGCTGGCTGTGCTTGTGAGGTCACAGCAGCCTCAGTGCCCCCTAGGCCAGTGCCATGCTCAACGCTGCTGGCTGTGCTTGTTAGGTCACAGCAGCCTCAGTGCCTCCTAGACCAGTGTCAGGGTCATGGCTGCTGGCTGTGCTAGTGAGGTCACAGCAACCTCAGTGCCTCCGAGGCCAGTGGCAGGCTCCTGATTGCTGGCTGTGTTTGTGAGGTCACAGCAGCCTCAGTGCCTCCGAGGCCAGTAGCAGGCTCATGGCTGATGGCTGTACTTGTGAGGTCACAGCAGCCTCAGTGTCTCCTAGGCCAGTGCCATGCTCAACGCTGCTGGCTGTGCTTGTGAGGTCACAGCAGACTCAGTGCCTCCTAGACCAGTGTCAGGGTCATGGCTGCTGGCTGTGCTAGTGAGGTCACAGCAACCTCAGTGCCTCCGAGGCCAGTGGCAGGCTCCTGATTGCTGGCTGTGCTTGTGAGGTCACAGCAGCCTCAGTGCCTCCTAGGTTAGTGTCCAGTGCCCCCTGCTGGCTGTGCTTGTGAGGTCACAGCAGCCTCAGTGCCCCCTAGGCCAGTGCCATGCTGAACACTGCTGGCTGTGCTTCTGATGTCACAGCAGCCTCAGTGCCTCCTCTGCCAGTGGCAGTCTCATGGCTGCTGGCTGTGCTTGTGAGGTCACAGCAGCCTCAGTGCCTCATAGGTTACTGTTCACAGCCCCCTGCTGGCTTTACTTGTGAGGTCACAGCAGCCTCAGTGCCCCTGAGTCCAGTGCCATGCTCATGGCTGCTGGCTGTACTTGTGAGCTCACAGCAGCCTCAGTGCCTCTAAGGCCAGTGGCAGGCTCATGGCTGCTGGCTGTGCTTGTGAGGTCACAGCAGCCTCAGTGCCTCATAGGTTACTGTTCACAGCCCCCTGCTGGCTGTGCTTGTGAGGTCACAGCAGCCTGAGTGCCCCCTAGGCCAGTGGCAGGCCCATGACTGCTGGCTGTGCTTGTGAGGTCACAGCAGCCTGAGTGCCTCCGAGGCCAGTGCTAGTCTCATGGCTGCTGGCTGTCCTTGTGAGGTCACAGCAGCCTCAGTGCCTCCTCTGGCAGAGGCAGGCTCATGGCTGCTGGCTGTGCTTGTGAGGTCACAGCAGACTCAGTGCCTCTAAGGCCAGTGGCAGGCTCATGGCTGCTGGCTGTGCTTGTGAGGTCACAGCAGACTCAGTGCCCCCTAGGCCAGTGCCATGCTCAACGCTGCTGGCTGTGCTTGTGAGGTCACAGCAGCCTCAGTGCCTCCTCTACCAGTGGCAGTCTCATGGCTGCTGGCTGTGCTTGTGAGGTCACAGCAGACTCAGTGCCTCCTCTGCCAGTGGCAGTCTCATGGCTGCTGGCTGTGCTTGTGAGGTCACAGCAGCCTAAGTGCCTCCTCTGCCAGTGGCAGTCTCATGGCTGCTGGCTGTGCTTGTGAGGTCACAGCAGCCTAAGTGCCTCCTCTGCCAGTGGCAGTCTCATGGCTGCTGGCTGTGCTTGTGAGGTCTCAGCAGCCTCAGTGCCTCATAGGTTACTGTTCACAGCCCCCTGCTGGCTGTACTTGTGAGCTCACAGCAGCCTCAGTGCCTCTGAGGCCAGTTTCAGGCTCATGGCTGCGACCTGTGCTTGTGAGGTCACAGCAGACTCAGTGCCCCCTAGGCCAGTGCCATGCTCAATGCTGCTGGCTGTGTTTGTGAGGTCACAGCAGACTCAGTGCCTCCTAGAGAAGTGTCAGGGTCATGGCTGCTGGCTGTGCTTGTGAGGTCACAGCAGCCTCAGTGCCTCTGAGGCCAGTAGCAGGCTCATGGCTGATGGCTGTACTTGTGAGGTCACAGCACCCTGACTGGCTCTGAGGCCATTGTCAGGCTCATGGCTGCTGGCTGTGGTTGTGAGGTCACAGCAGCCTCAGTGCCTCATAGGTTAGAGTCCAGTGTCCCCTGCTGGCTGTGCTAGTGAGGTCACAGCAGTCTCAGTGCCTCAAAAGTTAGGGTCCAGCCCCCACTACTGGCTGTGCTTGTAAGGTCACAGCAGCCGCTATGCCTCATAGTTTAGTGTCCAGTGCCCCTTGCTGGCTGTGCTTGTGACGTCACAGCAGACTCAGTGCTCCCTAGGCCAGTGGCAGGCTAATGGATGTGCCTGTGAGGTCACAGCAGCCTCAGTGCCTCTAAGGCCAGTGGCAGGCTCATGGCTGCTGGCTGTGCTTGTGAGGTCACAGCAGCCTCAGTGCCTCATAGGTTACTGTTCACAGCCCCCTGCTGGCTGTGCTTGTGAGGTCACAGCAGCCTGAGTGCCCGCTAGGCCAGTGGCAGGCCCATGACTGCTGGCTGTGCTTGTGAGGTCACAGCAGCCTGAGTGCCTCCGAGGCCAGTGCTAGTCTCATGGCTGCTGGCTGTGCTTGTGAGGTCACAGCAGCCTCAGTGCCCCCTAGGCCAGTGCCATGCTGAACGCTGCTGGCTGTGCTTCTGAGGTCACAGCAGCCTCAGTGCCTCCTCTGCCAGTGGCAGTCTCATGGCTGCTGTCTGTGCTTGTGAGGTCACAGCAGCCTCAGTGCCTCATAGGTTACTGTTCACAGCCCCCTGCTGGCTTTACTTGTGAGGTCACAGCAGCCTCAGTGCCCCTGAGGCCAGTGCCATGCTCATGGCTGCTGGCTGTACTTGTGAGCTCACAGCAGCCTCAGTGTCCCCTAGGCCAGTGTCATACTAATGGCTGTGCTTGTGAGGTCACAGCAGCCGCAGTGCCTCCGAGGCCAGTGGCAGGGTCTTGGTTGCTGGCTGTGCTTGTGAGGTCACAGCAGCCTCAGTGCCCCCTAGACCAGTGCCATGCTCAACGCTGCTGGCTGTGCTGGTGAGGTCACAGCAGCCTCAGTGCCTCCTCTGCCAGTGGCAGTCTCATGGCTGCTGGCTGTGCTTGTGAGGTCACAGCAGCCTCAGTGCCTCATAGGTTACTGTTCACAGCCCCCTGCTGGCTTTACTTGTGAGGTCACAGCAGCCTCAGTGCCCCTGAGGCCAGTGCCATGCTCATGGCTGCTGGCTGTACTTGTGAGCTCACAGCAGCCTCAGTGCCCCCTAGGCCAGTGTCATGCTAATGGCCGTGATTCTGAGGTCACAGCAGCCGCAGTGCCTCCGAGGCCAGTGTCAGGCTCATGGCTGCTGGCTGTGCTTGTGAGGTCACAGCAGCCTGAGTGCCTCCGAGGCCAGTGCTAGTCTCATGGCTGCTGGCTGTCCTTGTGAGGTCACAGCAGCCTCAGTGCCTCCTCTGGCAGAGGCAGGCTCATGGCTGCTGGCTGTGCTTGTGAGGTCACAGCAGACTCAGTGCCTCTAAGGCCAGTGGCAGGCTCATGGCTGCTGGCTGTGCTTGTGAGTTCACAGCAGCCTCAGTGCCCCCTAGGCCAGTGCCATGCTCAACGCTGCTGGCTGTGCTTGTGAGGTCACAACAGACTCCGTGCCTCCGAGGCCAGTGGCAGGCTCCTGATTGCTGGCTGTGCTTGTGAGGTCACAGCAGCCTCAGTGCCTCCTAGGTTAGTGTCCAGTGCCCCCTGCTGGCTGTGCTTGTGAGGTCACAGCAGCCTCAGTGCCCCCTAGGCCAGTGCCATGCTGAACACTGCTGGCTGTGCTTCTGAGGTCACAGCAGCCTCAGTGCCTCCTCTGCCAGTGGCAGTCTCATGGCTGCTGGCTGTGCTTGTGAGGTCACAGCAGCCTCAGTGCCTCATAGGTTACTGTTCACAGCCCCCTGCTGGCTTTCCTTGTGAGGTCACAGCAGCCTCAGTGCCCCTGAGTCCAGTGCCATGCTCATGGCTGCTGGCTGCACTGGTGAGGTCTCAGCAGCCTCAGTTTCACCTCTGCCAGTGGCAGTCTCATGGCTGCTGGCTGTGCTTGTGAGGTCACAGCAGCCTCAGTGCCTCATAGGTTAGTGTCCAGCTCAGCGTACTGCCTGTGCTTGTGAGGTCACAGCAGACTCAGTGCCTCAGAGGAAAGTGTCTAGTGCCCCCTGCTGGCTGTGCTTGTGAGGTCACAGCAGCCTCAGTGCCCCCTAGGCCAGTGCCATGCTGAACGCTGCTGGCTGTGCTTCTGAGGTCACAGCAGCCTCAGTGCCTCCTCTGCCAGTGGCAGTCTCATGGCTGCTGTCTGTGCTTGTGAGGTCACAGTAGCCTCAGTGCCTCATAGGTTACTGTTCACAGCCCCCTGCTGGCTTTACTTGTGAGGTCACAGCAGCCTCAGTGCCCCTGAGGCCAGTGCCATGCTCATGGCTGCTGGCTGTACTTGTGAGCTCACAGCAGCCTCAGTGCCCCCTAGGCCAGTGTCATGCTAATGGCTGTGATTCTGAGGTCACAGCAGCCGCAGTGCATCCGAGGCCAGTGTCAGGCTCATGGCTGCTGGCTGTGCTTGTGAGGTCACAGCAGCCTGAGTGCCTCCGAGGCCAGTGCTAGTCTCATGGCTGCTGGCTGTCCTTGTGACGTCACAGCAGCCTCACTGCCTCCGAGGTTAGTGTTCAGTGCCCCCTGCTGGCTGTCCTTGTGAGGTCACAGCAGCCTCAGTGCCTCCTCTGGCAGAGGCAGGCTCATGGCTGCTGGCTGTGCTTGTGAGGTCACAGCAGACTCAGTGCCTCTAAGGCCAGTGGCAGGCTCATGGCTGCTGGCTGTGCGTGTGAGGTCACAGCAGACTCAGTGCCCCCTAGGCCAGTGCCATGCTCAAGGCTGCTGGCTGTGCTTGGGAGGTCACAGCAGCCTCAGTGCCTCCTCGGCCAGTGGCAGTCTCATGGCTGCTGGCTGTGCTTGTGAGGTCACAGCAGACTCAGTGCCTCCTCTGCCAGTGGCAGTCTCATGGCTGCTGGCTGTGCTTGTGAGGTCACAGCAGCCTAAGTGCCTCCTCTGCCAGTGGCAGTCTCATGGCTGCTGGCTGTGCTTGTGAGGTCACAGCAGCCTAAGTGCCTCCTCTGCCAGTGGCAGTCTCATGGCTGCTGGCTGTGCTTGTGAGGTCTCAGCAGCCTCAGTGCCTCATAGGTTACTGTTCACAGCCCCCTGCTGGCTGTACTTGTGAGCTCACAGCAGCCTCAGTGCCTCTGAGGCCAGTTTCAGGCTCATGGCTGCGACCTGTGCTTGTGAGGTCACAGCAGACTCAGTGCCCCCTAGGCCAGTGCCATGCTCAATGCTGCTGGCTGTGTTTGTGAGGTCACAGCAGACTCAGTGCCTCCTAGAGAAGTGTCAGGGTCATGGCTGCTGGCTGTGCTTGTGAGGTCACAGCAGCCTCAGTGCCTCTGAGGCCAGTAGCAGGCTCATGGCTGATGGCTGTACTTGTGAGGTCACAGCACCCTGACTGGCTCTGAGGCCATTGTCAGGCTCATGGCTGCTGGCTGTGGTTGTGAGGTCACAGCAGCCTCAGTGCCTCATAGGTTAGAGTCCAGTGTCCCCTGCTGGCTGTGCTAGTGAGGTCACAGCAGTCTCAGTGCCTCAAAAGTTAGGGTCCAGCCCCCACTACTGGCTGTGCTTGTAAGGTCACAGCAGCCGCTATGCCTCATAGTTTAGTGTCCAGTGCCCCTTGCTGGCTGTGCTTGTGACGTCACAGCAGACTCAGTGCTCCCTAGGCCAGTGGCAGGCTAATGGATGTGCCTGTGAGGTCACAGCAGCCTCAGTGCCTCTAAGGCCAGTGGCAGGCTCATGGCTGCTGGCTGTGCTTGTGAGGTCACAGCAGACTCAGTGCCTCATAGGTTACTGTTCACAGCCCCCTGCTGGCTGTGCTTGTGAGGTCACAGCAGCCTGAGTGCCCCCTAGGCCAGTGGCAGGCCCATGACTGCTGGCTGTGCTTGTGAGGTCACAGCAGCCTGAGTGCCTCCGAGGCCAGTGCTAGTCTCATGGCTGCTGGCTGTCCTTGTGAGGTCACAGCAGCCTCAGTGCCTCCTCTGGCAGAGGCAGGCTCATGGCTGCTGGCTGTGCTTGTGAGGTCACAGCAGACTGAGTGCCTCTAAGGCCAGTGGCAAGCTCATGGCTGCTGGCTGTGCTTGTGAGGTCACAGCAGCCTCAGTGCCCCCTAGGCCAGTGCCATGCTCAACGCTGCTGGCTGTGCTTGTTAGGTCACAGCAGCCTCAGTGCCTCCTAGACCAGTGTCAGGGTCATGGCTGCTGGCTGTGCTAGTGAGGTCACAGCAACCTCAGTGCCTCCGAGGCCAGTGGCAGGCTCCTGATTGCTGGCTGTGTTTGTGAGGTCACAGCAGCCTCAGTGCCTCCGAGGCCAGTAGCAGGCTCATGGCTGATGGCTGTACTTGTGAGGTCACAGCAGCCTCAGTGTCTCCTAGGCCAGTGCCATGCTCAACGCTGCTGGCTGTGCTTGTGAGGTCACAGCAGACTCAGTGCCTCCTAGACCAGTGTCAGGGTCATGGCTGCTGGCTGTGCTAGTGAGGTCACAGCAACCTCAGTGCCTCCGAGGCCAGTGGCAGGCTCCTGATTGCTGGCTGTGCTTGTGAGGTCACAGCAGCCTCAGTGCCTCCTAGGTTAGTGTCCAGTGCCCCCTGCTGGCTGTGCTTGTGAGGTCACAGCAGCCTCAGTGCCCCCTAGGCCAGTGCCATGCTGAACACTGCTGGCTGTGCTTCTGATGTCACAGCAGCCTCAGTGCCTCCTCTGCCAGTGGCAGTCTCATGGCTGCTGGCTGTGCTTGTGAGGTCACAGCAGCCTCAGTGCCTCATAGGTTACTGTTCACAGCCCCCTGCTGGCTTTCCTTGTGAGGTCACAGCAGCCTCAGTGCCCCTGAGTCCAGTGCCATGCTCATGGCTGCTGGCTGCACTGGTGAGGTCTCAGCAGCCTCAGTTTCACCTCTGCCAGTGGCAGTCTCATGGCTGCTGGCTGTGCTTGTGAGGTCACAGCAGCCTCAGTGCCTCATAGGTTAGTGTCCAGCTCAGCGTACTGCCTGTGCTTGTGAGGTCACAGCAGACTCAGTGCCTCAGAGGAAAGTGTCTAGTGCCCCCTGCTGGCTGTGCTTGTGAGGTCACAGCAGCCTCAGTGCCCCCTAGGCCAGTGCCATGCTGAACGCTGCTGGCTGTGCTTCTGAGGTCACAGCAGCCGCAGTGCCTCCTCTGCCAGTGGCAGTCTCATGGCTGCTGTCTGTGCTTGTGAGGTCACAGCAGCCTCAGTGCCTCATAGGTTACTGTTCACAGCCCCCTGCTGGCTTTACTTGTGAGGTCACAGCAGCCTCAGTGCCCCTGAGGCCAGTGCCATGCTCATGGCTGCTGGCTGTACTTGTGAGCTCACAGAAGCCTCAGTGCCCCCTAGGCCAGTGTCATGCTAATGGCTGTGATTCTGAGGTCACAGCAGCCGCAGTGCCTCCGAGGCCAGTGTCAGGCACATGGCTGCTGGCTGTGCTTGTGAGGTCACAGCAGCCTCAGTGCCTCCTCTGGCAGAGGCAGGCTCATGGCTGCTGGCTGTGCTTGTGAGGTCACAGCAGCCTGAGTGCCTCCGAGGCCAGAGCTAGTCTCATGGCTGCTGGCTGTGCTTGTGAGGTCACAGCAGCCTCAGTGCCCCCTAGGCCAGTGCCATGCTCAACGCTGCTGGCTGTGCTTGTGAGGTCACAGCAGACTCAGTGCCTCCTAGACCAGTGGCAGGCTCCTGATTGCTGGCTGTGCTTGTGAGGTCACAGCAGCCTCAGTGCCTCCTAGGTTAGTGTCCAGTGCCCCCTGCTGGCTGTGCTTGTGAGGTCACAGCAGCCTCAGTGCCCCCTAGGCCAGTGCCATGCTGAACACTGCTGGCTGTGCTTCTGAGGTCACAGCAGCCTCAGTGCCTCCTCTGCCAGTGGCAGTCTCATGGCTGCTGGCTGTGCTTGTGAGGTCACAGCAGCCTCAGTGCCTCATAGGTTACTGTTCACAGCCCCCTGCTGGCTTTACTTGTGAGGTCACAGCAGCCTCAGTGCCCCTGAGTCCAGTGCCATGCTCATGGCTGCTGGCTGTACTTGTGAGCTCACAGCAGCCTCAGTGCCTCTAAGGCCAGTGGCAGGCTCATGGCTGCTGGCTGTGCTTGTGAGGTCACAGCAGCCTCAGTGCCTCATAGGTTACTGTTCACAGCCCCCTGCTGGCTGTGCTTGTGAGGTCACAGCAGCCTGAGTGCCCCCTAGGCCAGTGGCAGGCCCATGACTGCTGGCTGTGCTTGTGAGGTCACAGCAGCCTGAGTGCCTCCGAGGCCAGTGCTAGTCTCATGGCTGCTGGCTGTCCTTGTGAGGTCACAGCAGCCTCAGTGCCTCCTCTGGCAGAGGCAGGCTCATGGCTGCTGGCTGTGCTTGTGAGGTCACAGCAGACTCAGTGCCTCCTAGACCAGTGGCAGGCTCCTGATTGCTGGCTGTGCTTGTGAGGTCACAGCAGCCTCAGTGCCTCCTAGGTTAGTGTCCAGTGCCCCCTGCTGGCTGTGCTTGTGAGGTCACAGCAGCCTCAGTGCCCCCTAGGCCAGTGCCATGCTGAACACTGCTGGCTGTGCTTCTGAGGTCACAGCAGCCTCAGTGCCTCCTCTGCCAGTGGCAGTCTCATGGCTGCTGGCTGTGCTTGTGAGGTCACAGCAGCCTCAGTGCCTCATAGGTTACTGTTCACAGCCCCCTGCTGGCTTTACTTGTGAGGTCACAGCAGCCTCAGTGCCCCTGAGTCCAGTGCCATGCTCATGGCTGCTGGCTGTACTTGTGAGCTCACAGCAGCCTCAGTGCCTCTAAGGCCAGTGGCAGGCTCATGGCTGCTGGCTGTGCTTGTGAGGTCACAGCAGCCTCAGTGCCTCATAGGTTACTGTTCACAGCCCCCTGCTGGCTGTGCTTGTGAGGTCACAGCAGCCTGAGTGCCCCCTAGGCCAGTGGCAGGCCCATGACTGCTGGCTGTGCTTGTGAGGTCACAGCAGCCTGAGTGCCTCCGAGGCCAGTGCTAGTCTCATGGCTGCTGGCTGTCCTTGTGAGGTCACAGCAGCCTCAGTGCCTCCTCTGGCAGAGGCAGGCTCATGGCTGCTGGCTGTGCTTGTGAGGTCACAGCAGACTCAGTGCCTCTAAGGCCAGTGGCAGGCTCATGGCTGCTGGCTGTGCTTGTGAGGTCACAGCAGACTCAGTGCCCCCTAGGCCAGTGCCATGCTCAACGCTGCTGGCTGTGCTTGTGAGGTCACAGCAGCCTCAGTGCCTCCTCTACCAGTGGCAGTCTCATGGCTGCTGGCTGTGCTTGTGAGGTCACAGCAGACTCAGTGCCTCTAAGGCCAGTGGCAGGCTCATGGCTGCTGGCTGTGCTTGTGAGGTCACAGCAGCCTCAGTGCCTCCTCTGCCAGTGGCAGTCTCATGGCTGCTGGCTGTGCTTGTGAGGTCACAGCAGCCTAAGTGCCTCCTCTGCCAGTGGCAGTCTCATGGCTGCTGGCTGTGCTTGTGAGGTCTCAGCAGCCTCAGTGCCTCATAGGTTACTGTTCACAGCCCCCTGCTGGCTGTACTTGTGAGCTCACAGCAGCCTCAGTGCCTCTGAGGCCAGTTTCAGGCTCATGGCTGCGACCTGTGCTTGTGAGGTCACAGCAGACTCAGTGCCCCCTAGGCCAGTGCCATGCTCAATGCTGCTGGCTGTGTTTGTGAGGTCACAGCAGACTCAGTGCCTCCTAGAGAAGTGTCAGGGTCATGGCTGCTGGCTGTGCTTGTGAGGTCACAGCAGCCTCAGTGCCTCTGAGGCCAGTAGCAGGCTCATGGCTGATGGCTGTACTTGTGAGGTCACAGCACCCTGACTGGCTCTGAGGCCATTGTCAGGCTCATGGCTGCTGGCTGTGGTTGTGAGGTCACAGCAGCCTCAGTGCCTCATAGGTTAGAGTCCAGTGTCCCCTGCTGGCTGTGCTAGTGAGGTCACAGCAGTCTCAGTGCCTCAAAAGTTAGGGTCCAGCCCCCACTACTGGCTGTGCTTGTAAGGTCACAGCAGCCGCTATGCCTCATAGTTTAGTGTCCAGTGCCCCTTGCTGGCTGTGCTTGTGACGTCACAGCAGACTCAGTGCTCCCTAGGCCAGTGGCAGGCTAATGGATGTGCCTGTGAGGTCACAGCAGCCTCAGTGCCTCTAAGGCCAGTGGCAGGCTCATGGCTGCTGGCTGTGCTTGTGAGGTCACAGCAGCCTCAGTGCCTCATAGGTTACTGTTCACAGCCCCCTGCTGGCTGTGCTTGTGAGGTCACAGCAGCCTGAGTGCCCGCTAGGCCAGTGGCAGGCCCATGACTGCTGGCTGTGCTTGTGAGGTCACAGCAGCCTGAGTGCCTCCGAGGCCAGTGCTAGTCTCATGGCTGCTGGCTGTGCTTGTGAGGTCACAGCAGCCTCAGTGCCTCCTCTGGCAGAGGCAGGCTCATGACTGCTGGCTGTGCTTGTGAGGTCACAGCAGACTGAGTGCCTCTAAGGCCAGTGGCAGGCTCATGGCTGCTGGCTGTGCTTGTGAGGTCACAGCAGCCTCAGTGCCCCCTAGGCCAGTGCCATGCTCAACGCTGCTGGCTGTGCTTGTTAGGTCACAGCAGCCTCAGTGCCTCCTAGACCAGTGTCAGGGTCATGGCTGCTGGCTGTGCTAGTGAGGTCACAGCAACCTCAGTGCCTCCGAGGCCAGTGGCAGGCTCCTGATTGCTGGCTGTGCTTGTGAGGTCACAGCAGCCTCAGTGCCTCCGAGGCCAGTAGCAGGCTCATGGCTGATGGCTGTACTTGTGAGGTCACAGCAGCCTCAGTGCCTCCTCTGCCAGTGTCAGGCTCATGGCTGCTGCCTGTGCTTGTGAGGTCACAGCAGCCTCAGTGCCTCATAGGTTAGTGTCCAGCTCAGCGTACTGCCTGTGCTTGTGAGGTCACAGCAGACTCAGTGCCTCAGAGGAAAGTGTCTAGTGCCCCCTGCTGGCTGTGCTTGTGAGGTCACAGCAGCCTCAGTGCCCCCTAGGCCAGTGCCATGCTGAACGCTGCTGGCTGTGCTTCTGAGGTCACAGCAGCCGCAGTGCCTCCTCTGCCAGTGGCAGTCTCATGGCTGCTGTCTGTGCTTGTGAGGTCACAGCAGCCTCAGTGCCTCATAGGTTACTGTTCACAGCCCCCTGCTGGCTTTACTTGTGAGGTCACAGCAGCCTCAGTGCCCCTGAGGCCAGTGCCATGCTCATGGCTGCTGGCTGTACTTGTGAGCTCACAGAAGCCTCAGTGCCCCCTAGGCCAGTGCCATGCTCATGGCTGCTGGCTGTACTTGTGAGCTCACAGCAGCCTCAGTGTCCCCTAGGCCAGTGTCATACTAATGGCTGTGCTTGTGAGGTCACAGCAGCCGCAGTGCCTCCGAGGCCAGTGGCAGGGTCTTGGTTGCTGGCTGTGCTTGTGAGGTCACAGCAGCCTCAGTGCCCCCTAGACCAGTGCCATGCTCAACGCTGCTGGCTGTGCTGGTGAGGTCACAGCAGCCTCAGTGCCTCCTCTGCCAGTGGCAGTCTCATGGCTGCTGGCTGTGCTTGTGAGGTCACAGCAGCCTCAGTGCCTCATAGGTTACTGTTCACAGCCCCCTGCTGGCTTTACTTGTGAGGTCACAGCAGCCTCAGTGCCCCTGAGGCCAGTGCCATGCTCATGGCTGCTGGCTGTACTTGTGAGCTCACAGCAGCCTCAGTGCCCCCTAGGCCAGTGTCATGCTAATGGCCGTGATTCTGAGGTCACAGCAGCCGCAGTGCCTCCGAGGCCAGTGTCAGGCTCATGGCTGCTGGCTGTGCTTGTGAGGTCACAGCAGCCTGAGTGCCTCCGAGGCCAGTGCTAGTCTCATGGCTGCTGGCTGTCCTTGTGAGGTCACAGCAGCCTCAGTGCCTCCTCTGGCAGAGGCAGGCTCATGGCTGCTGGCTGTGCTTGTGAGGTCACAGCAGACTCAGTGCCTCTAAGGCCAGTGGCAGGCTCATGGCTGCTGGCTGTGCTTGTGAATTCACAGCAGCCTCAGTGCCCCCTAGGCCAGTGCCATGCTCAACGCTGCTGGCTGTGCTTGTGAGGTCACAACAGACTCCGTGCCTCCGAGGCCAGTGTCAGGGTCATGGCTGCTGGCTGTGCTTGTGAGGTCACAGCAGACTCAGTGCCTCTAAGGCCAGTGGCAGGCTCATGGCTGCTGGCTGTGCTTGTGAGTTCACAGCAGCCTCAGTGCCCCCTAGGCCAGTGCCATGCTCAACGCTGCTGGCTGTGCTTGTGAGGTCACAACAGACTCCGTGCCTCCGAGGCCAGTGGCAGGCTCCTGATTGCTGGCTGTGCTTGTGAGGTCACAGCAGCCTCAGTGCCTCCTAGGTTAGTGTCCAGTGCCCCCTGCTGGCTGTGCTTGTGAGGTCACAGCAGCCTCAGTGCCCCCTAGGCCAGTGCCATGCTGAACACTGCTGGCTGTGCTTCTGAGGTCACAGCAGCCTCAGTGCCTCCTCTGCCAGTGGCAGTCTCATGGCTGCTGGCTGTGCTTGTGAGGTCACAGCAGCCTCAGTGCCTCATAGGTTACTGTTCACAGCCCCCTGCTGGCTTTCCTTGTGAGGTCACAGCAGCCTCAGTGCCCCTGAGTCCAGTGCCATGCTCATGGCTGCTGGCTGCACTGGTGAGGTCTCAGCAGCCTCAGTTTCACCTCTGCCAGTGGCAGTCTCATGGCTGCTGGCTGTGCTTGTGAGGTCACAGCAGCCTCAGTGCCTCATAGGTTAGTGTCCAGCTCAGCGTACTGCCTGTGCTTGTGAGGTCACAGCAGACTCAGTGCCTCAGAGGAAAGTGTCTAGTGCCCCCTGCTGGCTGTGCTTGTGAGGTCACAGCAGCCTCAGTGCCCCCTAGGCCAGTGCCATGCTGAACGCTGCTGGCTGTGCTTCTGAGGTCACAGCAGCCTCAGTGCCTCCTCTGCCAGTGGCAGTCTCATGGCTGCTGTCTGTGCTTGTGAGGTCACAGTAGCCTCAGTGCCTCATAGGTTACTGTTCACAGCCCCCTGCTGGCTTTACTTGTGAGGTCACAGCAGCCTCAGTGCCCCTGAGGCCAGTGCCATGCTCATGGCTGCTGGCTGTACTTGTGAGCTCACAGCAGCCTCAGTGCCCCCTAGGCCAGTGTCATGCTAATGGCTGTGATTCTGAGGTCACAGCAGCCGCAGTGCATCCGAGGCCAGTGTCAGGCTCATGGCTGCTGGCTGTGCTTGTGAGGTCACAGCAGCCTGAGTGCCTCCGAGGCCAGTGCTAGTCTCATGGCTGCTGGCTGTCCTTGTGACGTCACAGCAGCCTCACTGCCTCCGAGGTTAGTGTTCAGTGCCCCCGCTGGCTGTCCTTGTGAGGTCACAGCAGCCTCAGTGCCTCCTCTGGCAGAGGCAGGCTCATGGCTGCTGGCTGTGCTTGTGAGGTCACAGCAGACTCAGTGCCTCTAAGGCCAGTGGCAGGCTCATGGCTGCTGGCTGTGCGTGTGAGGTCACAGCAGACTCAGTGCCCCCTAGGCCAGTGCCATGCTCAAGGCTGCTGGCTGTGCTTGGGAGGTCACAGCAGCCTCAGTGCCTCCTCGGCCAGTGGCAGTCTCATGGCTGCTGGCTGTGCTTGTGAGGTCACAGCAGACTCAGTGCCTCCTCTGCCAGTGGCAGTCTCATGGCTGCTGGCTGTGCTTGTGAGGTCACAGCAGCCTAAGTGCCTCCTCTGCCAGTGGCAGTCTCATGGCTGCTGGCTGTGCTTGTGAGGTCACAGCAGCCTAAGTGCCTCCTCTGCCAGTGGCAGTCTCATGGCTGCTGGCTGTGCTTGTGAGGTCTCAGCAGCCTCAGTGCCTCATAGGTTACTGTTCACAGCCCCCTGCTGGCTGTACTTGTGAGCTCACAGCAGCCTCAGTGCCTCTGAGGCCAGTTTCAGGCTCATGGCTGCGACCTGTGCTTGTGAGGTCACAGCAGACTCAGTGCCCCCTAGGCCAGTGCCATGCTCAATGCTGCTGGCTGTGTTTGTGAGGTCACAGCAGACTCAGTGCCTCCTAGAGAAGTGTCAGGGTCATGGCTGCTGGCTGTGCTTGTGAGGTCACAGCAGCCTCAGTGCCTCTGAGGCCAGTAGCAGGCTCATGGCTGATGGCTGTACTTGTGAGGTCACAGCACCCTGACTGGCTCTGAGGCCATTGTCAGGCTCATGGCTGCTGGCTGTGGTTGTGAGGTCACAGCAGCCTCAGTGCCTCATAGGTTAGAGTCCAGTGTCCCCTGCTGGCTGTGCTAGTGAGGTCACAGCAGTCTCAGTGCCTCAAAAGTTAGGGTCCAGCCCCCACTACTGGCTGTGCTTGTAAGGTCACAGCAGCCGCTATGCCTCATAGTTTAGTGTCCAGTGCCCCTTGCTGGCTGTGCTTGTGACGTCACAGCAGACTCAGTGCTCCCTAGGCCAGTGGCAGGCTAATGGATGTGCCTGTGAGGTCACAGCAGCCTCAGTGCCTCTAAGGCCAGTGGCAGGCTCATGGCTGCTGGCTGTGCTTGTGAGGTCACAGCAGACTCAGTGCCTCATAGGTTACTGTTCACAGCCCCCTGCTGGCTGTGCTTGTGAGGTCACAGCAGCCTGAGTGCCCCCTAGGCCAGTGGCAGGCCCATGACTGCTGGCTGTGCTTGTGAGGTCACAGCAGCCTGAGTGCCTCCGAGGCCAGTGCTAGTCTCATGGCTGCTGGCTGTCCTTGTGAGGTCACAGCAGCCTCAGTGCCTCCTCTGGCAGAGGCAGGCTCATGGCTGCTGGCTGTGCTTGTGAGGTCACAGCAGACTGAGTGCCTCTAAGGCCAGTGGCAAGCTCATGGCTGCTGGCTGTGCTTGTGAGGTCACAGCAGCCTCAGTGCCCCCTAGGCCAGTGCCATGCTCAACGCTGCTGGCTGTGCTTGTTAGGTCACAGCAGCCTCAGTGCCTCCTAGACCAGTGTCAGGGTCATGGCTGCTGGCTGTGCTAGTGAGGTCACAGCAACCTCAGTGCCTCCGAGGCCAGTGGCAGGCTCCTGATTGCTGGCTGTGTTTGTGAGGTCACAGCAGCCTCAGTGCCTCCGAGGCCAGTAGCAGGCTCATGGCTGATGGCTGTACTTGTGAGGTCACAGCAGCCTCAGTGTCTCCTAGGCCAGTGCCATGCTCAACGCTGCTGGCTGTGCTTGTGAGGTCACAGCAGACTCAGTGCCTCCTAGACCAGTGTCAGGGTCATGGCTGCTGGCTGTGCTAGTGAGGTCACAGCAACCTCAGTGCCTCCGAGGCCAGTGGCAGGCTCCTGATGGCTGGCTGTGCTTGTGAGGTCACAGCAGCCTCAGTGCCTCCTAGGTTAGTGTCCAGTGCCCCCTGCTGGCTGTGCTTGTGAGGTCACAGCAGCCTCAGTGCCCCCTAGGCCAGTGCCATGCTGAACACTGCTGGCTGTGCTTCTGATGTCACAGCAGCCTCAGTGCCTCCTCTGCCAGTGGCAGTCTCATGGCTGCTGGCTGTGCTTGTGAGGTCACAGCAGCCTCAGTGCCTCATAGGTTACTGTTCACAGCCCCCTGCTGGCTTTCCTTGTGAGGTCACAGCAGCCTCAGTGCCCCTGAGTCCAGTGCCATGCTCATGGCTGCTGGCTGCACTGGTGAGGTCTCAGCAGCCTCAGTTTCACCTCTGCCAGTGGCAGTCTCATGGCTGCTGGCTGTGCTTGTGAGGTCACAGCAGCCTCAGTGCCTCATAGGTTAGTGTCCAGCTCAGCGTACTGCCTGTGCTTGTGAGGTCACAGCAGACTCAGTGCCTCAGAGGAAAGTGTCTAGTGCCCCCTGCTGGCTGTGCTTGTGAGGTCACAGCAGCCTCAGTGCCCCCTAGGCCAGTGCCATGCTGAACGCTGCTGGCTGTGCTTCTGAGGTCACAGCAGCCGCAGTGCCTCCTCTGCCAGTGGCAGTCTCATGGCTGCTGTCTGTGCTTGTGAGGTCACAGCAGCCTCAGTGCCTCATAGGTTACTGTTCACAGCCCCCTGCTGGCTTTACTTGTGAGGTCACAGCAGCCTCAGTGCCCCTGAGGCCAGTGCCATGCTCATGGCTGCTGGCTGTACTTGTGAGCTCACAGAAGCCTCAGTGCCCCCTAGGCCAGTGTCATGCTAATGGCTGTGATTCTGAGGTCACAGCAGCCGCAGTGCCTCCGAGGCCAGTGTCAGGCACATGGCTGCTGGCTGTGCTTGTGAGGTCACAGCAGCCTCAGTGCCTCCTCTGGCAGAGGCAGGCTCATGGCTGCTGGCTGTGCTTGTGAGGTCACAGCAGCCTGAGTGCCTCCGAGGCCAGTGCTAGTCTCATGGCTGCTGGCTGTGCTTGTGAGGTCACAGCAGCCTCAGTGCCCCCTAGGCCAGTGCCATGCTCAACGCTGCTGGCTGTGCTTGTGAGGTCACAGCAGACTCAGTGCCTCCTAGACCAGTGGCAGGCTCCTGATTGCTGGCTGTGCTTGTGAGGTCACAGCAGCCTCAGTGCCTCCTAGGTTAGTGTCCAGTGCCCCCTGCTGGCTGTGCTTGTGAGGTCACAGCAGCCTCAGTGCCCCCTAGGCCAGTGCCATGCTGAACACTGCTGGCTGTGCTTCTGAGGTCACAGCAGCCTCAGTGCCTCCTCTGCCAGTGGCAGTCTCATGGCTGCTGGCTGTGCTTGTGAGGTCACAGCAGCCTCAGTGCCTCATAGGTTACTGTTCACAGCCCCCTGCTGGCTTTACTTGTGAGGTCACAGCAGCCTCAGTGCCCCTGAGTCCAGTGCCATGCTCATGGCTGCTGGCTGTACTTGTGAGCTCACAGCAGCCTCAGTGCCTCTAAGGCCAGTGGCAGGCTCATGGCTGCTGGCTGTGCTTGTGAGGTCACAGCAGCCTCAGTGCCTCATAGGTTACTGTTCACAGCCCCCTGCTGGCTGTGCTTGTGAGGTCACAGCAGCCTGAGTGCCCCCTAGGCCAGTGGCAGGCCCATGACTGCTGGCTGTGCTTGTGAGGTCACAGCAGCCTGAGTGCCTCCGAGGCCAGTGCTAGTCTCATGGCTGCTGGCTGTCCTTGTGAGGTCACAGCAGCCTCAGTGCCTCCTCTGGCAGAGGCAGGCTCATGGCTGCTGGCTGTGCTTGTGAGGTCACAGCAGACTCAGTGCCTCTAAGGCCAGTGGCAGGCTCATGGCTGCTGGCTGTGCTTGTGAGGTCACAGCAGACTCAGTGCCCCCTAGGCCAGTGCCATGCTCAACGCTGCTGGCTGTGCTTGTGAGGTCACAGCAGCCTCAGTGCCTCTAAGGCCAGTGGCAGGCTCATGGCTGCTGGCTGTGCTTGTGAGGTCACAGCAGACTCAGTGCCTCCTCTGCCAGTGGCAGTCTCATGGCTGCTGGCTGTGCTTGTGAGGTCACAGCAGCCTAAGTGCCTCCTCTGCCAGTGGCAGTCTCATGGCTGCTGGCTGTGCTTGTGAGGTCACAGCAGCCTAAGTGCCTCCTCTGCCAGTGGCAGTCTCATGGCTGCTGGCTGTGCTTGTGAGGTCTCAGCAGCCTCAGTGCCTCATAGGTTACTGTTCACAGCCCCCTGCTGGCTGTACTTGTGAGCTCACAGCAGCCTCAGTGCCTCTGAGGCCAGTTTCAGGCTCATGGCTGCGACCTGTGCTTGTGAGGTCACAGCAGACTCAGTGCCCCCTAGGCCAGTGCCATGCTCAATGCTGCTGGCTGTGTTTGTGAGGTCACAGCAGACTCAGTGCCTCCTAGAGAAGTGTCAGGGTCATGGCTGCTGGCTGTGCTTGTGAGGTCACAGCAGCCTCAGTGCCTCTGAGGCCAGTAGCAGGCTCATGGCTGATGGCTGTACTTGTGAGGTCACAGCACCCTGACTGGCTCTGAGGCCATTGTCAGGCTCATGGCTGCTGGCTGTGGTTGTGAGGTCACAGCAGCCTCAGTGCCTCATAGGTTAGAGTCCAGTGTCCCCTGCTGGCTGTGCTAGTGAGGTCACAGCAGTCTCAGTGCCTCAAAAGTTAGGGTCCAGCCCCCACTACTGGCTGTGCTTGTAAGGTCACAGCAGCCGCTATGCCTCATAGTTTAGTGTCCAGTGCCCCTTGCTGGCTGTGCTTGTGACGTCACAGCAGACTCAGTGCTCCCTAGGCCAGTGGCAGGCTAATGGATGTGCCTGTGAGGTCACAGCAGCCTCAGTGCCTCTAAGGCCAGTGGCAGGCTCATGGCTGCTGGCTGTGCTTGTGAGGTCACAGCAGCCTCAGTGCCTCATAGGTTACTGTTCACAGCCCCCTGCTGGCTGTGCTTGTGAGGTCACAGCAGCCTGAGTGCCCGCTAGGCCAGTGGCAGGCCCATGACTGCTGGCTGTGCTTGTGAGGTCACAGCAGCCTGAGTGCCTCCGAGGCCAGTGCTAGTCTCATGGCTGCTGGCTGTGCTTGTGAGGTCACAGCAGCCTCAGTGCCTCCTCTGGCAGAGGCAGGCTCATGACTGCTGGCTGTGCTTGTGAGGTCACAGCAGACTGAGTGCCTCTAAGGCCAGTGGCAGGCTCATGGCTGCTGGCTGTGCTTGTGAGGTCACAGCAGCCTCAGTGCCCCCTAGGCCAGTGCCATGCTCAACACTGCTGGCTGTGCTTGTTAGGTCACAGCAGCCTCAGTGCCTCCTAGACCAGTGTCAGGGTCATGGCTGCTGGCTGTGCTTGTGAGGTCACAGCAACCTCAGTGCCTCCGAGGCCAGTGGCAGGCTCCTGATTGCTGGCTGTGCTTGTGAGGTCACAGCAGCCTCAGTGCCTCCGAGGCCAGTAGCAGGCTCATGGCTGATGGCTGTACTTGTGAGGTCACAGCAGCCTCAGTGCCTCCTCTGCCAGTGTCAGGCTCATGGCTGCTGCCTGTGCTTGTGAGGTCACAGCAGCCTCAGTGCCTCATAGGTTAGTGTCCAGCTCAGCGTACTGCCTGTGCTTGTGAGGTCACAGCAGACTCAGTGCCTCAGAGGAAAGTGTCTAGTGCCCCCTGCTGGCTGTGCTTGTGAGGTCACAGCAGCCTCAGTGCCCCCTAGGCCAGTGCCATGCTGAACGCTGCTGGCTGTGCTTCTGAGGTCACAGCAGCCGCAGTGCCTCCTCTGCCAGTGGCAGTCTCATGGCTGCTGTCTGTGCTTGTGAGGTCACAGCAGCCTCAGTGCCTCATAGGTTACTGTTCACAGCCCCCTGCTGGCTTTACTTGTGAGGTCACAGCAGCCTCAGTGCCCCTGAGGCCAGTGCCATGCTCATGGCTGCTGGCTGTACTTGTGAGCTCACAGAAGCCTCAGTGCCCCCTAGGCCAGTGTCATGCTAATGGCTGTGATTCTGAGGTCACAGCAGCCGCAGTGCCTCCGAGGCCAGTGTCAGGCACATGGCTGCTGGCTGTGCTTGTGAGGTCACAGCAGCCTCAGTGCCTCCTCTGGCAGAGGCAGGCTCATGGCTGCTGTCTGTGCTTGTGAGGTCACAGCAGCCTGAGTGCCTCCGAGGCCAGTGCTAGTCTCATGGCTGCTGGCTGTGCTTGTGAGGTCACAGCAGCCTCAGTGCCCCCTAGGCCAGTGCCATGCTCAACGCTGCTGGCTGTGCTTGTGAGGTCACAGCAGACTCAGTGCCTCCTAGACCAGTGGCAGGCTCCTGATTGCTGGCTGTGCTTGTGAGGTCACAGCAGCCTCAGTGCCTCCTAGGTTAGTGTCCAGTGCCCCCTGCTGGCTGTGCTTGTGAGGTCACAGCAGCCTCAGTGCCCCCTAGGCCAGTGCCATGCTGATCACTGCTGGCTGTGCTTCTGAGGTCACAGCAGCCTCAGTGCCTCCTCTGCCAGTGGCAGTCTCATGGCTGCTGGCTGTGCTTGTGAGGTCACAGCAGCCTCAGTGCCTCATAGGTTACTGTTCACAGCCCCCTGCTGGCTTTACTTGTGAGGTCACAGCAGCCTCAGTGCCCCTGAGTCCAGGGCCATGCTCATGGCTGCTGGCTGTACTTGTGAGCTCCCAGCAGCCTCAGTGCCTCATAGGTTACTGTTCACAGCCCCCTGCTGGCTTTACTTCTGAGGTCACAGCAGCCTCAGTGTTCCTGAGGCCAGTGCCATGCTCATGGCTGCTGGCTGTACTTGTGAGCTCGCAGCAGCCTCAGTGCCCCCTAGGCCAGTGTCATGCTCATGGCTGCTGGCGGTGCTTGTGAGGTCACATCAGCCTCAGTGCCTCCTAGGTTAGTGTACAGCGCCCCCTGCTGGCTGTGCTTGTGAGGTCACAGCAGCCTGAGTGCCTCCGAGGCCAGTGCTAGTCTGATGGCTGCTGGCTGTGCTTGTGAGGTCACAGCACCCTCAGTGCCTCCGAGGTTAGTGTTCAGTGCCCCCTGCTGGCTGTGCTTGTGAGGTCACAGCAGCCTCAGTGCCTCCTCTGGCAGAGGCAGGCTCATGGCTGCTGGCTGTGCTTGTCAGGTCACAGCAGACTCAGTGCCTCTAAGGCCAGTGGCAGGCTCATGGCTGCTGGCTGTGCTTGTGAGGTCACAGCAGCCTCAGTGCCCCCTAGGCCAGTGTCATGCTCAACGCTGCTGGCTGTGCTTGTGAGGTCACAGCAGACTCAGTGCCTCCTAGACCAGTGTCAGGGTCATGGCTGCTGGCTGTGCTAGTGAGGTCACAGCAACCTCAGTGCCTCCGAGGCCTGTGGCAGGCTCCTGGTTGCTGGCTGTGCTTGTGAGGTCACAGCAGCCTCAGTGCCTCATAGGTTAGTGTCCAGCGCCCCCTGCTGGCTGTGCTTGTGAGGTCACAGCAGCCGCAGTGCCTCCGAGGCCACTGTCAAGCTTATGGCTGCTGGCTGTGCTTGTGAGGTCACAGCAGCCTGAGTGCCTCCGGGGCCATTGCGAGGTTCATGGCTGCTGGCTGTGCTTCTGAGGTCACAGCAGCCTCAGTGCCTCCTAGGTTACTGTACAGCGCCCCCTGCTGGCTGTGCTTGTGAAGTCACAGCAGCCTGAGTGCCTCCGAGGCCAGTGCTAGTCTCATGGCTGCTGGCTGTGCTTGTGAACGTCACAGCAGCCTCAGTGCCTCATCATTAGTGTTCAGTGCCCCCTGCTGGCTGTCCTTGTGAGGTCACAGCAGCCTCAGTGCCTCCTCTGGCAGAGGCAGGCTCATGGCTGCAACCTGTGCTTGTGAGGTCACAGCATGCTCAGTGCCTCCTCTGGCAGAGGCAGGCTCCTGGCTGCTGGCTGTGCTTGTGAGGTCACAGCAGCCTCAGTGCCTCCTAGACCAGTGTCAGGGTCATGGCTGCTGGCTGTGCTAGTGAGGTCACAGCAACCTCAGTGCCTCCGAGGCCCGTGGCAGGCTCTTGGTTGCTGGCTGTGCTTGTGAGGTCACAGCAGCCTCAGTGCCTCCTAGGTTAGTGTCCAGCGCCCCCTGCTGGCTGTGCTAGTGAGGTCACAGCAACCTCAGTGCCTCCGAGGCCAGTAGCAGGCTCATGGCTGATGGCTGTACTTATCAGGTCACAGCACCCTGACTGGCTCTGAGGCCATTGTCAGGCTCATGGCTGCTGGCTGTTCTTGTGAGGTCACAGCACCCTGAATTCCTCCGAGGCCAGTGGCAGGCTCATGACTGCTGGCTGTGCTTGTGAGGTCACAGCAGCCTCAGTGCCCCTGAGGCCAGTGGCAGGCTCATGGCTGCTGGCTGTACTTGTGAGCTCACAGCAGCCTCAGTGCCCCCTAGGCCAGTGTCATGCTAATGGCTGTGCTTGTGAGGTCAGAGCAGCCGCAGTGCCTCCGAGGCCAGTGTCAGGCTCATGGCTGCTGGCTGTGCTTGTGAGCTCACAGCAGCCTGAGTGCCTCCGGGGCCATTGCGAGGTTCATGGCTGCTGGCTGTGCTGGTGAGGTCACATCAGCCTCAGTGCCTCTAAGGCCAGTGGCAGGCTCATGGCTGCTGGCTGTGCTTGTGAGGTCACAGCAGCCTCAGTGCCTGATAGGTTATCTCCAGTGCCCCCTGCTGGCTGTGCTTGTGAGGTCACAGCAGCCTCAGTGCCTCATCATTAGTGTTCAGTGCCCCCTGCTGGCTGTCCTTGTGAGGTCACAGCAGCCTCAGTGCCTCCTCTGGCAGAGGCAGGCTCATGGCTGCTGGCTGTGCTTGTGAGGTCACAGCAGACTCAGTGCCTCTAAGGCCAGTGGCAGGCTCATGGCTGCTGGCTGTGCTTGTGAGGTCACAGCAGCCTCAGTGCCCCCTAGGCCAGTGCCATGCTCAATGCTGCTGGCTGTGCTTGTGAGGTCACAGCAGCCTCAGTGCCTCCTAGACCAGTGCCATGCTCAACGCTGCTGGCTGTGCTAGTGAGGTCACAGCAGACTCAGTGCCTCCTAGGTTAGTGTCCAGCGCCCCCTGCTGGCTGTGCTTGTGAGGTCACAGCAACATCAGTGCCTCCGAGGCCAGTAGCAGGCTCATGGCTGATGGCTGTGCTTGTGAGGTCACAGCAGCCTCAGTGTCTCCTAGGCCAGTGCCATGCTCATGGCTGCTGGCTACACTGGTGAGGTCTCAGCAGCCTCAGTTTCTCCTCTGCCAGTGGCAGTCTCATGGCTGCTGGCTGTGCTTGTGAGGTCACAGCAGCCTCAGTGCCTCCTAGACCAGTGTCAGGGTCATGGCTGCTGGCTGTGCTAGTGAGGTCACAGCAGACTCAGTGCCTCCTAGGTTAGTGTCCAGCGCCCCCTGCTGGCTGTGCTTGTGAGGTCACAGCAACATCAGTGCCTCTGAGGCCAGTGCTAGTCTCATGGCTGCTGGCTGTGCTTGTGAGGTCACAGCAGCCTCAGTGCCTCATAGGTTACTGTTCAGTGCCCCCTGCTGGCTGTCCTTGTGAGGTCACAGCAGCCTCAGTGCCTCCTCTGGCAGAGGCAGGCTCATGGCTGCTGGCTGTGCTTGTGAGGTCACAGCAGACTCAGTGCCTCTAAGGCCAGTGGCAGGCTCATGGCTGCTGGCTGTGCTTGTGAGGTCACAGCAGCCTCAGTGCCCCCTAGGCCAGTGCCATGCTCAATGCTGCTGGCTGTGCTTGTGAGGTCACAGCAGACTCAGTGCCTCCTAGACCAGTGTCAGGGTCATGGCTGCTGGCTGTGCTAGTGAGGTCACAGCAACCTCAGTGCCTCCGAGGCCCGTGGCAGACTCTTGGTTGCTGGCTGTGTTTGTGAGGTCACAGCAGCCTCAGTGCCTCATAGGTTAGTGTCCAGCGCCCCCTGCTGGCTGTGCTTGTGAGGTCACAGCAGCCTCAGTGCCTCCGAGGCCAGTAGCAGGCTCATGGCTGCTGGCTGTACTTGTGAGGTCACAGCACCCTGACTGGCTCTGAGGCCATTGTCAGGCGCATGGCTGCTGCCTGTGCTTGTGAGGTCACAGCAGCCTCAGTGCCTCATAGGTTAGTGTCCAGCGCAGCGTACTGCCTGTGCTTGTGAGGTCACAGCAGATTCAGTGTCTCTAAGGCCAGTGTCAAGCTCATGGCTGCTGGCTGTACTTGTGAGGTCACAGCAGCCTCAGTGCCACCTAGGCCAGTGCCATGCTGAACGCTGCTGGCTGTGCTTGTGAGGTCACAGCAGCCTCAGTGCCTCCTCTGCCAGTGGCAGTCTCATGGCTGCTGGCTGTTCTTGTGAGGTCACAGCAGCCTCAGTGCCCCTGAGGCCAGTGGCAGGCTCATGGCTGCTGGCTGTACTTGTGAGCTCACAGCAGCCTCAGTGCCCCCTAGGCCAGTGTCATGCTAATGGCTGTGCTTGTGAGGTCACAGCAGCCGCAGTGCCTCCGGGGCCATTGCGAGGTTCATGGCTGCTCACTGTGCTTCTGAGGTCACCTCAGCCTCAGTGCCTCCTAGGTTAGTGTACAGCGCCCCCTGCTGGCTGTGCTTGTGAGGTCACAGCAGCCTGAGTGCCTCCGAGGCCAGTGCTAGTCTCATGGCTGCTGGCTGTGCTTGTGAACGTCACAGCAGCCTCAGTGCCTCCTCTGGCAGAGGCAGGCTCATGGCTGCGACCTCTGCTTGTGAGGTCACAGCAGACTCAGTGCCTCCTCTACCAGTGGCAGTCTCATGGCTGCTGGCTGTGCTTGTGAGGTCACAGCAGACTCAGTGCCTCCTAGACCAGTGTCAGGGTCATGGCTGCTGGCTGTGCTAGTGAGGTCACAGCAACCTCATTGCCTCCGAGGCCCGTGGCAGGCTCTTGATTGCTGGCTGTGCTTGTGAGGTCACAGCAGACTCAGTGCCTCCTAGGTTAGTGTCCAGCGCCCCCTGCTGGCAGTGCTTGTGAGGTCACAGCAACCTCAGTGCCTCCGAGGCCAGTAGCAGGCTCATGGCTGCTGGCTGTACTTGTGAGCTCACAGCACCCTGACTGGCTCTGAGGCCCTTGTCAGGCTCATGGCTGATGGCTGTGCTTGTGAGGTCACAGCAGCCTCAGTGTCTCCTAGGCCAGTGCCATGCTCATGGCTGCTGGCTGCACTGGTGAGGACTCAGCAGCCTCAGTTTCTCCTCTGCAAGTGGCAGTCTCATGGCTGCTGGCTGTGCTTGTGAGCTCACAGCAGCCTGAGTGCCTCATAGGTTAGCGTCCAGCGCCCCCTGCTGGCTGTTCTTGTGAGGTCACAGCACCCTGAATTCCTCCGAGGCCGGTGGCAGGCTCATGACTGCTGGCTGTGCTTGTGAGGTCACTGCAGCCTCAGTGCCTCAGAGGAAAGTGTCCCGTGCCCCCTGCTGGCTGTCCTTGTGAGGTCACAGCAGCCTCAGTGCCTCCTCTGGCAGAGGCAGGCTCATGGCTGCGACCTGGCTTGTGAGGTCACAGCAGACTCAGTGCCTCCTAGGTTAGTGTCCAGCGCAGCGTACTGCCTGTGCTTGTGAGATCACAGCAGACTCAGTGCCTCAGAGGAAAAGTGTCTAGTGCCCCCTGCTGGCTGTCCTTGTGAGGTCTCAGCAGACTCAGTGGCTCTAAGGCCAGTGGCAGGCTCATGGCTGCTGGCTGTGCTTGTGAGGTCTCAGCAGCCTCAGTGCCCCTGAGGCCAGTACCATGCTCATGGCTGCTGGCTGTACTTGTGAGCTCACAGCAGCCTCAGTGCCCCCTAGGCCAGTGTCATGCTAATGGCTGTGCTTGTGAGGTCACAGCAGCCTGAGTGCCTCCGAGGCCAGTGCTAGTCTCATGGCTGCTGGCTGTGCTTGTGACGTCACAGCAGCCTCAGTGCCTCCGAGGAAAGTGTCCAGTGTCCCCTGCTGGCTGTGCTTGTGAGGTCACAGCAGACTCAGTGTCTCCTAGGCCAGTGGCAGGCTCATGGCTGCTGGCTGTGCTTGTGAGGTCACAGCAGCCTCAGTGCCCCCTAGGCCTGTGCCTTGCTCAACGCTGCTGGCTGTGTTTGTGAGGTCACAGCAGCCTCTGTGCCTCCTCTGCCAGTGGCAGACTCACGGCTGCGGGCTGTGCTTGTGAGGTCACAGCAGCCTCAGTGCCTCTGAGGCCAGTGCTAGTCTCATGGCTGCTGGCTGTGCTTGTGAGGTCACAGCAGCCTCATTGCCTCCGAGGTTAGTGTTCAGTGCCCCCTGCTGGCTGTGCTTGTGAGGTCACAGCAGCCTCAGTGCCCCCTAGGCCAGTGCCATGCTCAACGCTGCTGGCTGTGCTTGTGAGGTCACAGCAACCTCAGTGCCTCCAAGGCCAGTAGCAGGCTCAAGGCTGATGGCTGTACTTACGAGGTCACAGCATCCTGACTGGGTCTGAGGCCATTGTCAGGCTCATGGCTGCTGGCTGTGCTTGTGAGGTCACAGCACCCTGAATACCTCCAAGGCCAGTGGCAGGCTCATGACTGCTGGCTGTGCTTGTGAGGTCACAGCAGCCTCAGTGCCTCCTAGGTTAGTGTCCAGCAGCCCCCGCTGGCTGTGCTTGTGAGGTCACAGCAGCCTCAGTGCCTCATAGGTTAGTGTCCAGCGCAGCGTACTGCCTGTGCTTGTGAGGTCACAGCAGATTCAGTGTCTCTAAGGCCAGTGGCAGGCTCATGGCTGCTGGCTGTGCTTGTGAGCTCACAGCAGCCTCAGTGCCCCCTAGGCCAGTGTCATGCTAATGGCTGTGATTGTGAGGTCACAGCAGCCGCAGTGCCTCCGAGGCCAGTGGCAGGCTCATGGCTGCTGGCTGTGCTTGTGAGGTCACAGCAGCCTGAGTGCCTCCGGGGCCATTGCGAGGTTCATGGCTGCTCACTGTGCTTGTGAGGTCACATCAGCCTCAGTGCCTCCTAGGTTAGTGTTCAGTTCCCCCTGCTGGCTGTCCTTGTGAGGTCACAGCAGCCTGAGTGCCTCTGAGGCCAGTGCTAGTCTCATGGCTGCTGGCTGTGCTTGTGAGGTCACAGCAGCCTCAGTGCCTCCGAGGTTAGTGTTCAGTGCCCCCTGCTGCCTGTGCTTGTGAGGTCACAGCAGCCTCAGTGCCCCCTAGGCCAATGCCATGCTCAACTCTGCTGGCTGTGCTTGTGAGGTCACAGCAGACTCAGTGCCTCCTAGACCAGTGTCAGGGTCATGGCTGCTGGCTGTGCTAGTGAGGTCACAGCAACCTCAGTGCCTCCGAGGCCCGTGGCAGGCTCTTGGTTGCTGGCTGTGCTTGTGAGGTCACAGCAGCCTCAGTGCCTCATAGGTTAGTGTCCAGCGCCCCCTGCTGGCTGTGCTTCTGATGTCACAGCAACCTCTGTGCCTCCTAGGCCAGGGCCATGCTCCTGGCTGCTGGTTGTGCTTGTGAGGTCACAGCAGCCTCATTGCCTCCGAGGCCAGTGGCAGGCTCATGGTTGCTGGCTGTGCTTTACTTGTGAGGTCACATCAGCCTCAGTGCCTCCTAGGTTTGTGTCCAGTGCCCCCTGCTGGCTGTGCTTGTGAGGTCACAGCAGCCTCAGTGCCTCCGAGGCCAGTGGCAGGATTATGGCTGCTGTCTGTGCTTGTCACGTCACAGCAGCCTGAGTGCCTCCCAGGCCAGCGGCACGCTCATGGCTGCTGGCTGTGCTTATGAGGTCACAGCAGCCTCAGTGTCTCTAAGGCCAGTGTCAGGCTCATGGCTGCTGCCTGTGCTTGTGAGGTCACAGCAGACTCAGGGCCTCCGAGGCCAGTGTCAGGTTCATGGCTGCTGACTGTGTTTATGACGTCACAGCAGCCTCAGTTCCTCAACGGTTACTACACAGCGCCCCCTGCTGGCTGTGCTTGTGAGGTCACAGCAGCCGCAGGGCCTCCGAGGACAGATCCAGATTCATGGCTGATGGCTGTGCTTGTGAGGTCACAGCAGCCACACTGCCTCCTATGTCAGTGGCAGGTTCATGGCTGCTGGCTGTGCTTGTGAGGTCACAGCAACCTCAATGCCTGAAAGGTTAGTATACAGCGACCCCTGCTGGCAGTGCTTGTGAGGCCACAGCAGCCTGAGTGCCTCATAGGCCAGTGGCAGGATCATGGCTGCTGCATGTGCTTGTGATGTCACAGCAGCCGCAGGGCCTCCGAGGCCAGTGGCAGGCTGCTGGCTGCTGGCTGTGCTAGTGATGTCACAGCAGCCTCAGAGCCTCTGAGGCCAGTGGCAGGCTCCTGGCTGCTGCCTGTGCTTGTGAGGTCACAGCAGCCTGAGTTCCTCCGAGGCCAGTGGCAGGGTCCTGGCTGCTGGCTGAACTTGTGAGAGCACAGTAGCTTGAGTGCCTCTGAGGCCGGGGGCAAGCTCATGGCACATGGCTGAGCTAGTGAGGTCACAGCAGCCTCAGTTTCTCTCAGGCCGGTGGCAGGCTCCTGGCTGCTGGCTGTGCTGGTGAGGTCACAGCAGCCTCAGTGCCTCCTAGGCCTGTGGCAGGCCCATGACTGCTGGCTGTGCTTGTGAGGTCACAGCAGCCTCACCCCCTCCTAGTCCACTGGCAGGTTCATGGTTGCTGGCTGTGCTTGTGAGGTCACAGCAGCCTGAGTTCCTCCTAGGCCAGTGGCAGGCTCATGGCTGCTAGCGGTGCTTGTGAGGTCACAGCAGCCTCAGTGCCTCATAGGTTAGTCTACAGCACCCCCTGCTGGCTGTGCTTGTGAGGTCACAGCAGCCTCAGTGCCCCCTAGGCCAGTGGCAGGATTATGGCTGCTGGCTGTGCTTGTCAGGTCACAGCAGCCTGAGTGCCTCCCAGGCCAGCGGCACGCTCATGGCTGCTGTCATTGCTTATGATGTCACAGCAGCCTCAGTGCCTCCTAGGCCAGGGGCAGGCTCATGGCTGCTGTCTGTGCTTGTGAGGTCACAGCAGGCGCAGGGCCTCCGAGGACAGATCCATGTTCATGGCTGATGGCTGTGCTTGTGAGGTCACAGCAGCCTCAGTGTCTCTGAGGCCAAGGGCAGGCTCTTGGCTGCTGGCTGTGCTTGGGAGGTCACAGCAACCTCAATGCCTCAAAGGTTAGTATACAGCGACCCCTGCTGGCAGTGCTTGTGAGGCCACAGCAGCCTGAGTGCCTCATAGGCCAGTGGCAGGATCATGGCTGCTGCATGTGCTTGTGACGTCACAGCAGCCGCAGTGTCTCCGAGGCCAGTGGCAGGATTATGGCTGCTGCCTGTGCTTGTGAGGTCACAGCAGCCTCAGTTTCTCAAATGTCACTCTACAGTGAGCCCTGCTGGCTGTGCTTATGAGGTCACAGCAGCGTCAGTGCCTCCTAGGCCAGTGGCAGGTTCATGGCTGCTGGCTGTGCTTGTGAGGTCACAGTAGCCTCAGTGTCTCCAAGGCCAGTGGCAGTTTCATGGCTGCTGGCTGTGCTTGTGAGGTCACAGCAACCTCAGTGCCTCAAAGTAGAGTATACAGCGACCCATGCTGGCTGTGCTTGTGAGGTCACAGCAGCCACAGTGCCTCCTAGGCCAGTGGCAGGCTGCTGGCTGCTGGCTGTGCTAGTGATGTCACAGCAGCCTCAGGGCCTCCAAGGCCAGTGGCAGGTTCATGGCTGCTGCGTGTGCTTGTCAGGTCACAGCAGCCTGAGTTCCTCCAAGGCCAGTGCCAGGGTCCTGGCTGCTGGCTGAACTTGTGAGGTCACAGCAGCCTGAGTGACTCCTAGGCCAGTGGCAGGCTCATGGCTGCTGGCTGTGCTTGTGAGGTCACAGCAGCCTCAGTGCCTCAAAAGTTAGTCTACAGCGCCCCCTGCTGGCTGTGCTTGTGAGGTCACAGCAGCCTCAGAGCCTCTGAGGCCAGTGTCAGGCTCATGGCTGCTGCCTGTGCTTGTGAGGTCACAGCAGCCTCAGTGCCTCCAAGGCCAGTGGCAGGGTCCTGGCTGCTGGCTGAACTTGTGAGAGCACAGTAGCCTGAGTGCCTCTGAGGCCAGGGGCAAGCTCATGGCACATGGCTGAGCTAGTGAGGTCACAGCAGCCTAAGTTTCTCTCAGGCCGGTGGCAGGCTCCTGGCTGCTGGCTGTGCTGGTGAGGTCACAGCAGCCTCAGTGCCTCATAGGTTAGTGGCAGGCCCATGACTGCTGGCTGTGCTTGTGAGGTCACAGCAGCCTCACCGCCTCCTAGTCCACTGGCAGGTTCATGGTTGCTGGCTGTGCTTGTGAGGGCACAGTAGCCTGAGTTCCTCCTAGGCCAGTGGCAGGCTCCTGGCTGCTGGCTGTGCTTGTGAGGTCACAGCAGCCTCAGTGCCCCCTAGGCCAGTGGCAGGCCCATGACTGCTGGCTGTGCTTGTGAGGTCACAGCAGCCTCAGTGCCTCCTAGGCCAGTGGCAGGCCCATGACTGCTGGCTGTGCTTGTGAGGTCACAGCAGCCTCAGTGCCTCCTAGGCCAGTGGCAGGCCCATGACTGCTGGCTGTGCTTGTGAGGTCACAGCAGCCTCACCGCCTCCTAGTCCACTGGCAGGTTCATGGCTGCTGGCTGTACTTGTGACGTCACAGCAGCCTCAGTGCCTCATAGGTTAGTAGCAGGCTGATGGCTGCTAGCGGTGCTTGTGAGGTCACAGCAGCCTCAGTGCCTCATAGGTTAGTCTACAGCACCCCCTGCTGGCTGTGCTTGTGAGGTCACAGCAGCCTCAGTGCCTCCTAGGCCAGTGGCAGGATTATGGCTGCTGTGTGTGCTTGTCAGGTCACAGCAGCCTGAGTGCCTCCGAGGCCAGTGTCAGGTTCATGGCTGCTGGCTGTGTTTATGACTTCACAGCAGCTTCAGTTCCTCAACGGTTACTACACAGCGCTCCCTGCTGGCTGTGCTTGTGAGGTCACAGCAGCCTCAGTGCCTCCAAGGCCAGGGGCAGGCTCATGGCTGCTGTCTGTGCTTGTGAGGTCACAGCAACCTCAATGCCTGAAAGGTTAGTATACAGCGACCCCTGCTGGCAGTGCTTGTGACGTCACAGCAGCCGCAGGGCCTCCGAGGCCAGTGGCAGGATTATGGCTGCTGCCTGTGCTTGTGAGGTCACAGCAGCCTCAGGTTCTCAAATGTTACTCTACAGTGAGCCCTGCTGGCTGTGCTTATGAGGTCACAGCAGCCTCAGTGCCTCCTAGGCCAGTGGCAGGCTGCTGGCTGCTGGCTGTGCTAGTGATGTCACAGCAGCCTCAGAGCCTCTGAGGCCAGTGTCAGGCTCATGGCTGCTGGCTGTGCTTGTGAGGTCACAGCAGCCTCAGTGCCTCCAAGGCCAGTGGCAGGGTCCTGGCTGCTGGCTGAACTTGTGAGAGCACAGTAGCCTGAGTGCCTCTGAGGCCAGGGGCAAGCTCATGGCACATGGCTGAGCTAGTGAGGTCACAGCAGCCTCAGTTTCTCTCAGGCCGGTGGCAGGCTCCTGGCTGCTGGCTGTGCTGGTGAGATCACAGCAGCCTCAGTGCCTCATAGGTTAGTGGCAGGCCCATGACTGCTGGCTGTGCTTGTGAGGTCACAGCAGCCTCACCGCCTCCTAGTCCACTGGCAGGTTCATGGTTGCTGGCTGTGCTTGTGAGGGCACAGTAGCCTGAGTTCCTCCTAGGCCAGTGGCAGGCTCCTGGCTGCTGCCTGTGCTTGTGAGGTCACAGCAACCTCAGTGCCTCACAGGTTAGTGGCAGGCTCATGGCTGCTAGCGGTGCTTGTGAGGTCACAGCAGCCTCAGTGCCTCAGAGGTTAGTCTACAGCACCCCCTGCTGGCTGTGCTTGTGAGGTCACAGCAGCCTCAGTGCCCCCTAGGCCAGTGGCAGGATTATGGCTGCTGTCTGTGCTTGTCAGGTCACAGCAGCCTGAGTGCCTCCCAGGCCAGCGGCACGCTCATGGCTGCTGTCGTTGCTTATGAGGTCACAGCAGCCTCAGTGTCTCCAAGGCCAGTGTCAGGCTCATGGCTGCTGCCTGTGCTTGTGAGGTCACAGCAGACTCAGTGCCTCCGAGGCCAGTGTCAGGTTCATGGCTGCTGGCTGTGTTTATGACGTCACAGCAGCCTCAGTTCCTCAACGGTTACTACACAGCGCCCCCTGCTGGCTGTGCTTGTGAGGCCACAGCAGCCTCAGTGCCTCCAAGGCCAGGGGCAGGCTGCTGGCTGCTGTCTGTGCTTGTGAGGTCACAGCAGCCTCAGGGCCTCCAAGGGCAGTGGTAGGCTCATGGCTGCTGCCTGTACTTGTGAGGTCACAGCAGCTTCAGTGCCTCCGAGGGCAGTGGTAGGCTCCTGGCTGCTGCCTTTGCTTGTGAAGTCACAGCACCGTCAGATCCTCACAGGCCAGTGGCAGGCTCATGGCTGCTAGCTGTGCTTGTGAGGTCACAGCAGACTCAGTGCCTCATAGGTTAGTGGCAGGCTCCTGGCTGCGGGCTGTGCTTGTGAGGTCACAGCAGACGTAGGGCCTTGAGGCCAGATCCAGGTTCATGGCTGATGACTGTGCTTGTGAGGTCACAGCAGCCTCAGTGCCTCCTAGGCCAGTGGCAGACTCATGGCTGATGGCTGTGCTTGTGAGGTCACAGCAGCCTCAGTGTCTCCAAGGCCAGGGGCAGGCTCTTGGCTGCTGGTTGTGCTTCTGAGCTCACAGCAGACTAAGTGCCTCCGAGGGCAGTGGTAGGCTCATGGCTGCTGCCTTTGCTTGTGAGGACACAGCAGCAACGTCAGATCCTGACAGCCCAGTGTCAGGCTCATGCATGCTGGCTATGCTTGTGACATCACAGCAGACTCAGTGCCTCATAGGTTAGTGGCAGGCTCATGGCTGCTAGCGGTGCTTGTGAGGTCACAGCAGCCTCACTGCCTCCGTGGCCACTGTCAGTTTCATGGCTGCTGGCTGTGCTTGTCAAGTCACAGCAGCCTCAGTGCCTCCTAGGCCAGTGGCAGGCCCATGACTGCTGGCTGTGCTTGTCAGGTCACAGTAGCCTCACCGCCTCCTAGTCCACTGGCAGGCGCCTGGCTGCTGGCTGTGCTTGTGAGGTCACAGCAGCCTGACTGCCTCCTATGGCAGTGGCAGGCTCCTGGCTGCTGGCTGTGCTTGTGACAACACAGCAGCCTCAGTGCCTCCAAGGCCACTGTCAGGTTCATGGCTGCTGGCTGTGCTTGTGAAGTCACAGCAGCCTCAGTGCCTCCTAGGCCAGTGGCAGGTCATGGCTGCTGCCTGTACTTCTGAGGTCACAGCAGCCTCAGTGCCTCCGAGGGCAGTGGTAGGCTCAGGGCTGCCGCCTTTGCTTGTGAGGACACAGCACCGTCAGATCCTGACAGGCCAGTGTCAGGCTCATGGATGCTGGCTGTGTTTGTGAGGTCACAGCAGACTCAGTGCCTCATAGGTTAGTGGCAGGCTCCTGGCTGCTGGTTGTGCTTGTGAGGTCACAGCAACCTCAGTGCTTCAAAGGTTAGTATACAGCCACCCCTGCTGGCTGTGTTTGTGAGGCCTCAGCAGCCTGAGTGCCTCCTAGGCCAGTGGCAGGATTCTGGCTGCTGCCTGTGCTTGTGAGCTCACTGCAGCCACAGTGCCTCCTAGGCCAGATTTATGCTCATGGCTGCGGCCTGTGCTTGTGAGGTCACAGCAGCCTCACTGCCTCCGTGGCCACTGTCAGTTTCATGGCTGCTGGCTGTGCTTGTGAGGTCACAGCAGCCTCAGTTTCTCAAATGTTACTCTACAGTGAGCCCTGCTGGCTGTGCTTGTGAGGTCACAGCAGCCTCAGGGCCTCCAAGGCCAGTGGCAGGCTCATGGCTGCTGGCTGTGCTTGTGAGGTCACAGCAGCCTCCGTTCCTCCGAGGCCAGTGGCAGGGTCCTGGCTGCTGGCTGAACTTGTGAGAGCACAGTAGCCCGAGTGCCTCTGAGGCCAGGGGCAAGCTCATGGCACATGGCTGAGCTAATGAGGTCACAGCAGCCTCAGTTTCTCTCAGGCCGGTGGCAGGCTCCTGGCTGCTGGCTCTGCTCGTGAGGTCACAGCAGCCTCAGTGCCTCCTAGGCCAGTGGCAGGCTCATGGCTGCTGCGTGTGCTTGTGAGGTCACAGCAGCCTCCGTTCCTCCGAGGCCAGTGGCAGGGTCCTGGCTGCTGGCTGTGCTTGTGAGGGCACAGTAGCCTGAGTGCCTCTGAGGCCAGGGGCAAGCTCATGGCACATGGCTGAGCTAGTGAGGTCACAGCAGCCTCAGTTTCTCTCAGGCCGGTGGCAGGCTCCTGGCTGTTGCCTGTGCTCGTGAGGTCACAGCAGACTCAGTGCCTCCTAGGCCAATGGCAGGCCCATGACTGCTGGCTGTGCTTGTCAGGTCACAGCAGCCTCACCGTCTCCTAGTCCACCGGCAGGTTCATGGCTGCTGGCTGTGCTTGTGAGGCCACAGCAGCCTCAGTGCCTCCGAGGCCAAGGGCAGGCTCTTGGCTGCTGGCTGTGCTTGTGAGGTCATAGCAGCCTCAGTGCCTCCTAGGCCAGTGGCAGGATCATGGCTGCTAGCTGTGCTTGTGAGGTCACAGCAGCCTCAGTGCCTCCGAGGCCAGTGTCAGGCTCCTGGCTGCTGCCTGTGCTTGTGAGATCACAGCAGCCTCAGATCCTGACAGGCCAGTATCAGGCTCATGGATGTTGTTTGTACTTGTGAGGTCACAGCAGCCTCAGTTCCTCATAGGTTAGTGGCAGCCTCATGGCTGCTAGCGCTGCTTGTGAGGTCACAGCAGCCTCAGTGCCTCATAGTTTAGTCTACAGCACCCCCTGCTGCCTGTACTTGTGAGGTCACAGCAACCTCAGTGCCCCCTAGGCCAGTGGCAGGATTATGGCTGCTGTCTGTGCTTGTCAGGTCACAGCAGCCTGAGTGCCTCCTAGGCCAGCGGCAGGCTCATGGCTGCTGCCTGTGCTTGTGAGGTCACAGCAGTCTCAGTGTCTCTAAGGCCAGTGTCAGGCTCATGGCTGCTGCCTGTGTTTGTGAGGTCACAGCACCCTCAGTGCCTCCGAGGCCAGTGTCAGGTTCATGGCTGCTGGCTGTGTTTATGACATCACAGCAGCCTCAGTTCCTCAACGGTTACTCCACAGCGCCCCCTGTTGGCTGTGCTTGTGAGGTCACAGCAGCCTCACTGCCTCATAGGTTAGTCTACAGCGACCCCTGCTGGCTGTGCTTGTGATGTCACAGCAGCCTGAGTGCCTCCTAGACCAGTGACATGCCGAAAGGTGCTGGCTGTGCTTGTGACGTCACAGCAGTTTGAGTGCCTCCTAGGCCAGTTTCATGCTCATGGCTGCTGCCTGTGCTTGTGAGGTCACAGCAGCCTCACTGCCTCCGTGGCCACTGTCAGTTTCATGGCTGCTGGCTGTGCTTGTGAGGTCACAGCAGCCTCAGTTTCTCAAATGTTACTCTACAGTGAGCCCTGCTGGCTGTGGTTATGAGGCCACAGCAGCCACAGTGCCTCCCAGACCAGTGGCAGGCTACTGCCTATGCTAGTGATGTCACAGCAGCCTCAGGGCCTCTGAGGCCAGTGGCAGGTTCATGGCTACTGGCTGTGCTTGTGTGGTCACAGCAGCCTCCGTTCCTCCGAGGCCAGTGGCAGGGTCCTGGCTGCTTGCTGTGCTCATGAGGTGACAGCGGTCTCAGTGCCTTCGAGGCCACTGTCAGGTTCATGGCTGCTGCGTGTGCTTGTGAGGTCAAAGCAGACTCAGTTCCTCATAGGTTAGTCTACAGCGCCCCCTGCTGGCTGTGCTTGTGAGGTCACAGCAGCCTCACTGCCTCCTAGGCCAGTGGCAGGCTGCTGGCTGCTGGCTGTGCTAGTGATGTCACAGCAGCCTCAGAGCCTCTGAGGCCAGTGGCAGGCTCATGGCTGCTGCCTGTACTTCTGAGGTTACAGCAGCCTCAGTGCCTCCTAGGCTAGTGGCAGGTTCATGGCTGCTGCCTGTGCTTGTGAGGTCACAGCAGCCTCAGTGCCTCCTAGGCCAGATCCAGGTTCATGGCTGATGGCTGTGCTTGTGAGGTCACAGCAGCCTCAGGGCCTCTGAGGCCAGTGGCAGTCTCATGGCTGCTGTCTGTGCTTGCGAGGTCACAGCAGCCTCAGTGTCTCCGAGGCCAAGGGCAGGCTCTTGGCTGCTGGTTGTGCTTGTGAGGTCACAGCAACCTCAGTGCCTCAAAGCTTAGTATACAGCGACCCATGCTGGCTGTGCTTATGAGGTCACAGCAGCCACAGTACCTCCTAGGCCAGTGGCAGGCTGCTGGCTGCTGGCTGTGCTAGTGAAGTCACAGCAGACTCAGTGCCTCCAAGGTCACTGTCAGGCTCATGGCTGCTAGCGGTGCTTGTGAGGTCACAGCAGACTCAGTGCCTCAAAGGTTAGTCTACAGTGCCCCCTGTTGGCTGTGCTTGTGAGGTCCCAGCAGCCTCAGTGCCTCCTAGGCCAGCGGCAGGCTCATGGCTGCTGTCTGTGCTTGTCAGGTCACAGCAGCCTGAGTGCCTCCTAGGCCAGCGGCAGGCTCATGGCTGCTGTCGTTGCGTATGAGGTCACAGCAGCCTCAGTGCCTCTGAGGCCAGTGGCAGGCCCATGACTGCTGGCTGTGCTTGTGAGGTCCCAGCACCCTCAGTGCCTCCGAGGCCAGTGTCAGGTTCATGGCTGCTGGCTGTGTTTATGACGTCACAGCAGCCTCAGATCCTCAACGGTTACTCCACAGCGCCCCCTGTTGGCTGTACTTGTGAGGTCACAGCAGCCTCACTGCCTCCAAGGCAAGTGTCAGGCTCATGGCTGCTGTCTGTGCTTGTGAGGTCACAGCAGCCTCAGGGCCTCTGAGGCCAGTGGCAGGCTCCTGGCTGCTGGCTGTACTTCTGAGGTCACAGCAGCCTCAGTGCCTCCTAGGCCAGTGGCAGTCTCATGGCTGCTGCCTGTGCTTGTGAGGTCACAGCAGCCTCAGTTCCTCAACGGTAAGTCCACAGCGCCCCCTGTTGGCTGTGCTTGTGAGGCCAGAGCAGCCTCACTGCCTCATAGGTTAGTCTACAGTGACCTGTGCTGGCTGTGCTTGTGAGGTCACAGCAGCCTCAGTGCCTCCAAGGCCAGTGGCAAGCTCATGGCTGCTGTCTGTGCTTGTGCCGTCACAGCAGCCTCAGGGCCTCTGAGGCCAGTGGCAGGCTCCCGGCTGCTGCCTGTACTTCTGAGGTCACAGCAGCCTAAGTGCCTCCGAGGGCAGTGGTAGGCTCATGGCTGCTGCCTTTGCTTGTGAGGTCACAGCAGCACCGTCAGTTCCTGACAGGCCAGTGTCAGGCTCATGGCTGCTGGCTGTGCTTGTGAGGTCACAGCACCCTCACTGCCTCCGTGGCCGCTGTCAGTTTTATGGCTGCTGGCTGTGCTTGTGAGGTAACAGCAGGCTCAGTTTCTCAAATGTTATTCTACAGTGAGCCCTGCTGGCTGTGCTTATGAGGTCACAGCAGCCACAGTGCCTCCTAGGTCAGTGGCAGGTTCATGTCTGCTGGCTGTGCTTGTGAAGTCACAGCAGCCTCAGTGTCTCCGAGGCCAGTGGCAGTTTCATGGCTGCTGGCTGTGCTTTGAGGTCACAGCAGCCACAGTGCCTCCTAGGCCAGTGGCAGGCTGCTGGCTGCTGCCTGTGCTAGTGATGTCACAGCAGCCTGAGTTCCTCCGAGGCCAGTGCCATGGTCCTGGCTGCTGGCTGAACTTGTGAGAGCACAGTAGCCTGAGTGCCTCTGAGGCCAGGGGCAAGCTCATGGTACATGGCTGAGCTAGTGAGGTCACAGCAGCCTCAGTTTCTCTCAGGCCGGTGGCAGGCTCATGGCTGCTGGCTATGCTTGTGAGGTCACAGCAGCCTGAGTGACTCCTAGGCCAGTGGCAGGCTCATGGCTGCTAGCTGTGCTTGTGAGGTCACAGCAGCCTCAGTGCCTCAAGAGTTAGTCTACAGCGCCCCCTGCTGGTTGTGCTTGTGAGGTCACAGCAGCCTCAGTGCCTCCGAGGCCAGATCCAGGTTCATGGCTGATGGCTGTGCTTGTGAGGTCACAGCAGCCTCAGTGCCTCCAAGGCCAGTGGCAGGGTCCTGGCTGCTGGCTGAACTTGTGAGAGCACAGTAGCGTGAGTGCCTCTGAGGCCAGGGGCAAGCTCATGGCACATGGCTGAGCTAGTGAGGTCACAGCAGCCTCAGTTTCTCTCAGGCCGGTGGCAGGCTCCTGGCTGCTGGCTGTGCTGGTGAGGTCACAGCAGCCTCAGTGCCTCCTAGGCCAGTGGCAGGCCCATGACTGCTGGCTGTGCTTGTGAGGTCACAGCAGCCTCAGTGCCTCCTAGGCCAGTGGCAGGCCCATGACTGCTGGCTGTGCTTGTGAGGTCACAGCAGCCTCACCGCCTCCTAGTTCACTGGCAGGTTCATGGCTGCTGGCTGTGCTTGTGAGGTCACAGCAGCCTCAGTGTCTCCGAGGCCAAGGGCAGGCTCTTGGCTGCTGGCTGTGCTTGGGAGGTCACAGCAACCTCAGTGCCTCATAGGTTAGTCTACAGCACCCCCTGCTGGCAGTGCTTGTGAGGCCACAGCAGCCTGAGTGCCTCATAGGCCAGTGGCAGGATCATGGCTGCTGCATGTGCTTGTGACGTCACAGCAGCCACAGGGCCTCCGAGGCCAGTGGCAGGATTATGGCTGCTGCCTGTGCTTGTGAGGTCACAGCAGCCTCAGTTTCTCAAATGTTACTCTACAGTGAGCCCTGCTGGCTGTGCTTATGAGGTCACAGCAGCCTCAGTGCCTCCTAGGCCGGTGGCAGGCTGCTGGCTGCTGGCTGTGCTCGTGATGTCACAGCAGCCTCAGAGCCTCTGAGGCCAGTGGCAGGCTCATGGCTGCTGCCTGTGCTTGTGAGGTCACAGCAGCCTCCGTTCCTCCGAGGCCAGTGCCAGTGTCCTGGCTGATGGCTGAACTTGTGAGAGCACAATAGCCTGAGTGCCTCTGAGGCCAGGGACAAGCTCATGGCACATGGCTGAGCTAGTGAGGTCACAGCAGCCTCAGTTTCTCTCAGGCCGGTGGCAGGCTCCTGGCTGCTGGCTGTGCTTGTGAGGTCACAGCAGACTCAGGGCCTCCGAGGCCAGTGTCAGGCTCATGGCTGCTGGCTGTGTTTATGACGTCACAGCAGCCTCAGTTCCTCAACGGTTACTACACAGCGCCCCCTGCTGGCTGTGCTTGTGAGGTCACAGCAGCCTCAGTGCCCCCTAGGCCAGTGGCAGGATTATGGCTGCTGTCTGTGCTTCTCAGGTCACAGCAGCCTGAGTGCCTCCAGGCCAGCGGCACGCTCATGGCTGCTGTCGTTGCTTATGAGGTCACAGCAGCCTCAGTGTCTCTAAGGCCAGTGTCAGGTTCATAGCTGCTGGCTGTGTTTATGACGTCACAGCAGCCTCAGATCCTCAACGGTTACTCCACAGCGCCCCCTGCTGGCTGTGCTTGTGAGGTCACAGCAGCCTCAGTGCCTCCAAGGCCAGGGGTAGGCTCATGGCTGCTGTCTGTGCTTGTGAGGTCACAGCAGCCGCAGGGCCTCCGAGGACAGATCCAGGTTCATGGCTGATGGCTGTGCTTGTGAGGTCACAGCAGCCACACTGCCTCCTATGTCAGTGGCAGGTTCATGATTGCTGGCTGTGCTTGTGAGGTCACAGCAGCCTCAGTGCCTCCTAGGCCAGTGGCAGGGTCCTGGCTGCTGGCTGAACTTGTGAGAGCACAGTAGCCTGAGTGCCTCTGAGGCCAGGGGCAAGCTCATGGTACATGGCTGAGCTAGTGAGGTCACAGCAGCCTCAGTTTCTCTCAGGCCGGTGGCAGGCTCCTGGCTGCTGGCTGTGCTGGTGAGGTCACAGCAGCCTCAGTGCCTCCTAGGCCAGTGGCAGGCCCATGACTGCTGGCTGTGCTTGTGAGGTCACAGCAGCCTCAGTGCCTCCTAGGCCAGTGGCAGGCCCATGACTGCTGGCTGTGCTTGTGAGGTCACAGCAGCCTCACCGCCTCCTAGTCCACTGGCAGGTTCATGGCTGCTGGCTGTGCTTGTCAGGTCACAGCAGCCTCAGTGCCTCCTAGGCCAGTGGCAGGCTCCTGGCTGCTGCCTGTGCTTGTGACGTCACAGCAGCCTCAGTGCCTCATAGGTTAGTGGCAGGCTCATGGCTGCTAGCGGTGCTTGTGAGGTCACAGCAGCCTCAGTGCCTCATAGTTTAGTCTACAGCACCCCCTGCTGCCTGTACTTGTGAGGTCACAGCAGCCTCAGTGCCCCCTAGGCCAGTGGCAGGATTATGGCTGCTGTCTGTGCTTGTCAGGTCACAGCAGCCTGAGTGCCTCCTAGGCCAGCGGCAGGCTCATGGCTGCTGCCTGTGCTTGTGAGGTCACAGCAGTCTCAGTGTCTCTAAGGCCAGTGTCAGGCTCATGGCTGCTGCCTGTGTTTGTGAGGTCACAGCACCCTCAGTGCCTCCGAGGCCAGTGTCAGGTTCATGGCTGCTGGCTGTGTTTATGACATCACAGCAGCCTCAGTTCCTCAACGGTTACTCCACAGCGCCCCCTGTTGGCTGTGCTTGTGAGGTCACAGCAGCCTCACTGCCTCATAGGTTAGTCTACAGCGACCCCTGCTGGCTGTGCTTGTGATGTCACAGCAGCCTGAGTGCCTCCTAGACCAGTGACATGCCGAAAGGTGCTGGCTGTGCTTGTGACGTCACAGCAGTTTGAGTGCCTCCTAGGCCAGTTTCATGCTCATGGCTGCTGCCTGTGCTTGTGAGGTCACAGCAGCCTCACTGCCTCCGTGGCCACTGTCAGTTTCATGGCTGCTGGCTGTGCTTGTGAGGTCACAGCAGCCTCAGTTTCTCAAATGTTACTCTACAGTGAGCCCTGCTGGCTGTGGTTATGAGGCCACAGCAGCCACAGTGCCTCCCAGACCAGTGGCAGGCTACTGCCTATGTTAGTGATGTCACAGCAGCCTCAGGGCCTCTGAGGCCAGTGGCAGGTTCATGGCTACTGGCTGTGCTTGTGTGGTCACAGCAGCCTCCGTTCCTCCGAGGCCAGTGGCAGGGTCCTGGCTGCTTGCTGTGCTCATGAGGTGACAGCGGTCTCAGTGCCTTCGAGGCCACTGTCAGGTTCATGGCTGCTGCGTGTGCTTGTGAGGTCAAAGCAGACTCAGTTCCTCATAGGTTAGTCTACAGCGCCCCCTGCTGGCTGTGCTTGTGAGGTCACAGCAGCCTCACTGCCTCCTAGGCCAGTGGCAGGCTGCTGGCTGCTGGCTGTGCTAGTGATGTCACAGCAGCCTCAGAGCCTCTGAGGCCAGTGGCAGGCTCATGGCTGCTGCCTGTACTTCTGAGGTTACAGCAGCCTCAGTGCCTCCTAGGCTAGTGGCAGGTTCATGGCTGCTGCCTGTGCTTGTGAGGTCACAGCAGCCTCAGTGCCTCCTAGGCCAGATCCAGGTTCATGGCTGATGGCTGTGCTTGTGAGGTCACAGCAGCCTCAGGGCCTCTGAGGCCAGTGGCAGTCTCATGGCTGCTGTCTGTGCTTGCGAGGTCACAGCAGCCTCAGTGTCTCCGAGGCCAAGGGCAGGCTCTTGGCTGCTGGTTGTGCTTGTGAGGTCACAGCAACCTCAGTGCCTCAAAGCTTAGTATACAGCGACCCATGCTGGCTGTGCTTATGAGGTCACAGCAGCCACAGTACCTCCTAGGCCAGTGGCAGGCTGCTGGCTGCTGGCTGTGCTAGTGAAGTCACAGCAGACTCAGTGCCTCCAAGGTCACTGTCAGGCTCATGGCTGCTAGCGGTGCTTGTGAGGTCACAGCAGACTCAGTGCCTCAAAGGTTAGTCTACAGTGCCCCCTGTTGGCTGTGCTTGTGAGGTCCCAGCAGCCTCAGTGCCTCCTAGGCCAGCGGCAGGCTCATGGCTGCTGTCTGTGCTTGTCAGGTCACAGCAGCCTGAGTGCCTCCTAGGCCAGCGGCAGGCTCATGGCTGCTGTCGTTGCGTATGAGGTCACAGCAGCCTCAGTGCCTCTGAGGCCAGTGGCAGGCCCATGACTGCTGGCTGTGCTTGTGAGGTCCCAGCACCCTCAGTGCCTCCGAGGCCAGTGTCAGGTTCATGGCTGCTGGCTGTGTTTATGACGTCACAGCAGCCTCAGATCCTCAACGGTTACTCCACAGCGCCCCCTGTTGGCTGTACTTGTGAGGTCACAGCAGCCTCACTGCCTCCAAGGCAAGTGTCAGGCTCATGGCTGCTGTCTGTGCTTGTGAGGTCACAGCAGCCTCAGGGCCTCTGAGGCCAGTGGCAGGCTCCTGGCTGCTGGCTGTACTTCTGAGGTCACAGCAGCCTCAGTGCCTCCTAGGCCAGTGGCAGTCTCATGGCTGCTGCCTGTGCTTGTGAGGTCACAGCAGCCTCAGTTCCTCAACGGTAAGTCCACAGCGCCCCCTGTTGGCTGTGCTTGTGAGGCCAGAGCAGCCTCACTGCCTCATAGGTTAGTCTACAGTGACCTGTGCTGGCTGTGCTTGTGAGGTCACAGCAGCCTCAGTGCCTCCAAGGCCAGTGGCAAGCTCATGGCTGCTGTCTGTGCTTGTGCCGTCACAGCAGCCTCAGGGCCTCTGAGGCCAGTGGCAGGCTCCCGGCTGCTGCCTGTACTTCTGAGGTCACAGCAGCCTAAGTGCCTCCGAGGGCAGTGGTAGGCTCATGGCTGCTGCCTTTGCTTGTGAGGTCACAGCAGCACCGTCAGTTCCTGACAGGCCAGTGTCAGGCTCATGGCTGCTGGCTGTGCTTGTGAGGTCACAGCACCCTCACTGCCTCCGTGGCCGCTGTCAGTTTTATGGCTGCTGGCTGTGCTTGTGAGGTAACAGCAGGCTCAGTTTCTCAAATGTTACTCTACAGTGAGCCCTGCTGGCTGTGCTTATGAGGTCACAGCAGCCACAGTGCCTCCTAGGTCAGTGGCAGGTTCATGTCTGCTGGCTGTGCTTGTGAAGTCACAGCAGCCTCAGTGTCTCCGAGGCCAGTGGCAGTTTCATGGCTGCTGGCTGTGCTTTGAGGTCACAGCAGCCACAGTGCCTCCTAGGCCAGTGGCAGGCTGCTGGCTGCTGCCTGTGCTAGTGATGTCACAGCAGCCTGAGTTCCTCCGAGGCCAGTGCCATGGTCCTGGCTGCTGGCTGAACTTGTGAGAGCACAGTAGCCTGAGTGCCTCTGAGGCCAGGGGCAAGCTCATGGTACATGGCTGAGCTAGTGAGGTCACAGCAGCCTCAGTTTCTCTCAGGCCGGTGGCAGGCTCATGGCTGCTGGCTATGCTTGTGAGGTCACAGCAGCCTGAGTGACTCCTAGGCCAGTGGCAGGCTCATGGCTGCTAGCTGTGCTTGTGAGGTCACAGCAGCCTCAGTGCCTCAAGAGTTAGTCTACAGCGCCCCCTGCTGGTTGTGCTTGTGAGGTCACAGCAGCCTCAGTGCCTCCGAGGCCAGATCCAGGTTCATGGCTGATGGCTGTGCTTGTGAGGTCACAGCAGCCTCAGTGCCTCCAAGGCCAGTGGCAGGGTCCTGGCTGCTGGCTGAACTTGTGAGAGCACAGTAGCGTGAGTGCCTCTGAGGCCAGGGGCAAGCTCATGGCACATGGCTGAGCTAGTGAGGTCACAGCAGCCTCAGTTTCTCTCAGGCCGGTGGCAGGCTCCTGGCTGCTGGCTGTGCTGGTGAGGTCACAGCAGCCTCAGTGCCTCCTAGGCCAGTGGCAGGCCCATGACTGCTGGCTGTGCTTGTGAGGTCACAGCAGCCTCAGTGCCTCCTAGGCCAGTGGCAGGCCCATGACTGCTGGCTGTGCTTGTGAGGTCACAGCAGCCTCACCGCCTCCTAGTTCACTGGCAGGTTCATGGCTGCTGGCTGTGCTTGTGAGGTCACAGCAGCCTCAGTGTCTCCGAGGCCAAGGGCAGGCTCTTGGCTGCTGGCTGTGCTTGGGAGGTCACAGCAACCTCAGTGCCTCATAGGTTAGTCTACAGCACCCCCTGCTGGCAGTGCTTGTGAGGCCACAGCAGCCTGAGTGCCTCATAGGCCAGTGGCAGGATCATGGCTGCTGCATGTGCTTGTGACGTCACAGCAGCCACAGGGCCTCCGAGGCCAGTGGCAGGATTATGGCTGCTGCCTGTGCTTGTGAGGTCACAGCAGCCTCAGTTTCTCAAATGTTACTCTACAGTGAGCCCTGCTGGCTGTGCTTATGAGGTCACAGCAGCCTCAGTGCCTCCTAGGCCGGTGGCAGGCTGCTGGCTGCTGGCTGTGCTCGTGATGTCACAGCAGCCTCAGAGCCTCTGAGGCCAGTGGCAGGCTCATGGCTGCTGCCTGTGCTTGTGAGGTCACAGCAGCCTCCGTTCCTCCGAGGCCAGTGGCAGGGTCCTGGCTGCTGGCTGAACTTGTGAGAGCACAATAGCCTGAGTGCCTCTGAGGCCAGGGACAAGCTCATGGCACATGGCTGAGCTAGTGAGGTCACAGCAGCCTCAGTTTCTCTCAGGCCGGTGGCAGGCTCCTGGCTGCTGGCTGTGCTTGTGAGGTCACAGCAGACTCAGGGCCTCCGAGGCCAGTGTCAGGTTCATGGCTGCTGGCTGTGTTTATGACGTCACAGCAGCCTCAGTTCCTCAACGGTTACTACACAGCGCCCCCTGCTGGCTGTGCTTGTGAGGTCACAGCAGCCTCAGTGCCCCCTAGGCCAGTGGCAGGATTATGGCTGCTGTCTGTGCTTCTCAGGTCACAGCAGCCTGAGTGCCTCCAGGCCAGCGGCACGCTCATGGCTGCTGTCGTTGCTTATGAGGTCACAGCAGCCTCAGTGTCTCTAAGGCCAGTGTCAGGTTCATAGCTGCTGGCTGTGTTTATGACGTCACAGCAGCCTCAGATCCTCAACGGTTACTCCACAGCGCCCCCTGCTGGCTGTGCTTGTGAGGTCACAGCAGCCTCAGTGCCTCCAAGGCCAGGGGTAGGCTCATGGCTGCTGTCTGTGCTTGTGAGGTCACAGCAGCCGCAGGGCCTCCGAGGACAGATCCAGGTTCATGGCTGATGGCTGTGCTTGTGAGGTCACAGCAGCCACACTGCCTCCTATGTCAGTGGCAGGTTCATGATTGCTGGCTGTGCTTGTGAGGTCACAGCAGCCTCAGTGCCTCCTAGGCCAGTGGCAGGGTCCTGGCTGCTGGCTGAACTTGTGAGAGCACAGTAGCCTGAGTGCCTCTGAGGCCAGGGGCAAGCTCATGGTACATGGCTGAGCTAGTGAGGTCACAGCAGCCTCAGTTTCTCTCAGGCCGGTGGCAGGCTCCTGGCTGCTGGCTGTGCTGGTGAGGTCACAGCAGCCTCAGTGCCTCCTAGGCCAGTGGCAGGCCCATGACTGCTGGCTGTGCTTGTGAGGTCACAGCAGCCTCAGTGCCTCCTAGGCCAGTGGCAGGCCCATGACTGCTGGCTGTGCTTGTGAGGTCACAGCAGCCTCACCGCCTCCTAGTCCACTGGCAGGTTCATGGCTGCTGGCTGTGCTTGTCAGGTCACAGCAGCCTCAGTGCCTCCTAGGCCAGTGGCAGGCTCCTGGCTGCTGCCTGTGCTTGTGACGTCACAGCAGCCTCAGTGCCTCATAGGTTAGTGGCAGGCTCATGGCTGCTAGCGGTGCTTGTGAGGTCACAGCAGCCTCAGTGCCTCATAGTTTAGTCTACAGCACCCCCTGCTGCCTGTACTTGTGAGGTCACAGCAGCCTCAGTGCCCCCTAGGCCAGTGGCAGGATTATGGCTGCTGTCTGTGCTTGTCAGGTCACAGCAGCCTGAGTGCCTCCTAGGCCAGCGGCAGGCTCATGGCTGCTGCCTGTGCTTGTGAGGTCACCGCAGTCTCAGTGCCTCCTAGGCCAGTGTCAGGCTCATGGCTGCTGCCTGTGCTTGTGAGGTCACCGCAGTCTCAGTGCCTCCTAGGCCAGTGTCAGGTTCATGGCTGCTGGCTGTGTTTATGACATCACAGCAGCCTCAGTTCCTCAACGGTTACTCCACAGCGCCCCCTGTTGGCTGTGCTTGTGAGGTCACAGCAGCCTCACTGCCTCATAGGTTAGTCTACAGCGACCCCTGCTGGCTGTGCTTGTGAGGTCACAGCAGCCTGAGTGCCTCCTAGACCAGTGACATGCCGAAAGCTGCTGGCTGTGCTTGTGACGTCACAGCAGTTTGAGTGCCTCCTAGGCCAGTTTCATGCTCATGGCTGCTGCCTGTGCTTGTGAGGTCACAGCAGCCTCACTGCCTCCGTGGCCACTGTCAGTTTCATGGCTGCTGGCTGTGCTTGTGAGGTCACAGCAGCCTCAGTTTCTCAAATGTTACCCTACAGTGAGCCCTGCTGGCTGTGGTTATGAGGCCACAGCAGCCACAGTGCCTCCCAGACCAGTGGCAGGCTACTGCCTATGCTAGTGATGTCACAGCAGCCTCAGGGCCTCTGAGGCCAGTGGCAGGTTCATGGCTACTGGCTGTGCTTGTGTGGTCACAGCAGCCTCCGTTCCTCCGAGGCCAGTGGCAGGGTCCTGGCTGCTTGCTGTGCTCATGAGGTGACAGCGGTCTCAGTGCCTTCGAGGCCACTGTCAGGTTCATGGCTGCTGCGTGTGCTTGTGAGGTCAAAGCAGACTCAGTTCCTCATAGGTTAGTCTACAGCGCCCCCTGCTGGCTGTGCTTGTGAGGTCACAGCAGCCTCACTGCCTCCGTGGCCAGTGGTAGGCTCATGGCTGCTGCCTGTACTTCTGAGGTTACAGCAGCCTCAGTGCCTCCTAGGCTAGTGGCAGGTTCATGGCTGCTGCCTGTGCTTGTGAGGTCACAGCAGCCTCAGTGCCTCCTAGGCCAGATCCAGGTTCATGGCTGATGGCTGTGCTTGTGAGGTCACAGCAGCCTCAGGGCCTCTGAGGCCAGTGGCAGTCTCATGGCTGCTATCTGTGCTTGCGAGGTCACAGCAGCCTCAGTGTCTCCGAGGCCAAGGGCAGGCTCTTGGCTGCTGGTTGTGCTTGTGAGGTCACAGCAACCTCAGTGCCTCAAAGCTTAGTATACAGCGACCCATGCTGGCTGTGCTTATGAGGTCACAGCAGCCACAGTACCTCCTAGGCCAGTGGCAGGCTGCTGGCTGCTGGCTGTGCTAGTGAAGTCACAGCAGCCTCAGGGCCTCTCAGGCCAGTGGCAGGTTCATGGCTGCTGCGTGTGCTTGTGAGGTCACAGCCGCCTCCGTTCCTCCGAGGCCAGTGGCAGGGTCCTGGCTGCTGGCTGAACTTGTGAGAGCATAGTGGCCTGAGTCCCTCTGAGGCCAGGGGCAAGCTCATGGCACATGGCTGAGCTAGTGAGGTCACAGCAGCCTCAGTTTCTCTCAGGCCGGTGGCAGGCTCATGGCTGCTGGCTGTGCTCATGAGGTCACCGCAGCCTCAGTGCCTCCTCGGCCAGTCGTAGTCTGTTGGTTGCTGGTTTGCTTGGGAGGTGACAGCAGCCTCCATGCCTCCGAGGCCAAGGGCAGGCTCTTTGCTGCTGGCTGTGCTTGTGAGGTCACGGCAGACTAAGTGCCTCATAGGTTAGTCTACAGCGCCCCGTGCTGCCTGTGCTTGTGAGGTCATAGCAGCCTCAGTGCCTCCGAGGCCAGTGGCAAGCTCATGGTTGCTGGCTGTGCTTGTGAGGTCACAGCAGCCTGAGTGTCTCATAGGCCAGTGGCAGGCTCAAGGCTGCTGTCGTTGCTTGTGAGGTCACAGCAGCCTCAGTGCCTCCTAGGCCAGTGGCAGGCTCCTGGCTGCTGCCTGTGCTTGTGAGGTCACAGCAGCCTCAGGGCCTCATAGGTTAGTCTACAGCGCCCTCTGCTGCCTGTGCTTGTGAGGTCATAGCAGCCTCAGTGCCTTCTAGGCCAGTGGCAGGCTCATGGCTGCTGGCTGTGCTTGTGAGGTCACAGTAGCCTGAGTGCCTCATAGGCCAGTGGCAGGCTCCTGGCTGCTGGCTGTGCTTGTGAGGTCACAGCAGACTCAGTGCCTCCAAGGTCACTGTCAGGCTCATGGCTGCTAGCGGTGCTTGTGAGGTCACAGCAGACTCAGTGCCTCAAAGGTTAGTCTACAGTGCCCCCTGTTGGCTGTGCTTGTGAGGTCCCAGCAGCCTCAGTGCCTCCTAGGCCAGCGGCAGGCTCATGGCTGCTGTCTGTGCTTGTCAGGTCACAGCAGCCTGAGTGCCTCCTAGGCCAGCGGCAGGCTCATGGCTGCTGTCGTTGCGTATGAGGTCACAGCAGCCTCAGTGCCTCTGAGGCCAGTGGCAGGCCCATGACTGCTGGCTGTGCTTGTGAGGTCACAGCACCCTCAGTGCCTCCGAGGCCAGTGTCAGGTTCATGGCTGCTGGCTGTGTTTATGACGTCACAGCAGCCTCAGATCCTCAACGGTTACTCCACAGCGCCCCCTGCTGGCTGTGCTTGTGAGGTCACAGCAGCCGCAGGGCCTCTGAGGACAGATCCAGGTTCATGGCTGATGGCTGTGCTGGTGAGGTCACAGCAGCCACACTGCCTCCTATGTCAGTGGCAGGTTCATGGCTGCTGGCTGTGCTTGTGAGGCCACAGCAGCCTCAGTGCCTCCAAGGCCAGTGGCAGGGTCCTGGCTGATGGCTGAACTTGTGAGAGCACAGTAGCCTGAGTGCCTCTGAGGCCAGGGGCAAGCTCATGGCACATGGCTGAGCTAGTGAGGTCACAGCAGCCTCAGTTTCTCTCAGGCCGGTGGCAGGCTCCTGGCTGCTGGCTGTGCTGGTGAGGTCACAGCAGCCTCAGTGCCTCATAGGTTAGTGGCAGGCCCATGACTGCTGGCTGTGCTTGTGAGGGCACAGTAGCCTGAGTTCCTCCTAGGCCAGTGGCAGGCTCCTGGCTGCTAGCGGTGCTTGTGAGGTCACAGCAGCCTCAGTGCCTCATAGGTTAGTCTACAGCACCCCCTGCTGGCTGTGCTTGTGAGGTCACAGCAGCCTCAGTGCCCCCTAGGCCAGTGGCAGGATTATGGCTGCTGTCTGTGCTTGTCAGGTCACAGCAGCCTGAGTGCCTCCCAGGCCAGCGGCACGCTCATGGCTGCTGTCGTTGCTTATGAGGTCACAGCAGCCTCAGTGTCTCCAAGGCCAGTGTCAGGCTCATGGCTGCTGCCTGTGCTTGTGAGGTCACAGCAGACTCAGTGCCTCTGAGGCCAGTGTCAGGTTCATGGCTGCTGGCTGTGTTTATGACGTCACAGCAGCCTCAGATCCTCAACGGTTACTCCACAGCGCCCCCGGCTGGCTGTGCTTGTGAGGCCACAGCAGCCTCAGTGCCTCCAAGGCCAGGGGCAGGCTGCTGGCTGCTGTCTGTGCTTGTGAGGTCACAGCAGCCTCAGGGCCTCCAAGGGCAGTGGTAGGCTCATGGCTGCTGCCTGTACTTGTGAGGTCACAGCAGCTTCAGTGCCTCCGAGGGCAGTGGTAGGCTCCTGGCTGCTGCCTTTGCTTGTGAAGTCACAGCACCGTCAGATCCTCACAGGCCAGTGGCAGGCTCATGGCTGCTAGCTGTGCTTGTGAGGTCACAGCAGACTCAGTGCCTCATAGGTTAGTGGCAGGCTCCTGGCTGCGGGCTGTGCTTGTGAGGTCACAGCAGACGTAGGGCCTCGAGGCCAGATCCAGGTTCATGGCTGATGACTGTGCTTGTGAGGTCACAGCAGCCACAGTGCCTCCTAGGTCAGTGGCAGACTCATGGCTGATGGCTGTGCTTGTGAGGTCACAGCAGCCTCAGTGTCTCCAAGGCCAGGGGCAGGCTCTTGGCTGATGGCTGTGCTTCTGAGCTCACAGCAGACTAAGTGCCTCCGAGGGCAGTGGTAGGCTCATGGCTGCTGCCTTTGCTTGTGAGGACACAGCAGCAACGTCAGATCCTGACAGCCCAGTGTCAGGCTCATGCATGCTGGCTATGCTTGTGACATCACAGCAGACTCAGTGCCTCATAGGTTAGTGGCAGGCTCATGGCTGCTAGCGGTGCTTGTGAGGTCACAGCAGCCTCACTGCCTCCGTGGCCACTGTCAGTTTCATGGCTGCTGGCTGTGCTTGTCAAGTCACAGCAGCCTCAGTGCCTCCTAGGCCAGTGGCAGGCCCATGACTGCTGGCTGTGCTTGTCAGGTCACAGTAGCCTCACCGCCTCCTAGTCCACTGGCAGGCGCCTGGCTGCTGGCTGTGCTTGTGAGGTCACAGCAGCCTGACTGCCTCCTATGGCAGTGGCAGGCTCCTGGCTGCTGGCTGTGCTTGTGACAACACAGCAGCCTCAGTGCCTCCAAGGCCACTGTCAGGTTCATGGCTGCTGGCTGTGCTTGTGAGGGCACAGCAGACTAAGGTCCTCCAAATTTAGTCTACAGCGCCCCCTGCTGGCTGTGCTTGTGAGGTCACAGCAGCCTCAGTGCCTCCTAGGCCAGTGGCAGGTCATGGCTGCTGCCTGTACTTCTGAGGTCACAGCAGCCTCAGTGCCTCCGAGGGCAGTGGTAGGCTCATGGCTGCCGCCTTTGCTTGTGAGGACACAGCACCGTCAGATCCTGACAGGCCAGTGTCAGGCTCATGGATGCTGGCTGTGTTTGTGAGGCCTCAGCAGCCTGAGTGCCTCCTAGGTTAGTGGCAGGCTCCTGGCTGCTGGTTGTGCTTGTGAGGTCACAGCAACCTCAGTGCCTCCTAGGCCAGATTTATGCTCATGGCTGCTGCCTGTGCTTGTGAGGTCACAGCAGCCTCACTGCCTCCGTGGCCACTGTCAGTTTCATGGCTGTTGGCTGTGCTTGTGAGGTCAGAGCAGCCTCAGTTTCTCAAATGTTACTCTACAGTGAGCCCTGCTGGCTGTGCTTGTGAGGTCACAGCAGCCTCAGGGCCTCCAAGGCCAGTGGCAGGTTCATGGCTGCTGGCTGTGCTTGTGAGGTCACAGCAGCCTCCGTTCCTCCGAGGCCAGTGGCAGGGTCCTGGCTGCTGGCTGAACTTCTGAGGGCTCAGTAGCCTGAGTGCCTCTGAGGCCAGGGGCAAGCTCATGGCACATGGCTGAGCTAATGAGGTCACAGCAGCCTCAGTTTCTCTCAGGCCGGTGGCAGGCTCCTGGCTGCTGGCTCTGCTCGTGAGGTCACAGCAGCCTCAGTGCCTCCTAGGCCAGTGGCAGGCTCATGGCTGCTGCGTGTGCTTGTGAGGTCACAGCAGCCTCCGTTCCTCCGAGGCCAGTGGCAGGGTCCTGGCTGCTGGCTGTGCTTGTGAGGGCACAGTAGCCTGAGTGCCTCTGAGGCCAGGGGCAAGCTCATGGCACATGGCTGAGCTATTGAGGTCACAGCAGCCTCAGTTTCTCTCAGGCCGGTGGCAGGCTCCTGGCTGTTGCCTGTGCTCGTGAGGTCACAGCAGACTCAGTGCCTCCTAGGCCAATGGCAGGCCCATGACTGCTGGCTGTGCTTGTCAGGTCACAGCAGCCTCACCGCCTCCTAGTCCACCGGCAGGTTCATGGCTGCTGGCTGTGCTTGTGAGGCCACAGCAGCCTCAGTGCCTCGGAGGCCAAGGGCAGGCTCTTGGCTGCTGGCTGTGCTTGTGAGGTCATAGCAGCCTCAGTGCCTCCTAGGCCAGTGGCAGGATCATGGCTGCTAGCTGTGCTTGTGAGGTCACAGCAGCCTCAGTGCCTCCAAGGCCAGTGTCAGGCTCATGGCTGCTGCCTGTGCTTGTGAGGTCACAGCAGCCTCAGATCCTGACAGGCCAGTATCAGGCTCATGGATGTTGTTTGTACTTGTGAGGTCACAGCAGCCTCAGTGCCTCATAGGTTAGTGGCAGGCTCATGGCTGCTAGCGTTGCTTGTGAGATCACAGCAGCCTCAGTGCCTCATAGTTTAGTCTACAGCACCCCCTGCTGCCTGTACTTGTGAGGTCACAGCAGCCTCAGTGCCCCCTAGGCCAGTGGCAGGATTATGGCTGCTGTCTGTGCTTGTCAGGTCACAGCAGCCTCAGTGCCTCCTAGGCCAGCGGCAGGCTCATGGCTGCTGCCTGTGCTTGTGAGGTCACCGCAGCCTCAGTGTCTCTAAGGCCAGTGTCAGGCTCATGGCTGCTGCCTGTGCTTGTGAGGTCACAGCACCCTCAGTGCCTCCGAGGCCAGTGTCAGGTTCATGGCTGCTGGCTGTGTTTATGACATCACAGCAGCCTCAGTTCCTCAACGGTTACTCCACAACGCCCCCTGTTGGCTGTGCTTGTGAGGTCACAGCAGCCTCACTGCCTCATAGGTTAGTCTACAGCGACCCCTGCTGGCTGTGCTTGTGATGTCACAGCAGCCTGAGTGCCTCCTAGACCAGTGACATGCCGAAAGCTGCTGGCTGTGCTTGTGACGTCACAGCAGTTTGAGTGCCTCCTAGGCCAGTTTCATGCTCATGGCTGCTGCCTGTGCTTGTGAGGTCACAGCAGCCTCACTGCCTCCGTGGCCACTGTCAGTTTCATGGCTGCTGGCTGTGCTTGTGAGGTCACAGCAGCCTCAGTTTCTCAAATGTTACTCTACAGTGAGCCCTGCTGGCTGTGGTTATGAGGCCACAGCAGCCACAGTGCCTCCCAGACCAGTGGCAGGCTACTGCCTATGCTAGTGATGTCACAGCAGCCTCAGGGCCTCTGAGGCCAGTGGCAGGTTCATGGCTACTGGCTGTGCTTTTGTGGTCACAGCAGCCTCCGTTCCTCCGAGGCCAGTGGCAGGGTCCTGGCTGCTTGCTGTGCTCATGAGGTGACAGCGGTCTCAGTGCCTTCGAGGCCACTGTCAGGTTCATGGCTGCTGCGTGTGCTTGTGAGGTCAAAGCAGACTCAGTTCCTCATAGGTTAGTCTACAGCGCCCCCTGCTGGCTGTGCTTGTGAGGTCACAGCAGCCTCACTGCCTCCGTGGCCAGTGGTAGGCTCATGGCTGCTGCCTGTACTTCTGAGGTTACAGCAGCCTCAGTGCCTCCTAGGCTAGTGGCAGGTTCATGGCTGCTGCCTGTGCTTGTGAGGTCACAGCAGCCTCAGTGCCTCCTAGGCCAGATCCAGGTTCATGGCTGATGGCTGTGCTTGTGAGGTCACAGCAGCCTCAGGGCCTCTGAGGCCAGTGGCAGTCTCATGGCTGCTGTCTGTGCTTGCGAGGTCACAGCAGCCTCAGTGTCTCCGAGGCCAAGGGCAGGCTCTTGGCTGCTGGCTGTGCTTGTGAGGTCACAGCAACCTCAGTGCCTCAAAGCTTAGTATACAGCGACCCATGCTGGCTGTGCTTATGAGGTCACAGCAGCCACAGTACCTCCTAGGCCAGTGGCAGGCTGCTGGCTGTGCTAGTGAAGTCATAGCAGCCTCAGGGCCTCTCAGGCCAGTGGCAGGTTCATGGCTGCTGCGTGTGCTTGTGAGGTCACAGCCGCCTCCCTTCCTCCGAGGCCAGTGGCAGGGTCCTGGCTGCTGGCTGAACTTGTGAGAGCATAGTGGCCTGAGTCCCTCTGAGGCCAGGGGCAAGCTCATGGCACATGGCGGAGCTAGTGAGGTCACAGCAGCCTCAGTTTCTCTCAGGCCGGTGACAGGCTCATGGCTGCTGGCTGTGCTCGTGAGGTCACTGCAGCCTCAGTGCCTCCTCGGCCAGTCGTAGGCTGTTGGTTGCTGGTTTGCTTGGGAGGTGACAGCAGCCTCCATGCCTCCGAGGCCAAGGGCAGGCTCTTTGCTGCTGGCTGTGCTTGTGAGGTCACGGCAGACTAAGTGCCTCATAGGTTAGTCTACAGTGCCCCCTGCTGCCTGTGCTTGTGAGGTCATAGCAGCCTCAGTGCCTCCGAGGCCAGTGGCAAGCTCATGGTTGCTGGCTGTGCTTGTGAGGTCACAGCAGCCTGAGTGTCTCATAGGCCAGTGGCAGGCACAAGGCTGCTGTCGTTGCTTGTGAGGTCACAGCAGCCTCAGTGCCTCCTAGGCCACTGGCAGGCTCCTGGCTGCTGCCTGTGCTTGTGAGGTCACAGCAGCCTCAGGGCCTCATAGGTTAGTCTACAGCGCCCTCTGCTGCCTGTGCTTGTGAGGTCATAGCAGCCTCAGTGCCTTCTAGGCCAGTGGCAGGCTCATGGCTGCTGGCTGTGCTTGTGAGGGCACAGTAACCTGAGTGCCTCATAGGCCAGTGGCAGGCTGCTGGCTGCTGGCTGTGCTAGTGAAGTCACAGCAGACTCAGTGCCTCAAAGGTTAGTCTACAGCACCCCCTGTTGGCTGTGCTTGTGAGGTCACAGCAGCCTCAGTGCCTCCTAGGCCAGCGGCAGGCTCGTGGCTGCTGTCTGTGCTTGTCAGGTCACAGCAGCCTGAGTGCCTCCTAGGCCAGCGGCAGGCTCATGGCTGCTGTCGTTGCGTATGAGGTCACCGCAGCCTCAGTGCCTCTGAGGCCAGTGGCAGGCCTATGACTGCTGGCTGTGCTTGTGAGGTCACAGCACCCTCAGTGTCTCCGAGGCCAGTGTTAGGTTCATGCCTGCTGGCTGTGTTTATGACGTCACAGCAGCCTCAGATCCTCAACGGTTACTCCACAGCCCCCCCTGTTGGCTGTACTTGTGAGGTCACAGCAGCCTCACTGCCTCCAAGGCAAGTGTCAGGCTCATGGCTGCTGTCTGTGCTTGTGAGGTCACAGCAGCCTCAGGGCCTCTGAGGCCAGTGGCAGGCTCCTGGCTGCTGGCTGTACTTCTGAGGTCACAGCAGCCTCAGTGCCTCCTAGGCCAGTGGCAGTCTCATGGCTGCTGCCTGTGCTTGTGAGGTCACAGCAGCCTCAGTTCCTCAACGGTAAGTCCACAGCGCCCCCTGTTGGCTGTGCTTGTGAGGCCAGAGCAGCCTCACTGCCTCATAGGTTAGTCTACAGTGACCTGTGCTGGCTGTGCTTGTGAGGTCACAGCAGCCTCAGTGCCTCCAAGGCCAGTGGCAAGCTCATGGCTGCTGTCTGTGCTTGTGCCGTCACAGCAGCCTCAGGGCCTCTGAGGCCAGTGGCAGGCTCCCGGCTGCTGCCTGTACTTCTGAGGTCACAGCAGCCTAAGTGCCTCCGAGGGCAGTGGTAGGCTCATGGCTGCTGCCTTTGCTTGTGAGGTCACAGCAGCACCGTCAGTTCCTGACAGGCCAGTGTCAGGCTCATGGCTGCTGGCTGTGCTTGTGAGGTCACAGCAGCCTCACTGCCTCCGTGGCCGCTGTCAGTTTTATGGCTGCTGGCTGTGCTTGTGAGGTAACAGCAGGCTCAGTTTCTCAAATGTTACTCTACAGTGAGCCCTGCTGGCTGTGCTAGTGATGTCACAGCAGCCTCAGAGCCTCTGAGGCCAGTGGCAGGCTCATGGCTGCTGGCTGTGCTTGTGAGGTCACAGCAGCCGCAGGGCCTCCGAGGACAGATCCAGGTTCATGGCTGCTGGCTGTGCTTGTGAGGTCACAGCAGCCACACTGCCTCCTATGTCAGTGGCAGGTTCATGGCTGCTGGCTGTGCTTGTGAGGTCACAGCAGCCTCAGTGTCTCCGAGGCCAAGGGCAGGCTCTTGGCTGCTGGCTGTGCTTGGGAGGTCACAGCAACCTCAATGCCTCAAAGGTTAGTATACAGCGACCCCTGCTGGCAGTGCTTGTGAGGCCACAGCAGCCTCAGTGCCTCCAAGGCCAGTGGCAGGGTCCTGGCTGATGGCTGAACTTGTGAGAGCACAGTAGCCTGAGTGCCTCTGAGGCCAGGGGCAAGCTCATGGCACATGGCTGAGCTAGTGAGCTCACAGCAGCCTCAGTTTCTCTCAGGCCGGTGGCAGGCTCCTGGCTGCTGGCTGTGCTGGTGAGGTCACAGCAGCCTCAGTGCCTCCTAGGCCAGTGGCAGGCCCATGACTGCTGGCTGTGCTTGTGAGGTCACAGCAGCCTCACCGCCGCCTAGTCCACTGGCAGGTTCATGGCTGCTGGCTGTGCTTTTGAGGTCACAGCAGCCTCAGTGCCTCCTAGGCCAGTGGCAGGCTCCTGGCTGCTGGCTGTGCTTGTGACGTCAGAGCAACCTCAGTGCCTCATAGGTTAGTGGCAGGCTCATGTCTGCTAGCGGTGCTTGTGAGGTCACAGCAGCCTCAGTGCCTTATAGGTTAGTATACAGCACCCCCTGCTGGCTGTGCTTGTGAGGTCACAGCAGCCTCAGTGCCTCCTAGGCCAGTGGCAGGATTATGGCTGCTGGCTGTGCTTGTCAGGTCACAGCAGCCTGAGTGCCTCCAGGCCAGCGGCACGCTCATGGCTGCTGTCGTTGCTTATGAGGTCACAGCAGCCTCAGTGTCTCTAAGGCCAGTGTCAGGTTCATAGCTGCTGGCTGTGTTTATGACGTCACAGCAGCCTCAGATCCTCAACGGTTACTCCACAGCGCCCCCTGCTGGCTGTGCTTGTGAGGTCACAGCAGCCTCAGTGCCTCCAAGGCCAGGGGTAGGCTCATGGCTGCTGTCTGTGCTTGTGAGGTCACAGCAGCCGCAGGGCCTCCGAGGACAGATCCAGGTTCATGGCTGCTGGCTGTGCTTGTGAGGTCACAGCAGCCTCAGGGCCTCCTATGTCAGTGGCAGGTTCATGGCTGCTGGCTGTGCTTGTGAAGTCACAGCAGCCTCAGTGCCTCCTAGGCCAGTGGCAGGGTCCTGGCTGCTGGCTGAACTTGTGAGAGCACAGTAGCCTGAGTGCCTCTGAGGCCAGGGGCAAGCTCATGGTACATGGCTGAGCTAGTGAGGTCACAGCAGCCTCAGTTTCTCTCAGGCCGGTGGCAGGCTCCTGGCTGCTGGCTGTGCTGGTGAGGTCACAGCAGCCTCAGTGCCTCCTAGGCCAGTGGCAGGCCCATGACTGCTGGCTGTGCTTGTGAGGTCACAGCAGCCTCACCGCCTCCTAGTCCACTGGCAGGTTCATGGCTGCTGGCTGTGCTTGTGAGGTCACAGCAGCCTCAGTGCCTCCTAGGCCAGTGGCAGGCTCCTGGCTGCTGCCTGTGCTTGTGACGTCACAGCAGCCTCAGTGCCTCATAGGTTAGTGGCAGCCTCATGGCTGCTAGCGGTGCTTGTGAGGTCACAGCAGCCTCAGTGCCTCAGAGGTTAGTCTACAGCACCCCCTGCTGGCTGTGCTTGTGAGGTCACAGCAGCGTCAGTGCCTCCTAGGCCAGTGGCAGGATTATGGCTGCTGTCTGTGCTTGTCAGGTCACAGCAGCCTGAGTGCCTCCCAGGCCAGCGGCAGGCTCATGGCTGCTAGCTGTGCTTATGAGGTCACAGCAGTCTCAGTGTCTCTAAGGCCAGTGTCAGGCTCATGGCTGCTGCCTGTGCTTGTGAGGTCACAGCAGACTCAGGGCCTCCGAGGCCAGTGTCAGGTTCATGGCTGCTGGCTGTGTTTATGACGTCACAGCAGCCTCAGTTCCTCAACGGTTACTACACAGCGCCCCCTGCTGGCTGTGCTTGTGAGGTCACAGCAGCCGCAGGGCCTCCGAGGACAGATCCAGGTTCATGGCTGCTGGCTGTGCTTGTGAGGTCACAGCAGCCTCAGGGCCTCCTATGTCAGTGGCAGGTTCATGGCTGCTGGCTGTGCTTGTGAGGTCACAGCAGCCTCAGTGTCTCCGAGGCCAGTGGCAGGTTCATGGCTGCTGGCTGTGCTTGGGAGGTCACAGCAACCTCAGTGCCTCAAAGTAGAGTATACAGCGACCCCTGCTGGCAGTGATTGTGAGGCCACAGCAGCCTGAGTGCCTCATAGGCCAGTGGCAGGATCATGGCTGCTGCATGTGCTTGTGACGTCACAGCAGCCGCAGGGCCTTCGAGGCCAGTGGCAGGATTATGGCTGCTGTCTGTGCTTGTGAGGTCACAGCAGCCTCAGTTTCTCAAATGTTACTCTACAGTGAGCCCTGCTGGCTGTGCTTATGAGGTCACAGCAGCGTCAGTGCCTCCTAGGCCAGTGGCAGGTTCATGGCTGCTGGCTGTGCTTGTGAGGTCACAGCAGCCTCAGTGTCTCCGAGGCCAGTGGCAGTTTCATGGCTGCTGGCTGTGCTTGTCAGGTCACAGCAACCTCAGTGCCTCAAAGTAGAGTATACAGCGACCCATGCTGGCTGTGCTTATGAGGTCACAGCAGCCACAGTGCCTCCTAGGCCAGTGGCAGGCTGCTGGCTGCTGCCTGTGCTAGTGATGTCACAGCAGCCTCAGGGCCTCCCAGGCCAGTGGCAGGTTCATGGCTGCTGCGTGTGCTTGTCAGGTCACAGCAGCCTGAGTTCCTCTGAGGCCAGTGCCAGGGTCCTGGCTGCTGCCTGTGCTTGTGAGGTCACAGCAGCCTCAGTGCCTCCAAGGCCAGTGGCAGGGTCCTGGCTGATGGCTGAACTTGTGAGAGCACAGTAGCCTGAGTGCCTCTGAGGCCAGGGGCAAGCTCATGGCACATGGCTGAGCTAGTGAGGTCACAGCAGCCTCAGTTTCTCTCAGGCCGGTGGCAGGCTCCTGGCTGCTGGCTGTGCTGGTGAGGTCACAGCAGCCTCAGTGCCTCCTAGGCCAGTGGCAGGCCCATGACTGCTGGCTGTGCTCGTGAGGTCACAGCAGCCTCACCGCCGCCTAGTCCACTGGCAGGTTCATGGCTGCTGGCTGTGCTTGTGAGGTCACAGCAGCCTCAGTGCCTCCTAGGCCAGTGGCAGGCTCCTGGCTGCTGCCTGTGCTTGTGACGTCACAGCAACCTCAGTGCCTCATAGGTTAGTGGCAGGCTCATGGCTGCTAGCGGTGCTTGTGAGGTCACAGCAGCCTCAGTGCCTTATAGGTTAGTCTACAGCACCCCCTGTTGGCTGTGCTTGTGAGGTCACAGCAGCCTCAGTACCCCCTAGGCCAGTGGCAGGATTATGGCTGCTGGCTGTGCTTGTGAGGTCACAGCAGCCTCAGTGCCTCCTAGGCCAGTGGCAGGATTATGGCTGCTGGCTGTGCTTGTGAGGTCACAGCAGCCTGAGTGCCTCCAGGCCAGCGGCACGCTCATGGCTGCTGTCATTGCTTATGAGGTCACAGCAGCCTCAGTGTCTCTAAGGCCAGTGTCAGGTTCATAGCTGCTGGCTGTGTTTATGACGTCACAGCAGCCTCAGATCCTCAACGGTTACTCCACAGCGCCCCCTGCTGGCTGTGCTTGTGAGGTCACAGCAGACTCAGTGCCTCCAAGGCCAGGGGTAGGCTCATGGCTGCTGTCTGTGCTTGTGAGGTCACAGCAGCCGCAGGGCCTCCGAGGACAGATCCAGGTTCATGGCTGATGGCTGTGCTTGTGAGGTCATAGCAGCCACACTGCCTCCTATGTCAGTGGCAGGTTCATGGCTGCTGGCTGTGCTTGTGAGGTCACAGCAGCCTCAGTGCCTCCTAGGCCAGTGGCAGGGTCCTGGCTGCTGGCTGAACTTGTGAGAGCACAGTAGCCTGAGTGCCTCTGAGGCCAGGGGCAAGCTCATGGTACATGGCTGAGCTAGTGAGGTCACAGCAAACTCAGTTTCTCTCAGGCCGGTGGCAGGCTCCTGGCTGCTGGCTGTGCTGGTGAGGTCACAGCAGCCTCAGTGCCTCCTAGGCCAGTGGCAGGCCCATGACTGCTGGCTGTGCTTGTGAGGTCACAGCAGCCTCACCGCCTCCTAGTCCACTGGCAGGTTCATGGCTGCTGGCTGTGCTTGTGAGGTCACAGCAGCCTCAGTGCCTCCTAGGCCAGCGGCAGGGTCCTGGCTGCTGGCTGAACTTGTGAGAGCACAGTAGCCTGAGTGCCTCTGAGGCCAGGGGCAAGCTCATGGTACATGGCTGAGCTAGTGAGCTCACTGCAGCCTCAGTTTCTCTCAGGCCGGTGGCAGGCTCCTGGCTGCTGGCTGTGCTGGTGAGGTCACAGCAGCCTCACCGCCTCCTAGGCCAGTGGCAGGCCCATGACTGCTGGCTGTGCTTGTGAGGTCACAGCAGCCTCAGTGCCTCCTAGGCCAGTGGCAGGCTCCTGGCTGCTGCCTGTGCTTGTGACGTCACAGCAGCCTCAGTGCCTCATAGGTTAGTGGCAGCCTCATGGCTGCTAGCGGTGCTTGTGAGGTCACAGCAGCCTCAGTGCCTCAGAGGTTAGTCTACAGCACCCCCTGCTGGCTGTGCTTGTGAGGTCACAGCAGCGTCAGTGCCTCCTAGGCCAGTGGCAGGATTATGGCTGCTGTCTGTGCTTGTCAGGTCACAGCAGCCTGAGTGCCTCCCAGGCCAGCGGCAGGCTCATGGCTGCTAGCTGTGCTTATGAGGTCACAGCAGTCTCAGTGTCTCTAAGGCCAGTGTCAGGCTCATGGCTGCTGCCTGTGCTTGTGAGGTCACAGCAGACTCAGGGCCTCCGAGGCCAGTGTCAGGTTCATGGCTGCTGGCTGTGTTTATGACGTCACAGCAGCCTCAGTTCCTCAACGGTTACTACACAGCGCCCCCTGCTGGCTGTGCTTGTGAGGTCACAGCAGCCGCAGGGCCTCCGAGGACAGATCCAGGTTCATGGCTGCTGGCTGTGCTTGTGAGGTCACAGCAGCCTCAGGGCCTCCTATGTCAGTGGCAGGTTCATGGCTGCTGGCTGTGCTTGTGAGGTCACAGCAGCCTCAGTGCCTCCTAGGCCAGTGGCAGGTTCATGGCTGCTGGCTGTGCTTGGGAGGTCACAGCAACCTCAGTTTCTCAAAGTAGAGTATACAGCGACCCCTGCTGGCAGTGCTTGTGAGGCCACAGCAGCCTGAGTGCCTCATAGGCCAGTGGCAGGATCATGGCTGCTGCATGTGCTTGTGACGTCACAGCAGCCGCAGGGCCTCCGAGGCCAGTGGCAGGATTATGGCTGCTGTCTGTGCTTGTGAGGTCACAGCAGCCTCAGTTTCTCAAATGTTACTCTACAGTGAGCCCTGCTGCCTGTGCTTATGAGGTCACAGCAGCGTCAGTGCCTCCTAGGCCAGTGGCAGGTTCATGGCTGCTGGCTGTGCTTGTGAGGTCACAGCAGCCTCAGTGTCTCCGAGGCCAGTGGCAGTTTCATGGCTGCTGGCTGTGCTTGTGAGGTCACAGCAACCTCAGTGCCTCAAAGTAGAGTATACAGCGACCCATGCTGGCTGTGCTTATGAGGTCACAGCAGCCACAGTGCCTCCTAGGCCAGTGGCAGGCTGCTGGCTGCTGGCTGTGCTAGTGATGTCACAGCAGCCTCAGGGCCTCCAAGGCCAGTGGCAGGCTCATGGCTGCTGCGTGTGCTTGTGAGGTCACAGCAGCCTGAGTTCCTCTGAGGCCAGTGCCAGGGTCCTGGCTGCTGCCTGTGCTTGTGAGGTCACAGCAGCCTCAGTGACTCCAAGGCCAGTGGCAGGGTCCTGGCTGCTGGCTGAACTTGTGAGAGCACAGTAGCCTGAGTGCCTCTGAGGCCAGGGGCCAGCTCATGGTACATGGCTGAGCTAGTGAGCTCACAGCAGCCTCAGTTTCTCTCAGGCCGGTGGCAGGCTCATGGCTGCTGGCTGTGCTGGTGAGGTCACAGCAGTCTCAGTGCCTCCTAGGCCAGTGGCAGGCCCATGACTGCTGGCTGTGCTTGTGAGGTCACAGCAGCCTCAGTGCCTCCTAGGCCAGTGGCAGGCCCATGACTGCTGGCTGTGCTTGTGAGGTCACAGCAGCCTCAGTGCCTCCTAGGCCAGTGGCAGGCCCATGACTGCTGGCTGTGCTTGTGAGGTCACAGCAGCCTCAGTGCCTCCTAGGCCAGGGGCAGGCTCATGGCTGCTGTCTGTGCTTGTGAGGTCACAGCAGCCGCAGGGCCTCCGAGGACAGATCCAGGTTCATGGCTGATGGCTGTGCTTGTGAGGTCACAGCAGCCACACTGCCTCCTATGTCAGTGGCAGGTTCATGGCTGCTGTCTGTGCTTGTGAGGTCACAGCAGCCTCAGTGCCTCCTAGGCCAGTTTCATGCTCATGGCTGATGGCTGTGCTTGTGAGGTCACAGCAGCCTCACCGCCTCCTAGTCCACTGGCAGGTTCATGGCTGCTGGCTGTGCTTGTGAGGTCACAGCAGCCGCAGGGCCTCCGAGGACAGATCCATGTTCATGGCTGATGGCTGTGCTTGTGAGGTCACAGCAGCCTCATTGTCTCTGAGGCCAAGGGCAGGCTCTTGGCTGCTGGCTGTGCTTGGGAGGTCACAGCAACCTCAATGCCTGAAAGGTTAGTATACAGCGACCCCTGCTGGCAGTGCTTGTGAGGCCACAGCAGCCTCAGTGCCTCATAGGCCAGTGGCAGGATCATGGCTGCTGCATGTGCTTGTGACGTCACAGCAGCCGCAGTGTCTCCGAGGCCAGTGGCAGGATTATGGCTGCTGCCTGTGCTTGTGAGGTCACAGCAGCCTCAGTTTCTCAAATGTTACTCTACAGTGAGCCCTGCTGGCTGTGCTTATGAGGTCACAGCAGCGTCAGTGCCTCCTAGGCCAGTGGCAGGTTCATGGCTGCTGGCTGTGCTTGTGAGGTCACAGCAGCCTCAGTGTCTCCGAGGCCAGTGGCAGTTTCATGGCTGCTGGCTGTGCTTGTGAGGTCACAGCAACCTCAGTGCCACCTAGGCCAGTGGCAGGCTGCTGGCTGCTGGCTGTGCTAGTGATGTCACAGCAGCCTCAGGGCCTCCCAGGCCAGTGGCAGGTTCATGGCTGCTGCGTGTGCTTGTCAGGTCACAGCAGCCTGAGTTCCTCCGAGGCCAGTGCCAGGGTCCTGGCTGCTGGCTGAACTTGTGAGGTCACAGCAGCCTCAGTGACTCCTAGGCCAGTGGCAGGCTCATGGCTGCTAGCTGTGCTTGTGAGGTCACAGCAGCCTCAGTGCCTCAAAAGTTAGTCTACAGCACCCCCTGCTGGCTGTGCTTGTGAGGTCACAGCAGCCTCAGAGCCTCTGAGGCCAGTGCCAGGGTCCTGGCTGCTGCCTGTGCTTGTGAGGTCACAGCAGCCTCAGTGCCTCCAAGGCCAGTGGCAGGGTCCTGGCTGCTGGCTGAACTTGTGAGAGCACAGTAGCCTGAGTGCCTCTGAGGCCAGGGGCAAGCTCATGGTACATGGCTGAGCTAGTGAGGTCACAGCAGCCTCAGTTTCTCTCAGGCCAGTGGCAGGCTCATGGCTGCTGGCTGTGCTGGTGAGGTCACAGCAGTCTCAGTGCCCCCTAGGCCAGTGGCAGGCCCATGACTGCTGGCTGTGCTTGTGAGGTCACAGCAGCCTCACCGCCTCCTAGTCCACTGGCAGGTTCATGGCTGCTGGCTGTGCTTGTCAGGTCACAGCAGCCTCAGTGCCTCCTAGGCCAGTGGCAGGCTCCTGGCTGCTGCCTGTGCTTGTGAGGTCACAGCAACCTCAATGCCTCAAAGTAGAGTATACAGCGACCCCTGCTGGCAGTGCTTGTGAGGCTACAGCAGCCTGAGTGCCTCATAGGCCAGTGGCAGGATCATGGCTGCTGCATGTGCTTGTGATGTCACAGCAGCCGCAGGGCCTCCGAGGCCAGTGGCAGGATTATGGCTGCTGCCTGTGCTTGTGAGGTCACAGCAGCCTCAGTTTCTCAAATGTTACTCTACAGTGAGCCCTGCTGGCTGTGCTTATGAGGTCACAGCAGCGTCAGTGCCTCCTAGGCCAGTGGCAGGTTCATGGCTGCTGGCTGTGCTTGTGAGGTCACAGCAGCCTCAGTACCCCCTAGGCCAGTGGCAGTTTCATGGCTGCTGGCTGTGCTTGTGAGGTCACAGCAACCTCAGTGCCTCAAAGTAGAGTATACAGCGACCCATGCTGGCTGTGCTTATGAGGTCACAGCAGCCACAGTGCCTCCTAGGCCAGTGGCAGGCTGCTGGCTGCTGGCTGTGCTAGTGATGTCACAGCAGCCTCAGGGCCTCCCAGGCCAGTGGCAGGTTCATGGCTGCTGCGTGTGCTTGTGAGGTCACAGCAGCCTGAGTTCCTCTGAGGCCAGTGCCAGGGTCCTGGCTGCTGCCTGTGCTTGTGAGGTCACAGCAGCCTCAGTGCCTCCAAGGCCAGTGGAAGGGTCCTGGCTGCTGGCTGAACTTGTGAGAGCACAGTAGCCTGAGTGCCTCTGAGGCCAGGGGCAAGCTCATGGTACATGGCTGAACTAGTGAGCTCACAGCAGCCTCAGTTTCTCTCAGGCCGGTGGCAGGCTCCTGGCTGCTGGCTGTGCTGGTGAGGTCACAGCAGTCTCAGTGCCTCCTAGGCCAGTGGCAGGCCCATGACTGCTAGCTGTGCTTGTGAGGTCACAGCAGCCTCAGTGCCTCCTAGGCCAGTGGCAGGCCCATGACTGCTGGCTGTGCTTGTGAGGTCACAGCAGCCTCACCGCCTCCTAGGCCAGTGGCAGGCCCATGACTGCTGGCTGTGCTTGTGAGGTCACAGCAGCCTCAGTGCCTCCTAGGCCAGGGGCAAGCTCATGGCTGCTGTCTGTGCTTGTGAGGTCACAGCAGCCGCAGGGCCTCCGAGGACAGATCCAGGTTCATGGCTGATGGCTGTGCTTGTGAGGTCACAGCAGCCACACTGCCTCCTATGTCAGTGGCAGGTTCATGGCTGCTGTCTGTGCTGGTGAGGTCACAGCAGCCTCAGTGCCTCCTAGGCCAGATCCAGGTTCATGGCTGATGGCTGTGCTTGTGAGGTCACAGCAGCCTCACCGCCTCCTAGTCCACTGGCAGGTTCATGGCTGCTGGCTGTGCTTATGAGGTCACAGCAGCCTCAGTGCCTCCTAGGCCAGTGGCAGGCTCCTGGCTGCTGCCTGTGCTTGTGACGTCACAGCAGCCTCAGTGCCTCATAGGTTAGTGGCAGCCTCATGGCTGCTAGCGGTGCTTGTGAGGTCACAGCAGCCTCAGTGCCTCAGAGGTTAGTCTACAGCACCCCCTGCTGGCTGTGCTTGTGAGGTCACAGCAGCGTCAGTGCCTCCCAGGCCAGCGGCACGCTCATGGCTGCTGGCTGTGCTTATGAGGTCACAGCAGCCTCAGTGTCTCTAAGGCCAGTGTCAGGCTCATGGCTGCTGCCTGTGCTTGTGAGGTCACAGCAGACTCAGGGCCTCCGAGGCCAGTGTCAGGTTCATGGCTGCTGGCTGTGTTTATGACGTCACAGCAGCCTCAGTTCCTCAACGGTTACTCCACAGCGCCCCCTGCTGGCTGTGCTTGTGAGGTCACAGCAGCCGCAGGGCCTCCGAGGACAGATCCAGGTTCATGGCTGATGGCTGTGCTTGTGAGGTCACAGCAGCCACACTGCCTCCTATGTCAGTGGCAGGTTCATGGCTGCTGGCTGTGCTTGTGAGGTCACAGCAACCTCAATGCCTGAAAGGTTAGTATACAGCGACCCCTGCTGGCACTGCTTGTGAGGCCACAGCAGCCTGAGTGCCTCACAGGCCAGTGGCAGGTTCATGGCTGCTGCGTGTGCTTGTCAGGTCACAGCAGCCTGAGTTCCTCCGAGGCCAGTGCCAGGGTCCTGGCTGCTGGCTGAACTTGTGAGGTCACAGCAGCCTCAGTGACTCCTAGGCCAGTGGCAGGCTCATGGCTGCTAGCTGTGCTTGTGAGGTCACAGCAGCCTCAGTGCCTCAAAAGTTAGTCTACAGCGCCCCCTGCTGGCTGTGCTTGTGAGGTCACAGCAGCCTCAGAGCCTCTGAGGCCAGTGTCAGGCTCATGGCTGCTGCCTGTGCTTGTGAGGTCACAGCAGCCTCAGTGCCTCCAAGGCCAGTGGAAGGGTCCTGGCTGCTGGCTGAACTTGTGAGAGCACAGCAGCCTGAGTTCCTCCTAGGCCAGTGGCAGGCCCATGACTGCTGGCTGTGCTTGTGAGGTCACAGCAGCGTCAGTGCCTCCTAGGCCAGTGGCAGGATTATGGCTGCTGTCTGTGCTTGTCAGGTCACAGCAGCCTGAGTGCCTCCCAGGCCAGCGGCACGCTCATGGCTGCTGGCTGTGCTTATGAGGTCACAGCAGCCTCAGTGTCTCTAAGGCCAGTGTCAGGCTCATGGCTGCTGCCTGTGCTTGTGAGGTCACAGCAGACTCAGGGCCTCCGAGGCCAGTGTCAGGTTCATGGCTGCTGGCTGTGTTTATGACGTCACAGCAGCCTCAGTTCCTCAACGGTTACTACACAGCGCCCCCTGCTGGCTGTGCTTGTGAGGTCACAGCAACCTCAATGCCTGAAAGGTTAGTATACAGCGACCCCTGCTGGCAGTGCTTGTGAGGCCACAGCAGCCTGAGTGCCTCTGAGGCCAGTGGCAGGTTCATGGCTGCTGCATGTGCTTGTGATGTCACAGCAGCCGCAGGGCCTCCGAGGCCAGTGTCAGGATTATGGCTGCTGCCTGTGCTTGTGAGGTCACAGCAGCCTCAGTTTCTCAAATGTTACTCTACAGTGAGCCCTGCTGGCTGTGCTTATGAGGTCACAGCAGCCTCAGTGCCTCCTAGGCCAGTGGCAGGCTGCTGGCTGCTGGCTGTGCTAGTGATGTCACAGCAGCCTCAGGGCCTCTGAGGCCAGTGGCAGGCTCATGGCTGCTGCCTGTGCTTGTGAGGTCACAGCAGCCTGAGTTCCTCCGAGGCCAGTGGCAGGGTCATGGCTGCTGGCTGAACTTGTGAGAGCACAGTAGCGTGAGTGCCTCTGAGGCCGGGGGCAAGCTCATGGCACATGGCTGAGCTAGTGAGGTCACAGCAGCCTCAGTTTCTCTCAGGCCGGTGGCAGGCTCCTGGCTGCTGGCTGTGCTGGTGAGGTCACAGCAACCTCAGTGCCTCCTAGGCCAGTGGCAGGCTGCTGGCTGCTGGCTGTGCTAGTGATGTCACAGCAGCCTCAGGGCCTCCAAGGCCAGTGGCAGGTTCATGGCTGCTGCGTGTGCTTGTGAGGTCACAGCAGCCTGAGTTCCTCCGAGGCCAGTGCCAGGGTCCTGGCTGCTGGCTGAACTTGTGAGGTCACAGCAGCCTCAGTGACTCCTAGGCCAGTGGCAGGCTCATGGCTGCTAGCTGTGCTTGTGAGGTCACAGCAGCCTCAGTGCCTCAAAAGTTAGTCTACAGCACCCCCTGCTGTCTGTGCTTGTGAGGTCACAGCAGCCTCAGAGCCTCTGAGGCCAGTGCCAGGGTCCTGGCTGCTGCCTGTGCTTGTGAGGTCACAGCAGCCTCAGTGCCTCCAAGGCCAGTGGCAGGGTCCTGGCTGCTGGCTGAACTTGTGAGAGCACAGTAGCCTGAGTGCCTCTGAGGCCAGGGGCAAGCTCATGGTACATGGCTGAGCTAGTGAGCTCACAGCAGCCTCAGTTTCTCTCAGGCCGGTGGCAGGCTCATGGCTGCTGGCTGTGCTGGTGAGGTCACAGCAGTCTCAGTGCCTCCTAGGCCAGTGGCAGGCCCATGACTGCTGGCTGTGCTTGTGAGGTCACAGCAGCCTCAGTGCCTCCTAGGCCAGTGGCAGGCCCATGACTGCTGGCTGTGCTTGTGAGGTCACAGCAGCCTCAGTGCCTCCTAGGCCAGTGGCAGGCCCATGACTGCTGGCTGTGCTTGTGAGGTCACAGCAGCCTCAGTGCCTCCTAGGCCAGGGGCAGGCTCATGGCTGCTGTCTGTGCTTGTGAGGTCACAGCAGCCGCAGGGCCTCCGAGGACAGATCCAGGTTCATGGCTGATGGCTGTGCTTGTGAGGTCACAGCAGCCACACTGCCTCCTATGTCAGTGGCAGGTTCATGGCTGCTGTCTGTGCTGGTGAGGTCACAGCAGCCTCAGTGCCTCCTAGGCCAGATCCAGGTTCATGGCTGATGGCTGTGCTTGTGAGGTCACAGCAGCCTCACCGCCTCCTAGTCCACTGGCAGGCTCCTGGCTGCTGCCTGTGCTTGTGACGTCACAGCAGCCTCAGTGCCTCATAGGTTAGTGGCAGCCTCATGGCTGCTAGCGGTGCTTGTGAGGTCACAGCAGACTCAGTGCCTCAGAGGTTAGTCTACAGCACCCCCTGCTGGCTGTGCTTGTGAGGTCACAGCAGCGTCAGTGCCTCCCAGGCCAGCGGCACACTCATGGCTGCTGGCTGTGCTTATGAGGTCACAGCAGCCTCAGTGTCTCTAAGGCCAGTGTCAGGCTCATGGCTGCTGCCTGTGCTTGTGAGGTCACAGCAGACTCAGGGCCTCCGAGGCCAGTGTCAGGTTCATGGCTGCTGACTGTGTTTATGACGTCACAGCAGCCTCAGTTCCTCAACGGTTACTACACAGCGCCCCCTGCTGGCTGTGCTTGTGAGGTCACAGCAGCCGCAGGGCCTCCGAGGACAGATCCAGGTTCATGGCTGATGGCTGTGCTTGTGAGGTCACAGCAGCCACACTGCCTCCTATGTCAGTGGCAGGTTCATGGCTGCTGGCTGTGCTTGTGAGGTCACAGCAACCTCAATGCCTGAAAGGTTAGTATACAGCGACCCCTGCTGGCACTGCTTGTGAGGCCACAGCAGCCTGAGTGCCTCACAGGCCAGTGGCAGGTTCATGGCTGCTGCGTGTGCTTGTCAGGTCACAGCAGCCTGAGTTCCTCCGAGGCCAGTGCCAGGGTCCTGGCTGCTGGCTGAACTTGTGAGGTCACAGCAGCCTCAGTGACTCCTAGGCCAGTGGCAGGCTCATGGCTGCTAGCTGTGCTTGTGAGGTCACAGCAGCCTCAGTGCCTCAAAAGTTAGTCTACAGCGCCCCCTGCTGGCTGTGCTTGTGAGGTCACAGCAGCCTCAGAGCCTCTGAGGCCAGTGGCAGGCTCATGGCTGCTGCCTGTGCTTGTGAGGTCACAGCAGCCTCAGTGCCTCCAAGACCAGTGGAAGGGTCCTGGCTGCTGGCTGAACTTGTGAGAGCACAGCAGCCTGAGTTCCTCCTAGGCCAGTGGCAGGCCCATGACTGCTGGCTGTGCTTGTGAGGTCACAGCAGCGTCAGTGCCTCCTAGGCCAGTGGCAGGATTATGGCTGCTGTCTGTGCTTGTCAGGTCACAGCAGCCTGAGTGCCTCCCAGGCCAGCGGCACGCTCATGGCTGCTGGCTGTGCTTATGAGGTCACAGCAGCCTCAGTGTCTCTAAGGCCAGTGTCAGGCTCATGGCTGCTGCCTGTGCTTGTGAGGTCACAGCAGACTCAGGGCCTCCGAGGCCAGTGTCAGGTTCATGGCTGCTGGCTGTGTTTATGACGTCACAGCAGCCTCAGTTCCTCAACGGTTACTACACAGCGCCCCCTGCTGGCTGTGCTTGTGAGGTCACAGCAACCTCAATGCCTGAAAGGTTAGTATACAGCGACACCTGCTGGCAGTGCTTGTGAGGCCACAGCAGCCTGAGTGCCTCATAGGCCAGTGGCAGGTTCATGGCTGCTGCATGTGCTTGTGACGTCACAGCAGCCGCAGGGCCTCCGAGGCCAGTGGCAGGCTGCTGGCTGCTGGCTGTGCTAGTGATGTCACAGCAGCCTCAGGGCCTCCAAGGCCAGTGGCAGGTTCATGGCTGCTGCGTGTGCTTGTCAGGTCACAGCAGCCTGAGTTCCTCCGAGGCCAGTGCCAGGGTCCTGGCTGCTGGCTGAACTTGTGAGGTCACAGCAGCCTCAGTGACTCCTAGGCCAGTGGCAGGCTCATGGCTGCTAGCTGTGCTTGTGAGGTCACAGCAGCCTCAGTGCCTCAAAAGTTAGTCTACAGCGCCCCCTGCTGGCTGTGCTTGTGAGGTCACAGCAGCCTCAGAGCCTCTGAGGCCAGTGGCAGGGTCCTGGCTGCTGGCTGAACTTGTGAGAGCACAGTAGCCTGAGTGCCTCTGAGGCCAGGGGCAAGCTCATGGCACATGGCTGAGCTAGTGAGGTCACAGCAGCCTCAGTTTCTCTCAGGCCGGTGGCAGGCTCCTGGCTGCTGGCTGTGCTGGTGAGGTCACAGCAGCCTCAGTGCCTCCTAGGCCAGTGGCAGGCCCATGACTGCTGGCTGTGCTTGTGAGGTCACAGCAGCCTCAGTGCCTCCTAGGCCAGTGGCAGGCCCATGACTGCTGGCTGTGCTCGTGAGGTCACAGCAGCCGCAGGGCCTCCTAGGCCAGTGGCAGGCCCATGACTGCTGGCTGTGCTTGTGAGGTCACAGCAGCCTCAGTGCCTCCTAGGCCAGGGGCAGGCTCATGGCTGCTGTCTGTGCTTGTGAGGTCACAGCAACCTCAGTGCCTCAAAGTAGAGTATACAGCGACCCCTGCTGGCAGTGATTGTGAGGCCACAGCAGCCTCAGTGCCTCATAGGCCAGTGGCAGGATCATGGCTGCTGCATGTGCTTGTGACGTCACAGCAGCCGCAGGGCCTCCGAGGCCAGTGGCAGGATTATGGCTGCTGCCTGTGCTTGTGAGGTCACAGCAGCCTCAGTTTCTCAAATGTTACTCTACAGTGAGCCCTGCTGGCTGTGCTTATGAGGTCACAGCAGCGTCAGTGCCTCCTAGGCCAGTGGCAGGTTCATGGCTGCTGGCTGTGCTTGTGAGGTCACAGCAGCCTCAGTGTCTCCGAGGCCAGTGGCAGTTTCATGGCTGCTGGCTGTGCTTGTGAGGTCACAGCAACCTCAGTGCCTCAAAGTAGAGTATACAGCGACCCATGCTGGCTGTGCTTATGAGGTCACAGCAGCCACAGTGCCTCCTAGGCCAGTGGCAGGCTGCTGGCTGCTGGCTGTGCTAGTGATGTCACAGCAGCCTCAGGGCCTCCCAGGCCAGTGGCAGGTTCATGGCTGCTGCGTGTGCTTGTGAGGTCACAGCAGCCTGAGTTCCTCTGAGGCCAGTGCCAGGGTCCTGGCTGCTGCCTGTGCTTGTGAGGTCACAGCAGCCTCAGTGCCTCCAAGGCCAGTGGCAGGGTCCTGGCTGCTGGCTGAACTTGTGAGAGCACAGTAGCCTGAGTGCCTCTGAGGCCAGGGGCAAGCTCCTGGTATATGGCTGAGCTAGTGAGCTCACAGCAGCCTCAGTTTCTCTCAGGCCGGTGGCAGGCTCCTGGCTGCTGGCTGTGCTGGTGAGGTCACAGCAGTCTCAGTGCCTCCTAGGCCAGTGGCAGGCCCATGACTGCTGGCTGTGCTTGTGAGGTCACAGCAGCCTCAGTGCCTCCTAGGCCAGTGGCAGGCCCATGACTGCTGGCTGTGCTTGTGAGGTCACAGCAGCCTCAGTGCCTCCTAGGCCAGTGGCAGGCCCATGACTGCTGGCTGTGCTTGTGAGGTCACAGCAGCCTCAGTGCCTCCTAGGCCAGTGGCAGGCTCATGGCTGCTGTCTGTGCTTGTGAGGTCACAGCAGCCGCAGGGCCTCCGAGGACAGATCCAGGTTCATGGCTGATGGCTGTGCTTGTGAGGTCACAGCAGCCACACTGCCTCCTATGTCAGTGGCAGGTTCATGGCTGCTGTCTGTGCTTGTGAGGTCACAGCAGCCTCAGTGCCTCCTAGGCCAGTTTCATGCTCATGGCTGATGGCTGTGCTTGTGAGGTCACAGCAGCCTCACCGCCTCCTAGTCCACTCGCAGGTTCATGGCTGCTGGCTGTGCTTGTCAGGTCACAGCAGCCGCAGGGCCTCCGAGGACAGATCCATGTTCATGGCTGATGGCTGTGCTTGTGAGGTCACAGCAGCCTCATTGTCTCTGAGGCCAAGGGCAGGCTCTTGGCTGCTGGCTGTGCTTGGGAGGTCACAGCAACCTCAATGCCTCAGAGGTTAGTATACAGCGACCCCTGCTGGCAGTGCTTGTGAGGCCACAGCAGCCTGAGTGCCTCTGAGGCCAGTGGCAGGATCATGGCTGCTGCATGTGCTTGTGACGTCACAGCAGCCGCAGTGTCTCCGAGGCCAGTGGCAGGATTATGGCTGCTGCCTGTGCTTGTGAGGTCACAGCAGCCTCAGTTTCTCAAATGTTACTCTACAGTGAGCCCTGCTGCCTGTGCTTATGAGGTCACAGCAGCGTCAGTGCCTCCTAGGCCAGTGGCAGGTTCATGGCTGCTGGCTGTGCTTGTGAGGTCACAGCAACCTCAGTGCCTCAAAGTAGAGTATACAGCGACCCATGCTGGCTGTGCTTATGAGGTCACAGCAGCCACAGTGCCTCCTAGGCCAGTGGCAGGCTGCTGGCTGCTGGCTGTGCTAGTGATGTCACAGCAGCCTCAGGGCCTCCAAGGCCAGTGGCAGGTTCATGGCTGCTGCGTGTGCTTGTCAGGTCACAGCAGCCTGAGTTCCTCCGAGGCCAGTGCCAGGGTCCTGGCTGCTGGCTGAACTTGTGAGGTCACAGCAGCCTCAGTGACTCCTAGGCCAGTGGCAGGCTCATGGCTGCTAGCTGTGCTTGTGAGGTCACAGCAGCCTCAGTGCCTCAAAAGTTAGTCTACAGCGCCCCCTGCTGGCTGTGCTTGTGAGGTCACAGCAGCCTCAGAGCCTCTGAGGCCAGAGTCAGGCTCATGGCTGCTGCCTGTGCTTGTGAGGTCACAGCAGCCTCAGTGCCTCCAAGGCCAGTGGCAGGGTCCTGGCTGCTGGCTGAACTTGTGAGAGCACAGTAGCCTGAGTGCCTCTGAGGCCAGGGGCAAGCTCATGGTACATGGCTGAACTAGTGAGCTCACAGCAGCCTCAGTTTCTCTCAGGCCGGTTGCAGGCTCCTGGCTGCTGGCTGTGCTGGTGAGGTCACAGCAGCCTCAGTGCCTCCTAGGCCTGTGGCAGGCCCATGACTGCTGGCTGTGCTTGTGAGGTCACAGCAGCCTCACCGCCTTCTAGTCCACTGGCAGGTTCATGGCTGCTGGCTGTGCTTGTCAGGTCACAGCAGCCTCAGTGCCTCATAGGTTAGTGGCAGGCTCATGGCTGCTAGCGGTGCTTGTGAGGTCACAGCAGCCTCAGTGCCTCAGAGGTTAGTCTACAGCACCCCCTGCTGGCTGTGCTTGTGAGGTCACAGCAGCCTCAGTTTCTCAAATGTTACTCTGCAGTGAGCCCTGCTGGCTGTGCTTATGAGGTCACAGCAGCGTCAGTGCCTCCTAGGCCAGTGGCAGGATTATGGCTGCTGTCTGTGCTTGTCAGGTCACAGCAGCCTGAGTGCCTCCCAGGCCAGCGGCACGCTCATGGCTGCTGGCTGTGCTTATGAGGTCACAGCAGCCTCAGTGTCTCTAAGGCCAGTGTCAGGCTCATGGCTGCTGCCTGTGCTTGTGAGGTCACAGCAGACTCAGTGCCTCCGAGGCCAGTGTCAGGTTCATGGCTGCTGGCTGTGTTTATGACGTCACAGCAGCTTCAGTTCCTCAACGGTTACTACACAGCGCCACCTGCTGGCTGTGCTTGTGAGGTCACAGCAGCCGCAGGGCCTCCGAGGACAGATCCAGGTTCATGACTGCTGGCTGTGCTTGTGAGGTCACAGCAGCCTCAGGGCCTCCTATGTCAGTGGCAGGTTCATGGCTGCTGGCTGTGCTTGTGAGGTCACAGCAGCCTCAGTGCCTCCTAGGCCAGTGGCAGGATCATGGCTGCTGCATGTGCTTGTGACGTCACAGCAGCCGCAGGGCCTCCGAGGCCAGTGGCAGGATTATGGCTGCTGCCTGTGCTTGTGAGGTCACAGCAGCCTCAGTTTCTCAAATGTTACTCTACAGTGAGCCCTGCTGGCTGTGGTTATGAGGTCACAGCAGCGTCAGTGCCTCCTAGGCCAGTGGCAGGTTCATGGCTGCTGGCTGTGCTTGTGAGGTCACAGCAGCCTCAGTGTCTCCGAGGCCAGTGGCAGTTTCATGGCTGCTGGCTGTGCTTGTGAGGTCACAGCAACCTCAGTGCCTCAAAGTAGAGTATACAGCGACCCATGCTGGCTGTGCTTATGAGGTCACAGCAGCCACAGTGCCTCCTAGGCCAGTGGCAGGCTGCTGGCTGCTGGCTGTGCTAGTGATGTCACAGCAGCCTCAGGGCCTCCCAGGCCAGTGGCAGGTTCATGGCTGCTGCGTGTGCTTGTCAGTGACAGCAGCCTGAGTTCCTCTGAGGCCAGTGCCAGGGTCCTGGCTGCTGCCTGTGCTTGTGAGGTCACAGCAGCCTCAGTGACTCCAAGGCCAGTGGCAGGGTCCTGGCTGCTGGCTGAACTTGTGAGAGCACAGTAGCCTGAGTGCCTCTGAGGCCAGGGGCAAGCTCATGGTACATGGCTGAGCTAGTGAGGTCACAGCAGCCTCAGTTTCTCTCAGGCCAGTGGCAGGCTCATGGCTGCTGGCTGTGCTGGTGAGGTCACAGCAGTCTCAGTGCCTCCTAGGCCAGTGGCAGGCCCATGACTGCTGGCTGTGCTTGTGAGGTCACAGCAGCCTCAGTGCCTCCTAGGCCAGTGGCAGGCCCATGGCTGCTGTCTGTGCTTGTGAGGTCACAGCAGCCGCAGGGCCTCCGAGGACAGATCCAGGTTCATGGCTGATGGCTGTGCTTGTGAGGTCACAGCAGCCACACTGCCTCCTATGTCAGTGGCAGGTTCATGGCTGCTGGCTGTGCTGGTGAGGTCACAGCAGCCTCAGTGCCTCCTAGGCCAGTTTCATGCTCATGGCTGATGGCTGTGCTTGTGAGGTCACAGCAGCCTCACCGCCTCCTAGTCCACTCGCAGGTTCATGGCTGCTGGCTGTGCTTGTGAGGTCACAGCAGCCGCAGGGCCTCCGAGGACAGATCCATGTTCATGGCTGATGGCTGTGCTTGTGAGGTCACAGCAGCCTCAGTGCCTCTGAGGCCAAGGGCAGGCTCTTGGCTGCTGGCTGTGCTTGGGAGGTCACAGCAACCTCAATGCCTCAAAGTAGAGTATACAGCGACCCCTGCTGGCAGTGCTTGTGAGGCCACAGCAGCCTGAGTGCCTCATAGGCCAGTGGCAGGATCATGGCTGCTGCATGTGCTTGTGACGTCACAGCAGCCGCAGTTTCTCCGAGGCCAGTGGCAGGATTATGGCTGCTGCCTGTGCTTGTGAGGTCACAGCAGCCTCAGTTTCTCAAATGTCACTCTACAGTGAGCCCTGCTGGCTGTGCTTATGAGGTCACAGCAGCGTCAGTGCCTCCTAGGCCAGTGGCAGGTTCATGGCTGCTGGCTGTGCTTGTGAGGTCACAGCAACCTCAGTGCCTCAAAGTAGAGTATACAGCGACCCATGCTGGCTGTGCTTATGAGGTCACAGCAGCCACAGTGCCTCCTAGGCCAGTGGCAGGCTGCTGGCTGCTGGCTGTGCTAGTGATGTCACAGCAGCCTCAGGGCCTCCCAGGCCAGTGGCAGGTTCATGGCTGCTGCGTGTGCTTGTCAGGTCACAGCAGCCTGAGTTCCTCCGAGGCCAGTGCCAGGGTCCTGGCTGCTGGCTGAACTTGTGAGGTCACAGCAGCCTCAGTGACTCCTAGGCCAGTGGCAGGCTCATGGCTGCTAGCTGTGCTTGTGAGGTCACAGCAGCCTCAGTGCCTCAAAAGTTAGTCTACAGCGCCCCCTGCTGGCTGTGCTTGTGAGGTCACAGCAGCCTCAGAGCCTCTGAGGCCAGTGTCAGGCTCATGGCTGCTGCCTGTGCTTGTGAGGTCACAGCAGCCTCAGTGCCTCCAAGGCCAGTGGAAGGGTCCTGGCTGCTGGCTGAACTTGTGAGAGCACAGCAGCCTGAGTTCCTCCTAGGCCAGTGGCAGGCCCATGACTGCTGGCTGTGCTTGTGAGGTCACAGCAGCCTCAGTGCCTCCTAGGCCAGTGGCAGGCCCATGACTGCTGTCTGTGCTTGTGAGGTCACAGCAGCCTCACCGCCTCCTAGTCCACTGGCAGGTTCATGGCTGCTGGCTGTGCTTGTCAGGTCACAGCAGCCTGAGTTCCTCCTAGGCCAGTGGCAGGCTCCTGGCTGCTGCCTGTGCTTGTGAGGTCACAGCAACCTCAATGCCTCAAAGGTTAGTATACAGCGACCCCTGCTGGCAGTGCTTGTGAGGCGACAGCAGCCTGAGTGCCTCATAGGCCAGTGGCAGGATCATGGCTGCTGCATGTGCTTGTGATGTCACAGCAGCCGCAGGGCCTCCGAGGCCAGTGGCAGGATTATGGCTGCTGCCTGTGCTTGTGAGGTCACAGCAGCCTCAGTTTCTCAAATGTTACTCTACAGTGAGCCCTGCTGCCTGTGCTTATGAGGTCACAGCAGCGTCAGTGCCTCCTAGGCCAGTGGCAGGTTCATGGCTGCTGGCTGTGCTTGTGAGGTCACAGCAGCCTCAGTGTCTCCGAGGCCAGTGGCAGTTTCATGGCTGCTGGCTGTGCTTGTGAGGTCACAGCAACCTCAGTGCCTCAAAGTAGAGTATACAGCGACCCATGCTGCCTGTGCTTATGAGGTCACAGCAGCCGCAGGGCCTCCCAGGCCAGTGGCAGGTTCATGGCTGCTGCGTGTGCTTGTGAGGTCACAGCAGCCTGAGTTCCTCTGAGGCCAGTGCCAGCGTCCTGGCTGCTGCCTGTGCTTGTGAGGTCACAGCAGCCTCAGTGCCTCCAAGGCCAGTGGAAGGGTCCTGGCTGCTGGCTGAACTTGTGAGAGCACAGTAGCCTGAGTGCCTCTGAGGCCAGGGGCAAGCTCATGGTACATGGCTGAACTACTGAGCTCACAGCAGCCTCAGTTTCTCTCAGGCCGGTGGCAGGCTCATGGCTGCTGGCTGTGCTGGTGAGGTCACAGCAGTCTCAGTGCCTCCTAGGCCAGTGGCAGGCCCATGACTGCTGGCTGTGCTTGTGAGGTCACAGCAGCCTCAGTGCCTCCTAGGCCAGTGGAAGGGTCCTGGCTGCTGGCTGAACTTGTGAGAGCACAGTAGCCTGAGTGCCTCTGAGACCAGGGGCAAGCTCATGGTACATGGCTGAACTAGTGAGCTCACAGCAGCCTCAGTTTCTCTCAGGCCGGTGGCAGGCTCATGGCTGCTGGCTGTGCTGGTGAGGTCACAGCAGCCTCAGAGCCTCTGAGGCCAGTGTCAGGCTCATGGGTGCTGCCTGTGCTTGTGAGGTCACAGCAGCCTCAGTGCCTCCAAGGCCAGTGGCAGGGTCCTGGCTGCTTGCTGAACTTGTGAGAGCACAGTAGCCTGAGTGCCTCTGAGGCCAGGGGCAAGCTCATGGTACATGGCTGAGCTAGTGAGGTCACAGCAGCCTCAGTTTCTCTCAGGCCGGTGGCAGGCTCCTGGCTGCTGGCTGTGCTGGTGAGGTCACAGCAGCCTCAGTGCCTCCTAGGCCAGTGGCAGGCCCATGACTGCTGGCTGTGCTTGTGAGGTCACAGCAGCCTCACCGCCTCCTAGTCCACTGGCAGGTTCATGGCTGCTGGCTGTGCTTGTCAGGTCACAGCAGCCTCAGTGCCTCCTAGGCCAGTGGCAGGCTCCTGGCTGCTGCCTGTGCTTGTGAGGTCACAGCAGACTCAGGGCCTCCGAGGCCAGTGTCAGGTTCATGGCTGCTGGCTGTGTTTATGACGTCACAGCAGCCTCAGTTCCTCAACGGTTACTACACAGCGCCCCCTGCTGGCTGTGCTTGTGAGGTCACAGCAGCCGCAGGGCCTCCGAGGACAGATCCAGGTTCATGGCTGCTGGCTGTGCTTGTGAGGTCACAGCAGCCTCAGTGCCTCCTAGGCCAGTGGCAGGTTCATGGCTGCTGGCTGTGCTTGTGAGGTCACAGCAGCCTCAGTGCCTCCTAGGCCAGTGGCAGGTTCATGGCTGCTGGCTGTGCTTGGGAGGTCACAGCAACCTCAGTGCCTCAAAGTAGAGTATACAGCGACCCCTGCTGGCAGTGCTTGTGAGGCCACAGCAGCCTGAGTGCCTCATAGGCCAGTGGCAGGATCATGGCTGCTGCATGTGCTTGTGACGTCACAGCAGCCGCAGGGCCTCCGAGGCCAGTGGCAGGATTATGGCTGCTGCCTGTGCTTGTGAGGTCACAGCAGCCTCAGTTTCTCAAATGTTACTCTGCAGTGAGCCCTGCTGGCTGTGCTTATGAGGTCACAGCAGCGTCAGTGCCTCCTAGGCCAGTGGCAGGTTCATGGCTGCTGGCTGTGCTTGTGAGGTCACAGCAGCCTCAGTGTCTCCGAGGCCAGTGGCAGTTTCATGGCTGCTGGCTGTGCTTGTGAGGTCACAGCAACCTCAGTGCCTCAAAGTAGAGTATACAGCGACCCATGCTGGCTGTGCTTATGAGGTCACAGCAGCCACAGTGCCTCCTAGGCCAGTGGCAGGCTGCTGGCTGCTGGCTGTGCTAGTGATGTCACAGCAGCCTCAGGGCCTCCCAGGCCAGTGGCAGGTTCATGGCTGCTGCGTGTGCTTGTCAGGTCACAGCAGCCTGAGTTCCTCCGAGGCCAGTGCCAGGGTCCTGGCTGCTGGCTGAACTTGTGAGGTCACAGCAGCCTCAGTGACTCCTAGGCCAGTGGCAGGCTCATGGCTGCTAGCTGTGCTTGTGAGGTCACAGCAGCCTCAGTGCCTCTGAGGCCAGTGTCAGGCTCATGGCTGCTGCCTGTGCTTGTGAGGTCACAGCAGCCTCAGTGCCTCCAAGGCCAGTGGAAGGGTCCTGGCTGCTGGCTGAACTTGTGAGAGCACAGCAGCCTGAGTTCCTCCTAGGCCAGTGGCAGGCCCATGACTGCTGGCTGTGCTTGTGAGGTCACAGCAGCCTCAGTGCCTCCTAGGCCAGTGGCAGGCCCATGACTGCTGGCTGTGCTTGTGAGGTCACAGCAGCCTCACCGCCTCCTAGTCCACTGGCAGGTTCATGGCTGCTGGCTGTGCTTGTCAGGTCACAGCAGCCTGAGTTCCTCCTAGGCCAGTGGCAGGCTCCTGGCTGCTGCCTGTGCTTGTGAGGTCACAGCAACCTCAATGCCTCAAAGGTTAGTATACAGCGACCCCTGCTGGCAGTGCTTGTGAGGCTACAGCAGCCTGAGTGCCTCATAGGCCAGTGGCAGGATCATGGCTGCTGCATGTGCTTGTGATGTCACAGCAGCCGCAGGCCCTCCGAGGCCAGTGGCAGGATTATGGCTGCTGCCTGTGCTTGTGAGGTCACAGCAGCCTCAGTTTCTCAAATGTTACTCTACAGTGAGCCCTGCTGCCTGTGCTTATGAGGTCACAGCAGCGTCAGTGCCTCCTAGGCCAGTGGCAGGTTCATGGCTGCTGGCTGTGCTTGTGAGGTCACAGCAGCCTCAGTGTCTCCGAGGCCAGTGGCAGTTTCATGGCTGCTGGCTGTGCTTGTGAGGTCACAGCAACCTCAGTGCCTCAAAGTAGAGTATACAGCGACCCATGCTGCCTGTGCTTATGAGGTCACAGCAGCCGCAGGGCCTCCCAGGCCAGTGGCAGGTTCATGGCTGCTGCGTGTGCTTGTGAGGTCACAGCAGCCTGAGTTCCTCTGAGGCCAGTGCCAGCGTCCTGGCTGCTGCCTGTGCTTGTGAGGTCACAGCAGCCTCAGTGCCTCCAAGGCCAGTGGAAGGGTCCTGGCTGCTGGCTGAACTTGTGAGAGCACAGTAGCCTGAGTGCCTCTGAGGCCAGGGGCAAGCTCATGGTACATGGCTGAACTAGTGAGCTCACAGCAGCCTCAGTTTCTCTCAGGCCGGTGGCAGGCTCATGGCTGCTGGCTGTGCTGGTGAGGTCACAGCAGTCTCAGTGCCTCCTAGGCCAGTGGCAGGCCCATGACTGCTGGCTGTGCTTGTGAGGTCACAGCAGCCTCAGTGCCTCCTAGGCCAGTGGAAGGGTCCTGGCTGCTGGCTGAACTTGTGAGAGCACAGTAGCCTGAGTGCCTCTGAGGCCAGGGGCAAGCTCATGGTACATGGCTGAACTAGTGAGCTCACAGCAGCCTCAGTTTCTCTCAGGCCGGTGGCAGGCTCATGGCTGCTGGCTGTGCTTGTGAGGTCACAGCAGCCTCAGAGCCTCTGAGGCCAGTGTCAGGCTCATGGGTGCTGCCTGTGCTTGTGAGGTCACAGCAGCCTCAGTGCCTCCAAGGCCAGTGGCAGGGTCCTGGCTGCTTGCTGAACTTGTGAGAGCACAGTAGCCTGAGTGCCTCTGAGGCCAGGGGCAAGCTCATGGTACATGGCTGAGCTAGTGAGGTCACAGCAGCCTCAGTTTCTCTCAGGCCGGTGGCAGGCTCCTGGCTGCTGGCTGTGCTGGTGAGGTCACAGCAGCCTCAGTGCCTCCTAGGCCAGTGGCAGGCCCATGACTGCTGGCTGTGCTTGTGAGGTCACAGCAGCCTCACCGCCTCCTAGTCCACTGGCAGGTTCATGGCTGCTGGCTGTGCTTGTCAGGTCACAGCAGCCTCAGTGCCTCCTAGGCCAGTGGCAGGCTCCTGGCTGCTGCCTGTGCTTGTGAGGTCACAGCAGACTCAGGGCCTCCGAGGCCAGTGTCAGGTTCATGGCTGCTGGCTGTGTTTATGACGTCACAGCAGCCTCAGTTCCTCAACGGTTACTACACAGCGCCCCCTGCTGGCTGTGCTTGTGAGGTCACAGCAGCCGCAGGGCCTCCGAGGACAGATCCAGGTTCATGGCTGCTGGCTGTGCTTGTGAGGTCACAGCAGCCTCAGTGCCTCCTAGGCCAGTGGCAGGTTCATGGCTGCTGGCTGTGCTTGTGAGGTCACAGCAGCCTCAGGGCCTCCTAGGCCAGTGGCAGGTTCATGGCTGCTGGCTGTGCTTGGGAGGTCACAGCAACCTCAGTGCCTCAAAGTAGAGTATACAGCGACCCCTGCTGGCAGTGCTTGTGAGGCCACAGCAGCCTGAGTGCCTCATAGGCCAGTGGCAGGATCATGGCTGCTGCATGTGCTTGTGACGTCACAGCAGCCGCAGGGCCTCCGAGGCCAGTGGCAGGATTATGGCTGCTGCCTGTGCTTGTGAGGTCACAGCAGCCTCAGTTTCTCAAATGTTACTCTGCAGTGAGCCCTGCTGGCTGTGCTTATGAGGTCACAGCAGCGTCAGTGCCTCCTAGGCCAGTGGCAGGTTCATGGCTGCTGGCTGTGCTTGTGAGGTCACAGCAGCCTCAGTGTCTCCGAGGCCAGTGGCAGTTTCATGGCTGCTGGCTGTGCTTGTGAGGTCACAGCAACCTCAGTGCCTCAAAGTAGAGTATACAGCGACCCATGCTGGCTGTGCTTATGAGGTCACAGCAGCCACAGTGCCTCCTAGGCCAGTGGCAGGCTGCTGGCTGCTGGCTGTGCTAGTGATGTCACAGCAGCCTCAGGGCCTCCCAGGCCAGTGGCAGGTTCATGGCTGCTGCGTGTGCTTGTCAGGTCACAGCAGCCTGAGTTCCTCCGAGGCCAGTGCCAGGGTCCTGGCTGCTGGCTGAACTTGTGAGGTCACAGCAGCCTCAGTGACTCCTAGGCCAGTGGCAGGCTCATGGCTGCTAGCTGTGCTTGTGAGGTCACAGCAGCCTCAGTGCCTCAAAAGTTAGTCTACAGCGCCCCCTGCTGGCTGTGCTTGTGAGGTCACAGCAGCCTCAGAGCCTCTGAGGCCAGTGTCAGGCTCATGGCTGCTGCCTGTGCTTGTGAGGTCACAGCAGCCTCAGTGCCTCCAAGGCCAGTGGAAGGGTCCTGGCTGCTGGCTGAACTTGTGAGAGCACAGCAGCCTGAGTTCCTCCTAGGCCAGTGGCAGGCCCATGACTGCTGGCTGTGCTTGTGAGGTCACAGCAGCCTCAGTGCCTCCTAGGCCAGTGGCAGGCCCATGACTGCTGTCTGTGCTTGTGAGGTCACAGCAGCCTCACCGCCTCCTAGTCCACTGGCAGGTTCATGGCTGCTGGCTGTGCTTGTCAGGTCACAGCAGCCTGAGTTCCTCCTAGGCCAGTGGCAGGCTCCTGGCTGCTGCCTGTGCTTGTGAGGTCACAGCAACCTCAATGCCTCAAAGGTTAGTATACAGCGACCCCTGCTGGCAGTGCTTGTGAGGCGACAGCAGCCTGAGTGCCTCATAGGCCAGTGGCAGGATCATGGCTGCTGCATGTGCTTGTGACGTCACAGCAGCCGCAGGGCCTCCGAGGCCAGTGGCAGGATTATGGCTGCTGCCTGTGCTTGTGAGGTCACAGCAGCCTCAGTTTCTCAAATGTTACTCTACAGTGAGCCCTGCTGCCTGTGCTTATGAGGTCACAGCAGCGTCAGTGCCTCCTAGGCCAGTGGCAGGTTCATGGCTGCTGGCTGTGCTTGTGAGGTCACAGCAGCCTCATGTGTCTCCGAGGCCAGTGGCAGTTTCATGGCTGCTGGCTGTGCTTGTGAGGTCACAGCAACCTCAGTGCCTCAAAGTAGAGTATACAGCGACCCATGCTGGCTGTGCTTATGAGGTCACAGCAGCCACAGTGCCTCCTAGGCCAGTGGCAGGCTGCTGGCTGCTGGCTGTGCTAGTGATGTCACAGCAGCCTCAGGGCAGTGCCAGGTTCATGGCTGCTGCGTGTGCTTGTGAGGTCACAGCAGCCTGAGTTCCTCTGAGGCCAGTGCCAGGGTCCTGGCTGCTGCCTGTGCTTGTGAGGTCACAGCAGCCTCAGTGCCTCCAAGTCCAGTGGAAGGGTCCTGGCTGCTGGCTGAACTTGTGAGAGCACAGTAGCCTGAGTGCCTCTGAGGCCAGGGGCAAGCTCATGGTACATGGCTGAACTAGTGAGCTCACAGCAGCCTCAGTTTCTCTCAGGCCGGTGGCAGGCCGGTGGCAGGCCCATGACTGCTGGCTGTGCTGGTGAGGTCACAGCAGCCTCAGTGCCTCCTAGGCCAGTGGCAGGCCCATGACTGCTGGCTGTGCTTGTGAGGTCACAGCAGCCGCAGTGCCTCCTAGGCCAGTGGCAGGCCCATGACTGCTGGCTGTGCTTGTGAGGTCACAGCAGCCTCAGTGCCTCCTAGGCCAGTGGCAGGCCCATGACTGCTGGCTGTGCTTGTGAGGTCACAGCAGCCTCAGTGCCTCCTAGGCCAGGAGCAGGCTCATGGCTGCTGTCTGTGCTTGTGAGGTCACAGCAGCCGCAGGGCCTGCGAGGACAGATCCAGGTTCATGGCTGATGGCTGTGCTTGTGAGGTCACAGCAGCCACACTGCCTCCTATGTCAGTGGCAGGTTCATGGCTGCTGTCTGTGCTTGTGAGGTCACAGCAGCCTCAGTGCCTCCTAGGCCAGATCCAGGTTCATGGCTGATGGCTGTGCTTGTGAGGTCACAGCAGCCTCACCGCCTCCTAGTCCACTGGCAGGTTCATGGCTGCTGGCTGTGCTTGTGAGGTCACAGCAGCCTCAGTGCCTCCTAGGCCAGTGGCAGGCTCCTGGCTGCTGCCTGTGCTTGTGACGTCACAGCAGCCTCAGTGCCTCATAGGTTAGTGGCAGCCTCATGGCTGCTAGCGGTGCTTGTGAGGTCACAGCAGCCTCAGTGCCTCAGAGGTTAGTCTACAGCACCCCCTGCTGGCTGTGCTTGTGAGGTCACAGCAGCGTCAGTGCCTCCCAGGCCAGTGGCAGGCTCATGGCTGCTAGCTGTGCTTGTGAGGTCACAGCAGCCTCAGTGCCTCAAAAGTTAGTCTACAGCGCCCCCTGCTGGCTGTGCTTGTGAGGTCACAGCAGCCTCAGAGCCTCTGAGGCCAGTGTCAGGCTCATGGCTGCTGCCTGTGCTTGTGAGGTCACAGCAGCCTCAGTGCCTCCAAGGCCAGTGGAAGGGTCCTGGCTGCTGGCTGAACTTGTGAGAGCACAGCAGCCTGAGTTCCTCCTAGGCCAGTGGCAGGATTATGGCTGCTGTCTGTGCTTGTCAGGTCACAGCAGCCTGAGTGCCTCCCAGGCCAGCGGCACGCTCATGGCTGCTGGCTGTGCTTATGAGGTCACAGCAGCCTCCGTGTCTCTAAGGCCAGTGTCAGGCTCATGGCTGCTGCCTGTGCTTGTGAGGTCACAGCAGACTCAGGGCCTCCGAGGCCAGTGTCAGGTTCATGGCTGCTGGCTGTGTTTATGACGTCACAGCAGCCTCAGTTCCTCAACGGTTACTACACAGCGCCCCCTGCTGGCTGTGCTTGTGAGGTCACAGCAGCCGCAGGGCCTCCTATGTCAGTGGCAGGTTCATGGCTGCTGGCTGTGCTTGTGAGGTCACAGCAACCTCAATGCCTCAAAGGTTAGTATACAGCGACCCCTGCTGGCAGTGCTTGTGAGGCCACAGCAGCCTGAGTGCCTCATAGGCCAGTGGCAGGTTCATGGCTGCTGCGTGTGCTTGTGATGTCACAGCAGCCTCAGTGCCTCCAAGGCCAGTGGAAGGGTCCTGGCTGCTGGCTGAACTTGTGAGAGCACAGCAGCCTGAGTTCCTCCTAGGCCAGTGGCAGGCCCATGACTGCTGGCTGTGCTTGTGAGGTCACAGCAGCGTCAGTGCCTCCTAGGCCAGTGGCAGGCCCATGACTGCTGGCTGTGCTTGTGAGGTCACAGCAGCCTCACCGCCTCCTAGTCCACTGGCAGGTTCATGGCTGCTGGCTGTGCTTGTCAGGTCACAGCAGCCTGAGTTCCTCCTAGGCCAGTGGCAGGCTCCTGGCTGCTGCCTGTGCTTGTGAGGTCACAGCAACCTCAATGCCTCAAAGGTTAGTATACAGCGACCCCTGCTGGCAGTGCTTGTGAGGCTACAGCAGCCTGAGTGCCTCATAGGCCAGTGGCAGGATCATGGCTGCTGCATGTGCTTGTGATGTCACAGCAGCCGCAGGCCCTCCGAGGCCAGTGGCAGGATTATGGCTGCTGCCTGTGCTTGTGAGGTCACAGCAGCGTCAGTGCCTCCTAGGCCAGTGGCAGGTTCATGGCTGCTGGCTGTGCTTGTGAGGTCACAGCAGCCTCAGTGTCTCCGAAGCCAGTGGCAGTTTCATGGCTGCTGGCTGTGCTTGTGAGGTCACAGCAACCTCAGTGCCTCAAAGTAGAGTATACAGCGACCCATGCTGGCTGTGCTTATGAGGTCACAGCAGCCACAGTGCCTCCTAGGCCAGTGGCAGGCTGCTGGCTGCTGGCTGTGCTAGTGATGTCACAGCAGCCTCAGGGCCTCCCAGGCCAGTGGCAGGTTCATGGCTGCTGCGTGTGCTTGTCAGGTCACAGCAGCCTGAGTTCCTCTGAGGCCAGTGCCAGGGTCCTGGCTGCTGCCTGTGCTTGTGAGGTCACAGCAGCCTCAGTGCCTCCAAGGCCAGTGGCAGGGTCCTGGCTGCTGGCTGAACTTGTGAGAGCACAGTAGCCTGAGTGCCTCTGAGGCCAGGGGCAAGCTCATGGTACATGGCTGAGCTAGTGAGCTCACAGCAGCCTCAGATTCTCTCAGGCCGGTGGCAGGCTCCTGGCTGCTGGCTGTGCTGGTGAGGTCACAGCAGTCTCAGTGCCTCCTAGGCCAGTGGCAGGCCCATGACTGCTGGCTGTGCTTGTGAGGTCACAGCAGCCTCAGTGCCTCCTAGGCCAGTGGCAGGCCCATGACTGCTGGCTGTGCTTGTGAGGTCACAGCAGCCTCAGTGCCTCCTAGGCCAGTGGCAGGCCCATGACTGCTGGCTGTGCTTGTGAGGTCACAGCAGCCTCAGTGCCTCCTAGGCCAGGGGCAGGCTCATGGCTGCTGTCTGTGCTTGTGAGGTCACAGCAGCCGCAGGGCCTCCGAGGACAGATCCAGGTTCATGGCTGATGGCTGTGCTTGTGAGGTCACAGCAGCCACACTGCCTCCTATGTCAGTGGCAGGTTCATGGTTGCTGTCTGTGCTGGTGAGGTCACAGCAGCCTCAGTGCCTCCTAGGCCAGATCCAGGTTCATGGCTGATGGCTGTGCTTGTGAGGTCACAGCAGCCTCACCGCCTCCTAGTCCACTGGCAGGTTCATGGCTGCTGGCTGTGCTTATGAGGTCACAGCAGCCTCAGTGCCTCCTAGGCCAGTGGCAGGCTCCTGGCTGCTGCCTGTGCTTGTGACGTCACAGCAGCCTCAGTGCCTCATAGGTTAGTGGCAGCCTCATGGCTGCTAGCGGTGCTTGTGAGGTCACAGCAGCCTCAGTGCCTCAGAGGTTAGTCTACAGCACCCCCTGCTGGCTGTGCTTGTGAGGTCACAGCAGCGTCAGTGCCTCCCAGGCCAGCGGCACGCTCATGGCTGCTGGCTGTGCTTATGAGGTCACAGCAGCCTCAGTGTCTCTAAGGCCAGTGTCAGGCTCATGGCTGCTGCCTGTGCTTGTGAGGTCACAGCAGACTCAGGGCCTCCGAGGCCAGTGTCAGGTTCATGGCTGCTGGCTGTGTTTATGACGTCACAGCAGCCTCAGTTCCTCAACGGTTACTACACAGCGCCACCTGCTGGCTGTGCTTGTGAGGTCACAGCAGCCGCAGGGCCTCCGAGGACAGATCCAGGTTCATGGCTGATGGCTGTGCTTGTGAGGTCACAGCAGCCACACTGCCTCCTATGTCAGTGGCAGGTTCATGGCTGCTGGCTGTGCTTGTGAGGTCACAGCAACCTCAATGCCTGAAAGGTTAGTATACAGCGACCCCTGCTGGCACTGCTTGTGAGGCCACAGCAGCCTGAGTGCCTCATAGGCCAGTGGCAGGTTCATGGCTGCTGCGTGTGCTTGTCAGGTCACAGCAGCCTGAGTTCCTCCGAGGCCAGTGCCAGGGTCCTGGCTGCTGGCTGAACTTGTGAGGTCACAGCAGCCTCAGTGACTCCTAGGTCAGTGGCAGGCTCATGGCTGCTAGCTGTGCTTGTGAGGTCACAGCAGCCTCAGTGCCTCAAAAGTTAGTCTACAGCGCCCCCTGCTGGCTGTGCTTGTGAGGTCACAGCAGCCTCAGAGCCTCTGAGGCCAGATCCAGGCTCATGGCTGCTGCCTGTGCTTGTGAGGTCACAGCAGCCTCAGTGCCTCCAAGGCCAGTGGAAGGGTCCTGGCTGCTGGCTGAACTTGTGAGAGCACAGCAGCCTGAGTTCCTCCTAGGCCAGTGGCAGGCCGATGACTGCTGGCTGTGCTTGTGAGGTCACAGCAGCGTCAGTGCCTCCTAGGCCAGTGGAAGGATTATGGCTGCTGTCTGTGCTTGTCAGGTCACAGCAGCCTGAGTGCCTCCCAGGCCAGCGGCACGCTCATGGCTGCTGGCTGTGCTTATGAGGTCACAGCAGCCTCAGTGTCTCTAAGGCCAGTGTCAGGCTCATGGCTGCTGCCTGTGCTTGTGAGGTCACAGCAGACTCAGTGCCTCCGAGGCCAGTGTCAGGTTCATGGCTGCTGGCTGTGTTTATGACGTCACAGCAGCCTCAGTTCCTCAACGGTTACTACACAGCGCCCCCTGCTGGCTGTGCTTGTGAGGTCACAGCAGCCGCAGGGCCTCCTATGTCAGTGGCAGGTTCATGGCTGCTGGCAGTGCTTGTGAGGCCACAGCAGCCTGAGTGCCTCCTAGGCCAGGGGCAGGCCCATGACTGCTGGCTGTGCTTGTGAGGTCACAGCAGCCTCACCGCCTCCTAGTCCACTGGCAGGTTCATGGCTGCTGGCTGTGCTTGTCAGGTCACAGCAGCCTGAGTTCCTCCTAGGCCAGTGGCAGGCTCCTGGCTGCTGCCTGTGCTTGTGAGGTCACAGCAACCTCAATGCCTCAAAGTTTAGTATACAGCGACCACTGCTGGCAGTGCTTGTGAGGCTACAGCAGCCTGAGTGCCTCATAGGCCAGTGGCAGGATCATGGCTGCTGCATGTGCTTGTGATGTCACAGCAGCCGCAGGGCCTCCGAGGCCAGTGGCAGGATTATGGCTGCTGCCTGTGCTTGCGAGGTCACAGCAGCCTCAGTTTCTCAAATGTTACTCTACAGTGAGCCCTGCTGGCTGTGCTTATGAGGTCACAGCAGCCTCAGTGCCTCCTAGGCCAGTGGCAGGCTGCCGGCTGCTGGCTGTGCTAGTGATGTCACAGCAGCCTCAGAGCCTCTGAGGCCAGTGGCAGGCTCATGGCTGCTGCCTGTGCTTGTGAGGTCACAGCAGCCTGAGTTCCTCCGAGGCCAGTGGCAGGGTCTTGGCTGCTGGCTGAACTTGTGAGAGCACAGTAGCGTGAGTGCCTCTGAGGCCGGGGGCAAGCTCATGGCACATGGCTGAGCTAGTGAGGTCACAGCAGCCTCAGTTTCTCTCAGGCCGGTGGCAGGCTCCTGGCTGCTGGCTGTGCTGGTGAGGTCACAGCAGCCTCAGTGCCTCCTAGGCCTGTGGCAGGCCCATGACTGCTGGCTGTGCTTGTGAGGTCACAGCAGCCTCACCGCCTCCTAGTCCACTGGCAGGTTCATGGTTGCTGGCTGTGCTTGTGAGGTCACAGCAGCCTGAGTTCCTCCTAGGCCAGTGGCAGGCTCATGGCTGCTAGCGGTGCTTGTCAGGTCACAGCAGCCTCAGTGCCTCATAGGTTAGTCTACAGCACCCCCTGCTGGCTGTGCTTGTGAGGTCACAGCAGCCTCAGTGCCCCCTAGGCCAGTGGCAGGATTATGGCTGCTGGCTGTGCTTGTCAGGTCACAGCAGCCTGAGTGCCTCCCAGGCCAGCGGCACGCTCATGGCTGCTGTCGTTGCTTATGAGGTCACAGCAGCCTCAGTGCGTCCTAGGCCAGGGGCAGGCTCATGGCTGCTGTCTGTGCTTGTGAGGTCACAGCAGCCGCAGGGCCTCCGAGGACAGATCCATGTTCATGGCTGATGGCTGTGCTTGGGAGGTCACAGCAACCTCAATGCCTGAAAGGTTAGTATACAGCGACCCCTGCTGGCAGTGCTTGTGAGGCCACAGCAGCCTGAGTGCCTCATAGGCCAGTGGCAGGATCATGGCTGCTGCATGTGCTTGTGACGTCACAGCAGCCGCAGTGTCTCCGAGGCCAGTGGCAGGATTATGGCTGCTGCCTGTGCTTGTGAGGTCACAGCAGCCTCAGTTTCTCAAATGTCACTCTACAGTGAGCCCTGCTGGCTGTGCTTATGAGGTCACAGCAGCGTCAGTGCCTCCTAGGCCAGTGGCAGGTTCATGGCTGCTGGCTGTGCTTGTAAGGTCACAGCAGCCTCAGTGTCTCCGAGGCCAGTGGCAGTTTCATGGCTGCTGGCTGTGCTTGTGAGGTCACAGCAACCTCAGTGCCTCAAAGTAGAGTATACAGCGACCCATGCTGGCTGTGCTTATGAGGTCACAGCAGCCACAGTGCCTCCTAGGCCAGTGGCAGGCTGCTGGCTGCTGGCTGTGCTAGTGATGTCACAGCAGCCTCAGGGCCTCCCAGGCCAGTGGCAGGTTCATGGCTGCTGCGTGTGCTTGTCAGGTCACAGCAGCCTGAGTTCCTCCGAGGCCAGTGCCAGGGTCCTGGCTGCTGGCTGAACTTGTGAGGTCACAGCAGCCTCAGTGACTCCAAGGCCAGTGGCAGGCTCATGGCTGCTAGCTGTGCTTGTGAGGTCACAGCAGCCTCAGTGCCTCAAAAGTTAGTCTACAGCGCCCCCTGCTGGCTGTGCTTGTGAGGTCACAGCAGCCTCAGAGCCTCTGAGGCCAGTGTCAGGCTCATGGCTGCTGCCTGTGCTTGTGAGGTCACAGCAGCCTCAGTGCCTCCAAGGCCAGTGGCAGGGTCCTGGCTGCTGGCTGAACTTGTGAGAGCACAGTAGCCTGAGTGCCTCTGAGGCCAGGGGCAAGCTCATGGCACATGGCTGAGCTAGTGAGGTCACAGCAGCCTCAGTTTCTCTCAGGCCGGTGGCAGGCTCCTGGCTGCTGGCTGTGCTGGTGAGGTCACAGCAGCCTCAGTGCCTCCTAGGCCAGTGGCAGGCCCATGACTGCTGGCTGTGCTTGTGAGGTCACAGCAGCCTCAGTGCCTCCTAGGCCAGTGGCAGGCCCATGACTGCTGGCTGTGCTTGTGAGGTCACAGCAGCCTCAGTGCCTCCTAGGCCAGTGGCAGGTTCATGGCTGCTGGCTGTGCTTATGAGGTCACAGCAGCCTCAGTGCCTCCTAGGCCAGTGGCAGGCTCCTGGCTGCTGCCTGTGCTTGTGACGTCACAGCAGCCTCAGTGCCTCATAGGTTAGTGGCAGCCTCATGGCTGCAAGCGGTGCTTGTGAGGTCACAGCAGCCTCAGTGCCTCAGAGGTTAGTCTACAGCACCCCCTGCTGGCTGTGCTTGTGAGGTCACAGCAGCGTCAGTGCCTCCTAGGCCAGTGGCAGGATTATGGCTGCTGTCTGTGCTTGTCAGGTCACAGCAGCCTGAGTGCCTCCCAGGCCAGCGGCACGCTCATGGCTGCTGGCTGTGCTTATGAGGTCACAGCAGCCTCAGTGTCTCTAAGGCCAGTGTCAGGCTCATGGCTGCTGCCTGTGCTTGTGAGGTCACAGCAGACTCAGTGCCTCCGAGGCCAGTGTCAGGTTCATGGCTGCTGGCTGTGTTTATGACGTCACAGCAGCCTCAGTTCCTCAACGGTTACTACACAGCGCCCCCTGCTGGCTGTGCTTGTGAGGTCACAGCAGCCGCAGGGCCTCCGAGGACAGATCCAGGTTCATGGCTGATGGCTGTGCTTGTGAGGTCACAGCAGCCACACTGCCTCCTATGTCAGTGGCAGGTTCATGGCTGCTGGCTGTGCTTGGGAGGTCACAGCAACCTCAATGCCTGAAAGGTTAGTATACAGCGACCCCTGCTGGCAGTGCTTGTGAGGCCACAGCAGCCTGAGTGCCTCTGAGGCCAGTGGCAGGATCATGGCTGCTGCATGTGCTTGTGATGTCACGGCAGCCGCAGGGCCTCCGAGGCCAGTGGCAGGATTATGGCTGCTGCCTGTGCTTGCGAGGTCACAGCAGCCTCAGTTTCTCAAATGTTACTCTACAGTGAGCCCTGCTGGCTGTGCTTATGAGGTCACAGCAGCCTCAGTGCCTCCTAGGCCAGTGGCAGGCTGCTGGCTGCTGGCTGTGCTAGTGATGTCACAGCAGCCTCAGAGCCTCTGAGGCCAGTGGCAGGCTCATGGCTGCTGCCTGTGCTTGTGAGGTCACAGCAGCCTGAGTTCCTCCGATGCCAGTGGCAGGGTCTTGGCTGCTGGCTGAACTTGTGAGAGCACAGTAGCGTGAGTGCCTCTGACGCCGGGGGCAAGCTCATGGCACATGGCTGAGCTAGTGAGGTCACAGCAGCCTCAGTTTCTCTCAGGCCGGTGGCAGGCTCCTGGCTGCTGGCTGTGCTGGTGAGGTCACAGCAGCCTCAGTGCCTCCTAGGCCTGTGGCAGGCCCATGACTGCTGGCTGTGCTTGTGAGGTCACAGCAGCCTCACCGCCTCCTAGTCCACTGGCAGGTTCATGGTTGCTGGCTGTGCTTGTGAGGTCACAGCAGCCTGAGTTCCTCCTAGGCCAGTGGCAGGCTCATGGCTGCTAGCGGTGCTTGTGAGGTCACAGCAGCCTCAGTGCCTCATAGGTTAGTCTACAGCACCCCCTGCTGGCTGTGCTTGTGAGGTCACAGCAGCCTCAGTGCCCCCTAGGCCAGTGGCAGGATTATGGCTGCTGTCTGTGCTTGTCAGGTCACAGCAGCCTGAGTGCCTCCCAGGCCAGCGGCACGCTCATGGCTGCTGTCGTTGCTTATGATGTCACAGCAGCCTCAGTGCGTCCTAGGCCAGGGGCAGGCTCATGGCTGCTGTCTGTGCTTGTGAGGTCACAGCAGCCGCAGGGCCTCCGAGGACAGATCCATGTTCATGGCTGATGGCTGTGCTTGTGAGGTCACAGCAGCCTCAGTGTCTCTGAGGCCAAGGGCAGGCTCTTGGCTGCTGGCTGTGCTTGGGAGGTCACAGCAACCTCAATGCCTCAAAGTTTAGTATACAGCGACCCCTGCTGGCAGTGCTTGTGAGGCCACAGCAGCCTGAGTGCCTCATAGGCCAGTGGCAGGATCATGGCTGATGCATGTGCTTGTGACGTCACAGCAGCCGCAGGGCCTCCGAGGCCAGTGGCAGGATTATGGCTGCTGCCTGTGCTTGTGAGGTCACAGCAGCCTCAGTTTCTCAAATGTTACTCTACAGTGAGCCCTGCTGCCTGTGCTTATGAGGTCACAGCAGCGTCAGTGCCTCCTAGGCCAGTGGCAGGTTCATGGCTGCTGGCTGTGCTTGTGAGGTCACAGCAGCCTCAGTGTCTCCGAGGCCAGTGGCAGTTTCATGGCTGCTGGCTGTGCTTGTGAGGTCACAGCAACCTCAGTGCCTCAAAGTAGAGTATACAGCGACCCATGCTGCCTGTGCTTATGAGGTCACAGCAGCCGCAGGGCCTCAAAAGTTAGTCTACAGCGCCCCCTGCTGGCTGTGCTTGTGAGGTCACAGCAGCCTCAGAGCCTCTGAGGCCAGTGTCAGGCTCATGGCTGCTGCCTGTGCTTGTGAGGTCACAGCAGCCTCAGTGCCTCCAAGGCCAGTGGAAGGGTCCTGGCTGCTGGCTGAACTTGTGAGAGCACAGCAGCCTGAGTTCCTCCTAGGCCAGTGGCAGGCCCATGACTGCTGGCTGTGCTTGTGAGGTCACAGCAGCCTCAGTGCCTCCTAGGCCAGTGGCAGGCCCATGACTGCTGGCTGTGCTTGTGAGGTCACAGCAGCCTCACCGCCTCCTAGTCCACTGGCAGGTTCATGGCTGCTGGCTGTGCTTGTCAGGTCACAGCAGCCTGAGTTCCTCCTAGGCCAGTGGCAGGCTCCTGGCTGCTGCCTGTGCTTGTGAGGTGACAGCAACCTCAATGCCTGAAAGGTTAGTATACAGCGACCCCTGCTGGCAGTGCTTGTGAGGCTACAGCAGCCTGAGTGCCTCATAGGCCAGTGGCAGGATCATGGCTGCTGCATGTGCTTGTGATGTCACAGCAGCCGCAGGGCCTCCGAGGCCAGTGGCAGGATTATGGCTGCTGCCTGTGCTTGTGAGGTCACAGCAGCCTCAGTTTCTCAAATGTTACTCTACAGTGAGCCCTGCTGCCTGTGCTTATGAGGTCACAGCAGCGTCAGTGCCTCCTAGGCCAGTGGCAGGTTCATGGCTGCTGGCTGTGCTTGTGAGGTCACAGCAGCCTCAGTGTCTCCGAGGCCAGTGGCAGTTTCATGGCTGCTGGCTGTGCTTGTGAGGTCACAGCAACCTCAGTGCCTCAAAGTAGAGTATACAGCGACCCATGCTGGCTGTGCTTATGAGGTCACAGCAGCCACAGTGCCTCCTAGGCCAGTGGCAGGCTGCTGGCTGCTGGCTGTGCTAGTGATGTCACAGCAGCCTCAGGGCCTCCCAGGCCAGTGGCAGGTTCATGGCTGCTGCGTGTGCTTGTCAGGTCACAGCAGCCTGAGTTCCTCTGAGGCCAGTGCCAGGGTCCTGGCTGCTGCCTGTGCTTGTGAGGTCACAGCAGCCTCAGTGCCTCCAAGGCCAGTGGAAGGGTCCTGGCTGCTGGCTGAACTTGTGAGAGCACAGTAGCCTGAGTGCCTCTGAGGCCAGGGGCAAGCTCATGGTACATGGCTGAACTAGTGAGCTCACAGCAGCCTCAGTTTCTCTCAGGCCGGTGGCAGGCTCCTGGCTGCTGGCTGTGCTGGTGAGGTCACAGCAGTCTCAGTGCCTCCTAGGCCAGTGGCAGGCCCATGACTGCTGGCTGTGCTTGTGAGGTCACAGCAGCCTCAGTGCCTCCTAGGCCAGTGGCAGGCTGCTGGCTGCTGGCTGTGCTAGTGATGTCACAGCAGCCTCAGGGCCTCCAAGGCCAGTGGCAGGTTCATGGCTGCTGCGTGTGCTTGTCAGGTCACAGCAGCCTGAGTTCCTCCGAGGCCAGTGCCAGGGTCCTGGCTGCTGGCTGAACTTGTGAGGTCACAGCAGCCTCAGTGCCTCACAGGCCAGTGGCAGGCTCATGGCTGCTAGCTGTGCTTGTGAGGTCACAGCAGCCTCAGTGCCTCAAAAGTTAGTCTACAGCGCCCCCTGCTGGCTGTGCTTGTGAGGTCACAGCAGCCTCAGAGCCTCTGAGGCCAGTGTCAGGCTCACGGCTGCTGCCTGTGCTTGTGAGGTCACAGCAGCCTCAGTGCCTCCAAGGCCAGTGGAAGGGTCCTGGCTGCTGGCTGAACTTGTGAGAGCACAGCAGCCTGAGTTCCTCCTAGGCCAGTGGCAGGCCCATGACTGCTGGCTGTGCTTGTGAGGTCACAGCAGCCTCAGTGCCTCCTAGGCCAGTGGCAGGCCCATGACTGCTGGCTGTGCTTGTGAGGTCACAGCAGCCTCAGTGCCTCCTAGGCCAGTGGCAGGTTCATGGCTGCTGGCTGTGCTTGTCAGGTCACAGCAGCCTGAGTTCCTCCTAGGCCAGTGGCAGGCTCCTGGCTGCTGCCTGTGCTTGTGAGGTCACAGCAACCTCAATGCCTGAAAGGTTAGTATACAGCGACCCCTGCTGGCAGTGCTTGTGAGGCTACAGCAGCCTGAGTGCCTCATAGGCCAGTGGCAGGATCATGGCTGCTGCATGTGCTTGTGATGTCACAGCAGCCGCAGGGCCTCCGAGGCCAGTGGCAGGATTATGGCTGCTGCCTGTGCTTGTGAGGTCACAGCAGCCTCAGTTTCTCAAATGTTACTCTACAGTGAGCCCTGCTGCCTGTGCTTATGAGGTCACAGCAGCGTCAGTGCCTCCTAGGCCAGTGGCAGGTTCATGGCTGCTGGCTGTGCTTGTGAGGTCACAGCAGCCTCAGTGTCTCCGAGGCCAGTGGCAGTTTCATGGCTGCTGGCTGTGCTTGTGAGGTCACAGCAACCTCAGTGCCTCAAAGTAGAGTATACAGCGATCCATGCTGGCTGTGCTTATGAGGTCACAGCAGCCACAGTGCCTCCTAGGCCAGTGGCAGGCTGCTGGCTGCTGGCTGTGCTAGTGATGTCACAGCAGCCTCAGGGCCTCCCAGGCCAGTGGCAGGTTCATGCCTGCTGCGTGTGCTTGTGAGGTCACAGCAGCCTGAGTTCCTCTGAGGCCAGTGCCAGGGTCCTGGCTGCTGCCTGTGCTTGTGAGGTCACAGCAGCCTCAGTGCCTCCAAGGCCAGTGGCAGGGTCCTGGCTGCTGGCTGAACTTGTGAGAGCACAGTAGCCTGAGTGCCTCTGAGGCCAGTGGCAGGCTCATGGCTGCTGGCTGTGCTGGTGAGGTCACAGCAGTCTCAGTGCCTCCTAGGCCAGTGGCAGGCCCATGACTGCTGGCTGTGCTTGTGAGGTCACAGCAGCCTCAGTGCCTCCTAGGCCAGTGGCAGGCCCATGACTGCTGGCTGTGCTTGGGAGGTCACAGCAGCCTCAGTGCCTCCTAGGCCAGTGGCAGGCCCATGACTGCTGGCTGTGCTTGTGAGGTCACAGCAGCCTCAGTGCCTCCTAGGCCAGGGGCAGGCTCATGGCTGCTGTCTGTGCTTGTGAGGTCACAGCAGCCGCAGGGCCTCCGAGGACAGATCCAGGTTCCTGGCTGATGGCTGTGCTTGTGAGGTCACAGCAGCCACACTGCCTCCTATGTCAGTGGCAGGTTCATGGCTGCTGTCTGTGCTGGTGAGGTCACAGCAGCCTCAGTGCCTCCTAGGCCAGATCCAGGTTCATGGCTGATGGCTGTGCTTGTGAGGTCACAGCAGCCTCACCGCCTCCTAGTCCACTGGCAGGTTCATGGCTGCTGGCTGTGCTTATGAGGTCACAGCAGCCTCAGTGCCTCCTAGGCCAGTGGCAGGCTCCTGGCTGCTGCCTGTGCTTGTGACGTCACAGCAGCCTCAGTGCCTCATAGGTTAGTGGCAGCCTCATGGCTGCTAGCGGTGCTTGTGAGGTCACAGCAGCCTCAGTGCCTCAGAGGTTAGTCTACAGCACCCCCTGCTGGCTGTGCTTGTGAGGTCACAGCAGCCTCAGTGCCTCCGAGGCCCGTGGCAGGTTCATGGCTGCTGGCTGTGCTTGTCAGGTCACAGCAGCCTCACCGCCTCCTAGTCCACTGGCAGGTTCATGGCTGCTGGCTGTGCTTGTCAGGTCACAGCAGCCTCAGTGCCTCCTAGGCCAGTGTCAGGCTCCTGGCTGCTGCCTGTGCTTGTGACGTCACAGCAGCCTCAGTGCCTCATAGGTTAGTAGCAGGCTCATGGCTGCTAGCGGTGCTTGTGAGGTCACAGCAACCTCAGTGCCCCATAGGTTAGTCTACAGCACCCCCTGCTGGCTGTGCTTGTGAGGTCACAGCAGCATCAGTGCCTCCTAGGCCAGTGGCAGGATTATGGCTGCTGTCTGTGCTTGTCAGGTCACAGCAGCCTGAGTGCCTCCCAGGCCAGCGGCACGCTCATGGCTGCTGGCTGTGCTTATGAGGTCACAGCAGCCTCAGTGTCTCTAAGGCCAGTGTCAGGCTCATGGCTGCTGCCTGTGCTTGTGAGGTCACAGCAGACTCAGTGCCTCCGAGGCCAGTGTCAGGTTCATGGCTGCTGGCTGTGTTTATGACGTCACAGCAGCCTCAGTTCCTCAACGGTTACTACACAGCGCCCCCTGCTGGCTGTGCTTGTGAGGTCACAGCAGCCGCAGGGCCTCCGAGGACAGATCCAGGTTCATGGCTGCTGGCTGTGCTTGTGAGGTCACAGCAGCCACACTGCCTCCTATGTCAGTGGCAGGTTCATGGCTGCTGGCTGTGCTTGTGAGGTCACAGCAACCTCAATGCCTGAAAGGTTAGTATACAGCGACCCCTGCTGGCAGTGCTTGTGAGGCCACAGCAGCCTGAGTGCCTCATAGGCCAGTGGCAGGATCATGGCTGCTGCATGTGCTTGTGATGTCACAGCAGCCGCAGGGCCTCCGAGGCCAGTGGCAGGATTATGGCTGCTGCCTGTGCTTGTGAGGTCACAGCAGCCTCAGTTTCTCAAATGTTACTCTACAGTGAGCCCTGCTGGCTGTGCTTATGAGGTCACAGCAGCCTCAGTGCCTCCTAGGCCAGTGGCAGGCTGCTGGCTGCTGGCTGTGCTAGTGATGTCACAGCAGCCTCAGAGCCTCTGAGGCCAGTGGCAGGCTCATGGCTGCTGCCTGTGCTTGTGAGGTCACAGCAGCCTGAGTTCCTCCGAGGCCAGTGGCAGGGTCTTGGCTGCTGGCTGAACTTGTGAGAGCACAGTAGCGTGAGTGCCTCTGAGGCCGGGGGCAAGCTCATGGCACATGGCTGAGCTAGTGAGGTCACAGCAGCCTCAGTTTCTCTCAGGCCGGTGGCAGGCTCCTGGCTGCTGGCTGTGCTGGTGAGGTCACAGCAGCCTCAGTGCCTCCTAGGCCTGTGGCAGGCCCATGACTGCTGGCTGTGCTTGTGAGGTCACAGCAGCCTCACCGCCTCCTAGTCCACTGGCAGGTTCATGGTTGCTGGCTGTGCTTGTGAGGTCACAGCAGCCTGAGTTCCTCCTAGGCCAGTGGCAGGCTCATGGCTGCTAGCGGTGCTTGTGAGGTCACAGCAGCCTCAGTGCCTCATAGGTTAGTCTACAGCGCCCCCTGCTGGCTGTGCTTGTGAGCTCACAGCAGCCTCAGTGTCTCTGAGGCCAAGGGCAGGCTCTTGGCTGCTGGCTGTGCTTGGGAGGTCACAGCAACCTCAATGCCTCAAAGGTTAGTATACAGCGACCCCTGCTGGCAGTGCTTGTGAGGCCACAGCAGCCTGAGTGCCTCATAGGCCAGTGGCAGGATCATGGCTGCTGCATGTGCTTGTGACGTCACAGCAGCCGCAGTGTCTCCGAGGCCAGTGGCAGGATTATGGCTGCTGCCTGTGCTTGTGAGGTCACAGCAGCCTCAGTTTCTCAAATGTTACTCTACAGTGAGCCCTGCTGCCTGTGCTTATGAGGTCACAGCAGCGTCAGTGCCTCCTAGGCCAGTGGCAGGTTCATGGCTGCTGGCTGTGCTTGTGAGGTCACAGCAGCCTCAGTGTCTCCGAGGCCAGTGGCAGTTTCATGGCTGCTGGCTGTGCTTGTGAGGTCACAGCAACCTCAGTGCCTCAAAGTAGAGTATACAGCGACCCATGCTGGCTGTGCTTATGAGGTCACAGCAGCCACAGTGCCTCCTAGGCCAGTGGCAGGCTGCTGGCTGCTGGCTGTGCTAGTGATGTCACAGCAGCCTCAGGGCCTCCCAGGCCAGTGGCAGGTTCATGGCTGCTGCGTGTGCTTGTCAGGTCACAGCAGCCTGAGTTCCTCCGAGGCCAGTGCCAGGGTCCTGGCTGCTGGCTGAACTTGTGAGGTCACAGCAGCCTCAGTGACTCCTAGGCCAGTGGCAGGCTCATGGCTGCTAGCTGTGCTTGTGAGGTCACAGCAGCCTCAGTGCCTCAAAAGTTAGTCTACAGTGCCCCCTGCTGGCTGTGCTTGTGAGGTCACAGCAGCCTCAGAGCCTCTGAGGCCAGTGTCAGGCTCATGGCTGCTGCCTGTGCTTGTGAGGTCACAGCAGCCTCAGTGCCTCCAAGGCCAGTGGCAGGGTCCTGGCTGCTGGCTGAACTTGTGAGAGCACAGTAGCCTGAGTGCCTCTGAGGCCAGGGGCAAACTCATGGCACATGGCTGAGCTAGTGAGGTCACAGCAGCCTCAGTTTCTCTCAGGCCGGTGGCAGGCTCCTGGCTGCTGGCTGTGCTGGTGAGGTCACAGCAGCCTCAGTGCCTCCTAGGCCAGTGGCAGGCCCATGACTGCTGGCTGTGCTTGTGAGGTCACAGCAGCCTCAGTGCCTCCTAGGCCAGTGGCAGGCCCATGACTGCTGGCTGTGCTTGTGAGGTCACAGCAGCCTCAGTGCCTCCTAGGCCAGTGGCAGGCCCATGACTGCTGGCTGTGCTTGTGAGGTCACAGCAGCCTGAGTTCCTCCTAGGCCAGTGGCAGGCTCCTGGCTGCTGCCTGTGCTTGTGAGGTCACAGCAAACTCAGTGCCTCACAGGTCAGTGGCAGGCTTATGGCTGCTAGCGGTGCTTGTGAGGTCACAGCAGCCTCAGTGCCTCAGAGGTTAGTCTACAGCACCCCCTGCTGGCTGTGCTTGTGAGGTCACAGCAGCCTCAGTGCCCCCTAGGCCAGTGGCAGGATTATGGCTGCTGGCTGTGCTTGTCAGGTCACAGCAGCCTGAGTGCCTCCCAGGCCAGCGGCACGCTCATGGCTGCTGTCGTTGCTTATGAGGTCACAGCAGACTCAGTGCCTCCGAGGCCAGTGTCAGGTTCATGGCTGCTGGCTATGTTTATGATGTCACAGCAGCCTCAGATCCTCAACGGTTACTCCACAGCGTCCCCTGCTGGCTGTGCTTGTGAGGTCACAGCAGCCTCAGTGCCTCATAGGCCAGGGGCAGGCTCATGGCTACTGTCTGTGCTTGTGAGGTCACAGCAGCCGCAGGGCCTCCGAGGACAGATCCAGGTTCATGGCTGCTGGCTGTGCTTGTGAGGTCACAGCAGCCTCAGTGCCTCAAAAGTTAGTCTACAGCGCCCCCTGCTGGCTGTGCTTGTGAGGTCACAGCAGCCTCAGAGCCTCCGAGGCCAGTGGCAGGCTCATCGCTACTGGCTGTGCTTGTGAGGTCACAGCAGCCTCAGTGCCTCCAAGGCCAGTGGCAGGGTCCTGGCTGCTGGCTGAACTTGTGAGAGCACAGTAGCCTGAGTGCCTCTGAGGCCAGGGGCAAGCTCATGGTACATGGCTGAGCTAGTGAGCTCACAGCAGCCTCAGTTTCTCTCAGGCCGGTGGCAGGCTCCTGGCTGCTGGCTGTGCTGGTGAGGTCACAGCAGCCTCAGTGCCTCCTAGGCCAGTGGCAGGCCCATGACTGCTGGCTGTGCTTGTGAGGTCACAGCAGCCTCAGTGCCTCCTAGGCCAGTGGCAGGCCCATGACTGCTGGCTGTGCTTGTGAGGTCACAGCAGCCTCAGTGCCTCCGAGGCCCGTGGCAGGCCCATGACTGCTGGCTGTGCTTGTGAGGTCACAGCAGCCTCACCGCCTCCTAGTCCACTGGCAGGTTCATGGCTGCTGGCTGTGCTTGTCAGGTCACAGCAGCCTCAGTGCCTCCTAGGCCAGTGGCAGGCTCCTGGCTGCTGCCTGTGCTTGTGACGTCACAGCAGCATCAGTGCCTCATAGGTTAGTAGCAGGCTCATGGCTGCTAGCGGTGCTTGTGAGGTCACAGCAACCTCAGTGCCCCATAGGTTAGTCTACAGCACCCCCTGCTGGCTGTGCTTGTGAGGTCACAGCAGCCTCAGTGCCTCCTAGGCCAGTGGCAGGTTTATGGCTGCTGTCTGTGCTTGTCAGGTCACAGCAGCCTGAGTGCCTCCGAGGCCAGTGTCAGGTTCAAGTCTGCTGGCTGTGTTTATGACGTCACAGCAGCCTCAGTTCCTCAACGGTTACTACACAGCGCCCCCTGCTGGCTGTGCTTGTGAGGTCACAGCAGCCGCAGGGCCTCCGAGGACAGATCCACGTTCATGGCTGCTGGCTGTGCTTGTGAGGTCACAGCAGCCTCAGTGTCTCTGAGGCCAAGGGCAGGCTCTTGGCTGCTGGCTGTGCTTGGGAGGTCACAGCAACCTCAATGCCTCAAAGGTTAGTATACAGCGACCCCTGCTGGCAGTGCTTGTGAGGACACAGCAGCCTGAGTGCCTCATAGGACAGTGGCAGGATCATGGCTGCTGCATGTGCTTGTGACGTCACAGCAGCCGCAGGGCCTCCGAGGCCAGTGGCAGGATTATGGCTGCTGCCTGTGCTTGTGAGGTCACAGCAGCCTCAGTTTCTCAAATGTTACTCTACAGTGAGCCCTGCTGGCTGTGCTTATGAGGTCACAGCAGCCTCAGTGCCTCCTAGGCCAGTGGCAGGCTGCTGGCTGCTGGCTGTGCTAGTGATGTCACAGCAGCCTCAGAGCCTCTGAGGCCAGTGGCAGTTTCATGGCTGCTGCCTGTGCTTGTGAGGTCACAGCAGCCTGAGTTCCTCCGAGGCCAGTGGCAGGGTCCTGGCTGATGGCTGAACTTGTGAGAGCACAGTAGCCCGAGTGCCTCTGAGGCCAGGGGCAAGCTCATGGCACATGGCTGAGCTAGTGAGGTCACAGCAGCCTCAGTTTCTCTCAGGCCGGTGGCAGGCTCCTGGCTGCTGGCTGTGCTGGTGAGGTCACAGCAGCCTCAGTGCCTCCTAGGCCAGTGGCAGGCCCATGACTGCTGGCTGTGCTTGTGAGGTCACAGCAGCCTCACCGCCTCCTAGTCCACTGGCAGGTTCATGGCTGCTGGCTGTGCTTGTCAGGTCACAGCAGCCTGAGTTCCTCCTAGGCCAGTGGCAGGCTCCTGGCTGCTGCCTGTGCTTGTGAGGTCACAGCAACCTCACTGCCTCATAGGTTAGTGGCAGGCTCATGGCTGCTAGCGGTGCTTGTGAGGTCACAGCAGCCTCAGTGCCCCCTAGGCCAGCGGCAGGATTATGGCTGCTGTCTGTGCTTGTCAGGTCACAGCAGCCTGAGTGCCTCCCAGGCCAGCGGCACGTTCATGGCTGCTGTCGTTGCTTATAATGTCACAGCAGCCTCAGTGCCTCCTAGGCCAGTGGCAGGCTCATGGCTGCTGCATGTGCTTGTGACATCACAGCAGCCGCAGTGTCTCCTAGGCCAGTGGCAGGCCCATGACTGCTGGCTGTGCTTGTGAGGTCACAGCAACCTCAGTGCCTCACAGGTTAGTGGCAGGCTCATGGCTGCTAGCGGTGCTTGTGAGGTCACAGCAGCCTCAGTGCCTCATAGGTTAGTCTACAGCACCCCCTGCTGGCTGTGCTTGTGAGGTCACAGCAGCCTCAGTGCCCCCTAGGCCAGTGGCAGGCTCCTGGCTGCTGTCTGTGCTTGTCAGGTCACAGCAGCCTGAGTGCCTCCCAGGCCAGCGGCACGCTCATGGCTGCTGTCGTTGCTTATGAGGTCACAGCAGCCTCAGTGTCTCTAAGGCCAGTGTCAGGCTCATGGCTGCTGCCTGTGCTTGTGAGGTCACAGCAGCCTCAGTGCCTCCGAGGCCAGTGGCAGGCTCCTGGCTGCCGCCTGTGCTTGTGAGGTCACAGCAGCCTCCGTGCCTCATAGGCCAGTGGCAGACTCATGGGTGCTGGCTGTGATTCCGAGGTCACAGCAGCCTCGGATCCTCACAGGCCAGTGTCAGGCTCCTGGCTGCTGGCTGTGCTGGTGAGGTCACAGCAGCCTCAGTGCCTCATAGGCCAGTGGCAGGCTTATAGCTGCTGGCTGTGCTTGTGAGGTCACAGCAACCTCAGTGCCTCCTAGGCCAGTGGGAGGCTCCTGGCTGCTGTCGTTGCTTGTGAGGTCACAGCAGCCTCAGTGCCTCCTAGGCCAGTGGCAGGCTCATGGCTGCTGTCGTTGCTTGTGAGGTCACAGCAGCCTGAGTGACTCCTAGGCCAGTGGCAGGCTCCTGGCTGCTGGCTGTGCTTGTCAGGTCACAGCAGCCTCAGTGCCTCCTAGGCCAGCGGCAGGCTCATGGCTGCTCTCGTTGCTTATGAGGTCACAGCAGCCTCAGTGCCTCTAAGGCCAGTGGCAGGCTCATGACTTCTGGCTGTGCTTGTGAGGTCACAGCAGCCTAAGTGCCTCCTACACCAGTGGCAGGCTCCTGGCTGCTGCCTGTGCTTGTGAGGTCACAGCAGCCTGAGTGCCTGACAGGCCAGTGGCAGGCTCATGTCTGCTGGCTCTGCTTGTGAGGTCACAGCAGCCTGAGTGCCTCCTAGGTCAGTGGCACGCTCATGGCTGATGGCTGTGCTTGTGAGGCCATGTTTGTCTCAGTGCTTCACAGTTCAGTGGCAGGCCCACAGCTGCTGTCTGTGCTTGTGAAGGCACAGGTGTGCCAGTTCCTCATACACCAGGGGCAGGCCCATAGCTGCTGGCTCTGCTTGTGAGGTCACAGCAGCCTCAGTGTCTCATAGGCCAGTGGGAGGCCCCTGGCTGCTGGCTGTGTTTTGAGGTCACCTTTGTCTCAGTGCCTCATAGAGCAGTGGCAGGCCAACAGCTGCTGGCTGTGCTTGTGTGGCCATGTTTGTCTCAGTGCTTCACAGTTCCGTGGCAGTCCCCTGGCTGCTGCCTGTGCTTGTGAAAGCACAGGAGTGCCAGTTCCTCATACACCAGGGGCAGGCCCATAGCTGCTGGTTGTACTTGTGAGGTCACAGTAGCCTCCGTGTCTGTTAGGTCACTGGCAGTCCCATAGCTGCTGGCTGTGCTTGTGAGGTCACAGCAGCCTCAGAGCCTAATTGGGCAGTGGGAGTCCAATGGCTGCTGGCTGTGCTTGTGAGCTCACAGCAGGGTCACTGCCTTATAGGCCAGTGGCAGGCCAATGGCTGCTTGGTGTGCTTGGGAGGTCACAGCAACGTCCGTGCCCTATAGGCCAGTGGGAGGCCAATGGCTGCTGGCTTTGCTTGTGAGCTTACAGCAGCCTGAGCGCCTCATCGGGCAGTGAGAGGCCCCTGGCAACTGGGTGTGCTTGTGAGGTCACAGCAGCCTCCCTTCCCTATAGGCTAGTGGCAGGCCCCTGGCTGCTGGCTGTGCTTGTGAGGTCACAGCAGCCTCGGTGCCTCCTACACCAAAGGGAGGCCCCTGGCTGCCAGCTTTCCTTGTGAGGTAACCGTAGTCTTAGTACCTGAGAGGCCAGTGAGAGGCCAACGGCTGCTGGCTACGCTTGTGAGGTCACATCAGCCTCAGAGCCTGATAGGCCAGTGGCAGGCCTCTGCATGCTGGCTGCTTTTTGAGGTCACCTTTGTCTCAGTGCCTCATCAGGCAGTGGGATGCCCATGGCTGCTGACTCTGCTTGTGAGCTCACAGAAGTACCAGTGCCTGATAGGCCACTGGCAGGCCTCAGGCGGCTTCCTGTCCTTGTCAGGTCACATCAGCCTCTGTGTCTGATAGGGAAGTGGATGGTGTTGTAGAGGCCTCTGAGTGCCTTTTTTTGTGGTGCAGGGGCCTCCAAGTGCCTTTTTTGTGGTGCAGGGGCCTCCAAGTGCCTTTTTTCACGTTGTAGCAGCCCCTGAGTGCCTTTTTTTGCAATGCAGGGTCCTCAGGGTGCATTTTTTTGCCGTGTAGTAGCCTCCAAGTGCCTTTTTTTGCAATGTAGGGGCTTCCGAGTGCCTTTTTTTGTGGTGCAGGGACCTCAAAGTGCCTTTATTTCCAGTGTACAGGCCTCCGAGTGCCTCTTTTTCCAGTGCAGGAGCCTCCGAGTGCCTTTTTTGGTGGTGCTGGGCCCCCCGAGTGCCTTGTTTCACATTGTAGCAGCCCCCGAGTGCCTTTTCTTGTGGTGTAGGGGCCACCGAGTGCTGTTATTTTGGGGTGCGTGGTCCTCCATGTACCTTTTTTTTGTGGTGTAGTGGCCCCGTGTGCCTTTTCTTCTGCTGCAGGGCACGCCGAGTGCCTTTCTTTCTGGTGCAGGGGCCTCCGAGTGCCTTTTTTTGCATTGTAGCAGCCCCCAAGTGCCTTTTCTTGTGCTGTAGGGGCCACTGAGTGCCTTTTTTTGTGGTGTACGGGCCTCCGAGTGCCTTTTTTTCCAGTGTAGGGGCGGCCGAGTGCCTTTTTTTGTGGTGTGGTCCTCCGAGTGCCTATCTTTTGTGGTGTCGGGGCCTCTGAGTGCATTTTTTTTGCGGTGCACTGGCCTCCAAGTGCCCTGTTTTTCAGTGCACTGGCCTCCGAGTGCCTTTTTTTGCGGTGTGGAGGCCTCTGAGTGCCTTTTTTGAGGTGCAGGGGCTACTGAGTGCCTTTCTTTGCGGTGCAGGGGCCTGAGGGTGCATTTCTTTGCAGAGTAGTAACCTCCAAGTGCCTTTTCTTGCAATGTGGGGGCCACCGAGTGCCTTTCTTGGTGGTGTAGGGGCCTCTGAGTGCCTTCTTTTGTGGTGCAGGAGCCTCCGAGTGCCCTTTTTTCTGGTGTACAGGCCTGCAAGTGCTTCTGTTTCCAGTGCAGGAGCCTCCGAGTGCCTTTTGTGGTGGTGCCAGGCCCTCCAAGTGCCTTGTTTCACATTGTAGCAGCCCCCAAGAGCCTTTATTTGTGCTGTAGGGGCCACTGAGTGCCTTTTTTTGTGGTGTACGAGCCTCCGAGTGCCTTTTTTTGCATTGTAGCAGCCTCCAAGTGCCTTTTTTGTGGTGCACTGGCCTCCGAGTGCCTTTTTTTCCAGTACAGGGGCCACCGAGTGCCTTTCTCTACAGTGTAGCAGCCTCCGAGTGCCTTTTTTTGTGGTGCAGGGCCCTCCGAGTGCCTTTATTTCCGGTGTAGGGGCATCCGAGTGCCTTTTTTCGCATTGTAGCAGCCTCTGAGTGCCTTTTTTTGTGGTGCAGGGGCCTCAGGGTGCATTTTTTTCCAGTGTAGTAGCCTCCAAGTGCCTTTTTTTCCAGTGCAGGAGCCTCCGAGTGCCTTTTTTGGTGGTGCAGGCCCTCCAAGTGCCTTGTTTCACATTGTAGCAGCCCCCAAATGCCTTTTATTGTGCTGTAGGAGCCACCGAGTGCCTTTTCTTGTGGTTCAGGGGCCTCTGAGTGCTGTTATTTTGGGGTGTGTGTGGTCCTCCAGGTGCCTTTTTCTTGTGGTGTAGTGGCCCCGAGTGCCTTTTCTTGTGGTTCACGGGCCTCTGAGTGCCTTTTTTTGCATTGTAGCAGCCCGCAAGGGCCTTTTTTTATGCTGTAGCGGCCACTGAGTGCCTTTTCTTGTGGTGCAGGGGCCTCCGAGTGCCTTTTGTTCCAGTGTAGAGGCCTCCAAGTGCCCTATTTTTGCAGTGTACTGGCCTCAGAGTGCCTTTTTTTCCAGCATAAGGCCCTCCTAGTGCCTTTTCTTTGTGGTGTAGAGGCCTCCGAGTGCCTTTTTTTGGGGTGCACTGGCCTCCGAGTGCCTTTATTTCCAGTGTAGGGGCCTCCGAGTGCCTTTTTTTGCATTGTAGCAGCCCCCAAGTGCCTTTTTTTGTGCTGTAGGGGCCTCCGAGTGCCTTTTTTGTGGTGTACGGGCCTCTGAGTGCCTTTTTTTCCAGTGTAGGGGCGGCCGAGTGCCTTTTTTTGTGGTGTGGTCCTCCGAGTGCCTTTCTTTTGTGGTGTTGGGGCCTCTGAGTGCATTTTTTTTGCGGTGCACTGGCCTCCAAGTGCCCTGTTTTTCAGTGCACTGGCCTCCGAGTGCCTTTTTTTGCGGTGTGGAGGCCTCTGAGTGCCTTTTTTTGCGGTACAGGGGCTACTGAGTGCCTTTTTTGAGGTGCAGGGGCTACTGAGTGCCTTTCTTTGCGGTGCAGGGGCCTGAGGGTGCATTCCTTTGCAGAGTAGTAGCCTCCAAGTGCCTTTTTTTGCAATGTGGGGGCCACCGAGTGCCTTTCTTGGTGGTGTAGGGGCCTCTGAGTGCCTTCTTTTGTGGTGCAGGAGCCTCCGAGTGCCTTTTTTCTGGTGTACAGGCCTGTAAGTGCCTCTTTTTCCAGTGCGGGAGCCTCCAAGTGCTTTTTTTTGTGGTGCAGGGCCCTCCAAGTGCTTTTTTTCGCGTTGTAGCAGCCTCCGAGTGCCTTTTTTTGCAATGTAGGGGCCTCCGAGTGCCTTTTTTTTGTGGTGCACTGGCTTCCAAGTGCCCTGTTTTTCAGTGCACTGGCCTCCGAGTGCCTTTTTTTGCAGTGTGGAGGCCTCTGAGTGCCTTTTTTTGAGGTGCAGGAGCCTCCAAGTGCCTTTATTTCCAGTGTAGGGGCCTCCGAGTGCCTTTTTTTGCATTGTAGCAGCCCCCAAGTGCCTTTTTTTGTGCTGTAGGGGCCTCCGAGTGCCTTTTTTTCCAGTGTAGGGGCAGCCGAGTGCCTTTCCTTGTGGTGTAGGGGCCTCCGAGTGCATTTTTTTCTGTTGCAGGTGCCCCCGAGTGCGTTTCTCTGTGGTGTAGCAGCCTCCGAGTGCCATTTTTTCTGGTGTACAGGCCTGCAAGTGCCTCTTTTTCCAGTGCAGGAGCCTCCGAGTGCCTCTTTTGGTGGTGCTGGGCCCTCTGAGTGCCTTTCTCTCTGGTGTAGGGGCAGCCTAGTGCCTGTTTTCGCATTGTAGCAGCCCCCGAGTGCCTTTTTTTGCCGTGCAGGGTCCTGAGGGTGCATTTTTTTGCAGTGTACTAGCCTCCAAGTTCCTTTTCTTGCAATGTAGGGGCTTCCGAGTACCTTTTTTGGTGGTGTAGGGGCCTCCGAGTGCCTTCTTTTGTGGTGCAGGAGCCTCCGAGTGCCCTTTTTTTCTGGTATACAGGCCTGCAAGTGCCTCTTTTTCCAGTGTAGGAGCCTCCGAGTGCCTTTTTTGGTAGTGCAGGGCCCTCCGTGTGCCTTGTTTCACATTGTAGCAGCCCCCGAGTGCCTTTGTTTGTGCTGTCGGGGCCACCCAGTACCTTTTTTTGTGGTGTGGTCCTCCGAGTGCCTTTTCTTGTGGTGCACTGGCCTCCGAGTACCTTTTTTTCCAGTTTAGGGGCCTCCGAGTACCTTTTTTTGCTGTGCAGGGGCCTGTGATTTACTTTTTTTGCAGTGCAGGGGCCACCAAATGCCTTTTTTTGTGGTGTAGAGGCCTCCGATTACCTTTTTTTCCAGTGTAGCAACCTCCGAGTGCCCTTTTTTTGCAATGTTGGGGCCTCAGGGTGCATTTTTTTCCGTTGCAGGTGCCTCCAAGTGCCTTGCTCTGTGGTGTAGCGGCCTCCGAGTGCCATTTTTTCCGGTGTACAGGCCTGCAAGTGCCTCTTTTTCCAGTGCAGGAGCCTCCGAGTGCCTCTTTGGGTGGTGCTGGGCCCTCTGAGTGCCTTGTTTCACATTGTAGCAGCCCTGCAAGTGCCTTTTCTTGTGCTGTAGGGGCCACCGAGTGCCTTTTCTTGAGGTTCAGGGGCCTCTGAGTGCCTTGTTTCGCATTGTAGCAGCCCCCAAGTGCCTTTGTTTGTGCTGTAGGGGCCTCCGAGTGCCTTTTTTTCCAGTGTAGGGGAAGCCTAGTGCCTTTTTTTGTGCTGCAGGGCCCTCCGAGTGCCTTTTTTTCCAGTGTAGGGGCCACGGAGTGCCTTTTTTTGCGGTGCTGGGGCCTCAGGGTGCATTTTTTTCCGTTGCAGGTGCCTCCAAGTGCCTTTCTCTGCAGTGTAGCGGCCTCCGAGTGCCATTTTTTCTGGTGTACAGGCCTGCAAGTGCCTCTTTTTCCAGTGCAGGAGCCTCCGAGTGCCTCTTTGGGTGGTGCTGGGCCCTCTGAGTGCCTTGTTTCACATTGTAGCAGCCCTGCAAGTGCCTTTTCTTGTGCTGTAGGGGCCACCGAGTGCCTTTTCTTGAGGTTCAGGGGCCTCTGAGTGCCTTGTTTCGCATTGTAGCAGCCCCCAAGTGCCTTTGTTTGTGCTGTAGGGGCCTCTGAGTGCCTTTTCTTGAGGTTCAGGGGCCTCTGAGTGCCTTGTTTCGCATTGTAGCAGCCCCCAAGTGCCTTTGTTTGTGCTGTAGGGGCCTCCGAGTGCCTTTTTTTCCAGTGTAGGGGCAGCCTAGTGCCTTTCTTTGTGCTGCAGGGCCCTCCGAGTGCCTTTTTTTCCAGTGTAGGGGCCACGGAGTGCCTTTTTTTGCGGTGCTGGGGCCTCAGGGTGCATTTTTTTCCGTTGCAGGTGCCTCCAAGTGCCTTTCTCTGCAGTGTAGCGGCCTCCGAGTGCCTTTTTTTCTGGTGTACAGGCCTGCAAGTGCCTCTTTTTCCAGTGCAGGAGCCTCCGAGTGCCTCTTTTGGTGGTGCTGGGCACTCCGAGTGCCTTGTTTCGCATTGTAGCAGCCCCCAAGTGCCTTTTTTTGTGCTGTAGGGGCCTCCGAGTGCCTTTTTTTCCAGTGTAGGGGCAGCCGAGTGCCTTTTCTTGTGCTGCAGGGCCCTCCGAGTGCCTTTCTTTCCAGTGTAGGGGCCACGGAATGCCTTTTTTTGCGGTGCAGGGGCCTCAGGGTGCATTTTTTTGCAGTGTAGTAGCCTCCAAGTGCCTTTTTTTTGCAATGTAGGGGCTTCCGAGTGCCTTTCTTGGTGGTGCTGGGCCCTCTGCGTGCCTTGTTTCACATTGTAGCAGCCCCCGAGTGCCTTTGTGCTGTCGGGGCCACCCAGTACCTTTTTTTGTGGTGTGGTCCTCTGAGTGCCTTTTTTTGTGCTGTAGTGGCCATCGAGTGCCTTTTTTTACAGTGTAGTGGCCTCCGAGGGCTTTTTTTTCCTCTGCAGGGGCCTCCAAGTGCCTTTCTCTGTGGTGTAGCACCCTCCAGTTGCCTTTTTTTGTGGTGCAGCGGCCTGCAAGTGCCTATTTCTGCGGTGCAGGGGCCTCCGAGTGACTTTTTTTCATATGTAGGGGCATCTGAGGGCCCTTTTCTGGTGGTGCAGGGCCCTATGAGTGCTTTTTTTCATGGTGCAGTGGTTTCCAAGTGCCTTTTCTTTGCAGTGGGGCCTCCGAGAGCCCTTTTTTTGCGGTGCAGGACCTTCCAAGTGCCTTTTTTTGCTGTGCAGTGGTCTCCGCGTGCCTTTTTTTGTGGTGCAGGTCCTCGCTCTGCTTGTGAGTTTGCTTCTGCCTCTGTGCTTGATAGGCCAGTGGCAGGGTCATGCCACCTGGCTTTGTTTGTGAGGATACTTGTGTCTGCATGCCGAAAAGGGCAGTGGCAGGCCCATGGTTGCTGGTTGTGTCTTATGATGTCACTTTGACCTGCATGCCATTGCATGCATGGCATGCATGGGCATGCACTACCACGCCCATGGCTGCTGGTCTGCTTGGGTATTCCCTTCTTTCTCCGTGCTTGATGCCCCATGGCAGGCCCAGAGCTGCTGTCTGTGCTTGTGAGGTCCCTTTGACCTCAGGGCCTGATGAGGCACTCAGAGCACCATGAGTCCTGCCTGCGCTTCTGAGCTCACTTCTGCCTCAGTGCCTGATTGGCAAGTGGCAGGCCCATGGCTGCTTGCTGAGGTAGTGAGGTCATTTTTACCAGCAGCCCTAAACTTAGCGCTACGGGATGTTCACAATCCTCCATGACAGCCTCTAAGACTATTGCCAGTGGAAATTCTTTTGGGGAGACCTCTAGCCACAGTGGGCAACTCAGGCTAAAAGCAGCCGCTTGGGTGGAGGTGAGCGAATTACACTTACAAAAGGTAGGGGAAAAGCTCAGTGGGCCCACTCAGTACCAGCTGACGTGCAAGTACATGATATCCAACCTGGACATAAGGGGTTGGTACAGATAGTCACCTGAAAGTCCAAAGTGCAACCAAATCTTGGGAGGCCCCTACACTGTATTGTTGAGTTCTTCTTTCACTGTTAAACTTCCAGGTAAAGAAAATTGGCTCCAATCGGTCATATGTAAAGCGGCTGAGTGGACCGGAAGCTCTTGGAAGCACCACATGAGCTAAGCCATACAGGACATTAAATGTTACAAAGTGTGGCGTGTAACACTTGCTTGTGTTGTTAGTTGTTGTCATGACCTTTGTGCTTGCACTGGAGTATTGTTTAACCGCCCTAGCAATAAAGCCAACCTGCGAGTAAAATGTGTTGTAGCCATAATCGAGGAGAAGCAGTTTGGGAAGCAAATGAGGAATGCTATTGTTCCTACTTGTATCAAATAGCGCATCCACAGAGTTGACAGCATGTTGCGGTGCCTACCACGTTGAAGGTGAGGCAAAAGCCCTGGAGGAGCATCCCATACGGATAGAAATGGGACCAAGACATTACCCAAACTGAGAAGTCCAGTGTGTCACTAACTACAAATTGTAGTGACTCTCGCCTGGTGCCGGAGAGACGATTTTGCTGAAAACTTCCGCCTTCCATTGCCCGGGTCCCGGCAGACCCCAGTGATGTGTTCTAACGAACGCTCTTGTAATGGGAGTGTAACTTGTAAGTCTACGCCATTAGTTCTACCCCGCACTCTCCGGAGCAGGCTTTCAACACTCTCTCCTGCTTTAACCACTTCCCCAATGCTCTCCATTTTAACTTTCCCTGCGGTCACTGCAGGAACAGCCCGACCATCTCTGCAGAGCTCCCACGCAGTTAAATCAACCGGAACACAAAAGTTACTGTTGAACCCTTTGTCGTCTCTAAAACCTGTAGCGTTACTCAGGCAAGAGAACATGTCTATGATTAAACCATCCTGTCTGCCATTTTTAAATATGGCTTACACCGCATGGCTGGAATGGTTACGCAAGCAGACCTGAAGCGCCAAATGGCGAGAAAGAAAGGATGTCAGTGGTGTTACAGGGCCAGGATTAGGAGTGCTAAATAGCATTGACGCTGAGGCATTAGTGAATATGTAAGTGCCACAAACAGAGATGTGTCTAGATTAGACAAAGCAAAGCCATTATGATCATCTCTGTTACCTCTTGGAAGTAATCAATGGTGCTCCTCTCAGATTTCTACCTCAGTGGGAGCTCAAAGCAGGCAAGATCATCAGCTTCCTTAGTTGCAGCAGGAGGAGCTCAAACTAATGTTTCTTTGGCGGTCCATTGCATCCAAGCCAAATGGACACAATCCGGACCAGTTGCAACAACTCAGGCAGGTGAGAAAGGGCTCCTACCCAGTGAAATTCGCAAAGCAGGACTCCTTCCAAAGGCGTTCAATATTAAGGAATCTTGGACTGCCACCATCTAGAGTTAATCAGAGTCAGGCTAGGGCAGCCCCATGACATTGCCTCCCGCACCCCTGGTCGACAATAACACCAGGCCTATTCCCACCTTTCTCCTAAGAGTGCGAAACTGCTCAAACTCTCCCACCTATCAGTTTACATGGATCAGAGGTCTGGGCATGCCAAGCTTGCCTCCGGCAGCCCCACAAGACACGCCCATCTCGCCATCCTCCCCTGTGGACACTTACACCACGTCCACTCACAGCTTCTCCTAAGAATGCCCGCCTGCTCAGCTGCCTGTCCGAACAGCCGGCACTGACAGGCAAGAGCTGTTGCCAAGCAAGCTTGACCTGCATGCGCAGGGCAGCCCCATAGCACGTTCACAGCTGCCTTCCTCGGCAGTTGACACTTGCAGCAGGGCTATTCCCCCCCGAACGCCTAGGAGTGCCACACTGCTCCAACGCCTCCACTGACAGTCAGGGCTCACAGGTGGGAGCTAGTCCCAGCCAAGCTTTCCCTGCATGCCTAAGGCAGTCCCACAACAGGATAACGGCTTGCCTTCCTTTCCTGTCGACATTAATAGCACCGCTATTCCCGCCTTCCTCCTAGGAATGCCACATTGCTCAAATGCCTCTCCGAAGAGCAAGGGCTGCTAGGCAAGAGCTCGGGGTATGCAAAACTTGCCTCGGGCAGCCCCACAAAATAGTCCCTTGCTCTCTTCCAGGTAAGCCCATTTTGGCCCTTTACATCACGGCTACTCCCGACTTAGTCCTAAGAATGCCAAAATGTCCAGACGCCTTTGCGAGCAAGCAGGGCTCAAAAGCAAGAGCTCATCCCCACCACACAAGACCTGCTAAGCCACGGCAGGCCCACAACACCTTCACAGTTGCCTTCCTCTCCTGTCCACACTTAGAGGGCGCCTACTCACGCCTTACTCCGAGGAGTGACACATTGCGCAAGCGCCTCTCTTACCTGTCAATCCTCACAGGCAAGAATTCTGGACACGAGTTAGAAAAGAGCTTCTGGCAGCTGCACAAGATATGCCCAGCTTGCCATTCACTTGTGTCGCCAATCACCCCAGGCATACTCAGCGCTTCCTCCAATGAATGCCAGAAGACTCAGTGGCGCGTCCGAGCAGCCAGGGCACACAGGCAAGAGCTCTTCCCAAGCAAGCTTGACCTGCATCACTCAGGCAGCTGCACAGCACGTTTTTCCTCTCCTGGAGACACAGCGCGGCTTGCTCTAAGTATGGAAGGAAGAGGTGGGCAAACTGCAAACCTGTTGTAGAGCTGCCTTAGATATGCAGATCAAGCCTGTGAGCGCTGGCTGTTCAGACAGGTGTCAGAGCAGTCTGGCATTCTTAGGAGGAAGCTGTGCGTACACCTGTTGCAACTTTCGATGCGGGGGGGGGTGGTGATGGCAAGATCGGGTGCTTCTTGTTGCGCTGCCACAAATAAGCTTGTGGTGCCCAGAGCGCTTTCCTGTGATTAGTGGTGAGGAGAGAGGCATTTGAGCAGAATGGCACTCCTAGCAATAAGGTGCGCATAGTTCTGCTGCAAGTGTCGACAGGCAAAGAAGGCAAGCCAGGAAAGTGTTGTGGCCCTACTGTAAGCATGAAGAACAAGCTTGTTGAGCAGACTTTTTTCCTGTGAACCCTGGCTGTTCGGACTGGTGTCTGAGCAGTCTGGCATTGTTAGGAGGAGGCTGTGAGTGCGCCTGGTGTAATTGTCGGCGGCAGAGGATGGCGAGACGGACTCGTCTTGTGGCACTACCAGAGACAAGCTTGTCATGCCCAGCACTCTTGCCCATGAGTACCGGCTGCCAGACAGGTGTCTGAGCAGGCGAGCTTTCTAAAGCGTAAGCCTGGTGTAATTGTCGACAGGTCTCACGGGCAAGAGAGCTGGACTCCCCCCCGCCCCGCCCCAGGATTGCTCTGCATGCTTAGGGCAGCCCAACAACACATTCACGGCTTGCCTTCTTTGCCGGTCAACTCTTACGAGCTTTCTTAAGAGTAAGCATGGTATAATTGTCGGCAGGGGCACAGGCAGGAGAGCTATCCAACCAAGCTTCCTTTTCACGCTTAGGGCAGCCCCGCAACACGTTCCCGCCTCGCGGTCTTTGCCTGTTGACATGTACAGCAGGCCTATTCCACCTTCCTGCTAGGAGTGCCACACTGCTCAAATGGCTCTCTCCTCATCAGCACGCACAGGCAAGTGCTCTGGACAAGACAGCCTTGTCTCTTGAAGCTCACTAGAGCTCACTAGCCCCCATCTCGCCCTCCTCCCCATCGACAATTGCAAAAAGCATAATCACAACTTCCTCCTAAGAATGCCAGACTGCTCAGACACCTTTCCAAATAGCCAGAGCTCACAGAGCCAGACCTGAGCTGCATATCTAAGCAGGCTCTACAACAGATGTGCACTTTGCCTAGCTCTTCTCGCCACACTTAGAGCAAGCAAGCCGCGCTGTGTCGCCAGGAGAGGAAGGCCACTTGCGAACGTGCTGTGCGGTGGCCTTAGGGATGAAGGTCCAGCTTGGTTAGGAAGAGCTGTTGCCTGTGAGCCCTGGCTGTATCTGAGTCTTCTGGCATTCATAGGAGGAAGCTTTGAGTTGGCCTGGTCTTCTAATCCAGGGAGGAGGATGGCAAGAGGGGGGGCTTTTTTTGCGAGGCTGCCGGAAGACAGTTTGGTGTGCCCACAGTGCTTGCCTGTGAGTGCTGACAAGTTGGAGAGGCGGGTGATACCTGTGGCACGCCTAGCAGTGAGGTGGGAAGAGGCCTGCTCTAAGTGTCGACAGGGACGGAAAACGAAACCTGGACTTTTTGTGAGGCTGCCTGAGGCAAGCCTGTCGTGCCCAGTGCACTCGCCTCTGAACCCATTTCTGCTCTTTGGACAGGCGTCCAAGCAGGCTGGCATTCCTAGGAGAAAGCCTTGTGTAATTGTCGACTGGGGAGGATGGTGCGATGGTATGTCTTCTGGAGCTGCCAAAAATTCTTTTCCAGCTGGTGTCCAGAATTCTTGCTTGTGCGTACTGACGCGGAGAGAAGCATTTGAGCAGTGTGGCACTCTGAGCAGTAAGGTGGGAGTAGGCCTGCTGTAAGTGTCGACAGGCAAAGAAGGCAAGCCGCGGACACATTGTGGGGCTGTCGTAAGCATGAAAACACACTTGGTTGGCGTATCTCTTACCTGTGAGCCCTGCTGACAATTACATCAGTTTTATGCCTTAGAAAGCTCGCCGGCTCGGAGCCTGTCCAGACAGTGGGCACTCACAGGCAAGAGCTCTGGGCACGACAAGCTTGTCTCTGGGAGCACAACAAAAACGAGCCTGTCTTGCCATCTTCCCCCTTTTCCACCAGCTTGCTCAGCTGGCGCTCCGAACAGCAAGGGTTCACAGGCCGGGAAGCTGCCCCACCAAGCTTGCTTTTCATGCTTATGGCAGTTCCACAACATGATCACAGTTTGCCGCCTTTGCCTGCTGACGCTTACAGCCTGCCTAGTCCAACCTACTGCTATAGGAATGCCACACTGTTCAAACGCTTTTCTCTCCATCAGTATTCACAGGCGAGCATTCTGGGCACAGGACAAGCCTGTCTCTGGCATCCCCACAGGACGTCCACATTTTGTCATCCTCCCCATGAACAATTACACCAGACTAACTCTTTAGAAACATCGCCTGATCAGAACCTGCTCCAGAGAGCGGGCACTCACAGCCAAGAGCGCTGGGCACGACAAGCTTGTCTCTGGCAGTGCCACAAGACAAGCCTGTCTCGCCATCCTCCCTCGTCGACAATTACACCAGGCGTACTCACAGCTTCTACCTAAGCACGACAGCCTGCTCAGTGGCCCGCCCGAACAGCCAGAGCTCACAGGATCGATCTGCAGAGCTAAGGCAGCCCTACAAGAATTTTGCAGTTTGCCTGCCTCTCCTTGCCACAATTAGAGCAAGCCCGCCCCGCTGTAAGGCTCACCAGGAGAGGAAGGCCCCCCCCCCCCCCCCCCCCCGCCGTAAGCATGCTGTGCGGCGGCCTTAGGGATGAGGGTTAAGCTTGCTTGGGAAGAGCTCTTGCCTGTGAGTGCTGACAAGTGGGAGAGGCATGTGATACCTGTGGCTATCCCAGGAGCAAGGTGGGAAGAGTCCTGCTGTAAGTGTCCACAGGGAAGGAAAACGAGACCTGGACTTTTTGTCAGGCTGCGCAAGGCAAGCCTGTAGTGCCCAGAGCTCTTGCCTCTGAATCCTGCCTGATTCTGATCTGAATCTGCCACGACGGGTGTCTGAGCCGTCTGGCATTCTCAGGGACAAGGCTTGTGAGTAGCCGTGGTGTAAAGGGCCAAAAGGCACGCACCTAGGAAGAGAGCACGGGACTTTTTTTGGGCTGCCAAAGGGAAGCTTGGCATGCCCAGAGCTATTACCTCTCTGCACTTGTCGTTCGCTCAGGCGTCTGAGCAGTCGGGCATTCTTAGTAGGAAGCTGTGAATACACATCGTGAGATGGGTACGTCTTGTGGGGCTGCCTGAGGCAAGCTTGGCATGCCCAGCAGCCCTTGCTCGTTGGACAGGCATTTGAGCAAAGTGGTATTCCTAGGAGGAAGGCGGGTTTAGCAGTGCTATTAATGTCGACAGGAAAGGAAGGCAAGCCGTTATCCTGTTGTGGGACTGCCTTAGGCATGCAGGGAAAGCTTGGCTGGGACTAGCTCCCGCCTGTGAGCCCTGACTGTCAGTGGAGGCGTTGGAGCAGTGTGGCACTCCTAGGCGTTCGGGGGGGAATAGCCCTGCTGCAAGTGTCAACTGCCGAGGAAGGCAGCTGTGAACGTGCTGTGGGGCTGCCCTGCGCATGCAGGTCAAGCTTGCTTGGCAACAGCTCTTGCCTGTCAGCGCCGGCTGTTCGGACAGGCAGCTGAGCAGGCGGGCATTCTTAGGAGGCAGCTGTGAGTGGACGTGGTGTAAGTGTCCACAGGGGAGGATGGCGAGATGGGCGTGTCTTGTGGGGCTGCCGGAGGCAAGCTTGGCATGCCCAGACCTCTGATCCATGTAAACTGATAGGTGGGAGAGTTTGAGCAGTTTCGCACTCTTAGGAGAAAGGTGGGAATAGGCCTGGTGTTATTGTCGACCAGGGGTGCGGGAGGCAATGTCATGGGGCTGCCCTAGCCTGACTCTGATTAACTCTAGATGGTGGCAGTCCAAGATTCCTTAATATTGAACGCCTTTGGAAGGAGTCCTGCTTTGCAAATTTCACTGGGTAGGAGCCCTTTCTCACCTGCCTGAGTTGTTGCAACTGGTCCAGATTGTGTCCATTTGGCTTGGATGCAATGGACCGCCAAAGAAACATTAGTTTGAGCTCCTCCTGCTGCAACTAAGGAAGCTGATGATCTTGCCTGCTTTGAGCTCCCACTGAGGTAGAAATCTGAGAGGAGCACCATTGATTACTTCCAAGAGGTAACAGAGATGATCATAATGGCTTTGCTTTGTCTAATCTAGACACATCTCTGTTTGTGGCACTTACTTATTCACTAATGCCTCAGCGTCAATGCTATTTAGCACTCCTAATCCTGGCCCTGTAACACCACTGACATCCTTTCTTTCTCGCCATTTGGCGCTTCAGGTCTGCTTGCGTAATCATTCCAGCCATGCGGTGTAAGCCATATTTAAAAATGGCAGACAGGATGGTTTAATCATAGACATGTTCTCTTGCCTGAGTAACGCTACAGGTTTTAGAGACGACAAAGGGTTCAACAGTAACTTTTGTGTTCCGGTTGATTTAACTGCGTGGGAGCTCTGCAGAGATGGTCGGGCTGTTCCTGCAGTGACCGCAGGGAAAGTTAAAATGGAGAGCATTGGGGAAGTGGTTAAAGCAGGAGAGAGTGTTGAGAGTGTTGAGTGTTCCTGAGAGTGCGGGGTAGAACTAATGGTGTAGACTTACAAGTTACACTCCCATTACAAGAGCGTTCGTTAGAACACATCACTGGGGTCTGCCGGGACCCGGGCAATGGAAGGCGGAAGTTTTCAGCAAAATCGTCTCTCCGGCACCAGGCGAGAGTCACTACAATTTGTAGTTAGTGACACACTGGACTTCTCAGTTTGGGTAACTTCTTTTTCCCATTTCTATCCATATGGGATACTCCTCCAGGGCTTTTGCCTCTACTTGCCTCACCTTCAACGTGGTAGGCACCGCAACATGCTGTCAACTCTGTGGATGCACTATTTGATACAAGCAGGAACAATAGCATTCCTCATTTGCTTCCCAAACTGCTTCTCCTCGATTATGGCTACAACATATTTTACCCACAGGTTGGTTTTTTGCTAGGGTGGTTAAACAATACTCCAGTGCAAGCACAAAGGTCACGACAACAACTAACAACGCAAGCGTTACACGCCACACTTTGTAACATTTAATGTCCTGTACGGCTTAGCTAATGTGCTGCTTCCACAAGGTTCCAGTCCACTCAGCCGCTTTACATATGACCGACTGGAGCCAATTTTCTTTACCTGGAAGTTTAACAGTGAAAGAAGAACTCAACAATACAGTGTAGGGGCCTCCCAAGATTTGGTTGCACTTCGGACTTTCAGGTGACTATCTGTACCAACCCCTTATGTCCAGGCTGGATATCATGTACTTGCACGTCAGCTGGTACTGAGTGGGCCCACTGAGCTTTTCCCCTACCTTTTGTAAGTGTAATTCGCTCACCTCCACCCAAGCGGTTGCTTTTAGCCTGAGTTGCCCACTGTGGCTAAAGGTCTCCCCAAAAGAATTTCCACTGGCAATAGTCTTAGAGGCTGTCACGGAGGATTCTGAACATCCCATAGCGCTAAGTTTAGGGCTGCTGGTAAAAATGACCTCACTACCTCAGCAAGCAGCCAGTGGCCTGCCACTTGCCAATCAGGCACTGAGGCAGAAGTGAGCTCAGAAGCACAGGCAGGAGCCATGGCGCTCTGAGTGCCTCATCAGGCCCTGAGGTCAAAGGGACCTCACAAGCACAGACAGCAGCTCTGGGCCTGCCATGGGGCATCAAGCACGGAGAAAGAAGGGAACACCCAAGCAGACCAGCAGCCATGGCATGCAGGTCAAAGTGACATCATAAGACACAACTGGCAACCATGGGCCTGCCACTGCCCTTTTCGGCATGCAGACACAAGTATCCTCACAAGCCCAGCCAGGAGGCACGGCCCTGCCACTGGCCTATCAAGCACAGAGGCAGAAGCAACCTCACAAGCAGAGCGAGGACTGATGGGCCTGACTGGCCTACCAGGCCGTGAGGCAGAAGTGACATGACTATCTCATCCAGCAGTGGTGGGCCTGACAATATCATTTCAGGCAGAGGGTAAAGTGATATCACAGAACGTTGAAGGACCATAGAGAAAAGATACTTGGAGGCATGAGCACTGGGGAAAAAAAGGGCACTAGGGGGCCATGCACTGCAAAAATACGCACGCAGAGGATGCTATACTGGGAAAAAAAAGGCACAGGTGCAGGGACTCCAAGTGCCTTTTTTCCCGTGTACAGGCCTCTGAGTGCCTTTTTCTTGTGGTGTAGGGGTGCAAAGGTCAAAGTGACCTCACAAGCACAGCCATGGCCGTGATGGGGGCCTATAATGCACAGAAGCAGAAGTGACGTCACAGGAAAGGCCAGCAGCCTTGGGCCTGAAACTTGCCTCTCAGAAATGGAGGCAGAATTGAGGTCACAAGCACAGCCAGAAGCCACGGCCTTGCAACTTGCCTCTCAGGCCTGGAGGCAGAAGTGACCTCAAAAGCACAGCCAGGAGGCATGTGCCTCCTCTTGGCCTGTGAAGCCTGGGGGCAGAATTGATCTCAAAAGGAGAGCAGCAGCCACGTGCTGCTGCTGGCCTAGAAGACATGCAGGTGGAAGGGACCTTAGAAGAACAGCCAGGGCATACAGGCCTGCCAGTCGCCTCTCACGCCCTGAGGCAGAAGTGATCTGACAAGCACAGCCACAGCCATGGTCGTCTCCGACAGTGAGGCAGAAGTAACCTTCCTACCTCAGCCAGCAACCAGCCACTGGCCTGTGAGGCACTCAGGCAGAAGTGATCCCAGCAGCCCAGGCAACAGCCATTATCCGGCAGTGGCCTCCGAGGCATGGGGGCAGAATAGCCCTCCCAAGCAGAGCCAGCAGCCATGGTCCTGCCGCTGGCCCTTTAGGCACGGAGGCAGAAGTGACCTCACAAGACAGAGTCAGCTTGTAATGGGACTTCTCCCTTAGTGCTTCCTCTGATACTTGCAGGCACCTGCCTGCTGGCTCTGCTTGTGATGGCACTTCTGCCTCAGTGCCTGCAGGGCCGGTGGGAGGCCCCTGGCTGCTGGCTGTGCTTCTGCGCTCAATTCTGCCTGCGTACCTGCAAGGCCAGTGGCAGGCCATTGATCCTGGCTATGTTTGTGAGGTCACTGCTGCCTCTGGGCCTGCCAGGCCAGGGGCAGGCCATGGCTGATGGCAGTGCTGGTGAAGTCACTTCCCCCTCAGTGCATGAGAGGCTAATGGCAAAGCCATGGCTGCTGGCTGAGGCAGTGAGGCCACTTCTGCCTCAGTGCCTCAGAAGCCAGTGCCTCACCCACAGCTCTTGGTCTGCTTAGGAGGTCACTTCTGCCTCCCTCATTGCCTCACAGGCCAGTGGCAGGACCATGGCTGCTGGCTGTGCTGCTGAGGTCACTTCTGCCTCTGTTCCTTAGCGGCCGCTGTCAGGCCCAAGGCTGTTGGCTGTGCTGGTGACGTCACTTCTGCCTCTGTGCCTGATAGGGCCATTGTAGGCCCAAGGCCGCTGGCTGGGCTTGTGAGGACACTTGTGTCTCCAGGCCAGAAAGGGCAGTGGCAGGCCCATTGGCTGCTAGTTGTGCCTTGTGATGTCACTTGTGCCTCTGAGCCTCAAGGGACTGTGCCAGGCCGATGCCTACTGGTGTGCTTGTGAAGGCCCTCTGCCTCAGCACCTGCTTGGTCACTCTCAGTCCCAGTGCTGCTGGCTGTGCTTCTGATGGCACTTCGACCTGCATGCCTAATTAGCCATTGCCACGCCCATGTCACTTCTTTCTCTGTGCTTGATGTGCCATGGCAGGCCCAGAGCTGCTGGCTGTGCTTGTGAGGTCCCTTTGACCTCAGTGCCTGATGAGGCACTCAGAGCGCCATGAGTCCTGCCTGTGCTTCTGTGCTCACTTCTGCCTCAGTGCCTGATTGGCAAGTGGCAGGCCCATGGCTGGTAGCTGAGGTAGTGAGGTCACTTCTGCCTCAGTGTCTGATAGGCCAGCTGCAGGGCCATGGCTGCTGGCTGGACTTGTGAGGTCACTTTCTCCTTAGTGCCTCAAAGGACATTGGCAGGCCCACGGCGGCTGGCTGTGCTGGCGAGGTCATTCCTCCAAAAGCTTTTGGCTTTGCAGCGGCCTCCAAGTGCTTTTTTTGAGGTGCAGGTGCCTCTGAGTCCCTTCTTTTCTGGTGCAAGGGCCTGAGAATACCTTTTATTGCGGTACAGCGGCCTCTGAGTGTCTTTTTTTGTGGTTTAGGGTCCACCAAGGGCCTTTTTTTGTGGTGCAGGGCCCTCCGAGTGCCTTTTTTTTCTGGTGTAGTAGCCTCCGAGTGCCCTTTTTTGGTGTGCTGGTGTCTCTGAGTGCCTTTTTTTGTGGTGCAGCGGCCTCCAAGTGCCTTTTTTTTCCAGTTTAGGGCCTCCGAGTGCATTTCTTTGCATTGTAGCGGCCTCCGAGTGCCTTTTGTTTGCAGTGCATGCACCTTCAAATGCCTTTTCTTCCAGTGCAGGGGCCTCTGAGTGCCCTTTTATAGGGTATAGCGGCTTACGAGTGCCTATTTTTGCAGTGTGGGAGCCTCCAAGTGCCTTTTTTTTGTGGTGCAGGGGCCTCCAAGTGCCTTTTTTTCCTGTGTGCGGGCCTCCGAGTGCCTTTTTTTGCAAGCGCTGGTCCTCATGGGGCACTGGAGTACACTGATGACAACTTCTAACACAGGTGATGGAGGAGCCAGTGAGGTGAGGTGCTCCGTTGGACTTCATACTTAGAACAAAGGAAGAGCTGATCGGAGATGTGAAATTCAGGGGCAGTCTTGGCTGCAGCACCCATGAGATGGTGGAGTTCAGGGTTCTGTGAGGAGGAAGCAGGGCAAAAAGCAGGCTCACAGCCCTGGACTTCAGGAGAGCAGACTTCAGCCTGTTCAGGGAGCTGCTTTGAAGAATCCCTGGGAATACAGGAAGGAAGAGGGGTCCAAGAGCATCCACTGATATTCAAGGATCACCTCCTCCAGGCTCAAGCATAGTCCATCACAACAAGCAGTAAATCTAGCAAAGGCTTGATCAAGAAAGTGCTTGAAAAGAAAGAAGGATTAGAGCTGAACAGAGGATTGAACTCTTCTCCATTGAAATATTGATAATGTTTGTATATATAGAGTTACTGAAACAGTTTGTTTAAAGAGTAAGATTTTCTTTTGTTACCTTTTCTTCACATTTTTAGGTCGCCTAAAAATCAGTGTTTACACAGCTCAGGATTACCAGTGAACATTTTTATCTTGTCCTAAGGTGGGAAAATAAGATTTAAATGACTTTGGCCTGGAAAGTTTATGATGAAGCCTGTACCTCATCCTACCCTGATTATTCTATTGAAATTTGTTATGAGGGCCTGGTGTTCCTCAAATGAGAACAGGTTGTCATGGAAATTAGGCTTGTCGGCCACCATAACAGAGCTCAACCCTAGGTTCCCGCAAGTACAGTTCAGAGCCAAATCAAAACAAATTAAATTTTAATCATGTGCATGCCGTAATTACAGCTCGAGCTGGGTGCCTCCAAAGAGGGACCCTAACATAAACAAATCCTGGGCAATTATAGTTTTTTCAACTTCCATTTCCCACCCCTCACGTGGTAGTTAGACCAATAGTAATTTTTTGGTCTGGGGTCTCCTGCTCCTCATTGGGTCTCATCGTCATTCTGAGGTAAGCTGTTTTTCTCCTTATTTTTGTTTTTTTGCGGTCTCTGATGACGGTTGTACCTCTGTTTTTGTTGGGTCTTACTGTTGTGTCTTAAGGTCCTGAGGAGGAGGTGATTCTAAATCATAACAATTAACACTGCCCCAGCAGTGAGCTAAGGCTTTGTCCCTCAAGGTCCTAATGCCCTGCACTGGTCTTATTTCAAAGCCTTGACACCCTCCTTTTCAGAGTGTGAGCCGCATTCCTGCAGACACCCTCCCTTTCGGAGTGTGAGACACAGGAATGCAGACTGCTTGTAACTTCCTTATCTTCCTAGCTTGAACGAGCTCTGAGGCCCCTTTTCTTACTGGACTAAGTAAAAGTTCATTATTTTATCTAAGTACAGCCTAAGGCTTCAGCAAATTTAGCTACTCATGCTAAGCAAGTTTTATAGAAGTTGTGCTAAGCGGCTACCTCTAGACAGTTTCAGTTCGCTATTCTTTAACGAGGTTATTCTTCATTGTCATACTTTTGACTTCAGGAGAAGTACACCAGATATGAATAAATCTCCAGGTTATTCAGCAGTTTGAACTTCCTACCTGACATTTCGGGCACTCTGCAGTTTACGTGTCAGAGGTTTTTTTCCCATTTTACAACTTGCTGTCCTACAGTGAGTCATCAAGCTCTAATGCCTTCCTCAGTGAACAAAGAAATTGTTTCTGGCAGAACACAAGGCTGTGACTGAGGACATGATGGAAAGAAGAAGTTTTGCATTAATTTTGTCACTTTGGTGTGTCTCCCTTGGGACAGTATTGTCCTTTACCTGTGTACCTGATTCATCAGATTTTATTAAGATGAAACAATTCTGCCAAATGGAATTGTCTCTCTGTTTTAGAACAGATGCCTGCTCTGGAGCTTTCTTCTAGGCTCTAAGGAGACAAGGGATGTTCTAGGGACATGCAGAATTTTAGGGAACACCTTCTCACAATTCATTTATTTTACCTTCATGTGAACCACAGTTTCTGGTACTGGGAGTCATGCCAGGGCTGCTATGGAAGACACCAATCCTAGACAAAGGTGTAAAGGCCTGAAGAGGTTGCTTTTTAGGGATTTAATCTCTTTGGAGGCTTACATGCTCACATTTCTATCAACAGGCTTGCATGGTCATTCTTGGTTCTGAAACAACTTTTCAAATGATCTTAATGATCAGATGATAAAGTATTTGAATAGTTTTTCATCCTATTGTGATATATTTTTTTCTCCAGCTGCTATGAACAGAATTTAAGACTGAAGTTACAACCCTTGGGTGGTTTCTGAAGTTATGTTTTAATGTTTAACATCTGTGAAATGCTCTGTCCATGCTCTGTGATGGAAACATGAGCAGCAAGGAAGTATCTTTGGCTTGATATGAACTCACTAAGCATGTCTGCCTGAGTCTTCCACAGCTCCGTTTTGCTGTGAACTTTCTGACTTTCTTGTAAGAAGGGTCTGTGGAAGTGATCTTCATAATTAGCTCTCTGGCATTGACCACTATGGTGCTAATTATGGGAGAGAGTCAGCTGCTGCTCCCAACTATAAATGCTCCCTGCTATAACTAATAAAGTTCTGATAAGGCAATGAGATAGCCCTAGATAAATATGCAGGACCATCAGTAAAAGAGTATTGTGATGACACTATCTCAAAGTGACAGAAAGACTTTTTTCCATTACTGAACAGATCTCTTTCCCCCCCTCCTGTAAGCAGTATGTGTCTCTTCCCCTCAAACTTGTTTCCAATTTGACTTGAATAAAATCAAACTGGGCTTGGAATATTTGTTTACGACAGATCCCTGGGCAGTGCCATGTGAGAGCTGGTGGGTATTTGGGGCACCTCAGCAGATCAGGCAGATGCAGTGCAGCACTGACGTTGGCCTGCTCTGCTGTCCAGTGGCAGCAGCAGCTACAGGCCCGGTGAAAGTCATTGCAGCGCCCAGGTGACCCTGCAGGGCCTGTTGTTTTTTTCTTTCTTTCTTTCTTTTTGATAAAATCGATGCTGTGTGGCATTGGAGATGCCCTGTATGTCCCACCCAGCTGACCCTGCAGGGTGGGTGCATTCCCAGTCCCCATCCCATCGCCGTGTCCCGGCAGGCAGGAGCATGTCAAAGAGGGTCTGTGAGGCACCAGCTGGGCAGTAGAAATGGTGCTGCTGATGTAAAGAGAAGGGACCTCTTCATCAACAAATCAGGGCTGAAGTGGAAGTGCCCCCATCTGGAGGCAGTGCCTCCGCACACAGAAGTAAGGGCTGGGTACCAAGACATGAACACTGCTCCAGCCCCCATGGGCCCCACTGCCTGGTAGACCTGCCCTCTCCTGCCCAGGACCCATGGAGACCCCCATCCTCAGACACAGACCCGATGCTTGGAAAGTCCCTTTAAAACCCCACCGGAATTATGTTGGTGACCTACACAGGTTTTTCTGCCAAAGAGAAGAGCAACTGCTATTCCTTCCCCACACGATGAATACGCATGATCTCAATTGAGGAGCTGGTTAGGAGGGGTTGGGGGTTGAATGTGTTTTTCAAAAAACATCACTTGGAAAGCATCTGGGCCTGTATTTGACAGCAGTGGAAAAAAATCAAGCACCTGCTTAGGCAACGCCATCTGCCCAGACAGGCAGGGCAGCTTAAATCTTGGAAGACATTCTGAGCTCTAACATTGCCTACTGTAGCTGGCTTGCGCTGGCTCCAGGGAGAGAGCTGCCATCCTCTAGAAAGTCCTCCCTCCTATGCTGACATCAGGTCCTGGAAAAAAACAGAGAAGCAAAGCTCACGAGAGCGGCACAGAGTGAGCCCTGAGAGCTGGGCTGCACTGCAAACTCTATGCACACCTTCTGGCCTGCCCTGCAAACAAGCCTGCTCTGGCCCTGGGCCCAGTGCAGTCCTAGCAGGAGGGCACAGTCCCCTGACCCTGCTCAATGAGGCAGGCAGGGAGGTCTGCGGGGCCAGCAGGTTGCCTGGCGCAGGGTCTCTGCAGGCTCCCAGCACTCCTGCTGGGAGTGCTTTGTCAGGCCAGTCTGAGTGGCTCCGCACACCCCTGCTGGCTCCCTGGGGCTGCTCTGTCCTGCAGACCCTGCTCCCAGGGCTCATCCCTTGCAGACCTGTCTCGCCCACTTGGGCCCTTTCACAGCTGCTTAGCCATGTGGCTCTTTGGCTCAGGAAGCTCCCTCTTGCCCACTCTCCCCACCTCACCGCCCTCTGTGCTGAAATGTGAGCGTGTCCACAGCATTCAGGAGCCCCCTGGGCAAGGCTTGCCGGAGCAGAAGCAGCAACTGGAAGAGATGAGGTTCCCAGCTCCAGCAAGCTGGCCACCCCCTGTGGGTGTTGGGACTCTGGGTCTGGAGGCAGCTTAGCAGAACTTGCTCCTGCCTGAATAAAATCTTTATTTAAACCTAATCATGGGCATTGTGCATGCTGACTTTATCAGTCTCTGGGGCACAGGGCAAAAAAGGAACTTGTGCAGACTGGCTGGGAGAAACTCTACCCCCTGTGAGAAGGCTGATTATTGGAGCTTGCACCCCTTGCAGAATTAGGAGCCTGGTACATAGGTAACAGCAGCTCCTAGTCCAGATTCACCTTATGGCTTTTGGAAAATATCATTGCTACAGCGTCTCTCTTTGCCTGTGTATGGAGTTCTCCTTCCCCCAAAGGCTTTTTTGTCTGCTGGACATTTAAAAGTCAAGGTATGTAGCAAGGGTGGAGAGAGATCCTAAAGACAGCACATTGTTACCACCAGCAGCAGGAGCTGGTCCCTGTGCAGCAGCTCTGCTGCCCTGGCCCTCTCCCTGGGCGCCACAGGGCCATGGGCATCCCTCTGAGGCAGCAGGAATTGAAGCCCCTCTCCTGAGGCTGAGGGGAACCAGGGAAGAAGTGCTACAGCCCTCTGTCCTCCTTGCAGCCCCTGGGCACCACGGACATCATGCTGCAGGTGTTGGCCCTCAGACATCCCACCTTGCACCTCCTGGAGCTGCCAAACAACTTGCAGGTCTGGCTTTTGCCAAGAGTGGGACTCATGGGGTCAGGTCTTCCCCTCCCATGGGCAGTGCTTCTCTCGAGTGGACACCCCTGCCCAGCATCAAGCGCGGAGACCCCACTGTGAGGAGCAGTGTACTGTGCAGCAGTGTTGGGCTGCAGTGGGACCAGAACTGGGCAGTAGGCACAACTATGTGGCCCCTGGAGGCTCTGGTCCAGAACTGCCACCTGCCCAGGAACCTGAGGCCAGGAGCACTCGGGGACGTGATAAGGTTGTACTGCTGCCCAGCTCCCACAGAGGTGTTTGCTGCAGCTGTGCTGACCAGTGTCCACCAGTTGGGAGCCCCTGACAAGTGCCTACTGGCTCCACCACTGGGGCCTGGCAAGTGGCAGGGGGGGCTCCACAGCCCTCAGCATTGACCCCCAGCTCCCACACTGCTGGGATGGCTCCATTGCCAGCTGAAAGTGCCTTTGGGAGAGCAGCCTTTACAGTGCTAGGAGACCTCATTCCCACCCAGCAAGCCCAACCCCAAGGATTTGTCTCTGCTGTCATGGTCATCAGTGCTAGGGCAAGTCCGACATATGATCACTCTTCCTCACTGCATCCCCACTGCCCTGTCTCCCATTCGGATCAGAGCAGAGCCGTTATCACCACAGGAACACAGGTGCTTCCAAGGGCTCAGTCCCACAGCAGCTCCAGTGCTGGCCGCAGGGAGACAAAGGCAGGTGTGGAGCAGGGCCAGCCAGTGCCAGGGGCTAGCAATGCTCAGGAGAGGACACAGGGGAGCTGCGGTGGTACAGGAGGGCATGAGTGATGTCTGAGAAGGGATGGCTCAAACCCACTGTGGGCCAGAGCTGGGTCAAACCACATCTGAGTTTTCTCTTCTCTAGTTCTCACTTATCTCCTGCCCTAGAAAATGGCCTGCTGGTGAGAAAGAGGCTGCTGTGGGCAGGCATAGCAATGCCTGCACTGTGTACCTCCTGCTCTGGGGAGAGAGCAGGGAAAGAGCCCTGGGGCCAGAGCCCACTGGCTTCAAGGCCTTCCCTGCAAATGCCGCCTTTTCTCTTTCAGGCTCTTGGGATGGATGGCATGGTTGTCTTTGGCAACCCTGAACCAATGGAATGGCAGAGCTATGGCTGCACTGGCCATGTATTTTGCTTGGTTTTCTGAGAGCAGCCAGAGATGATCCTGGCAGAGGTGTCAAGGAGGACTCCCAGGCATGGGTGCTGGGGAAAAGCTGCCCAACATGCAGGAGCAGCAAAGCCCTTGGGAGCTTGCTGACTGAGTAGCTCTCCCTGGCCATAAGCTCAGCTTTGCACAGGAAGCCTCTGGCACTGCAAGACTGACAGCAGCACTTGCAGGAAAGAGTCTGAGAAGCGGGGAAAGGGGCTCTCTAGAAAGGGATATCCCCAACCCCTTCCTTTTGTACTGAGACTTGATAGCTCCCAAGGGCGACATTCTTGGGAGACCTGCATGATTTTGCCAAGAGGCATCCTCATGGCCCTGAATGCTTTTGGTTGTTGATCAGTGATCAGCCTCCTCAGGTACTTGCCACCCTGAGGACTGGGGGCAAGTGGGACAGCTCCTACAGCTGCAGCAGGGAAGGTGGAGACACCTGCCTGGGGCCAGGGCCCTGAGGCCTCCCAGGCCCCCTCCCAGCTTCAGGGAAACAATCGCAGGACCAAGCAAACCCCAGCAAACAACCAACCACATGTCCCTTGCAGCTAGTGACACAGGCAAACCCTTCAGGGTAGTTCCTAGTGGAAACCTTTCCCATGCCTTCTGTGTCCACAGTCTTCTCCAGGCCTGCTGGTGGGAGAGAGCCCACTCCAGGTAGACAGCAATGCCTGCACTGTGTATTGGGACAGAGAGGAAAAGAAGCCCTGGGGCCAGAGCCTGCTGGCTTTGTGGCTTTCCCTGCAAATGTCTCCTTCTCTGTTTCAGGCTCTGAGGACAGACGGCCAGCCTGAACCCATGGAGTGGCAGAGCTATGGCAGCAGTGGCCAGGTATTCCTGCCGCAGCCAGCTGGACAGCAACAGATCGGGGCTTGGGCTTTGCTGTTCCTCCCAAGCATGTTATTTGAGGAAGGCCTGGAAGAATAGGCCAGGAGGCTTCCTCATGACACTGTGATGCCTTTGCCTGTAGATAACCAATCAGTCTCCTGCTGCAATCACTTCCTGTGCAGGAGCACTTGGGGACAAGCTCTCAGCAGTGCTTATAGGTGTCCCTCATTGCTGTGACCTTCAGGGTGGGCAAAAAGGCCACAGGCACTAGCTACTCTCTTGGAGAGAAGCTGGCTGCCCAGAAGATTTAAGGGCAAGTGGCACAACTCCCTTGGCTGTGATTGCTGAAGGCAGTGAAATGTGCCTGTGACAAGGGCCCTGCCACCTCCCAGGCCCTCTCTGGAGGCTTGGCTCTTCCTGTTCCCGTTGCTCCTGGGGCGGTTTCCATGAGCAGCCAGAGGGGATCCTGGCAGAGGTGTCAGGGAGGTCTCCCAGGCATAGGCGTTTGGGCAAAGTTGCCCAACGTGCAGGAGCAGCAAAGCCCTTGGCACCTGGCTAGCTGAGCACCTCTCCCTGGCCATTGGCTCAGGTTTGCATGAGAAGCCCCTGGCACTGTGGAAGGGACAGCAGCTCTTGCTGGAAAGAGTCTAGGAAGCGGGGAAAGAGGCCCTCTTAAATGCGGTGCCCCCAACCCAATCCTTTTCACTGCAAATGCTTACTTTTCTGTTGCAGGCCACGAAGTCTTTCACACTGGCTGCTGCAAGGAAGTGCTGGCCTTCCCAAGGCATCCATCCATAGCTGTTTCTTCAGTTATGCAGTTGTTACAGTTGTTTTTGTGAAGACCATGTGGGTTTTTTAAATAATTTTATGTGTAGTTCTTTAAGTGTTGTGTGATGTTTTGAAGTGAGCTCACAGACCGTATGTTTTTTTGTGTCTGACACATGTCCCTTGAGCTTTGCTAAATAGCCCCGTCATTTAAACTATCCTTTCAGATATCATGTGCTGGTTAGGTCCAGACATAAGGTATCTGTAGAACTTCACACTCATTTCCTAGGGCTGCGGTCTGGCTTTCCCCTCCCTTGCAGGATCCGGGTTTCTCCCCCTCCTTCCTCCTGGATGCTGGTGGGTCTTGCTGGCTCTCCAGACTGTGGCTCGTTCCTGAGCCACCTCCGATTTCCTCTCCCAAAGAGCTTGAGGAAGGGACGAGCTCACAACTGCATCCAAACGCTGGGCGAGGGGAGCTGGGGGTTGTGAAGAGGCAGCCCCTGTCCTGAGGGCAGGTTTGGGGACTGGGGGGAGGACGAGGAGCTGCTAGCCAGGGCCAGAGGTCTGAGTTTCGCCCAATGTGCTGCCCTCCCCAGGGCCAGGGGGAACTTTTCATCTTTCCAAGGGGCCAGGCAGGAGAAATGTCTCTGCAAGAGCACCACAGCTGCACAGGCTGTGATGAGCTGGGCAAATCTGAAGTGCCTGTCTGCCTCCTCCTCACACTGGGCAGGGGCACAGGCACAGGCTGCAGCCCATGGGGCTTGCTTTGGGGAGCTCACAGTGTTACAAGAGAAACTTGGAAGCTCAGGAAGAAGGTTCATGCTGCTCAAACGAGGCAGATTAGCATAACCTCTATCTCTATTTTCTGAAAAGAAGCATTCTTTAATCAAGAACATCTTAGAACTGCTAAAGCCCTAAAGAAACATTAAATCCAAATGTTTTATTTCTAGGTATGTATTGCCAATTTGGCAAAAGAATTGGAGGTCCATGTATCCCTAACTGAACTGTGCTCACTATAATACAAAAAATCACGCCCATAGGTCAAAAAGACCCGCACACAGGTGAAGACCCCTCCCCTGAGCATGTGTAGTAGTAAAACGGTGTGTAAGTGAAATTATAATTGTATGTAAATCACTAACCAATCAGTGTGAAAGGGAAAGTTGCAAACCTTGCAATTTGTTTGTATAAATGCTCCTTGAAAAGCCGGGGGGGTGCTTGATTTGTGGGAAACTGTTGTCCGAAAAGCGGATTCGTTGCCCGGTGTGTAATAAGCCAATAATTACACACTCAGGAGAGACATTTGCTTATTTATTTCAGAGTTGCACAAGCCTGGGTGCTCGGTGGTTTCCCACAAATTGAGCACACACCCCCAACTTTTCAAGTAGCATTTATACACACAAATTGCCAGATTTGCGACTTTCCCTTTTACACTGATTGGTTAGTGATTTCTTCATTCCCTGGGTCCCACCCCTGCTTCTCAAGGTCCTGATCAATTAACACTGCCCCAGCTAGGTCAGTAGATGTTATCTCCCAAGGTCCTGACGAAGAGGACATAATCCAGACCCCTTAATTAACACTGTTTCAACATTGAGAGGAGGCTTTGCTTCCCAAGGTCCTGGTGCCCAAGCAGGCCTTATTTCAAAGCCTTGACATCCTCCCTTTCGGAGAGTGGGGCACAGGAATGCAGACTGCTTGTAACTCCCTTATCTTTCCAGCCTGCACCAGCTCTGGGACCCTTTCTTAAAGAACTAGGAGCGCGGCCTAAGGCTTCAGCAAATTTAGCTACTCATGCTAAGCAAGTGTGTGGCTACTCATGCTAAGCAAATTCTATCTAAGATAGAAGTTACCCAAATCTACCTACTTCAAACATTCTTTCTGAGCTTCTCAGGGTTGTCTTGTAACAAAACCACCGAGCAGCCAGGCTTGTGCAACTGTGAAAGAAATAAGCAAATGTCTCTCCTGAGTGTGTAATTATCTCCTCAGCGGGAGGGGTATCCTTGGCCCTTCCTTTTGCCACCCTTGTCTCTCCCCACCTCCACCGAATCCCAACCTGCCCCCCCCCCAAGTAAATACCCTGCCTCCAGTTCCTTTTTCCCCATTGGCCCCAACTCTGCCACATCCATACCCAAACTGGGTATTTCCAATACACTTACCTAGGCAGCCTCGGACGCCTAAGGGATTTCTCCCATGTCCTCTTGCAGATTTTCACAGACTTTGGCACCACTTGGAGACATTCCTCATGGATTTACCTCCTTGTGCAGGAAGCAGTGGGATGCGGGCAGCACCCCAAAACACCCAGGCTGGCTCCCCTGCCCGCTGTGGAGCCAAACCTAGCAGGTCCCCTGAGGCCTGCGTGTGCTTGCAGCCGCTCCACTGCCACAGCGCCTCCCCTAGGCACGCGAAGTGCTGCGAAAGGGCTGTTGCCCAGCACGGCCTCACCCACACTTCTCCATGCCGCCGGTAGCCCCACAGGGTGCGAGGAGAGGAGACCTCCCCCGCGCGGCCACTAGCAGGGCCCCGCTGCCACGCCGCGGGACTACAGCTCCCAGCATGCCGCGGGGCTCCGTGCATGCTGCCCACTGCCGCGCCGCGGGACTACAGCTCCCAGCATGCCGCCGGGCTCTGCGCATGCTCCCCACTGCCGCGCTGCAGGACTACAGCTCCAAACATGCCGCGGGGCCTCGCGCATGCGCCCCACCGCCCCGCGGCGGGACTACAGCTCCCAGCATGCTGCGGCGCCCTGCGCATGCGCCTCGCCTCGCCGCGGCGCTGCCACCGCCCCGCCCTCTCCGCGGACCGTCTGCGCTCCCGCCGGGCTGCGGCTCGGCCTCCGCAGCCGGGCGCACCTCCGGGAACCACCGCCGTGCCCCGCTCCGCTCCCTGCGTGCAGTCGCCCGCGCCCCGGCCCCCCGACTACAGTCTCCGCGCCCCCCCGCAGGGCCTGTGCCACAGGGCGGCCTCGCTCCCGCAGCCTGCCCAGCCCAGCCCCAGAGCAGCGCCCAGCCCCGGCGCAGTGCCGCGCCTGCCCACCGCGGGGCACGCACCGCCCACAGCACCCGAACCGCCTCCAGCAGCCCTACCTGCCCCGCAAGGGCAGTGCCCCACGGGCCCAGCTGCCCCACCAGCGATAAAATGGGCCCCCGCACAACGAAACACCTCCACGGGTCTCAGCACCACAGAGCAGCTCCTGCCCAGCCCCACGCACAGGGTACAGCAGGACACGCACACCCTGCGCCCAGCACGCACAGCCCCTGGCAGCCCAGCAGCCCCAGCCCCGCGACCCGAGCGTGAACACAGGTGCCTGCCCACCGGGGCACCAATACTGGCACTGAAACACATGGCCAGGGAGGGAGTGTGGCTGTGTGGCCTCTGCCCGCTCACACACGGACCTGCCAGTGCACACGTTCACCCATGAACGAGGCCACACTGGCCAGCAAAGGTTCCCTCAGTGGAGCAGACCCTGCGCAGCAACACAGGTGTGCATGGGTGTACACGAGAGGTTCTACCAGGAACCTCTTCTCACACACACAGGTAACCCCAAACAGGCATCCAGAGCCCCCAGAAATCTCCTTCATGCGCGCGTGCATGCATGCGCGCGCACACACGCACGCACGCTAAGACACCTATGCAGAGCCACATGCACTTGGCACCCTCTCCACTCCCAGTGGCCTGGGAGCTGCGGAGCTGCTGAGGTTTTTCACCTCCTTCTCTTCTCTCTTGTCCTTCAAAGGCCAGGGCTGGTGGAAGAGCTCCTGGGGCAGAAGGCTGAGGCGGCCCCCGTCAGCCAGAGCTGCTCTGCAGTGTGCGCGCTGGGCAGGGGAACCCACCCCTGTGCAGGGGAGGGAGGGAGCAAACAGTTTGCTTGCACATGGAAGGAGTTCAGTGAGTACAGGCACTCCCTGACCACATGCAAGAAAAGTCACCACAGCATGAGCCCTGTGGCCTCTTCAGAGCCACCCAGAACCCTTCGTGCACCTTTTGGTGCAGCCCCTTTGCAACAGCTGTGCTGTGCCTCGCAGGGGCACTGCTGCACAGAATCAGCCTCCACCCAATGATTAGCTCCAAGCTACTGAAGCCGATTGCAACTGCACAGAGACCTGACCAACTGTTAATTCCCTCAAGGGTAACTACATTCCCTGCCCTTGCCCCAGCTCCATGACAATGTAAGGACGCTGGGCTGGACACAGGGCCATTCCAGAGACAAGCTGCAGTACTGGCACTCTGGGGCTTAGGGGCTTCCGGAGCCAAAGGTGCCCTGGAATCCACATTTTCATAGCTGCTAATGGACTTAATTTGCACAGCTTTGCCTAATGCCTGCTTCAACCCCCAGTACCCTTCTGCCTGTCTGAACCCCAATATCCTATCACAATGAGTTCCCTAGTTCAGCTGCACACTGTCTAACATATTTATTTAAAAAGCACCTGGTCACAGCTAGGGAGCACCCAGTTTGTCACCCCGCCCTGTGCTAATGTCAGGCTGAGAATGTTTTAACTGCTCACTTTTTATCAGGATCAATTCCTCAGTACTACTTATTTCCCAGCCCTATGGGCACAAGTAAAACCCAAAGGGCCAGGATACAAGTCCAGCCATCCCTTTTCCTTTTCTCAGCAGTGCCACTGTATCTCAAAATAATCATGGAGCTGTAGTTTGGGACCATTTATCTTCTTTAGCTGAGCTTTTGGCCAGCCACTCTCCAGTGAGGCCTTTCCTTAACCCTTTCTTTGCTGCAGGGGATTTATAAATACACCTCCCATGTGAAACAACAACAACAAAGAGAAGTACTTAAAGCAGGGCTCAGGAACTGAAAGATTCTTAGTAAATGGAAGCACCAAGAGAATGGGACCCTCAAAAGGTCTGCTTGGTCCTTTTTAGCACTATGGCAGTCCCCTCGGCTTCTTGGCATGCCCAGAAATATGTCATTTCCAATAGCACTGATGTCCAGCTCTTGTCCACATAGAGCTGTTTTCCATGGCTCAGGCACGAAGCCCTCCACAGGACTCTCCTCAAAGGAGGAAGGTACCTCTCACAGTAGCCTGCTATTGAGCAGGTGGGAGCTGTAAGCTTAGACTTCCTGAAGTAAATAAAATTACAGCCATGCCTTGGAACCTGAAGGGAGATACCTCTACAGCAGGCTATAGGACACCACAGAAGACACACCAGTCAGTTCTAATGCAAGTAAGATTCTTTCTTGGTTCCCTCCATGGCCACATGTGTGATGAGGACCAATGTGATATTCACTGCTTCTGTCAGCTGTCTTAGCTCCCTGTACGTTCCCATTACTATATCACTGCTTAAGTCCTGAGCAGAATTACCCTTTAACTTACTGACTTCAGAGAGACACAAGGTTTGCCCAGGTGGTGTTGATTGCAGGGTAGGAGAAGGCTGATTGGTAGACACATTCAACAGATGCACCACGTCCAGTAATCAAACACCAAGCAGCCATGTCAGGCTGCAGTCGGCTGCTGTTCCCCCAGAGAGATGGTGTTTGTTGGGGGAACAGTGCTGCCAGATGGGGGATGTTAGGTTCTCAGGTGGGCAGGGACTGCATCTTCACCCAAAGCAGCTTTTTGAACATGCTGTGCTGCAAGCCAAGGGCAGGCCAGGGCTGCAGGTGGGCCCCAAGGAGGAGAGAGGTGCCAGCGGAGGGTCGCAGCTCCAGGAGGACTCTTGAAAGGAGCCATGGAGCACTATCTTGCTGCTGGTGTCCAAAATATAGATGGACTGCTGAGCGCAAAGGAGAAGAGGGGTGAGGCGTGTACTGGGCAGATGAAAAGGGCTTAGCTTGGGAGCTGGCAGCTGTGTGGGCCTTCTCTGGGGCCACTGGAAGTGTGGAGGACACTGAGAGTGAGAGAAATAGGGTGAGGCCAGTGGAGGTTCTCAGGGAGTCCTGTCTCCCTGCTCATCCTGGATTCCAGCTCAGCAGGTGGGAGGGGTGGTGTGAAAGGACGTCAGGTTTGGTTTACAGGGTTTGGAGTTGCAGGGAAGGAGGTGATGTAGCAGAGAGCTGCTTTTGAATAGGCTGCTCTTTGCGCTGTCCCTGCTTGGAGCATTCAAAGAGCATTTCTGGTAAGTGCTGTTGTTATGGAAAACTAGGCTTGCTGGCCACCATAATAGGGTCCGACCCTGGGTTCCCACTGAGACAGATAATAATAAATAAATTTTAATGACACACATGCAGTAATTACAGCTCGAGCTGGGTACCTCTAAAGAGGGACCCCGTTTGAACAAATCCCTGGGTAATTATACCCTTCCAGTCTAGTATTCACACCATAGTTCTGAACCAATCATAATATGAGAGTTTGGGGTCTTCCAGCTCCCGGCTGGTCCTTTCCATAGTTTCCAGGTGTGTTCTTTACTTCTTATCTCACTTCTGCATAGTTGTCCATGGCTCTTTTACTCTCTTATCTTGTCCCTTGGAACTAGTCTTTGTAGTTACTTATTTCTGCATAGTTGTCTGGCTCTTCTACTTCCTTATCCTGACCTCTGAAATTAGTCTTGTGGTTCCTTTATTTCTTTCTTCTGTGTCCTAGGTTAGAGTCTATTTCCCTTCTGGTGCTCATTAATGCTAAATTGCTTTTTTTTCTCTACAGCTGTGCAAGAAGGCTGTTGAGATTGTGGCCCGAATGCCCACGAGTGTCTGTCTTTCTAGCTTGGGTGCAGAAGACAACAGGTTGTAGTAGGATGTACTGAACTGCTGGACATCCCACTCAGGGTCAAAATCCCTTTGCTGCCTGGATTCCACCCTGTCTTCTACCTGACCAAGTTGGGGGAAAAGGTAAAAGCAGTAGAAAGGAGAAGGAAAAGTCCTTTCTTTTTCAACATCTCCTTGCCCAGGCACACTGAGAGGCCTAGTGAAGAAATAGGAGATAAGCACAAGACTGAAGCTGTAGGCCCTTGGCTTTTCCTCAGCTGAAGAGTCTCTCAAGCAGAGAAATCTTTTCTTTGGGTAAAATGCAGAGATGAGCTAAGTGCTGAGCCAGGAATTACTCTAAACCTCAGAGGCCTGAAAAAGCTACCTTATGGGCTGAGGAAGCTCAGAAGCATCTTTGTTTCTTTCCTGATTCCTTCCTACCCTGCTCATGCTGTGGAAGATGCATTTTACAGCTTCACCAACCATCTGGTTATTTTGCTTTGGGAGATCCACACTGTTGCTTGCTGAGCACTGAATACAACAGTCTGCATGACCCGCATTTGTGGGTCTACTACAAACGCAAAGACAACCTCTGGACACTAAAGAGAGGAAGTAACATAACCAGCAATAGCAAAGTAGGCTGGATATCAGGGTGAGGAAAAAAAGTTTCCCTCAGGCAGACCCGCTCTGGGAATTCCCATGCCTGCTATTCCAAGGCTGTGCCATGCTCTCTGAGCACTGGCGTAGCAGCTGGTGGGTGGCCTGGCAGCAGAGTGAGGAGCACTGTTCCCCCTGGGTGGGTGGGAGCAAAGGCCCCAGCTGCTGGGGAGGGCAGGGTGTGCAGGAGAACAGCTCCCACTGGGTTATTGCTGTTTCTGGGAAGGCGGGCTGCGTAGTTAGCATGGCAAGTCTTGGTGATTTCTCCCCTTATCTCTCCACAGGTTGTTTGCACTCTGCGGGAGTTCAACGAATACAGGCAATATCTGACGATGCTCAAAACAGAGGCTGACAAAATGTACCAGTGAGAACAAGTAAAGTGCAGTGTTCATAGGCCCGCTTCATGGTACAGCGGGTTGGGGCTTTACTTGTTTTATCTCAGCAAGGCATGAACTGAAGAAGCAGCAAGGCCTGCGCTGGCAGGCCAAGCGTTCTGCTGTAGAAACGACTACCTTGGTCTGAGCTGAGATAGTGCAGGGTGCTGGGGTGGGGACAGGCAGGAAAGTCATCCCTGAATGCCCAGAGTACTGAGGGAAGCCCTTCTCTTCTCCCCCGGTTGTGTGGCTGAAGCAGAGCACTGCGCTGGGCCAGTGTGAAGCCTCAGCATGCAGCTGTGTGAGAGCATTTCGTGGCAAAGGCGAGCGCAAACCTAGTGTCAACTTTCAGAAGGTGCTTCGATGACAGCTGTCAAAATTAAAGGATGTCCCCGAACTGCCAGAGGGGATGGACATTTCTCACCTTTGAGAGTGGCTACTGCAGGAGCAAAGAGAGAGTTTGAGAGATGGAGAGAGGGAGATGAGGCACAGGTAAGAGACAGGACAAGCAATGCTTGCTCTAGGAGTGGGCCTGTGACCCTTCAGCGAGGTGCTGGCTGGAGCCTTGTATTCCAGGAAACACTGCCAAATTCCTGCATGATCAGATGCTAATTGTGCCTACAGTGGCACAACCTGTGTTTGGAGCCTGGCAAAGCCAGTTGGAAGCTGTTTGGGGCACTTAAGCCAAGAACTCTGGAGCAGGATGATGGCAGTGGCTAAGCAGAAAAAGCTCTGGACAAGACAGCTCCAGGTGTTCTGTTTCAGCCATCTTTATTTGTCTTTAAAGGTTTCTTGCCATGATTGTGCAGAGGATGGAGAAGCTTGAGGCCCTTGAAGAAGAGAAACACCTCCTCCAGCAGGCTGAGCGAGACCAGCTGTGCCTGGCAGTTTTAGAGGGCTCTTGTGCTCACAGACTCCCATACTTAGCATAGATTCATTAGCTGCACTAAGTGTTCCCACAGTTCCTGTTGCTGCTTTCTTGTGTGGTGAGCAGTCAAACATGGAGCGTCCCTGAACCCAATATTGCCAGTGCTTAGCCATTTGTGCATTAGTTTCCTGCCACAGGAGCTCAAAGATTAGCTTAGAGGAGAGCCGGCTGTTGCCCTGTTCTCATTAGTGGGGTGCATTCAATGCTGCCTGGCTCCATCCTGTGGAACAACCTGTCAGAAAGCATGAAAACAGCTGGGTGCTCCAGGAACAAGGATTTTTTTTTTCCCCCTCTGGTCTCATAACTAGCATTCTTCACATCAGTATTGGGAAAAGTGCAAACGAGACTGCAATAAGAGGCAGAGGTGTCATGAGAGCAGGCAGCACCCATGCGAGAAGAGTCCAGAGCAAAGAGTCTGGTCCAGTAATGTAACCTCCTCCATCTCCTCTATCCATTTTGTCTGCCATTCACTCATCACTTCCTCCTAGTTTCTGGTACAGAAGTCTTTACATGTAGAGCTGCATAATGAAGTCCAGATTACACTGATAGGGACTACAAGGACAGAAGCCCAGGAGCTGGAAGAGGTGGCTGAGAGCATGGTGGAAGAAGTGCTGGAGAGAGTGAAAGAGCTGGATCAGTTAGTCCACATTTTAAGGAGGGCTCCACTGGCAATCAGTGGAAGGTTGCTTGCTAGTGTTAGAAGGGCAGAGCCTTTTGAGACGTCTCTTCCTCCAGGAGAAAATTGGACTGGTGGCTAGAGAGATTGTAGCAACCATTATTGATGCCTTTGGGAAGCATTTGGTATGCAGTGCATCAGATGCCCCTGAGCCCAGGCTGTCAGCCTGGTGGAGGGAGGAACTCGTAGCCACATGAGCTGTCAAATCAGGAGAAAGGCTGAGGGCAGCTGAATACGAGGCTATGATGGAGCAATTCCTCTGGCTTCTCTTGACAAAAGCACCAAAGATGCTGTTGAGAGGGTTGGATCCACCTTGGAATCGTTTGTAGCTTCACAATTTGAACATCACTTCCACTGTCAATTTTCTGAAATCCTGAAGCTGCCCCTTGAAACTATTTCTAAGGGACAGCTGCAGCCATCCCGGACACCTTTCTCAACCCACGTGACAAAGGAAGTAGAAGCATCATCCAGAGCATCCGAACACTGGATACCAGAAGCCACAAGGTTGCCCGTCTTGCAGCCATTCCACAATGTTGCTGCTTTATCATGAAAGAGTAGCATGCTTGCAAGGCGTAGCATCCAAAATGCAATGTCCCAAGTTCAGCAACTCCATTCAGAACAAAATGTGTATGCTGAAATTGTTGTCCATGATGCTCTAGAAACCCTGAAGAGGCAGAAGGACGAGTTAGAAAAAGAAACGAATGCAAAGGCAAGATCCTCTGAGGACACTTCAGAAGAAAGCACTGTGGAGAGTGGGCTAGTGGAGTTGCTGTTAGATCAGTGCGGTCAACCTCTGACTGCTGTTGCTTCAGGAGTGAATTGTGGGAGGGAGGTCACAAAGCAGCCCAGACCAAGAGATGGGGATGAGAGCTCTCCAGGACAGGACTTTCTAAGGCCAGGAGGAAAGGGAATTCCTGCTAAAAAATCAGAGAGGAGTGAACCAAGAACAAAACTCCACCTATCCACCTCCCTGGAATAGTCATGCCTTCACAGGCAGAAGCACAGTTTGAAGAGGACCTGCCATGTAATCTCCTCTTGTCTGTTCTCAGAGACCCTGAACAAGATGCTTGGGGCACACCAGGAGGCATTCAGGAGCCTCTGTATTCCCCCTTGGCACTCACATCGAGACCTCATACTCCTCTGTTGGAATCCCTACCTGAACCAAGGCCATGGAGCACGCGAGACACCTTCCCATCCATGGGCCAACAGTTTTCTGGAAAGCCAATCTCTTCATTGGCTCCAAAGCTCCCTTTCTGCAGAGGATCCTGCAAGAGATGCATGTGTGTAAAGCTTGTGCTGTGCAAGCTGGAGCAATGGGAGTCAGGAGAGAGGGTATTAGCTGGGCAGCTGGTGCTGAGAAGTAACAGCAAGAGAAGTGAGGGAGATGCTCAGAGTCTTGAACAGTCAGTGGGGAAAAGAATATGCAGGGAGCACATCGCAGAGGACTATGCTCCACGCCACTCTTGCTGCCTTTCCCAGGCAGGAGAACTCTAGGCACTCTGTGCTGCTCGCGCCTCTGTCACTCCCTGACTCCTCAGCCACTAGGGCTGCTACTGGTGCTGACTTGCATGTCAGCAGAGAACACGCCTCACTGTGTGGCACAGCCCCTCTGGCTACCTGCCCAAGGGTCTTCCAACCTCTCTGCTGCCCAGAGCTGGAGAGAGCCAGAGCCTCTCTGCTGCCTAGAGCCCCCCTCCACCTTCCCTAGCGCCTCACAGAGAATAAAGAGTTTACTTCCAAGTGCTGCTTTTATGTCCTGGTTTTCCTTTGCTTCTCTTGTGATTTACAGTCCATCACAACAGTCAGCAGCAACTACTCCAACAGTTGGACAAGACCTTATGTGTAATTAGCAAGGTAGAGCCTACCTGAGGGAAGGGTTCCACAGTGCATTTTTTTCCCGTGGACTGTGAAGCCCTCAAGGATTCAAGGATTAATCAGGGAAGGAGAGGGGACTGCCAGCACTTGCCCTCACACTTGTGTTACCAAGCTCAATTCATGTCCCTACATCAGGGTGTCTGTGGACTGAAGACTGCTGTGCTTCATAGTTCACGCTCTATAAATGCAGCGCAGCACGAGCCCTGCGGCCCATCGCAATTGCTGTAATACCACAGCAAATTGACAGCCAAGAATAAGTATGTCACCTGCTGTGTTCATAGACTCACACTTTACAGTCAGAGTGCAGAGCATTGGGGCTTTCCTCATTTTCTCTCAGAATGACACGGGAGAAAGACAAGGTGAGGACTAATATGGTGGGCCAGGCATTCTGGCATGGACATGATTGCCAGGCTCAGAGCTGAGATAGTGCAGAGCACTAGAGTGGGGACAGGCAGGAAAATCATCCTCGAGCACAGAAGGGCTGAGAGAAACCCTGCTCTCCTCTCCCAGGTTCGTGGCTGAAGCAGAGTGCTGCTCGGAGCCAGGAGGAAGCCTCAGCATGCCAGTGCATGACAGCATTTTGCATGGGACCCCGTCCCACCAGGGAGGCTCAGTGGCTGTGAGCAGCCTCAGCGGAGCTAGTGTGTAAGCCACTCCCATGCAATTAAAACTGTCTATGGGCAAATCACCCGCTGTTAAGGTTGTTGTGTTGGTGGTCCCAATCCAAGAGTATGTTTTAGGCGTTGATATACTCTGAGGAAAAATAATCAATACTCAGTGGAGCCCCTCTTCTTTTGGGCGGCCCTTATACATTAAAACAGCTATTACTATTTTGAGAGGGCACCTTAAATGGGACCCAGTGGAGCTCCTTGTGTCTAACACTGTTGTTAACACTAAACAGTACTGTATACCTGGAGGGCATAATGAGATAACAGATACGATCTGTGGCCTTTTGGCTGCTGGCATTATTCGCCCAGCAGCCGGTGCCTTTAACCCCATTTGGCCAGTGAAAAAGAAAGATGGTTCCTGGAGAATGACAATGGACTACCACAACGTTAACAGCGTAACTTCGATGTTGACTGCAGCTGTGCCCAACATGGTGTCCATCATTGAACGACTGGCCACCAGAAGAGGACACTGGCATGTGGTAATAGATTTGGCAAATGTCCTTTTCTCTATTGCCATGACACAGAATAGCCAAGATCAATTTGCATTTACCTGGAAAAACCGCCAATATACCTTTCGGGTGTTGCCACAAGGTCACAAGCATAGCCCCACCATTTGTTACCAGCTGGTAAGCAGGGACCTTGACCAGGTGACCCTGACCAATAAGGTAGTAATGGAACATTATATTGACAACATCTTGCTAAGCAGTCCCTCTGAAGCAAGCCTTGTTGAAGCAAAAGCATGAGTCCTAGATACGTTGACCAATAGAAAGTGGGTAGTGAACCCAAATACAGGGCCACAGCAATAAAGTCATCTTTCTAGGCATACTGTGGTCAGGTCCCCAGAGGAAAATACCACAAAAAGCCATGGAGACTGTTACCCACTTCCCCGAACCAACGTCTCTAGGTCAGACCCAGTCCTTTCTAGGGCTTATGGGGTACTGGCAAACCTTCATCTCACATCTCAGGTATGTTATACAGCGCACACAGGCCACAGTGAGGAAGAAAGCCACCTTTGAGTGAAGCCCTGAACAGAAGGCAGGCTTGCTCAAGCTGAAGAAGCTTTAAGTCAGCATACACTTCAGAGCCCAGGAAGACGAGAAACCCCTTTTGAGCTGGAAGTCACCATAGTAGATGACATAGCCTCAGGGTGCCTGTGGCATCAAGCCTTGACCCATAAAGAACCCGTTGGGTACTGTCCCAAACATTATGGGGTTTGGCTGAACAATACACCCCAATGCAACAGCAGACACTGGCTGTAGTCTGGGCTCTTCAACAAACAGAAGCTATCACAGTGGTAGTGTGGTCTCCTTTGCCCATAATGAGATGGATCCAAGATGAAGGACCACTAGCTAGAAGTGGTACTGCACAAGTCCAGACTTTGTGGAAGTGGAAGCATTGTCTGCAACTACACGTGAAAGCATCTAAACTGGGCATCACAGATGCTCATGTTCATGTCTTAGGGGCCGTCACCTTTGAGGAGTTACCCACGAGGATGATTGGCAGTGTAACCCTCTAGCTGCAGCCCCAGAATCTCTATGTGTAGAAACCCCCCCAGTGCAATCAGCTGACAGTGGAGCAGCAAGAACACGCATGGTTCACTGATGGTTCATCCTCATATAAAGAGGCAGGGAGGTGGTGGTGAACCGTGACCTTTAATCCAACTGTCAAAGAGATTCTGTATGAGACTGGCCCAGGACAGTGGGCCAAACTTCAGGCAGTCTAGTGCTCACAGAAAATGAAGAGCTCTTATTTATATACACTGACAGTTGGGCAGTGTACAAGACTCTCACTGTATGAATGGTAGTGTGGTATACATCAGGATGGGCTATCCATGACAAGCCGATATGGAGAAAGCCCCTATGGCCTAGTATCTGGGAAGCCTGCACCCAGTGTCAAATTGCCATTAGACATGTGGACACCCATGCAGCTAGTAATTCCCGAGATGCCAAGGTAGATGCTATGGCGGCTGTTAGTGTGATTATTGCTCCAGGGTTAGCAGATTGGATTCACCACAGAAATGGCCATCTGGGTGGAGATAGGGCCACCCAATGGGCTAGTGTTCGAGGTCTTCACACCACCATCATGGCATAAAAAGGGACAAGATAGCATTGCCCCCATTGTACCCACTTAGCTCCATGGTGGCTGCAGACTGAAAAGGTGTATATTTGCAGAGGACAAATACCTGTGGAGGTGTGTCAAATTGATGACCCCTACTGGAGGGCCAGTGGCACAAATATGTCCTGACCACTGTAGATTCCTGCTCTGGTCTATTGTGCACCCACTATTGTGCCGCAGCTACCCAGGCTCACATCATTAAGGCATTAGAAGACTTGATTGAGTTTTATGGTTCCTTGGTGGAAATCCAAAGTCATCTGCATGAAGGCTGTGAGCACTGTGCTGAGAGAGCTCCCTCAAGCATGTGCACCAGCTCCCCATGCCGAGGACTGTTTGAGTGCAGGCAGTGATGCTGTTACTCAGAATGCTGTGCACTTGGGCTGGGCAAAGCTTTTGGCACAGTTTTGGTCACAAGCAGCAGTGCAGCAATGTGTAAAAAGTAGGTGCGTGGCTCTCTCTAAGGCCATAAACAGAGTCGTGCTTTGAAGGGGTTTGCTGGTGACTGGCTACAGATCTGTGTATGTGGAGAATTATTGCATCAGAACTGGACAACATGGCAGAGGAAGTGCTCTGAGACCTTGCCAAGCCCTCCAGACTCCAAGCCTTCACAACCAGATAGCAGTGACCTCTCTTTCTTCCTCACTGAAACACATGCGGCCACACTTGTAGCTACATTTTAGTCCCTACTTGCCCACCAGCAAGCTTCCCTCCAGATTTTCACATCTTGTTGGCTATAGTAGCGCAGTCTTTTTTGCACATCAGAGATCTTCCCCTCATTCACTTGCTGTCACACCAGCAATTGCTTTTTTTTCATTGGGCAACCTGCTGTCTACTTCATGATACACAGATTATGGAGGAGGGCCTACATAACTTTTATTTTCAGCAGTTTTTAAAAAAATGGAGAAAATAGCCTCTGCAACTCTCAAATCCCAATGCTTAGAGAAGGCTTCTTGGTTTCATGGGTGAAAAGTTTAAGGAATCTATGAAGCATATACTCAGGCTGGGGATTTCTATGCATATGACACCCTGGGTGATTAGTGTTAGGTCCTTATTTATTTATTTATGTATTTATTCAGAAGCAGACTAACAACAAAGGGGCCATCACAGCCTTTGGCATTATCTGCTGGGGGTGTTAGCCCTGAAATTTGTGTTCATAAACAGCCAAAGAAAGTCCATGAGACTCATGACCCTTTTTAAGTCTCATTCTCACTGAGGTTTCCTTTCTACCCCTTCTTCATCCCATGCTACTTCCAGTGTTAACTCCAGGAAAGAAATATAATTTCAGACATTTGTTCCAGTTTCCTGTATTTGTTACATATCATAGAAAATATAGCCCTTCCCTATTTCTGGGGGTTTGACCACAGGCATGAAAAAATGATGCTGGATGAAAAAATGATGCTGGATGACATTCAAGATCTTTTCATGATACAAACTGCATGCCCAGCTTTTACATTTGAGATGCTTTTCCATGTAGACTGTGCACCTCTCTCACAAAATCATAGACAAACCATTTAAAGTCTAATAGCCATGGCCTTGTGCTGGCCCAGATCTACATATAAGCTTGCAATTAGGACACCTTATTCTTGTGCCTATGTTATCTGCACAGTTTTGCAGGAGGCGGGAATGGCAATAATGTAGCTATGGAGATGCTTGTGCAATGTCTAACAAAGCCCAAAAGATTTTCTCAACCTAAATACCTTCCTGACATTCTTAATACAAGAGTAATATTCATTGTGTAAAAGGAGAAAACAGGTCTTGAGATATTTGCAATACGTATTTGGCTTAAAAATCCCCCAGCTATTTTTTTACTCTTGGATATGATGAAGATGGGTATAGTAATGTGCAGCAGATCCTCAGACAATGAAGTTTTGCTCACCACGACTGTCCTGCTCATAGACCGCCAGCAAAACAGTGATCATTGCCCCTGCTATTTAGATCGACTAAATAGTACTACTTTCTGTAGATGGTTTTAAAATGGAGGGTAGTTCATATGGCACTGTCTGTCCAAACTCAGCCACTTTTACGATAAAGGTTGGCAGAGGATAAGTCTGATCATCAACAACAAAAAAATCTCCCTTTGACTCCAGGGGATCACTGACCCAAACACTTATAAAATCTCTGTGTTCATATTGCTTAAATTAATAATGGGGAAATAGAATGATGTGTGTCAAAGCTGGTCTTTCATGCTGCAGCTCCGAAGCTTAAGCCTATAGTCATCTCTGTCCCCTTTGGGGATCACAAAGTAATGGAGAAGTGGGACCTTAACATCAAGATCAAGTAGCTGCAGCACCTCCAAGGTCTGCACTGTTAAAGGATGCTGAATCTAGTGGACTTTCGGATCCAGGGGATTCCTCCTTCCTGGTCCACTGGATGGGAGACTGCTGCGGTTCTCTGCTCCCTGGTCCTGCCAGCAGTGAAGCTGCACATGTGCTTCCAATAGGCACACACACACTCTGTACGGACATGGTGGGCCACCAAAAAATCAATTCAGCCAGGGCACAGTACCTTTATAGGCACCACAGAGACACGAGCAGCACTCATAAACATGAACCATGCAAATGGCCTGGTCCTGTTTTTTGCTCACCAGCTAATGAGACTCAAAGCTTGCAGGAGACCTCACACGCACCCTTGCACGGGTGTCTCTGGCAGCTGGCTGCCTTGAGGGCTGCAAGCCTTCCACACATGCGCTCACACAGAACAGAGAGCATGCTCACCCAGAAAACAGCTAGGAATAGGATTTAATAGGAAGCTAAGGCAAACTGCAGTGACCAGGCACACAGCTTAGCCAGGCAAGTGTACTTGCCAGCAGCTTGCTTACACAAAACTGGGCCCTTTTATTCCCTCTCCCTCCATTTTCCCATGCTTTTTCTTCCATGATTCAATTGATCCCTCCCTTTCGCCAGCTTTATCCCCTTTGCAATAAACAGCCCATCTCTAAGTAGTTTTTTTCCTCATTGGTCCCAATTTGACCATGTATGTACTCAAGCACATACATAGTAAACAATTTAGTCAGTTGCTCAACCTCAAGCCAGAGCCTAGTTGTCTGCTTGCATACCCTAACCTCACATTGCTGGTGGAGCTGTGGGCCTGGATGAGAAGACCAGGGCCAACACATCCTCCACTGCAGTGCAGAAGGACCCAGCCCGGAGCTTAGTTTTTGTGCTTAGCATCTTCTGTTATTCAGGGAGAGAGGGTGTTTTGCGCTTTTCTCAACAGTCCTGGGACATTGTCCCTAGAGTTTTCAGCTAAATTTCCTGAGAAAGCTTATGAAAGCCTCCTTGTGTCAGCACCTGCTGGCAGTCTATGCCCCAGTCCTAAGAAGCGTGTTTCCAACATTTTATTAATATTTTTTAGATTTTGTTTATACTAACCCCCTCTAAGACACACAATTCACGTTTCTTCCTTTCACTACTACAATCCAATGAGAAAATAAATCTCCTGAGGCACCTGTATTTAGTAGCTACATACATATGTGTGGGATATTTTATATGATACATAATTAAAATTGCTATCTCAAGAAAATCATGACTGGGGGAAAAGTCGAACCTTTGCACAGCCAATGGCTTTCTTCAGGGCCAGTTTCACAGTCTTGTTTCTGAGACTGTAGATGAAGGGGTTTAAGAATGGGTACAGGACAGTGTTCAGCAAAGCTACAGTTCTGTTGGTCTCCAAGGAAACATCTTCTGAGGGTCGTGCGTAGAGAAAAATGCAGCTTCCATATGCAACGGCTAAAGTGATGAGATGGGAAGAACATGTAGCAAAAGCTTTCTGCCTCCCAGATGCTGATGGCATGTGCAGAATACAATGGAAGATGCACATGTGGGACACCAGGATTAAACATAAGGAACCCAGCACTACAAATGATATGAAAAGAGAGTCTACTTTCCAAAGCAGGCTGGTGTCAGAGCAGGACAGTTTGAACAAGGGAGAGTTGTCACAAAAAAAATGGTGGATCTTGTTTGGGCCACAGAAAGTCAGCTTTTGAGAGCAGGACCAGGCGGTAACTGAAGAGTGTGAAGCCTATGACCCGAGCAGTAACAACAAGGTGGTTGCAGAGCTGCCATGACAGCAGCATAATGCAAAGACTGGCAGATGGCAATGTAGCGGTCAAAGGACATAACAACAAGGAGAGTGAACTCTGTACCACCCAGGGAAAAATAGAAATAGGATTGGGCAAAGCAGCTGTTTAAGGAGATTGTCCTCCTACCAGAGACCAGAATCACCAACAATTTGATAGTTGTGGAGGATGTAAACCAGATTTCCAGGAATGCCAGATTGCTGATGAAAAAGTACATGGGGGTTTGCAGATGGTGATCCACACACATGAGGAAAATGATCGCTGTGTTCCCTATCACAGTTGTCAGGTATATGAGTAGAAGGAGCAGGGAGAGAAACAGCTGTAGTCTTTGACCAAGCCCTGAGAAACCCTCTAGGATGAACTCAGCAACTACAGTTTCATTTCCTGGTCCCATGCCCAATTTCAGTACATCCTGCTGAGAGAGGAGCAGGAAGAAACAAGTGTGAGAATTTCACAGTCTGCACAGGGGGCTGTATCCTTCCTTCTTTGCTCCCTTGCTTGCTTCCTATGTAACACAGGCAGAATATTCCTCTCAACCATTCATCGCACCCTGATTTCTCTGTTTCACATTTACAGTCCTCAGAGATTTTACTCTCTTCTTTCTACCTTTTCCAAACTCTCACAAAGGATTCTTTCCCAAGAGCACAGTATTTTAAAGAGATTGTGAACTATTTCATGCCATGCCTTGGAAATTCCCAGTTCACTTTGACTTATTGCAAGCATCCATCACATCTGTGTTTCCAAAGCCAAACTAATGTCCCAGCAAAAATGCTTACTATTATCTGCAGATGCCAGACCATCCCTTTATATATGCATTTTGAAAGGTATTCCTTCTACTTTCCAGTACTTGCCTTTTTTGATTCAGAACATCTGGGAGGCTGTTGATTTCAAAACAAGCCAATATTGAGTATCTCTTTCGTGATCCCCTGCTTTCTTCCACATCTTCTTCCTCTCTGTTCCTCCGGAAAAGGGGAGGAAATAGGGAACAAGTATAGCTTGCCTTCTTTAATACTCTAAATAGTGAATTTCATTAGGGTTCCCTTCAGTCATTGGAAGTGGGTGTGTCACAGTCTCATCTGACACCACTATGCACCAAAATAGAGTTACTGCCAAACAGTTGCCACTTTCCATTGTTATTAAATATCCTGACCTAAATGCCTTGCTTTCCCTTTAGGGGAGGGAGAATCATCTCATCCGAAAAACCTAAAGGCTGTCCTTTTGATTATTTGAAATAGGAAGCATCCGGAACAAAGGAAACACTAAGTAGGGTTGTATTTTAGGTGTCTAAAAGCTGGGTACTTCACTTTGAGCAAGTTAGCATACTCCCATATTGTCAGGGCAGAGAGAGAAGAGTGTCTGGAAGAGACTGGTAACACTTCTTTCACATACTGATTATAGTCTGGGAGGACCCAGCCTCTAGAGCTCTCTCTTCATCTCCATTGACTATATAGGGAGCCAAGGGAAAATGAGTACGGACTCCAGCTGCTCACAGACACCTCCAGTGAAGTAGATGAAACTCCCTATTTCAATCTCAAATCTCTTAATTTATTTAGTAGCTAATTTCTTTTTCAAACCAAAGAACATATCTAACAGAAGGAAGCCCAAGGAAAACACAGGCAATAAATGCTGATGTTTTTCCCTCCACCTTTGCATTTGGTTTTAGACATATAAAGGAAAGAAGCAGATGACTCCACAAATAGGATGCCTCAAAAATGCAAGGGTGGGAGGAGGAGATGACGGGTTTTAAGCAGTGAAACAGAGGTTCTCCACAAACCGTATTGTCCCCCCACACCTTGTCTCAGAGCATCGCACGTGGTTTTTATATAGGGAGTAAAATGGGAAGCCCAGTAGTGAGCAATACCCCATGTTTGCACTGACATTTTAACTTGGGGCTCAGGTTAGTCCTAGATCCCAAATGCTCTGTCTTGCCCTCTGCCTGTAGTCTGGTGTTGGGGAATATCTGTACTGGGTTCATCTGGAAGATTTGCTGAAATTAAACTGCTGGCTATAAATGAACAAAAGCTCAAGCCCAGTCACATACAGCAATATCACTGTAGCCTCAGTGAATCAGGTGACAGTAGCAGCTTCCCATTTTCTGGATAAGTTCCAACATTCAAAGGGTTGTGTCTTCTTAGTCTGCTGGATGTCACCTAAAATTATTCTTCTGCTGAATGTACTCTCTTAGAGGAACCTGCAAAGTTGCTGAGAGCTTACAGCAAAGCAGCTTGTCTGCTCACCATGGGGGTAACCCTCTGCTGAACCCTTTTTTCAGGCTTTGATTAATGCAAAGGATTTGCTGTGTTCAGGTCCCACATAGCCAAAAATGGAGCCAGCATATGCGACAGTGACTATGGCAGTGTGAGATATGCAGGTGAAGAAGGTTTCTTACAGCTTCCAGCAGAGGGTGTTCTTGGGATAGTATATCTAGCGTAGGCATAAAATACGGTAGTCAGTGTGAAGAAGCTCAGCAACACAGTGGAGGAAGGAACAGAGCTCTTGTTTGAAGGTAGCTCGTGGCTGCTCTCATCAAAGGGATGAGGCTTGGTACATAGGGCACAGGATTCCCATAGCTTCTGTGTCATTTCTCACAGCCTTTAGGGATGTCTCCAATGCCTCGAGGTGTCTAGAACAGAATCAGATGTCTATGCCTGGGCACCTGCCTCCCACCCAGAGCTTCCCTCTATAATTAATGGACACAGGCCCCTTCCAAAGGAAAAGTATTCCATCCTCAGGTCGATGTCCAGAACTGATGGGTGGGTCACTTTTGAATTATGACAGTTTCTTCTGGTACCATGAGCGAGATACTAAAAGACTTGCTTAGGTGATGTCACATCTACTCTCTGAAAGCGTTTAGCCCCTTGGCTTCTCCCTGAATCTGGTCCCCACTAAATGCATAATGGTTCAGTACCAGGTTTTCTTTTGGAGTGAACCAGTTTGTTCCATCAAAGAAAGAAAAAAACTTTAGGACAGTTGTGGGGAAAGTGTATTCCATTTATGAAGTGGGTACCTTCACACTACTAAAACCAACACTGCTGCACACTGCAGAGAGCAGTCTTTATCCTCTAAGTCAAGTGGTGCAGATCAACAGGGTCTGATGCTAAGGCCAGTACCCCTACAGAGCAGACTGACTGGGCCCACACTACAGAGCACATGGCCTAGCCCTCCCTGGGACCCCTGAAGTGACCGTCTGGCCCTAAGATAGAGTCATGCTTGTGTGTGTGTGTGTGTGTGTGCGCGCACGTGTGTGCGCGCATGTGTGCATTTTTGTGTGTGTGTGTGTTTCACATGTGTGTTTTGCCACTCAGAATGTCTTAGCAGTCCAATCCAAGAATCATTACCAGGCCAGATCTGACTATTACAGAAAAAGAAATATAATGATAATAATAGTTAAAACTATTATACACGTACTTTTCAGTTTCCACCCCTTTTCCTGGTGTTATGCTCACTCTTCCCCTGCTACCCTGGGTCCTAAAGTTGCTAGTTTCACTCTGGTGTTGTTGGTGGGTTGTTACAGCGAGTAGTTATCATCTGGAGTCCTTTACCAGGATGAATATGATGTTCAGGTTGATGGTTTCTTCTTCCTCATTCTAGTATCCACTTGTAGTCATTTTCATATGTTTGCTAACACACTTTTTACACTTTGCTCTTTTTTCATTGCTCTGCATCTCCATATTATCTCCAAAATTACTATATATGGTACCTTTGACTTATGTTAGATGCTATTTCTTTGTTCTCTTTGTTACCCCTAAAACTAGTTTTGTCCTGCTCCAGGTCTGCATTTCTTACACTGACCATTGGTGAGTGGTGTATAGCTGTGGGGTCTCCAAAGCCAAGCTGTGCCCCATCTCTTACCATCCCGTGCCTGTACTCCCCTAGACCACATCCTGCATCTCCACTTCTGGAAGCTTCTGCTATTGTACCAGACCTAAATTTCTCTCTACTGCATCATCATGTAGGAGTTGTAAATATCTCAATCCACACAGAACAATGGCTTGTTATTGCTTTTGTGAGTAAACTAAGTTAAAACTTTTGTTTCAAAAAGCTGCAGGCAGGTCAAGAAAAGTTCTGTCAGAGCAGGCCTGAGAAGCTGCAGTCCTGAGGCCAGTATAAAACCTCAAAATCATATTACATGGCTACAGGGTAAAAAAGGACCTAAATGACTTGACAGTGAAAACTTACCTTCTCTAAATCATGATTTAATGAGGCACGACCAAAAGAAACTTGTCTAGGTTGTACAGGCCCTATGTGTAACCCAATACAGAATTTGCTGTGTTTTTGTGATCTGTACATTTCTGTTAAATTTTTTAAAGACTTTGAGATCCCAGGACACAGGAGGCAGTGGCAAAGTATTCAGACAATCTTTAGAATACAATTAACGAAAAAAGATATTCCCCATCTTTTCCTTTCTCTCACACTGACTTTCCAACAACACAGGTAAAGTTGGAAATACATTTCCCTCAATAAATTCCAACAAATGAACAGGTTTTTTTTTTTTTTTGCAATTTGTTCATTAGTTCCTACTAATAAGTAGTATGAACAATTGCTCACAAAGTAAATTAAAATAATTAGAAAAATAAAGCATTTTGAAGGTGATGAAGTTCCAGTAAGCTACAGTTTTTATTAATTATCCATGTTCATTAGAAGGCTGACAGTCTTCCTGATAATAAAGCTGTATCAAGAAATGTTTCCTGAACTGTTAGGCCAGAATGTGTTTCTTTTAACTCAGCTGTGGTTCTTCAGAAAGAACCTGGGTTATGAGAGCCATTTGCCAATTGTCTTTCTTTCCCTTTACAGAATCATGTCACAGAGTGTTTTTTCAGCCTTTCCTTTGTGATGACTTTGATAACATTAAGTTGCATCAGCCAAAACTTCCTTCATCCACACTGGTGGGTTCATGTAGCTTACAAAATGAAGAGTGTCTCCATTGTTCATCCTGGTCTCCTTTGCTACTCCATAGAGTACTTCTCATTACAGTCAGCACATAGAGAGCCCACTTCAGCTCAGCTCACCTCTCCTTCAGCTAAAATAGCCATCAAAAATAGACTAGAGGAATGCCTATAGACACACGTGTTTCTGTATGTTAACTACAAAGCAAGTCAGACCTACTTGCTCAAGTGGAAGGGTCTGCATTGTAGTCATCTCAGGGCAGGCAAGGCATGTCAGCCCAAAAAGGCAAAGTCCAAATCAATGCTGTTATGTACCACCATGAAACAGAAGCTGGCTGGAGTGCAGTGTCTCAGCTCTACAGACACTTGAGATTTTGGGAAACTCCTTCACTGGAAGCAATTTTGAGCATGTCTAGCCAAAGGCAAAGAATTTCCAAGATTTCAAGACCCTCAAGAAGATTTTTTTCTTCAACAGTTAGATTTTGAAATGTCCCTTTGGAAATGGGCCCTGACCTATTCTAGTTATTTACAGCAGAGTGAGGTGATTTACACCCTGTGGTTGCCTATTTTTCTCCTATGATTGTAAAGGAAATATGGATTAGGAGTTTAAATGAAGATGCCTAGACTGTAGTCTCACCTGAAATTAGGCAAAATTAATCTCAAGCTTTGATTTGTCCTCACTGTTTCCTAAATAATTTTGAAAGGTGACTTTAAGACATCACAGGACTTTGGGACAGCTGTGGGGAAAGTGTATTCCATTTATGAAGGACAGGATGTGTGGCTTTTATCACTCATACAAGCAGATAAATGTAACAGTGATCAGTGGATAACTATTATTGCTTAATACTGGTTGTCTGTATTTTCCAGTGAAGCATCTGAAGTGGGATTTATCTGTGCAGAATTAGTTATCTACACTTTGAATGTCTCCATCTGAGCCAGTCATCTAGGGTGGGATTCATCTTGCAAATTATCCAAGGCAAGCTGTTTACTTCAGAAGTAAATTAGTTGCTCTTCAGACTCCATAGACTGCATTGACTAGGAAGCTGATTCAGTTGCCCACACATAGGCATCAAGTAATACTTGTGATGTCCTAGGGGCTTTGAAAAACCTGGATAGGCACAGTAGCTATGGCAGAGGACCAACAGAAGATCTGTCCTGTCTCTAGAGTGGTGGCTGGATGCCAGATAGGACACCAAACAACATCTCCAAAGGCACTGGAAGCCCACATGTGCAATGCAGGATTGAATCCTGCATCTCCACTGATTATGAGAGGACTTTAGACAAATTGCTTAGCTTTAGACACCCAGCTTGTATACACCCAGAGAGTACTGCTTGAATCTCAATATTGGTGTTTAATTCCATCTGGGATTCCTTGCACAATAATGTGCCTGGCTTCTGGGTGACACTCCGGAAGAGCATGCATGTTTCCTAAATCCTCTGTCATAACTGCAGAAAACTTCTTGGATACCTAGAACATCTCATATGGCACTAGGCTCCTCTGTTAAACACCTTCTCGTTCCTAGACTTCCTTTATAGCTGTAGAGTGTGTATCTTTCTGGTTTGCTCAAGGAACCTGTGTCCCCAGTCCTTTCCTCCAAAAATCATCACGCCATGGAAATATTGTTTAGAAGGGACCTCCAGAAGTCTCTAATCGAACCTCCCACCCTCTCTGGGTGACTTGCTCCAGTGCTACATAACCCTCCTAATGAGTGCCTCTTTTTCCTGATGTCTTCTCTGAACTGTCCAAGCTGCAACTTGTGGGCATTACTCCTTGCTGTTGTGTTTGCCAGTACCAAGAAGATTTTGAGCCTGTCATCTTTGTGACTGTCCTTGAAATAGTTAAAGGCACCTGGGAGACCTCCTGTTAGCCTCCTCTTTGCCAGACTAAACAAGTCTCATTCTCACTCCCTTAACTTGTCTTTACAGGACTTGTGCTGGAGGCCCGGAACCATGTTTTGCCTCATCTCCTCTGAATTGGAGGGCCCTAGACACAGTAGTCAAGTTATGGCCTCACCACCCCTGACTAACAGGGGGCAACAAATTCCCTTGATGTGCTATCCTCAGCCCTCCTTCAGGCCTTTTTCTGAAGTGAGAGAGCCGTATCCCTCTGAAGAAAAACATGAGCGCATACAGGGCTCACTCCAGCCTGCTTGGCAGCCTTCACTCAGGTTTGTTCTGCAGTGCTGCCCCAATAAACTTGAACTCTCAAGTGTCCCCAGATATTATCATGCAACATGCCAGGGAAGGCATTAGTGACCAGCTGGTCTGGAAACTTTCATATGACACGCCATATCAGAGGAGATGAGATGAATTCTCCAATTACTGTGGTCTTTGTGAGGAACAGGACCTCTGAAGTCACCGTTGAGCTTACTGAGTTGGGAAATGCTATTTTTCTCAGGTTCAGCATGAAGACATCAAGTCTTGGAGAAGGAAGATAAAAAAGTCCAACTGTTTTTAACTTAACATGAGGCTTGCTTATCTAAATCCCCCAGGTGGTCTTTTTTTTTTTTTTTTTTTTCCCCAAACTGAAGCCTCTGAGGTTTAAATTCTTAGAAAGGATCTAATTATTTTTCTTTTTGGCATTTCTCAGACCAACTAGCAAGTACTACTGGCGCTTTGTGAAATGCACCTTCTTCATTACAAGAAAAAAGAAGTCTTTTGCCCCTCTGCCACACACTGGCTTCTGAAACTCCTTCCCTGGGAGGTTTCATGTTTATTAATTGTTTTGCATTCTGGTTGGAATCGTCCATGGCTTATGCAGAGTAAGGAAATCACTACTCAGTTCTCATTACACTAATGTCAGCTTAGCCAAGTCTGCAAGTTATCCATAATTCTTCCAGCAATTTGAGTGTGAATGCCTTTTGATTCTAAGACTATGATTCCTATCAGTCAATGCACCAGGCACTTGTTTATTTGCATGTGTCCTGTTGGTGGCTGTGCAATAAGTAACTGAGCTAGATCTCTCTCCCTCTGGTCTTGCAACATAGAGTAGGAATGTAGAATCTTGTTTCTCTCTGTCTCCACAATCTTCCTCTTGGTTACCATGACTGAGGCTCTCACTTCAGTAATTCAGACGCAATTGTCTTCAGCAAGAAAACAAAAAGAAACATATGAGGTGTCAAAGGAACAAAGGTATTGACACTGATTATGCTACTTATAGCCATTTGAGTGTGCATGGATATGAAATTCAGGTGCAGAAAATGCCAGATGAGAAGAGTCCTTCTTGTGTTACGATTTGATGGTAATTTTGAGTGATGGTTACAGAGAAATTGAGGCAGCTTTGCAACAAAGACCTACTTATGTCACCTTTGTATATTAAGCAAAGAGCAATGGCAAAGATTGGTGGCACCAAACTGTGATGGCTGTTTCACAAAGGTTGTTATCTTCCATTCCTCAACCGTCAATGGAGAGAGGCAGAGTGCAATGGTCTGAATCACCTTTTAGAGATGCCTTCCTCTCCTGTTTGATTAGACAAGGAGCTGAAATGGGATATATTCCATCTCTAGAAAAGTTATTGCCAAAACAGACCAAAGTAGGCCTTTATTTTTGGACAAGGTGTATTTTTGGACAAGAATAGATGAATGGCCCTTTAGGCACTACTGATTGTACCCTGTAGGTGGGCACCTGCAGGCTCCATTCAGTTGCTGACACATTCAGATCTCCAGCCATTTAAGACTTAAGCTTTGTGGGGATGTCTGAGACATCTCAAATGGCACTGGATGCTTAATTATGAGCAACTAAATCGAGCACCTTAAGTCAGACATGATGAATCTCAGTTCAAAACACAGATGTCTTAGGCTGACCTGGTCATTCCAGGGCCTTTCTATAGTTGTGGAGGGCTAGGCAGCATCAAAAAATGGTAGTAGATGACTAACTCAGAAGGTGAAGATGTCCAAGTTAGGTGTGATGAACTCGACCCTGAACACCTATGTGTAGGGACTTAACTTCTCTTTAAAATCAGGATCTCCAAAACTTACTAGATGTCACCTGAGAAAATATTCAACACTCTACATTACTCTGTTATTCTTTCCCATGACAGAGAATGCACAGAGATGGAGAATGTGACATCTGTGACACAGTTCATCCTAATGGGATTTCCTAACATCCATGAGGTGGAGATCCTCTTCTTCATTGTGTTCCTGCTTATTTAGTGACCGTCTTGGGAAACACTCTTATCCTTGTCCTGGCATACACTGATTGCCATCTCCATTCACCCATGTATTACTTCTTCAGTAACCTGTCTTTCATTGAGGTCTCCATGACTTCCTCTGTGGTTCCTAAAATGCTGGCAAACTTCATGTCAGAGAAGAAAACGATTTCTTTTGCTGGCTGTTTTAGCCAGCTCTACTTCTATTTCCTCATGGTCACACATGACTTCATCCTCTTTGCTGTCATGTCCTATGACCGGTATATGGGAAAGTGTGGAAGAATGTTGAGGAGATAGATGATGGAAGCTAGCCAGACCATTCCGTGGGAAAAGGAGCATCAACAGGGCATGCTGACCGATAGTCATGTAGTTGAGCCTGTGCCAGGGTGGCGCTGCACCCGGGCTTTGAATTGAGAATAACAATGAGCTCAACATGCTTACTGCGCATGTGTATGGTATGTAAAAACTTCATCTAGTGCCCCCCTTGGTGTTCCTCACCCTGGACCGACGCTCAGCGGTGCCTTGATTGGGAAAATGCTGAGGAACCCCCATTCAGACACAGAGGTAATAAATGTTCCATATCAACCATCGTACGCCTTGTGTTTGTGTATCCATCCCTGCTGGGAGTCCAGGCGGTGCCCCCGCCTCATCCTTACAAACGGTATGTGGCAATATGTAACCCACTGAGGTATTCCAGCATCATGACAAGCAAGGTCATGCAGTCAACTTGTTTTGCGCTCCTGGGTGGGTGGCTTTATCATGATTCTGTTTCTGGTTCTGAAAACCCGGTTGCCATACTGTGGTCCCAATGTAATCCACCACTACTTCTGCTGCACCTTTATTATACCTTGTTTGTGCTGACATCCAGCTTACTGAGTTGATCGATTTTGTGGTGTCCTTGGTCCTGCTCCTTGGCTTTTTGGTGTTGACTGTGGTTTCCTATGCCTACATTATTTCTACCATATTCTGGATCCCATCAGCTCAGGACAGGCAGAAGGCATTTGCGACTTGTGCTTCTCATTTCACTGTTGTTTCCTTGGGTTTTGGCATCTCTATCTTTGTCTATGCCAGGCCTTCCCAGGTGACCTCTGTGCATCTCAACAAAATACTCTCTGTTCTCTCCAGTACTGTGACGCCTCTTGTAAACCCATTCATATTCAGCCTAAGGAATGAACAAATGAAAGATGCCTTGAAAAATGCTTTGCAAAGGGCCTGGTGATGACTAAGAGGGCAGGAAACCCCTGAGCTTCATGATGACTGGTACTCAGTCAGTCCTTGAAAAATGTGAGCAGGACCTTTGCGTTCATATGGATAAACTAGCCAGATTAGATTAGCCTCCTTGGATGAGATTCGGTGGTGCTTAGAGTATGATTCAGGTAAGCAGACAGGTGGTATCTACATGAGGATGACCAGAATCATTCTCTCACCTCCATTGTCTGTATTGAGAAGGGACTAAATTCCAGCCACAGTCACATGGGGGCTAGTGCCATTCCAGATGCCACAGCATATCCTAGTTGACCTCCACCTGCCCTTCTGGAAAGGAACAAGTCTCCCAAAGTCCCTTGTCACAACTGCACAGATGTCTTGGGGTCCTTAGGGCATCTCAACAAGCAGAAGGCACCTGCATGTGGACAACTGAATCCCATTCTCTGAAGAACTGTGGTGTTCAGGATTCATCTCACCTAGCTTTAGCCACTGCAAAGGATGTGTCTGTAATTGAGATTACAACGAGCTATTGCTAGAGTGAGTGGGAAGAAAGATATTTCCGCATCGTCATTCAGGACAGCTCGGGATAGGTACACTGACCTGGCCTCTGGAAGTGGTGAATTCTGTCCGTTAATTGTAGACTCAGCCTAGCTGAGTCTCTTGCACACATCAGGTGTGCCTTAGGCTACACTCCTGTTCTTGTGGTGTCTTCCAGGGGCTGAGTCAGAGTACCTGAGCAAGCGATGCTGACTGGTTTGCATCCATTCTATCTGCAGGGTGTAAATTCTGGCATCTTCTTTTCTGCACCCAGATTTTTCCATTAACGGAACTAATTGGCTCACTCTGGATAAGGCGCAAACTAAGAGCTTAAAGATATGGAAGGTCAGAATTACTAGGGACTCTGGAGAGAAATATGAACTTCTAAACACCTCTAAATCAATTAGATTTAACCCCTCCTGAAGTTTTTTTTCTCCCACCCCGCCTTTTTTCACATCAATTAAATGTTATGATTTGGTTTATATTGTAAGCTATATGAATTGTCTCTGTAGCTGTGGACTGGGCTCTCTTAAGCATGCAGATGATTGGTGCATTAAAAAAAAAAGTAGGATAATCTGCCTTCACAGTACCGTGCAGCACTGGAAGAGACAGATTGATTGGGCTTTATATATTAAAGTATTTTTGCAATTTTTAAAATCTGAATAGATAAGGTAATTAAGAACCCTCTTTCCCTTTTCCTCTCTCTCACTCCTTTTTTTTTTTTTTTTTTTTTAAAAAACTTTCTGGGAAAACTTTAACTGAAAGAGGAATGCATGATTTCAAACAGATGATTCATTATTATATTTCTCCAATATGCTTTCTCATTGAAAATAAAGGCTATGGTTTCCTCAGAATGCTGCATCATTGTTTGTTAAGTGGTCATATTGTACCTTTAGTGTCATAACTGTATCATTATTTGGGAGATTCCAGTGTTTAAACAGGGTATGTTTGAAAAGAGGTGTCTCACATGAAACACACAGTTTCTGAGAACAAAAAGTCTGTTGAAACAAAACCAGAATCAATTACCTATTTTTTTTTTTTTTTTTTGGTTTTCATCTGTGCTGTCCTTTTGACAAAATCAAAATCTTTCTAGCAGTTTCTGTCCTTGGAAATGATCCCCCCCCCCACCCCACCCCCAAGGGCTCACAATTCCCCAAAGGTCTTGTTTTAGTGATTTTTTGTTTGTTTGTTTGTTTTTGTCATGAGACAATCTGGTAAAATCAACCGGCAAAGACCTTTATTTTCAGTCACTGCAAACTTGGATTAACTGGTGGCTGTTCATTCACTCCCACTTGATGTTAGCATCTATGTATTATTCCCCCTTGCTTCTCTTGATGCTTTCTTCTTCTCTTCAGTTATCTTACTATTTATTCCTTGCCTTAACTTTAACTATGTCACTGTCCACCCATAGTGAGCAGATGCTTTGTGCTTCATGGTGCATTAACACTGAAGAATGTTGCTTTTGCTATCAATTGGTGCACTCATCTTCCCTAAGTTTAGTCACCTAATAGCCATACGGCCTAAGCTGCTCTGCAGAAGCCACAGGGAGGTGGAATCTCAGAGGAATCCTGACCTTAGGGACGGGATGGCTCAAGTCCCAGTAGCTCTGTCTCTCTCCAGTGACTTCAGAGAGACTGGATGACCAGTTTAGGGTTAAAGTTGTTTAAATCAGTTATATGAAAAAGCTGAAGATTAAATGAAATTATTTCCATGTCTGTCTATTTGGAGGTGCAATAAAAGGCAATCCTCCATATTTAAGTACTGTTGACTTCTGTAAGTCTTGACCTCAGAAACAAAAAGCTTGCCTCTTACACGCCTTGTCTTACTAGAATAAAAGAAGTATTTATAAATCTGTCATTAAAATGTTAAAAATATGGGTGAAAATAAATTTCATTGGGCAGTTCAGATGCTGGTAGATATGATAAAAATCTAGTCTTTCCTGCTGCATGGGTAATGTCAGACTGTATGATTTGTTGATAGCTATTAGTTTTTCTAGATACAAACAGTAAATAGAATGAGATAAAAATTTTTTTTCTGAAATGCTCTTTGAAAAAACAAGCAATTAACTTCTGGATCAGATTCCACTATACTTATTTTACCTTTCTCGTCTAAACTGTGGTCTCTCTAGAGTCAAGCAGAGACAGGTATGCTTTACTAAATGGAGAGCCCTCCATTGCTAAGACACTGTCTAAACTGCCTGAATTCACCATCTTCTGCAGGTGCCAGTCTTTTTCCCCTGACTCTGAAGGGGCAGCAGACACTAACTCTGATGTGAACATTTGCAGTGCAGCAGTGGGATTCAGCTCCAGACAGCAAAGCTGGTGTCTGCAACGCAAGTGATTTGAGTTCTCATAGTGTCCACAGAGCTTACAGAGCATTCTTGCTGAACAAATGTAGGGAAATGATTAGTTGATGAAACATGGGCATGTACTGCTATTTTTTAGCATTCCAGGATATTTTAGATGCCTGCATGTGGATGGAAGAAAAGACACCAGACACTTCTGGCTCAGAACCTGCTGATTAAATCTTCTTAGATGGTTCATAGATGCCTGTATTTAAGCAGTTGGTCTCCATTGACTATAACAGATGCTTACATGTCCCATTCACAGGTGCTCCACAGAGAATGAGTCTTGGGGTCCATTGACCAGACCTTAGAGCCATTCAGTACCCTCATGCTCCCAGTCTGAGTCAGTGCTTTCTAGAGGGAGGAGATCTCACTCCCCTTTCCTTGCCGGCCCTCCAAACCAGAACAACTGCTGTCTCTGACCTCTTTTCAAGTCATTCTCCTAAATTATTTTACAGCTTCCACTCCACATATCCTTTCCCTACTTTTTTGATCTCCAAATCCTTAACAGCAGTAAGACTTCCTTGGCATTGCATGTCCTGCTGTTGGATGGCTTATCTTCTGGTGTGTGCTGTTGTTTGGAGTTTTATGGGACATTACAAGGCATCATGCTTTTTGGGGAAAAGGTGATGATCTAGAGTGTAAGTGGAGAAGGCAGGAATAATTTGCAATTTTTTTTATGCCTCAGTAACTGCCTGTTTGTTTGAGCAAAGGGAGAGATGAATCTCTGCCCTGATAGGAGGGGAAAGGAGAAGAGGGAGTTTGTATAGACTTCTGCCTCATGCAGAAGTGAAAAAGTCAAGATGGAGTGATGGAGTGTGATTCCACAGAAGGGTCAAGGAGTTCTCTGGACCAAGAAAAACAGAGCTAGGGGCACTCAGTTACCTAACTTGGGATGGCTACCATAGAGATGTCTCTCCCTGGGCTTCCTTTGTAGTTAGTGAGGAGAAACATCTACTGTTGGATACAAGTCATTTGAGCTAATTTAGAGAATTCACTTAAGGTGAGTTGTATCCCTCTAGAAATGCCTCACTGGGTGTGAAGGCAGGCTAAAAGAGGAAGCTCCTTCGGATGGTACCTCTTGCAGGCATCCGGTGGTATTTCAGATGCCCTGGGCATATATACATCACATACAGAAAACCTGTGCCCTTCAGGGAGGCAGTTTGAGGCCAGGCAGGACATCTTCAAATGGCCTTGAACACCTACACATACAAATTCACAGAGCCTCTTGTGTCAAAGTCACCTCAGCCTCACCTGCTACCTCAGGTCCCTCCCAAGTCCATGACAAGAGACCAGCATCTCCACATCTCCAGAGAGGGAGTCATCCTACCTGTTTCAGGAGTCCATCTTAAAAGAGCATCTATCATTCTCTGATGTGCCTGATTCTGACTGTCAGTGAAATCTCCCTACCCAGCAGAGATTTGGATCATAGAAGTTTGTTGAAGTGAATCGCAGGGGACTCATTCTTAAAAAGAAATTAAATTCGGGGATACTCAAGGAAATGTTTTTTCATTGTGGAGGTCATTGGGTCCAACACACCTCCTCAAAGAAAAGCAAGCTATGTGGCTCAGACTTTTTCCCCTCGGGTATCACCTTGGTATCTCTTACATCTCAAGTTCTATTCTCTGTCATACCACTTTCAACTATAGTATTTTCCAGATTTCCCTTTGTCATTCCCCAGAAACCTGTGCACCTCATTAGAAAGAATATCTTGTTCACATGCTCAGCTCACCCTGGGATGCAGGAGGTGACTAAAGTCCAGCTCTTCAGGAAATGGGGAATGGTTGCTTCATACAGGAATATCCATGCTCACATACTTCATTACTGATCAGGGAGAAGCTTGGCCTGCACCTGCTGGTACTCATTATTTCTGTCTGAAAGGAAGATAGCACCCACCCAAGGACAGTCAAGCCAAGTCCATTACTGTCCTGACTGAGCTCTGTGTGATCCACCATTCCCCTAGTCTGGGGGGTCAGAGTGTGTCAAGAATTCACTCTGCTTCTGCTTGAGACCCCATCCCATGCTGCTGCTGGAAGTCCCCATGTTCAATCCCCGTACAAAGTTATTGTGCAGAGGAAAAAGAATCCAGTGGCCACTTCCAGTGGCATCTAAGACACTGGTTTTTGGAGGCTGAATTATCCTCCACAGATACTGCTCTGAAGTACCTAACAGAGCCAATATGACTGTGCCAAGACTTAGAGATCAGTATTTCAAATATCTGAAGTTAGGGTGGATGAATGCCACCTAGAGAATTTACACACTGATTATAGTTATATGCTCAGGGAATTAAGGGTACCCAGAGTTTCATGACCAATTTCTGTCACTCTAAACTTGTATCATATTCATTCCTCTGGCTATGGGATGTGACTCTTAGGAAAGCTTTCTTTATTATCAACACCCTTGCTTTTTCATCTCCCACTGCAGCAGGATGATATTGGCTCAGTTATTAAAAAACAAACAGGCTTTCATCTGTGAATTCAGATAAGGGGAAGCAAAGAAAGATGAAGAAAGCTTCAGAGGCCATGGTAAACATGAACTGTGGGAGTAAAGCAAAAAGAGAGGATTAGGGGCAGGAAAGGAAGAAAATGCAAGGCCTCAGTTCATAAGAGCTATATTAGTGAGTGGGGAACAAATGAGTAATTAAATTGTGTTTGTGGGGGGGAAATGAAGCAAAGGAAAGCAGGGGGAAGTAATGATTTCTGCTTAAAGTATTGGGAAAATAAGACCCAGATAATATACCTTTCCTCTGAAGAAGAGCCTACAACTTTTTAGAGGGGCTGAGACTATCAGACCAGCTTTCACAGTTCTCCTCTGCAAGAAACCTGAGAGAACAGGAGGGATGGGATTCATCTTCTCAGATGTAGACACGTTCCGTGGAAAGGCTTGATTCAGTTGCCCACTTGTCCCTGCCAATATGGAGATGCCCTGAGGTATCCAAGACATGTACAGGAATGCCATCCCTCAACTTAGCTGGGCAATGGGAGAGAAAACAGCCCCTCAAGAGTAAGGTTTCTCCCACTTCAGAACACGTGCAACAGGCATGAGGGAACACAGGATGTTGGGAGGCTGGCTGAGCACAAAAGCTCAGAGGAAGATTAAGTCAGGCCCTGCCTCTGGTGACCAAATTACAATCAGCTTCTGTTGATATACTTATCATATGTTTGTGGCTCCACAGAGAATAGCTGTATCTCCTCAGAAGGCCACCCCAGGTGCTGAAAGCTGGGTGAGGGAAACGCCCTCGGCATGCACAGGAGTGAGGCTTTAGGGATGGGCTCATATATGAAGGCTTGAAAGAGACCACTGAACAGCAGAAAAATATTGACTCAGAATAAAAATCACGTTGCATGGGTAATGGTGTAGGTAACCATTTGGGAATGCTCCTACATGTCTAGTGGTAAAAGCTGAAGCCCTGTAGTTGATGTTTGCAAAAAGTTTACCTTGTAATGCATGAATGCGAGTGACATGCTAAGAGCTTTCCTTGAAGGAAAACAACCCCCCCAAAAAAAAGAACACGGCAAAGAGAAAAAGAACCTGCATAAATTGAACAGTGTCTCACTGAAAATAAAAACACAAAGTTCCTGTGTTTGTTACAGAGATGGAACCAATGACAGCAAACGCTGACGGACAACAGAGAACATCACTGCACAAGTTTTTGTGAATAGTTCCTCATGATTTGGATGAAGCAAGGAAGCACAAATGCGATTTATTGGACTGTTGGTATCACCACAGCTGCCAACAGACAGAGCTGTTCCTGCCCGGGGAACTGGGATAACTCTCCATGCCAAGTGTGTGTTGCATCTTCTCCCGGGCAGTGCTGAGGACTAAGCAATCCTTTCCCACCCTGAGCACGGTGTTAACAGTATCTGGCTTCGCTCCACTTTGGTGGCTTCTCTCTTCTTTCCGTTTGCTTTCGTTTTCCTACATGAATGTATGAGAAGGGGAAGAGATGATAACTTTTAGACTAATTGCCACGGCTGCACTTGAAGAGAGCAGAAAACCGTCAGTGAGCCAAAGTAATAAAATCAAATGGACCCAACTGAAAGCTGCCTCCGCCTCCAAACAAGGGAAGCCCTGTTTCTCCTGGGGAGGAAGGACTGCTGTTACATACTGGGAGCTGTAGTCTGCGAGCACAGGGCTGTGAGGCAGCCATGTTGCCCACAGGGCATGATGGGAGCTGTAGTCTGCAATCACAGGGCTGTGAGGCAGCCATGTTGCACGCAGGGCAGGCTGGGAGCTGTAGTCTGCCAGCATTGGGCTGCTGGGTGGCCATGTTGCCCACAGGGCATGCTGGGAGCTGTAGTCTGCCAGCGCTGGGCTGTTGGGCAGCCATGTTGCCCAGGGGACATGCTGGACCCCGGGCTGACTGCCTGGGGCTGGGCCAGGACAGCGGCCGCAAGGAGCAGCAGCCTGGGAGAGGCCAGGGTGGAGGTGTCCCGTTGTGGCAGCACCCAGGACAGTCCCCAGGGAACTATGAAGGGCGCTGTGGCTGCCCGTGGATCCCCAAATGGCCCCGAGACCCCGGAGCAGCCCCGGGGTGGCAGGAAGAGGGCGGCAAGGGCGGTGTGTTGTAAGGGGCAGTGCAGGGGAAAGGGGATGGTATTTTGGTAATTCCTGCTATTTCAGCTCCTTGTCCTGGGCACTTCTGTAAGGGGGCGAGGTCCAGTGCTGCCCCTGCCAGGCTGAGGAGGTGGCATGGAGGAGAAGGGGGTGGCTGGGAGTGGATCCATTCCCCCCGACATTTGGGGGACAGAGGCTGCTTTGGCCTGGAGGGGGCTGTGTTGTGCCGGGAACCATCCCTGAACATCCGAGTGCCAGCACGGAGTCCCCCAGAACTGCTGAGGCAAAGTCCCCTGCTCTGGAGCTGCAGAATAGCTGCCCTTTGACTCGCCCAGCAGAAATCGTGCTGGGAGAGGGGAGGGGACATCACCGAGAGTCATGTGCAAGCTAAGAAGGGAGTGGGAAGCATTTCCTTTTGCTGTGGGAGGTGGGGATGCATGTGGGTTACTTGACATGTTCCCCTTCTTTGGTGTCTTTTGAGAGAAAAGGGAAGGTGCTGCTCCTGGCAAGCCTGTGGGGAGAGCAGAGGGAGGCTTATAGGGAGAGGCAGCACTGAGCTGCTTCCCTCAGGCTCATGACTGCTTTCCAGTCCAGCTCAGCCCAGACCCTCCCCAAATCTCCCCACCTCCCCTGCCCTCTCCCCAGCCCACCCAGCAGAGCAGACCAGGCTGGGGTGGCCCCACAGCAGTGCCTGTGGCAGGGGGCTGCAGAGCTCTGGGCACTCACCCAACAGCCCCAGCCCCTCTGCATGCCACAGCAGCTGCTGGGGGGCAGAGAGGGGTGTCAGCCTCCCCATCAGCTCCTGAGCTGGGGGCCAGCAATGGCCCAAGGAAATGGAGGCCAGGCACTCCATGTCTCCACTGCTCTCATGACCAGAGATCCTTAACCCTGGCTGCCTGCAGCCCCTCTGGGCAGCCCCTCTCCCCAGGACAGCACCAGAGTCCTGGCCCCGGGGCTCCTCAGGCAGCTCCAGTGACAGGGCAGCCTGCCCAGAGCTGACACACACAGAAACAGGTTTTCATACATTCCTCCCCACAAGCACACAATTGCTCCTTTGCTCTTCTCCAGGGACATCCCTGCTCCCCAGAGAGTCTTTCCCCAGGTGCATGCGTGCGTGCTGGCCCGGCCGGCCATTCCTGCACCCCTCCCCTGTGCTCCCTGCAGGGCCCTGGGCTGGTGGTGCTGCTCTGCAGGGCAAGTGGGCTGTGGGGTCCTGGGGTGTCTCCGCACTGGTCATGCTGGTGAGGGCAGACCCAGCTGGACCAGCATCATTGCACCTGACAAACCCTCCCCAGGGTCTGTGGCTGTGGAGGATGCTTGGAGCAATCACAGGCCATTTCACATTGCTCAGGAGGTGTTCAGGGGCATCAATTAGACCCAGCCCACTCCCTCTGCTGAGACTGCAGAGCCCTGATTTGGGGCATTCCCTGGTTTGGCCCTTCACCTTTGGGAGACTCCACTTGGTTTGGGAGTCTCCACTCACTGCCCATCCCAGGCACACGCTGCCCCTGGAGATGCCCTGTGCTCTCCAGGTAGCTTCATACTCCCTTCCAGAAGGACGGGCATCTGTCACCAGCCCTCTAATAGGTGACACAGTCCCTGCCAGATACCCCTTGACCACTCACCTTCCCCATGGACATGGGGCATCCACAAGTGACAGCTGAATCCAGCCCTCATTCCCTCACACATTACCCAAAAGAGCTCATGTTCCTTAGTCCATGGAAATCCCAGGCACAGCAACAGGGTGCAATTCCCTGAGCTCATTCTTGGCTCCAGCTTGGGAAGAAGAGCCCATTGCTCAGGCACAGGACTAAGGAGATCCCCTTTTATTACAGAGATGCTACTTGGGAGGCCAGCTCTGACACAGTGATCGGCAGATTTACAGATGGCCTCTGGGTCACACGGATGGGGCTTGTGCTCCTGGAGAAGTGTGATGAATTCAGACATGTGTGTACAAACATGGCTATCACAGACAGAACTCCCAAGGCACAGGAGCTGTCTGAGGTAAACTGGGAATTGCTTGTGAGGAGAGATGGGCAGCTCATTGCTGCTGAAACAGTACCAGCTGAATCAGTTTCCTCAGTGCGTCCTTGAGCTCCTTGTTCCTCACGCTGTAGATGAGGGGGTTGACTGCTGGAGGCACCACTGCATACAGAACAGCCAGCCCCAGATCCAGAGCTGGGGAGGAGATGGAGGGGGGCTTCAGGTAGGCAAAAAATGAAGTGCTGATGAACAGGGAGACCACGGCCAGGTGCGGGAGGCACATGGAAAAGGCTTTGTGCCGGCCCTGCTCAGAGGGGATCCTCAGCACGACTGTGAAGATCTGCACGTAGGACACCACAATGAAAATGAAACACCCAAAGACTAAACAGGCACCAGCCATAAGAAGCCCAAGTTCCCTGAGGTAGGAGTCTGCGCAGGAGAGCCTGAGGATCTGGGGAACTTCGCAGAAGAACTGGTCCACTGTGTTGCCTTGGCAGAGTGGTATTGAAAATGTGTTAGCAGTCTGCAGGAGAGCATTGAAAAACCCACCAGCCCAGGCAGCTGCTGCCATTTTGACACAAGCTCTGCTCCCCATGATTGTGCCATAGTGCAGGGGTTTGCAGATGGCAACGTAGCGGTCATACGCCATGACTGTGAGGAGAGAATACTCTCCTCCTAATAAGAAGAAAATGAGGAAGACCTGGGCAGCACATCCCGAGTAGGAAATGGCTGTTGTGTCCCTCAGGGAATTGGCCATGGATTTGGGGACAGTGGTGGAGATGGAGCCAAGGTCGAGAAGAGAGAGGTTGAGGAGGAAGAAGTACATGGGGGTGTGAAGGCGGTGGTCGCAGGCTATGGCTGTGATGATGAGGCCATTGCCCAGGAGAGCAGCCAGGTAGATGCCCAGGAAGAGGGAGAAGTGCAAGAGCTGCAGCTCCCTACTGTCTGCAAACCCCAGGAGGAGGAACTTGTTGCAGGAGCTGCTGTTGGACATTTGCTCCTTTGGGGCACAGGTGGACTGTTCATGGAGGAAAAGACAGGGACAAATTAGGACAATTTTTTCTCTGAGAAAAGCTTTCCATTTTTCATAGAAATACTTGCTCTACCAACCCCTCCTCTTCCCCCCCCCTCCCCCAAAACCGACAGATTTCTTCTCAGGAAGACCTTTGTTCAGCTCTTCAGATTCAGTTCCAGCTGAGTGTGCTGGGAAGAGCAGGGGCCTGTCCCAATCTACCCCAGTGGGTATTTGGGACTGGTTTGCGACAGCTCTGGTTTTCACAGTTGATGTCAAAGGATGTCCACCTTTAATGGAAAAGGTCTGTTAATATCCTCACACACAATTCTGAAGAGTTTGGGCTGCAGCAGTGAGGCTTAGCATTTTTTTACTATTATTTTCTTTGGAGATTTTTAGATTCTGCCATTGCATCTGGTGAGTGTTCTTTGTAGGGAGAGATGTTTTTGTTGCTGCAAGCACAAACTCTAAAAGGACCAGAGAGGAAAATGGGCTCTCTGCTGCTTAGTGCAGAGTCAGGAGTGTTGTTGAGCCATTCCATCTTGTTCCCAGGTGCCCTGTGCTCGCACCTGTGTTACCTGGAGGATGATTTCACACACGAGTTACTCTAAAAAAGACACTGGACTCTGATGAGATCAAGGGAGGCTGGTTTCAAAGCACAGTTCTCATAACTCTGCACTCTTTCTCAGCCTGACATGGAGATGTGATGGGGAGAACAGGACATTGCTCCTGACACAGACAATCACCCCAAGGACTCTGTGAGCTGAGTGCAGATAGCCAAGGAAACTCTCAACACTCCCATTCTAGCCAAGGAAATGACAGGATCACTTCAGCTGCACACATACAAAACCACTCAGGAGCATTCCATGGCATGAGCATCTCCTGAGCTTCTTGAAATGGCTTTGCAGTGCTGCTAAGATCCTATGGGAGAGCTGTGCCCTTCTGGAGGGCGGCCTGCAAACCCAGCAGGACACCCGAAGGGGACAGTCATGTGTCCTGAAAACGGAGTCTCCTAAAGGGAGAGTCAACTCCTTCCCCAGCCCCTCCAACCGCATTGCCCAGCACCCTGGGCTGAGAACAGGGCTTGGACACCTTGCCCCTATGCAGACACCTCCATGGCAGGACCTCAGGGTGGGTGTCTGAATTTGTAGCTGAACCCCCAGCTGACAGCAAGTACAAGAGCAGAAAGGAGAGGTAGGGAAACAAGGAGAAACACTGTGACCCTGCTGCCAGGGGAGGAGAGAGACAGAGGGGCACCTTCCCCAGACTGCACCTCCTAGACAGTGTGTCCTCCCAGGGCAGTTGCTCACAGCCCCTTTGCCCTGCAGTAGGAAATGGGCAAGTGGCAGGAGAGAGGCAGCTCTGCTTTCTGGAAATCTGACTGCCAAGGAGGTGAAAGATGCCCTAGACTCCTTCACTGTCAGAGCAGAGGGAGGGCTCTGTTGGGTGGGAGAGGAGAAAAGAAAGGGTGACTTGCCCAGAGGAAGACATCTGCAATGAAGATGTCTTCACTGGAAACAAGAAAGTTGCCTGAATCCAGCCTACCATAGTGTTTCTGTGGGCACCTTCCTAGCATTCCCTGACCATCTCCCAGCTGCCTGGAGCTGTCCCCACTGGGAGCTCTTTCTCTGTCCCCACATCTCTCCCCTGTCAGTGCTCACAGACCCCATCCCACCCACTGGACATTTGGCTCTGCCCTACGGAAACCTTCCAGCAAAAGGGCACTGCCCAGGGGCATCTCTGTGTTTGCAGGACCTAAGGAGCACGTGAGACTAAGCATGATGAGAGTGATATTGCTGCTGCCTGCAGGTAAAAAGGCAGATGAAGGAACTTTCTGGGATCCTTGCAGACCTGTTGATCCCTCACAATAACACTGCACAACTCTCCTTCAGGCATCTAAAGCTAAAACATTCTCTTCAATTTGTGCTTTGCCAAAGATACAAAACAAAATCTGAGCCTCAGGAGAGTGCCTCCCCTTTCAGGTAAGCTTGCCATGAGTGTCCTCTTGAAAAGTCCCCTCCAGACATGTTCTGAGGGTGAGCTGGAGCTGTGAGCAGCCCTGACCCACGCAGCACCATCTCAGCAGGAGAATGAACCTGCCCTGCTGGGGGTCTCGCCTCCCACCCAGATCTTCTCCCCACAGCGCTGTGGGGAGCTTCCCAGGCAGGCTGAGTGCTGACCCTCACAGGTGGCAGAATCACTGCCCTGGGCACACAGCACCCTGGGGTGCAGGGACACTGCTCTGAATTACAGCCCTGGGCAGATGTGCACACACCCAGGCTTCACAGCCCAGCACCAGTTCTGGAAGAGAGTAGCCGTGATGCCCTGTCCTTGTGACAGTGTGGTAGGGAATTTGTGCTCTAAAGCATCTCCTCTTCCTCTGCAAAGGAGAAGCTGGGAGAACAGTCCTTGAAAAGTCTATCCTATGGGGTGGAATGGGTCTAGAAGACCCTTTCTGGAACCCCAGTAGTATTGCTCTGCAGCCAGGTACTTACTGCGTCAAGGGCTGTGAAGATTTCTCCCACAAGCAGCTCTCCTCTGTCCTCCCACTCCACACTGCCTTGCACTTCTCTCTGCCTTCTCTCAGCTCATGTCAGCAGCAGCAGGCAGTGCCCGCAGCCCTGCTGCTCTGTGCAGAGGAGCTGCTCCTGCACACAGCTGTGTCTGGGCAGTGCTGCCAGGTTGCCATGAGCTCCCTCCATCCCAGGAGCCTGGCCCCACTCAGGAGCAGAGGTCCAGGTGAAGGCCTGACTTTCTCTGTCCCTTGTGCTCCCTCCTCCTGGGAAATGTTCACTGCAATAAACTAAAATAATCACCTATAGTCCTTTTCTAAAGAGTGCAGAGAGACTGATTTCAACATTGCAGTTTATTTCATCAGAGGATGGCTATCTATGATAGGTGGAAATGTCCCACTCTGGAAGCCTCGATTCACATCTCTTCACTAGGCAGGACACCTAGACAGGGACAAGAAGGGAGCTCATTGACACATGGTTCAGGTGTTGATTCAGATGAGTCAATCTGGACATCAGATGCTGGTTTAGAAGCCCCCGGGATGCAGTGGGATTCAAATTCTTCCCATGAACTCCACACAGGAGGTGGGATTCCCCTTGCCAAAACTGAAGTGAGCACAACATAGAGGTCTGCATGGGAGCTCCCTGTCTAAGCTCTGGTTATAATCACTGGAGATGTAGGGTGGGAGTCATTTGCTCACACACAAATACCTAGTGACAGTTGAAGAGACAGAGGTGGTCCCAGGCATGTGCCAGTGTCTGCTTGCTCTCATGGAACAGCTGTGAGACCTGCATCCTTCTAGAGCATCAGGTGGGGGCCAGGTGGGGAATTGCTTTGGCCATCTGAAATGACACTAGATGCCTACTACAACTAGAGCCCTGCTCACTATGAAGCTGAGACATATGAAAATTCCAATGTTACAAACACAAACAGCTAATGTAATTCAGTGCAGACACTTGATTTAACACACAGAAATAGGTCTGCAGGTCCATATCAGATGCCTGGGCTGTCCAGCACAACCACATGTCTCTAGCGGATACAGCATGGGGCCTAAAGGAAAACCATGCCCCTTTGGAGTTGCTGCTGGGCAAGCACCCCAGGACATCTTGGGTTCCCTACCTGTGCCCAAACAAATGAATCTCCAACACTGCCTTTAGGCAAAGTCTGTACTGTCTGCATCCAAGTGTGCTGCATAAATGGGAGGCCCATCACACCAAGGTCTCTCTTCTAGTCTCAGTACTCTCAAACCCTTCCAGCTGTCCTCCCCCTGAACATCTTTTTACCCCACCAGACGAGTTAACCAGGGACAAGGCAAATGATGACCTCAGGGTGTCTGGATCACAGGCTGCCCAGGCCCAGGGCCTTCTTCAGTTGCACCTTGTCCTTCCTGGAGATTGGTTCAAGAAGTTTGTCAGAGGCCCAATGATGCCGCAGAGTCAGCTCAGGGAGCAAATCTCTCTCCTGCCATTCCTGCATGGCCCAGCTCTGTTTCTCCCTGGCCTTGGGCACTGCAGGGTTGACTTTCTCAGTGGCAACCTCCTTTCACCATTACATTGCCACCTGCTAGCCATGCCAGCATGTCACCACTTGCAGTCAAAGTCTTCGCATACATGAGGTCCTTGGTACCATGTTTCCCTGTAACAAATCTTCAATCAGTGCCACAGCTGAGGTGCTGAAGCCAACACATATGCAAAGACATGCAGCCTGGGGTGTAGCCAGGAGTAAATGGAGATGCACAAGCTGTCACAGGAGTGCCACATGGTTGGAATAGCGGAGATGTGGTGGGATCACTCGCATGATGGAGTCCTTCAGTGACAGAATGCAAGTTCTTCAGGAGAGACCACCAGGGAACATCAGGAGGGAGATGCCCTATGTGTGAAGAGGCAGCTTGGATGTATGGAGCTCTTCCATGGGATGGACCAAGGGAGGCAGCTCTGAAGGGCAGTGGAGCTCAGGAAAGCCAGCAGGTAATTAGGGACAGCACCTGTCAAGCACAAGAATGCTCCAAATGAACAGTTTGTAAAATTAGTAGACGTCTCTGGAGCCCAGCTTGGCTAAACAGGGAGCTCACACATGAGCTCCAAGGCAGTAAGGCAGCATACACAAAGGGGAAGAAGGGAGAGGCTGCAAAGGAGGAATTTAGAAATATTGTGCAGCAAAGTAGGGATGGTGTTCAGGAAGCCAAAGGTCCCCTGGATAGAGACATGTGCAGGGGATGTGAAGGAAAGGAAGAAGAGCTGCTACTGCTTCAGTAGTAGTAAAAGAATAAACAAGGAGATGTGGGCTCCCTGCTGAAAGGGGCAGGGATTCTTGTAAAAGAGGTTATAGATAGGTCTGGGGAAGTCAAGTCCTTCCTGGCTTCCATCTTCACCAACAAAGTCTCCTGAGCTGTTGTGCCTAGAATTAGGAGACCTGAGGAGAAAACCAACACACAGTGCCTAAGTCTCTAGAACTCAGCCCATAGAATTCTCTGGGACTGGATGGCCGGCATCCATGGACACTGACAGAGCAAGGCTGCTCTTTACCATCTTTGAAAGGTTGTGGTGATCAGGGGATGTCCCAATCAGCAGAAGAAGGAATATGCTGTGCCCATCTTCAAAAAAGGCCAGAAGGACAACCTGGGGAGCTGCAGGCCATTCAGCCTCACTCTGATGAGGAGTGTGTCATGGAGCCAGTGCTCTCTGACCACATTTCTAGGCACATGAAGAAGGTGCCTGGGAACAGTCAGCATGGATTTATAGCAGGTAAATCACTCCTAAACCACCTGATTTCCTTCTCTGATAGAAGACCTGCTCTTGTGGAGGAGAGGAGAGGAGTGGATTTGCAGTAGACATCCAGATGGGAAAAAAGCTGGTTGGATGATGGACCTCAGAGGGTTTTCATGAATGGCTCATGCTTTACCAGGAAGCCAGGTAAAGGTGGGGTATGCAGGGGAATGCCCTCCATCCTGTCCTGTTTGAAAGTCTCATCAGCAGGATGGAACAGCATGTGCAGAGACCTGACTGGCAGAGGAGTGACTGAGGAGAAGGGCCTGGACATTACAAGCGCTGCCATATGAGCCAGTGATGCGTGCTCACCACAAACGAGGCCAGCTGCATATGGGACTGCATTAGGAAGAGCATGGCCACCCAGGCAAGGGCACTTCTTATCCCCCTTAACTCAGCACTGCTGTGGCCACGTCTGGAACAGTGTGTCCCAGTGTGGGCTGCCCAGTGCTGGAGGAATGGGGAGCAACTGGAGAGGGTCCAGAGGAGGTCTACCAAGATGGGGTTGGGGGCATGAAGCACGTGGTCTGTATGGAGAGGCTGAGGGACCTGGGCTACTTAAGCCTGCTGAAGGGGAGGATAAGACTAATACAGTAGTCACCTGTGACTGCTTGTGACAGGGTGGTTTCAGAGCTGATGGAGCTTTTCTTGGCAGTGGAAAACAGTATGAGAAGGGGAAAGAGCCACAAACTGCATCTGGAGAGGTTCAGACCGCACTTCAGGTAACAAGAACGTCACTTGTAGGGTAGTGCTGTGGTGCAACAGGACACCCAGAGGGACTCTGTGATCAGCCCCTGGCTTTGTGTTTCAAGGAGCAGCCAGCAAGGACAGAGGGACATCAGTAAAGGTGGGGAGATCCTGCAGTGAGAGCGAGGTGGAGAAGCAGGTTGGGTGTCTACAGGCTGCAGGGAAACAGATGCAGCTTTGGGACAGGCTAGAACAGCCTGCGGTGGAGATGACAGAGAGGAATGCCAAGGCTGAAAGCCTCCAACAGAACTCAGGTCGTTGTCCTCTTTGCTATGGTGAGCATCTCTGCCATTGAGGCCTTTGAGAAGCTGACGTTTCCTTACAGCACTGTGGCCTTGCTGCCTCCTCCCCTCCACAGAGCCCAGGAGGTGACCAACTGTTGTCCTGCCCTTGGCACTGCACACCCCCACCTGTACACTGCCCCCAGAAAGAGCCCTGAGCAATGCAGGATGGAAAGGATCACCCTACCCAGGGGCTGGCTGTCAGTGCCTGGCTGTTCTGCCTGATAACACACATCCAGGTTGACTTGGCATCACAGCCACCTGCACATTGCCTTTGCCTGCCTGCAATCAGGGCCTCCAACTTTGTGCTCTAATCAGCCCCTGGGGAGACTTTGTTGGAAATTGCCCTCAGTGGGACATGTTAACACTACAAGAAACTTGGGATTTGCTTCTGACTTTAACTTCTGGAGAGGTTTGTTCAGTCTCTTCTCAGCATCTGTGTTTCATGGGCTCAGCACCAAATACACCCAAGGGGTCATTAAAATGCAAAAACCCCTAAGGAGACATGCCTCTTTCCATAATTCCCTTCAGTTTTTCAAGTCTCGTGTGGCTAATTGGGAAGCTTTCAGGAGAGTATGGAAATTAGGCAGATTTCAATGAGCACCTAAAAACGAAAAGATGTCTGCTTCTGAAGCTTTCTTTATTCTTCAGTTTTCAGAATAAGCGATACCCACATTCTCCAATTCATACTGACCCACTAGGTCTCCTAATGAAGTCTGGGCATAAAGGAAAAGCAGTTTTTTTGATAGGAGACACGTATGGAGAACCTTCCTCCCCAGCTCTCCAGCCCTGACAGTTCCTTCATCAGCCACTGGGGACTTAGAGCACTCTGGTTAAAATCTAAGCTTTTTCCTCTCAAGTCTGTAGCTGAATGTTACAGCTCATGTGCACCAATTCCCACCTGCTTTCCTTAGAGAACTAGCTGCAAACAGACACAGAAGGATCTGTCTTAATAGCAAGCAAACAAAAACGAAATTTGAAACAGCTTAATAAAAGAGACTGTCCTCAAGTGTATGTTAAGTGCAAGCTGCCTCTAGTGAGCTCCACTTCCCACAAGAAATAACCTTCCTTGAAATGTTTTCGACAGATAGATAGGAAAAAAAAAAAAAAAGAACAAGGAGCTGGCTAAAGAGATGCTGAGACTGCTGAAAGACGAGGCAAGCTTCAGACTCCCAGAAGCTCAGAGCAGCAACTGGAGAGTTGAGAGGTATCTGAATGATAAAGAGCAAGGGGAGGAGGAAAACTGGGAAACGATGGAAAGTGCATACACAGAGAGAGTCTGATGCAAAGATGCCTTTAGAAATGACCAAGTTAATCAGGACACATGCAGATATGTGGGAGATCACTGAGATTACATCCACCGCCTAATAGACAGAGCAGTGGAAACACAAGGTCAAGGACAGATCAATATTTCTTCTCCACAGAGTAAGACACTTCCTGAAGATTTCCACTATTTCATCATAGCAAAACATTGACATTAAAATTAATCCTTTGAGCTGATGAAAGTGGGCTCACACCTTTGAAACGCTGAAAAGCAGCTCTTCAGCTTTCCAAGCAGAATTCAGGTGTCCAGCCACAAGCACCCAGTGGCACTTGGGGAGACCCCGGTGTCTCTGAGGCGCCTGCCTGGGCCTGGCAGCTGTTGCGGGGGACCTGTGGGAGACCGGAGCCCCTCAGAGCTGCAGATGGAGGCTGGGCAGAGGGGACCAGGGCACCTGCAATGGCACTACATGTCCATGACCCTGTGACTGCATCCCACCCCAGCTCTGAAAATCTCTTTCCTTTTTTTTAAAAAAAAGAAAAGAAAAAATACAACATCCCCCTAAAGGACCATTATATTTAAAAGAAAAAAGAAAAAAATCAAGAAAGATAATAAGGACACAAAAAAATAAAGATGAGAAGTATAACAGAACATTTATTTGCTTTAAGTCCTTTTCTTAATTTCTTTCCTGTTTCATTTTCAATGTCCTTTTCTGAACACTTCTGTTATAATCAGGCCTACACCATTAAACAAGGTATTTTTGTGTCTCGCACAGATACCAGTGCCCCAGTACCACCCCCTGCCCACGGCTGTCCGTGCCACCTCTCACTCTTTGCACAGAGCATGTCATACACTGAGGTATCAACCGATAGAGGAAAGGAGGGGGACCAGCTTCAAGGAAACACTGGTTTTTTGGATGGCCAAATGTGCACAACGCTCAACATACCTGTGTTAGAGCGATGTCTTATAGATGTCCCACTGAATCTAGCCACACTCCCTTTTCATTCCCTGCACCGTCAATTGTTATGGAACCACCATAACAGGGTCTGACTCTAGGTTCCTGCTGAAAAAGTTCGGAGCCAAATCAAAGCAAATTAAATAATTAAATTTTAGTGATGCACATGCCATAATTACAGCTCAAGCTGGGTGCCTTTGAAGAGGGACCCCGAACAAAGAAATCCTTGGGCAATTATAACTTTTCAACTAAAGTTTCCCACCCCTTACACGGTAGTTTGGACCAATAGCAGTATTCAGGTCTGGGTTCTCCTGCTCCTTATTGGGTCTCATTGTTGTCCCTAGGCAGGCTGTTTTTTTCCTTATTTTCACTTTTGCAGTTTCTGCTGATGGATTTCTTTCTGCTGCCTTCGTTCCTTGTTGGGTCCTGCCGTTGTCTCTCAAGGTCCTGACAAGGAGGAGGTAATTCCAGACCACAACGATTAACACTGCCCCAGCAGTGAGAGGAGGCTTTGTTTCTCAAGGTCCTGATGCCCTGCACAGGCCTTATTTCAAAGCCTTGACATCCTCCCTTTCAGAGTGTGAGACACAGGAACACAGCCTGCTTCTAACTCCCTTCTCTTTCCACCTGGAACCAGCTCTGGGGCCCTTTCTTACCGAACTAGCTGAAAGTTCCTCATGTTCTCTGAGTGCAGCCTAAGGTTTCAGTAAATTTAGCTCCTCATGCTAAGCAAGTTTTATAGACGTTGTGCTAAGCGGCTATCTCTAATTTCCTTAACACAGTTTGATGACGGGTGGGTGAGCTGAACTGTGCAAGGCCTCCTGGGACAGCCCTGCACCACTCTAGAAGGAACAGACCCTCACTTGCGTTTATCCACACCTCACTGCCAAGAGGGCACCTTTGTCCAAAGTAGCCTCAGATCCACATTTGGGATTTCGTCTCACAGGGGATTCACTTGCAAAGAAGAGTCCACAAGTGAGCTAATACCCAGGCTGTGCCCAAGCTGATCAGGCAGGAGCTTCAGAACCTGCAGGCCTCAACAAGCTTGGTGACACATTGCAAAACAAGTTCAGCTGAGTTGGACACCTGATCTGTAAGGTCAGAAATGGCTCCCTTAGAGAAGAGAGGAGCACATGGAAAAGTGAGGAACCTAATTCTGAGGGGCCTTGCAAGTTATCTGCACAAAACAACTTCAGCTTTGCAAGCTGATTCTCAGCTATGACCCCTGAAGTATTTCCTGCTGACTTGCAGGCAAGTCCTTGAGCATCACAACTCACTGTAATCACTGCACATCTGGGAGAAGTATTTTTAAACAGTTGTTTTCTGAAGAAATACTTTGTCTTTGGAAGTTTCCCTTATTTTTCCCATTTTAAAAGCTAATGACTGTGGTATTGACCCTTGAAATGGCACCTCTGAGCACTCCACTGTGGCAAGACCCTTTCCTTGTTAACTGTGTGGGTGAAAAAAGTCCCACATGATCTAAACTGCTCTCTGAGGTCTCCTGCTAGATGTCAGCCCCTGGATGTCTGGTGTCAGAGCCCAGGGCAGTGCGCAGGGTGCAAGGAGCAGCAGAGAGCCCCGAAGCAGCAAGGCCTTCAGCAGGAAGAACTCAACATCCTCTCTATAATTCACTGGATTGGAGGGGATTTAATCAGATGGTTAAGTAATGGCTAATTAGGGGATACTACTGCACTGTAAACAAAGAGTTTCTAGGGTCCTGCAATGTGAGAACAAAAGAGAGTGTCTGCACCAATTAGGTATACCGGTGGTATTCCCCCTTAGCCTTTGCTAATAGGAGAGAGAGGCAACTGCAGTGCCTCTATTGGACAGCTCTCAGAAGTGTTAACTTCAAGAATCTCCAACAAGGAATCCTTTCTGAAAGATGACCTCTTGTACTCCAAATACTCTAAGCTCCATATTTCTATGTATTTCACAGTCTATGTGGCATATCTGGCTGCAGATCCTGGCAAGAGCTGAGGAAACGCAAGGCCTGAACCTCAGCGCACAGAAGGCAGCAGGCTGCCAGCATCCCTGGCTCTCGCCACCAGGGCAGCCTGGGCCCTGCGAGCCAAGTCACCTCCTCACCTCCAAGGGCTCCCCAGCTCCCCAGCCTGGCAGCACTCCCCACACACAACACTGCTCTCTCCAGACACCTCCTCCCGGGACAAGTGCCGAGACACTGGGGCCACCACCCATCCCCACCACAGGGCGCCCCACCACTATGACACGCCACACCCGCAGCTCTCGCATCACAGAGGGTGGCCAGTCAACATACAGCTAGCTATACATCAGGGACACACAGGCCATACGACCACACATGGCAACAGCCAGGGCACCCACAGGGGCCCCCAACACGCAAAGACCAAATCTTTAGCCCTTCCATTTGTTTCTAGTCCTCAGGGGGCTTGGAACAGGCACTTCCTCTAGACAGCCAGTCACTGCCTTGGGCCTGCTCACTTCCCACCTCCAGGAATCAAGCAACAGAGATATCCTTCAGATCTGGGAGAAAAATCTCAGAAGCTGCCTGGTGTTTTCATGGGGCAGAATTTTCTGTAGCGCACACACACTGGAAATCAGAGATTACTTCTGTCAACACTCACACCTGCTCTTAACTCACTTAGCAACATAAACATTCTGGCTGGACTCCCTCATCGACTAGCGGAGGGTTGTAAGCCTGAACCTAGGAGGATGCACAAAGTCAAACTCCATGTCTACGTTTACAGCCAGGTGCCTGCTGCAGGCCTATGTGCTGCTGGGACAGGAGTCACCTCAGAGTAAATTCCAAGTCATGTGCAAGCTGCTGGCCTTCCAGGTACTCTGCCAGCAGTGACCTAACAAGGGATTTCCAAGCTGTGTACCTGATGGTGGCCTATCAGGGACACAGAAAGAGATGACCTCACAGGCACCACCACAGCCACATGCCTGTTACAGGAATTAGGGAAAGGCCTGCAAGTAATTCTGGGCAACATCTCTTAACAGGAGGATTGCATGGGAGCAGCAACCATGGAGCTGCAGACAGCAGGGCCTCATGGCCCAGGCAGAGGGAGCAGCCTTCCCACAACTCCCAAGTCTGGTTCCTGCCCCAGTGCTGAACACCCCCAGCAAATCCTCCACACCCCCAGGACAACAAGCACTCTCCTGCTTGGGGCCCTGACACTCTGAGACACGGGGAAGGACTGCGGCCAGGGCATCTCAGTGGGGGAAACCAGCAGAGCCGGGATTCAGCAGCTCTGCAGCCCGGCCTGGGAGCAGGGCTAATGGCACCGGCCAGGGCAGCACTGGCCGCCCAGCAGCTGCCCAGGCCCTGCAGGAGCCCAGCAGCTCCCAGCACAGAGCTGCTCTGCAAACACCCTCCCGGCTGCTGCCAGGGCCGCAGGGCTGCGGCCCAGCAAGAGGCCCGGAGCAGCCGCAGCGGCTGGGGCCCGGCGGGACCCGCGGGGACAGCCTCTCTGCGAGCCCTGGAAACGCCCTGTTCAGGACAAAAGGGAGCCTGGGGCAGGGCCCTGGTGAGGCCCCCAGCAGCCTGCTGCACTCCCATTGGCTGACGGAGCCATCAGTCAAGGCCAGCCCGCCCTCCTCCCCTTGCTGGCAAGTCGGAGTGCAGCACTGGGGCGATGCCATGGCAACGCTGTGGCCCTGTGTGACCCGGTGGGCAGCCTTTCCCCTCCCCTCCTCCCCCGCGGTGAGGCGCCATGTTGTGGGCAGCAGCGCAGGGCGCGGTGGGGCCTGGGGGCAGCCCAGCGCCGTGTGCCTGGGCAGTGCGGGGTCCCGGGGCCCGGCTGCTGTCCTGCAGGTGCTGGGCTCTGCTGCAGGGGCCCCGCGGGGCTCCTAGTTGCCCCACGCCTGGGGGCTGTGCCGGGCGCGGAGGAGCAGCCCTGGGGTCATTGCTGGTGCCAGCCCTGGCACTGGCATGGGGGCCCTTTGCATGGCTGGGGCACCAGAGCCCACGGGCAGCATCCTGCTCTCCCTGGGCACGGCAGGGCCGCGTCCTCTCACCCCTTCAGCCCCATCAGAACCCTACAGCAGGGCTGTCACAGCAGCCCCCACCCTGTGCAGCCACCCCCACAGCCCGAGATCCACAGCCCTTTTAACAGTTCACAGTCTCTGTGTGACTCCTCAGGAAGGAGCTCCCAAAGCCCTTACCCTCTGGAGAGCTGCAGGAGTGCTGGGAACAAGGAACTGTGGTCCAGGCTGAGGGTGTCAATCCAGCATTCCTCCATCTCTCTTACCCCCTTACCGTTGGCTTGCCTCTCCAGCCAAGGATGCAGGTCTTTCTTCCTGTCTTTTCACTCAAAACTCCTTTCCAACATGCCCCAACTCCTCTGCCTGTCAATGAGGGGCCCCAGCATGGCTCCTGTCCCCTCTCCTTGCCAGGGAGTGGTTCCAGAGGGCAGCAGTGGGGAGCACGTGAGTAGTGCCCAGCTGAGCCTCTCAGGGAAGTGAGGGCACTGCTGTGCCGGACCCCCCTGTGATGCAGCACATCCCACTGTGACCTCAGCTCGTGTCATCAGGGGGCTCAGGAGGTCACTGCCATGGAGATGGCACAGCCAGGCAGAGAGCAGAGAGACTTCCCCTCATGTCCTGGAAAGCATCGACCTCCCTTCACCCCAGTTATTTTCCAAAACTTGATGATAAATCCTTCAGGAATGTTTCCAGATGGTGTCAAAGGCTGCAAAGTATCTCAAATGGGGCACCGGAGAAGTCACTTCTGCCCGCCCACATTGACAGGTCTCTGCCCTGGGCAGACCTGTGCAGGAAGCCAGGGCTTGGTGATGCTTCAAAACTGATTTTGGTGATGCTTTGGTGAGCTTCAAAACTGATTTCTGCTGTGGGTCACTTTTTTGGTAGAATTAGGATGTAGGACAACATCAGACAGGACGTAGCCTTCCTTTAGGCACCAAAGCAGGCTCTTTGTTTTTGAAAGTCCTCAGCAAGGTTTCTCCATTTGTGGTGCTTAAGATCACAGAATCACAGAATGGTTGAGGTTGGAAGGGACCTCTGGACATCATCTAGGCCTACCCCTTGCTCAAGCAGGGGCACCTAGAGCATGTTGCACAGGCAGGGTTTGAATATCTGCAGAGAAGGCGACTCCACAACCTCTCTTGGCAGACTGTTCCGGTGCTCTGTCCCCCTCACAGCAAAGAAATTTTTCCTCATATTCAGATGGAACTTCCTGTGTTTCGATTTGTGCCCGTTGCCTCTTGTCCTGTCACTGGGCACGACTGAAGAGATCCTGGCCCCATCCTCTTGACATCCTCCCTTCAGATATTTGTAGACATTGATAAGATCTCCTCTCGGTCTTCTCTTCTCCAATCTGAACAGGCCCAGCTCTCTCAGCCTTTCCTCATAGGAGAGATGCTCCAGTCCCCTAATCTTCGTAGCCATACGTTGGACTCTCTCCAGTAGCTCCATGTCTCTCTTGTACTGGGGAGCTCAGAACTGGACACAGTACTCCAGCTGTGGCCTCACCAGAGTGGAAGAGAGGGGGAGGATCACCTATCTTGACCTGCTGGCAACACTCTGCCTAATGCAGCCCAGGATACCATTGGCCTTCTTGGCCACAAGGGCACATTGCTGGCTCATGGTTAACTTCTTGTCCACCAGGACTCCCAGGTGCTTCTCTGCAGAGCTGCTTTCCAGCAGGTCAGCCCCCAGCCTGTCCTGGTGCATGGGGTCATTCCTCCGCAGGTGCAGGACCCAGCACTTGCCTTTGTTGAACTTCATGAGGTTCCTCTCTCGCCATCTCTCCAGCCTGTTGAGGTCCCTCTGAATGGCAGCACAGCCCTCTAGTGTATCAGCCACTCCTCCCAGGTTTGTCTCATCAGCAAACTTGCTGAGAGTGCACTCTGTCCCTTCAGCCAGGTCTTTGATGAAGAAGTTGAACAACACTGGACCCAGGTATTAACCCCTGGGGGGCACCGCTAGCTACAGGCCTCCAACTAGACTCTGTGCCGCTGATCACACCCCTCTGAGCTCGGCCATTCAGCCAGTTCTCAATCCACTTCACTGTCCACTCATCTAACCCACACTTCCTGAGATGGAGGTGAGGCTGACTGGCCTGTAGTTCCCTGGGTCCTCCTTCTTGCCCTTTATGAAGACTGGAGTGACACTGGCTTTCTTCCAGTCCTCAGGCACCTCTCCTGTTCTCCAGGATCTTTCCAAGATGATGGAAAGTGGCCTAGCAATAACATCCACCAGCTCCCTCAGCACTCGCGGGTGCAGTCCATCAGAGCCCTGTGGATTTGTGGGTGTCAGTTTGCCTAAATGACCTCTAACCTGATCCGCCTTGACCAAGGGAAAGTCTTCCTTTCTGCACACTTTCTCTCTTGTCTCCAGGGTCTGAGATTCCTGAGGACTGGCCTTAGCAGTAGAGACTGAAGCAAAGGTGGCAGTCAGTTACTCTGCCTTCTCCGTATCCTGCGTCACCAGGGCACCCACCCCATTCAGCAGCGGGCCCACATTTTCCCTAGCCTTCCTTTTGCTACTGATGTATTTGAAGAAGCCCTTCTTGTTGTCCTTGACATCCCTTGCTGAATTGAATTCCAAATGGGCCTTGGCCTTCCTCTGTTTGCTGCCTCTGTTAGCTGCACTCTCAGCTGTTAGCTGCACTCTTTAAACTTTACAGTTCCTTGTGTTCTTATCTTTCTTTGCTTTATTGTCTTATTTTTTTAATATTCTGGTCTTTTGGGGGGATTTTTTTTTCCTTTGGAAAGGAAAGCGATTTTCAGAACTGAGGTGGGAATGCAGTGACAGTGTCATGGACATCTGGTGCCATTGCAGGTGCCCTGCTCCCCTCTGCCCAGCCTCCATCTGCAGCTCCAAGGAGCTATGGTCTGCTGCAGGTGAGAGCTGTGAGAGCTGCCAGGCCCTGACCAGTGCCTCACATGCACCGAGGCCTCTCCAAGCACCTCTGGGTGCTTGTGGTTAGACACTTGAGTTCTGCCTGGAAAGCTGAAGAACTGTTTTCAACATTTAAAAAAATATGAACATACTTGCATCAGCTAAAATGACTGAATCATTTTAATACAAATGTCAGTGTTTCCTGTGATGAAATAAGGGAAATTTTCAGGAAGGGTATTTCAGGAAGGGTGTGAATAGCCTCTGTTGGAGGCTCTCAGCCTTGGCAGTCCCCTAGGCTGTCTTCACCACAGGCTGTCCTGCGCTGTGCTGCACCTGTGTCTCTTTCCCAACAGCCTGTAGACACCCAACCTGCTTCCTCACCTTGCTTTCACCTTGTGATCTCCCCACCTTTACTGATGTCTCTCTGATGTCTCACGCTTGTTCTCAAAACACAAAGCCAGGGGCTGATCACTGACCCTCTCTGTAGCACCTGTAGCACCACACATTTCCTTTTCCTGATGTTACATCTGAACCCTACAAGCTGCAGTTTGTGACTCTTTCCCCTTATCGTGCTCTTTCCCACTACCAAGAAAAGCTCCATCATCTCTGAAACTACCCTTTAAGCAGTCATAGGGTTCTGCTCTACTGCCCTTCACCTCCACTCCAGCAGGATGAAGAAGCCCAAGGCCCTCAACCTCTCCCTACGGATGCGGTTATTCCCCTCTAGGTGCAGGACTTGACGCCTCCATGCAAACCTCCATGAGGTGTCTGTTGTCTGAATCCCCCAAGTTTCTCAAGACCCTTCTGGACTGAAGCTCCTCTTTGTCAAAAACAGAACCAAACAAAATGAAACAAAACAAAGCAGTGCCACTGGGGAAAGGTTAAGCAGGGATGGGCTGGTTGTATAGCAGGGGATCAGGATGGTAAAAGACACAAACTTGGAGGGGGTGGGAAGGAAATTAAAAGTGAAATAAATGCTTGATGAGGGCTATTTGGGGATTCCTGCCAAGAAGCCCTGCATCTGAAAAATTCTACCTGAAGGAGGACAATAAAGCTGATCTACTTCCACTGTCACAGGAAACCTTTGTGTTTTCCTCAACATCAAAGAGCGAAGACCCAGAGGGGGAAAAATCACAGAACTCCTTCAGGGTGGAAGGGACCTCAGGAGGTCTCTAGCCCAATTTCCTTGCTCACAGCAGGGTCAGCTCTGGGATCAGATGAGGTTGCTGTGGCCTTGATTCAGCCTGGCCTTGGAAACCTCCAAGGGAGGAGACTGCACAGCCTCTCTGAGCAACGCACTCTAATGCTTGACCATCCTCTTAGTGGCGAAGCTTTTCCTTGTCCACTGCTGGAACATCTCTTCTTTCAACTTATGCCCATTGCCTCTTGTCCTGCCGCCATGCACCCTGGTGAAGACCCTGGCTCCATCATCTTGATGACCTCCTTGTAGCCACTGGAAGGCTGTTATGAGGTCTCTCCAAAGCCATCTCTTCTCCAGGTTGAACAAGCCCCGTTTCCTCACAGAGGAAGTGCTCCAGCTCCCTGATTATCTGGAGGATCCTCCACCAAACTCGTTCCCAGTTATCAACCCCTTTCTTTTTCTGGGGACCCAAAGATAGATGCAGTATATGTGGTCTAATGAATACTGACTCAAGAGGGGATCATCTTCCCCGTCGACCTCCTGGCTGCACTCCTGGTCATACAGACCCCATAACAGGTAGCAATGTGATGGTAAAATGAGATTCCCACTAAGAGAGCAAACCCTGCAGTGCCCAAGGCCAGGCAGAAACAGAGCTGGGCTGTGCAGAAATGGCAGGAGAGGGATTTGCTGCCTGAACTGACTCTGCAGCACCTTGGGCCCTGTGATGGGGGTGAACCGATCTCCAGGAAGGACAAGGTGCCACTGAGGAAGTCCCTGGGCCTGGACAGCCTGTGATCCAGACAGCCTGGATCCAGCCACATCATTAGCACAGTCCCTGTGCATATCATCTGGGGGTGAGAAGTTCAGGAGGAGGAAAGCTAGAAGTGTTTGAGAGTGCAGAGACTAAAGCGGAGACCTTGGTGTGATGTGTCTCTCATTTATGCAGCACACTTGGATGCAGATGGGATGGACTTTGCCTCAAGGCAGCTGTGGGATTCAGATGTTTGAGCACAGGTAGGGAACCCAAGGTGCCCCTGGGGCCCTTGCCCAGAAATCACTCCAGAAGATCATGCATTTCCTCTAGGTCCCATGCTGTATCTGCTAGAGACATGTGGTTTTGCTGGACACACCAGGCATCGGACATGGCCCTGCCTATGGCCTATATTTATGTCACTGAATCAAGTGTCCACACTGAATTATATTAGCTGTTTGCACTGTACGGATCTGCTTGTGTCTCAGCATCAGAGTGAGTGAAGCTTTAATTGTAGTAGTAGGCCTGTAGTGTCATTGGAGATGGCCAAGGAAATTCCTCATCTAGCCCACTCCGATACTCTAGAAGGATGCAGGTTCCTCCTTCAGAGCAAGCAGACACTGGCACATGCCTTGGACCACCTCTGTCCCTTCAGCTGTCACCAAGGGTTCGCGTCGGAGCAACGGAATGCCACCCTCCATCTCCAGTGATTATAATGGTAGGATCTTGTGTGCAGACATCTGTGTTGTGCACACTTCAGCTTGGGCAAGGGGAATCCCACCTCGTGTGTGTTTGTGGAGTTCATGAGAGTTTGCTGAATCCCACTCCAGATGAGGGGTTTTTCACCTAGCATGAAATGCCCAGATTGACTCATTTCAATCACTACCTGAACCCTGGGTAAATGACCTCCCTTCTTGTCCCTGTCCACATGTCCTGCCTAGTTAAGAGATGGGAACAGGGACTTCCAGAGAGGGACATTTCCACCTCTTGTAGATAACCATCCTCTGATGAGACAAATTACAATCCTGGAATCAATGTCTCTTCAGTGTTTAGAAAGGGACCATCAGTGATTATTTTAGTCTACTTTAGTGAGCATTTCCCAGGAGGAGGAGTACAAAGGACAAATAAAATCACACCTTCAGCTGGGCCACTGTTCCCAAGTGGGGCCGGGCTGACGAAAAACAGGAGGAGCTCATGGCAGCCTGGCAGCACTGAGACAGCTGCGTGCAGGAGCAGCTCCTCTGCAAAGAGCAGCAGGGCTGCGGGCACTGCCTGCTGCTGCTGACATGAGATGAGAGAAGGCAGAGAGAAGTGGAAGGCAGTGTGGAGTGGGAGGACAGAGGAGAGCTCACTGTAGAAGAAACCTTCACAGCCCTTGACACAGTAAGTCTCTGGCTGCAGGGCAATGCTACTGAGGTTCCTGGAGGGGTCTTCTAAACCCATCCCATCCCATGACTGTCTTTTTAAGCATCCCACTCAGAGGAGGATGAGATGCTTCAGAGCAGGGATTCCCTGCCACACCTTCACAGGGACAGGGCAGCCTGCTACCTTTCTCCCAGGGATGGTGCAGGGGTGTGAAGCTGGGGTGTGCCCTGTCTGCCCAGGGCTGTAATTCAGAGCAGTGTCCCTGCACCCCAGGGTGCTGTGTGCTGGGGCAGTGACTCAGGGTCAGCACTCAGCCTGCCCAGCAAACTTCCCACCGTGCTGTGGGGAGAAGCACTGGATGGGAGGAGTGCCCCTCATCAGGGCAGGTTTGTTCTCCTGTTGAGAGGGTGCTGCCCAGTTCAGGGCTGCTCACAGCTCTAGCTTATGCACAGGACATTTCTGAGGAGTCTTTTTAGAGGAAAGTGAAGAAAAGGCTACTTGAAAGGGAAGGAGCTTTCCTTCTGCTGTCTGCACTTTCAGTTTCCAGATTTTGGCAGGGAGAAAAAGCTTTGGCAAGGAACTGCGACTCCCAAACCTTCCCTCTCAGGGATCAGTAGGTCTGAGAAACCTCAGTAAGCTGCTTCACTCCCACCTCTGCCTACAGACAGCACCAGTATCACCTTCTCTGGGCTCGTCAGGGTTTATGTCACCTGCTTCTTAGGACCTACAAACACAGAGGTGCACCTGGATAACGGGAGGTTTCAGTAGGGCAGAACTGAGCACACAGAGGGGGGAACAGGGCCTGTGAGCAGTGACCGGGAAAAGATGTTGGGACAGAGAAAGAGCTGCCAGCAGGGACTGCTCCAGGCAGCAGAGATGTGCAGGGAATGAGAGGGAACTGCTAACAGAATCACAATGAGAGGAGGGATTTGGGCAAGTCATGGTCAGTCCCTCTGATGCAGACGCTTCCTCTGAGCAAGCCCCTCATGTGTCTTCTCCCACCCAGCAGAGCCTCTGCCCTGACAGCCATGGAGTCCAGGGCATGAGCTGCCTCCTCGGCAGCCAGACCTCTGGCAGAGGAGAGGGGCATCTCTCCTGCCACAAAGGGAGCGATTGCCCTGCAATGTCACCATCTGCAAGGTGGAATGCCCAGCTGGGTAAGGTAAAGGCTTTTCCGAGCGCCCGTCTCTCTCTCTCTCCTTGCCTCCCTTGGCAGCAGGATCATCGTGTTGCTCCTTGTTTCCCCTCCTGTCCATGCTGCTCCTGTTTTTCTCTCGGGCTCCCTGGGGTTGGGGGTTTTCAGCTGCAGTTCTGACACCAATGCTGCAAGTTGTGCAAGAGAGGGGTCTGCATGGGAGTGCTGTTGCCCCAGCCCACTTTTGACCAGTGTGGCTCCTGGAAATGCAGTCCGTGGGGTTGGGAATTGAGCTGACTGTCCCTTAAGGAGAGCCCATCCTCAGTCCTAACAGGCCTTTGACTGTTTCCCTGTGGTGTCCTGCCAGACTGCGAGCTGCCCTCCAGGAAGGCACAGATGTCTCATAGCATCGCTGTGATATCTGAGACACCGTGAAGAAGCTGCAGAGATGTGAAGAGCATGGAAATGGTGGTGGGAGGTTGTAAACAGGCAGCTGAAAAGAGCCCTGTGTATCTTTGGCTAGAAGGGGAGTGTGGAGACCTCCCTCTGGTGCTTAGTGAAAGGGAGAGAAATTTGGAGATCTGCACTTTGAAAGTGGACTTCTCTGCTCTCAGCAGTGGCTGGTTTCTTTTTAGGGCAACATATGAGAGTGATCATCCCCCAGCTCAAAGTGGTGTGAGTACAGGACAGCTGGGAACAAGGCTGATGGACACACAAGCTATCCTCACTCTACCAAGTGGCAGTGAATCTTTTTTTTTCCAAGACTCACAATAGAAATGCTGAGAATTTCTGCCTTTGAGGAACACTCCCCAGAGGCGACAAGGACATCTCAAAGAAAATAAACATTATTAAACATTCTGTAAAACTCTGTTCCTCAACTCTCCTTCTTTAGAGCAGGTAGTGAAAACACTGAAAAGCCCTTCCACGAGATGAATAGATTTTATTTGACAGAAATTATGAGTGTCAGAGCTGTTTACCCCTGTTCCCATGTTCCCACTACTGTACAGCAGGACTGACTCCTCTGCAGCCCATGGGCAGAGGCTTCTGCTCCTCACAGCACACTCAGCCAGCACAGAGCAGAGCTCAAGCAAGGTACCTGCCCAATGATCCTCCCCAAAAAAGAGAGAGACAATCTGGTGTTTTCAAAGAGAAATGTTACTTTTTTTTCCCCTTGGAACATCTCTCCTAACTTGTCAATGTCTTTTCCTCCTTAGACAGTCCCCAAAGCCCAGTGGGACCAAATGGCCAATGGCAGCTCGTTCAATGAGTTCCTCCTCCTGGCATTTGCAGACACACAGGAGCTGCAGCTCTTGCACTACGTGCTGTTCCTGGGCATCTACCTGGCTGCTCTCCTGGGCAACGGCCTCATCATCACAGCCGTCGCCTGCGACCACCACCTCCACACCCCCATGTACTTTTTCCTCCTCAATCTCTCCATCCTTGACCTTGGCTCCATCTCCACCACTATCCCCAAATCCATGGCCAATTCCCTGAGGGACACCAGGGCCATTTCCTACTCAGGATGTGCTGCCCAGGTCTTTTTCTTCTTTTTCCTATGTTCAGCTGAGTATTCTCTTCTCACTGTCATGGCCTATGATCGGTTTGTGGCCATCTGCAGACCCCTGCACTACGGGACCCTCATGGGCAGCAGAGCTTGTGTCAAAATGACAGCAGCTGCCTGGGCCAGTGGCTTTCTCAATGCTCTCCTGCACACTGCTAACACATTTTCAATACCACTCTGCCAAGGCAACACAGTGAACCAGTTCTTTTGTGAAATCCCACAGATCCTCAAGCTCTCCTGCTCATATGCCTACCTCAGGGAAGCTGGGCTGCTTGTGGTCAGTCTTAGTTTAGGCTTTGGGTGTTTCATTTTCGTTGTGGTGTCCTACGTGCAGATCTTCATTGCTGTGCTGAGGATCCCCTCTGAGCAGGGCCGGCACAAAGCCTTTTCCATGTGCCTCCCGCACCTGGCCGTGGCCTCCCTGTTTCTCAGCACTGGCATGTTTTCCTACCTGAAGCCCCCCTCCCTCTCCTCCCCAGCTCTGGATCTGGTGGTGGCTGTTCTGTACTCGGTGGTGCCTCCAGCAGTGAACCCCCTCATCTACAGCATGAGGAACAAGGAGCTCAAGGAGGCACTGAGGAAACTGGTTCAATGGGTCCAATGTCAGCACCAATAACCATCCCTTGTGCATCCACTCATCATTCCCAGAGCATTTGGCATCAAAACTCTGTGTTATGCATTTATTTCTGTCTTACTCTTCTCTGATGTATTCTTGTAATTAAAAAAAAAAGTTTTGCTTCACGTCATTTCTCAGGCAACTCTCATTTGAATCTGACCCAGAGACCGTGTTGAAGCAGGAAGCCAGGCTTTGCCCTTCATCAGCAGAGATGGGAGAACCTCAGAGCCTGCTAGTCTGATCTCCCTTGGATGCCCTCAGGGCAATGGGGAGAGTTTCCCTTTGCAGTGTCTCTTTTGGTCCTGACAGCAAAGGACCTCAAGGGGACAGTCAGGCTGGTATAAGTATAGACGGCATGAGACCATGGGTCCCATGTCCATTAGGAGAGCTCAGCTGCCCTGAGCCCAGTCAGGGTGTGATCTCACACCCCTCTCCTCCTGCCAGATGGCTGTCACCGTGGGCTGGTCCCTTCTCTGTCCAGTGCTCCAATGCTCACAGTGGAGTGGGAGGGGCAGGGAGGAGAGTCTAGATGCATCTTGTAAGGACAGACCCTCTGCTTCTGAGGACCATTCCCCCCATTGCCACAGCAGGCATTTCCTGGCTGCAGCCTTCCAGTAGGGGCTGCAGCTTTCCTGGAGACACATCCACAAACAGCAGCAGGAGTTTCTCTTTTCAAGGTTTCTTCTCATTTCCACACTGTGCTCTAATGTGTGAATATCACCCATCAGTGACCAGTGGAGATGGGAAACGGTGTCTGAATTGCCTGCCCAGAGCTGTCCCACAGGTGACCGTGCTGATGAGAGATGCCCATCCTTCTGGAGGGGAATCTGAGCCCCAGGGAGAGCTCAGGGGATCTGCAGGGACAGTGCGTGCCTGGGGTGGGCAGGGAGTGGAGCCTCACAAAGTGAGGAATGATCCACAGTGGAGTAACCAGAAGGTAGAGCACTAAATCCAGGTATACATGGGGAAACGAGGGCTCTGCAATTGCAGAAGAGGCAGTGGGGACCCAGGAGTCCCAGAAAAGGGGCACTGGAGAGTGATTCCTGCACCCTGAGTGAAACACCACAGGCTGGAGCTAGTGCCCACCCAACACATCTCCTGCTATTGCAAATGTCTTGGGGTCACTGAGCACCATCCGTGAGCACAGAGCTGTGCCAGCAACATCACTGGTCCCTGCCCAGCTGGGTCTGCTTCCTGCCCCGACCAGCACAGCCAGTGTGGAATAACAACGTAGCCTCACAGCCCGCTCGCCCTGCAGAGCAGCACCGCCAGCCCGTGGCCTTGCAGGGAGCACAGGGCAGGGATGCAGGAACAGCCAGGCCAGCACGGACACACTGACCTGGGGAAAGGCTCTCTGGGGAGCAGGGATGTCCCAGGAGAAAAGCAGGGCAGCATTCAGAGAGAGGAAACGAGGAGGAGAAGCAGGTTTCTCTGTGCACCAGCTCGGGGCAGGCTGCTCTGTCCCTGGGGCAGCAGGAGCTGCCGGAGGGGCTGCAGGGCCAGGGCTCTTGTGCTGTGCTGGGCAGCGGGGTGGGCATGGAGGGGCTGCAGACAGACAGGGAGGGGGATGTGCTGGGCACAAGAGCAGGGGAGACAGAGACTGACCAGCCTCATTGCGAGACCTCGTTCCCCTTGCCAGGGAGCTGCTGCCCTTGTCCTTGGGGCCTGGCCTGAGTGATGCTGTGGACATGGCTGTGCCTGGCCCTGCACCTCTCAGGTCCTCACCTGATCTGTCCCCATCCTGCTGATCTCACTCCTGCCTTTACCTCAGACCTGCCCCCTCCCTACAGTTCAGGAAAGCCTTGGCAAGGAAAGCTGGGATATGAGCAGATGCCAGAGAAGGCTGTAGGTGCAAAAGGTGTCCATATATCCTCAGCAGAAACTCTTGCCTGACAGCCAATTTAAAGGTGAGAGGAGAGATTCAGATTTGGGGTGCCTACTCAGGTAATGCTGCATGCAGAGTTTTAGCTGGATGGAAAAGCAAGGGCAGCGACTTGGGCCTGATTTTATCATGCATAGTTGGGAGAGCAGGTTTTTCTGTGTCACAGCTGGACTGTTTATGAACCATGTGTGATGGGGTTCCTGCTACAAGGAGCATGTTGTTGGGAGCAGCAAGAGCGGGGTGCTCTGTGCAGAAAGTGGAGCCAGGAACTAAGGGTTCTGGCAAGGCAGGCAGGCAGGGACCCACCAACAGGAGATGCTCTCCCACAGTGCCTGGACAAGAGGAGCAGAGCAAGTTTGGGGGTGGTAACCGGGGTCAGGCACAGTCCAGCAATGGACAGACAAGACCATAAGGCTCCAACTGGCCCTGCTTTGTGTGGGAGGTAGGACTGGAGACCTCCAGAGGTTTCTTGCAACCAAAACTCCTCTGTGACTCCAAGAATTCTTGCTCCTCAGCCTCTGCCCCAGAAGCACTGGAAGCTCACTCTGCACTGGAAGCCCATGAACGTCCCGGAGCTCCTACCCTTGAGCTGGCATCCACCCCAAACCTGAAGCCTGGCCAGTGCCCTGGCTGTGCAGCCGAGGGCAGGGGTCTTCACCCCAATTTCCCTGCTCCTTCCCCTGCTCCCGGCACTGCTGCTGTTGTGCCCATGTCAAATCCTCCTGCCACCAGATTGCTCCAGGTGCAAGGCAGCTCCAGCTCCCTCCAGGGCTGCGCTGGAGCCTTTCAGGAGCAGGCTGAGGTGGGGCTGGCACTGCCAGGGTGGGTTGGGAGAGGGCAGCTCCCCTCTGCCACACTGGGGCTGAGGCTGGGGCTGGGGCTGGGCACAGTGTTTCCCTGGGGAGCTCCCGGAGGAGCTGCTCCAGGGGATCCTCCACCTCTGCCCTGGCAGCAGCACCAGCACTCAGGGTGCCGGGGTGGAAGTGCACAGAGGCTGGAAGGGGCACAGGCTGCCCAGGGGGAGCATTGAGACCTTGTCCATGCATGCAGGGATGGAGTGAGGAAAGCCAGAGCTCGTCTGGAGCAGCCACCAGAGACCTCGGACATGGAAAGGGCTTGGGTATTATTAAATGACTCCTAAATGATCCCCCAGAGTCTGAGAGGTCCAAGTGCCCAGCCTCTGCCCAGCCCAGGCTGTGCACAACGTAGGGGTCTGCAGACACCGTGCTCCAGGATCTGCCAGGCTCTGGTGCAGAAGAGAGGCCATGCAAGGCTGGTCTTTTCCCCTCTGTTGGGCTACAGAGACCTGCAGGAGGATGGAGCTGGCCATGGACCACCCCACAGCTGGGTGAGCAGCCAGTGCTGGAAAGGGGTGACGTGAGGGGCTGGCCTGGGACCATGGCCCTGGGGCAGCTTCCCCACTGTGTCCATGCAACACAGGGAACAACCTGGGCTCTCCTCTGCTGCACCTGCCATGTCCTGCTGCCTTTCCCAGCAGACCTGCAATTGCCTGCAAGCACATGGCTGTGTGCTCCCACACTGCCGTTCACATGCAGTAGCTGCCTTTCCCCAGGTCAGTGTGTCCGTGCTGGCCCAGCCGGCCATTCCTGCACCCCTCCCCTGTGCTTCCCGCAGGGGCCCGGGCTGGCGGTGCTGCTCTGCAGGTCAAGCGGGCTGTGGGGCCCCGGGGTGTCTCCGCACTGGTCATGCTGGTGAGGGCAGACCCAGCTGGACCAGCATCATTGCACCTGACAAACCCTCCCCAGGGTCTGTGGCTGTGGAGGATGCTTGAAGCAATCACAGGCCATTTCACATTGCTCAGGAGGTGTTCAGGGGTGTCATTAGACCCAGCCCACTGCCTCTGCTGAGACTGCAGAGCCCTGATTTGGGGCATTCTCTGGTTTGGCCCATTACTTTGGGTGACTCCACTTGGTTTGGGGAGTCTCCACTCACTGCCCATCCCAGGCACACGCTGCCCCTGGAGATGCCCTGTGCTCTCCAGGTGGCTCCATATTCCTTTCCATAAGAGTGGGAATCTGTCACCAGCCCTCTGATATGTGGGACAGTCCCCAGCAGAGACCTTTTGACCACTCACCCTCTCCAGGGTCACTGGGCACCCCCAAGTGACAGATGAATGCAGCCCTCATTCCCTCATACATCACTTTATGAGCTCATGTTCCTTAGCCCATGGAAAACCTAGGCCTTTTCAGGTGCAATTCCCTCAGCGCATTCTCAGCTCCAGCTTGGGAAGAAGACTCCATCGTTCAGGCACAGGACTAAGGAGATCCCCTTTTATTACAGAGATGCTACTTGGGAGGCCAGCTCTGACACAGTGGTCAGCAGATTTACAGAAGGCCCCTGGGTCAGACAGATGGGGTTTGTGCCTCTGGAGAAGTGGGAGGAATTCAAACATTTGTGCGCAAACATGACTATCACAGACAGAACTCCCAAGGCACAAGAGCTGTCTGAGGTAAACTGGGAATTGCTTGTGAGGAGAGATGGGCAGCTCATTACTGCTGAACTAGTACCATCTCAGTGAGTTTCCTCACTGCGTCCTTGAGCTCCTTGTTCCTCATGCTGTAGATGAGGGGGTTCGCTGCTGTAGGCACCACCGAGTACAGAACAGCCACCACCAGATCCAGAGCTGGGGAGGAGAGGGAGGGGGGCTTCAGGGAGGCAAACATGTCAGTGCTGACAAACAGGGAGACCACGACCAGGTGAGGGAGGCACATGGAAAAGGCTTTGTGCCGGCCCTGCTCAGAGGGGATCCTCAGCACAGCAGTGAAGATCTGCACGTAGGACACCACAATGAAAACAAAACACCCAAAGCCTAAACAGACACTAACCACAAGAAATCCAGCTTCCCTGAGGTAGGTGTCTGAACAGGAGAGCTTGAGGATCTGTGGGATTTCACAGAAGAACTGGTTCACGACATTACCTTGGCAGAGTGGTACTGAAAATGTGTTAGCAGTGTGCAGGAGAGCATTGAGAAAACTACTGCCCCAGGCAGCTGCTGCCATTTGGACACAAGCTCTGCTGCCCATGATGGTCTCATAGTGCAGGGGTCTGCAGATGGCAACAAAGCGGTCGTAGGCCATGACTGTGAGAAGCGAATACTCTCCTCCAAACAAGAAAAAAAACAAGAAGACCTGGGCAGCACATTCCAAATACGAAATGGCCCTGGTGTTCTAGAGGGAATTGGCCATGGATTTGGGGATAGTGGTGGAGATGGAGCCAAGGTCGAGGAGGGAGAGGTTGAGGAGGAAGAAGTACAGGGGGGTGTGGAGGCGGTGGTCGCAGGCTACGGCTGTGATGGTGAGACTGTAGCCCAGGAGGGCAGCCAGGTAGATGCCCAGCACGAGTGAGAAGTGCAAGAGCTGCAGCTCCCGTGTGTCTGCAAATGCCAGGAGGAGGAATTCATTGAGGGAGCTGACATTGGACATTTGCTCCTTTGAGGCACAGCAGGACTGCCTGAGGAAGAAGAGACATTGAAATGTTAGGACAGAGTTCCCTGAGCAAACCTTTCTCATAGAACCCTCCCAAACACATGCCCATTACCTCTCCCCATCTCAGCAGCACCATCATTGAGCTCCATGGCTTGAGCTCTGCTTTGGGCTGGCTGGGTTTGCCATGAGGGGCAGCAGCCTCTGCCCATGGGCTCCAGAGCAGTCAGCCCTGACCTCTATTACTGCATACATAGGAACAGAGGTGACTAAACTTTTATAATTCTGGCAGTTCCAGCCAGATTTAACTCACTCATAATGTTGAAGGCATTTTCAGCATCTTTGCTCCCAGTTCCAAAGAATGTGGGTTCCTGAATAGTTTTAAGGCTTGTCTTGTTTTCTTTAGCTCACTCTGTCATATCAGAGGAGGCTTCTGGGAGGTGGGAATCCTCAGCATTGCTGCTGCACTCAGAGAGACCAGCTGTGATTCCAGAGAGGCAAAAGGATTCACTCTGGCTTTAGTGCAGAGGCAGGAGAGTTGGCCTGTCCATCTGCCTTGTTCCCAGCTGCTCTGTGCTCCCACCTCGGAGGTGGAGGACAGTTGCACTCAAGTTACCCAAAAAAAGAAACAACACTGTGGAGAGCAGAGGAGTCCACCTCCAAAGTGCCCATCAGCACTCTTTCTGAGCGTGTGTGAGGCAGGTCTCAGCCCTCCCCTTCTAGCCAGCAACACCTTGGGCTCCTTCCAGCTGCCCACATCCAGCCTCCCAGCAGCATTTCCGAGGCCTCAGTATCTAGGTGGCTTCTCCCTGGGGCACCTAGAGAACACCCAGCTGCAATGGGAGAGCTGGGCCCTTCTGGAGGGCAGCTTGCAGCCCAGCCAGACACCCCAGGGAAAAGGCAGAATGTCCTAAGGATGGGGTGTCCTGAGGAGAGAGTTGGCTCATTCCCAGCCCCCCACACTGCATTGCCCAGAGCCCCACAGGCTAGAGGGGCACTTGGGCACCTCACTGTCAAGGACACATCTGCATGGCAGGACCTGCAGGGTCAGTGTTGTCTGAACTGCATCAGAAACCCCCCTGCCCAGAGAGTCCAAGGGGAAGGACAACGGCAGCAGGGGCAGGTGGGAAACATGGAGCAATACCATGACATTTGTGCCCAGGGAGGCAGGGACAGGCAGGCACAGAGGGGCACTCAGCAGTGTCTCCTCTCCTGCATGTCCAGCTGCCGAGGAAACGACTCCTGCCCTGGACCCCACAGCCTTGAGAGCAGAGGGCTGTGCTGGCTGGCAGAGGAGAGGAGGTGCTGGAGTTGACGGTTTCCTCTCACACTCTGACCATGACTCTGCTGCCTGGAGCCGTCCCTGCAGGGAGCTGTTTCTCTGTCCCCACGTCTCTCCCCTGCCAGTGCTCACAGACCCCATCCCACCCGCTGGGTGCTCAGCTCTGCCCTGCAGAAGCCTCCCAGGGGCAGGACACTGCCCAGGGCACCTCCGTGGTTGCAGGTGCTCCGGAGCAGGGGAGACAAACCTTGCTGAGGCTGCAAAGGTGCTGCTGGCTCTGTCTGTAGGCTGAGGGGTGGATGAAGGCATTTGCTGAGTGCCTCCCACAACTGCCCCTCTCTACGTGTTACTATCTCAGTTCTCTCTCTAAACCTGACAAATCCAATGCTATTTCACCCCACCCAAACAGAAAATAACTGAAAGCACAGACTCATGACAGCTCCTTCCCTTTCATGTATCCCCTGCTCTGACCTTCCTTTTGGAAAGGCCCCTCCAGGAATGTCCTGGCAGTGAGCTGGAGCTGTGAGCAGTCCTGACCCACACAGCTCCCTCTTGACAGGACCTGCCCTGCTGGGGGTCTCTCCTCCCACCCACAGCTTCTCCCCACAGTGCTGTGGGGAGCTCCCTCGGAAGGCTGCGTGCTGACCCTCGCAGGTGGCAGAGTCACTGCCCCAGGCACACAGCACCCTGGGGCACAGGGACACTGCTGTGAGTTACAGCCCATGCAGACCTGTGTGCACACCCCAGCTTCACACCCCTGCAGCATCCCTGCGAGTAGATAACAGGATGCCCTGTCCCTGTGACGGTGTGCCAGGGAATCCCTGCTCTAAAGGATGTCCCCCTCCCCTGCAATGGAGAAACTGGCAGAGTGATCCTTAAAAATCCAGTTGTGTGACTGGACAGGTTTCAAAACCTTTCCAGGAACCTCAGTAGCATTGCCCTGCAGCCAGAGACTAACCGCGTCAAGGGCTGTGAAGATTTCTTCCACAAGGAGCTCTCCTCTGTCCTCCCACTCCACACTGCCTTGCACTTCTCTCTGCCTTCTCTCAGCTCATGTCAGCAGCAGCAGGCAGTGCCCGCAGCCCTGCTGCTCTGTGCAGAGGAGCTGCTCCTGCACACAGCTGTGTCTGGGCAGTGCTGCCAGGTTGCCATGAGCTCCCTCCATCCCAGGAGACTGGCCCTGCTCAGAAGCAGGGACCCAGCTGAAGGCCTGACTTTCTCTGTCCCTTGTGCTCCCTCCTCCTGGGATATGTTCACTGCTGTAAAGCAAAATAATCAGCTTTAGTCCCTCCCTAAACAATGCAGAGAGACCAGCTACAGCATTGTCACTTGTTTCATCAGAGGATGGTTCTCTACGAGAAGTGGAAATGTCCCAGTCTGGAATCCACATTGCCAGGTCTTAACTAGACAGGACCCCTAGAAGGGGACAAGAAGGGAGCTCATTTTCCCATGGTTCAGGTTTTCATTCACATGAGTCAGTCTGGGCATCTCATGCCCGTTTAGAAGCCCCTGGGATGCAGTGGGATTCAGCTAACTCTCATGAACTCCACAAACACACAGGAGGTGGGATTCCCCTTGTCAAAACTGAAATGTGAACAACATAGAGGTCTGCATGCAAGTTCCTTGTCTAAGCTCGGGTTATAATCAATGGAAATGGAGGGTGGGAGTCAGTTGCTCGCACATAAAAACCTGGTGACAGTTAAAGAGACAGAGGTGGTCCCGGTCATCTGCCAGTGTCTGCTTGCTCTGAGTGAGCAAATGGGAGACCCACGTCCTTATGGGGCATGAGCTAGGGGCCAGGTGGTGAATTTCCCAGGCCATCTGAAATGGCAGTAGATGCCTACTACAACTAGTGTTCCACTCACTATGAGGCTGAGACATATGGAGATTCCAACAGCTAATGTAATTCAGTGCAGACACTTGATTTAATGACATAGAAATAGGTCAGTAGGGCCATGTCAACTAGGTGTCCCTAGCAGATACAGCATGGGACCTAGAGGAAAACTATGCCCCTTCAGAGTGGTACTGGGCAAGTACCCCAGGGTGTCTTGGGTTTCCTATCTGTGCCCAGACAAATGAATCCCAGCAGTGCCCTTAGGGAAAGTCCATCCTGTCTACATTCAAGTGTACTGCATAAATGGGAGGCACATCACACCAAGGTCTCCACTCTAGTCTCTGCACTCTCAAACCCTTCTTGCTCTCTGCCTTCGGAACCTCTTCTCACTCCCCTAGATGATAGGAACAGGGACCAGGCAAATGATGACCTCAGGGTGGCTGGATCAGAGACTGTCCAGGCCCAGGGACTTCTTCAGTTGCACCTTGTTCTTCCTGCAGATTGGTTCACCTCTGTCACAGGCCCCAAGGAGCTGCAGAGTCAGCTGAGGCAGCAAACCCCTCTCCTGCCATTCCTGCACAGCCCAGCTCTGTTTCTCCCTGGCCTTGGGCACTGCAGGGTTTGCTCTCTTAGTGGGAACCTCCTTTCACCACTACATTGCCACCTGCTATCCATGCCAGCATGTCACCACTTCCAATCAAAGCCTTTGCATACATGAGGTCCTTGGTAACATGTTTTCCTGTGACAAATCTTCAGTCAGCACCACAGCTGAGGTGCTGAAGCCAACACATATGCAAACACATGCAGCCTGGGGTGTAGCCAGGAGCAAACAGAGATGCACAAGCTGTCACAGGAGTGCCACATGATTGGAATAACTGAGATGCGGTGGGACCACCTGCATGACTGGAGCCCTTCAATGGCAGGGTGCAAGTTCTTCAGGAGAGATCAGCAGGGAAGATGAGGAGGGGGATGTCCTATGTGTGAAGGGGTAGCTTGGATGTATGGAGCTCTTCCACAGGATGGACCAAGGGAGGCAGCTCTGAAGGGCAGCGGAGGTCAGGAAAGCTGGCTAGTAATTCAGGACAGCACCCTTCAAGCACAAGAATGCTCCATAATGAATAGTTTGTAAAATCAGGAGACATCTCTGGACCTCAGCATGGCTAAACAGGGAACTCCCACGGCAGCTCCAGGGCAATAAGGCAACGTATGGAAAGGGGAAGAAGGCTGAGGCTGCAAAGGAGGAACTTGGAAACATTGTCCAGCAAAGTAGAGATGGTGTTAAAGAAGCCAAAGCTCCTCTACGACAGAGACACTTGCAGAGCGTGTGAAGGACACAAAGAAGAACTGCTATTGCTTCAGTGACAGTAAAAGAATCAACAAGGAAATGTGGTCTCACTGCTGAATGGGGCAGGGATTCTAGCAAAAGTGGATGTAAATAGGTCTGGGGAAGTCAAGTCCTTCTGGTTTCAACCTTCACCAACAAGGTCTCCTGAGCTGTTGTGCCTCAAGTCAGGAGTCCTGAGGAGAAAATCAACCCACAGTGCCTAATGAGTGCCACTCAACCCACAGAAGTCTATGGGACTGGATGACTGGCATCCATGGACAGCGAGAGAGCGGGCTGCTATGACAGCAAGGCTGCTCTCTATCATCTTGGAAAGGTTGTGGAGGTCAGGGGAGGTCCCAATGAGCAGAAAAAGGAATATGTTGTGTCCGTCTTCAAAAAAAGGCCACAAGGACAAACCAGGGAGCTGCAGGCCATTCACACTCACTCTGGTGTGGCGTGTGTCTTGCAGTGAATCCTCTCCAATCACATTTCTGAGCACATGAAGAAGGTGCCTGGCAACAGTCAGCATGGATTTCCTGAAGGTAAATCACTCCTGACCCACCTGATTGCCTTCTGTGATAAAAGACCTGCACTTGTGGAGGAGAGGAGAGGAGTGGATGTGCAGTAGGCATCTCGAGGGGCAAAAAGCTGGTTGGATGATCGAGCTCAGATGGTTTTCATGAATGGGTCATGCTTTACTGGGAAGCCAGGTAAAGGTGGGCTATGCAGAGGTATACCCTCCATCCTGTTCTGTTTGAAAGGCTCATCAGTGGGGCAGAACAACACGTGCATCAGGACAGGCAGAGACCTGGCCAGCAGAGGAGTGAACCAAGGAGAAGGCCATGGACACTACGAGCAGTGCCATATGAGCCAGTGATGCGTGCTCGCCACAAATGAATCCAGCTGCATACAGGACTGCATTAGGAAGAGCATGGCCACCTAGGCAAGGGCACTTCTTATCCCCCTCAACTCAGAACTGCTGTGGCCACGTCTGGAACAGTGTGTCCCAGTGTGGGCTGCCCAGTGCTGGAGGAATGGGAAGCAACTGGAGAGGGTCCAGAGGAGGTCTGTCAAGATGGGGCTGGGAGCCTGAGGCACATGGCCTGTCTGGAGAGGTTGAGGGACCTGGGATGCTTTAGCCTGCTGAAGTTGAGGCTAAGGCCAATACAGTAGTTGCCTGTGACTGCCTGTGACAGGGTGTTTTCAGAGATGGTGGAGCTTTTCTTGGTAGGGGGGAGCAGCCTGAGAAGAGCCACAAACTGCATCTTGAGAGGTTCAGACTGCCCTTCACGTAACAAGAATGTCACTCGTAGGGTAGTGCTGTGGTGCAACAGGACACCCAGAGGGATCCCGTGATCAGCCCCTGGCTTTGTGTTCCAAGCAGCAGCCAGCAAGGACAGAGGGACATCAGTAAAGGTGCGGAGATCCTGCAGTGAGAGCGAGGTGGGGAAGCAGGTTGGGTGTCTACAGCCTGCAGAGAAACAGGTGCAGCTTTGGGACAGCTTAGGACAGCCTGCGATGGAGATGACCAAGGGCAATGCCAAGGCTGAAAGTCTCCAAGAGAACTCAGGTCTTTGTCCCCTTTGCTATGGTGAGCATCTCTGCCATTGAGGCCTATGAGAAGATGATGTTTCCTTGCAGCACTGTGGCCTTGCTGCCTCCTCACCTCCAGGGAGCCCAGGAGGTGCCGAATTGTTGTCCTGCACAAGGCATTGCGCACCCCCCCTATCTTCCTTTCCCCACCCAGTCTGACACTGCCCCTAGGAAGAGCCGTGAGCGACATGTGAGGCAAAGGATCACCCTACCACAGGGCTGGCTGTAGGGCTTGGCCATTCTGCTTGATAACACACACCAAGGTTGACTTGGCATCACAGCCACCTGCACATTGCCTTTGCCTGTCTGCAATCAGGGCCTCCAACTTTGTGCTCTAATCAGCCCCTGGGAAGACTTTGTTGGTAATGGCCCTCAGTGGGACCTGTTAACGCTCCAAGAAACTTGGAAACTTGGCTTATGACTTTAATTCTTGAGAAGTCTGTTCAGTCTCAGCATTTGAGGCTCATGGGCTGAGTAGAAAATACACTCAAAGAGTCATTAAAATGAAGAAACCCCGCAGGAGCCATGCCTCTTCCATAATTTTATTCAGCTTTTCAATTATTGTGTGGCTAATTGGGGAGGTTTCAGGAGTGCATTTAACAGAAAATTTCAATGAGTATCAAAAAACTTAAAAAAAAGGATTTCTGCTTTTAAAGCTTTCCTTGTTTTTCAGCTTACAAAATAGAGTGATATCCACATTCTCCAACTGGTACTGATCCAGAGTGTCTCCTAATGAAGTCTGCACATGTAGGAAAAGCACCATCCTTGAGGTCAGACATCCATGGAAAATGCTCTTCCTCACCTCTCCAGCCCTGCCATTTCTCTCATCAGCCACTGGGCACTTAGATCACTCCTGGTAAAATCTAACCTTTTTCCACTCAGGGCTGTAGCTGAACGTTACAGCTCATGTGCACCAATTCCCACCTGCTTTCCTTAGAGAACTAGCTGCAAACAGACACAGAAGGATTTGTCTTAATTGCCATCAAGCTAAAATAAACATTATCGAGTTTCATAAGAAATAAAACACACTCCTCAACTTTATGTCAAGTCCAAGTTGCCTGTAGTGTGGTCTACAGTCTACAAGGAAATGTTTTTGACAAATAGATAGGAAAGGCTGGATAGAAACACAGTGAAGGAGTTTAAGAGACAATGAGACTGCTGAAAGACGAGGCAAGCTTCAGACTCCCAGAAGCTCAGAGCAGCAACTGGAGAGTTGAGAAGTATCTGAATGATAAAGAGCAAGGGGAGGAGGAAGACTGGACAACTATGTAAAGTGCCCATGTGCAGGTCTTTTGATGCAAAGAGGACTTTAGAAATGATCAATTTAATCAGGACATGTGGAAATATGTGAGAGATCACTGAGATTACATCCACAGCCTAATAGAGGAGCAGAAACACAAGGTCAAGGGCAGATCAACATTTCTTCTCCTGAGATTAATACCCTTCCTGAAGATTTCTACTCTTTCATCATAGCAAAACATTGACATTAACATGAGCCAATCATTTGAGCTGATGAAAGTGGGCTCATATCTTTGAAATGTTGAAAACAGTACTTCACCTTTCCAGGCAGAGCTCAGGTGTCCAACCACAAGCACCCAGTGGCACTTGGAGAGGCCCCAATGTCTCTGAGGCACCTGCCTGGGCCTGGCAGCTCTCGCAGGGGACCTGCAGGAGACCGGAGCCCCTGGGAGCTGCAGAGGGAGTCTGGGCAGAGGGGACCAGGGCACATACAGTGACACCAGCCATCCATGACCCTGTGACTGCATCCCATCCCAGCTCTGAAAAATCACTTTCCCAGGGCAATAAGAACACAAAGAAGTTTCAAAAGCTGAAAGGTGAAACAATTTTTTTTTTTTAGCTTTAGATAATTTATCCAATTTCTTTCTTTTTTTCATTTTTCTTGGCAATTTCTAAAGATATCTTTTATAATAAGGCCTACACTATTCAAAATGATATCTTTGTGTCTCGCACAAGTCCAGTGCCCTCAAATCACTCCCTGCCCAGGATCTTCCTTGCCACTCCTCGCTCTTTGCACACAGCGAGACGCACCATGAGATGTTGCACGCTCACAGCTGATAGAGGAAAGCAGGCTGATCAGCTTCAGTGAAAATGCTCTAGTTATCCATGGCCTAATTTGCACCAATCTCAATGTACCTGTGTTACAGTGATGTCTTAAAGGAGTCTCTAAACATGTAGCCAAAACCCCTTTTCATTCCTCGCATGGTCATGAAGTGCGACTCCATTTTAGGCGACAACAGGGATGGGAATTAGCTCACTCGATGCCAGACCCCTTCAGGGCAGATGTCTCTGGCTAACCCAGTTGTCTGGACTTCCCTTTCTAGTCGATGGAAATAGACCTCCCACTGAGAGATCTGGAGATGCTTCTCCAGGCGACCAGCTAATGCTCCAGAAAGGTTCTCATGGTTCCTGGGTCACATTTCCCAGCGTCACACAGGAACACAGCTACACAGGGCATCTCAGGCAGCAGTGGCATCTGTATGTGTCTATAAGAGCTTTTATGTAAAGTTCTTGTCACTGCTGAAATCTATACAAAAAATAGCTCTATGCAAGAACTGAAACAAATCTTTGTTTTCAGAACTTCAAACATTCTTTATCAATTCTAATGAATATTTTCTTTTTTTTGGCTTGGCAGCAACATATGTGTGCACTACAGAAATTATTCTACGTGAGTTCACATGTTTATATATATGTATATATTATTCCTCATGATACACTTCCTGGCAACACTGAATGGAGAAACTGTTCTGAGAAACTACTGTATTCAAATTGACATGTCTCCTCTCTCTTCTTCTGCCTCTCTGTCCTCTCTTCCTCTGCCTAGTCTGTCTTGACAGAGGCCTCATGGCCCCTCTGCCCCCACCAGAGAAGTCTCCTGTTGGATCCTGCCAAGCAGAGCCTGAATGAGCTGAATCACCTACCAGAATGTCACCCAGACTGCTGTGTCCTCTTGTCCTTACTACAAGGTCTCCACTGGCTCATCACCTGCTCCAAGGCAAAGCCCTGTGCACTCCAGCCACCCCTTTGCACAGAGCACACCTGCACCTCCTCGCCACCCCAGCCTGCCTTCCCCAGGAGCCCAGTTTCATGAGGACAAGAAGAGAATCACACCACCTCTCATCCCATCACAGATGATATATGGGCAGGAGGATGGGGAGAGGCAGGCAAAGGGGACATGGCTGCAGTGTTGATTGTGAGGTCACTTCCACTGCAGCTGCCTGATTGGTCCTCAGCAGATGTGCTGGCCAGCAGGCTTTGTGATGTCACCCAGCACCTCAGAGAGTCCACCCAGCAGCAATGACAGCCCTGGGGAGGGGAGGCGATCATGCAGGTGACAGGGACCCATTTGGGTCCTGACTGTGAGGGCACCTCTACTGCAGCCACCACACTAGTCCATGGCCAGCTGGCTGGTAAGCACGGCTCATGGCCACCCTGCTCAGGACTAGCCCTCTGGAGCGGACCTGCCACCAAGCAGTGCACAGCTCCTCACCTAGGTCTCCTCCCAGCCCAGTGTGTTGCCCCTGTAGCCCAGACACACCGTTGACATTATCTGGAGGCTTCCTTTGTCACCTCAACCTTCCCAAAGCAGTGCATGATGTATTATTACCAGCCAGAGGGGTTTTTTAGAGTGTGCTACCAAGAAGGAGTCATCCTGCAGGCTCCAATGTACAGTTTGATGATGGGTGGGTGAGATGAACTGTGCAAGGCCTGCTGGGACAGCCTGGATCACTCCAGAAGGAACTGACCCTCACTGCCAAGAGGGCACCTTTGTCCAAAGTAGCCTGAGATCCACACTTGGGATGTCATCTCACAGGAGCTTCACTTGCAAGGAAGAGTCCATGAGTGAGCTAATACCCAGGCTGTGCCCAAGCTGATCAGGCAGGAGCTTCAGAACCTGCAGGCCTCAACCAGCTCAGTGACACAGTGCAAAACATGCTGAGCTGAGTGGGACACTTGATCTATCAGGTCAAAAATGACTCCCTCAGAGAAGAGGGGAGCATGTGGAAAGGTGGAGAACTTAATTCTGAGGGGATTTGCAAGTTATTTGCATTAAACAGCTTCAGCTTTGCAAGCTGATTCTCAGCTATGACCCCTGAAGTATTTCCTGCCGACTTGCAGGCAAGTGCTTGAGCATCACGACTCACTGTAGTCACTGCACATCTGGGAGAAGTGGTTTTAAAGACCAATTATTTTCTGAAGAAATACTTTGTCTTTGGAAGTTTCCCCTATTTTTCCCACTTTAAAAGCTAATGACTGTGGCACTGCCGCTTGAAAGGGCACCTCTGAGTTCTGCACCATGGCAAGACCATTTCCCTGTTAACTGTGTGGGTGAAAAAAGTCCCACGTGATCTAAACTGCTCTCTGCGGCCTCCTGATGGATGCCAGCCCCTGGATGTCTTGTGTCAGAGCCCAGGGCAGTGGGCAGTGCGCAGGGTGCAGGTTGCAGCACAGAGCCCCGAAGCAGGGAGGCCTTCAGCAGGAAGAGCTCAAGATCCTCTCTATAATTCACTGGATTGGAGGGGGGTTAATCGGATGGTTAAGTAATGGCTAATTGGGGGATACTACTGCATTGTTAGCAAAGAGCTTCTAGGGTCCTGCCACATGAGAAGAAAAGAGTGTCTGCACCAATTAGGTATACGGGCAGTATCCCCCGGTAGCCTTTGCTAATAAGAGAGCGAGGCAACTGCAGTGCCTCTAGCCTAATAATACTTGTGGCTGGACAAATCCCAGAAGTGTTAACTTCAAGAATCTCCAACAAGGAACCATTTCTGAAACACGACCTCTTGTACTCCAAACACTTTAAGCTGCATATTTCTGTGTATTTCACAGTCTGTGTGGGATACCCGGCTTCAGATCATGACAAAAGCAGAGGAAACTCAGGGCCTGAACCTCAGTGCACAGAAGGCAGCAGGCTGCCAGCATCCCTGGCTCTGGCCACCAGGGCAGCCTGGGCCCTGTGAGCCAAGTCACCTCCTCACCTCCAAGGGCTCCCCAGCTCCCCAGCCTGGCAGCACTCCCCACGCACAGCACTGCTCTCTCCAGACACCTCCACCTGTGATGAGCACCAAGACACTGGGGCCACCACCCATCCCCACCACAGGGCATCCCACCTCTGTGACACGCCTGACACCCGCCCCTCGCTTCACAGAGGGTGGCCAGCCAACACGTGCCTCTGCAGCAGGGACATGCAAGGCACAGCACCACACATGGCAGCAGCCAGAGCAACCCCAGGGTCCCAAAACACACACAGACCAACTCTGCAGCCTGTCCATTCTCTTCTATTCCTTCAAGGTCTTCCAACAGGGACTTCCTCTGAACAGTCCCTCACAGCCCTGCACCTGCTCACTTCCCAGCTCCAGCAATCAAGGGACAGAGATATCCTTCAGCTCTTGGAGGAAAGTCTCAGAAGCCCCCTGGTATTTTGATGTGGAAGAATATTCTGCAGCACACAGACACTGGAATCAGAGACTACTACTGTCACTGCTCACACCAGCACTTCACTCATTTAGCAGCATAAAAATTCTAGCTGGACTCCGTCATCCACTGGCAGCAGGCTGTAATCGTATACTTAGCAAGAAGTGCATGGTTAAAGTCCACGTCTGCATTCACCAGTGGACGTCATCCACATTTTAAATGTAGCACTACTAATTCACGATGGCGCAGCGGAATAACATTTATGACAGATGGTGTGGAACATTATTGTCTACTTCTGCTTGATTTACTAGTTGCATCTCTATATAGTGCTGTAGAGCTCTGCAGGTGTCAATCCCTCCTCCCGGCACACTCACCAAACCCAGAAGTGACCTCACCACCAACATCCAAGCCATGGGCCTTCTCCTGGCCTAGCAGCTGCTCAGACAGAAGTGACCTCACAAGTCCATACCCCCACCAGGTGCCTGCTGATGGCCTATGGGCTTCAGACAAGGAAGTTTCCTTGAAAAAACATCCCCTGCCATGAACATGCTGCTGCCCTACCAGGTACTCTGACCCAGGACCCCTCACAATCTGCTCCCACACCCATCTGCCTGCTGCTGGCCTATCAGGGACTCACGCAGAAGTGACCTCATCATCTACACCCAAGCCATGGGCCTCCTGCTGGCCTGGCAGCTACTGACCAAGAGCTGATTTGAAACTGGGGATCTCCTGGCCCAGCTCTCGCAGACAGCCGTGACCTCCCTGCCCACAGCCCGGCCACGCGGCTATTGCCGCCTGCAGCTGCCCCTGCCTCCCCCAAGGCTCAGCCAGCTCCTGAGCAGCCGCCCGGACTCACCCTGGGGCCTCGCAACGCTCATCGGGCAGCGAAACACCCGCTACGGACCAGTTACTGCCCCCAAAGCAGCAGCTCAGGAAAGGCTGGACAAGGGGTCTGCAACCCAGGGCAGGGGCAAAGCTTCCTGCCCCCAAACCCCCCCAGCCGACCCAACCCAGCTGCTCGAGGGCAGCCGGCATGTCTGGCTCGCAGGGCAGCTTCCCCGGGGCCAGGGCGCTTTGTCCCGTGCTCCCGGCCCCACCAGCCCCTGCTGCAGCTCCGGAAGGAAAGCAGCCCCGGGGCAGCACCGCTGCCCCCACCCCGGCGGGAGGGCACCTGCCACCATCAGGACATGCCCGCAGCCCTGCCAGCCCCGCTCGCACCCGCTTTGCTCCTTCCCTGCTTCCAGGGCTGGGTTCTTTCGCATGCTGCAATCCGATTGGCTGAAAGAGCCATCAGTCAAACCCATCCCACCCTCCTCCTCACATCCACCAATAGGAGGCAGCACTGGGGCGTTGCCTGGGCAACATTGCAGCCTCCTGCCCCGGCAACCAGCTCTGCCCTCCTCTCCCCTCTTCTCTCCTCCCCCCCCCACGCAGTGAGGCGCCATGTTGTGGGCGGCAGCGCGGGGTGCAGTGGGGCGTGGCAGGGCCTGGGGGCAGCCTGGCACCCTGTGGCCCGGTCAGTGCGGGGCCCCGGGGCCCGGCTGCTGCCCCGCAGGGTCTGGGCTCTGCCACAGGGGCCCTGCAGGGCTCCTGGCTGCCCTGTGCCCGGGGGCCGTGCCAGGCACAGGGGAGCAGCCCGGGGGCCGGTGGTGGTGCCGGCCCTGGCGCCGGTGCGGGGGCTTTGGGCATGGCAGGGGCGCTGGACCCACAGGCAGTCTCCTCCTGCCCCCGGGCAGGGCAGGGCAGGGCAGGGCCCTCTGGTCCCTGGGGCCCCAACCTCCTGCCTGCAGCAGCCCCGATGCTCGGCAGCCCTCGTGCTGTGCCCAGCAGGGCTGGGCCGTGGCCAGGCAGGGGCTGCTCTCTGCGGGGCTGGGCTGGGCCCCAGCAGGTCACTCCACAGGGCTGAGGAGCCCATGGGGGCACAGGGCAGCGATGGAGAGAGCAGCTCTGGGCCTGCCAATGGCTTGGGGCCTGGAGGAGGGCTGGGGTAGATGGCCCTGATGGACTCACCTTAGCACTGCCCATTGTGGCTTAAAGAATGCTTGGGATCAGCCAGGGCTTATGGAGTGGCACTGGCACCCCGACCTGTTTCCAAGCTGCTCTCCCAAGCATGCTTTCTTCTGGCTGCAGAGGTTTGGCCCCCATTTGCAGGAGGACGGGGCTGTGACCATCTGAAGATGGCATCTCCTTGCCCAAAACATGCTCTGCCAAAATGAAGGCAGAAGAGGATCCATGGGGAAGGAACAGAGGTTCTCCCAAACAAGTAGATTACTAGGATTTATTACGAGGTGAAGGTTCCATTTCCAGCAAGGGCATTTCCAGAAGGCTCTTGAGAGCCCCACGGAACTGCAGGCCACCCCAGGCTCTGGGATGCAGCACCCCTTTCCTGCCAGAGCCAGATCCCAAAGGGGGACCCACTCCCAGGGAAACCTGGCCATGGATTGCCCCCACCCCCACAGGATCCTGGGGCTTAGGGCCAAGCCCCAGGACCCAGGAGTCACATTGCCTGCCACATTGTGCCCCCCATCCAGTCAGGACTCTACAAGGCTCTCTTGGCAGCCCCCACCCTGTGCAGCCACCCCCACAGTCCAGGATCCACTGTCGTTTTTGCAGTTAACAGTATCTGTGTGGCACCTCAGGAAGGAGCTCCCAAAGCCCTTACCCTCAGTGGGGAGCCGCAGGAGCGCTGGGAACAAGGAGCTGTGGTCTGGGCTGATGGTGTTGGTCCAGCAGTCCTCCATCTTGCTTGTCCCCTTGCCCTTGGCTTGCCTGTCCAGATGAGGAGGAAGGATGCTCTTCCGGTCTCATTACACAACACTCTCTGATGTGCTCCTGCTCCTCTGCCTGCTGGTGAGGGGTCCCAGCGTGGCTCCCATCCCCTCTCCTTGCCCCGGAGTGGCTCCAAAGGGCAATGGCAGGCAGCACATGAGCAGTGCCCAGCAATGACCAGGTGTCGCAGGGAAGTGAGGGTACCCCTGTGGCACCGGGGAGACCTCTGTGTGAGGTGGCACATCCCACTGTGAGCTCAGCTCGTGTCATCAGGGGGCTCAGGCGGTCACTGCCATGGAGATGGCACAGCCAGGGAGAGAGCAGAGAGATTTCCCCTCGTGTCCTGGAAAGCAGTCACCTCCCCTCACCCCAGTTATTTTCCAGAACTTGCTGATAAATCCTTCAGGAATGTCTCCAGATGGTGCCAAAGGCTGTGAAATATCTCAAATGGGACACTGGAGAAGTCACCTCTACACCCCTTCACTGTCAGGTCTCTGCCCTGGGCAGACCTGTGCAGGAAGCCGGGCCTTCAGGGCTGTTTTAAGGTTTGTCATTTTTCAAAGCCAGGATCAAAGTCATGTGGGATGAAACAGCACAAAGTGTGGCCATTGGCTGGGATGCTTTGGTGAGCATGAAAACTGGTTTCTGCTGTGGGTTGCTCTTTTGTCAAAGTAAGATGTAGGACAATCTGGGACAGGACAGAGCCTTCCTCCTTTAGGCGCCAAAGTTTTTAGAAGTCCTCGGCAAGGTTTCTCCATCTGTGGTGCTTAAGATAGAGAGAATATGCCAGAGAAGAGCAAACATGCCCTTAACGCACATCATCCAGGGGGCTTTCTCCAGGACCCTGGTCCCTGCCATGGGCCAGCCCAGGTAGCAAATTTGGGGGGGTTTCCCATTTCCCATGAATATTGCCCTGCTTTCTTTTTGACTGTGCCTGGGGAAAGCTGTTTCTCATCTTTGATGTGAGTTGGTCCATGGGCTTTTCTGTGTCACCTCAAGGTAGTGCTTCTCCCTTGGGTACATTCCCTGGCACCCTGGATCCGCTCGAGGACATTGTCTCACTTGGGGGGGTGTGCAGCCCTGGCACCCTGCATCTCCCACAGTTTTCACCCTGGGCATCTCAGGACATGCCCACACACAGCAGTGCTGCTGTCCAGGCTCCAGTGCAGAGCCTGGAAGGTGGTGCAGTGCCTCAGGACCTGCATTTGGGCTCATTCAGAAGTTTGTGAGGTGACCAGCTCCCACCTCTGCAAATCTTGCAGAAGGAAGACTCCATCCCCCTTGAATACTGTCAGAGATGGGGCTTTCCAAGTCACTGCAAAAGGAAGGACTCGTTTACTTCTTTGGGTTGCTTATCCAGCCTGTGACACCCCCTCTGTGAACTGTGAGCCCAGCTGTGCACCCTGAGGTCTCTGCCCTTTCTCTGCCCTGTCTCCTGGGTGGCTACTCAAAATATTCTCTGTGCACCAGGGCCATGGGAAGTGTTGCTTTAGAGAGCTCACTTGAAGCTGTGACATGTTGTGGAGCTGAAGATCTGACAGCGGCTAGTCTGGGATGTGGCCATGCCCCCACACCCCCTCCTGCTCCTGGCCCAAAGCTCCAGGAAGGTGTCTGGGGAGAGCAGTGGGTTTGGTGTGGGTGGGCTGGGTTTCCCTTGACATGCCTGAGTCCTGCCTGGGTTGCTTTTCACACTCAGGAAAATCCCTCTTCTCTAGAGGCTTGCACAGTGTTTTCCAGACCTTTGTACAGAAACGCAGCCTGGTCCAAGATGCCCAAGAGCAGCACAGCCCCTGGCACAGCCCAGGACCCCCAGAAGCCATGTGGCTCTCTCTCATATGTCCACATGTCCTGATTAAATTGACAATTCCCAACATCCCCTTTACAGCACACTATCCAGGCACTGTAACACAGTAACTCTTTCCATCACTCTGTTCATTCCCATACCGAGCTGCTGCTTTCCATTTCCATGAGTTTAAAGCTTGCTTTAAGTCTTTCAGCAGTTTGTTCCTCTGGGCAAGTCCTAAATTCTGTTTCTCTCTGGCATTTCCTATCTATCCAAAACATTTCTAGTCAGGCTGTCTGTTGTGGAAAGTGAACCTCATTGGAGGCAGCTTGGACTTGGCATACAGTTGAGGAGTGTAATTATCTTTAAGGAGTGTAATTATCTATATCTTTTATGTATCAAGCTTTATTTTTTTTCTTGCAATTAAAAAAAAAATCCTTGTGTGTCTATTTGCAGCTAGTTCTGTAAGGCAAGCAGGTGGGAATTGGAACATATGAGATGCAACATTCAGCTACAGACTTCATGGAATAAGGGTAGCTTTTAACCAGAGTGATACAAGTCCCAGGTGGCTGATGAGAGAAATGGCAGGGTTGGGGAGATGGGGAGGAAGGTTGTCCATACAGAGTCTGACCTCTGGGACACTGCTTTTCCTACATGTCCAGGCTTCATAAAGAGACACTCTTTGATAGCAACTGGAGAATGTTGCTGTCACTTATTCTGAAAGCTGGATAATAATGATAATAATAATAATAGTGATAATAATAATAATAGTAATAATAATAATAATACCTTTAAAAGCAGAAATACTTATATATTTTGAAGTTTCCATCTTTCAGCTACACTCCTGAAACTTCTCCAATTAGCCATGCAAGACTTGAAGAAAATTACAGAGAGAGACGTGGTTCATCAGGCCTTTTTGCATTGTAATGAGCCCCATGGTGCATTTGGTGCTGAGTCCATGAACTTCAGCTATTGCAAGGAGATTGAGCAAAACGTTCAAGTCAAAGTCAGAAGCAAATCCCAAACTTTTGCAGAGCGTTAATAGATCCCTCTGAGGGCCATTACCAGCAAAGACTCACTGGGGGCTCATGAGAGCAGAAAATTGTAATCACCGATTACAGGTAGGCAAAGGAAATGTGCAGGTGGCTCTGATACCATGTTAACCCTTGGTGTGTTTTTCAAGCAAAATGGCCAAGCATGGACACTGAGACCCTGGGAAGGGAGATCCTTTCCCCCACGTGTTTTCCCTGGCTCTTCCTGGGGGCAGTATGTGGGTGGGGGTGTGCAGTGTTGATGCAGGACAATGACATGAGACCTGCTGGGCTCCCCAGGGGACAAGGGGACAGTGAGGCCCTGGTGTCTACTCATAGGCCTCAGTGGCAGAGACAACAACCATAGGAGACAAAGACATCAGGTCTGTCGGAGGCTTTCAGCCTGTTTCAGGCAGTTGGCCTTCCTTGCTGCCTGGGCACACTGCTGTCTGACTAACTTGCATACTAACTGGTGTGCAAGTATACTGTGGGAGGAAGTGTCAAAAGCCTTCCTAAAGTCAAGGTACACAGTGCTTTTAACACGGAAGGCCATGAGGTTGGTGAGGCATCATTTCCCCTCAGTAAATCTATGCTGACTGTTCCCTGTCACCTTCTTCTCCTTTGTTTACCTACAAATGGGATCAGAGAAGACTCGGTCCATGACACAGGGACCTTGGGAGGTTTCTTGTCCAACCTCCTGCTCACATGGTGATCAACACTGAATTCAAAACAAGTTTCTTGGGACTTAGTTCAACAGAGTCCTGAAAGCCTCCGAAAACAGAGAGTCCATAACCTCTCTGGACCCTTCTTCAAATGCTTCGTTATCCTCAGTGAATTTCCTTCCTTATATCCAGTTTTGACTGCACTTGTGTCAGCTTATACTTGTTGCCTCTCATTGTGCTGCCAACTCTGCAAAAGCCTGGTTCTTTATTGATGATAACCTTGAATTGGAAAGCTACTATGAGTTCACTCTAAGGCCTCTCCCTCTCCAGGCTGAACAAGGCCTGTTCCCTCAGCGTCTCCTCACAGGGCAAGTGCTCCAATGCCAACCACCTTGGAGGCCTGCCACTGAGCTCACTCCAAGTGCTCAACAGTGTTCTTCTACAGAGGGCCCCCCATGGATGCAGTATCTGTAAGTGCTCTAACGAGTGTTGAGTAGAGGGCAATAATCACTTCTCTTGATCTCCTGGCTGTGCTCTCCTTCAGGCAGCCCAGGATGCTGTGGCCTCCATTCCTGCCAGGGCACGCTGCTGGCTCATGCTTACCTTGCTACCCACAAAGACTCCCACATCCTTTTCTGCACAGCTGTTGCCCAGCTGGGCACTGCTCAGCTGTATCACTGCAGGGTGTTGGTCTACCCCAGGTGCAGGGCCTGGCATTTCTTTTGCTTTTGAATTTCACAAAGTTCCTGACAGTGCATTCCTCCTGCCTGCTGTGGTCCCTCTGAATGGCAGCCCTTGGGCTTATGACTGTTTTCCTGATGAGGTGCCACCTGCAAATGTGATGAGAGGTGTGTCCTCCAGGTCACTGATGAACCTGTTAGACAGGACAGGTCCCAGTATAGAGCCCTCCATCCTCCACTTGTCACTGGCTTCCCCGATAAAGCCAGACCCATTCATAAAAACCCTCTGAGCTCAATCATCCAACCAGCTTTTCACGCATCTGCTTGTCTACCCAGCCTATCATAATGCCTTATTTGTATCCAAGAATATAGTGTGAGACAGTGTCAAACACCTTGCTAAAGTCATGGCAAATGACATCCACTACTCTCCTCTCCTCCACAAGTGCAGGTCTTCTATCACAGCAGGCAACCAGGTTGCTGAGGAATGATTTGTCTTCAGTAAATCCATGCTGACTGTTCCCTGGCACATTCTTCTCCCTCATGTGCCCAGAAATGTGATGCGGGAGGATTCACTCCATGAAACACTCCTCACTCAAGTGAGGCTGAACGGCCTGCAGCTTCTTGGGGTGTCCTTGTGGCCTTTATGAAGACAGGCAAAAAATATTCCTTTTCCTGCTCGTTGGGACCTCCCTTCATCTCCACAACCTTTCAAAGATGATAGAGACTGGCCTTGTGGCAATAGCAGCCAGTCCTCTCAAAGTCCTCAGATGCAGCCCATCCGGTCCCATAGATTTGTGTGGGTTGAGTTCTTGCAAATCATCTCTCACTGAACTCTCATCCACCTTTGGTTGATTTTTTTTTATTTCCTCTGGAGTCCTGACTCTGGGCACAACAGCTCAGGAGACCTTGTTGGTGAAGACTGAAGACAAGAAGGCCCTGAGCTCCTCAGACCTACCTGCATCTCCTGTTACTAGATTCCCTGCCCAACCGAGCAGTGAGCCAACATTTTCCTTTCTATTCTTCTACTGTAACTGAACCCGTAGCAGCTCTTCTTCATGCTCTTGATGTTCCCTGCAATTGTCAGTCCTTTGGCTTCCCTAACACTATCGCTGCTTTGCTGGACAATATTTTTGAATTGCTCCATTGCAGCGTCTCCCTCCTTCTGCTTCCTGCAGGCTGTCTTATTGCCCGGGGGCTGAGGTATGAGTTCCCAGAGTAGCCAAGCCGATCTCCTGAGATGTTTGTTAGTTTTACTGTGTATTGGGATGGACTATCCCTGCGCGTGGCAGATGCTGTCCTTAAAGACCTGATGGCTTTGCTGAGCTCCTGGGCCCTTCAGAGCTGCCTCCCTTGGGATCCCCCACCAGTGCCCTGAATAGGCCCAGGTCTACTCCTCTGAAGCCCAAGGTCTGCGCTCTGCTGCTGTCCTTCCTCACTCTGGTCAGGATCTGGAAGTCTACTTTTTCATGGTCACCATAGGCAAGGCAGACACTGACTATCCTATCCCTGATCAGTTCCTCCCTGTTGCAAATTTCCAGACACAAGGAAGCATCACAAATATTGCCTGTTGTGCAGCTGTGCTAAGAAGTTGTCCCCGATGCCCTCCAGAAACTTCCTGGCCTGCTTGCACTCTGCTGTTTCCTCTTCCAGTTCATGTCTGGGACATTAAAATCACCACCACCACCATAAGAACCAGTGCCCATGATCCACAGACTTGTTCACATTGCTTAAAGGAGACTGCAGCCAAGCACTCACCCAAAGCCTTGCTTCTTCCATGGAAGAGCTCCACACATCCGTGCTGCCCCTTCACACAAAGGGCATTCCCCCTCGTCATTGTCCCTGACAGTCTCTCCTGAAGAGCTTGTACCCTACCAGCACAGCCCTCCAGTCATGTGGGTGATCCCACCACAAATCAGTTCTTCCAATGATGTTGCAGTCCTGTGACAGCTTGTGCTCCTGGCTGTGCCCCAGGCTGCAGGCATTTGCATCTGTTTGGGCTCCAGAGCCTCAGCTGTGGCAGAGAGAACAGATTGGTCATGGTGAGACCTGTTATCAACAGCCAAGGACACCATGTGTGCAATGGTCCCACTTCAGAGCAGACACATGCTGGCACAGATAATGGGGCAATGTAATGGTGAAAGGAGGTTCCCACTAAGAGAGCAAATCCTGCAATGCCCAAGGCCAAGGAGCAACAGAGCTGGGCTGTGCAGGAATGCCAGGAGAGGGGTTTGCTGCCAGAGTTGACTCTGCAGCACCGTGGGGCCTGTGACAGAGGTGAACTGATCTCCAGACAGGACAAGGTGCCAGTGAAGAAAGTCCCTGGACCTGAACAGCCTGTGATCCAGCCACCCTGAGGCCATCATTAGCCCATTCCCTGTTCATAACATCCAGGGGTGAGAAGAGGTTCAGGAGGAGGAGAGCAAGAGGGTTTGAGAGTGCAGAGAGTAGAGCAGAGAGACCTTGGTGTGATGTGCCTCCCATTTATGCAGCACACTTGAATGTAGCTGAGATGGACTTTGCCTAAAGGCAATGGTGGGATCCAGTTGTTTGGGCACAGGTAGGAAACCTGAGAGGCCCTGGGGCATTTGCCCAGCACCACTTCTAAGGGGCATGGTTTTCCTGCAGGTGCCATGCTCTGTGCTAGAGACGTGGTTGTGCTACACAACCCAGGCATCTGACGTGGTCCCTGCCTGTGGCCTGTCTTTATGTCATTAAATCATGTGTCCACACTGAATTCTGTTAGCTTTTTGGGCTGTAGAGGTCTGCCTGTGTCTCTGCTTCATAGTGAGTGGAGCTCTAGTAGTAGCAATAGGCATCTGGTGTCATTACAGATGGCCAAGGAAATTCCCCACCTGGCCCCCACCTGATGCTCTGGAAGGATGTAGGTCTCCCAGTTGCTCCACCAGAGCAAGCAGACACTGGCACATGCCTTCAGCCACCTCTGTCTCTTCAGCTGTCCCCAGGTATTTGTGTGTGGGCAACTGACTCCCACCCTCCATCTCCAGTGATTACAATGGTAGCTTAGACATGGAGCTTGCTTGTAGACACCTCTGTTGTGCTCACTTCAGCTTGGGCAAGGGGAATCCCACCTCCAGTGTGTTTGTGGAGTTCATGGGAGGGATATGAATCCCACTGCAGCTCAGGGGCTTCTAACCTGGTGTAAGATGCTTCAATGGACTCATCAGAATCAATATCTGAACCATGTTTCGGTGAGCTCCCTTCTTGTCCCCGTGTAGGTGTCCTGCCTAGTTAAGAGATGGGAATAGGGACATCCACAGTGGGACGTTTCCACCTCTTGCAGATAACCATCCTCTGATGAAACAAAGTGCAATGCTGGAATCAGTCTTCCTTCAGTGCTTAGAGAGGGACCATCGGTGATTATTTTAGTCTACTTCACCTTTCCCAGGAGGAGGGAGCACAAGGGACAGAGAAATTCACGCCTTCAGCTGGGCCTCTGCTCCTGGGATGGAGGGAGCTCATGGCAACCTGGCAGCACTGCCCAGAGACAGCTGTGTGCAGGAGCAGCTCCTCTGCAAAGAGCAGCAGGGCTGTGGGCACTGCCTGCTGCTGCTGACATGAGATGAGGCAGTTGCACATCTCTGACAAGGCAGAGAGAAGTGGAAGGCAGTGTGGAGTGGGAGGACAGAGGAGAGCTCACTGTGGGAGAAATCTTCACAGCCCTTTGCACGGTAAGTCTCTGACTGGAGAGCAGTACTACTGAGGTTCCTGGAGGGGACTTCTGAACCCATCCCATCCCATCCCATGACTGATAGGCTTTTTAAGAATTGCTCTCCCAGTTCTTCTAGTGCATAGGAGGAGATGCTTTAGAGCAGGGATTCCCTGCCACACAATCAGAGGGACAGGATATGCTGCTCCCTTCTGCCAGGGGCAGCTGCATGGGGGTGAAGCCTGGGTGTGCCCTCAGGTCTGTGCAGGGCTGTAATCCAGAGAAGTTCAGCGCAGTGATTCTGCCACCTGTGAGGGTCAGCACTCAGCCTGCCCAGGGAGCTCCCTACACTGCTGCAGGACAAAGCTTTGGGTGAAAGGAGTGACCACCAGCAGGGCAGGTTCATTCTCCTACCAAGAGTGTGCTGTGTGGATCAAGGCTGCTCACAACTCTAGCTCATGCACAGGAGATGTTCGAGAAGTCTTTTCAAGAGGAATATCAAGAGAAGGGTTACTTGAAAGAGAAGGAGCTTTCCTTCGGGTGTCCGTGCTTTCAGTTTTGTCCCTAATTTTGGCAGAGAGAAAAAAAGAAAGAGTTTTCTGGTTTGACAAGGAACTAGGACTCACAAACCTTCACTCTGAGAGATTAATAGGTCTGTGAGAAATCTCATCTAGCCGCTTTATTCTCACCTTAGCCTACACACAGCATTAGCATCACTTTTGGGGCCTCATAGGAGTTTATCTGACCTGCTGCTTAGGACCTGCATGCACAGAGATGCCCCTGGCAAGTGCCCTGTCCTGGGGGGCTTCTGTAGGGCAGAACTGAGCACAGAGAGAGTGGGAAGGGGTCTGGGAGCACTGACCAGGAAAAGATGTTGGGACAAAGAAAGAGCTGCCAGCAGGGACAGCTCCAGGCAGCAGAGATGGGCAGGGAATGAGAGGGAACTGCTAACAGAATCATCATGGGAGAATGGATTTAGGCAAGTCATGGTCAGTACTTTTGATGCTGACATCTTCCTCAGAGCAAGTCCCCCATGTCTCCTCTCCCACCCAGCCTAGCCTCTGCCCTGAAAGATATGGAGTCTAGGGCATGAGCCATCTCCTCTGCAGCCAGACCTCTGGCAGAGGAGAAGGGTCCCTCTCTTTCCATGGGCCCATTTCATGCTGCCTGACAAAGCAGCTGAGAGTGACTGCCCTGCAATGCTGCCACCTGCAAGGTGGCATGCCCAGCTGGGTAAGGCTTTCCTGAGTTCCCGTCTGTCTCTCTTTTTCCTTGCCTCCTTCAGCAGCAGGATCATGGGGTTGCTCCTTCTTTCTCCTCATGTCCACACCGTTCCTGTTCTTGCTCTCAGGCCTCAGGGGTGGGATTGAGACATCAATGCTGCAAGTTGTGCAACAGAGTGGAAATGAGGTTTCCCCAGCCCCCTTCTGACCTGTGGAGCTCTGCAGTTGGGAAATGAGCTGACTCTCCCTTAAGGAGAGCCTATCTTCAGTCCTGATGGTCCTTTGACTGTTTCCCTGTTGGGTCCTGCTGGGCTGCGAGCTGCCCTCTAGAAAGGCACAGCTGTCTCACAGCCTTTCTGTGATATCTGAGAGAGAAATGAGGAAGGTGCAGAGATGCTGAGAGTATGGAGATGGTGGTGGGAGGCTGTATATGGGCATCTGAAAAGAGCCCTGTGTGTCCTTGGCTAGAAGAGGAGTGTGGAGACCTCCCTCTGGTGCCTGGAGAAAGGCAGAGAAGGTTGGAGATCTGCACTTTGAAACTGGATTCGTCTGCTCTCAGCAGGGGCTGGTTTCTTTCTAGGGCAACATATGAGTGTGGCTCATGCTCCAGCTCAAAGAGATGCGAGCACAGGACAGCTGGGAATAGGACTAATAGACAGACTAGCTGTCCTCACTCTGTACTAAGGGACGGTGAATCCATTTTTCTCAGGACTCAGTAGAAATGCCAAGGATTTCTACCTTCGAGGAACACTTCCCAGGGGTGACAAAGACATGCAAAAGAAAATGAACAAGACTAAAAAATGCCTAAAACTTCTTTTTTCCCAAACCTCATCCTTTACAATTGGGAGTGCAGACATTGAAAAGCCCTTCTACATGCAGAGTGGATTTCCCCTGACAGAAATTGTCCCCTGTTCCCACTTCTGTCCAGCAAGACGGGCTCCTCTGGAGCCCACGGGCAGAGGCCCCTGCTCCTCACAGCAGCACATTCAGCTAGTGCAAAGTGGAGCTCAAGCAAGGGAGCTGCACAAAGATCCTCTCACTAAAGAGAGAGGCAATGTGGGGGGTTGTATGAGAAATGCAACATTTGGGGGCTATTTTTGCTTGAAAATTCCTTCCTAACTTCTGAATGTCTTTTCTTCTTTGGACAGTCCCCCATGCCCAGAGATAGCAGAATGCTCAACAGCAGCTCCCTCAATGAGTTCCTCCTCCTGCCATTCGCCGACACACACGAACTGCAGCTCTTGCACTTCTCGCTCTTCCTGGGCATCTACCTGGCTGCCCTCCTGGGCAACGGCCTCACCATCACAGCCATAGCCTGCAACCACCGCCTCCACACCCCCATGTACTTCTTCCTCCTCAACCTCTCCCTCCTTGACCTTGGCTACATCTCCACTATTGTCCCCAAATCCATGGCCAATTCCCTGTGGGACACCAGGGCCATTTCCTACGCAGGATGTGCTGCTCAAGTCTTCCTGTTTGTCTTCTTGTTAGGAGGAGAGTATTCTCTTCTTACAGTCATGGCGTATGACCGCTTTGTGGCCATCTGCAGACCCCTGCACTATGGGACCCCCATGGGCAGCAGAGCTTGTGTCAAAATGGCAGCAGCTGCCTGGGCCAGTGGTTTTCTCAATGCTCTCCTGCACACTGCTAACACATTTTCAATACCACTCTGCCAAGGCAATGCTGTGGAACAGTTCTTCTGCGAAATCCCCCAGATCATCAAGCTCTCCTGCTCAGACTCCTACCTCAGGGAGGTTGGGGTTATTGTGGTTAGTGGCTGTTTAGGCTTTGGGTGTTTCATTTTCATTGTGGTGTCCTACGTGCAGATCTTCACAGTCGTGCTGAGGATCCCCTCTGAGCAGGGCCGGCACAAAGCCTTTTCCATGTGCCTCCCGCACCTGGTCGTGGTCTCCCTGTTTGTTAGCACCTCATTGTTTTCCTACCTGAAGCCCCCCTCCATCTCCTCCCCATCTCTGGATCTGGTGGTGGCTGTTCTGTACACAGCAATGCCGCCAACACTGAACCCCCTCATCTACAGCATGAGAAACAGGGAGCTCAAGGATGCCCTGAAGAAACTGGTTCAATGTGTACGATGTCAACGCCAATAACAATCCTTTGTGTGTCCACTCATCGTTTGCAGTGATTGTGGCATCAAGGCTCTGTGTTACTCTTTTTTTTTTTTTTTTCCTTACTTTTCTCTGGTGCATTCTTGTAAAAAGAAAAAAAACGTTTTGGTTCATACCACTTATCCTCAGGAATCTCTCATTTGAATCTGACCCAGAGATCATGTTGAAGCAGGAAGCCAGGCTCCCCTCTTCATCAGCAGAGAAGGGGGAACCTCAGAGCCTGCTAGTCTGAGCTCCCTCGGATGCCCCCCATGCAATGAGGAGAATTTCCTTTTGCAGTGTCTCTTTTGGTCCTGACAGCAAAGGACCTCAAGGGGACAGTCAGGCTCAGACGAGTATAGATTGGATGAGACCATGGGTCCCGTGTCCTTTAGGAGAGCTCAGCTCGTCTGGCAACACTCAGGGTGTGATCTCACACCCCAGCCCTGTGAGGGTGGCAGCCAGCTGTCACCATGGCCTAGTCTCTTCCCTCTCCAGTGCTCCAATGCTCAGAGTGGAATGGGAGGGGAGGTCAGGAGAGTCTAGATGCAGCTTGTAGGGACAGACCTCTGCTCCTCAGGACTGTCCTCCCACTGCCACAGCAGGCATTTCCTGGCTGCAGCCTTCGAGTGGGGGCTGCAGCTTTCTTGGGGACACGTCCACAAACAGCAGCAGGAGTTTCTCTTTTCATGGTTTCTTCTCATTTCCACATTGTGTTCTAATGTGTGAATATCACCTGTCAGTGACCAGTGGAGATGGGAAATGGTGTCTGAATTGCCTGCCCAGAACTGTCCCACAGGTGACAGTGCTGATGAGAGATGCCCATCCTTCTGGAGGGGAATCTGAGCCCCCAGGAGAGCTCAGGGGATCTCCAGGAACAGTGTGTGCCTGGGGGGGTGGGCAGTGAGTGGAGCCTCACAAAGTGAGGGACAGTCCATGGTGGATTAACCAGAAGGTAAAGCACTAAATCCAGGTATGCAGGGGGAAACAAGGGCTCTGCAATTGCAGAAGAGGCAGTGGGGACCCAGGAGTCCCAGGGAAGGGGCAGTGGAGAGTGATTCCCACGCCCTCAGTGAAACACCACAGGCTGGAGCTAGTGCCCACCCAAACACATCTCCTGCCATTGCCAACGCCCTGGGGTCACTCTGAGCACTGCCCATGAGCACAGAGAGGTGCCAGCAGTATCAGCAGTGGTGATCCCTGACTGGCTGGGTCTGCTTCCCGCTCTGAACACCACAGCCAGTGTGGAGTCACCCCATGGCCCCACAGCTGCTCACTCTGCAGAGCAGCACCTCTAGCCCAGTGCCCTGCAGGGAGCACAGGGCAAGGGTTCATGAATGGCCAGGCCAGCACAGACACACTGACCGGGGGAAAGGCTCTCTGGGGAGCAGGGATGTCCCAGGAGAAAAGCAGGGCAGCATTCAGAGAGAGGAAACGAGGAGGAGAAGCAGGTTTCTCTGTGCACCAGCTCGGGGCAGGCTGCTCTGTCCCTGGGGCAGCAGGAGCTGCCGGAGGGGCTGCAGGGCCAGGGCTCTTGTGCTGTGCTGGGCAGCGGGGTGGGCATGGAGGGGCTGCAGGCAGACAGGGAGGGGGATCTGCTGGGCATAAGAACAGGGGAGACAGAGAGTGACCAGCCTCACTGCGAGGCCTTGTCTCCTTGCCAGGGAGCTGCTGCCCTTGTCCTTGTGCCTGGCCTGAATGATGCTGTGGACATGGCTGTTCCTGGCCCTGCGCTTCTTGGGTCCTAACCTGACCCTGTCCCCGTCCTGCTGACCTGAGTCCCTGTCTCGGCTTTGGACCTGCCTCTGACTACAGTTCAGGAAAGCCTTGGCAAGGGAAGCTGGGATCCAAGGAGATGCCAAAGAAGGCTGTAAATACAAAAGATGAGGGAAGCCAGGGCTGAGGGTGCCAGCAAGGCAGGCAGGCAGGGCAGGGTCCCACTGATGAGAGGTGCCATCCCACAGTGCCTGGACAAGAGGAGCAGAGCAATTTTGGGGATGGTAACTGGGGTCAGGCACAGTCCAGCGATGGCCAAACAAGACTGCAGGGCTCCAACCAGCCCCGCTTTGCACAGGAGATTGGACTGGAGACCTCCAGAGGTCCCTTCCCACCAAAACGCCTCTGAGATTGCATGAATTCTTGCTCCTTGGCCTCTGCTCTAGCACGGCTGGCAGGGGGTGGAGAGCCCCTGGGGCAGAGCAGAACAAGCTCGGCTGGGAGAGCATCGGGAGGGGGAGTGGGGGGGAAGATCCAGAAGTCCCTATCTCAGCCCTGGGCTTTGGAAAACTCCCTCATGCACCCCGAGAGGCTCCATCTGCCTCTTTCACCCTCCCTGTGCTCCCCTTCAGTCGACCAAAGTGAAGTCCAGCATCACCTGGGGACTCTCTTCCCCATGGGGAGGGGAAGGAGGTCCTTCACCAGCCCCATGCTGCCTTTTCCACCCCTGGCCTTTGCAGCTACCTGGGCCTGGGTCCACTTGCCTTCCTCACAGTCATGGCTCCCCTGAAGCCCATGAAGATGCCGGTGCTCCTACCCTCGAGTCGGCATCCACCCCGAACCCGGAGCCTGACCGGCCACAAAGGCATCGCCCATCCAGTGCCCTGGCCATACCGCCAAGGGCAGGCGTCTTTCCCCAATTTCTCTGCTCCTCCCCTGCTCCCGGCACTGCTGCTGCTGTGCCCATGTCAAATCCTTCTGCCACGAGACTGCTCCAGGCCCAAGGCAGCTCCAACTCCCTCCAGGGCTGCACTGGAGCCTTTCAGGAGCAGGCTGAGGTGGGGCTGGCACTGCCAGGGTGGGTCAGGAGAGGGCAGCTCCCCTCTGCCACGCTGCAGCTGGGGCTGGGGCTGGGGTTGGGCACAGCTTTTCCCTGGGGATCTCCCTGAGGAGCTGCTCTGGGGGATCCTCCACCTCTGCCCTGGCAGCAGCACCAGCGCTCAGGGTGCCGGGGTGGAAGTGCACAGAGGGTGGAAGGGGCATGGGCTGCCCAGGGGGAGCATTGACACCTTGTCTGTGCACACAGGGATGGAGTGAGGAAAGCCAGAGCTCAGCTGGAGCTGGCATCACAGACCTCGGACATGGAAACTGCTGGGGTATTATTAAATGACTCCTAAATGATCCTCCAGAGTCTGGGAGGTCTGAGCACCCAGCCCCTGCCCAGTCCCGGCTGAGCCCCACATGGGGGTCAGCAGACAGCCATGCTGCAGGATCTGCCAGGCTCTGGTGCAGAAGAGAGGCCATGCAGGGCTGGCCTCTTCCCCTCCATCGGGGGACATCTCCATGTAACAGGTTCAATCTCAGGTCAGGTGGGGTTTCCCCCAAATACCCCTTGCAGGCGGGGAAGCCCCAAAGGGCAAGCCTGACTCAAAAGGTGGGGGATGGCAGACAGCTGAGACTGTTGGAGCCTGACCATCTCCTCCATGGTCACCAGTAACTGTGACATCAGAGACTGTGACATCACAATTGGGCAACCAGGTGAGCACATGAGGCAGGGCAGCACAGGCACACCTGCCTTGGAGGCCAATGGGCACCAACGTGCTTTTCTTTGCTCTAGCAGGGGTGATGACCTGAGGGACTGCTTCAAAGCAGTTTCCTAATAGAACAAGGAAACCTGCTTTTCTGTCTCACCCAAGGCTGGAGCTGGTCATTTCTGCTTTTGGCGGACAGATGAATGAATTTTTTGCCTTAAACATTTCTTGGTGCATGGGGTGCAGGCAGGCCATAAGCCCGAATAAGCCATCTGTCCCTGGCGGAAACAGGACTGGGCTGCTGCGACCCCCAAGATGGTCTCCCTGCGACCACCCAGAACACACCGAGCCTGCACTGAACGAGACCACAATCGGGCAGAGACTTTGGGATCCGTTTTTAGCACAACTTCTATAAAACTTGCTTGGCATGAGTGGCTAAATTTGCTGAAGCCTTAGGCAGCACTCCCTAGTTCGGTAAGAAAGGGCCCCAGAGCTGGTGCAGGCGGGAACGATAAGGGAGTTACCAGCAACTTGCATTCCTGTGCACTGCTGAAACAGTGCTAATTGCTGGAGTTACCACCTCTTTGTCAAGACCTTGAGAGATGATGGTGGGACCCGAGGAAGGAAGACACACCTGTCTGCAGAAACTGCAACAGAAAAGATAAGGGAGAAAAGAAACAGCCTGCCTAGGAACAACGATGAGATCCAATAAGGAGCAGGAGACCCCAGATTCAAAAATTACTATTGGTCTGAACTACCACGTGGGGGGGTGGGAAACTTAGTTTGAAAAAGCTATAATTGCCCAGGGATCTCTTTGTTCAGGGTCCCTCTTCGGAGGTACCCAACTCGAGCTGTAACCACTGCACGCGTGTCATTCCGAGCTAACCTAGGGTCGGACCCAACTTGAGTTGTAATTACTGCACGCGCACCACCAAAACTTACACCCAGGGTGAAGAGGACCCACCTACCACCAGATGGAAGCCCCCCCCACCGCCGAGACTTCCAAAGGAAGAGGACCAACAGGACGCCGCTGGATCCACAGGTGGTGATATCTTTCTCTCTCTCTCTCTTTCCCCCTCTCTTCTGTTGAATGTTGGTAAGATCTGTTTTTGTCTAGCTAGTTGCAGTATTCGCCATTGAATTATCCTATTTGACAACATGCCTTATCTTTGTGTTAATAAATCTTAAAACCGGTTGGCTGGTGTCGTTTCACCTTAATTCAGTCCAAGGGCATCACGAACTTGGTCGTTCGGCCCCAAGGGGAGGGAGGTCGTCCTGAACGACTCCTTTCGGGCCGCGACACTGCTGAATATCATGACCTCTGGCCACCAGCAGTCCTGCTCTCAGATCATCTGGGGCTGGAGAGGGCTCCTCTGGTTTCTCTCTCAAGGAGAAGGATGGACTGCATTTTGTGTCTTTTCTGCTGGTGGAGGCAGTGGGTTCCTAGAATGTGTCCTGGCTCCTAGAGCTCTCCCCTGGACACACTGGCCAGCGTGCTCATTGCTGTGGCTTTACTGACTGTTGGTCATCCTCTCCCTCTGGTCGTTCCCAGTGGAACCATCTCCTTACCAGGTTTGCCAGGCTGTCAGCAAAGATGCTTCTGCCCTGCTTGTTCAGGCTGACCCTATCTCTTCTGAGCAAAGAGGGCCCCATGGTCGTAAAAACCAAAGTCCTGTTGCTGACACCAGCTGTGCAACAGTTGTTGGCCCACAGGATCTGTCCCCACCTCCTCAAGTCCTTTGCCATCACCAGCACCCAATATTGAATTGCCACAAGACATGCAGACACCCATGCAACTCGTAATTCCAGAGATGCCAAGGTAGATGCTATGGCAGCTGTTAGTGTGATTATTGCTGCAGAGTTAGCAGGTTGGATTCACCACAAAAGTGGCCATCTGGGTGGAGATAGGGCCACCCAATGGACTAGTGTTCGAGGTCTTCACACCACCATCATGGCATAAAAAGGGACAAGACAGCATTGCCCCCGTTGTACCCACTTAGCTCCATGGTGGTTGCAGACCGAAAAGCTGTATATTTGCAGAGGACAAAAGCCTGGGGAGGTGTGGCAAATTGATGTCCCCTACTGGAGAGCCACTGGCACAAATATGTCCTGACCACTGTAGATTCCTGCTCCAGTTTACTGTACGCCCACTCTTGTGCCACAGCTACCCAGGCTCACATCATTAAGGCATTAGAAGACTTGACTGAGTTTTATAGTTCCTTGGTGGAAATCCAAAGTGATCAGGGCTCTCATTTTACAGGGAGTGGCATTTGAAATTGGGCTGGAGAGAGAAGAATAACCTGGATTTATCACAGCTTACCATCCACAAGGGGTGGGATTGACAGAACACATGAATGGGCTGCTCAAAGAGCAGCTGTGTGATTTATCTCCTACTGGTACCCTCACAGGTTGGAGTAAAGACATTCGTCAGGCCAGTGCCTGCCTCAGTGACTGCCCTCTGCATGGCTCTACCCCATGTGCGCGTTTCAAAGGGGACTCCATCGAGCGGCCGCGTGTGCTTAGAGTGCAGTGGCTGCACCGCCAAGCCTGCTTCCCCATGTGAACCAGGCCCGGGAGTGCAGGGTTGGATCTGTGATGGCCACACAAAGAAACAACCCTAGAACCAGATAGCCATCATCTTGTGAGTAGGGGTTGGCCATTGCCATACCTCAAGGGTATTATGATTGCATGGTGCCCTGTACTAGTTTAGCTCTCTGGGGAGTAGACATCATTGCGGGAGTCATTGACTCAAACTATCTTGAGGAGGTGAAAGTTGTGATCCATTACACCAGATCCCAACCCCCGTGATGTACACATAGAGACCAAATAGCCCAGCTGATATGTGACCGGATAGGTGTCCCCTCTATCCAGGAAGTAGATTCCCTGAGGCCCACCCAGCAACTGGGCGGTTTTGAGTCTACAGGGCGGTTTTGAGTCTACAGGGAGTGCTGTGTGCATGATGTGACTAAACGCAAACATTTGGAAGGGGAAATTATTGCTGAAGGGGAAATTATTGCTGAAGAGCAGGAGATACCCACCTGGTACTAATCAAAGGGGAGAGTGTCCTAGTCTATAGTCTGCCTAGGAGGCTCTCACCTGGAGAACCATGACCTGATGAATATGCCGAGCAGAGGCACAATGTTGCTGCTCTCCATCCCAGCCCTGTACACTGACAGTAGTTGTGGCACTGAAGAAACTGCAGTAAGTGGATCAAACCTGACGTGCACAAGATAATGAGCCTACTTCAAGTACAACATGGTGTAAAATCCAAAGAATCAGCGTCGGACAACCCCTGGCAGTGACTGTCATCATGACTGTTGAATTTAGGACTATGGACAAAACACAATATACTCCCGGTCTTCTGGGTGGATTGATTTTGCATGCATGTATGTTATAATTTACTATATATTTACAATCATTTAGTTGCTTGTATACCTTAACAGTTAGTTAAGCCAATGCATGTCCGAACTGTGTCTGCCCACTGGTGGCACCAATACTACGTCTCTGTCATGGGGTGGAGTGTAGCAAGAACACCTGTAGAAGACCTGGTGAGGAGTCAGGGGACTGGCAGAGCACGTAATTGCAGCCCCAGAGCGTGCTCTCTTCACACCGACCGAAACCCATCAAGGCTGGACATGCACATTCTGTTTTATCAACAATGTCTTGCTGCTTCGCAGGCAGTAGCCACTCAAGCCTAGCACAGTCAATATAAGGAAATAGTTCTAGTAGCTAATAGGGGCCCTTAGGATACACGGAGTGAGTCCCGCCTAGGTGTCCGACCTGGGCATCCAGCAGCCTCCAATCAATGATCCCTCCGTGTGGTTCTTGGGGCTCCCTGCACAGTTTGGAGTGTAAATCCTTCATTAAAGCTCCTCTGTTTAACCCCTCATGAACCTTGAGTGTCTCTCTGCACCGGTATCCAACCCTCCCTTTCCTGTCTTGTGGTCACATATAGCCAGTTGATCTACTCAAGTGATATAGACATTTATCTAAAACCAGGACCACCCTCCAGTCCCCATTGTGTTGAGATAAATTCAGCTTTCTTTGCAGTGCTGTGGTCAATCATGGTGATGCTAGGGGCCCGCTGTTCGTAACTCTGTACCCTTTCACTGAAGCCACTGAGACAGGGTTTTCCAGAGACTCCATGGCAGCATTTTTTTCTTCTCATGTTTTTTTCTGTTGTTCTCATGGCCTTGCACCTGCAAACATTAACATACAAGGAACATGACAAGCCTTGGCCAACCTGCAAAACAGTGCTGAGGCCTTCACAGCCCCCGAGCATTGTTTTTCCTAACACAGTTTTAAAAGAAGGCGGCAACGGAATAATAAGCATGCTGTTCCCAGCATCCCAAGACTTCTGTGGCTGGGTCACTGAAGCAAGGAATTCTGAAATGACTGCACGTTGAGCTGTTTCAATGTGAAGTGAGTTCTCAGCACCCCAAAATCAAGACCTACAGCCTCTAACAGAACAAGTTAATCCCTCCTGAGATGATTGTGCTGGCCACCAGAATTATTCACTCCAGCTTATCTGGCATCCTGCAAGAGTACAGCTTTGAAACCTTGGCATATACAGATGCCAAAAGGGCAATCATCAGCAGAGAGTTTGAGTGCCATGGTCAGGAGAGAATATATCTATCACCAGGATGAAGGGTCACTGGGAGAAACATTATCTTCAGTCACATATATCCCCCTGCAGATGGAGACAACTGCCAAAGACTTCTACAGGAGACCAAAATAACTAGCACTGCAGTGAGCTACAAATCCCCCATGGCTTCGCAGAAGATGTAAGTCCTAGACTTCTATCTCCGTTTCCCCACACACACCCTCCAATACCTCTTTCTCTGCAGAATTTCTCTTCATCTGCATGAAGGCTGTGAGCACTGTGCTGAAAGGGCTCCCTCGAGCATGTGCACCAGCTCCCCATGACAAGGAGTGGCTGAGTGCAGACAGCGATGCTGTTACTCAAAATGCTGTGCACTTGGTCTGGGCAAAGCTTTTGGCACAGTTTCCATCACAGCCATCAGTGCAGCAATGTATAAAAAGTAGGTGTGTGGCTCTCTCTAAGGCCATAAGCAGAGTCGTGCTTTGAAGGGGCTTGCTGGAGACTGGCTACAGACCTGTGTACGTGGAGAATCATTGCCTCAGACCTGGACAACATGGCAGAGGAAGTGCTCTGAGACCTTGCTAAGCCTTCCAGACTCCAAACCTTCACAACCAGATAGCAGTGACCTCTCTTTCTTCCTCACTGAAACATACGCGGCCAAACTTGTAGCTACATTTTAGTCCCTATTTGCCCATCAGCAAGCTTCCCTCCAGATTTGCACATCTTGTTGGCTATAGTAGCGCAGTCTTTTCACATGTCAGAGATCTTCCCCTCATTCACTTGCTGTCATGCCAGCAATTGCTTTTTTCCCCTTGGGCAACCTGCTGTCTACTCCATGATACACAGCTTATGGAGGAGGGCCTACATAACTTGGATTTTCAGCAGTGTTTAACAAAATGGAGAAAGTAGCCTTTGCAACTCTCAAATCCCAATGCTTAGGGAAGGCTTCTTGGTTTCATGGGTGAATAGCTCAAGAAGTCTATGAAGCGTACTCAGGCTGGGGATTTCCATGCATATGACACCCTGGGTGATTAGTGTTAGGTCCTTATTTATTCATTTAGTTATTTCTTCAGAAGCAGACTAACAACAAAGGGGCCAGCACAGCCTTTGGCATTATATGCCAGGGAGGTTTAACCTTGAAACTTTGTGTTCATAAACAGCCACAGAAAGTCCATGAGACTCATAACCCTTTTTAAGTCCCATTCTCACTGAGGTTTCCTTTCTACTCCTTCTTCATCCCACGCTACTTCCAGTGCTAACTCCAGGAAAGAAATGTGATTTCGGACATTTGTTCCAGTTTCCTGTATTTGTTACATATCATAGAAAATACAGCCCTTCCCTGTTTCTGGGAGTTTGACCACAGGCATGAAACGCTGATGATGGCCGACATTCAAGATCTTTTCATGACACAAACTGCATTCCCAGCTTTTACACTTGAGATGCTTTTCCATGTAGACTGTGCACCTCTCTCACAAAATCATAGACAAACCATTTAAAGTCTAATAGCCACGGCCTTGTGCTGGCCCAGATCTACATATAAGCTTGCAGTTAGGACACCTTATTCTTGTGCCTATGCTATCTGCACAGTTTTGCAGCAGGCGGAAATGGCAATAATGTAGCTATGGAGATGCTTGTGCAATGTCTGACAAAGCTCAAAAGAATTTCTCAACCCAAATACCTTCCTGCCATTCTTAATACAAGAGTAATAGCCATTGTGTAAAAGGAGAAAACAGGTCTTGAGATATTTGCAATAGGTATTTAGCTGAAAAATCCCCCAGTTTTTTTTCACCTGTGGATATGATGAAGATGGGTATAGTAATGTGCAGCAGATCCTCACACAATGAAGTTTTGCTCACCACGACTGTCCTGCTCATGGACCACCAGCAAAACAGTGATCATTGCCCCTGCTATTTAGATTGACTAAGTAGTGCTACTTTCTGTAGATGGTTTTAAAATGGAGGGTAGTTCATATGGCACTGCCCGTCCAAACCCAGACACTTTTACAATAAAGGTTGGCAGATGATAAGTCTGATCAACAACAACAACAAAAAAATCTCCCTTTGACTCTAGGGGATCACTGACCCAAACACTTATAACATCTCTGTCTTCATATTGCTTAAATTAATAGTGGGGAAATAGAGAGATGTGTGCCAAAGCTGGTCCTTCATGCTGCAACCCCAAAGCCTAAGCCTATAGTCATCTCTGTCCCCTTTGGGGATCACAAAGTAATGGAGAAGAGGGACCTTGACATCAAGGTCAAGTAGCTGCAGCACCTCCAAGGCCTGCACTGTTAAAGGACACTGAACCTGGTGGACTTTTGGATCCAGGGGATTCCTCCTTCCTGGTCCACTGGATGGGAGACTGCTGCGGTTCTCTGCTCCCTGGTCCTGCCAGCAGTGAGGCTGCACATGTGCTTCCAACAGGCACACACACACACACTCTGTACAGACATGGTGGGCCACCAAAAAATCAGTTCAGCCAGGGGCACAGTACCTTTACAGGCACCACAGAGACACGAGCAGCACTCATAAACATGAACCATGCAAATGGCCTGGTCCTGTTTTTGCTCACCGGCTAATGAGACTCAAAGCTTGCAGGAGACCTCACACGCACCCTTGCACGGGTGTCTCTGGCAGCTGGCTGCCTTGAGGGCTGCAAGCCTTCCACACATGTACTCACACAGAACAGAGAATGCTCACCCAGAAAGTAGCTAGGAATAGGATTTAATACGACGCTAAGGCAGACCGCAGTGACCAGGCACACAGCTTGGCCAGGCAAGTGTACTTGCCAGCAGCTTGCTTACACAAAACTAGCCCCTTTTATTCCCTCTCCCTCCATTTTCCCATGCTTTTTCTTCCATGATCTAACTGATCCCTCCCTTTCACCAGCTTTATCCCCTTTGCAATAAACAGTCCATCTCTAAGTATTTTTTTCCTCACTGGTCCCAGTTTTACTATGTATGTAGTCAAGTACGTGCGTAGTAAGCAGTTTAGTCGGTTAGCTCAACCTCAAGCCAGAGCCTAGTTGTCTGCCTGCATACCCTAACCTACCCACGTTGCTGGTGGAGCTGTAGGCCTGGATGGGAAGACCAGGGCCACCACATCCTCCACTGCAGTGCAGAAGGACCCAGGCTGGAGCTGAATTTTGGTGCTTAGCATCTTCTGTTATTCAGGGAGAGAAGATGTTCTGAGCTTTTCTCAACAGTCCTGGGACATCGTCTCCAGAGTTTTCAGCTAAATTTCCTGAGAAAGCTTATGAAAGCCTCCTTGTGTCAGCACCCACTGGCAGACTATGCCCCAGTCCTAACAAGTACATTTCCAGCATTTTATTAATATTTTTCAGATTTTGTTTATAATAACCCCCTCTGACCAAGACACACAATTCACATTTCTTCCTTTCACTACTACAATACAATGTGAAAATAAATCTCCTGAGGCACCTGTATTTAGTAGCTACATATCTCTGTGTGTGAGATATTTTGTATGATACATAATTAAAATTGCTATCTCGAGAAACATCATGACTGGGGGAAAAGTCAAACCTTTGCACGGCCAATGGCTTCCTTCAAGGCCAGTTTCACAGTCTTGTTTCTGAGACTGTAGACGAAGGGATTTAAGAATGGGTACAGGACAGTGTTCAGCAAAGCTACGGTTCTGTTGGTCTCCAAGGAAACATCTTCTGAGGGTCGTGCATAGAACACAATGCAGCTTCCATATGCGATGGCTAAGGTGATGAGATGGGAAGAACATACAGCAAAAGCTTTCTTCCTCCCAGATGCTGATGGCATGTGCAGAATACAATGGAAGATGCACATGTAGGGCACCAGGACTAAACATAAGGAACCCAGCACTACAAATGATATGAAAAGAGAGTCTACTTTCCAAAGCAGGCTGGTGTCAGAGCAGGACAGTTGGAACAAGGGAGAGTTGTCACAGAAAAAATGGTGGATCTTGTTTGGACCACAGAACGTCAGCTTTGAGAGCAGGACCAGACGGGAACTCGAGAGTGTGAAGCCTATGACCCAAGCAGCAACAACCAGGTGGGTGCAGAGCTGCCACTTCATGACAGCAGCATAATGCAAAGGTTGGCAGATGGCAACGTAGTGGTCAAAGGACATGACAACAAGGAGACCCAACTCTGTAAAACCCAGGGCAAAATAGAAATAGGACTGGGCAAAGCAGCTGCTTAATGAGATTGTCCTCCTACCAGAGCTCAGAATCACCAACAATTTGATAGTTGTGGAGGATGTAAACCAGATTTCCAGGAATGCCAGATTGCTGATGAAAAAGTACATGGGGGTTTGCAGGCGGTGATCCACACACATGAGGAAAATGATCGCTGTGTTCCCTATCACAGTTGTCAGGTATATGAGCAGAAGGAGCAGGGAGAGAAACAGCTGTAGTCTTTGATCAAGCCCTGAGAAACCCTCTAGGATGAACTCAGCAACTACAGTTTCATTTCCTGGTCCCATGCCCAATTTCAGTACATCCTGCTGAGAGAGGAGCAGGAAGAAACAAGTGTGAGAATTTCACAGTCTGCACAGGGGGCTGTATCCTTCCTTCTTTGCTCCCTTGCTTGCTTCCTATGTAACACAGGCAGAATATTCCTCTCAACCATTCATCGCACCCTGATTTCTCTGTTTCACATTTACAGTCCTCAGAGATTTTACTCTCTTCTTTCTACCTTTTCCAAACTCTCACAAAGGATTCTTTCCCAAGAGCACAGTATTTTAAAGAGATTGTGAACTATTTCATGCCATGCCTTGGAAATTCCCAGTTCACTTTGACTTATTGCAAGCATCCATCACATCTGTGTTTCCAAAGCCAAACTAATGTCCCAGCAAAAATGCTTACTATTATCTGCAGATGCCAGACCATCCCTTTATATATGCATTTTGAAAGGTATTCCTTCTACTTTCCAGTACTTGCCTTTTTTGATTCAGAACATCTGGGCGGCTGTTGATTTTGAAACAAGTCAATATAGAGTATCTCTTTTGTAATTCCCTGCTTCCTTCCACATCTTCTTTGTTCGGAAAAGGGGAGGAAATAGGGAACAAGCATAGCTTGCCTACTTTAATACTCTAAATAGTGAAATTCGTGACAGTTCCCTTCAGTCACTGGAAGTGGCTTTCCCTTTAGGGGAGGGGGGAATCATCTCATACAAAAAACCTAAAGGCTGTCCTTTTGGTTATTTGAAACAGGAAGGATCTGGAACAAAGAAAACATGAAGCAGGGTTATATTTTAGGTGTCTAAAAGTCGGGCGCTTCAGTTTGAGCAAGTTAGCATACTCCCATATGGTCAGGGCAGAGAGAGAAGAGTGTCTGGAAGAGACTGGTAACACTTCTTTCACGTGATGGTTACAGTCTGGGAGGACCCAACCTCTAGAGCTCTCGCTTCATCTCCATTGACTATATAGGGAGCCAAGGGAAAATGAGTATGGTCTCCAGCTGCTCACACACACCTCCAATGAAGTAGATGAAACTCCCTATTTCAATCTCAAATCTCCTAATTTATTTAGTAGCTAATTTCCTTTTCAGACAAATGGACACGTCTAACAGAAGGAAACCCAAGGAAAACACAGGCAATAAATGCTGATGTTTTCCCCTCCACCTTTGCATTTGGTTTTAGACATACAAAGGAAAGGAGCAGAAGACTCCATAAATAGGATGCCTCAAAAATGCAAGGGGAGAGGAGGAGATGACGGGTTTTAAGCAGTGAAACAGAGGTTCTTCACAAATTGTGTTGTCCCCCCAGACCCCATCTCAGAGCATAGCACGTGGCTCTTATACAGGGAGTAAAATGGGAAGCACAGTAGTGGGCAATACTCCATGTTTGCACTGGCATTTTAACTTGGGGCTCAGGTTAGTCCTAGATCCCAAATACTCTGTCTTGCTCTCTGCCTCTAGTCTGGCATAGGGGGATCTCTGCACTGGGTTCATCTGGAAGATTTGCTGAAATTAAACCGCTGGCTGTAATCGTTTGAGCAAAAGCTCAAGCCCAGTCACCTACAGCAATATCGCTGTAGTCTCTCTTGTGTTATGATTTCATGGTAATTTTGAATGATGGTTACAGAGAAATTGAGGCAGCTTTGCAATAAAGACCTACCTATGTCACCTCTGTTTATTAAGGAAAGAGCAATGGCAAAGATTGGTGGCACCAAACTGTGACAGCTGTTTCAGAAAGGTTGTCATCTTCTACTCCTCAGCCGTCAGTGGAAAGAGGCAGACTGCAATGGTCTGAATCACCTTTTAGGGATGGCTTCCTCTCCTCTTTGATTAGACACTCCTCTCCTGATTAGACACTTCCTCTCCTGTTTGATTAGCTGGAATGGGATATATTCCATCTCTAGAAAGGTTATTGCCAAAACAGACCAAAGTAGGCCTTTATTTTTGGACAAGGTATATTTTTGGACAAGAACAGATGAATGGCCCTTTAGGCACTACTGATTGTACCCTGTAGGTGGGCACCTGCAGGCTCCATTCAGTTGCTGACACACTGAGACCTCCAGTTATCTAAGACTTAAGCTTTGTGGGGATGTCTGAGACCTCTCAAATGGTACTGGATGCCTAATTATGAGCAACTAAATCAAGCACCTTAAGTCAGGCATGATGAATCTCAGTTCAAAAGACAGATGTCTTAGGCTGAACTGGTCACTCCAGGACCCTTCTATAGTTGTGGAGGGCTAGGCAGCCTCAAAAAATGGTACTAGATGACTAACTCAGAAGGTGAAGATGTCCAAGTTAGGTGTGATGAACTCGACCCTGAATACCTATGTGTAGGGACTTAACTTCTCTTTAAAAACAGGATGTCCAAAACTTACTAGATGTCACCTGAGAAAATTACATTACTCTGTTGTTCTTTCCCATGACAGAGAATGCACAGAGATGGAGAATGTGACATCTGTGACAGAGTTCATCCTAGTGGGATTTCCTAACATCCATGAGGTGGAGATCCTCTTCTTCATTGTGTTCCTGCTTATTTATTTAGCGGCTGTCTTGGAAAACGCTCTTATCATTGTCCTGGTATACACTGATTGCCATTGTATTACTTCCTCAGTACCCTGTCTTTCACTGAGATCTCCATGACTTCCTCTGTGGTTCCTAAAATGCTGGCAAACTTCCTGTCAGAGAAGAAGGTCATTTCCTTTGCTGGCTGCTTTAGCCAGCTCTACTTCTATTTCCTCTTGGGCACAACTGGCTTCATCTTCTTTGCTGTTATGTCCCATGACCAGTATGTGGCAATATGTCACCCACTGAGGTATCCCAGCATCATGACAAGCAAGGTATGCAGTCAACTTGTTTGGGGCTCCTGGGTGGGTGGCTTTGTCATGATTCTGTCGTCTCTGGTTCTGAAAGCCCCGTTGCCGTACTGTGGTCCCAATGTAATCGATTACTACTTCTGTGACAGTGTGCCTTTATTACACCTTGCTTGTGCTGACATCCAGCTTATTGAGTTGATTGATTTTGTGGTGTCCTGGTCTTGCTCCTTGGCTTTTTGGCATCGACTGTGGTCTCCTATGCCTACATTATTTCTACCATATTCTGGATCCCATCAACTCAGGACAGGCAGGAGGCCTTCCCAGGTGACCTCTCTGCATCTCAACAAAATACTCTCTGTGTTCTCCAGTATTGTGACACCTCTTTTAAACCCATTCATATTCAGCCTAAGGAATGAACAAATGAAAGAGGCCTTGAAAAATGCTTTGCACAAGGGCCTAGTGATGCCTAAGAGGGCAGGAAACCCACGAGCTTCATGATGACTGTTACTCAGTCAATCCTTGAAAAATGTGAGCAGGACCTTTGCGTTCACGTGGATAAACTAGCCAGATTAGATTAGCCTCCTTGGATGAGATTCAGTGGTGCTTAGAATATGCTTCAGGTAAGCAGCCAGGTGGTATCTACATGAGGATGACGGGAATCATTCTCTCAACTCCATTGTCTGTATTGATAAGGGACTAAATTCCAGTCACAGTCACATGGGGGCCAGTGCCATTTCAGGTGCCACAGCATATCCTAGTTGACCTCCACCTGCCTTTCTGGAAAGGAACAAGTCTCCCAAAGTCCCTTGTCACAACTGCACAGATGTCTTGGGCTCCTTAGGGCATCTCAAAAAGCAGAAGGCACCTGCATGTGGACAACTGAATCCCATTCTCTAAAGAACTGTGGTGTTCAGGATTCGTCTCACCTAGCTTTAGCCACTGCAAAGGATGTGTCTGTATTTGAGATTACCATGAGCTATTGCTAGAGTGAGTGGAAAGAATGATATTTCCACACAGTCATGCAGCACAACTTGGGATAGGTGCCTTGACCTGGCCTCTGGAAGTGGTGAATTCTGTCTGTCAATTGTAGACTCAGCCTGGCTGAGTCTCTTGCACACATCAGGTGTGCCTCAGGCTACACTTCTGTTCTTGTGGTGTCTTCCAGGGGCTGAGTCAGAGTACCTGAGCAAGTGATGCTGACTGGTTTGCATCCATTCTGTCTGCAGAGTGTAAATTCTGGCATCTTCTTTTCTGCACCCAGATTCTCCCATGAAGGGACCTAATTGGCTCACTCCAGATAAGGTGCAAACTAAGAGCTTCAAAGTATGGATGGTCAGAATTACTGGGGACTCTGGAGAGAAATATGAACCTCTAAACACATCTAAATCAATTAGATTTGACCCCTCCTGAAGTTTCTTTCCCCCCCCCCCCCACTTTTTTCACGTCAGTTAAATGTTATGATTTGGTTTATATTGTAAACTATATGAATTGTCTCTGTAGCCGTGGATTGGGCTCTCTTAAGCATGCAGATGATTGGTGCATTTAAAAAAAAAAGTAGAATAATCTGCCTTCACAGTACCCTGCAGCACGGGAAGAGACAGATTGATTGGGCTTTATATATTACAGTATTTTTGCAGTTTTTAAAATCTGAATATGTAAGGTAATTAAGAACTTTCTTTCCCTCTCTCACGCCTTTTTTTTTTTTTTTTTTTAACTTCCTGGGAAAACTTTAACTGAAAGAGGAGTACATGATTTCAGAGAGATGATTCATTATTATATTTCTCCACATGTGTGTTCTCATTGAAAGTAAAGGCTATGGTTTCCTCAGAATGCTGCATCATTCTTTATTAAGTGCTCACATTGTATCTTTAGTGTCATAACTGTATCATTACTTGGGAGATTCCAGTGTTTAAACATGGCATATTTGAAATGAGGTGTCTCACATGAAACACAAAGTTGCTGAGGACAAAAAGCCTGTTGCAACAAAACCAGAATCAATTACTTAATTCTTTTCTTTTTCATTTTTATCTGTGCGGTCCTTCCAACAAAATCAAAATCTTTCTAGCAATTTCTGTCCTTGAAAATGATTAGATTTTTTGGGGGTTTTTTGCTTTTTTTTGTTTTTTTTCCCAAGGGCTCACAATTCCTCAAAGGTCTTGATTTACTGATTTCTGCTTGTTCTTGTCATGAGATGGTCTGGTAAAATCAACCTGCAAAGACCTTTATTTTCAGTCACTGCAAACTTGGATTAACTGATGGCTGTTCCTTCACTCCTACTTCATGTTAACACCTATGTACTATTGCACCTTGCTTCTCTTGATGATTTCTTCTTCTCTTCAGTTATCTTACTATTTATTCCTTGCCTTAACTTTAGCTATGTCAGTGTCCACCCATAGTGAGCAGATGCTTTGTGGTTCATGGTGCATTAACACTGAAGAATGTTGCTTTTGGTAGCAATTGGTGCACTCATCTTCCCAAAGTTCAGTCACCTAATACACAGCCACACAGCTTAAGCTGCTCTGCAGAAGCCACAGGGAGGTGGAATCTCAGAGGCATCCTGACCTTAGGGATGGGATGACTCAAGCCCCAGTAGCTCTGTCTCTCTCCAGTGACTGCAGAGATTGGATGACCCATTGAGGCTTAAAGTTGCTTAAATGAGTTATATGAAAAAGCTGAAGATTAAATGAAATTATTTCCATGTCTGTCTATTTGGAGGTGCAATAAAAGGCAATCTTCCATATTTAAGTAGCATTGACTTCTGTAAGGCCTGGCCTCAAAAACAAAAAGCTTGCCTCTTACACGCCTTGCCTTACTAGATTAAGAGAAGCATTTATAAATCTGTCATTAAAATGTTAAAAATACAGGTGAAAATAAATTTCATCAGGCAGTTCAGATGCCAGTAGCTATGATAAAATCTAGTCTTTCCTGCTGAATGGGTAACCTCACACTCTATGATTTCTTGATAGCTATTAGTTTTTCTAGATACAAACAGTAAATAAAATGAATTTTTTTTTCTGAAATATTCATTGAAAAAACACGCAATTAACTTCTGGATCAGATTCCACTATACTTATTTTATCTTTCTCATCTAAACTGTGGTCTCTCTAGACACAAGCGGAGACAGGTATGCTTTACTAAATGGAGATCCCTCCATTGCTAAGACACTGTCTAAACTTCCTAAATTCATCATCCTCTGCAGGTGCCATTCTTTTCCCCCTGACTCTGAAGGGGCAGCACACACTAACTCTGATGTGAACATTTGCAGTGCAGCAGTGGGATTCAGCTCCAGACAGCGAAGCTGGTGTCTGCAATGCAAGTGGTCTGAGCTCTCATCATATTCAGCAGTGATCTGACCAATAGTATCCACAGAGCTTACAGAGCATTTTTGCTGAACAAATGTAGGGAAGTGATTAGTTGATGAAACCTGGGCATGTAGTGCTATTTTTAGTATTCTAGGATATTCTAGGATATTTTAAATGCCTACATGGGATGGAAGAAAAGACAACAGACACTGCTGGCTCAGAACCAGCTGATTAAACCTTCTGGTTCATAGATGCCTGTATTTAAGCAGTTGGCCTCCATTGACTATAACAGAAGCTTATATGTCCCATTTGCTGGTGCTCCACAGAGAATGAAAGTCTTGGGGTCCACTGACTAGACCTTAGAACCATTCAGTACCCTCATGCTCCCAGTCTGAGTCAGTGCTTTCTAGAGGGAAGAGACCTCACTCCCCTGGCCTTGCCAGCCCTCCAAACCAGAACATTTGCTGTCTCTGACCTCTTTTCAAGTCATTCTCCTAAATTATTTTACAACTTCCACTCCACATATCCTTTCCCTACTTTTTTGATCTCCAGATCCTTAGCAGCAGTAAGACTTCCTTGGCATTGCATGTCTTGCTGTTGGATGGCTTTGAGCAAAGGGAGAGATGAATCTCTGCCCTGATAGGAGGGGAAGGGGGAAGAGGGAGTTTGTGTAGACTTCTGCCTCATGCAGAAGTCAAAAAGTCAAGATGGAGTGATGGAGTGTGATTCCACAGAAGGCTCAAGGAGTTCTCTGGACCAAGAAAAACAGAGGTAGGAGCACTCAGTTACCTCACTGGGGATGGCTACCATAGAGATGTCTCTCCCTGAGCTTCCTTTGTAGTTAGGAGAAACGTCTACTGTTGGATACAAGTCATTTGAGCTAATTTAGACAACTCAAGATGAGTTGTATCCCTCTAGAAATGCCTCACTGGGTGTGAAGGCAGGCTAAAAGAGGAAGCTCCTTCGGATGGTACCTCTTGCAGGCATCTAGTGGTACTCCAGGTGCCCTGTGCATGTATACATCACATACAGAAAACCTGTGCCCTTCAGGGAGGCAGTTTGAGGCCAGGCAGGACGTCCTCAAATGGCCTTGAACACCTACACATACGATTTCACAGAGCCTCTTGTGTCAAAGTCACCTCAGCTTCACCTGCTACCTCAGGTCCCTCCCAAGTCCATGACAAGAGACCAGCATCTCCACATCTCCAGAGAGGGAGTCATCCTACCTGTTTCAGGAGTCCATCTTAGAAGAGCATCTGTCATTCTCTGATGTGGCTGATTCTGACTGTCAGTGAAATCTCCCTGACCAGCAGAGATTTGGATCCTAGAAGTCTGTTGAAGTGAATTGCAGGGGAGTCACACTTAAGAAATTAAATTTGGGGATACTCAAGGAAATGGGTTTTTTGGGGTTTTTTTTGGTTTTTTTTTGTGTGGAGGTCATTGGGTCCAACACATCCCCTCAAAGAAAAGCAAGTTATGTGGCTCATACTTTTTCCCCTCAGGTATCACCTTGGTATCTCTCACAGCTCAAGTTCTTTTCTCTGTCATACCACTTTCAACCACAGTATTTTCCAGATTTCCCTTTCTTTGTCATTCCCCAGAAAATTGTGCACCTCATTAGAAAGAACATCTTGTTCACATGCTCAGCTCACCCTGGGATGCAGGAGGTGACCGAAGTCCAGCTCTTCAGGAAATGGGGAATGGTTGCGTCACACGGGAATATCCATGCTCACATACTTCATTACTGATCAGGGAGAAGCTTGGCCTGCACCTGCTGGTACTCATTATTTCTGTCTGAAAGGAAGAGAGCACCCACCCAAGGACAGTCAAGCCAAGCCCGTTACTGTCCCAAGTGAGCTCTGTGTGATCCATCACTCCCCTAGTCTAGGGGGTCAGAGTGTGTCAAGAACTCACTGTGCTTCTGCTTGAGACCCCATCCCACGCTGCTGCTGGAAGTCCCCGCTTTCAATCCCCATGCCAAGTTATTGTGGGGAGGAAAAGGAATCCTGGAATGATGAAACCACTTCAGGTGGCATCTGAGATACCGGTTTTCAGAGGCTGAATTATCCTCTGCAGATACTGCTCTGAAGTACCTAACAGAGCCAATATCACTGCGCCAAGACTTAGAGATCAGTACTTCAAATATCTGAAGTTCAGGTCGATGAATGCCACCCAGAGAATTTACACACTGATTATAGTGATATGCTCAGGGAATTAAGGGTACCCAGAACTTCATGACCAATTTCTGTCACTCTAAAATTACATCATATTCATCCCTCTGGCTATGGGACGGGACTCTTAGGAAAGCTTTCTTTATTATCAACACCCTTGTTTTCTCATCTCCCACTGCAGCAGGATGGTATTGGTTCAGTTATTAACAAACAAACAAACAAACAAACAACAAACATGCTTTCATCTGTGAATTCAGATGAGGGGAAGCAAAGAAAGATGAAGAGAGCTTCAGAGGCCATGGTAAGCACGAACTGTGGGAGTAAAGCAAAGAGAGAGGATTAGGGGTAGGAAAGGAAGAAAATGCAAGGCCTCAGTTCAGAAGAGCTATGTCAGTGAGTGGGGAACAAATGAGTAATTAAAATGTGTTTGTGGGGGGGAAATGATGCAAAGGAAAGCAGAGGAAAGTAATGATTTCTGCTTAAAGTATTGGGAAAATAAGACCCAGATAATATACCTTTCCTCTGAAGAAGAGCCTACAACTTTTTAGAGGGGCTGAGACTATCAGACCAGCTTTCACAGTTCTCCTCTGCAAGAAACCTGAGAGAACAGGAGGGATGGGATTCATCTTCTCAGATGTAGACACGTTCCGTGGAAAGGCTTGATTCAGTTGCCCACTTGTCCCTGCCAATATGGAGATGCCCTGAGGTATCCAAGACATGTACAGGAATGCCATCCCTCAACTTAGCTGGGCAATGGGAGAGAAAACAGCCCCTCAAGAGTAAGGTTTCTCCCACTTCAGAACAGGTGCAACAGGCATGCGGGAACACAGGATGCTGGGAGGCTGGCTGAGCACAAAAGCTCAGAGGAAGATTAAGTCAGGCCCTGCCTCTGGTGACCAAATTACAATCAGCTTCTGTTGATATACTTATCATATGTTTGTGGCTCCACAGAGAATAGCTGTATCTCCTCAGAAGGCCACCCCAGGTGCTGAAAGCCGAGTGAGGGACATGCTCTAGGCATGCACAGGAGTGAGGCTTTAGGGATGGGCTTATCTCCCCACAGCAACAGGCCAATCCAGGAGTCTTCTCCGCTTGATCTGATGCCCTTGGCTCACTGGTCAGACCGTGGAAGGAATGAGGTGCTGCACGTGGCTTGTGTTAGGCAATGACCTCAGGATTGACTGACTCACAGCCGGGCTTCTGATGTCCTCAACCACAAGCAGGAGTGCTGTTCACCACATGTGAGCGCTGGAAGCACTTTCAGATGCCTGTGCATTTCTCCTTTCTGCTTCCATTTTCCCCCCTCTCTCCTCAGTCCCTAGCAGACCTCTTCACTAGGCCCTGGCTCTGTGACCCCTGCCCACACCCCTATTTGGCATACCTGAGGCCATCCTGACTCATAGGAGGCACATGCATGGGTGCAGTCAGCTCTCTCTAACTGTCGCTCTTCACTGAACAGAACAGTAACTGACATTAATGCCTGAAATACAGACCTCTACACTGGGAAGATGTACAGCTGAGGGAGGGAGCTACCATCTCAGGAACCTACAGACAGGAAAATACTTCAATGCTTGCCCCTGCAAGGGGTTCACATTACAGCGGAAATTCCTTTATTCTCTTCACATAAAAAGAAAGCTAAGACATTTCAAGAGCTCCTGCTTCCAGGATCATAATTATGTTTATTTTAATGAAAGAAGAAATCCAAGGATAGTCTTTGCACTCTTCTATACCAGGCCTATATTCCTCTAAGACATTTATTCGCTTCTCCCCCTTTCCATTCCACAAAATTCTCAATATCCTGCACTTCTAAAGCTACACCTGATACACAGAATATGCATTTCCAGGTCTGCCATGCTAGGTCAGTTTATTCCTGGCAGATCACAACTCATATGAGCTCTGTGTGTAGGCCACAGTTTTCCTGAATGCATTTCCAAGAACCCCCTTGACCTCCCTGTTCTGCAGGCTGTAGATGAGTGGGTTGACCATGGGTGTGAGGATTGTGTAGAAAAACTATAGCATTTTATTAAGGTGTCTCAGTGGGGCTGGCCTGGGCATCAGATAAACAATGATGACGGTCCCATAGAAAACAATGACCACGGTGAAGTGAGAGGAGCAGGTGGAGAAAGCCTTCTGCCTCCCCATGCTGATCGGGATCCTCAGGAACTTTGATGCAGACATAGGATGCCAGAGTGAATAGGAAAGGGAAGACTACATCCAGAAAGCAGATTATGAAAGCAACCAGTGTAAGCACTGTGGTGTCACTGCAGGAGAGCTCTAGCAAAGGGGTAAAATCACAGAAGAAGTGATCAATTTCATTGGGACCACAGAACTGTAACTGAGAAAATAACCATGTGACTACTGTAGACATTAGCAATCCTGCTAGCCGAGACCCGGCCACCAGCTGGAGACACACCTTCCAGTTCATGAGGCTTGCATAGAGCAGGGGTTGACATCTGGCCAAGTACCAATCATAGGACAGGGTGGCCAGCAGGTAACACTCAGTAGCTGCAAAACAGCCAAAGAAATAGAACTGTGTCATGCAGCCACGAACAGAAATGGTTCTGTCCCCAGTTAGGGAGCTGGCCAGCAGCCTGGGCAGGATGAGGGAGGTGTAGAAGATTTCCACACTGGAGAAATTCCCCAAGAAGAAGTGCATGGGGGTATGAAGATGCCTGTCTGCCACCACCAGCACAACAATGAGGATGTTTCCAAACATGGTCACCATGTAGATCATGAGAGAGAGGAGGAAGAGAGGCATCTGAAGCTTGGGGACATTACCAAGTCCCAGCAGGAGGAACTCCACTGGAGATGTCTAGTTGTCCCATTCCTCTTTTTCCATGTAGTGCTCCAGGTCCTTCTTGTTCCCACTTAGCAGGAAGGGAACCTAAGAGAAAAAGCGTGCACTTCTGTGTTTGTGGCAAAAAGGAATTGTGAAGTTATTGCTGTCAGAGACAACATGGAGGTTTGCACTCATCTGATTGAACTCATGTTTGGTTTACGGGCTCCATTCCTAGCGAAAGAACAGGAGCAGGTTCTTTGGGAGGGCAAAACTGTTCATCCTAGGGGAACCTCCTCTGACTAGACAGATGAGTTGCTCCACTGAGGTGCCTATTTCTCTCTGTGGATTAAAAGAGAATGTCCATGTGCTCATATGTTGCCTACTGTGCCTGAAGTTATTCCTAGTAATAGCCAGCATAGCTGTTGGCCAGATCCTTCTGCTCTCAAGCAACAGGCAGATGTGCCAGAGAGAAAAAGCTCCATCATGCAAAAATAGCCACATCATGCCATAGGCTGTTTCTTCTCACAGAAGAAGGATGGGCACTGAACAGAGTTAGTGGTCTCAACTCCCTAAAACACATGCTTTCGGAGAAGATGATTCTGCACTGGACAGTTCATCTCCTTCCACTGACAAAGAGTAGTCAGGAGTTACTAGCTCAGTTTTGGAAGGGACTGTAAAGGGACTGTTAGGGAGGATACTTATAAGCAGTTATGTAACTTGGGAGAGAAGGAAGGGGAAAAAAGGGAATGCCAGAGAAGTGGTACCTCAGTCATCCAAGCAACATGAGGAAGAAAACTGTTGCACAGGGAGGAAGGGAAAAGGAGAGGGAAGATCATTTCCTGCACAACTTTTCCTCCTTAGTCTCAATTTCTGAGTTCATTTGGGCTGCCCTCCTGCAGCAAAACAGCACCCAAACCTCAGGATTTCCAGCTGAGCTCTCAGGTTCAGCATTATGATGAAGATGGATGAGTGCCCCAAGGGTGAGTGGGGACTGAGGTTGCGTGGAACCATGGTCAAGCACGTGCTTGTGGTAAACACCTGATACATGCCTGAGTACCTGCCCAGGGAAAGTCCATGTCTGCAAGACAGAGGTCTTTGCCCACTCCTCCTCTTCAGGCTTTCATAACACTAGGGTCAGACAAAATTATGTCCCTGATGATTCCCTGCTGCAAAATAGACTTTCTACAGTGAGTTGGAGATGGCTGAGGCAGCCATCTAGACAGCCCAGGGAGTTTCTGGGATGGATGAGTCAGTGATTCACCCCACCTACACAGGGATGAATTGTTCCCAAAGGTGCTTCCATAGGGAAGGTGCCCCAGATTCACTGCTGTTTGTGAATCACATCCCTGGCGGATGGCTGAGAGATAGCTGGGAGACTGAGATTGATTTCTAAGACAAAAGCAAGAAGGAGAGTTGGAGAAAGAGTGAGAGAAAGATTCAGAGAGGTAAGAAATTAAGTGATATATATTGGCACATTTGTCCCATGCACTCTGCCCAAACTCTTCTTTAGCTCAGCTGAGATGTGTGAGTGCCCATCAGCTGATGCCCTGCAGCAACCATACAGCTCTAACTTTGCACCACAGCTATGCTCCAGATATCTCTGTTCAGCAGTGTCAAGGAGTTAGAGTTGTAGACATCGGGGGAGGTCCCAATAACCAGAAAAAGGAGTATGTTGTGCCCATCTTCAAAAAAGGCCACAAGGACAACTCAAGCAGCTGCAGGCCATTCAGCCTCACTTTGGTGAGGAGTGTGTCATAGAACGATTCATTTCAGGCCACATTTCTGGGTGCATGAAGGAGAGGAAGGTGCCTCGGAAGAGTCAACATGGATTTACTGAAGGTAAATCACTCCTGACCAACCTGATTGCCCTCTCTGTCATTTACCATGGTTTTAGTAAGGCTTTTGACTCCGTCTCCCGCAATATTCTTGTATACAAGTAAGGCATTATGATAAGATGGGTAGTTAACCAGATGGGTCAAAAGCTGGTTGGATGATCAAGCTCAGAGGGTTTTTATGGATGAGCTTTCCTGGGAAGACAGTGACAAGTGGAGTATGCATGGGTCTGTTCTGGGACCTGTCCTACTTAGTGCATTCATCAGTGACCTGGAAGATGCAGCTCTCATCACATTTGCAGATGGCCCCTGTCATGGAAATTAGGCTCGCTGGCCACCACAACAGGGTCCGACCCTAGGTTCCCGCAGAAAAGTTCAGAGTCAAATCAAAGCAAATTAAATAATTAAATAATTAATGACACACATGCTGTAATTACAGCTTGAGCTGGGTGCCTCCGAAGAGGGACCCCGAACAAAGAAATCCCTGGGCAATTATAGCTTTTTCAAACTAAGTTTCCCACCCCTCGCGCGGTAGTTCAGACCAATAGAAATTTTTAGGTCTGGGGTCTCCTGCTGCTTTTTGGCTCTCATCATTGTTCCTAGGCAGGCTCTTTTTCTCCCTTATCTTTACTGTTGCGGTTTCTGCTGACGGTCGTACCTTCGTTTCTTGTTGGGTCTTACTGTTGTCTCTCAAGGTCCTGGGGAGGAGGAGGTGATTCCAAATCACAACAATTAACACTGCCCCAGCAGTGAGGGGAGGCTTTGTCCCTCAAGGTCCTGATGCCCTGCACTGGTCTTATTTCAAAGCCTTGACAGCCTCCCTTTTGGAGTGTGAGACACAGGAATGCAGACTGCTTGTAGCTTCCTTATCTTCCTAGCTGGAACCAGCTCTGAGGCCCTTTTCTTACTGAACTAGGTAGAAGTTCATTATTTTATCTAAGTGTGACCTAAGGCCTTCAGCAAATTTAGCTCCTCACGCTAAGCAAGTTTTATATAAGTTGTGCTAAGCAGCTACCTCTAGACAGTTTCAGTTCAATAGTCTTTAACAACACCTATTCAGGAGGAAAAGTCATAAGCCTGAGGGCTGTGCTCCAGATGGACCTCAGCAAATAGGAGGAATGGGCTGTCAGGAACTTTGTGCAATTCAACAATGAAACAAATGCCAGGTCCTGCACCCTGCAGTGATACGAGCTGAGGACTGCCTGCCTAGGCAGCAGCTCTGCTGAAAAGGACCTGGGAGTCTCTGTGGGCAGTGAGCTGAACGTGAACCAGTAGCGCGCCCTGGCAGCAATGGAGGCCTCAGAATCTTGGGCTTCATGCACAGGAGCGCAGCCAGGAGATCAAGGGAAATGATTATTCCCCTGCTACTCAGCACTTGTTAGAGCATATCTAGCTACTGGACCCATTTGGGGCCCCTGTAGAATGATGCTGAACCCTCAAAGTGAGTTCAGTGGCAGGCCCCCAAGGTGGTCAGGGCTGGAGGACTTTTCCCTGTAAGGAGAGGCTGAGGGAACAGGTCTTGTTGAGGCCAGAGGAGGAAATGATTTGGGGGGATCTCATAGCAGCTTCCCAACTCCAGGTTACCACTGATGAAGAGCCAGGCTTTTTACAGAAAGTCATGGCAGGCAAATGAGAGGCAAAATGGTTAAAACCTGAAACAAGTGCAGCTAAAATTGGATATGAGGGAGAAAAAACACTGAGGATAATGAAGCATTTGAAGTGGCGTCCAGAGGGGTTATGGACTCTCTGTTCTTGGAGGCTTTCAGGACCCTCTGGGACAAAGCCCTAAGGAACTTGGTGTGAATTCACTGTTGAAGAGCAAGAGGTTGAACTAGAGACCTCCCAAGGTCCCTTCTGACCTGGATAATTTGGTGATTCTGTCTTTTTTGGAAATAGCTACTGTGAGTCTTGCAGTCATGAATTCCTTTTCTGCACATGAGTTAGCACCAGATATGGTATCCCTAGAGCCAGCCTCTCCTGATGGTTTGAGGTTGCACCTTGGGCCTGAAAGGTTTTAAGTTTAAGATTTAATTATGAATGATTGCTTGTCCCTCCTCACAGCCTCCGGCTCTTGTTCATTACAACATGATGCCAAATAAGTGTGATGCATGCAGAAAGTCATGGCATGATGGTGATTGCACTCTAACATCCCTAAAGTCCTTTGCAGATCCAGTAAAATTCAGGATTAGAAGAGCCATAAACATCCTTAGCACACATTTGTAAGATTGACTTTGCCACTATGGTAGCCTGAGAGAGCTGGTATGTTCAGCCTGGAGAGGAGAAGGTGTTGGGCAGACCTAATAACGGCCTCCCCATACCTACCAGAAGGCCATAAAGAAGGTGGATCCAGGCTCTTCAGCGCTGTGCATGATGGGAGAATGATGCCCCAACAAGCATTAGCTGAAACGAGAGATGTTCAGGATAGGGATAAGGAAAGGCTTTTTACACATCACGACAGCCAGACACTGAGGCAGGTTGCCCAGGGAGGTTGTGCCATCTCCATCCTCAGAGGTTTTCAAGTCCTAGATGGGTTATGCCCTGAGCACGCTGTTCAGACCTGACAGCTGACCCTGGTGTGAGAAGGAGGTTGGGCTAGGGATATCCCGAGCCTGAATGATTCTGCATATCCTTCGCCCCATGTCTTTGCCTGCTGAATTTGTGGAAAACTTTCAGCTTCCCTGTGACCATGGAAGTAGGTTTCATAAAGGTATGAGCATATCAACTGCATGTTTCTTGTCCCGCTCCCATGGGAGTAGTTTAGAATCAGGGTTACTTGACAGGTACCCCCAGATAGCCCTGATTTTTTTTTTTTTTTTTGTGCTTCACCTTTTATTGAATTTTCCCTCTTTTCCACCTTACCGATACATCTCTTTTACCATCCTCATCCACTCCCATACAGTCAGACCACCTCTGATTTACCATATCCCCATAGCCCCAGTGCTACTCACTTTGAACCTTCATTTGACTTTTCTGAGATGGCTGCCATGCTAATTTCTACTGCTGCCAACAGTTCTAATAAACTATTACCCTCTTTTATTATCTGTAGTGCCCTGCAGTTCTTCCTGCTGTTTTCCTGTCAAAGGCACAGCAAGACAGAATGAGCCATTTACACATACACATTAACAGCCAACAGCCCAGCGAGCACCTTGAGAAACTTGGGGGTTTGGCCAACAAAAACCTCATGAAGTTGTACAAGAAGTGGCAGGTTCTGCATCATGGGCAGAACAACCCCATGCATCAGGACAAGCTGGGATTGGACTTGCAGAGGAGTGACCCTGAGGAGAAGGGCCTGGACGTTACGAGGGATGCCATATGAGCCAGTGATGCATGCTCACTACAGCTTCATATGGGGCTGCAGTAGGAAGAGTCTGGACACCCAGACAAGTAGAATTACTATCCCCCTCGACTCAGCACTGGTGTAGTGACATCTGGGATAGTGTGTCTCAGTGTGGGATGCCCAGTACCGGAGGAAGGGGGAGGAACCATAGAGGGTCCAGATGGGGTTAGGGGACTAAAGGACATGGCCTGTATGTAGAGGCTGAGGGACATGGGCTTCTTCAGCCTCATGAAATGGAGGTGAAGGGCAGTACAGTAGTAATCTGTAAGCACCTACCTGAAGGGTACTTGAAGAGATAATGGAGTAGCCTGTGAATGCTTGAAGAGATAATGGATCTTTTCTTGGTAGCAAGAAACAGCATGAGAAGGGGAAACCAGGCTAAACACGGAGCTCACACCTAAGCTCCAGGGCAATAAGGCAGCATACAAGAAGAGGAAGGAGGGAGGGCCTACAAAGAGAGAATTTAGAATTATCGTCCAGTGAAACAGAGATGGTGTTAGGTAAGACAAAGCTCCCTTAGGATAGACAGTTGCAGGGTACATCAAAGGCATGAAGATGAGCTGCTACTGCTTCAGTAACAGTAAAGAAGAAAGAAGAAAATGTTGGCTCATTGCTGAATGGGGCAAGGAACCTAGTAACAGCAGATGATGATAGGTCTGAGGAGCTCAGTGCCTTCTTGGCTTCACGCTTCACCAGCAAGGTCCCTCGGGCTGTTGTGCCTAGAGTCAGGACTCCAGACTAGGAAAGCAACCAACAGTGGTTGAGGATTGAGTGAGGAATTACTTGCAAGAACTCATCTCATACAAGTCGATGGGACTGAACAGCTGCATCCAAGGACATTGAAAGAGCTGGCTGGCTGATGTCATAACAAGACTGCTCTCTACCATTTTTGAAAGGTTGTGGAGAAGGGGGTTAGGTCCCACTGACTGCAGAAAGGCAGATGTTACATCCTTCTTAAAAAAGAGCTAAAGGGCAATCCAGGGACCTACAGGTCTGTCAGCCTCAATTTGGTAAAGAGTGCATTATGGAGTGAGTCCACTGGGGTCACATTTCTGGGCAGAGGAAGGAGCAGAAGGTGATAGGGAATAGTCAGCATGAATTTACCCAGTGCAAATTGTGCTTCACCAACCTGATTCCCTTCTATGATTAAATAACTATATTTGTGGATGGATAACAGAAAGTGTCTTTTAACTGAATTTTAGCAAGGTTCAACACTGCCTTCCACAATGTTATTGTATACAAGTTAGAAAGTTACCATCTAGATGGGTGGACAACCACATGGCTAAAGAACTGGTTGGATGATCAGGCTGAGAGGGCAGTGGTGAACGGGTAGTACCTGACCCTGGAGGTCAGGGAGAAGTGGAGCACCACAGCGTCTCTCAAGGAACCTGTCCTGTTTAACATGTCCATTAGTGACATGGAGGAGGCAATACTCATCACGCTTGTTGAGGCCCCCATGGGGCCACCAGCTCGTCGGGCTCTGGTTAGGGAGAGTGGGACACCAGGACCTTGATCAGGAGCTTTGTGACTTGGGATTCACAGTGTTGCCATGATCACGTGGGAGGTGATAATCTCCCTGTCCCAGATGACTAAGTAGGTGCTGCACGAGCTGCTCTGTGTGCTGCAGGACCAGTCCCTCTCCAAGCTGGGCACCAACATCCACAACCTCACCTGCATCCTCCTCCTGACCATGAGGTGCCCCATGGGCTTGCTGGGTGAGGAAGGGCTCCCCAGACATGTGGCCATGGCACTAGCAAGGACTGTCTCTGGGGTCTTTGCAGGCAATCCAGGCACTGAACATCATCTTCCAGCAGCGTGCCTGCAAGCAGGTGAAGGGGCTCTTTCCCCACCTCTACCTGGCCATCCTCTTCCAAATATCCTTCACCCTCGTCTGTGTGCAGGAGGACATCCTCACCTCTGGCAACAAGGTGGCTCTGAGCCCCATCAGGTGCCCTGTCCCCCTGGTTGGTGCCTTTCTGCTGTCTGTGCTGGAGCATGGGGTGGCAACCGGTGCTCTGCTCCCTGGGCTTGACAGCAGTGCAAGCCACGCAGGTGCTGTTGCGCCGTGCTGGCTACGAAGACCAGGTCACTGCCATGCAGCAGAGCAGTGGGTGGATCTTGCTCAGCTGGCCTCAGACCCACCTCATGGGAGTTGCCTTGCTGGCCAGGTAAGCCCCCTACTCTCCTTGGCTCCCCCAACCCAGCCTGGGGGTTGCACAGGGTCCTGACACCGTGTGCCCACCCTCCTCAGTCCCTGTGGTACCTCTCCCTCCTTCCAGAATGATGAAGGACATCCCCTCAGCAGAGAGAGTCAAGATCTTCTGGCACCTGGTCGTAGCCTTCAGGATCAAGGAAAAGTGTCAGGAGATGACTTCCATGACCCTATTCATCAAGGTGGGCCCCAGGGTACTGGCATGAATGGGAAGGGGTGGGCCCTCTGAGCTCCATGTCCTCTGAAAGGCCAGGGGGATCCAGGCAGAGGGGACGAGGGGATAGGGATGAAGGAACTGGGTTCAAGAGGCCAGGGATGGGGGGACAAGGGGCTGCTGATGGGGATAGGAATGAGGGGCTGTGGCCTGGGCTGGAGACGGGGAGATGGGGACAAGGACAATGACCAGGGGTGAGGACAGGACATGAGGGGCCATGGAAAAGGTGAGGGGCAGGGCTGACCAGGACATGACAGTGGGGATGCCATGCCATGTGCCCTTGTCCTGGTCCCGGGGCAGCCACTGGGCCCTGGGCCACCCCAGCCACATGCTGTTGCAGCTGCTGCAGTGCCCTGCAGGCAAGAAAGATGCAGGAGTTGATCTTGCATGTGGTGAAGTGGCTGCGGGATGCCGACAGGGAGGCGGCTGCTAAGGCACAGGCAGTGCTGTGCAAGGTACAGCCCCATGACAAGCTGCAGTGGGCAGGCTGCCTGGATGTGCAGCTGGCTCAGGAGCTCCTGGTCCTCTTCCCCAAGGTGAAGATGGTGGCAGGGAGCCAGGGCAGGGCCCTTTTCTGGTTCCCCACCACCACCACTGAGGCCACGGCACCTTTCCTGGCAGGAAGCTGGCCAGGTGTGGGAGCAGGCTGTGGGGCTTTTTGGGGAGCTGCTGGACCAGGCAGCAGATGGCAAGAGGCAGATGAAGCAGCTGTTGCGCCAGGGGCTGCTGCCCCTCTTTTTCCACCTCTGCAACCCACACCCCGGCGCAGCACAAGTATGAGTTGCAACAGTGGGCTGGGACAGTACCCAGAAAGTAGCCATGGGGGGCCCTGGCTGGGCCGCAGTGCCAGAACCCATCTCCCTGCTTTTCTCCAGGCTGCCCTCAGGGGTGCTGCAGAGCTCCTCAGCTGGAAGCAGCTCCGGGAGCTGTCCAAGGCAGGGCAGACCTGGCACATCGGCGAGTGCCTGGTGAGGAGGCCCTGGAGGTGCAGGTCCCTCTCCCAGCTGGGCCAGCCCCTGTCCTGGCATTGCCATTGCTAGTCTCAATGGTGCCAGCTCCGTCCTGGTAGTGCCAGCCCTGTCCCGGCTTTGCTGACCTCTGTCCCTGTGGTGCCAAGCCTGTCCCAGCTGTGCCAGACACAGTCCCAATCACGCCAGTGCCTGTCATGGCTGTGCCAGTGCCTGTCCCCATCATGCCAGCTCTTAACCTGGTGGTGCCAACACCTGTCCTGGATGTGCCAGCCCTGTCCTGGATGTGCCAGTGCCTGTCCCAGGGAGGGAGACAGGTGTCCCAGGGAAGAGAATGGGCCCAGCAGTGCCAAAGCCCTAACTGGGATCCCCGCAGCTGTGAGGGGCTGGGCTGGCAGCCGGTGGGTACTTGGGGCAGAGCTGCCGGTACCTGGACGACCCCTGGATCCCCTGTGGGAGCAGGCCATGCACTTCATTGGTGAGACCGCCCTGCAATGCCCACAGTCTCTCCCTGATACCTGTGATTCCCTCCCCAACCCTGGGACCAAATCCCCAATGCCACAGAGCGTCTCCCCAGTGCCTGCGTCCCTCTCTGCAGCCTTGGGCCCCTCTCCCCAGTCCTTGGGTCCCTCTCCCCAAAGCCACAGAGCCTCTCCCCAGTGCCTGCATCCCTCTCCCCAATGCCTGGGTCACTATCCCTTTTCCACAGGGCCCTATCTCTAGTCCCCCTCCCTAAAGCCTTCATTTCTCTCCCAAGCGCCACGTCCCTCTCCCCAGACCCAGCTCCCTGTCCGAAAATCCTGGCTCCCTTTCCCAAAGGCCCTTGTCCCTTTCCCCAGGCCTGAGATGCTCTCCAGAATGCCCAGGTCCCCGTCCCCAGCCTCGGGACCCTCTCCCCAGTAGGGGTGTTTGGGGCACTACTGAGCAGGCACCAGTCCCCTTCTAGCCCTCGTCCCTCTCTGGAGGGGCTTCTTGGGATCTCTGCTGATCTGGGGCTCAACTGCCACTCTGTTTCCTCCTCTTTCAGTCCAACAGCAGCCCCATGGTTTGCTGCTGTCGGGGCATGCAGACAATCTTCATCCTCTAAGCACCAAGGAAAACTTCTCCATTGAGCTTCTCCTTCTGAGCTCTGTGCACCTGCCTGTGGAAAGTATGACAGCAGTGGCACCCAGGCCCTGGGTCACCCTGAGCATCCCCAAATTCAGTATTTCCAAATCACCAATCCATTCGCTATGCAGACGATTTTCAGAAAAGCAGGTGGCTCCAAGAAACATTGAGCTGGGCTTGCATGAGGATGGAGATACTGTTACCTGCCTGGGAACCTTGCTCCCATGTCCGTCTACCCCCATAATATTTTTTTCTCTCCAGGTTAACTGGAAGGGTGGGGCAGATGAGGCTGGCAGTGGTTTCAGGGTGAGCGTATGGGTGGGCTGGCTTGGGTCTGTGCTGGGGCTCAGGCACAGGGAGCGCATCTCCAGAGCCATTACTGGAGAGTTGTAATTGAGGAAGCTAGAAGGCAGAGGGAAGACAGACACACCCAGGCACCCTGACGCCACCTCCGGGCACAGTCTGTGCATGCCCACTAACCCGAGTGCCAACTCATCAACCCCCATGGAGCCTCCTCAAGACCTGTACAGCTGCCCCTAAGACACGGGGCTCCCCAATCCCCACGTCTGGTGCCCGTGCTCCGGCACCAGAACGGCTGGATGCTGACGTGGCTCCTGCCAGCCTCACACCACTATGGGATCCTCCGTGCTGCCAGTAGTGGGAATGCAGTGACCCCATGGACCTCAAACACACCAAAGCCTGCCCCCCGAGCCCCAAATCTTGTTCCAAAGCTCACACCGACCCAGGTAACTATTTGGGCATGCTCCTACATGTCTAGTGATAAAAGCTGAAGCCCTGTAGCTAATATTTACAAAAAGTTTACCTTGTAATGCATGAATGCAAGTGATATGCTAGGAGCTTTCCTTTAAGGAAAACAAAATCCAAAAAAAAGCACATGGCAAAGAGAAAAAGAACATGCATAAATTGAACAGCATCTCACTGAAAATAAAACTGCAAAGTTCCCATGTTTGTTATAGAGATGGAAGCAACGACAGCAAATGCTGACAGACGACAGAGCAGATTGCTGCAGCGGTTTTTGTGAATAGTTCCTCATGATTTGGATGAAGCAAGGAAGCACAAATGTGATTTATCAGACCATGGAGTGTCCATCGGTATCACCAGAACTGCCAACAGACAGAGCTGTTCCTGCCCGGGGAACTGAGACAACTCTCCATGCTGACTCTGTGTTGTGTCTTCTCCTGGGCAGTGCTGAGGACTAAGCAATCCTTTCCCACCCTGGGCACAGTGTTAACAGTATCTGGCTTCGCTCCGCTTTCGTGGCTTCTCTTTTCTTTCTGTTTGATTTCATTATCCTACAGGCATGTGTGAGAAGGGAAAGATAGGATACTTTTTCGACTAGTTGCCACGGCTGCACTTGAAGAGCAGAAAACCATAAGCAAGCCGAAGTAATAAAATCAGATGGACCCAACTGAAAGCTGGCTCTGTCTCCAAACAAGAGAAGCCCTGTTTCTCCTGGGGCGGAAGGACCTCTGACCACAGCAATTGGGATAATAGGTCACCACCACGCAGCACACGGTCTGTGGATGCATTGCCCAATGTGACACATTTACCTGTGTTTGTGTGCATGACTTCACGCATTGACGACGCACTGTGTTTTCCGAGCTACAAGATACCCTGTTATTAGCTTTGGTAGATGACAGCCAAGTGCCCAGAGCTCCAGGAAGGGACGCAAGAGCAAGACGTGTCTCCGCTGCAGCATAAAGAGATGGATTTCAGTGAGGCTCCATTGGAACAACCCCAGATTAATCCCACGGGAATGTGCTTGGGGCCGACAGACAGACAGCGGGAAGGTCCCGGCCCTAGGGGAGAAGGGCTCTGTTTCTCTCACCCTGCCCAGGCCCCATAGATGCCACCTTCTGGGCAGCCATGGTGCGTGGGCAGCATGCTGGGAGCTGTAGTCTGCTGGTAGGGGGCTGCTGGATGGCCACGTTGCCCGCGGAGCATGCTGGGAGCTGTAGTCTGCTGGTAGTGGGCTGCCGGATGGCCACGTTGCCCGCGGAGCATGCTGGGAGCTGTAGTCTGCTGGTAGGGGGCTGCCGGATGGCCACGTTGTCCGCGGGTCATGCCGGGCACGGGGGTGACTGCCCGAGACTGGGCTGGGGCAGCAGCCGTGAGGAGCGGTGGCCTGGGAGAGGCTGGTACGGAGATGTCCCATCGTGACAGCGCCCGGGACAGTCCCCAGGGAAACGTGAAGGGCGCCACGGCTGCCCAGGGATCCCCAAATGGCCCTGAGACCCTGGAGCAGCCCTGAGGTGGCAGGAAGAGGGCAGTGAGGGAGGTGTGTTGTAAGGGGCAACGCAGGGGAGAGGAGACAATGCCCCTGCACTGTGATGAGAGCAAACTGCGTAGAGCCTGTGCTGAGGGAGACTTGCATTTTGTTTACTCTGTCCACTGGTTGCTGCGCCCCAGAGCCTGTTTTCCCCCAGTCCCCTCAGGACCATCCAGTTCCCCCCAGTCCCCTCAGGACCCTCTGTTTCCCCCCAGTCCCCTCAGGACCATCCGTTTCCTCCCAGTCCCCTCAGGATCATCCAGTATCCCCCAGTTCCCTCAGGACCATCTGATTGCCCCCAGTCGCCTCAAGACCCCTCTGTTTCCCCCAGTCCCTTCAGGACCATCCAATTCCCCCCCGTTCCCTCAGGATCATCTGATTCCCCCTGTCCCCTCAGGACCATCCATTTCCTCCTGGTCTCTTCAGGACCAGTTGTTTCCCCCCAGGTCCCTCAGGACCCATCTGTTTCCCCCCAGTCCCCTCAGGACCATCGATTTGGCTGTGGCACTGCAAGTGGGTGCTCTGTTTGTCCTCTGATCCCCTCACAACGCTGTCATTTGCCCCCATGTCCCCTCAGCCGCCTTTGTTTAACTCTAGCTACTGCAAGGTTACTGTTTGGCTTCTGGTGTCTGTGGGCCCTCTGGTAACATTAAGACTCCTGGATCTGCCCTCTTGTCCCATTCAGTCCCCTATGTTTTCCCTCTGGGCCTCTCAAAATACTTCTCTTTGCCTTTGGTTCATCCCAGAGCCCTCATTTTCCCTCTAGTCCCTTCACGGACTCCTCTGATGGCTACTCACTCCCCTCAGGACACCTGTCTTTGTCTTTTGGGGCACCCTAGAGCCATGTGTTTTCCCTCTCTTCAACCCAGAGCCCTCTGTGTGCACTGTGGTCCCCTGGGGATCCCTCTATGTCTGCTCTGGTCCCATGAAGACACCCCATCTGCCTATAGTGCACCCCAGAGCCCTCTACCTTTGCTGAAATCCAGAGCCCCCATATGCCCTCTACTTCCAGCAGGACTCTGCTTTATTTTTCAACATACCTTGGAGGCCTCCTTTTGCCTTTGTTGCAGCACAGAGCCCACAGGACCTCTCCGTGTCCCCTCCACACCTCAGGTCCACATGCTTTCCAGATCTCTCAGGACCCCTCTGTTTCTCTACTGTTGGACCTCAGAGCCCTCTGTATGCCCTCTAGTCCACTCCGGATCAATCCATGTGCCGTGTAGTCTCCTGAAACCTGCTGGCCTTCCTTGCGCTCCAGCACCTCCAGTTGGGAGTTCTCTGCTGAAACACCAAAGGCTGAGAGAGCTGTCTCTGTTCAGCCTGGAGAAGAGAAGACTGCGGGAGGATCTTACCAATGTGTATTAATATCTGAAGGGAGGGTGTCAAGAGGATGGGGTGAGATTCTTCTCAGAGATGCCCAGTCATAGGATGAGAGACAATGGGCACAAACTGAAACACAGGAAGTTCTGTCTGAACATCAAGAAAAACATTTTTATTGCGAGGGTGACAGAGCACTGGCACAGGTTGCCCAGAGAGGTTGTAGAGTCTCCATCCTCAGAGATACTCAAAAGCCACCTGGACACGGTCCTGGGCAGCGTGTTCTAGGTGACCCTTCCTGAGCAGGGGGTTGGACCAGATGATCTCTAAAGGTCCCTTCCAACCTCAACCACTCTGTGATTCTGTGATAATAGTGTTCATGTCCTGCTTTACAAATTCTGCTGAGTGGCCACCTATTAGGACATTATCTATACATATGCTGTCCTCTTGTGGTAATTTTAATGCTTGCAGCTCCATGCCAATATTGCATGAGCAATGGTAGGACTATGTTTATTACCTTGTGGTAAGTGAGTGAATGTATATGGGAGTCCCTGCCAGGTGAAAGCAGATCTCTCCCTATCTGCCTCTGGTATTAGTATCATAAAAAAAATCCTTTACATCTATGGTTGCCATCTATGGATAGGCATGTTTGTTCAGAGAATTGACAATATCTGTTACACTGGGAACAGCTGCAGTAATCAGTTTGCTGGCAGTATTCAGGGCTCTGTAATCTCCTGTTAGCTGCTACTTGCCATTAGATTTCTTTACAGGCCATACAGGAGAATTGAAAGGGGAATGAGACTTGATAATGATTCCCCATTTTTTCCAGCTGCTTTATCAATTCAGTAACAGGATGGATGGCTTCAGAAGGTCACTTGCACTGTGGAATATTGACTAGCTTCCTGCACGGTTGGGGAACAGCCATCTGAAGCAAGCTCACAGTTAGGGGTGCATCAGTGTCGGGTAAATTGTGGAGCAGAGGGGGTAGTGTCCCCATTTCCCATCCACAAAGTGCATGGAGAAGGCCGAGGTACTCAATGCCTTCTTTGCCTTGGTCTTTACTGGTAAGACTGGCCTTCAGCAATCCCAGGTCCCTTAAGCCAGTGAGCAAGGCAGACTTCCCTTGGCAAGGTTCAGGGCATAGTCAGGACTCAGCCAGGTTGTTAAGCTAGTTGCAATCTGTGTGTGGGGGGGAGTGGATCTGTCCCAGGTCTTGCCTCCTGTTTCTCTCTCCTGCTTGTTTTGAGAGATCTAGGCCAACAGATCAAAGTGCCCTTGACAAACACTGACACTGTCTTCATTTAGCCCTCCAAATTCTGCCAGTGGACTAGTGATGCCCATGATATTATGTAAAATGGACAGAACTGCAAGGGTGAGTTGCCCTGGAAATATTTACCAAATATGCTGAAAGGAATTGTTCTCAGTGCAGAGAAAGTCATTCAAACCTTTTAGAAAGCCACCATCATTACTGAAATTGTGTTGCAGTGTCTCAGAAAACAAATGTTGCCTTGAAGGGTAAAAGCCACGAGGAGAAAGAAACCTTTCCTCTCCAGGATCTCTCCTGGAGACATTTTTGCAACATTTTGCCACTACACAACTTGTGCATTGGAACAGCAAATGTGCAGTTAGACAGCAAGCTTACAGTGCTGTAACTGCACTGCAGTGTTTTGGAGTGCTCTGCCATGGTGCTCAGGCAAGGAGGTCTCACTGGGTTCTTCTGAAACACAGAGAAAGGAGATCTCTGGTTAAGCACAGTGGAGAGGATCATGGTTGGATGTTTTAAAGATATCAAACCAAGCAACATCCACACAAACAGGGACATCTAGCTGGGCACAGAAAATGGGAAGAGCTTCAAAGTTGTTTTGGAGAGCATGGGGTGACTTAAAAATATCCAGCAGGCAGTGCTACAGGCAGAAAAAGTTCACAACTTTTGGACCCTGCTATTTCCAAACGCAGACCCCAGCCTCCCGAATCAGCTGCCAAGGCTCTACTCCTGCTTGCAGCCTTTGCCGCTGCAGCCCAGCAGCTCTGCCTGAATCAAGGGGCAAGCCAGTCAAAAGAGCCTCCATGGGACTGTAAACCACAGGAGGAAAGGACAGATTCAGCCCCCAGGCAGGTGGCAATGGCCATAGCTGGTCACTGCTTTGCACCTACTTGGGTGTCACTCCGGTGTGGGATCCTCTTCAGCTGCCTTCTCTGGTGCTTCCTCCATGAAAGATCTCCTTGGTGGCCTCCTGGGGGAGACTGCTGCAGGAAGAGAGGGGCACAGAGTGACTCCCGACTCGGCAGAGCAGGGAAGGGGCAGGAGGCTTCATGGTCCCCAGCTACCCTTCCATCCTGCTCCCTCAGCAGCCCCACACTGCCCCACTGCCCTGGCATGTGCCAGTCCCTCAGGGACACCAGGAGCTCCCATGGCTGCAGCCCCCTTTTCTGCCTGGTGCTGAGGTCCCACGGTGGTGGTCTGGGGCTGAGTCAGGCTGGGATACTCTCCTCCCCGCAACGTGGCCCTGGGATGTCACCATGATGGGAACAGCCCTGGCCCTGGCCAGAGTCCCTCTTGCCCTCCCTCCAGCTAGGGCATCTCCTCACCTCTGGTGGCCTCCATGTCCCTCAGCTCTTCTAGGCTGCTGCTACTGCCTAGATCATCGGCAAAGCTGGAGACAGAGCTCGGGTCCTCACTTTCTGCATTCTCACTGTCCAGAGAGCATGGCTCACTGCCCAGGGTGCCCACACAGCTGCTGCTCCAGCTGATGACCCTGCACCTCCCTCTGCAGGGGAAGCAGTTGCAGAGCTCCTGCCACCAGCCACGGGCCTCTGAGCCGTCCTGCGCCCACAGTCCCAAATTGGACCATTGCACCATAGGCTCAAATGACAATGATCCTAGTGTGGACTGGGACAACAAGGCTCCCTCCATGGGAGGTGCTCCCTCCTGCTTCTCAGCAGGGGACTGGCATTGCACCCCAGAAGGCTCCTTTCAGACCTCCCCTGGCCATGCGGACACCTTTGTGGACCTCAGTCACATCCACCGACGCATTGTCTCCATCCTGCAACTGAAGGAAACAGTCAGGAGCCTGCACTCAGCACCGTCTCTCCCAAAAATACCTCTCCTAGCCTGCCCCTGGGAGGGAGCTGGGAGCACCACCTCCCTTTTCCCTCTAAAGACACCAAAGAAGGGGAACACCTCAAGTAACCCCCACGCATCCCCACCTCCCAAAGGGAAAGGAAACTCTTCCCACCCTGTTAGCCTGTGGGACCAGTGCGACTTCTTCTCACCCTCTCTCAGGCCTGTCCTCCTGCAGGAGTACTTCTTGCTGTTGGGCTGTGCCCAGGCTCCCAGGTCAGCTCAGGCCCATGGCTGCAGCCCATCCGCAGACGCCCACTCGCAGTTCCCTTTTCCACTCGCTATGCTGTTTTCCCAACCCCAAGTGCAGGAATGACTCCTCATCTCCTCCAAAGTCCCTCTGGCCATCCCATTTCCTTTGGCACATCCAAGCACTCCCCACCCTGACCCATCTCCCTGCCATCCTCCTTGTCAGCACGGGGCAGAGAAGGAAGGCAGCTGCTCTTACATGCTCTGGCTCACTGGACTCTCATTCCTCTCAAGACACTCGCGCCAAGGACACGGCTCCTGCGTGGCCTCGTGCCCAGACAGAGGAGCCCCTACTCTGAGGCCCCTGTGCCAAAGGCCCCGCTGGGAACATCCCACGAGGGCCAGAGCCCTCTGGGATGAATGCATGGCAGCGCCTCCCTGCAGCCCCTTCCTGCACAGGCTGAAGGCGAGTGCCCTGATGGCACCTGCTGAGCAGCCTGGCTCGCTCCTGTCCACCCGTGCTGGCCACGGACCCATGGCCCAGGGGAGCCTGGCACAGCTGCCCAGGGCATCGCCCACTCCCACGACATGGCTCCCTCCTATTGTGTGCACGGACTCACCCAACAATAGGGGGTGGAGCTGCAGCCACACCCAGGGCCCCGCCCCCTCTGCCCTGGCCCCCTCTGGGCTGGGATGCACTACTGAGAGCAGTGTTCTGCTAGGAAGGGAACATGTAACCACCCATCCCAGGTGCAGGCAAGTCCAACTAGTCAGAGATCATAACAGCCTCAGCACAAACTAGGATCCATCCAGTCTCCCTGAGAGAGGAGCTGGCAGCAGCTTGGGCAGCAGTTGGATACATGCAGAAACAGCATCACACTGGGACAGAAGATGACCTTGGAGAATACAGGGGCATGGCAAATAGGGAGGCGGTGTCCAGGTCTGCTGGTGGTTTATGTATAAAGCTTCTTATAGTCTTGTTTTGCGACTAAAGAGAATAGTAACAGTAAGAGAAACACCTTCTGAGGTGAGTTGCAGTTTCTCCCTCTTGAATTAAGTTTTCCTTTTTTGGTCACTGAAACAAGCAGAGGAAATCTACCTGCAAGCAGCTGTCATGGAGAAGCACTAGCAGAGGGACAGAGAAGGGCTTTGGGAGGTGAAGTTCCTGCAAGAAAGCGATGCTCCTTCCTGACTCCCCTATGAACAGCATGGGACCAATGCTGGCTTGTCTGTGGTGTTGTGTTTGTCCAGTTCCAGCACACAGAATCTGGCTCGTTCTACTTATTGGAGCTATTTTTCCCCCATAAGATAACACATCTGTGGCAGGTAAATAGGTAGCATAACTTGCTGTCAGGAAACAGGATCTTGCAGAAGGAAGATACCATGACACCACCTTCATTGGTGTATAAATAGTTCAAATATTTTCCTTTACTTTCCTGTATCTCAGTCACTTGCTGGTCAGGAGATAACAAAGAGGGGAATTTACTACGAGAGATCCTTGTCTTTCTTATTGTCCTGCAGTTTCTGTCCATCAGGTCATGGAAACAGGGCACATCACCTCAAAACCTTCAAAGGATGAAGACACTTAGTTTTCAGCATATTTGTTCCAAAACCGCACTATTTCTAGGCCATTACAGTTAATAAAAAAAAAAACATATTCCTTAGCACACAAAAATGTGAAAAAAGAGAAAAAATGCATCTGTATGTAGACAGACAGATTCAGCCCTCCCATTTGATTTCTGCTGATTTCAGTTGCCGGGACAGCAATGAGCAGTTGTGTTCTTGTCTTCAGTAGTCACTTCCTTAATCAGCTGTGCAGTGGATCCACCTCTAACAGACAAATGAAAAAATAAAACCCTGCATGTGTAGTCCTATATTTTCAGAAACTGCAAAGTTTTGGTACTCTTTTGGGCCTTAGCAAACCACACACACACTGAGGAATGGATGCTGGCTGGAGTCCTCTGATGTCAAAGAGAGAAGTAGCTATTCAACGGTCAAAATGTTTTCCGTGGAAGCCAAGAGACAATTATGGAGATGATGGTGGCTTTCTAAAAGATTCAATGACCTTTTGGAAAGTGAGAGCAATTCCTCTCAGTATCTTTGCTAAATATTTCCAGGGCACATCATTCTAGCAGCTCTGCCTATTTGACATTGTAACTTTTTGGTGGGCACTACTAGTACACTGGACAATTTTGGAAAAGTAAATGAATAAAGTGTCAGAAAGGCCTTTTTTTTTCCTCATAGAGGGTGTGTGTGTGTGTGTGTGTGTGTGTGTGTGTGTGTCTTACTAAGTACTATGCGGAGTGGGTAAACATGGGATCATGATTATCTGTTGTGCTGAAAGTCTGCCTTGCCCTAAGGAAAACCAAAATATGACATGGTGGGGTGCAGAAGCTTCCTGTGGGGAGGAAGTGTCACTATCTTGGTAATTCCTGCTTTTTTAGGTGAGTAGAAACTGTCTCCTGGGACAGGAGCATGAGCTGCTTTTGGGGTCTCAGGTCTCTCCTTGGCCTGGATACTTCTGTAAGGGGGGGTGAGGTCCACTGCTGCCCCTGCCAGGCTGAGGAAGTGGCATGGAGGAGAAGGGGGTGGCTGGGAGTGGATCCATTCCCCCTGGCATTTGAGGGACAGAGGCTGCTTTGGCCTGGAGGGAGCTGTGTTGTGCTGGGAACCATCCCTGAACATCTGAGTGCCAGCACGGAGCCCCCAGGAAATGCTGTGGCAAAGTCCCCTGCTCTGGAAATGCAGAATAGCTGCCCCTTGCCTGGCCCAGCAGAAATGGTGCCTGGAGAGGGGAGGAGACATCACTGAGAATCATGTGTAAGCTAAGAGGGGTGTGAAAAGCATTTCCTTTTGCTGTGGGAGGTGGGGATGCATGTGGGTTGCTTCACATGTTCCCCTTTGGTGTCTTTTGAGAGAAAAGGAAAGGTGCTGCTCCTGGCAAGCCTGTGGGGAGAGCAGAGGGAGGCTTATAGGGAGAGGAAGCACTGAGCTGCTACCCTCAGGCTCACGACCACTTTCCAGCCCAGCCCAGGCCAGCCCAGCCCCTCCCCAGCTCTCTCCACCTCCCCTGCCCTCTCCCCAGCCCAGCCCAGCAGAGCATCCCAGGTTGGGGGTGGCCCCACAGCAGTGCCTCTTGCAAGGTGCTGCAGAGCTCAGGGTGCTCACACCACAGCCACAGTCCCTCTGCAGGGCACAGCAGCTCCTGGGGGGCGCAGAGGGGTGTTGGCCTCCCCATCAGCCTCATGGCTGGGGGCCATCAATGGTATGAGGAAACTGAGGCCAGTCAGTCCCTGTTCCACTGTTCTTGTGTCCAGGAGCCCTTAACCCAGACTACCTACAGTCACTCCGTGCCAGCCCTTCTCTCGAGGATGGCACAAGCGTCCTGGCCCCAGGGCTCCTCAAGCAACTCCAGCTGCTCCAGTAACAGAGCAGCCTGCCCTGAGTTGACACATGTAGAAACAAGTATTCATTTATACCTCCCCTCAAGCATGCAATTGCTCCTTTGCTCTTCTCCAGAGATGTCCCTGCTCCCCAGGGAGCCTTTCCCCAGGTGAGCATGTCTGTGCTGGCCTGGCCAGCCAGTCCTGCACCCCTCCCCTGTGCTCTTTGCAGGGCCCTGGGCTGGCAGTGGGGCTCTGAAGCACGAGTGAGCTGTGAGGCCACGAAGTGACTCTGCACTGGCTGTGCTGGTCAGGGCAAGAAGCAGACCTAGCAAGGCCCAGCACCTGACAACCCTCTCCCCAGGGGCTGTGCCTGTGGAAGATGCTCGGAGCACTCACAGGGCATTTCAAATGGTTCAGGATGGGTTCACATGTCATTTGATCCCACCCATGGTTTTTCATTGTAGGTGACATGACCTGCTCTTGAGGTTCCCTTTCCTGTGCCTGCTGAGTGCCCCTTGCCCCTTCTGAGACTGCTGAGCTATCATTTGGTGCATACTTCAGTTTAGCCCTTTACTTTTGGGTGACATCACTTGGTTTTGTGAGTCTCCACTCACTGCCCATCCCAGGCACATACCATCCCTGGAGACCTCCTGTGCTCTCCAGGTGGCTCCATATTCCCTTCCAGGAGGACAGGCATCTGTCGCCAGCCCTGTAATATGGGAGACAGTTCTCAGCAGATACTTCTTGACCACTCACTCTCTCCAAGGGCACTGGGCACCCACAAGTGAGGGCTCCATCCAGCCCTCATTCCCTAAAACATCACCCTGGTGAACACATTCCCCCTTGCCCATGGAAAGCCTAAGACAAGCAACAGGGCCTTTTCGGGTGCAATTCCCTGAGTGCATTCTTGGCTCCAGCTCTGAAAGAAGATCCCAATCTTCAGGCACAGTACTCAGAAAATCCCCTTTTATTACAGAGATGCTACTTGGGAGGCCAGCTCTGACACAGTGAGGGACGGATTTACAGAAAGCCTCTTGATCAAACCGATGGGGTTTGTGCCTCTGGAGAAGGGATGAATTCAAACATTTAGGTACCAACATCATTATCACAGATAGAAAACCAAAAGCACAAGAGGAGCCTGAGATAATTGGAAATCACTTGTGAAGAGAGATGGGCAGCTTATTGCTGCTGAACTAGTACCAACTGAATCAGTTTCCTCAGTGGATCCTTGAGCTCCCTGTTCCTCATGCTGTAGATAAGCGGGTTCAGTGCTGAAGGCACCACTGTGTAGAGAACAGCCACCACCAGATCCTGAGCTGGGGAGGAGAGAGAGGGGGGCTTCAAGCAGGCAAATGTGCCAGTGCTTACAAACAGGGAAATAACAGCCAGGTGAGGGAGGCACATGGAAAAGGTTTTGCACCGTCCCTGCTTAGAGGGGATCTGCATCACAGCTGTGAAGATCTGCACATAGGACACCACAATGAAAATGAAACACTCAAAGAGTACAGAAAGAGTAGCCACAAAAAACCCAACTTCTCTGAGGTAGGAGTCTGAGCAGGAGAGCTTGAGGATCTGGGGAACGACACAGAAGAACTGCTCTACGGCATTGCCTTGGCAGCGTGGTATTGAAAATGTGTTAGCAGTGTGTAGCACAGCATAGAGAAAACCACTGGCCCAGGCAGCTGCTGCCATTTTGACACAAGCTCTGCTGCCCATGAGGGTCCTGTAGTGCAGGGGTCTGCAGATGGCAACAAAGCAGTCATATGCCATGTCTGTGAGGAGAGGACACTCTGCTGAATATAAGAAAAAGAGGAAAAAGACCTGGGCAACACATCCCAAGTAGGAAATGACCCTGGTGTACCAGAAGGAATTGACCATGGATTTGGGGACAGTGGTGGAGATGGAGCCAGGGTCAAGGAAGGAGAGGCTGAGGAGGAAGAAGTACATGAGGATGTGGAGGCGATGCTTACAGGCTACAGATGTGATGATGAGGCCGTTGCCCAGGAGGGCAGCCAGGTAGAAGCCCAGGAAGAGTGAGAAGTGCAAGAGCTGCAGCTCCCTCATGTCTACGAACGCCAGGAGGAGGAACTCGTTGAAGGAGCTGCTGTTGGACATTTTGCTCCCTCGGGGCATGGGGGACTGTCCAAGGAGAAAAGGCCAGTGAGAAGTTAGGACAAACATTTCAAGAAAAATAAGTAAATACAGCATTCCATTTCTCATTAAAAAACACCACATTGATTCTCTCTTTACTGAGAGGCCATCTGTGCAGTTCCCCTGCTTGAGCTCTGGTTTATGCTGGCAGTGTGTTGTGAGGAGCGGGGACCTCTGCCCATGGGCTGCAGAGGAGTCAGTCCTGCTGCACAGTAAGGAGTATATAGGAATGAGGGTGAATAGCTCTGATGCAATTTCTTTCAAATGAAATCCACTCCTCATGTAGAAGGGCTTTTCGGCATCTTCACTCCCAATTCTAAAGGATGTGGATTGCAGAAGAACGTTTTTTTGTTTGTTTGTTTGTTTTTTAATATTGTTCATTTTCTTTGAGATGCCCCTGTCATACCGGGGGGGGGGGGGGGGGATGTTCTTTGATGGCAGGAATCATTGGCATTTCTACTGTGAGTCCTGAGAGGAAAGGATTCACTATCACTTGGTGCAGAGTGGCAACAGCTAGTCTGTCTATTAGCCTTGTTCCCAGCTGTACTGTGCTCGCACTGCTTTGAGCTGGAGGATGATCACACTCATGTGCTACCCTAAAAATAAAAACAACCACTGCTGAGAGCAGAGGAATCCACTTTCAAAGTGCAGATCTCCAAAATTTCACCCTTTCTCAGGGCACCAGAGGGGTGTCTCCACACTCCCCTTCTAGCCAAGGACACACACGGCTCTTTTCAGCTGCCCATTTACAGCCTCCCACCACTACTTCCATACTCTTTGCATCTCTGCACCTTTTTCACTGGTCTCTCAGATATTACAGAAATGCTATGAGACAGCAGAGCCCTTCTGGAGAGCAGCTTTCAGCCTGAAAGAACAATATAGGGAAATGGTCAAATGCCCTAAATGGGCTCTTCTGAGAGGGAGAGTCAGCTCATTTCCCAACCCCATGGACTCCATTTCCTGGAGCCACACACGTCTGAAGGGGCCTGGGGCAACCTCATTCCCATGCAGATCCCTCTGTTGCACAACTTGCAGCAGCAATATCTGAACTGCAGCTGAAATCCCTCGACCCCAGTGAGCCTGGGAGAAGACCAGGAGCAGCATGGACAGGAGTGGAAATATGGAGCAACACCATGATCCTGCTGGCAAGGGAGGCAAGGAGAGAGACAGACGGGCACTTCAGAAAGCCTTCACCTTACCCAGCTGGGCATGTCACCTCACAGATGGTGACATTGCAGGACAGTCACTCTCAGCCCCTTTGTCAGGCAGCACAAAATCAGCCCAGGGCAGGAGAGAGGCCCCTGTCCTCTGCTGGAGGTCTGGCAGCAGAGGACGCAGCTTATGTCTTGGACTCCATGGCTGTCAGGGCAGAGGCTCTGGTGGGTGGGAGAGGAGACATGATGGGCTCCAGAGGAAGATGTCTGCATTGGAGGGACTGATCATGACATCCATCTTCCCTTGATGTTTCAGTTAGTTCCCTCTCATTCTCTGTTCATCTCTGCTGCCTGGAGGTGTCTCTGCTGGCAGCTGTTTCTCTGTCCCAACGTCTTTTCCCTATTGCTGCTCATAGACCTCATCCCACCCTCTGTGTCTCAGTTCTGCCCTACAGGAGCCTCCCGAGACAGGGCACTGGCCAGGGACACCTCTATGCTAGCAGGTCTCATAAACCCCGATGAAGCCATAAAGGTGATATTGGTGCTGTCTTTATGCCAATGTGGGGATGAAGCAGCTTGTTGGGGTTTCTTGTAGACCTATTGATCTCTGGAGGGAAAGTTTGGGAGTCCCAGTTCCTTGCCAAACCAGAAAACTCTTTCCTTTTTTCTCCCTGCCAAAATTTGGAAACTGAGATGCAGACACCAAGAGGAAAGCTCCTTCCCTTTTAAGTAGCATTCTTTTCACCTTCCTCTAAAAACTCTTCAGACGTGTCCTGTGCATAAGCTAGAGGTGTGAGTGGCCCTGACCCATGCAGCACCCTCTCAATAGGAGACTGAACCTGCCCTGCTGGGAGTTAATCCTCCCAGCCAGAGCTTCTTCCCTCAGTGCCCTGAGGAATTTTCCGGGCAGACTAAGTGCTGACCCTCGCAGGTGACAGAGTGACTGCCCTGGGCACACAGCACCTTGTGGCGCAGGGACGCTGTTCTGAATTACAGCCCTGGGTAGACCTGTGTGCACGCCCTGGCTTCACACCCCAGCAGCGTCCCTGGGAAAAGGTAGCAGGATGCCCTGTCCCTGAGATGGTGTGGTAGGGAATCCCTGCTCTGAAGCAACTCCTCCTCCGCCTCCACACTGCAGAAGCCAGGAAAGCTATCCTTAAAAAGCCTATCAGCTGTGAGATAGGAAGGGTTTAGACGACCCCTCCAGGAACCTCAGTAGTGTTGCTCTACAGCCAGAGACTCACCGTGTCAAGGGCTGTGAAGATTTCTCCCACAAGGAGCTCTCCTCTGTCCTCCCACTCCACACTGCCTTGCACTTCTCTCTGCCTTGTCTCATCTCATGTCAGTAGCAGCAGGCAGTGCCTGCAGCCCGGCTGCTCTTTGCAGAGGAGCTGCTCCTGAACAGAGCTGTCTCTCAGCAGTGCTGCCAGGTTGCCAGGAGCTTCCTCCATCCCAGCAGCCTGACTCCACTTGGGAACAGTGGCCCCGCTGAAAGTGTGACTTCATTTGTTCTTTGTACTCCCTCCTCTTGGGAAATGTTCACTGAAATAGACTAAAATAATCTTCTGTGATCTCTCTATAGAGTGAAGACAGACTAATTCCAGCAGTGTGATTTGTCTCATCAGAGGATGGTTATGTACGAGAGGTGGAAACGTCCCACTCTGGAAGTCCCTGTTCCCGTCTCTTAAATCCTCAGGACACCTAGACAGGGAAAAGAAAGGAATTCATTTACCATGGTTCAGGTATTGATTCAGATGAGTCAGTCTGGACAATTCCTGGGGTGATGTGGGATTCACCTTCCTCCTGCAAATTCCATAAACACACGGGAGGTGGGATTTCCCTTGCCAAAGATGAAGTTTGCACAACAGAGATGTCTGCATGCGAGCTCCGTGTCTAAGCTCCCATCATAATCAATGGAGAAGGAGGGTGGGAGTCAGTTGCTCACACACAGACACCTGGTGAGACTTGAAAAGACAGAGGTGGTCCAAGGCATGTGCCAGTGTCTGCTTGCTCTGATAGAGCAAGTATGAGACCTCAGTACTTCTAGAGCATCAGGTGAGGGCCAGGTGGGAAATTTCCTTGGCCATCTGAAATGACTCAAGATGCCTACTACCACTAGAGCTTCACTTACTATGAAGGTGAGACACATGCAGACCTCAACAGACTCTGCTCTAGTCTCTGCACTCTCAAACCTTTCTAGCTGTTCTCCCCCTGAACCTCTTCTCACCCCTAGATGATGAGAAAAGGGACTGTGCTAGTGATGTCCATACGGTGGCTGGATCACAGGCTGTCCAGATCCAGGAACTTCTTCAGTGGCACCTTGTCCTTCCTGGAGATTGGTTCACCTCTGTCACAGGCCCCTATGGTGCTGCAGAGTCAGCTCATGCAGCAAACCCCTCCCCTGCCATTTCCACATGACCAAGCTCTGTTTCTCCCTGGCCTTGGGTACTGCAGGGTTTGGTCTGTTAGTAGGAACTCTGTTTCACCTTTACATTGCCATTTGCTACCTATGCCAGCATATCTCTGCTTTGAAATGGAACCATTGCATACATGGTGTCCTTGGCTCTTGGTAATGTTTCACCATGATCGATCTGAAAGCTGTGCCACAGCTGAGGCTCTGTAGCCCAAATAATCACAAGTGCATGCAGCCTGGGGCACCAGGCAGGAACAGATGGGGTTGCACAAGCTGTCACAGGACTGCCAGATCATTGGAATAATGGAGATGTGGTGGGGTCACTCACATGACTGGAGGGTTGTGCTAGTAAGGCACAAGGTCTTCAGGACACACTATCAGGGAAGATGAGGAGGGAGAATGCCCTTAGTGTGAAGGGGCAGCTGAGATGTATGGAGCTCACCAGTGGGATGAACAAGGGGCTGGGTGACAGCTTACGGGTGAGCATGAGAGAAAGAGTGACATTCTGATGGGAGTTACAGACCAGCCAATGCAGGTGAGGAGATGGATACAGTCTCCTTTAAGCAGCCTGAGGAAGTCACAGAGCCTGGTTCTTATGGAAGGACTGCCTGACATTCACTGGAAGGGCAAACTGCAGGGTGAAAGCAGTCCAGGAGCTTTCTGGAGGGTTTCGGGGACAACTTCTTAGCACAGGTCCCTGATGGGCCAATAAGGATGATGCTTTCCAGGCTCTGGATATTGCAGACAAGGAGGAACTGATCAGGGATGGGCTAGTCAAGTGTCAGCCTTGACTACAGTGACCATGAAAAAGTGGAGTCCCAGATTCTGAGCAGAGTGAGGAAGGATAGTAGCAGAGCACAGACCCCAGACTTCAGAGGAGCAGGCTTCCTGGCCTGTTCAGGGGACTGGTGGGAATCCCATGGGAGACAGCTCTGAAGGGCACAGGAACTCAGGAAAGCTGGTGGGTCTTTAAGGATATCACCTGCCAAGCACAAGAATGGTCCATCCCAATACTCAGTAAAACTAGCAGACATCTCAGGGGACCAGCTTGACTAAACAGGAAACTCACGCCTGAGCTCCAGAGCAGTGTACAGGAGGGGGAAGGAGGGAGAAGCTGCAAAGGAGGAATTTAGAAGTATTGCCCAGTGAAGCAGAGATGGTGTTAGGGAAGACAAAGCTGCCCTAGGATTGACACTTGCAGGGTAGGCCAAAGGCATGAAGATGCACCCTGCTGCTGCTTCAGTAAGAATCAAAGAATAAAAAGGAGAAGGTGGGCTGCCTGCTGACTGGGGCAGGGAATCTAGTAACAGTATGTGCAGATAGGTCTGAGGAACTCAACACCTTGTTAGCTTCAGTATTCACCAACAAGGTCTCCTAGGCTGTTGTGCCTTGAGTCAGGACTCCTGAGGAGAAAAACAACCAGTAGTGGATGGAGAATTACTTGTGAGAACTCAAACTATACAAGTCAGTGGGGTTAGATGGGCTGTATATGAAGGTGCTGTGAGAGCTGCCTGCTGTCACAGCAAGGCCACTCGCTATCATCTTTGAAAGGTTGTGGAGATGGGGCGAGGTCCCAGTGACTGAAGAAAGGCAAATGTTACATCCATGTTCAAAAAAGGCCAACAGGACAACCTGGGGAGCTGCAGAAAGTTCAGCCTCACTTTGGTGAGGAGCATGTCATGAAGCAAATCCTCTCAGATCACATTTCTGGGCACAGGAAGGAGAAGAAGGTGATAGGGAACAGTCAGCATGGATTTACCCAGGGTAAATTGTGCCTCACCATCCTGATTGCCTTCTACGATTAAATAACTGCATTTGTGGATGGAGAAGAGGAAATGTTTCCCTAGACTTTAGCAAGATGTTTGACACTGTCTTCAACAATGTTCTTGTATGCAAATTAGGACATTACATTCAAGAGGGGAAGAGAACCAGATGGGTAAAAAGCTGCTGGGATGATCAGGAGATCATTCCAGAGAGAATTGGCGCACCACTGATTTCTCCAGGAACCTGTCCTGTTTATCATCTTGATTAGTGACACGGAGGAGGCAACACTCATCATGCTTGCAGATGATGCCAAACTGGAGGCAGGAGTGACCAGTCATATGCTAGAGGGCTGCCACTCAGAGGGACCAAGACAGGCAGGAGGAATGGAGTGTCAGGAACCTCCAAAATTTCAACAAGGAATAATGCCAGGTCTTGCACCTGGGATAAACCAACACTCTGCAGTGTTACAGGCTGGGGCCTGAGTGCCTGGGGAGTAGGTCTGTGGAAAAGGACCTGAGGGTCCTGGTGGACAAGGGGCAAAATATGAGCCAGCAGTGTTCCCTGGCAGCAAAGAGGGCCAGAAGCATCATGGGCTGTCTGACCAGGAGGTTGAGGGAAATGATGATCGCCTTCAAGTCAGTATTCATTAGACCACATCTAGAACACTGCATCCAGGTTTGGGTTCCCAGGAAAAGAAAGAGGCTGATAACTGGGAGCGAATTTGGCCGAGTAGTTGGAGTAGTTGGGAGCTGGAGCGCTTGCTCTGTGAGGAAATGGGACTTGTTCAACTTGCAGAAGAGAAGGCTTTGGAGGGATCTCATACCAGCCTTCCAGTAGTTACAAGGAGGTCATCCAGAAGATGGAGCCAGGCTCTTCACCAGGGTGCATGGGTGGGAGGACAAGAGACAAGGGGCATAAGTTGAAAGAAGAGACGTTCATGCAGGACATAAGGAAAAGCTTTTCCACTGCAAGGATGGTAAAGCTTTGGAAGTGGTTGCCCAGAGAGGCTGTGTAGTCTCCTCCCTTGGAGGTTTCCAAGGCCAGACTGGATGAAGCCCAGAGCAACCTGGTCTGACCCTGGAGCTGACCCTGCTGTTAGCAAGGAGATTGGGCTAGAGACCTCCTGAGGTCCCTTCCACCCTGAAGGAGTCCATGATTCTTCCCACTCTCAATTTTCTCTTGCTGATATCAGGGAAAGCATGCAGGTTCTCTGTGATGGTGGAAGTAGGCCAGCTTTCTTGTCCTCCTCCAGGCAGAATTGTTCAGATGCAGGGCTTCTTGGCAGGAATCCCCAAGACAGCCCTGATCCATCCTTTGCTTCACTTTTAACTTCCTTTATTTTCTTCCCCCCCCTTCTCAGTTTATCTCTTTTACCATCCTGATTGCTTCCCATACAATCAGTCCACTCCTGCTTACCCTTAACTCATTGGTGCTGTTTTGGTTTCTTTGGGTTTTTTTTTGTTTGTTTTTGTTTTGTCTTGTTTTGACACAGAGGAGCTTCAGTCCAGAAGGCTCTTGAGAAACTTGGGTGTCTCATACAACAGATATGTCCTGCAGATTTACAACAGAAATATCAAGTCCTGCGCCTAGGTAGGAATAATCCCATCCATGAGGAGAGGTTGAGGAACCATGGGTTTCTTTATCCTGCTGGCAAAGGATAGTAGAATAGGAGCCTGTGACAGCTTGAAGGGTGGTTTCAGAGATGATGGAGCTTTTCTTGGTAGTGGGAAACAGCATGAGAAGGAGAAAAAGCCACAAACAGCAGCTTGTGGGATTTAGATGTGACATTAGGAAAAGCAAATATCACTCGAAGGGTAGTGCTGTGATGCTACAGGACATGCAGAGGAAGTCTGTGATCAGCCCCTGGCTTTGTATTTCAGGGTAAAGCAAGTGAGGACAGGAAGACATCAGGAGAGGTCGGGAGATGCTGGGGTAAGAGCAAGGTGGGGAAGCAGGTTGTGTGTCTAGAGTCTGCAAGGAAACAAGCACAGGCGTGGGAAAGCATTGGACGGCCTGAGATGGAGATGGCTGAAGGCACTGCCAGGGTTGAAAGCTGCTAACAGAACGAGGTCTTTGTCCCCTTGGCTATGGCTGGTGTCTCTGCTACCGAGGCCCACAAGGAAACACCATTCCTTAAAGCACTGTGGCCTTGCTGCCTTCTTGTCCCTTGGGAGCCCAGGAGGAGCTGTATCATGGTCCTGCACTCAGCATTGCGCACTCCCACCCTCACACTGGCCCCAGGAAGAGCCCTGAGCAATGCATGATAGAAAGGCTCACCCTACCCAGGGGCTGGGTGTCAGTGCCTGGTCACTGCTTGACAACACACATCCAGGTTGACTTGGCATCACAGCCACCTGCACATTGCCTTTGCCTACCTGCAATCAGGACCTCCAACTTTCTGCTCTAATCATCCCCTGGGGAGACTTTGTTGGTAATGGCCCTCAGTGGGACCTGTTAACACTCCAGGAAATTTGGGATTTGCTTCTGACTTGAACTTCTTGAGAGGTTTCTTCAGTCTCCTCTCAGCATCTGTGGTTCATGGGCTGAGCACCAAATACACACGAGGGGTCATTAAAATGCCAAAACCCCTAAGAAGCCATGCCTCTCTCCATAATTTTCTTCAGTTCTTCAAGTCTTGTGTGGCTAATTGGGACGCTTTCAGGAGAGTATTGAAATTAGGCAGATTTGAATGAGCACCTGAAAACGAAAGATGTCTGCTTCTTAAGCTTTCTTTATTCTTCAGTTTTCAGAATAAGTGATACCCACATTCTCCAATTCACACTGACCTCCACTGTCTCCTAATGAAGTCTGGACATGTAGGACGAGCAGTATTTTTGATAGGTGACACCTATGGACAACCTTCCTCCCCAGCTCCCCAGCCCTGCCAGTTCCCTCATCAGCCACTGGGGAGTTAGATCACTGGTTAAAATCTAATCTCTTTCCACTCAAGGCTGTAGGTGAATGTTGTAGGGGCAGACAGCGAGGGATTGGACAAGATAGAGTTAAGGAGCTGAAAGCCTTGGGAGGAATAAATAGCAGTATGTAGATAAGGAAGTAGCTGCACGGAATAAGGAGGAGTGATGATGGGAATATGACCTTCGGGAAAGTACAACGTGACACTTACAAGGGGAGTGGAAAGTACCATAGATCACTGTGGAAAGTACCAATCTGGGCTAGAGCATATACAAAGGGCTTGCTTGCTTGAATAATATTGATTCTGATCCAGCACATCGGAGTCCGTGCATCAATCCGCCACAAATGGTGCTTGAACAGGGACCTGAAGACTGGCTTCGTCCAGGGCTATAGAAGCAGCGGATAGCTGAACTGGTGGCGGAGCCCGGCTGAACAGAGAAGCTACTGAAAAGAAGCAGAAGCAGAGCTGCCTCCAGGAAGCAGAAGCACGTGCAACAGGTTACCGCCGGGGGTCGGAGGTAAGCAGCTGGGAATGCATGGGAGCCATGGGAAATGGAATCTCCCCACAGGATAGGTCTGTGCTAAACGTAATGCAAAAGATTTTGAAACAGCACGGCAGAGAGATGCCCCCCCCAAGATCTCAAAATGTTATTGATGTGGGCACGCTTGAACTGTCCTGAGGTGAACTCCAGCACGGTTTATAGCCTCAGTACATGGGACTCGATCGGGGTTAAGCTCTGGGACACGGCAACAAGAAACGATAAGATGGCGGCAGTACTTATAGCCCCGCGGCGTACCATGCTTGAGACCCTGAAAGAGCATAGCCATAAGAAAACACAGGGACTGGAGGCACCCGCAGCCCCCACAGCACCTCTGTCAAGTGACATGGTGGTGGGGGTGGTAGGTGGATGGGACTCCCCAGGAAACGACCCAGACAATCCATTTGACCCAGGGCCGATCGATCTGGAACAGGAGCCGGACCTCTATCTGCCTCTTAATGTGCCTTGCTGTGCCCACCTTACAGCCCCTTCAGAACCACCGCCCCCTCAAGAGACGGGGCCGCCTGTGAGTGCGGACTGCCCACAACCTCCCCCACTGACCCGGCCTTCTGGGAAGGATCCATCACCCCAGGGCTGCTCGGCAGGGCATGACTGCACTGGCCGGGCACCCCCCTCCCCCCCCACCCTGCCTGCCTCCTTCCCTCCCTCCCTTCCTTCCTGCCTTCCTTCCCCCTCCCACCCGGCCCTTTCTCTCTCCGCCTGGTGCCACCTCCACCCGGTGCCGCCACCGCTGAGCAGCAGGAGGAGGAACATGGTCAAAGCAGAGCAGGCTTCAGCCTTGAACCGCAGCATGAGCTCAGATTCAAAGAGCCTTTCACAGATGTTGTCACCACAAACCTGAAGCTCGGCAATCCTACAGACAGAAATGTGTGCTTCAAAGTTAAGACCACAGCACCATGTAGATACTGTGTAAGACCTAACAGTGCAATTATCAATGCAGGAACATCAATTAATATTTCTGCAATGCTACAGCCTTTTGACTATGATCCTAATGACAAAAGTAAATACAAGTTTATGGCTTAATAAAAAAAAAAAGAAAGAAAAAAAACCCAACAAGAACAACAGTCTATGTTTGCTCCAGCTGATACTTCAGATATGGAAGCAGTATGGAAAGAAGCAAAACCAAAAGAACTCATGCATTCAAAACTTAGGTGTGTATTTGAGCTACCAACGGAAAATGATAGGCCTTATGACATAGAAATGAAATTGTATCCATAACTGCAACAAAGACAGATTCTTCTGTAATGTCTAAATCAATAAGTTTCTCTTTAGATGACATTGAAGTTAAGAAAGTAATGGAAGAATATAAGAGGCTTCAAGTAGAAGTTCAGAGGTTATGGGAGGAGAATAAACAGTTTAAGGAAGAAGATGGACTTCGGATGAGGAAGACACCCTAGACAAGCAACCCAATATCTGCTTCTGCAGCTGCTGTCCGAACCCTCACATTATTCAAGGCACAGCCTTTGAACGTTGTTGCTGACTCTCTTTACGTTATGGGCGTTATCCAATGCCTGGAAGCCTGGAACGATCTTTCAAAAACTCTTACGAATCAACAATTGTTTCTTCTTCTGAAGGAACAACTGTTGTTTTTGTTGGAACAAAGAGAGCATGACTACTTTGTTTTATGTGTTTGCTCTCACACCACTCTACCCAGACCAATTGCCCAAGGCAATCACATTGCTGACCTTTCTTTCAGCAGCTGTGCTGACAGCTAACACCTGTCAGCAGGCTAAATTGTCCCATGATTTCCTTTTTTTTCACTAAAATGCAAAAGCACTACAAAAAATTTATCATATCACAAGAGACCAGGCCCAAAACATCATTCGAAGTTGCCCCAATTGCCAAAATGTATCCCTGTTACCACCCTACTTAGGGACCAGTCCTCAAGGCCTGCAACCCTGCAATGTCTGGCAGACAGACATTACCCATTATCCCTCATTCAGAAGACTGAAATATGTCCATGTCTCTGTAGATACCTTTTCCCATTATGTTGTCACTATTGCCCATGTTGCAAAAAAAGAGCCATGATGTATGTCGTCACTGGCTTGCCTGTTTCGCCACAATGGGGGTTCCCACTCAAATTAAAATGGACAATGGTCCTGCATACACTGCACAGCGAACACGGGCATTTCTTCAAACCTGGGGGTTCACTCATGTGACCAGAATTCCCTATTCCCCAGCTGGCCAGGCAACAGTGGAACATACCCATCATACTATAAAAGACATGCTTGAAAAACAGAAAAGGGGGAATAGCCCCGGTAGGCCCCAACAAGAAACAAAGACACATCCATCAGCAGAAACCGCAACAGTAAAGAGAAGGGAGAAAAGCAGCCTACCTAGGAACAACCATGAGAGCCAGTAAGGAGCAGGAGACCCCAGACCTGAATACTACTAGTGGTCTGAACTACCACGGGAGGGGTGGAGAGCTTCGACTGGAAGGTCGTAGTGGCCCCAGGATTTCTTTGCTCGGGGTCCCTCTTTGGAGGCACCCAGCTCGAGCTGTAATGACGGCATGCACGTCCTTAAAATGTCATTATTTAATTTGCTTTGATTTGGCTGGGAACTTTTCTGCGGGAACCTAGGGTTGGACCCTGTTCTGGTGGCCGGCGAGCCTCACCTTCCCTAAGAGCGTGGCACCCCAGATGGGACCCTAGGTGAGCACTGTCGGGGCCTCTCGTCTCCAAACGATCATCTGGCGCCATGGGGTGAGTTCACCTGGGATCTTTGGCAAGAGGAGGCCCCGAGAAGGTGAGTCTTAAACTCCTGCCTACATTCTAAATTCTGCTCTGGTAACAGAGTGCGCTGAAGGGGTACGCGGGCTGATCACCGTAAGGCGACCCAGGCAGCGGGGTACGCGGGCTGGCCACCGTAAGACGTACCAGGGGGATGGGTAGGAGTCCCATCCCCAGGGTCGGAGTGGGTTTGAAGTCCCATCTCGGTGTGGCCAGAAAGGGGAGTGCACAGCCTGGTCAGCATGAGGCGCACCGCAAGACTATAGGAACAGAAATGTAGAGACACTGTGACTGGTGTGAGTGTGAGCAGTGCTGTGTGTGAGAGTGCGTAGAGCCTGGGAACGGACCGGGGCACCCGTGGGCTGAGGAAGCCGCCCGCTGCGAAGGGACAGCAGTCCTGGCAGTGCAAGCCTGGTGCAGGAGCAGTGGCAGCTGAGAGGCAATGCCAGCTTGCCCCATGCCAGCCTGCGGCCCAGCACGAGGGGTTGAGTGCTGCTTTCTGCTGAGGCTCTCAGGGCACCAGGGCACAACAGGGCTGTGCTTGTCAGGGACATGTCGTGGCATGAGATGTCCCCGCATCAGCCCCCTCCTCCCGACAATTTGTAAGGGGATGTAGCTCAGTGGAAGAGCACCTGCTTTGCATGCAGGAGGTCCTGGGTTCAATGCCCAGCATCTCCGGCGGACGGGGAGCTTTTTCCTCAGTCTCCACGCCCCTGACCAACAGCGGGGAGGGCTGGCAAGCGGCTGCATTGCTCCTCTCCACAAAGTGTCGGCTTGCCCTCCAACGACATGGCAGGCTGTCATGTGGGAAGTGGAGCTCGCCATGCAGCAAGAGCCCAGCCACATCCTCAGAAAGCCTGCCCAGGGCAAAGGACATCATGATGGCACGACTCTTGCAACAAGCTGAGTGGCCAGCAGTAGGCAAACAGGCAGGACTTGTCAGATCCTCAAGTGCCTCTCAGCAGAGACCACAGCCCTGTGAGACAAGAGGGTGTGCCCATGAAGACGAGAGGGCTGGCTGCTGGCTGGGAGCTGCTTTTAGCTGCAGCAGCAGCAGCACTGCCCTGGCTGGGCAGGCAGGCGCTGGGAGGGCATCAGGCCCAGCAGGTACCTCCGACCACGGGAGGTGAGAGCTTGGCAGGAGGGCAGAGGGCAGGCAGGTGGAGGGGAGCACTGGCACGTCGCTGGGGAATGGCTCCTGTGCCAGCAGCGCCGGCCAGCAGCAGGGGAGCAGCCACTGGGGTCACCAGGAGCGCTGGGAGCTGATTCAACAGCTGGGCATGTGGCAGCGGGAGCGGGAGCGGGAGCGGGAAGGGCAGGTGCAAGCACAATGGCTGCTGTGTTGGTTGTGAGCTCACTTGCATTCCAGTTAGCCCAGTGGCCAGCAGTGGGTGGGCAGGCAGGTGTTAGGAGGTCATCAGCAGCATGGGAGAGGCTGCCCAGCAGCAAGGAGAGCTTGGGAGGAGGTGAGAGGGAGGGAGAGGTGAAGGTGACCTTGGTGGCTTGGATGCTGAGGTCTCTGCTTTCAGAGCAGCTGATTGGCCAGCAGCAGGTGGGCAGGCATGGGAGGTGGCCAAGGGCCTGACAAAGCCCAGGAGGTAGAGGGCAGAGCCTGGAGGGAGGAAGGAGGCAGAGAGAGGCAGGTGACTGTGGCAGCACTGGCACAGTGCTTGTGAGATCAGCTCTGTGACTGCAGCCTGCTTGGCCAGCAGCAGGCGGGCAGCACTGGGAGGTCATGCAGGGCAGGAGAAAGCCCCCAGCCGAGAGGAGAGCTGCTGAAGAGGGCAGAGGCAGAGGCAGGGAAAGCTGGCATGGCTGGGAGCTTGTTTGGGAGGTCACTTCTCTTGCAGCACTCTGATTGGGCAGCAGGCAGGCCCGGTGGGCTCAGGAAGCAGCTGAGAAAAGCTTGCCCATGGAGAGGAGAGCTCTGGGGAGGGCAGAGGTGGGTCTTCAGGAAATTATTGAACTGAAAGTGTCCAGAGGGAGCTGCTTAGGACAACTTCTATCCAACTTGCTTAGCAGGAGGAGCTACATTTGCTGCAGCCTTAGGCTGCACTCAGAGAACATGAGGCACTTTCACCTAGGTCAGTAAGCAAGGGCCCCAGAGCTGGTTCAAGCTGGGCAGATAAGGAAGCTACAAGCAGTCGGCATTGCTGTGTCTCACCCTCCGAAAGGGAGGATGTTGTTAAAGAAGAGTGACTTGAAACTGTCTAGAAATAGCTGCTTAGCACAACTTCTATAAAACTTGCTTAGCATGAGTAGCTACATTTGCTGAAGCCTTAGGCCGCACTTGGGAAAAGTAATAAACCTTTACCGAGTTTAGTAAAAAATAGTGCCTCAGAGCTCGTTCGCGCTGGGAAAATAGGGAAACCACACGCAGTCTGCGTTCCTGTGTTACCCACCCCGAAAGGGAAGACGTCAAAACAATTGAAAAAGAAGACCTTGGGAGACAACTGCCAGACCCAACAAAAACAGAGGTACAGCCTTCATCAGAGACCGCAAAAAACAAGAAGGAGGAGAAAAACAGCTTACCTAAGAACGACGGTGAGACCCAATGAGGAGCAGGAGACCCCAGACCAAGAATTACTATTGGTCTAGCTTCCGCGTGAGGGGTGGGAAATGTAAGTGGAAAAACCTATAATTGCCCAGGATTTGTTTACGTTCGGGTCCCTCTTTGGAGGCACCCAGCTCGAGCTGTAATGACGGCACGCGCGTGATTAAAATGTAATTTGTTTTGATTTGGCTCTGAACTTTACTTGCGGCAACCTAGGCTCGAGCCCTGTCATGGTGGCCGACAAGCCTAATTTCCATAACAGATGTCGAGGCTTTGAAATAAGACCGGCGCAGGGCATCAGGACCTTGAGGGACAAAGCCTCCCCTCACTGCTGGGGCAGTCTTCATTGCTATGGGTTGGAATCACCTCCTCCTCCTCCTTGTCCGGACCTTGCGAGGCAACGGTAGGCCCCAACAAGAAACAAAGACACATCCGTCAGCAGAAACCGCAACAGTAAAGACAAGGGAGAAAAGCAGCCTACCTAGGAACAACCATGAGAGCCAGTAAGGAGCAGGAGACCCCAGACCTGAATACTACTAGTGGTCTGAACTACCACGGGAGGGGTGGAGAGCTTCGACTGGAAGGTCGTAATGGCCCCAGGATTTCTTTGCTCGGGGTCCCTCTTTGGAGGCACCCAGCTCGAGCTATAATGACGGTATGCACGTCCTTAAAATGTCATTATTTAATTTGCTTTGATTTGGCTGGGAACTTTTCTGCGGGAACCTAGGGTTGGACCCTGTTCTGGTGGCCGGCGAGCCTCACCTTCCCTAAGAGCTTGGCACCCCAGATGGGACCCTAGGTGAGCACTGTTGGGGCCTCTCATCTCCAGACGATCATCTGGCGCCATGGGGTGAGTTCACCTGGGATCTTTGGCAAGAGGAGGCCCCGAGAAGGTGAGTCTTAAATTCCCGCCTACATTCTAAATTCTGCTCTGGTAACAGAGTGCGCTGAAGGGGTACGCGGGCTGATCACCGTAAGGCGACCCAGGCAGCGGGGTACGCGGGCTGGCCACCGTAAGACGTACCAGGGGGATGGGTAGGAGTCCCATCCCCAGGGTCGGAGTGGGTTTGAAGTCCCATCTCGGTGTGGCCAGAAAGGGGAGTGCACAGCCTGGTCAGCATGAGGCGCACCGCAAGACTATAGGAACAGAAATGTAGAGACACTGTGACTGGTGTGAGTGTGAGCAGTGCTGTGTGTGAGAGTGCGTAGAGCCTGGGAACGGACCGGGGCACCCGTGGGCTGAGGAAGCCGCCCGCTGCGAAGGGACAGCAGTCCTGGCAGTGCAAGCCTGGTGCAGGAGCAGTGGCAGCTGAGAGGCAATGCCAGCTTGCCCCATGCCAGCCTGCGGCCCAGCACGAGGGGTTGAGTGCTGCTTTCTGCTGAGGCTCTCAGGGCACCAGGGCACAACAGGGCTGTGCTTGTCAGGGACATGTCGTGGCATGAGATGTCCCCGCATCAGCCCCCTCCTCCCGACAATTTGTAAGGGGATGTAGCTCAGTGGAAGAGCACCTGCTTTGCATGCAGGAGGTCCTGGGTTCAATGCCCAGCATCTCCGGCGGACGGGGAGCTTTTTCCTCAGTCTCCACCCCCCTGACCAACAGCGGGGAGGGCTGGCAAGCGGCTGCATTGCTCCTCTCCACAAAGTGTCGGCTTGCCCTCCAACGACATGGCAGGCTGTCATGTGGGAAGTGGAGCTCGCCATGCAGGAAGAGCCCAGCCACATCCTCAGAAAGCCTGCCCAGGGCAAAGGACATCATGATGGCACGACTCTTGCAACAAGCTGAGTGGCCAGCAGTAGGCAAACAGGCAGGACTTGTCAGATCCTCAAGTGCCTCTCAGCAGAGACCACAGCCCTGTGAGACAAGAGGGTGTGCCCATGAAGACGAGAGGGCTGGCTGCTGGCTGGGAGCTGCTTTTAGCTGCAGCAGCAGCAGCACTGCCCTGGCTGGGCAGGCAGGCGCTGGGAGGGCATCAGGCCCAGCAGGTACCTCCGACCACGGGAGGTGAGAGCTTGGCAGGAGGGCAGAGGGCAGGCAGGTGGAGGGGAGCACTGGCACGTCGCTGGGGAATGGCTCCTGTGCCAGCAGCGCCGGCCAGCAGCAGGGGAGCAGCCACTGGGGTCACCAGGAGCGCTGGGAGCGGATTCAACAGCTGGGCATGTGGCAGCGGGAGCGGGAGCGGGAGCGGGAAGGGCAGGTGCAAGCACAATGGCTGCTGTGTTGGTTGTGAGCTCACTTGCATTCCAGTTAGCCCAGTGGCCAGCAGTGGGTGGGCAGGCAGGTGTTAGGAGGTCATCAGCAGCATGGGAGAGGCTGCCCAGCAGCAAGGAGAGCTTGGGAGGAGGTGAGAGGGAGGGAGAGGTGAAGGTGACCTTGGTGGCTTGGATGCTGAGGTCTCTGCTTTCAGAGCAGCTGATTGGCCAGCAGCAGGTGGGCAGGCATGGGAGGTGGCCAAGGGCCTGACAAAGCCCAGGAGGTAGAGGGCAGAGCCTGGAGGGAGGAAGGAGGCAGAGAGAGGCAGGTGACTGTGGCAGCACTGGCACAGTGCTTGTGAGATCAGCTCTGTGACTGCAGCCTGCTTGGCCAGCAGCAGGCGGGCAGCACTGGGAGGTCATGCAGGGCAGGAGAAAGCCCCCAGCCGAGAGGAGAGCTGCTGAAGAGGGCAGAGGCAGAGGCAGGGAAAGCTGGCATGGCTGGGAGCTTGTTTGGGAGGTCACTTCTCTTGCAGCACTCTGATTGGGCAGCAGGCAGGCCCGGTGGGCTCAGGAAGCAGCTGAGAAAAGCTTGCCCATGGAGAGGAGAGCTCTGGGGAGGGCAGAGGTGGGTCTTCAGGAAATTATTGAACTGAAAGTGTCCAGAGGGAGCTGCTTAGGACAACTTCTATCCAACTTGCTTAGCAGGAGGAGCTACATTTGCTGCAGCCTTAGGCTGCACTCAGAGAACATGAGGCACTTTCACCTAGGTCAGTAAGCAAGGGCCCCAGAGCTGGTTCAAGCTGGGCAGATAAGGAAGCTACAAGCAGTCGGCATTGCTGCGTCTCACCCTCCGAAAGGGAGGATGTTGTTAAAGAAGAGTGACTTGAAACTGTCTAGAAATAGCTGCTTAGCACAACTTCTATAAAACTTGCTTAGCATGAGTAGCTACATTTGCTGAAGCCTTAGGCCGCACTTGGGAAAAGTAATAAACCTTTACCGAGTTTAGTAAAAAATAGTGCCTCAGAGCTCGTTCGCGCTGGGAAAATAGGGAAACCACACGCAGTCTGCGTTCCTGTGTTACCCACCCCAAAAGGGAAGACGTCAAAACAATTGAAAAAGAAGACCTTGGGAGACAACTGCCAGACCCAACAAAAACAGAGGTACAGCCTTCATCAGAGACCGCAAAAAACAAGAAGGAGGAGAAAAACAGCTTACCTAAGAACGACGGTGAGACCCAATGAGGAGCAGGAGACCCCAGACCAAGAATTACTATTGGTCTAGCTTCCGCGTGAGGGGTGGGAAATGTAAGTGGAAAAACCTATAATTGCCCAGGATTTGTTTACGTTCGGGTCCCTCTTTGGAGGCACCCAGCTCGAGCTGTAATGACGGCACGCGCGTGATTAAAATGTAATTTGTTTTGATTTGGCTCTGAACTTTACTTGCGGCAACCTAGGCTCGAGCCCTGTCATGGTGGCCGACAAGCCTAATTTCCATAACAGATGTCGAGGCTTTGAAATAAGACCGGCGCAGGGCATCAGGACCTTGAGGGACAAAGCCTCCCCTCACTGCTGGGGCAGTCTTCATTGCTATGGGTTGGAATCACCTCCTCCTCCTCCTTGTCCGGACCTTGCGAGGCAACGGTAGGCCCCAACAAGAAACAAAGACACATCCGTCAGCAGAAACCGCAACAGTAAAGACAAGGGAGAAAAGCAGCCTACCTAGGAACAACCATGAGAGCCAGTAAGGAGCAGGAGACCCCAGACCTGAATACTACTAGTGGTCTGAACTACCACGGGAGGGGTGGAGAGCTTCGACTGGAAGGTCGTAATGGCCCCAGGATTTCTTTGCTCGGGGTCCCTCTTTGGAGGCACCCAGCTCGAGCTATAATGACGGTATGCACGTCCTTAAAATGTCATTATTTAATTTGCTTTGATTTGGCTGGGAACTTTTCTGCGGGAACCTAGGGTTGGACCCTGTTCTGGTGGCCGGCGAGCCTCACCTTCCCTAAGAGCGTGGCACCCCAGATGGGACCCTAGGTGAGCACTGTCGGGGCCTCTCGTCTCCAAACGATCATCTGGCGCCATGGGGTGAGTCCACCTGGGATCTTTGGCAAGAGGAGGCCCCGAGAAGGTGAGTCTTAAACTCCTGCCTACATTCTAAATTCTGCTCTGGTAACAGAGTGCGCTGAAGGGGTACGCGGGCTGATCACCGTAAGGCGACCCAGGCAGCGGGGTACGCGGGCTGGCCACCGTAAGACGTACCAGGGGGATGGGTAGGAGTCCCATCCCCAGGGTCGGAGTGGGTTTGAAGTCCCATCTCGGTGTGGCCAGAAAGGGGAGTGCACAGCCTGGTCAGCATGAGGCGCACCGCAAGACTATAGGAACAGAAATGTAGAGACACTGTGACTGGTGTGAGTGTGAGCAGTGCTGTGTGTGAGAGTGCGTAGAGCCTGGGAACGGACCGGGGCACCCGTGGGCTGAGGAAGCCGCCCGCTGCGAAGGGACAGCAGTCCTGGCAGTGCAAGCCTGGTGCAGGAGCAGTGGCAGCTGAGAGGCAATGCCAGCTTGCCCCATGCCAGCCTGCGGCCCAGCACGAGGGGTTGAGTGCTGCTTTCTGCTGAGGCTCTCAGGGCACCAGGGCACAACAGGGCTGTGCTTGTCAGGGACATGTCGTGGCATGAGATGTCCCCGCATCAGCCCCCTCCTCCCGACAATTTGTAAGGGGATGTAGCTCAGTGGAAGAGCACCTGCTTTGCATGCAGGAGGTCCTGGGTTCAATGCCCAGCATCTCCGGCGGACGGGGAGCTTTTTCCTCAGTCTCCACCCCCCTGACCAACAGCGGGGAGGGCTGGCAAGCGGCTGCATTGCTCCTCTCCACAAAGTGTCGGCTTGCCCTCCAACGACATGGCAGGCTGTCATGTGGGAAGTGGAGCTCGCCATGCAGGAAGAGCCCAGCCACATCCTCAGAAAGCCTGCCCAGGGCAAAGGACATCATGATGGCACGACTCTTGCAACAAGCTGAGTGGCCAGCAGTAGGCAATCAGGCAGGACTTGTCAGATCCTCAAGTGCCTCTCAGCAGAGACCACAGCCCTGTGAGACAAGAGGGTGTGCCCATGAAGACGAGAGGGCTGGCTGCTGGCTGGGAGCTTCTTTTAGCTGCAGCAGCAGCAGCACTGCCCTGGCTGGGCAGGCAGGCGCTGGGAGGGCATCAGGCCCAGCAGGTACCTCCGACCACGGGAGGTGAGAGCTTGGCAGGAGGGCAGAGGGCAGGCAGGTGGAGGGGAGCACTGGCACGTCGCTGGGGAATGGCTCCTGTGCCAGCAGCACCGGCCAGCAGCAGGGGAGCAGCCACTGGGGTCACCATGAGCGCTGGGAGCTGATTCAACAGCTGGGCATGTGGCAGCGGGAGCGGGAGCGGGAGCGGGAAGGGCAGGTGCAAGCACAATGGCTGCTGTGTTGGTTGTGAGCTCACTTGCATTCCAGTTAGCCCAGTGGCCAGCAGTGGGTGGGCAGGCAGGTGTTAGGAGGTCATCAGCAGCATGGGAGAGGCTGCCCAGCAGCAAGGAGAGCTTGGGAGGAGGTGAGAGGGAGGGAGAGGTGAAGGTGACCTTGGTGGCTTGGATGCTGAGGTCTCTGCTTTCAGAGCAGCTGATTGGCCAGCAGCAGGTGGGCAGGCATGGGAGGTGGCCAAGGGCCTGACAAAGCCCAGGAGGTAGAGGGCAGAGCCTGGAGGGAGGAAGGAGGCAGAGAGAGGCAGGTGACTGTGGCAGCACTGGCACAGTGCTTGTGAGATCAGCTCTCTGACTGCAGCCTGCTTGGCCAGCAGCAGGCGGGCAGCACTGGGAGGTCATGCAGGGCAGGAGAAAGCCCCCAGCCGAGAGGAGAGCTGCTGAAGAGGGCAGAGGCAGAGGCAGGGAAAGCTGGCATGGCTGGGAGCTTGTTTGGGAGGTCACTTCTCTTGCAGCACTCTGATTGGGCAGCAGGCAGGCCCGGTGGGCTCAGGAAGCAGCTGAGAAAAGCTTGCCCATGGAGAGGAGAGCTCTGGGGAGGGGAGAGGTGGGTCTTCAGGAAATTATTGAACTGAAAGTGTCCAGAGGGAGCTGCTTAGTGCAACTTCTACCCAGCTTGCTTAGCAGGAGGAGCTACATTTGCTGCAGCCTTAGGCTGCACTCAGAGAACATGAGGCACTTTCACCTAGGTCAGTAAGCAAGGGCCCCAGAGCTGGTTCAAGCTGGGCAGATAAGGAAGCTACAAGCAGTCGGCATTGCTGCGTCTCACCCTCCGAAAGGGAGGATGTTGTTAAAGAAGAGTGACTTGAAACTGTCTAGAAATAGCTGCTTAGCACAACTTCTATAAAACTTGCTTAGCATGAGTAGCTACATTTGCTGAAGCCTTAGGCCGCACTTGGGAAAAGTAATAAACCTTTACCGAGTTTAGTAAAAAATAGTGCCTCAGAGCTCGTTCGGGCTGGGAAACTAAGGAAACCACACGCAGTCTGCGTTCCTGTGTTACCCACCCCAAAAGGGAAGACGTCAAAACAATTGAAAAAGAAGACCTTGGGAGACAACTGCCAGACCCAACAAAAACAGAGGTACAGCCTTCATCAGAGACCGCAAAAAACAAGAAGGAGGAGAAAAACAGCTTCCCTAAGAACGCCGGTGAGACCCAATGAGGAGCAGGAGACCCCAGACCAAAAAATTACTATTGGTCTAGCTTCCGCGTGAGGGGTGGGAAATGTAAGTGGAAAAACCTATAATTGCCAGGATTTGTTTACGTTCGGGTCCCTCTTTGGAGGCACCCAGCTCGAGCTGTAATGACGGCACGCGCGTGATTAAAATGTAATTTGTTTTGATTTGGCTCTGAACTTTACTTGCGGCAACCTAGGCTCGAGCCCTGTCATGGTGGCCGACAAGCCGAATTTCCATAACAGATGTCGAGGCTTTGAAATAAGACCGGCGCAGGGCATCAGGACCTTGAGGGACAAAGCCTCCCCTCACTGCTGGGGCAGTCTTCATTGCTATGGGTTGGAATCACCTCCTCCTCCTCCTTGTCCGGACCTTGCGAGGCAACGGTAGGCCCCAACAAGAAACAAAGACACATCCGTCAGCAGAAACCGCAACAGTAAAGAGAAGGGAGAAAAGCAGCCTACCTAGGAACAACCATGAGAGCCAGTAAGGAGCAGGAGACCCCAGACCTGAATACTACTAGTGGTCTGAACTACCACGGGAGGGGTGGAGAGCTTCGACTGGAAGGTCGTAATGGCCCCAGGATTTCTTTGCTCGGGGTCCCTCTTTGGAGGCACCCAGCTCGAGCTATAATGACGGTATGCACGTCCTTAAAATGTCATTATTTAATTTGCTTTGATTTGGCTGGGAACTTTTCTGCGGGAACCTAGGGTTGGACCCTGTTCTGGTGGCCGGCGAGCCTCACCTTCCCTAAGAGCGTGGCACCCCAGATGGGACCCTAGGTGAGCACTGTCGGGGCCTCTCGTCTCCAAACGATCATCTGGCGCCATGGGGTGAGTCCACCTGGGATCTTTGGCAAGAGGAGGCCCCGAGAAGGTGAGTCTTAAACTCCTGCCTACATTCTAAATTCTGCTCTGGTAACAGAGTGCGCTGAAGGGGTACGCGGGCTGATCACCGTAAGGCGACCCAGGCAGCGGGGTACGCGGGCTGGCCACCGTAAGACGTACCAGGGGGATGGGTAGGAGTCCCATCCCCAGGGTCGGAGTGGGTTTGAAGTCCCATCTCGGTGTGGCCAGAAAGGGGAGTGCACAGCCTGGTCAGCATGAGGCGCACCGCAAGACTATAGGAACAGAAATGTAGAGACACTGTGACTGGTGTGAGTGTGAGCAGTGCTGTGTGTGAGAGTGCGTAGAGCCTGGGAACGGACCGGGGCACCCGTGGGCTGAGGAAGCCGCCCGCTGCGAAGGGACAGCAGTCCTGGCAGTGCAAGCCTGGTGCAGGAGCAGTGGCAGCTGAGAGGCAATGCCAGCTTGCCCCATGCCAGCCTGCGGCCCAGCACGAGGGGTTGAGTGCTGCTTTCTGCTGAGGCTCTCAGGGCACCAGGGCACAACAGGGCTGTGCTTGTCAGGGACATGTCGTGGCATGAGATGTGCCCGCATCAGCCCCCTCCCCCCGACAATTTGTAAGGGGATGTAGCTCAGTGGAAGAGCACCTGCTTTGCATGCAGGAGGTCCTGGGTTCAATGCCCAGCATCTCCGGCGGACGGGGAGCTTTTTCCTCAGTCTCAACGCCCCTGACCAACAGCGGGGAGGGCTGGCAAGCGGCTGCATTGCTCCTCTCCACAAAGTGTCGGCTTGCCCTCCAACGACATGGCAGGCTGTCATGTGGGAAGTGGAGCTCGCCATGCAGGAAGAGCCCAGCCACATCCTCAGAAAGCCTGCCCAGGGCAAAGGACATCATGATGGCACGACTCTTGCAACAAGCTGAGTGGCCAGCAGTAGGCAATCAGGCAGGACTTGTCAGATCCTCAAGTGCCTCTCAGCAGAGACCACAGCCCTGTGAGACAAGAGGGTGTGCCCATGAAGACGAGAGGGCTGGCTGCTGGCTGGGAGCTTCTTTTAGCTGCAGCAGCAGCAGCACTGCCCTGGCTGGGCAGGCAGGCGCTGGGAGGGCATCAGGCCCAGCAGGTACCTCCGACCACGGGAGGTGAGAGCTTGGCAGGAGGGCAGAGGGCAGGCAGGTGGAGGGGAGCACTGGCACGTCGCTGGGGAATGGCTCCTGTGCCAGCAGCACCGGCCAGCAGCAGGGGAGCAGCCACTGGGGTCACCATGAGCGCTGGGAGCTGATTCAACAGCTGGGCATGTGGCAGCGGGAGCGGGAGCGGGAGCGGGAAGGGCAGGTGCAAGCACAATGGCTGCTGTGTTGGTTGTGAGCTCACTTGCATTCCAGTTAGCCCAGTGGCCAGCAGTGGGTGGGCAGGCAGGTGTTAGGAGGTCATCAGCAGCATGGGAGAGGCTGCCCAGCAGCAAGGAGAGCTTGGGAGGAGGTGAGAGGGAGGGAGAGGTGAAGGTGACCTTGGTGGCTTGGATGCTGAGGTCTCTGCTTTCAGAGCAGCTGATTGGCCAGCAGCAGGTGGGCAGGCATGGGAGGTGGCCAAGGGCCTGACAAAGCCCAGGAGGTAGAGGGCAGAGCCTGGAGGGAGGAAGGAGGCAGAGAGAGGCAGGTGACTGTGGCAGCACTGGCACAGTGCTTGTGAGATCAGCTCTCTGACTGCAGCCTGCTTGGCCAGCAGCAGGCGGGCAGCACTGGGAGGTCATGCAGGGCAGGAGAAAGCCCCCAGCCGAGAGGAGAGCTGCTGAAGAGGGCAGAGGCAGAGGCAGGGAAAGCTGGCATGGCTGGGAGCTTGTTTGGGAGGTCACTTCTCTTGCAGCACTCTGATTGGGCAGCAGGCAGGCCCGGTGGGCTCAGGAAGCAGCTGAGAAAAGCTTGCCCATGGAGAGGAGAGCTCTGGGGAGGGGAGAGGTGGGTCTTCAGGAAATTATTGAACTGAAAGTGTCCAGAGGGAGCTGCTTAGTGCAACTTCTACCCAGCTTGCTTAGCAGGAGGAGCTACATTTGCTGCAGCCTTAGGCTGCACTCAGAGAACATGAGGCACTTTCACCTAGGTCAGTAAGCAAGGGCCCCAGAGCTGGTTCAAGCTGGGCAGATAAGGAAGCTACAAGCAGTCGGCATTGCTGCGTCTCACCCTCCGAAAGGGAGGATGTTGTTAAAGAAGAGTGACTTGAAACTGTCTAGAAATAGCTGCTTAGCACAACTTCTATAAAACTTGCTTAGCATGAGTAGCTACATTTGCTGAAGCCTTAGGCCGCACTTGGGAAAAGTAATAAACCTTTACCGAGTTTAGTAAAAAATAGTGCCTCAGAGCTCGTTCGGGCTGGGAAACTAAGGAAACCACACGCAGTCTGCGTTCCTGTGTTACCCACCCCAAAAGGGAAGACGTCAAAACAATTGAAAAAGAAGACCTTGGGAGACAACCGCCAGACCCAACAAAAACAGAGGTACAACCTTCATCAGAGACCGCAAAAAACAAGAAGGAGGAGAAAAACAGCTTCCCTAAGAACGCCGGTGAGACCCAATGAGGAGCAGGAGACCCCAGACCAAAAAATTACTATTGGTCTAGCTTCCGCGTGAGGGGTGGGAAATGTAAGTGGAAAAACCTATAATTGCCAGGATTTGTTTACGTTAGGGTCCCTCTTTGGAGGCACCCAGCTCGAGCTGTAATGACGGCACGCGCGTGATTAAAATGCAATTTGTTTTGATTTGGCTCTGAACTTTACTTGCGGCAACCTAGGCTCGAGCCCTGTCATGGTGGCCGACAAGCCTAATTTCCATAACAGATGTCGAGGCTTTGAAATAAGACCGGCGCAGGGCATCAGGACCTTGAGGGACAAAGCCTCCGCTCACTGCTGGGGCAGTCTTCATTGCTATGGGTTGGAATCACCTCCTCCTCCTCCTTGTCCGGACCTTGCGAGGCAACGGTAGGCCCCAACAAGAAACAAAGACACATCCGTCAGCAGAAACCGCAACAGTAAAGAGAAGGGAGAAAAGCAGCCTACCTAGGAACAACCATGCGAGCCAGTAAGGAGCAGGAGACCCCAGACCTGAATACTACTAGTGGTCTGAACTACCACGGGAGGGGTGGAGAGCTTCGACTGGAAGGTCGTAATGGCCCCAGGATTTCTTTGCTCGGGGTCCCTCTTTGGAGGCACCCAGCTCGAGCTATAATGACGGTATGCACGTCCTTAAAATGTCATTATTTAATTTGCTTTGATTTGGCTGGGAACTTTTCTGTGGGAACCTAGGGTTGGACCCTGTTCTGGTGGCCGGCGAGCCTCACCTTCCCTAAGAGCTTGGCACCCCAGATGGGACCCTAGGTGAGCACTGTCGGGGCCTCTCGTCTCCAAACGATCATCTGGCGCCATGGGGTGAGTTCACCTTGGATCTTTGGCAAGAGGAGGCCCCGAGAAGGTGAGTCTTAAACTCCTGCCTACATTCTAAATTCTGCTCTGGTAACAGAGTGCGCTGAAGGGGTACGCGGGCTGATGACCGTAAGGCGTCCCAGGCAGGGGGTACGCGGGCTGGCCACCGTAAGACGTACCAGGGGGATGGGTAGGAGTCCCATCCCCAGGGTCGGAGTGGGTTTGAAGTCCCATCTCGGTGTGGCCAGAAAGGGGAGTGCACAGCCTGGTCAGCATGAGGCGCACCGCAAGACTATAGGAACAGAAATGTAGAGACACTGTGACTGGTGTGAGTGTGAGCAGTGCTGTGTGTGAGAGTGCGTAGAGCCTGGGAACGGACCGGGGCACCCGTGGGCTGAGGAAGCCGCCCGCTGCGAAGGGACAGCAGTCCTGGCAGTGCAAGCCTGGTGCAGGAGCAGTGGCAGCTGAGAGGCAATGCCAGCTTGCCCCATGCCAGCCTGCGGCCCAGCACGAGGGGTTGAGTGCTGCTTTCTGCTGAGGCTCTCAGGGCACCAGGGCACAACAGGGCTGTGCTTGTCAGGGACATGTCGTGGCATGAGATGTGCCCGCATCAGCCCCCTCCCCCCGACAATTTGTAAGGGGATGTAGCTCAGTGGAAGAGCACCTGCTTTGCATGCAGGAGGTCCTGGGTTCAATGCCCAGCATCTCCGGCGGACGGGGAGCTTTTTCCTCAGTCTCCACGCCCCTGACCAACAGCGGGGAGGGCTGGCAAGCGGCTGCATTGCTCCTCTCCACAAAGTGTCGGCTTGCCCTCCAACGACATGGCAGGCTGTCATGTGGGAAGTGGAGCTCGCCATGCAGCAAGAGCCCAGCCACATCCTCAGAAAGCCTGCCCAGGGCAAAGGACATCATGATGGCACGACTCTTGCAACAAGCTGAGTGGCCAGCAGTAGGCAAACAGGCAGGACTTGTCAGATCCTCAAGTGCCTCTCAGCAGAGACCACAGCCCTGTGAGACAAGAGGGTGTGCCCATGAAGACGAGAGGGCTGGCTGCTGGCTGGGAGCTTCTTTTAGCTGCAGCAGCAGCAGCACTGCCCTGGCTGGGCAGGCAGGCGCTGGGAGGGCATCAGGCCCAGCAGGTACCTCCGACCACGGGAGGTGAGAGCTTGGCAGGAGGGCAGAGGGCAGGCAGGTGGAGGGGAGCACTGGCACGTCGCTGGGGAATGGCTCCTGTGCCAGCAGCGCCGGCCAGCAGCAGGGGAGCAGCCACTGGGGTCACCAGGAGCGCTGGGAGCGGATTCAACAGCTGGCCATGTGGCAGCGGGAGCGGGAGCGGGAGCGGGAAGGGCAGGTGCAAGCACAATGGCTGCTGTGTTGGTTGTGAGCTCACTTGCATTCCAGTTAGCCCAGTGGCCAGCAGTGGGTGGGCAGGCAGGTGTTAGGAGGTCATCAGCAGCATGGGAGAGGCTGCCCAGCAGCAAGGAGAGCTTGGGAGGAGGTGAGAGGGAGGGAGAGGTGAAGGTGACCTTGGTGGCTTGGATGCTGAGGTCTCTGCTTTCAGAGCAGCTGATTGGCCAGCAGCAGGTGGGCAGGCATGGGAGGTGGCCAAGGGCCTGACAAAGCCCAGGAGGTAGAGGGCAGAGCCTGGAGGGAGGAAGGAGGCAGAGAGAGGCAGGTGACTGTGGCAGCACTGGCACAGTGCTTGTGAGATCAGCTCTGTGACTGCAGCCTGCTTGGCCAGCAGCAGGCGGGCAGCACTGGGAGGTCATGCAGGGCAGGAGAAAGCCCCCAGCCGAGAGGAGAGCTGCTGAAGAGGGCAGAGGCAGAGGCAGGGAAAGCTGGCATGGCTGGGAGCTTGTTTGGGAGGTCACTTCTCTTGCAGCACTCTGATTGGGCAGCAGGCAGGCCCGGTGGGCTCAGGAAGCAGCTGAGAAAAGCTTGCCCATGGAGAGGAGAGCTCTGGGGAGGGCAGAGGTGGGTCTTCAGGAAATTATTGAACTGAAAGTGTCCAGAGGGAGCTGCTTAGTGCAACTTCTACCCAGCTTGCTTAGCAGGAGGAGCTACATTTGCTGCAGCCTTAGGCTGCACTCAGAGAACATGAGGCACTTTCACCTAGGTCAGTAAGCAAGGGCCCCAGAGCTGGTTCAAGCTGGGCAGATAAGGAAGCTACAAGCAGTTGGCATTGCTGCGTCTCACCCTCCGAAAGGGAGGATGTTGTTAAAGAAGAGTGACTTGAAACTGTCTAGAAATAGCTGCTTAGCACAACTTCTATAAAACTTGCTTAGCATGAGTAGCTACATTTGCTGAAGCCTTAGGCCGCACTTGGGAAAAGTAATAAACCTTTACCGAGTTTAGTAAAAAATAGTGCCTCAGAGCTCGTTCGGGCTGGGAAACTAAGGAAACCACACGCAGTCTGCGTTCCTGTGTTACCCACCCCAAAAGGGAAGACGTCAAAACAATTGAAAAAGAAGACCTTGGGAGACAACCGCCAGACCCAACAAAAACAGAGGTACAACCTTCATCAGAGACCGCAAAAAACAAGAAGGAGGAGAAAAACAGCTTACCTAAGAACGACGGTGAGACCCAATGAGGAGCAGGAGACCCCAGACCAAAAAATTACTATTGGTCTAGCTTCCGCGTGAGGGGTGGGAAATGTAAGTGGAAAAACCTATAATTGCCAGGATTTGTTTACGTTCGGGTCCCTCTTTGGAGGCACCCAGCTCGAGCTGTAATGACGGCACGCGCGTGATTAAAATGTAATTTGTTTTGATTTGGCTCTGAACTTTACTTGCGGCAACCTAGGCTCGAGCCCTGTCATGGTGGCCGACAAGCCTAATTTCCATAACAGATGTCGAGGCTTTGAAATAAGACCGGCGCAGGGCATCAGGACCTTGAGGGACAAAGCCTCCGCTCACTGCTGGGGCAGTCTTCATTGCTATGGGTTGGAATCACCTCCTCCTCCTCCTTGTCCGGACCTTGCGAGGCAACGGTAGGCCCCAACAAGAAACAAAGACACATCCGTCAGCAGAAACCGCAACAGTAAAGACAAGGGAGAAAAGCAGCCTACCTAGGAACAACCATGAGAGCCAGTAAGGAGCAGGAGACCCCAGACCTGAATACTACTAGTGGTCTGAACTACCACGGGAGGGGTGGAGAGCTTCGACTGGAAGGTCGTAGTGGCCCCAGGATTTCTTTGCTCGGGGTCCCTCTTTGGAGGCACCCAGCTCGAGCTATAATGACGGTATGCACGTCCTTAAAATGTCATTATTTAATTTGCTTTGATTTGGCTGGGAACTTTTCTGCGGGAACCTAGGGTTGGACCCTGTTCTGGTGGCCGGCGAGCCTCACCTTCCCTAAGAGCGTGGCACCCCAGATGGGACCCTAGGTGAGCACTGTCGGGGCCTCTCGTCTCCAAACGATCATCTGGCGCCATGGGGTGAGTTCACCTTGGATCTTTGGCAAGAGGAGGCCCCGAGAAGGTGAGTCTTAAACTCCTGCCTACATTCTAAATTCTGCTCTGGTAACAGAGTGCGCTGAAGGGGTACGCGGGCTGATCACCGTAAGGCGACCCAGGCAGCGGGGTACGCGGGCTGGCCACCGTAAGACGTACCAGGGGGATGGGTAGGAGTCCCATCCCCAGGGTCGGAGTGGGTTTGAAGTCCCATCTCGGTGTGGCCAGAAAGGGGAGTGCACAGCCTGGTCAGCATGAGGCGCACCGCAAGACTATAGGAACAGAAATGTAGAGACACTGTGACTGGTGTGAGTGTGAGCAGTACTGTGTGTGAGAGTGCGTAGAGCCTGGGAACGGACCGGGGCACCCGTGGGCTGAGGAAGCCGCCCGCTGCGAAGGGACAGCAGTCCTGGCAGTGCAAGCCTGGTGCAGGAGCAGTGGCAGCTGAGAGGCAATGCCAGCTTGCCCCATGCCAGCCTGCGGCCCAGCACGAGGGGTTGAGTGCTGCTTTCTGCTGAGGCTCTCAGGGCACCAGGGCACAACAGGGCTGTGCTTGTCAGGGACATGTCGTGGCATGAGATGTCCCCGCATCAGCCCCCTCCCCCCGACAATTTGTAAGGGGATGTAGCTCAGTGGAAGAGCACCTGCTTTGCATGCAGGAGGTCCTGGGTTCAATGCCCAGCATCTCCGGCGGACGGGGAGCTTTTTCCTCAGTCTCCACGCCCCTGACCAACAGCGGGGAGGGCTGGCAAGCGGCTACATTGCTCCTCTCCACAAAGTGTCGGCTTGCCCTCCAACGACATGGCAGGCTGTCATGTGGGAAGTGGAGCTTGCCATGCAGGAAGAGCCCAGCCACATCCTCAGAAAGCCTGCCCAGGGCAAAGGACATCATGATGGCACAACTCTTGCAACAAGCTGAGTGGCCAGCAGTAGGCAAACAGGCAGGACTTGTCAGATCCTCAAGTGCCTCTCAGCAGAGACCACAGCCCTGTGAGACAAGAGGGTGTGCCCATGAAGACGAGAGGGCTGGCTGCTGGCTGGGAGCTGCTTTTAGCTGCAGCAGCAGCAGCACTGCCCTGGCTGGGCAGGCAGGCGCTGGGAGGGCATCAGGCCCAGCAGGTACCTCCGACCACGGGAGGTGAGAGCTTGGCAGGAGGGCAGAGGGCAGGCAGGTGGAGGGGAGCACTGGCACGTCGCTGGGGAATGGCTCCTGTGCCAGCAGCGCCGGCCAGCAGCAGGGGAGCAGCCACTGGGGTCACCAGGAGCGCTGGGAGCTGATTCAACAGCTGGGCATGTGGCAGCGGGAGCGGGAGCGGGAGCGGGAAGGGCAGGCGCAAGCACAATGGCTGCTGTGTTGGTTGTGAGCTCACTTGCATTCCAGTTAGCCCAGTGGCCAGCAGTGGGTGGGCAGGCAGGTGTTAGGAGGTCATCAGCAGCATGGGAGAGGCTGCCCAGCAGCAAGGAGAGCTTGGGAGGAAGTGAGAGGGAGGGAGAGGTGAAGGTGACCTTGGTGGCTTGGATGGTGAGGTCTCTGCTTTCAGAGCAGCTGATTGGCCAGCAGCAGGTGGGCAGGCATGGGAGGTGGCCAAGGGCCTGACAAAGCCCAGGAGGTAGAGGGCAGAGCCTGGAGGGAGGAAGGAGGCAGAGAGAGGCAGGTGACTGTGGCAGCACTGGCACAGTGCTTGTGAGATCAGCTCTGTGACTGCAGCCTGCTTGGCCAGCAGCAGGCGGGCAGCACTGGGAGGTCATGCAGGGCAGGAGAAAGCCCCCAGCTGAGAGGAGAGCTGCTGAAGAGGGCAGAGGCAGAGGCAGGGAAAGCTGGCATGGCTGGGAGCTTGTTTGGGAGGTCACTTCTCTTGCAGCACTCTGATTGGGCAGCAGGCAGGCCCGGTGGGCTCAGGAAGCAGCTGAGAAAAGCTTGCCCATGGAGAGGAGAGCTCTGGGGAGGGCAGAGGTGGGTCTTCAGGAAATTATTGAACTGAAAGTGTCCAGAGGGAGCTGCTTAGGACAACTTCTATCCAACTTGCTTAGCAGGAGGAGCTACATTTGCTGCAGCCTTAGGCTGCACTCAGAGAACATGAGGCACTTTCACCTAGGTCAGTAAGCAAGGGCCCCAGAGCTGGTTCAAGCTGGGCAGATAAGGAAGCTACAAGCAGTCGGCATTGCTGCGTCTCACCCTCCGACAGGGAGGATGTTGTTAAAGAAGAGTGACTTGAAACTGTCTAGAAATAGCTGCTTAGCACAACTTCTATAAAACTTGCTTAGCATGAGTAGCTACATTTGCTGAAGCCTTAGGCCGCACTTGGGAAAAGTAATAAACCTTTACCGAGTTTAGTAAAAAATAGTGCCTCAGAGCTCGTTCGCGCTGGGAAAATAGGGAAACCACACGCAGTCTGCGTTCCTGTGTTACCCACCCCAAAAGGGAAGACGTCAAAACAATTGAAAAAGAAGACCTTGGGAGACAACCGCCAGACCCAACAAAAACAGAGGTACAACCTTCATCAGAGACCGCAAAAAACAAGAAGGAGGAGAAAAACAGCTTCCCTAAGAACGACGGTGAGACCCAATGAGGAGCAGGAGACCCCAGACCAAAAAATTACTATTGGTCTAGCTTCCGCGTGAGGGGTGGGAAATGTAAGTGGAAAAACCTATCATTGCCCAGGATTTGTTTACGTTAGGGTCCCTCTTTGGAGGCACCCAGCTCGAGCTGTAATGACGGCACGCGCGTGATTAAAATGTAATTTGTTTTGATTTGGCTCTGAACTTTCCTTGCGGCAACCTAGGCTCGAGCCCTGTCATGGTGGCCGACAAGCCTAATTTCCATAACAGATGTCGAGGCTTTGAAATAAGACCGGCGCAGGGCATCAGGACCTTGAGGGACAAAGCCTCCGCTCACTGCTGGGGCAGTCTTCATTGCTATGGGTTGGAATCACCTCCTCCTCCTCCTTGTCCGGACCTTGCGAGGCAACGGTAGGCCCCAACAAGAAACAAAGACACATCCGTCAGCAGAAACCGCAACAGTAAAGACAAGGGAGAAAAGCAGCCTACCTAGGAACAACCATGCGAGCCAGTAAGGAGCAGGAGACCCCAGACCTGAATACTACTAGTGGTCTGAACTACCACGGGAGGGGTGGAGAGCTTTGACTGGAAGGTCGTAATGGCCCCAGGATTTCTTTGCTCGGGGTCCCTCTTTGGAGGCACCCAGCTCGAGCTATAATGACGGTATGCACGTCCTTAAAATGTCATTATTTAATTTGCTTTGATTTGGCTGGGAACTTTTCTGCGGGAACCTAGGGTTGGACCCTGTTCTGGTGGCCGGCGAGCCTCACCTTCCCTAAGAGCGTGGCACCCCAGATGGGACCCTAGGTGAGCACTGTCGGGGCCTCTCGTCTCCAAACGATCATCTGGCGCCATGGGGTGAGTTCACCTGGGATCTTTGGCAAGAGGAGGCCCCGAGAAGGTGAGTCTTAAACTCCTGCCTACATTCTAAATTCTGCTCTGGTAACAGAGTGCGCTGAAGGGGTACGCGGGCTGATCACCGTAAGGCGACCCAGGCAGCGGGGTACGCGGGCTGGCCACCGTAAGACGTACCAGGGGGATGGGTAGGAGTCCCATCCCCAGGGTCGGAGTGGGTTTGAAGTCCCATCTCGGTGTGGCCAGAAAGGGGAGTGCACAGCCTGGTCAGCATGAGGCGCACCGCAAGACTATAGGAACAGAAATGTAGAGACACTGTGACTGGTGTGAGTGTGAGCAGTGCTGTGTGTGAGAGTGCGTAGAGCCTGGGAACGGACCGGGGCACCCGTGGGCTGAGGAAGCCGCCCGCTGCGAAGGGACAGCAGTCCTGGCAGTGCAAGCCTGGTGCAGGAGCAGTGGCAGCTGAGAGGCAATGCCAGCTTGCCCCATGCCAGCCTGCGGCCCAGCACGAGGGGTTGAGTGCTGCATTCTGCTGAGGCTCTCAGGGCACCAGGGCACAACAGGGCTGTGCTTGTCAGGGACATGTCGTGGCATGAGATGTCCCCGCATCAGCCCCCTCCCCCCGACAATTTGTAAGGGGATGTAGCTCAGTGGAAGAGCACCTGCTTTGCATGCAGGAGGTCCTGGGTTCAATGCCCAGCATCTCCGGCGGACGGGGAGCTTTTTCCTCAGTCTCCACGCCCCTGACCAACAGCGGGGAGGGCTGGCAAGCGGCTGCATTGCTCCTCTCCACAAAGTGTCGGCTTGCCCTCCAACGACATGGCAGGCTGTCATGTGGGAAGTGGAGCTCGCCATGCAGGAAGAGCCCAGCCACATCCTCAGAAAGCCTGCCCAGGGCAAAGGACATCATGATGGCACGACTCTTGCAACAAGCTGAGTGGCCAGCAGTAGGCAAACAGGCAGGACTTGTCAGATCCTCAAGTGCCTCTCAGCAGAGACCACAGCCCTGTGAGACAAGAGGGTGTGCCCATGAAGACGGGCGGGCTTGCTGCTGGCTGGGAGCTGCTTTTAGCTGCAGCAGCAGCAGCACTGCCCTGGCTGGGCAGGCAGGCGCTGGGAGGGCATCAGGCCCAGCAGGTACCTCCGACCACGGGAGGTGAGAGCTTGGCAGGAGGGCAGAGGGCAGGCAGGTGGAGGGGAGCACTGGCACGTCGCTGGGGAATGGCTCCTGTGCCAGCAGCGCCGGCCAGCAGCAGGGGAGCAGCCACTGGGGTCACCAGGAGCGCTGGGAGCTGATTCAACAGCTGGGCATGTGGCAGCGGGAGCGGGAGCGGGAAGGGCAGGCGCAAGCACAATGGCTGCTGTGTTGGTTGTGAGCTCACTTGCATTCCAGTTAGCCCAGTGGCCAGCAGTGGGTGGGCAGGCAGGTGTTAGGAGGTCATCAGCTGCATGGGAGAGGCTGCCCAGCAGCAAGGAGAGCTTGGGAGGAGGTGAGAGGGAGGGAGAGGTGAAGGTGACCTTGGTGGCTTGGATGCTGAGGTCTCTGCTTTCAGAGCAGCTGATTGGCCAGCAGCAGGTGGGCAGGCATGGGAGGTGGCCAAGGGCCTGACAAAGCCCAGGAGGTAGAGGGCAGAGCCTGGAGGGAGGAAGGAGGCAGAGAGAGGCAGGTGACTGTGGCAGCACTGGCACAGTGCTTGTGAGATGAGCTCTGTGACTGCAGCCTGCTTGGCCAGCAGCAGGCGGGCAGCACTGGGAGGTCATGCAGAGCAGGAGAAAGCCCCCAGCCGAGAGGAGAGCTGCTGAAGAGGGCAGAGGCAGAGGCAGGGAAAGCTGGCATGGCTGGGAGCTTGTTTGGGAGGTCACTTCTCTTGCAGCACTCTGATTGGGCAGCAGGCAGGCCCGGTGGGCTCAGGAAGCAGCTGAGAAAAGCTTGCCCATGGAGAGGAGAGCTCTGGGGAGGGCAGAGGTGGGTCTTCAGGAAATTATTGAACTGAAAGTGTCCAGAGGGAGCTGCTTAGTGCAACTTCTACCCAGCTTGCTTAGCAGGAGGAGCTACATTTGCTGCAGCCTTAGGCTGCACTCAGAGAACATGAGGCACTTTCACCTAGGTCAGTAAGCAAGGGCCCCAGAGCTGGTTCAAGCTGGGCAGATAAGGAAGCTACAAGCAGTCGGCATTGCTGCGTCTCACCCTCCGAAAGGGAGGATGTTGTTAAAGAAGAGTGACTTGAAACTGTCTAGAAATAGCTGCTTAGCACAACTTCTATAAAACTTGCTTAGCATGAGTAGCTACATTTGCTGAAGCCTTAGGCCGCACTTGGGAAAAGTAATAAACCTTTACCGAGTTTAGTAAAAAATAGTGCCTCAGAGCTCGTTCGGGCTGGGAAACTAAGGAAACCACACGCAGTCTGCGTTCCTGTGTTACCCACCCCAAAAGGGAAGACGTCAAAACAATTGAAAAAGAAGACCTTGGGAGACAACCGCCAGACCCAACAAAAACAGAGGTACAGCCTTCATCAGAGACCGCAAAAAACAAGAAGGAGGAGAAAAACAGCTTCCCTAAGAATGCCGGTGAGACCCAATGAGGAGCAGGAGACCCCAGACCAAAAAATTACTATTGGTCTAGCTTCCGCGTGAGGGGTGGGAAATGTAAGTGGAAAAACCTATAATTGCCAGGATTTGTTTACGTTAGGGTCCCTCTTTGGAGGCACCCAGCTCGAGCTGTAATGACGGCACGCGTGTGATTAAAATGTAATTTGTTTTGATTTGGCTCTGAACTTTACTTGCGGCAACCTAGGCTCGAGCCCTGTCATGGTGGCCGACAAGCCTAATTTCCATAACAGATGTCGAGGCTTTGAAATAAGACCGGCGCAGGGCATCAGGACCTTGAGGGACAAAGCCTCCGCTCACTGCTGGGGCAGTCTTCATTGCTATGGGTTGGAATCACCTCCTCCTCCTCCTTGTCCGGACCTTGCGAGGCAACGGTAGGCCCCAACAAGAAACAAAGACACATCCGTCAGCAGAAACCGCAACAGTAAAGAGAAGGGAGAAAAGCAGCCTACCTAGGAACAACCATGAGAGCCAGTAAGGAGCAGGAGACCCCAGACCTGAATACTACTAGTGGTCTGAACTACCACGGGAGGGGTGGAGAGCTTCGACTGGAAGGTCGTAGTGGCCCCAGGATTTCTTTGCTCGGGGTCCCTCTTTGGAGGCACCCAGCTCGAGCTATAATGACGGTATGCACGTCCTTAAAATGTCATTATTTAATTTGCTTTGATTTGGCTGGGAACTTTTCTGCGGGAACCTAGGGTTGGACCCTGTTCTGGTGGCCGGCGAGCCTCACCTTCCCTAAGAGCGTGGCACCCCAGATGGGACCCTAGGTGAGCACTGTCGGGGCCTCTCGTCTCCAAACGATCATCTGGCGCCATGGGGTGAGTTCACCTTGGATCTTTGGCAAGAGGAGGCCCCGAGAAGGTGAGTCTTAAACTCCTGCCTACATTCTAAATTCTGCTCTGGTAACAGAGTGCGCTGAAGGGGTACGCGGGCTGATCACCGTAAGGCGACCCAGGCAGCGGGGTACGCGGGCTGGCCACCGTAAGACGTACCAGGGGGATGGGTAGGAGTCCCATCCCCAGGGTCGGAGTGGGTTTGAAGTCCCATCTCGGTGTGGCCAGAAAGGGGAGTGCACAGCCTGGTCAGCATGAGGCGCACCGCAAGACTATAGGAACAGAAATGTAGAGACACTGTGACTGGTGTGAGTGTGAGCAGTACTGTGTGTGAGAGTGCGTAGAGCCTGGGAACGGACCGGGGCACCTGTGGGCTGAGGAAGCCGCCTGCTGCGAAGGGACAGCAGTCCTGGCAGTGCAAGCCTGGTGCAGGAGCAGTGGCAGCTGAGAGGCAATGCCAGCTTGCCCCATGCCAGCCTGCGGCCCAGCATGAGGGGTTGAGTGCTGCTTTCTGCTGAGGCTCTCAGGGCACCAGGGCACAACAGGGCTGTGCTTGTCAGGGACATGTCGTGGCATGAGATGTCCCCGCATCAGCCCCCTCCCCCCGACAATTTGTAAGGGGATGTAGCTCAGTGGAAGAGCACCTGCTTTGCATGCAGGAGGTCCTGGGTTCAATGCCCAGCATCTCCGGCGGACGGGGAGCTTTTTCCTCAGTCTCCACGCCCCTGACCAACAGCGGGGAGGGCTGGCAAGCAGCTGCATTGCTCCTCTCCACAAAGTGTCGGCTTGCCCTCCAACGACATGGCAGGCTGTCATGTGGGAAGTGGAGCTCGCCATGCAGCAAGAGCCCAGCCACATCCTCAGAAAGCCTGCCCAGGGCAAAGGACATCATGATGGCACGACTCTTGCAACAAGCTGAGTGGCCAGCAGTAGGCAAACAGGCAGGACTTGTCAGATCCTCAAGTGCCTCTCAGCAGAGACCACAGCCCTGTGAGACAAGAGGGTGTGCCCATGAAGACGAGCGGGCTGGCTGCTTGCTGGGAGCTGCTTTTAGCTGCAGCAGCAGCAGCACTGCCCTGGCTGGGCAGGCAGGCGCTGGGAGGGCATCAGGCCCAGCAGGTACCTCCGACCACGGGAGGTGAGAGCTTGGCAGGAGGGCAGAGGGCAGGCAGGTGGAGGGGAGCACTGGCACGTCGCTGGGGAATGGCTCCTGTGCCAGCAGCGCCGGCCAGCAGCAGGGGAGCAGCCACTGGGGTCACCAGGAGCGCTGGGAGCTGATTCAACAGCTGGGCATGTGGCAGCGGGAGCAGGAGCGGGAGCGGGAAGGGCAGGCGCAAGCACAATGGCTGCTGTGTTGGTTGTGAGCTCACTTGCATTCCAGTTAGCCCAGTGGCCAGCAGTGGGTGGGCAGGCAGGTGTTAGGAGGTCATCAGCAGCATGGGAGAGGCTGCCCAGCAGCAAGGAGAGCTTGGGAGGAGGTGAGAGGGAGGGAGAGGTGAAGGTGACCTTGGTGGCTTGGATGCTGAGGTCTCTGCTTTCAGAGCAGCTGATTGGCCAGCAGCAGGTGGGCAGGCATGGGAGGTGGCCAAGGGCCTGACAAAGCCCAGGAGGTAGAGGGCAGAGCCTGGAGGGAGGAAGGAGGCAGAGAGAGGCAGGTGACTGTGGCAGCACTGGCACAGTGCTTGTGAGATCAGCTCTGTGACTGCAGCCTGCTTGGCCAGCAGCAGGCGGGCAGCACTGGGAGGTCATGCAGGGCAGGAGAAAGCCCCCAGCCGAGAGGAGAGCTGCTGAAGAGGGCAGAGGCAGAGGCAGGGAAAGCTGGCATGGCTGGGAGCTTGTTTGGGAGGTCACTTCTCTTGCAGCACTCTGATTGGGCAGCAGGCAGGCCCGGTGGGCTCAGGAAGCAGCTGAGAAAAGCTTGCCCATGGAGAGGAGAGCTCTGGGGAGGGCAGAGGTGGGTCTTCAGGAAATTATTGAACTGAAAGTGTCCAGAGGGAGCTGCTTAGTGCAACTTCTACCCAACTTGCTTAGCAGGAGGAGCTACATTTGCTGCAGCCTTAGGCTGCACTCAGAGAACATGAGGCACTTTCACCTAGGTCAGTAAGCAAGGGCCCCAGAGCTGGTTCAAGCTGGGCAGATAAGGAAGCTACAAGCAGTCGGCATTGCTGCGTCTCACCCTCCGAAAGGGAGGATGTTGTTAAAGAAGAGTGACTTGAAACTGTCTAGAAATAGCTGCTTAGCACAACTTCTATAAAACTTGCTTAGCATGAGTAGCTACATTTGCTGAAGCCTTAGGCCGCACTTGGGAAAAGTAATAAACCTTTACCGAGTTTAGTAAAAAATAGTGCCTCAGAGCTCGTTCGGGCTGGGAAACTAAGGAAACCACACGCAGTCTGCGTTCCTGTGTTACCCACCCCAAAAGGGAAGACGTCAAAACAATTGAAAAAGAAGACCTTGGGAGACAACCGCCAGACCCAACAAAAACAGAGGTACAGCCTTCATCAGAGACCGCAAAAAACAAGAAGGAGGAGAAAAACAGCTTCCCTAAGAACGCCGGTGAGACCCAATGAGGAGCAGGAGACCCCAGACCAAAAAATTACTATTGGTCTAGCTTCCGCGTGAGGGGTGGGAAATGTAAGTGGAAAAACCTATAATTGCCAGGATTTGTTTACGTTCGGGTCCCTCTTTGGAGGCACCCAGCTCGAGCTGTAATGACGGCACGCGCGTGATTAAAATGCAATTTGTTTTGATTTGGCTCTGAACTTTACTTGCGGCAACCTAGGCTCGAGCCCTGTCATGGTGGCCGACAAGCCTAATTTCCATAACAGATGTCGAGGCTTTGAAATAAGACCGGCGCAGGGCATCAGGACCTTGAGGGACAAAGCCTCCGCTCACTGCTGGGGCAGTCTTCATTGCTATGGGTTGGAATCACCTCCTCCTCCTCCTTGTCCGGACCTTGCGAGGCAACGGTAGGCCCCAACAAGAAACAAAGACACATCCGTCAGCAGAAACCGCAACAGTAAAGAGAAGGGAGAAAAGCAGCCTACCTAGGAACAACCATGCGAGCCAGTAAGGAGCAGGAGACCCCAGACCTGAATACTACTAGTGGTCTGAACTACCACGGGAGGGGTGGAGAGCTTCGACTGGAAGGTCGTAGTGGCCCCAGGATTTCTTTGCTCGGGGTCCCTCTTTGGAGGCACCCAGCTCGAGCTATAATGACGGTATGCACGTCCTTAAAATGTCATTATTTAATTTGCTTTGATTTGGCTGGGAACTTTTCTGCGGGAACCTAGGGTTGGACCCTGTTCTGGTGGCCGGCGAGCCTCACCTTCCCTAAGAGCGTGGCACCCCAGATGGGACCCTAGGTGAGCACTGTCGGGGCCTCTCGTCTCCAAACGATCATCTGGCGCCATGGGGTGAGTTCACCTTGGATCTTTGGCAAGAGGAGGCCCCGAGGAGGTGAGTCTTAAACTCCTGCCTACATTCTAAATTCTGCTCTGGTAACAGAGTGCGCTGAAGGGGTACGCGGGCTGATCACCGTAAGGCGACCCAGGCAGCGGGGTACGCGGGCTGGCCACCGTAAGACGTACCAGGGGGATGGGTAGGAGTCCCATCCCCAGGGTCAGAGTGGGTTTGAAGTCCCATCTCGGTGTGGCCAGAAAGGGGAGTGCACAGCCTGGTCAGCATGAGGCGCACCGCAAGACTATAGCAACAGAAATGTAGAGACACTGTGACTGGTGTGAGTGTGAGCAGTACTGTGTGTGAGAGTGCGTAGAGCCTGGGAACGGACCGGGGCACCTGTGGGCTGAGGAAGCCGCCCGCTGCGAAGGGACAGCAGTCCTGGCAGTGCAAGCCTGGTGCAGGAGCAGTGGCAGCTGAGAGGCAATGCCAGCTTGCCCCATGCCAGCCTGCGGCCCAGCACGAGGGGTTGAGTGCTGCTTTCTGCTGAGGCTCTCAGGGCACCAGGGCACAACAGGGCTGTGCTTGTCAGGGACATGTCGTGGCATGAGATGTCCCCGCATCAGCCCCCTCCCCCCGACAATTTGTAAGGGGATGTAGCTCAGTGGAAGAGCACCTGCTTTGCATGCAGGAGGTCCTGGGTTCAATGCCCAGCATCTCCGGCGGACGGGGAGCTTTTTCCTCAGTCTCCACGCCCCTGACCAACAGCGGGGAGGGCTGGCAAGCGGCTGCATTGCTCCTCTCCACAAAGTGTCGGCTTGCCCTCCAACGACATGGCAGGCTGTCATGTGGGAAGTGGAGCTCGCCATGCAGGAAGAGCCCAGCCACATCCTCAGAAAGCCTGCCCAGGGCAAAGGACATCATGATGGCACGACTCTTGCAACAAGCTGAGTGGCCAGCAGTAGGCAAACAGGCAGGACTTGTCAGATCCTCAAGTGCCTCTCAGCAGAGACCACAGCCCTGTGAGACAAGACGGTGTGCCCATGAAGACGAGAGGGCTGGCTGCTGGCTGGGAGCTTCTTTTAGCTGCAGCAGCAGCAGCACTGCCCTGGCTGGGCAGGCAGGCGCTGGGAGGGCATCAGGCCCAGCAGGTACCTCCGACCACGGGAGGTGAGAGCTTGGCAGGAGGGCAGAGGGCAGGCAGGTGGAGGGGAGCACTGGCACGTCGCTGGGGAATGGCTCCTGTGCCAGCAGCGCCGGCCAGCAGCAGGGGAGCAGCCACTGGGGTCACCAGGAGCGCTGGGAGCTGATTCAACAGCTGGGCATGTGGCAGCGGGAGCGGGAGCGGGAGCGGGAAGGGCAGGCGCAAGCACAATGGCTGCTGTGTTGGTTGTGAGCTCACTTGCATTCCAGTTAGCCCAGTGGCCAGCAGTGGGTGGGCAGGCAGGTGTTAGGAGGTCATCAGCAGCATGGGAGAGGCTGCCCAGCAGCAAGGAGAGCTTGGGAGGAGGTGAGAGGGAGGGAGAGGTGAAGGTGACCTTGGTGGCTTGGATGCTGAGGTCTCTGCTTTCAGAGCAGCTGATTGGCCAGCAGCAGGTGGGCAGGCATGGGAGGTGGCCAAGGGCCTGACAAAGCCCAGGAGGTAGAGGGCAGAGCCTGGAGGGAGGAAGGAGGCAGAGAGAGGCAGGTGACTGTGGCAGCACTGGCACAGTGCTTGTGAGATCAGCTCTGTGACTGCAGCCTGCTTGGCCAGCAGCAGGCGGGCAGCACTGGGAGGTCATGCAGGGCAGGAGAAAGCCCCCAGCCGAGAGGAGAGCTGCTGAAGAGGGCAGAGGCAGAGGCAGGGAAAGCTGGCATGGCTGGGAGCTTGTTTGGGAGGTCACTTCTCTTGCAGCACTCTGATTGGGCAGCAGGCAGGCCCGGTGGGCTCAGGAAGCAGCTGAGAAAAGCTTGCCCATGGAGAGGAGAGCTCTGGGGAGGGCAGAGGTGGGTCTTCAGGAAATTATTGAACTGAAAGTGTCCAGAGGGAGCTGCTTAGGACAACTTCTATCCAACTTGCTTAGCAGGAGGAGCTACATTTGCTGCAGCCTTAGGCTGCACTCAGAGAACATGAGGCACTTTCACCTAGGTCAGTAAGCAAGGGCCCCAGAGCTGGTTCAAGCTGGGCAGATAAGGAAGCTACAAGCAGTCGGCATTGCTGGGTCTCACCCTCCGACAGGGAGGATGTTGTTAAAGAAGAGTGACTTGAAACTGTCTAGAAATAGCTGCTTAGCACAACTTCTATAAAACTTGCTTAGCATGAGTAGCTACATTTGCTGAAGCCTTAGGCCGCACTTGGGAAAAGTAATAAACCTTTACCGAGTTTAGTAAAAAATAGTGCCTCAGAGCTTGTTCACGCTGGGAAAATAGGGAAACCACACGCAGTCTGCGTTCCTGTGTTACCCACCCCAAAAGGAAAGACGTCAAAACAATTGAAAAAGAAGACCTTGGGAGACAACCGCCAGACCCAACAAAAACAGAGGTACAACCTTCATCAGAGACCGCAAAAAACAAGAAGGAGGAGAAAAACAGCTTCCCTAAGAACGACGGTGAGACCCAATGAGGAGCAGGAGACCCCAGACCAAAAAAATTACTATTGGTCTAACTTCCGCGTGAGGGGTGGGAAATGTAAGTGGAAAAACCTATCATTGCCCAGGATTTGTTTACGTTCGGGTCCCTCTTTGGAGGCACCCAGCTCGAGCTGTAATGACGGCACGCGCGTGATTAAAATGCAATTTGTTTTGATTTGGCTCTGAACTTTACTTGCGGCAACCTAGGCTCGAGCCCTGTCATGGTGGCCGACAAGCCGAATTTCCATAACAGATGTCGAGGCTTTGAAATAAGACCGGCGCAGGGCATCAGGACCTTGAGGGACAAAGCCTCCCCTCACTGCTGGGGCAGTCTTCATTGCTATGGGTTGGAATCACCTCCTCCTCCTCCTTGTCCGGACCTTGCGAGGCAACGGTAGGCCCCAACAAGAAACAAAGACACATCCGTCAGCAGAAACCGCAACAGTAAAGAGAAGGGAGAAAAGCAGCCTACCTAGGAACAACCATGCGAGCCAGTAAGGAGCAGGAGACCCCAGACCTGAATACTACTAGTGGTCTGAACTACCACGGGAGGGGTGGAGAGCTTTGACTGGAAGGTCGTAATGGCCCCAGGATTTCTTTGCTCGGGGTCCCTCTTTGGAGGCACCCAGCTCGAGCTGTAATGACGGCATGCACGTCCTTAAAATGTCATTACTTAATTTGCTTTGATTTGGCTGGGAACTTTTCTGCGGGAACCTAGGGTTGGACCCTGTTCTGGTGGCCGGCGAGCCTCACCTTCCCTAAGAGCGTGGCATCCCAGATGGGACCCTAGGTGAGCACTGTCGGGGCCTCTCGTCTCCAAACGATCATCTGGCGCCATGGGGTGAGTTCACCTTGGATCTTTGGCAAGAGGAGGCCCCGAGAAGGTGAGCCTTAAACTCCTGCCTACATTCTAAATTCTGCTCTGGTAACAGAGTGCGCTGAAGGGGTACGCGGGCTGATCACCGTAAGACGTACCAGGGGGATGGGTAGGAGTCCCATCCCCAGGGTTGGAGTGGGTTTGAAGTCCCATCTCGGTGTGGCCAGAAAGGGGAGTGCACAGCCTGGTCAGCATGAGGCGCACCGCAAGACTGTAAGAACAGAAATGTAGAGACATTGTGACTGGTGTGAGTGTGAGCAGTACTGTGTGTGAGAGTGCGTAGAGCCTGGGAATGGACCGGGGCACCTGTGGGCTGAGGAAGCCGCCCGCTGCGAAGGGACGGCAGTCCTGGCAGTGCAAGCCTGGTGCAGGAGCAGTGGCAGCTGAGAGGCAATGCCAGCTTGCCCCATGCCAGCCTGCGGCCCAGCACGAGGGGTTGAGTGCTGCTTTCTGCTGAGGCTCTCAGGGCACCAGGGCACAACAGGGCTGTGCTTGTCAGGGACATGTCGTGGCATGAGATGTCCCCACATCAGCCCCCTCCCCCCGACAATTTGTAAGGGGATGTAGCTCAGTGGAAGAGCACCTGCTTTGCATGCAGGAGGTCCTGGGTTCAATGCCCAGCATCTCCGGCGGACGGGGAGCTTTTTCCTCAGTCTCCACGCCCCTGACCAACAGCGGGGAGGGCTGGCAAGCGGCTGCATTGCTCCTCTCCACAAAGTGTCGGCTTGCCCTCCAACGACATGGCAGGCTGTCATGTGGGAAGTGGAGCTCGCCATGCAGCAAGAGCCCAGCCACATCCTCAGAAAGCCTGCCCAGGGCAAAGGACATCATGATGGCACGACTCTTGCAACAAGCTGAGTGGCCAGCAGTAGGCAAACAGGCAGGACTTGTCAGATCCTCAAGTGCCTCTCAGCAGAGACCACAGCCCTGTGAGACAAGACGGTGTGCCCATGAAGACAAGAGGGCTGGCTGCTGGCTGGGAGCTGCTTTTAGCTGCAGCAGCAGCAGCACTGCCCTGGCTGGGCAGGCAGGCGCTGGGAGGGCATCAGGCCCAGCAGGTACCTCCGACCACGGGAGGTGAGAGCTTGGCAGGAGGGCAGAGGGCAGGCAGGTGGAGGGGAGCACTGGCACGTCGCTGGGGAATGGCTCCTGTGCCAGCAGCACCGGCCAGCAGCAGGGGAGCAGCCACTGGGGTCACCAGGAGCGCTGGGAGCGGATTCAACAGCTGGGCATGTGGCAGCGGGAGCGGGAGCGGGAAGGGCAGGTGCAAGCACAATGGCTGCTGTGTTGGTTGTGAGCTCACTTGCATTCCAGTTAGCCCAGTGGCCAGCAGTGGGTGGGCAGGCAGGTGTTAGGAGGTCATCAGCAGCATGGGAGAGGCTGCCCAGCAGCAAGGAGAGCTTGGGAGGAGGTGAGAGGGAGGGAGAGGTGAAGGTGACCTTGGTGGCTTGGATGCTGAGGTCTCTGCTTTCAGAGCAGCTGATTGGCCAGCAGCAGGTGGGCAGGCATGGGAGGTGGCCAAGGGCCTGACAAAGCCCAGGAGGTAGAGGGCAGAGCCTGGAGGGAGGAAGGAGGCAGAGAGAGGCAGGTGACTGTGGCAGCACTGGCACAGTGCTTGTGAGATCAGCTCTGTGACTGCAGCCTGCTTGGCCAGCAGCAGGCGGGCAGCACTGGGAGGTCATGCAGGGCAGGAGAAAGCCCCCAGCCGAGAGGAGAGCTGCTGAAGAGGGCAGAGGCAGAGGCAGGGAAAGCTGGCATGGCTGGGAGCTTGTTTGGGAGGTCACTTCTCTTGCAGCACTCTGATTGGGCAGCAGGCAGGCCCGGTGGGCTCAGGAAGCAGCTGAGTAAAGCTTGCCCATGGAGAGGAGAGCTCTGGGGAGGGCAGAGGTGGGTCTTCAGGAAATTATTGAACTGAAAGTGTCCAGAGGGAGCTGCTTAGGACAACTTCTATCCAACTTGCTTAGCAGGAGGAGCTACATTTGCTGCAGCCTTAGGCTGCACTCAGAGAACATGAGGCACTTTCACCTAGGTCAGTAAGCAAGGGCCCCAGAGCTGGTTCAAGCTGGGCAGATAAGGAAGCTACAAGCAGTCGGCATTGCTGCGTCTCACCCTCCGAAAGGGAGGATGTTGTTAAAGAAGAGTGACTTGAAACTGTCTAGAAATAGCTGCTTAGCACAACTTCTATAAAACTTGCTTAGCATGAGTAGCTACATTTGCTGAAGCCTTAGGCCGCACTTGGGAAAAGTAATAAACCTTTACCGAGTTTAGTAAAAAATAGTGCCTCAGAGCTTGTTCACGCTGGGAAAATAGGGAAACCACACGCAGTCTGCGTTCCTGTGTTACCCACCCCAAAAGGGAAGACGTCAAAACAATTGAAAAAGAAGACCTTGGGAGACAACCGCCAGACCCAACAAAAACAGAGGTACAACCTTCATCAGAGACCGCAAAAAACAAGAAGGAGGAGAAAAACAGCTTCCCTAAGAACGACGGTGAGACCCAATGAGGAGCAGGAGACCCCAGACCAAAAAATTACTATTGGTCTAACTTCCGCGTGAGGGGTGGGAAATGTAAGTGGAAAAACCTATAATTGCCAGGATTTGTTTACGTTAGGGTCCCTCTTTGGAGGCACCCAGCTCGAGCTGTAATGACGGCACGCGCGTGATTAAAATGTAATTTGTTTTGATTTGGCTCTGAACTTTACTTGCGGCAACCTAGGCTCGAGCCCTGTCATGGTGGCCGACAAGCCTAATTTCCATAACAGATGTCGAGGCTTTGAAATAAGACCGGCGCAGGGCATCAGGACCTTGAGGGACAAAGCCTCCGCTCACTGCTGGGGCAGTCTTCATTGCTATGGGTTGGAATCACCTCCTCCTCCTCCTTGTCCGGACCTTGCGAGGCAACGGTAGGCCCCAACAAGAAACAAAGACACATCCGTCAGCAGAAACCGCAACAGTAAAGAGAAGGGAGAAAAGCAGCCTACCTAGGAACAACCATGAGAGCCAGTAAGGAGCAGGAGATCCCAGACCTGAATACTACTAGTGGTCTGAACTACCACGGGAGGGGTGGAGAGCTTCGACTGGAAGGTCGTAGTGGCCCCAGGATTTCTTTGCTCGGGGTCCCTCTTTGGAGGCACCCAGCTCGAGCTGTAATGACGGTATGCACGTCCTTAAAAATGTCATTACTTAATTTGCTTTGATTTGGCTGGGAACTTTTCTGCGGGAACCTAGGGTTGGACCCTGTTCTGGTGGCCGGCGAGCCTCACCTTCCCTAAGAGCTTGGCACCCCAGATGGGACCCTAGGTGAGCACTGTCGGGGCCTCTCATCTCCAGACGATCATCTGGCGCCATGGGGTGAGTTCACCTGGGATCTTTGGCAAGAGGAGGCCCCGAGAAGGTGAGTCTTAAATTCCCGCCTGCATTCTAAATTCTGCTCTGGTAACAGAGTGCGCTGAAGGGGTACGCGGGCTGGCCACCGTAAGGCGTCCCAGGCTGCAGGGTACGCGGGCTGGCCACCGTAAGACGTACCAGGGGGATGGGTAGGAGTCCCACCCCAGGGTCGGAGTGGGTTTGAAGTCCCATCTCGGTGTGGCCAGAAAGGGGAGTGCGCAGCCTAGTCAGCATGAGGCGCACCGCAAGACTGTAAGAACAGAAATGTAGAGACACTGTGACTGGTGTGAGTGTGAGCAGTACTGTGTGTGAGAGTGCGTAGAGCCTGGGAACGGACCGGGGCACCCGTGGGCTGAGGAAGCCGCCTGCTGCGAAGGGATGGCAGTCCTGGCAGTGCAAGCCTGGTGCAGGAGCAGTGGCAGCTGAGAGGCAATGCCAGCTTGCCCCATGCCAGCCTGCGGCCCAGCACGAGGGGTTGAGTGCTGCTTTCTGCTGAGGCTCTCAGGGCACCAGGGCACAACAGGGCTGTGCTTGTCAGGGACATGTCGTGGCATGAGATGTCCCCACACCAGCCCCCTCCCCCTGACAATTTGTAAGGGGATGTAGCTCAGTGGAAGAGCACCTGCTTTGCATGCAGGAGGTCCTGGGTTCAATGCCCAGCATCTCCGGCGGACGGGGAGCTTTTTCCTGTCTCCACCCCCCTGACCAACAGCGGGGAGGGCTGGCAAGCGGCTGCATTGCTCCTCTCCACAAAGTGTCGGCTTGCCCTCCAACGACATGGCAGGCTGTCATGTGGGAAGTGGAGCTCGCCATGCAGGAAGAGCCCAGCCACATCCTCAGAAAGCCTGCCCAGGGCAAAGGACATCATGATGGCACGACTCTTGCAACAAGCTGAATGGCCAGCAGTAGGCAAACAGGCAGAACTTGTCAGATCCTCAAGTGCCTCTGAGGAGAGACCACAGCCCTGTGAGGCAAGAGGGTGTGCCCATGAAGACGAGAGGGCTGGCTGCTGGCTGGGAGCTTCTTGTAGCTGCAGCAGCAGCAGCACTGCCCTGGCTGGGCAGGCAGGCGCTGGGAGGGCATCAGGCCCAGCAGGTACCTCCGACCACGGGAGGTGAGAGCTTGGCAGGAGGGCAGAGGGCAGGCAGGTGGAGGGGAGCACTGGCACGTCACTGGGGAATGGCTCCTGTGCCAGCAGCACCGGCCAGCAGCAGGGGAGCAGCCACTGGGGTCACCAGGAGCGCTGGGAGCGGATTCAACAGCTGGGCATGTGGCAGCGGGAGCGGGAGCGGGAAGGGCAGGTGCAAGCACAATGGCTGCTGTGTTGGTTGTGAGCTCACTTGCATTCCAGTTAGCCCAGTGGCCAGCAGTGGGTGGGCAGGCAGGTGTTAGGAGGTCATCAGCAGCATGGGAGAGGCTGCCCAGCAGCAAGGAGAGCTTGGGAGGAGGTGAGAGGGAGGGAGAGGTGAAGGTGACCTTGGTGGCTTGGATGCTGAGGTCTCTGCTTTCAGAGCAGCTGATTGGCCAGCAGCAGGTGGGCAGGCATGGGAGGTGGCCAAGGGCCTGACAAAGCCCAGGAGGTAGAGGGCAGAGCCTGGAGGGAGGAAGGAGGCAGAGAGAGGCAGGTGACTGTGGCAGCACTGGCACAGTGCTTGTGAGATCAGCTCTGTGACTGCAGCCTGCTTGGCCAGCAGCAGGCGGGCAGCACTGGGAGGTCATGCAGGGCAGGAGAAAGCCCCCAGCCGAGAGGAGAGCTGCTGAAGAGGGCAGAGGCAGAGGCAGGGAAAGCTGGCATGGCTGGGAGCTTGTTTGGGAGGTCACTTCTCTTGCAGCACTCTGATTGGGCAGCAGGCAGGCCCGGTGGGCTCAGGAAGCAGCTGAGAAAAGCTTGCCCATGGAGAGGAGAGCTCTGGGGAGGGCAGAGGTGGGTCTTCAGGAAATTATTGAACTGAAAGTGTCCAGAGGGAGCTGCTTAGGACAACTTCTATCCAACTTGCTTAGCAGGAGGAGCTACATTTGCTGCAGCCTTAGGCTGCACTCAGAGAACATGAGGCACTTTCACCTAGGTCAGTAAGCAAGGGCCCCAGAGCTGGTTCAAGCTGGGCAGATAAGGAAGCTACAAGCAGTCGGCATTGCTGCGTCTCACCCTCCGAAAGGGAGGATGTTGTTAAAGAAGAGTGACTTGAAACTGTCTAGAAATAGCTGCTTAGCACAACTTCTATAAAACTTGCTTAGCATGAGTAGCTACATTTGCTGAAGCCTTAGGCCGCACTTGGGAAAAGTAATAAACCTTTACCGAGTTTAGTAAAAAATAGTGCCTCAGAGCTTGTTCACGCTGGGAAAATAGGGAAACCACACGCAGTCTGCGTTCCTGTGTTACCCACCCCAAAAGGAAAGACGTCAAAACAATTGAAAAAGAAGACCTTGGGAGACAACCGCCAGACCCAACAAAAACAGAGGTACAACCTTCATCAGAGACCGCAAAAAACAAGAAGGAGGAGAAAAACAGCTTCCCTAAGAACGACGGTGAGACCCAATGAGGAGCAGGAGACCCCAGACCAAAAAATGACTATTGGTCTAGCTTCCGCGTGAGGGGTGGGAAATGTAAGTGGAAAAACCTATAATTGCCCAGGATTTGTTTACGTTAGGGTCCCTCTTTGGAGGCACCCAGCTCGAGCTGTAATGACGGCACGCGCGTGATTAAAATGCAATTTGTTTTGATTTGGCTCTGAACTTTACTTGCGGCAACCTAGGCTCGAGCCCTGTCATGGTGGCCGACAAGCCGAATTTCCATAACAGATGTCGAGGCTTTGAAATAAGACCGGCGCAGGGCATCAGGACCTTGAGGGACTAAGCCTCCCCTCACTGCTGGGGCAGTCTTCATTGCTATGGGTTGGAATCACCTCCTCCTCCTCCTTGTCCGGACCTTGCGAGGCAACGGTAGGCCCCAACAAGAAACAAAGACACATCCGTCAGCAGAAACCGCAACAGTAAAGACAAGGGAGAAAAGCAGCCTACCTAGGAACAACCATGCGAGCCAGTAAGGAGCAGGAGACCCCAGACCTGAATACTACTAGTGGTCTGAACTACCACGGGAGGGGTGGAGAGCTTCGATTGGAAAGTCATAATGGCCCCGGGATTTCTTTGCTCGGGGTCCCTCTTTGGAGGCACCCAGCTCGAGCTGTAATGACGGCATGCACGTCCTTAAAATGTCATTACTTAATTTGCTTTGATTTGGCTGGGAACTTTTCTGCGGGAACCTAGGGTTGGACCCTGTGATGGTGGCCGGCGAGCCTCACCTTCCCTAAGAGCGTGGCATCCCAGATGGGACCCTAGGTGAGCACTGTCGGGGCCTCTCGTCTCCAAACGATCATCTGGCGCCATGGGGTGAGTTCACCTGGGATCTTTGGCAAGAGGAGGCCCCGAGAAGGTGAGTCTTAAATTCCCGCCTACATTCTAAATTCTGCTCTGGTAACAGAGTGCGCTGAAGGGGTACGCGGGCTGGCCACCGTAAGACGTACCAGGGGGATGGGTAGGAGTCCCATCCCCAGGGCTGGAGTGGGTTTGAAGTCCCATCTCGGTGTGGCCAGAAAGGGGAGTGCACAGCCTGGTCAGCATGAGGCGCACCGCAAGACTGTAAGAACAGAAATGTAGAGACATTGTGACTGGTGTGAGTGTGAGCAGTACTGTGTGTGAGAGTGCGTAGAGCCTGGGAACGGACCGGGGCACCTGTGAGCTGAGGAAGCCGCCTGCTGCGAAGGGACAGCAGTCCTGGCAGTGCAAGCCTGGTGCAGGAGCAGTGGCAGCTGAGAGGCAATGCCAGCTTGCCCCATGCCAGCCTGCGGCCCAGCATGAGGGGTTGAGTGCTGCTTTCTGCTGAGGCTCTCAGGGCACCAGGGCACAACAGGGCTGTGCTTGTCAGGGACATGTCGTGGCATGAGATGTCCCCGCATCAGCCCCCTCCCCCCGACAATTTGTAAGGGGATGTAGCTCAGTGGAAGAGCACCTGCTTTGCATGCAGGAGGTCCTGGGTTCAATGCCCAGCATCTCCGGCGGACGGGGAGCTTTTTCCTCAGTCTCCACGCCCCTGACCAACAGCGGGGAGGGCTGGCAAGCGGCTGCATTGCTCCTCTCCACAAAGTGTCGGCTTGCCCTCCAACGACATGGCAGGCTGTCATGTGGGAAGTGGAGCTCGCCATGCAGCAAGAGCCCAGCCACATCCTCAGAAAGCCTGCCCAGGGCAAAGGACATCATGATGGCATGACTCTTGCAACAAGCTGAGTGGCCAGCAGTAGGCAATCAGGCAGGACTTGTCAGATCCTCAAGTGCCTCTCAGCAGAGACCACAGCCCTGTGAGACAAGAGGGTGTGCCCATGAAGACGAGAGGGCTGGCTGCTGGCTGGGAGCTTCTTGTAGCTGCAGCAGCAGCAGCACTGCCCTGGCTGGGCAGGCAGGCGCTGGGAGGGCATCAGGCCCAGCAGGTACCTCCGACCACGGGAGGTGAGAGCTTGGCAGGAGGGCAGAGGGCAGGCAGGTGGAGGGGAGCACTGGCACGTCGCTGGGGAATGGCTCCTGTGCCAGCAGCACCGGCCAGCAGCAGGGGAGCAGCCACTGGGGTCACCAGGAGCGCTGGGAGCTGATTCAACAGCTGGGCATGTGGCAGCGGGAGCGGGAGCGGGAAGGGCAGGTGCAAGCACAATGGCTGCTGTGTTGGTTGTGAGCTCACTTGCATTCCAGTTAGCCCAGTGGCCAGCAGTGGGTGGGCAGGCAGGTGTTAGGAGGTCATCAGCAGCATGGGAGAGGCTGCCCAGCAGCAAGGAGAGCTTGGGAGGAGGTGAGAGGGAGGGAGAGGTGAAGGTGACCTTGGTGGCTTGGATGCTGAGGTCTCTGCTTTCAGAGCAGCTGATTGGCCAGCAGCAGGTGGGCAGGCATGGGAGGTGGCCAAGGGCCTGACAAAGCCCAGGAGGTAGAGGGCAGAGCCTGGAGGGAGGAAGGAGGCAGAGAGAGGCAGGTGACTGTGGCAGCACTGGCACAGTGCTTGTGAGATGAGCTCTGTGACTGCAGCCTGCTTGGCCAGCAGCAGGCGGGCAGCACTGGGAGGTCATGCAGGGCAGGAGAAAGCCCCCAGCCGAGAGGAGAGCTGCTGAAGAGGGCAGAGGCAGAGGCAGGGAAAGCTGGCATGGCTGGGAGCTTGTTTGGGAGGTCACTTCTCTTGCAGCACTCTGATTGGGCAGCAGGCAGGCCCGGTGGGCTCAGGAAGCAGCTGAGAAAAGCTTGCCCATGGAGAGGAGAGCTCTGGGGAGGGCAGAGGTGGGTCTTCAGGAAATTATTGAACTGAAAGTGTCCAGAGGGAGCTGCTTAGGACAACTTCTATCCAACTTGCTTAGCAGGAGGAGCTACATTTGCTGCAGCCTTAGGCTGCACTCAGAGAACATGAGGCACTTTCACCTAGGTCAGTAAGCAAGGGCCCCAGAGCTGGTTCAAGCTGGGCAGATAAGGAAGCTACAAGCAGTCGGCATTGCTGCGTCTCACCCTCCGAAAGGGAGGATGTTGTTAAAGAAGAGTGACTTGAAACTGTCTAGAAATAGCTGCTTAGCACAACTTCTATAAAACTTGCTTAGCATGAGTAGCTACATTTGCTGAAGCCTTAGGCCGCACTTGGGAAAAGTAATAAACCTTTACCGAGTTTAGTAAAAAATAGTGCCTCAGAGCTTGTTCACGCTGGGAAAATAGGGAAACCACACGCAGTCTGCGTTCCTGTGTTACCCACCCCAAAAGGAAAGACGTCAAAACAATTGAAAAAGAAGACCTTGGGAGACAACCGCCAGACCCAACAAAAACAGAGGTACAACCTTCATCAGAGACCGCAAAAAACAAGAAGAAGGAGAAAAACAGCTTCCCTAAGAACGACGGTGAGACCCAATGAGGAGCAGGAGACCCCAGACCAAAAAATTACTATTGGTCTAACTTCCGCGTGAGGGGTGGGAAATGTAAGTGGAAAAACCTATCATTGCCCAGGATTTGTTTACGTTCGGGTCCCTCTTTGGAGGCATCCAGCTCGAGCTGTAATGACGGCACGCGCGTGATCAAAATGTAATTTGTTTTGATTTGGCTCTGAACTTTACTTGCGGCAACCTAGGCTCGAGCCCTGTCATGGTGGCCGACAAGCCGAATTTCCATAACAGATGTCGAGGCTTTGAAATAAGACCGGCGCAGGGCATCAGGACCTTGAGGGACAAAGCCTCCCCTCACTGCTGGGGCAGTCTTCATTGCTATGGGTTGGAATCACCTCCTCCTCCTCCTTGTCCGGACCTTGCGAGGCAACGGTAGGCCCCAACAAGAAACAAAGACACATCCGTCAGCAGAAACCGCAACAGTAAAGACAAGGGAGAAAAGCAGCCTACCTAGGAACAACCATGCGAGCCAGTAAGGAGCAGGAGACCCCAGACCTGAATACTACTAGTGGTCTGAACTACCACGGGAGGGGTGGAGAGCTTTGACTGGAAGGTCGTAATGGCCCCAGGATTTCTTTGCTCGGGGTCCCTCTTTGGAGGCACCCAGCTCGAGCTGTAATGACGGCATGCACGTCCTTAAAATGTCATTACTTAATTTGCTTTGATTTGGCTGGGAACTTTTCTGCGGGAACCTAGGGTTGGACCCTGTGATGGTGGCCGGCGAGCCTCACCTTCCCTAAGAGCGTGGCATCCCAGATGGGACCCTAGGTGAGCACTGTCGGGGCCTCTCGTCTCCAAACGATCATCTGGCGCCATGGGGTGAGTTCACCTGGGATCTTTGGCAAGAGGAGGCCCCGAGAAGGTGAGTCTTAAACTCCTGCCTACATTCTAAATTCTGCTCTGGTAACAGAGTGCGCTGAAGGGGTACGCGGGTAGATCACCGTAAGGCGACCCAGGCAGCGGGGTACGCGGGCTGGCCACCGTAAGACGTACCAGGGGGATGGGTAGGAGTCCCACCCCAGGGTCGGAGTGGGTTTGAAGTCCCATCTCGGTGTGGCCAGACAGGGGAGTGCGCAGCCTAGTCAGCATGAGGCGCACCGCAAGACTGTAAGAACAGAAATGTAGAGACACTGTGACTGGTGTGAGTGTGAGCAGTACTGTGTGTGAGAGTGTGTAGAGCCTGGGAATGGACCGGGGCACCCGTGGGCTGAGGAAGCCGCCTGCTGCGAAGGGATGGCAGTCCTGGCAGTGCAAGCCTGGTGCAGGAGCAGTGGCAGCTGAGAGGCAATGCCAGCTTGCCCCATGCCAGCCTGCGGCCCAGCACGAGGGGTTGAGTGCTGCTTTCTGCTGAGGCTCTCAGGGCGCCAGGGCACAACAGGGCTGTGCTTGTCAGGGACATGTCGTGGCATGAGATGTCCCCACACCAGCCCCCTCCCCCTGACAATTTGTAAGGGGATGTAGCTCAGTGGAAGAGCACCTGCTTTGCATGCAGGAGGTCCTGGGTTCAATGCCCAGCATCTCCGGCGGACGGGGAGCTTTTTCCTCGGTCTCCACCCCCCTGACCAACAGCGGGGAGGGCTGGCAAGCGGCTGCATTGCTCCTCTCCACAAAGTGTCGGCTTGCCCTCCAACGACATGGCAGGCTGTCATGTGGGAAGTGGAGCTCCCCATGCAGGAAGAGCCCAGCCACATCCTCAGAAAGCCTGCCCAGGGCAAAGGACATCATGATGGCACGACTCTTGCAACAAGCTGAGTGGCCAGCAGTAGGCAAACAGGCAGGACTTGTCAGATCCTCAAGTGCCTCTGAGGAGAGACCACAGCCCTGTGAGGCAAGAGGGTGTGCCCATGAAGACGAGAGGGCTGGCTGCTGGCTGGGAGCTTCTTTTAGCTGCAGCAGCAGCAGCACTGCCCTGGCTGGGCAGGCAGGCGCTGGGAGGGCATCAGGCCCAGCAGGTACCTCCGACCACGGGAGGTGAGAGCTTGGCAGGAGGGCAGAGGGCAGGCAGGTGGAGGGGAGCACTGGCACGTCACTGGGGAATGGCTCCTGTGCCAGCAGCGCCGGCCAGCAGCAGGGGAGCAGCCACTGGGGTCACCAGGAGCGCTGGGAGCTGATTCAACAGCTGGGCATGTGGCAGCGGGAGCGGGAGCGGGAAGGGCAGGTGCAAGCACAATGGCTGCTGTGTTGGTTGTGAGCTCACTTGCATTCCAGTTAGCCCAGTGGCCAGCAGTGGGTGGGCAGGCAGGTGTTAGGAGGTCATCAGCAGCATGGGAGAGGCTGCCCAGCAGCAAGGAGAGCTTGGGAGGAGGTGAGAGGGAGGGAGAGGTGAAGGTGACCTTGGTGGCTTGGATGCTGAGGTCTCTGCTTTCAGAGCAGCTGATTGGCCAGCAGCAGGTGGGCAGGCATGGGAGGTGGCCAAGGGCCTGACAAAGCCCAGGAGGTAGAGGGCAGAGCCTGGAGGGAGGAAGGAGGCAGAGAGAGGCAGGTGACTGTGGCAGCACTGGCACAGTGCTTGTGAGATCAGCTCTGTGACTGCAGCCTGCTTGGCCAGCAGCAGGCGGGCAGCACTGGGAGGTCATGCAGGGCAGGAGAAAGCCCCCAGCCGAGAGGAGAGCTGCTGAAGAGGGCAGAGGCAGAGGCAGGGAAAGCTGGCACGGCTGGGAGCTTGTTTGGGAGGTCACTTCTCTTGCAGCACTCTGATTGGGCAGCAGGCAGGCACAGTGGGGTCAGGAAGCAGCTGAGAAAAGCTTGCCCATGGAGAGGAGAGCTCTGGGGAGGGCAGAGGTGGGTCTTCAGGATATTATTGAACTGAAAGTGTCCAGAGGGAGCTGCTTAGGACAACTTCTATCCAACTTGCTTAGCAGGAGGAGCTACATTTGCTGCAGCCTTAGGCTGCACTCAGAGAACATGAGGCACTTTCACCTAGGTCAGTAAGCAAGGGCCCCAGAGCTGGTTCAAGCTGGGCAGATAAGGAAGCTACAAGCAGTCGGCATTGCTGCGTCTCACCCTCCGAAAGGGAGGATGTTGTTAAAGAAGAGTGACTTGAAACTGTCTAGAAATAGCTGCTTAGCACAACTTCTATAAAACTTGCTTAGCATGAGTAGCTACATTTGCTGAAGCCTTAGGCCGCACTTGGGAAAAGTAATAAACCTTTACCGAGTTTAGTAAAAAATAGTGCCTCAGAGCTCGTTCGGGCTGGGAAACTAAGGAAACCACACGCAGTCTGCGTTCCTGTGTTACCCACCCCAAAAGGGAAGACGTCAAAACAATTGAAAAAGAAGACCTTGGGAGACAACCGCCAGACCCAACAAAAACAGAGGTACAACCTTCATCAGAGACCGCAAAAAACAAGAAGGAGGAGAAAAACAGCTTCCCTAAGAACGACGGTGAGACCCAATGAGGAGCAGGAGACCCCAGACCAAAAAATTACTATTGGTCTAGCTTCCGCGTGAGGGGTGGGAAATGTAAGTGGAAAAACCTATCATTGCCCAGGATTTGTTTACGTTAGGGTCCCTCTTTGGAGGCACCCAGCTCGAGCTGTAATGACGGCACGCGCGTGATTAAAATGTAATTTGTTTTGATTTGGCTCTGAACTTTACTTGCGGCAACCTAGGCTCGAGCCCTGTCATGGTGGCCGACAAGCCGAATTTCCATAACAGATGTCGAGGCTTTGAAATAAGACCGGCGCAGGGCATCAGGACCTTGAGGGACAAAGCCTCCGCTCACTGCTGGGGCAGTCTTCACTGCTATGGGTTGGAATCACCTCCACCTCCTCCTTGTCCGGACCTTGCGAGGCAACGGTAGGCCCCAACAAGAAACAAAGACACATCCGTCAGCAGAAACCGCAACAGTAAAGAGAAGGGAGAAAAGCAGCCTACCTAGGAACAACCATGCGAGCCAGTAAGGAGCAGGAGATCCCAGACCTGAATACTACTAGTGGTCTGAACTACCACGGGAGGGGTGAAGAGCTTCGACTGGAAGGTCGTAGTGGCCCCAGGATTTCTTTGCTCGGGGTCCCTCTTTGGAGGCACCCAGCTCGAGCTGTAATGACGGTATGCACGTCCTTAAAATGTCATTACTTAATTTGCTTTGATTTGGCTGGGAACTTTTCTGCGGGAACCTAGGGTTGGACCCTGTTCTGGTGGCCGGCGAGCCTCACCTTCCCTAAGAGCTTGGCACCCCAGATGGGACCCTAGGTGAGCACTGTTGGGGCCTCTCATCTCCAGACGATCATCTGGCGCCATGGGGTGAGTTCACCTGGGATCTTTGGCAAGAGGAGGCCCCGAGAAGGTGAGTCTTAAATTCCCGCCTGCATTCCAAATTCTGCTCTGGTAACAGAGTGCGCTGAAGGGGTACGCGGGCTGGCCACCATAAGGCGTCCCAGGCTGCAGGGTACGCGGGCTGGCCACCGTAAGACGTACCAGGGGGATGGGTAGGAGTCCCACCCCAGGGTCGGAGTGGGTTTGAAGTCCCATCTCGGTGTGGCCAGAAAGGGGAGTGCGCAGCCTAGTCAGCATGAGGCGCACCGCAAGACTGTAAGAACAGAAATGTAGAGACACTGTGACTGGTGTGAGTGTGAGCAGTACTGTGTGTGAGAGTGCGTAGAGCCTGGGAATGGACCGGGGCACCCGTGGGCTGAGGAAGCCGCCTGCTGCGAAGGGATGGCAGTCCTGGCAGTGCAAGCCTGGTGCAGGAGCAGTGGCAGCTGAGAGGCAATGCCAGCTTGCCCCATGCCAGCCTGCGGCCCAGCACGAGGGGTTGAGTGCTGCTTTCTGCTGAGGCTCTCAGGGCGCCAGGGCACAACAGGGCTGTGCTTGTCAGGGACATGTCGTGGCATGAGATGTCCCCACACCAGCCCCCTCCCCCTGACAATTTGTAAGGGGATGTAGCTCAGTGGAAGAGCACCTGCTTTGCATGCAGGAGGTCCTGGGTTCAATGCCCAGCATCTCCGGCGGACGGGGAGCTTCTTCCTCAGTCTCCACGCCCCTGACCAACAGCGGGGAGGGCTGGCAAGCAGCTGCATTGCTCCTCTCCACAGATTGTCGGCTTGCCCTCCAACGACATGGCAGGCTGTCATGTGGGAAGTGGAGCTCGCCATGCAGGAAGAGCCCAGCCACATCCTCAGAAAGCCTGCCCAGGGCAAAGGACATCATGATGGCACGACTCTTGCAACAAGCTGAGTGGCCAGCAGTAGGCAAACAGGCAGGACTTGTCAGATCCTCAAGTGCCTCTCAGCAGAGACCACAGTCCTGTGAGGCAAGAGGGTGTGCCCATGAAGACGAGAGGGCTGGCTGCTGGCTGGGAGCTTCTTGTAGCTGCAGCAGCAGCAGCACTGCCCTGGCTGGGCAGGCAGGCGCTGGGAGGGCATCAGGCCCAGCAGGTACCTCCGACCACGGGAGGTGAGAGCTTGGCAGGAGGGCAGAGGGCAGGCAGGTGGAGGGGAGCACTGGCACGTCGCTGGGGAATGGCTCCTGTGCCAGCAGCGCCGGCCAGCAGCAGGGGAGCAGCCACTGGGGTCACCAGGAGCGCTGGGAGCTGATTCAACAGCTGGGCATGTGGCAGCGGGAGCGGGAGCGGGAAGGGCAGGCGCAAGCACAATGGCTGCTGTGTTGGTTGTGAGCTCACTTGCATTCCAGTTAGCCCAGTGGCCAGCAGTGGGTGGGCAGGCAGGTGTTAGGAGGTCATCAGCAGCATGGGAGAGGCTGCCCAGCAGCAAGGAGAGCTTGGGAGGAAGTGAGAGGGAGGGAGAGGTGAAGGTGACCTTGGTGGCTTGGATGCTGAGGTCTCTGCTTTCAGAGCAGCTGATTGGCCAGCAGCAGGTGGGCAGGCATGGGAGGTGGCCAAGGGCCTGACAAAGCCCAGGAGGTAGAGGGCAGAGCCTGGAGGGAGGAAGGAGGCAGAGAGAGGCAGGTGACTGTGGCAGCACTGGCACAGTGCTTGTGAGATGAGCTCTGTGACTGCAGCCTGCTTGGCCAGCAGCAGGCGGGCAGCACTGGGAGGTCATGCAGGGCAGGAGAAAGCCCCCAGCCGAGAGGAGAGCTGCTGAAGAGGGCAGAGGCAGAGGCAGGGAAAGCTGGCATGGCTGGGAGCTTGTTTGGGAGGTCACTTCTCTTGCAGCACTCTGATTGGGCAGCAGGCAGGCCCGGTGGGCTCAGGAAGCAGCTGAGAAAAGCTTGCCCATGGAGAGGAGAGCTCTGGGGAGGGCAGAGGTGGGTCTTCAGGAAATTATTGAACTGAAAGTGTCCAGAGGGAGCTGCTTAGGACAACTTCTATCCAACTTGCTTAGCAGGAGGAGCTACATTTGCTGCAGCCTTAGGCTGCACTCAGAGAACATGAGGCACTTTCACCTAGGTCAGTAAGCAAGAGCCCCAGAGCTGGTTCAAGCTGGGCAGATAAGGAAGCTACAAGCAGTCGGCATTGCTGTGTCTCACCCTCCGACAGGGAGGATGTTGTTAAAGAAGAGTGACTTGAAACTGTCTAGAAATAGCTGCTTAGCACAACTTCTATAAAACTTGCTTAGCATGAGTAGCTACATTTGCTGAAGCCTTAGGCCGCACTTGGGAAAAGTAATAAACCTTTACCGAGTTTAGTAAAAAATAGTGCCTCAGAGCTCGTTCGGGCTGGGAAACTAAGGAAACCACACGCAGTCTGCGTTCCTGTGTTACCCACCCCAAAAGGGAAGACGTCAAAACAATTGAAAAAGAAGACCTTGGGAGACAACCGCCAGACCCAACAAAAACAGAGGTACAACCTTCATCAGAGACCGCAAAAAACAAGAAGGAGGAGAAAAACAGCTTCCCTAAGAACGACGGTGAGACCCAATGAGGAGCAGGAGACCCCAGACCAAAAAATTACTATTGGTCTAACTTCCGCGTGAGGGGTGGGAAATGTAAGTGGAAAAACCTATCATTGCCCAGGATTTGTTTACGTTCGGGTCCCTCTTTGGAGGCACCCAGCTCGAGCTGTAATGACGGCACGCGCGTGATTAAAATGTAATTTGTTTTGATTTGGCTCTGAACTTTACTTGCGGCAACCTAGGCTCGAGCCCTGTCATGGTGGCCGACAAGCCGAATTTCCATAACAGATGTCGAGGCTTTGAAATAAGACCGGCGCAGGGCATCAGGACCTTGAGGGACAAAGCCTCCCCTCACTGCTGGGGCAGTCTTCACTGCTATGGGTTGGAATCACCTCCACCTCCTCCTTGTCCGGACCTTGCGAGGCAACGGTAGGCCCCAACAAGAAACAAAGACACATCCGTCAGCAGAAACCGCAACAGTAAAGACAAGGGAGAAAAGCAGCCTACCTAGGAACAACCATGAGAGCCAGTAAGGAGCAGGAGATCCCAGACCTGAATACTACTAGTGGTCTGAACTACCACGGGAGGGGTGGAGAGCTTCGACTGGAAGGTCGTAGTGGCCCCAGGATTTCTTTGCTCGGGGTCCCTCTTTGGAGGCACCCAGCTCGAGCTGTAATGACGGTATGCACGTCCTTAAAATGTCATTATTTAATTTGCTTTGATTTGGCTGGGAACTTTTCTGCGGGAACCTAGGGTTGGACCCTGTTCTGGTGGCCGGCGAGCCTCACCTTCCCTAAGAGCTTGGCACCCCAGATGGGACCCTAGGTGAGCACTGTTGGGGCCTCTCATCTCCAGACGATCATCTGGCGCCATGGGGTGAGTTCACCTGGGATCTTTGGCAAGAGGAGGCCCCGAGAAGGTGAGTCTTAAATTCCCGCCTACATTCTAAATTCTGCTCTGGTAACAGAGTGCGCTGAAGGGGTACGCGGGCTGGCCACCGTAAGACGTACCAGGGGGATGGGTAGGAGTCCCACCCCAGGGTCGGAGTGGGTTTGAAGTCCCATCTCGGTGTGGCCAGACAGGGGAGTGCGCAGCCTAGTCAGCATGAGGCGCACCGCAAGACTGTAAGAACAGAAATGTAGAGACACTGTGACTGGTGTGAGTGTGAGCAGTACTGTGTGTGAGAGTGCGTAGAGCCTGGGAACGGACCGGGGCGCCCGTGGGCTGAGGAAGCCGCCTGCTGCGAAGGGATGGCAGTCCTGGCAGTGCAAGCCTGGTGCAGGAGCAGTGGCAGCTGAGAGGCAATGCCAGCTTGCCCCATGCCAGCCTGCGGCCCAGCACGAGGGGTTGAGTGCTGCTTTCTGCTGAGGCTCTCAGGGCAGCAGGGCACAACAGGGCTGTGCTTGTCAGGGACATGTCGTGGCATGAGATGTCCCCACACCAGCCCCCTCCCCCTGACAATTTGTAAGGGGATGTAGCTCAGTGGAAGAGCACCTGCTTTGCATGCAGGAGGTCCTGGGTTCAATGCCCAGCATCTCCGGCGGACGGGGAGCTTTTTCCTCGGTCTCCACCCCCCTGACCAACAGCGGGGAGGGCTGGCAAGCGGCTGCATTGCTCCTCTCCACAAAGTGTCGGCTTGCCCTCCAACGACATGGCAGGCTGTCATGTGGGAAGTGGAGCTCCCCATGCAGGAAGAGCCCAGCCACATCCTCAGAAAGCCTGCCCAGGGCAAAGGACATCATGATGGCACGACTCTTGCAACAAGCTGAGTGGCCAGCAGTAGGCAAACAGGCAGGACTTGTCAGATCCTCAAGTGCCTCTGAGGAGAGACCACAGCCCTGTGAGGCAAGAGGGTGTGCCCATGAAGACGAGAGGGCTGGCTGCTGGCTGGGAGCTTCTTTTAGCTGCAGCAGCAGCAGCACTGCCCTGGCTGGGCAGGCAGGCGCTGGGAGGGCATCAGGCCCAGCAGGTACCTCCGACCACGGGAGGTGAGAGCTTGGCAGGAGGGCAGAGGGCAGGCAGGTGGAGGGGAGCACTGGCACGTCGCTGGGGAATGGCTCCTGTGCCAGCAGCACCGGCCAGCAGCAGGGGAGCAGCCACTGGGGTCACCAGGAGCTCTGGGAGCTGATTCAACAGCTGGGCATGTGGCAGCGGGAGCGGGAGCGGGAAGGGCAGGCGCAAGCACAATGGCTGCTGTGTTGGTTGTGAGCTCACTTGCATTCCAGTTAGCCCAGTGGCCAGCAGTGGGTGGGCAGGCAGGTGTTAGGAGGTCATCAGCAGCATGGGAGAGGCTGCCCAGCAGCAAGGAGAGCTTGGGAGGAAGTGAGAGGGAGGGAGAGGTGAAGGTGACCTTGGTGGCTTGGATGGTGAGGTCTCTGCTTTCAGAGCAGCTGATTGGCCAGCAGCAGGTGGGCAGGCATGGGAGGTGGCCAAGGGCCTGACAAAGCCCAGGAGGTAGAGGGCAGAGCCTGGAGGGAGGAAGGAGGCAGAGAGAGGCAGGTGACTGTGGCAGCACTGGCACAGTGCTTGTGAGATCAGCTCTGTGACTGCAGCCTGCTTGGCCAGCAGCAGGCGGGCAGCACTGGGAGGTCATGCAGGGCAGGAGAAAGCCCCCAGCCGAGAGGAGAGCTGCTGAAGAGGGCAGAGGCAGAGGCAGGGAAAGCTGGCATGGCTGGGAGCTTGTTTGGGAGGTCACTTCTCTTGCAGCACTCTGATTGGGCAGCAGGCAGGCCCGGTGGGCTCAGGAAGCAGCTGAGAAAAGCTTGCCCATGGAGAGGAGAGCTCTGGGGAGGGGAGAGGTGGGTCTTCAGGAAATTATTGAACTGAAAGTGTCCAGAGGGAGCTGCTTAGTGCAACTTCTACCCAGCTTGCTTAGCAGGAGGAGCTACATTTGCTGCAGCCTTAGGCTGCACTCAGAGAACATGAGGCACTTTCACCTAGGTCAGTAAGCAAGGGCCCCAGAGCTGGTTCAAGCTGGGCAGATAAGGAAGCTACAAGCAGTCGGCATTGCTGCGTCTCACCCTCCGAAAGGGAGGATGTTGTTAAAGAAGAGTGACTTGAAACTGTCTAGAAATAGCTGCTTAGCACAACTTCTATAAAACTTGCTTAGCATGAGTAGCTACATTTGCTGAAGCCTTAGGCCGCACTTGGGAAAAGTAATAAACCTTTACCGAGTTTAGTAAAAAATAGTGCCTCAGAGCTCGTTCGGGCTGGGAAACTAAGGAAACCACACGCAGTCTGCGTTCCTGTGTTACCCACCCCAAAAGGGAAGACGTCAAAACAATTGAAAAAGAAGACCTTGGGAGACAACCGCCAGACCCAACAAAAACAGAGGTACAACCTTCATCAGAGACCGCAAAAAACAAGAAGAAGGAGAAAAACAGCTTACCTAAGAACGACGGTGAGACCCAATGAGGAGCAGGAGACCCCAGACCAAAAAATTACTATTGGTCTAGCTTCCGCGTGAGGGGTGGGAAATGTAAGTGGAAAAACCTATCATTGCCCAGGATTTGTTTACGTTAGGGTCCCTCTTTGGAGGCACCCAGCTCGAGCTGTAATGACGGCACGCGCGTGATTAAAATGTAATTTGTTTTGATTTGGCTCTGAACTTTACTTGCGGCAACCTAGGCTCGAGCCCTGTCATGGTGGCCGACAAGCCTAATTTCCATAACAGACGTCGAGGCTTTGAAATAAGACCGGCGCAGGGCATCAGGACCTTGAGGGACAAAGCCTCCGCTCACTGCTGGGGCAGTCTTCACTGCTATGGGTTGGAATCACCTCCTCCTCCTCCTTGTCCGGACCTTGCGAGGCAACGGTAGGCCCCAACAAGAAACAAAGACACATCCGTCAGCAGAAACCGCAACAGTAAAGAGAAGGGAGAAAAGCAGCCTACCTAGGAACAACCATGAGAGCCAGTAAGGAGCAGGAGACCCCAGACCTGAATACTACTAGTGGTCTGAACTACCACGGGAGGGGTGGAGAGCTTCGACTGCAAGGTCGTAGTGGCCCCAGGATTTCTTTGCTCGGGGTCCCTCTTTGGAGGCACCCAGCTCGAGCTGTAATGACGGTATGCACGTCCTTAAAATGTCATTACTTAATTTGCTTTGATTTGGCTGGGAACTTTTCTGCGGGAACCTAGGGTTGGACCCTGTGATGGTGGCCGGCGAGCCTCACCTTCCCTAAGAGCTTGGCACCCCAGATGGGACCCTAGGTGAGCACTGTTGGGGCCTCTCATCTCCAAACGATCATCTGGCACCATGGGGTGAGTTCACCTGGGATCTTTGGCAAGAGGAGGCCCCGAGAAGGTGAGTCTTAAATTCCCGCCTACATTCTAAATTCTGCTCTGGTAACAGAGTGCGCTGAAGGGGTACGCGGGCTGGCCACCGTAAGGCGTCCCAGGCAGCGGGGTACGCGGGCTGGCCACCGTAAGACGTACCAGGGGGATGGGTAGGAGTCCCACCCCAGGGTCGGAGTGGGTTTGAAGTCCCATCTCGGTGTGGCCAGAAAGGGGAGTGCACAGCCTAGTCAGCATGAGGCGCACCGCAAGACTGTAAGAACAGAAATGTAGAGACACTGTGACTGGTGTGAGTGTGAGCAGTACTGTGTGTGAGAGTGCGTAGAGCTTGGGAACGGACCGGGGCACCCGTGGGCTGAGGAAGCCGCCTGCTGCGAAGGGACGGCAGTCCTGGCAGTGCAAGCCTGGTGCAGGAGCAGTGGCAGCTGAGAGGCAATGCCAGCTTGCCCCATGCCAGCCTGCGGCCCAGCACGAGGGGTTGAGTGCTGCTTTCTGCTGAGGCTCTCAGGGCGCCAGGGCACAACAGGGCTGTGCTTGTCAGGGACATGTCGTGGCATGAGATGTCCCCACACCAGCCCCCTCCCCCTGACAATTTGTAAGGGGATGTAGCTTAGTGGAAGAGCACCTGCTTTGCATGCAGGAGGTCCTGGGTTCAATGCCCAGCATCTCCGGCGGACGGGGAGCTTTTTCCTCAGTCTCCACCCCCCTGACCAACAGCGGGGAGGGCTGGCAAGCGGCTGCATTGCTCCTCTCCACAAAGTGTCGGCTTGCCCTCCAACGACATGGCAGGCTGTCATGTGGGAAGTGGAGCTCCCCATGCAGGAAGAGCCCAGCCACATCCTCAGAAAGCCTGCCCAGGGCAAAGGACATCATGATGGCACGACTCTTGCAACAAGCTGAGTGGCCAGCAGTAGGCAAACAGGCAGGACTTGTCAGATCCTCAAGTGCCTCTGAGGAGAGACCACAGCCCTGTGAGGCAAGAGGGTGTGCCCATGAAGACGAGAGGGCTGGCTGCTGGCTGGGAGCTGCTTTTAGCTGCAGCAGCAGCAGCACTGCCCTGGCTGGGCAGGCAGGTGCTGGGAGGGCATCAGGCCCAGCAGGTACCTCCGAGCACGGGAGGTGAGAGCTTGGCAGGAGGGCAGAGGGCAGGCAGGTGGAGGGGAGCACTGGCACGTCGCTGGGGAATGGCTCCTGTGCCAGCAGCGCCGGCCAGCAGCAGGGGAGCAGCCACTGGGGTCACCAGGAGCGCTGGGAGCTGATTCAACAGCTGGGCATGTGGCAGCGGGAGCGGGAAGGGCAGGTGCAAGCACAATGGCTGCTGTGTTGGTTGTGAGCTCACTTGCATTCCGGTTAGCCCAGTGGCCAGCAGTGGGTGGGCAGGCAGGTGTTAGGAGGTCATCAGCAGCATGGGAGAGGCTGCCCAGCAGCAAGGAGAGCTTGGGAGGAAGTGAGAGGGAGGGAGAGGTGAAGGTGACCTTGGTGGCTTGGATGGTGAGGTCTCTGCTTTCAGAGCAGCTGATTGGCCAGCAGCAGGTGGGCAGGCATGGGAGGTGGCCAAGGGCCTGACAAAGCCCAGGAGGTAGAGGGCAGAGCCTGGAGGGAGGAAGGAGGCAGAGAGAGGCAGGTGACTGTGGCAGCACTGGCACAGTGCTTGTGAGATGAGCTCTGTGACTGCAGCCTGCTTGGCCAGCAGCAGGCGGGCAGCACTGGGAGGTCATGCAGGGCAGGAGAAAGCCCCCAGCCGAGAGGAGAGCTGCTGAAGAGGGCAGAGGCAGAGGCAGGGAAAGCTGGCATGGCTGGGAGCTTGTTTGGGAGGTCACTTCTCTTGCAGCACTCTGATTGGGCAGCAGGCAGGCCCGGTGGGCTCAGGAAGCAGCTGAGAAAAGCTTGCCCATGGAGAGGAGAGCTCTGGGGAGGGGAGAGGTGGGTCTTCAGGAAATTATTGAACTGAAAGTGTCCAGAGGGAGCTGCTTAGTGCAACTTCTACCCAGCTTGCTTAGCAGGAGGAGCTACATTTGCTGCAGCCTTAGGCTGCACTCAGAGAACATGAGGCACTTTCACCTAGGTCAGTAAGCAAGGGCCCCAGAGCTGGTTCAAGCTGGGCAGATAAGGAAGCTACAAGCAGTCGGCATTGCTGGGTCTCACCCTCCGAAAGGGAGGATGTTGCTAAAGAAGAGTGACTTGAAACTGTCTAGAAATAGCTGCTTAGCACAACTTCTATAAAACTTGCTTAGCATGAGTAGCTACATTTGCTGAAGCCTTAGGCCGCACTTGGGAAAAGTAATAAACCTTTACCGAGTTTAGTAAAAAATAGTGCCTCAGAGCTCGTTCGGGCTGGGAAACTAAGGAAACCACACGCAGTCTGCGTTCCTGTGTTACCCACCCCAAAAGGGAAGACGTCAAAACAATTGAAAAAGAAGACCTTGGGAGACAACCGCCAGACCCAACAAAAACAGAGGTACAACCTTCATCAGAGACCGCAAAAAACAAGAAGGAGGAGAAAAACAGCTTCCCTAAGAACGCCGGTGAGACCCAATGAGGAGCAGGAGACCCCAGACCAAAAAATTACTATTGGTCTAGCTTCCGCGTGAGGGGTGGGAAATGTAAGTGGAAAAACCTATAATTGCCAGGATTTGTTTACGTTCGGGTCCCTCTTTGGAGGCACCCAGCTCGAGCTGTAATGACGGCACGCGCGTGATTAAAATGTAATTTGTTTTGATTTGGCTCTGAACTTTACTTGCGGCAACCTAGGCTCGAGCCCTGTCATGGTGGCCGACAAGCCGAATTTCCATAACAGACGTCGAGGCTTTGAAATAAGACCGGCGCAGGGCATCAGGACCTTGAGGGACAAAGCCTCCGCTCACTGCTGGGGCAGTCTTCACTGCTATGGGTTGGAATCACCTCCACCTCCTCCTTGTCCGGACCTTGCGAGGCAACGGTAGGCCCCAACAAGAAACAAAGACACATCCGTCAGCAGAAACCGCAACAGTAAAGAGAAGGGAGAAAAGCAGCCTACCTAGGAACAACCATGAGAGCCAGTAAGGAGCAGGAGATCCCAGACCTGAATACTACTAGTGGTCTGAACTACCACGGGAGGGGTGGAGAGCTTCGACTGGAAGGTCGTAGTGGCCCCAGGATTTCTTTGCTCGGGGTCCCTCTTTGGAGGCACCCAGCTCGAGCTGTAATGACAGTATGCACGTCCTTAAAATGTCATTACTTAATTTGCTTTGATTTGGCTGGGAACTTTTCTGCGGGAACCTAGGGTTGGACCCTGTTCTGGTGGCCGGCAAGCCTCACCTTCCCTAAGAGCTTGGCACCCCAGATGGGACCCTAGGTGAGCACTGTTGGGGCCTCTCGTCTCCAAACGATCATCTGGCGCCATGGGGTGAGTTCACCTGGGATCTTTGGCAAGAGGAGGCCCCGAGAAGGTGAGTCTTAAATTCCCGCCTACATTCTAAATTCTGCTCTGGTAACAGAGTGCGCTGAAGGGGTACTCGGGCTGGCCACCGTAAGGCGTCCCAGGGGGATGGGTAGGAGTCCCACCCCAGGGTCGGAGTGGGTTTGAAGTCCCATCTCAGTGTGGCCAGAAAGGGGAGTGCGCAGCCTAGTCAGCATGAGGCGCACCGCAAGACTGTAAGAACAGAAATGTAGAGACACTGTGACTGGTGTGAGTGTGAGCAGTACTGTGTGTGAGAGTGCGTAGAGCCTGGGAACGGACCGGGGCACCCGTGGGCTGAGGAAGCCGCCCGCTGCGAAGGGACGGCAGTCCTGGCAGTGCAAGCCTGGTGCAGGAGCAGTGGCAGCTGAGAGGCAATGCCAGCTTGCCCCATGCCAGCCTGCGGCCCAGCACGAGGGGTTGAGTGCTGCTTTCTGCTGAGGCTCTCAGGGCACAACAGGGCTGTGCTTGTCAGGGACATGTCGTGGCATGAGATGTCCCCACACCAGCCCCCTCCCCCTGACAATTTGTAAGGGGATGTAGCTCAGTGGAAGAGCACCTGCTTTGCATGCAGGAGGTCCTGGGTTCAATGCCCAGCATCTCCGGCGGACGGGGAGCTTTTTCCTCAGTCTCCACCCCCCTGACCAACAGCGGGGAGGGCTGGCAAGCGGCTGCATTGCTCCTCTCCACAAAGTGTCGGCTTGCCCTCCAACGACATGGCAGGCTGTCATGTGGGAAGTGGAGCTCCCCATGCAGGAAGAGCCCAGCCACATCCTCAGAAAGCCTGCCCAGGGCAAAGGACATCATGAGGGCACGACTCTTGCAACAAGCTGAGTGGCCAGCAGTAGGCAAACAGGCAGGACTTGTCAGATCCTCAAGTGCCTCTGAGGAGAGACCACAGCCCTGTGAGGCAAGAGGGTGTGCCCATGAAGACGAGAGGGCTGGCTGCTGGCTGGGAGCTGCTTTTAGCTGCAGCAGCAGCAGCACTGCCCTGGCTGGGCAGGCAGGTGCTGGGAGGGCATCAGGCCCAGCAGGTACCTCCGAGCACGGGAGGTGAGAGCTTGGCAGGAGGGCAGAGGGCAGGCAGGTGGAGGGGAGCACTGGCACGTCGCTGGGGAATGGCTCCTGTGCCAGCAGCGCCGGGCAGCAGCAGGGGAGCAGCCACTGGGGTCACCAGGAGCGCTGGGAGCTGATTCAACAGCTGGGCATGTGGCAGCGGGAGCGGGAAGGGCAGGTGCAAGCACAATGGCTGCTGTGTTGGTTGTGAGCTCACTTGCATTCCAGTTAGCCCAGTGGCCAGCAGTGGGTGGGCAGGCAGGTGTTAGGAGGTCATCAGCAGCATGGGAGAGGCTGCCCAGCAGCAAGGAGAGCTTGGGAGGAAGTGAGAGGGAGGGAGAGGTGAAGGTGACCTTGGTGGCTTGGATGGTGAGGTCTCTGCTTTCAGAGCAGCTGATTGGCCAGCAGCAGGTGGGCAGGCATGGGAGGTGGCCAAGGGCCTGACAAAGCCCAGGAGGTAGAGGGCAGAGCCTGGAGGGAGGAAGGAGGCAGAGAGAGGCAGGTGACTGTGGCAGCACTGGCACAGTGCTTGTGAGATGAGCTCTGTGACTGCAGCCTGCTTGGCCAGCAGCAGGCGGGCAGCACTGGGAGGTCATGCAGGGCAGGAGAAAGCCCCCAGCCGAGAGGAGAGCTGCTGAAGAGGGCAGAGGCAGAGGCAGGGAAAGCTGGCATGGCTGGGAGCTTGTTTGGGAGGTCACTTCTCTTGCAGCACTCTGATTGGGCAGCAGGCAGGCCCGGTGGGCTCAGGAAGCAGCTGAGAAAAGCTTGCCCATGGAGAGGAGAGCTCTGGGGAGGGCAGAGGTGGGTCTTCAGGAAATTATTGAACTGAAAGTGTCCAGAGGGAGCTGCTTAGGACAACTTCTATCCAACTTGCTTAGCAGGAGGAGCTACATTTGCTGCAGCCTTAGGCTGCACTCAGAGAACATGAGGCACTTTCACCTAGGTCAGTAAGCAAGGGCCCCAGAGCTGGTTCAAGCTGGGCAGATAAGGAAGCTACAAGCAGTCGGCATTGCTGGGTCTCACCCTCCGAAAGGGAGGATGTTGCTAAAGAAGAGTGACTTGAAACTGTCTAGAAATAGCTGCTTAGCACAACTTCTATAAAACTTGCTTAGCATGAGTAGCTACATTTGCTGAAGCCTTAGGCCGCACTTGGGAAAAGTAATAAACCTTTACCGAGTTTAGTAAAAAATAGTGCCTCAGAGCTCGTTCGGGCTGGGAAACTAAGGAAACCACACGCAGTCTGCGTTCCTGTGTTACCCACCCGAAAAGGGAAGACGTCAAAACAATTGGAAAAGAAGACCTTGGGAGACAACCGCCAGACCCAACAAAAACAGAGGTACAACCTTCATCAGAGACCGCAAAAAACAAGAAGGAGGAGAAAAACAGCTTACCTAAGAACGACGGTGAGACCCAATGAGGAGCAGGAGACCCCAGACCAAAAAATTACTATTGGTCTAGCTTCCGCGTGAGGGGTGGGAAATGTAAGTGGAAAAACCTATCATTGCCCAGGATTTGTTTACGTTAGGGTCCCTCTTTGGAGGCACCCAGCTCGAGCTGTAATGACGGCACGCGCGTGATTAAAATGTAATTTGTTTTGATTTGGCTCTGAACTTTACTTGCGGCAACCTAGGCTCGAGCCCTGTCATGGTGGCCGACAAGCCTAATGTCCATAACAGATGTCGAGGCTTTGAAATAAGACCGGCGCAGGGCATCAGGACCTTGAGGGACAAAGCCTCCGCTCACTGCTGGGGCAGTCTTCACTGCTATGGGTTGGAATCACCTCCACCTCCTCCTTGTCCGGACCTTGCGAGGCAACGGTAGGCCCCAACAAGAAACAAAGACACATCCGTCAGCAGAAACCGCAACAGTAAAGAGAAGGGAGAAAAGCAGCCTACCTAGGAACAACCATAAGAGCCAGTAAAGAGCAGGAGATCCCAGACCTGAATACTACTAGTGGTCTGAACTACCACGGGAGGGGTGGAGAGCTTCGACTGGAAGGTCGTAGTGGCCCCAGGATTTCTTTGCTCGGGGTCCCTCTTTGGAGGCACCCAGCTCGAGCTGTAATGACGGTATGCACGTCCTTAAAATGTCATTACTTAATTTGCTTTGATTTGGCTGGGAACTTTTCTGCGGGAACCTAGGGTTGGACCCTGTTCTGGTGGCCGGCGAGCCTCACCTTCCCTAAGAGCTTGGCACCCCAGATGGGACCCTAGGTGAGCACTGTTGGGGCCTCTCGTCTCCAAACGATCATCTGGCGCCATGGGGTGAGTTCACCTGGGATCTTTGGCAAGAGGAGGCCCCGAGAAGGTGAGTCTTAAATTCCCGCCTACATTCTAAATTCTGCTCTGGTAACAGAGTGCGCTGAAGGGGTACGCGGGCTGGCCACCGTAAGGCGTCCCAGGCAGCGGGGTACGCGGGCTGGCCACCGTAAGACGTACCAGGGGGATGGGTAGGAGTCCCACCCCAGGGTCGGAGTGGGTTTGAAGTCCCATCTCGGTGTGGCCAGAAAGGGGAGTGCGCAGCCTAGTCAGCATGAGGCGCACCGCAAGACTGTAAGAACAGAAATGTAGAGACACTGTGACTGGTGTGAGTGTGAGCAGTACTGTGTGTGAGAGTGCGTAGAGCTTGGGAACGGACCGGGGCACCCGTGGGCTGAGGAAGCCGCCTGCTGCGAAGGGACGGCAGTCCTGGCAGTGCAAGCCTGGTGCAGGAGCAGTGGCAGCTGAGAGGCAATGCCAGCTTGCCCCATGCCAGCCTGCGGCCCAGCACGAGGGGTTGAGTGCTGCTTTCTGCTGAGGCTCTCAGGGCACAACAGGGCTGTGCTTGTCAGGGACATGTCGTGGCATGAGATGTCCCCACACCAGCCCCCTCCCCCTGACAATTTGTAAGGGGATGTAGCTCAGTGGAAGAGCACCTGCTTTGCATGCAGGAGGTCCTGGGTTCAATGCCCAGCATCTCCGGCGGACGGGGAGCTTTTTCCTCAGTCTCCACCCCCCTGACCAACAGCAGGGAGGGCTGGCAAGCGGCTGCATTGCTCCTCTCCACAAAGTGTCGGCTTGCCCTCCAACGACATGGCAGGCTGTCATGTGGGAAGTGGAGCTCCCCATGCAGGAAGAGCCCAGCCACATCCTCAGAAAGCCTGCCCAGGGCAAAGGACATCATGATGGCACGACTCTTGCAACAAGCTGAGTGGCCAGCAGTAGGCAAACAGGCAGGACTTGTCAGATCCTCAAGTGCCTCTCAGCAGAGACCACAGCCCTGTGAGGCAAGAGGGTGTGCCCATGAAGACGAGAGGGCTGGCTGCTGGCTGGGAGCTGCTTTTAGCTGCAGCAGCAGCAGCACTGCCCTGGCTGGGCAGGCAGGTGCTGGGAGGGCATCAGGCCCAGCAGGTACCTCCGACCACGGGAGGTGAGAGCTTGGCAGGAGGGCAGAGGGCAGGCAGGTGGAGGGGAGCACTGGCACGTCGCTGGGGAATGGCTCCTGTGCCAGCAGCGCCGGCCAGCAGCAGGGGAGCAGCCACTGGGGTCACCAGGAGCGCTGGGAGCTGATTCAACAGCTGGGCATGTGGCAGCGGGAGCGGGAAGGGCAGGTGCAAGCACAATGGCTGCTGTGTTGGTTGTGAGCTCACTTGCATTCCAGTTAGCCCAGTGGCCAGCAGTGGGTGGGCAGGCAGGTGTTAGGAGGTCATCAGCAGCATGGGAGAGGCTGCCCAGCAGCAAGGAGAGCTTGGGAGGAAGTGAGAGGGAGGGAGAGGTGAAGGTGACCTTGGTGGCTTGGATGGTGAGGTCTCTGCTTTCAGAGCAGCTGATTGGCCAGCAGCAGGTGGGCAGGCATGGGAGGTGGCCAAGGGCCTGACAAAGCCCAGGAGGTAGAGGGCAGAGCCTGGAGGGAGGAAGGAGGCAGAGAGAGGCAGGTGACTGTGGCAGCACTGGCACAGTGCTTGTGAGATCAGCTCTGTGACTGCAGCCTGCTTGGCCAGCAGCAGGCGGGCAGCACTGGGAGGTCATGCAGGGCAGGAGAAAGCCCCCAGCCGAGAGGAGAGCTGCTGAAGAGGGCAGAGGCAGAGGCAGGGAAAGCTGGCATGGCTGGGAGCTTGTTTGGGAGGTCACTTCTCTTGCAGCACTCTGATTGGGCAGCAGGCAGGCCCGGTGGGCTCAGGAAGCAGCTGAGAAAAGCTTGCCCATGGAGAGGAGAGCTCTGGGGAGGGCAGAGGTGGGTCTTCAGGAAATTATTGAACTGAAAGTGTCCAGAGGGAGCTGCTTAGGACAACTTCTATCCAACTTGCTTAGCAGGAGGAGCTACATTTGCTGCAGCCTTAGGCTGCACTCAGAGAACATGAGGCACTTTCACCTAGGTCAGTAAGCAAGGGCCCCAGAGCTGGTTCAAGCTGGGCAGATAAGGAAGCTACAAGCAGTCGGCATTGCTGGGTCTCACCCTCCGAAAGGGAGGATGTTGCTAAAGAAGAGTGACTTGAAACTGTCTAGAAATAGCTGCTTAGCACAACTTCTATAAAACTTGCTTAGCATGAGTAGCTACATTTGCTGAAGCCTTAGGCCGCACTTGGGAAAAGTAATAAACCTTTACCGAGTTTAGTAAAAAATAGTGCCTCAGAGCTCGTTCGGGCTGGGAAACTAAGGAAACCACACGCAGTCTGCGTTCCTGTGTTACCCACCCCAAAAGGGAAGACGTCAAAACAATTGAAAAAGAAGACCTTGGGAGACAACCGCCAGACCCAACAAAAACAGAGGTACAACCTTCATCAGAGACCGCAAAAAACAAGAAGAAGGAGAAAAACAGCTTACCTAAGAACGACGGTGAGACCCAATGAGGAGCAGGAGACCCCAGACCTGAATACTACTAGTGGTCTGAACTACCACGGGAGGGGTGGAGAGCTTCGACTGGAAGGTCGTAGTGGCCCCAGGATTTCTTTGCTCGGGGTCCCTCTTTGGAGGCACCCAGCTCGAGCTGTAATGACGGTATGCACGTCCTTAAAATGTCATTACTTAATTTGCTTTGATTTGGCTGGGAACTTTTCTGCGGGAACCTAGGGTTGGACCCTGTTCTGGTGGCCGGCGAGCCTCACCTTCCCTAAGAGCTTGGCACCCCAGATGGGACCCTAGGTGAGCACTGTTGGGGCCTCTCGTCTCCAAACGATCATCTGGCGCCATGGGGTGAGTTCACCTGGGATCTTTGGCAAGAGGAGGCCCCGAGAAGGTGAGTCTTAAATTCCCGCCTACATTCTAAATTCTGCTCTGGTAACAGAGTGCGCTGAAGGGGTACGCGGGCTGGCCACCGTAAGACGTACCAGGGGGATGGGTAGGAGTCCCACCCCAGGGTCGGAGTGGGTTTGAAGTCCCATCTCGGTGTGGCCAGACAGGGGAGTGCGCAGCCTAGTCAGCATGAGGCGCACCGCAAGACTGTAAGAACAGAAATGTAGAGACACTGTGACTGGTGTGAGTGTGAGCAGTACTGTGTGTGAGAGTGCGTAGAGCCTGGGAACGGACCGGGGCACCCGTGGGCTGAGGAAGCCGCCTGCTGCGAAGGGACGGCAGTCCTGGCAGTGCAAGCCTGGTGCAGGAGCAGTGGCAGCTGAGAGGCAATGCCAGCTTGCCCCATGCCAGCCTGCGGCCCAGCACGAGGGGTTGAGTGCTGCTTTCTGCTGAGGCTCTCAGGGCGCCAGGGCACAACAGGGCTGTGCTTGTCAGGGACATGTCGTGGCATGAGATGTCCCCACACCAGCCCCCTCCCCCTGACAATTTGTGAGCAGTACTGTGTGTGTGTGCGTGTAGCCTGGGAACCGACCGGGGCGCCCATCGGCTGAGGAAGCCGCCCGCTGCGAAGGGATAGCAGTCCTAGCAGTTAAAGACTCGGGCCGTGTGACTGCGGTTCCCAGACAGCAAGAGAAAGAGTGCGTGATCCCACTAGCCGCAGAGGCTGGTGTTACTGGTAAGGAAGTGCGCTGCCTGATTTGCTTAAGACGCATTTTTCAGAAACTCAATATGGGGAATAATTTTGGCATAGAAAAGGGGATGCCCTTAGCTGAAATTTTGGAAAATTGGAGTAAGATTGATGGTACCAAAAATCTAAGGAAAAAGTGTTGATCCAGATGTGTCAGGAGGACTGCCCATTCCTGACAAAGGAGGGAAACCCAGCAGAATGGTGGCCACCGCAAGGGACTTTCAATCAGCAGGAACTAACTTTCTTGTGAAATCGTCTAGAAGACAGGTTTCCAAGTCGAATGGATTACTGGTATGTTTGGGATAACTGGGCATGGGCGCGGGACCATTTGAGCCAGGAAGGAGGGAGGAAAGGAAACCCGCCGAAGGTAACACTTGTGCTAGCAGATACTAGTACCTCGGAGTGTGCTCCAAAAGTTTCTGCTCCACCTTATATGCCTGATGATCTCTCTGTCATTACTTCTCCTTCTCCTCCTCCTTCTCCCTCTTCTCTACTGGCTGCCAGACTCTATCCTATGATCTCCAACGTGCTGACTAACCCTGCTGCTTTACAGCCAGGGGGAAGGGAGGGGCCAGTCCCCCCCTCCTGTGCTGCAGGTATTTACTAATCAACCCTGGGACCCTGGCGATATTGCCTTATGGTGGGGGGGGGGGGGGTAAAATGCCAAGATTAAGAAAAGATGCCGAGCGATGTGTCCAGTTCTTTTCTAATATATGCACTGGGCACAACCCAAACTGGAGTGATACCCAAATTCTTTTGAGGGAATTATTTCAACCAAATGAAGGGGATAAGATAATTAAAGATGAGGAAGTAGCGCAGCAAGCCGGGGGGAATAGAAACCTCTGGCTAGCAAATGGTCCAAATTGGGATTGTAATAATGCAGGAGATAGAGCTGTGTGTCAAACAGGACTTTGAAATTTAGCAGAAGTAATTAGAGCATGCAGAGAGTTAGGAGTAAATTGGACTAGAGTGCAACAATGCAGACAGTGATTAGATGAACATCCCCACGACTATGGGGGACTTTTGCGGTAAGCCCTGCTAAAATATGGAGGACTGACCCCACAAAACTTCAATGATGCTCTTGCAATTAGTGTTTTTATAGATCAAGCAGCCCCTGATACACAAAAGTATTTTAAAGAGCGTATGCCAGGCTGGCAAGGGGAGGTGGTGCGGAAGAACCAGGAGACATAGATGGAATCAAAGTGAAGGTGGTGTACAATTAAGAGTTAATGATGTTTGTCATTATTGAGGGGAACAAGGGCACTGCAAGCAGGAATGCCCAGTGAGGCCCCGTGTACTTGGGAATAGAGGGGCCGGCATGAGACAATCAAACACTAAGAATGAGACCAGGCAATTCCCAGTCAGTCCACAATGACAGGAGAAAGGAGACTCAGAAAATACTGTGGAAATTGGAGTAAATTTATGGGATATAGATTTGGATTTTGAGGGGCAGGTAATGGCAAATATAGAAGGTTTAGAAGTTCCTTTTCTAGTGAATACTGGAGCCACCCTTTCCCTTTTAAATTTTGAGCCTAAAGGATGCAAGTCATCAGATAAAATGATGCGAGGAGTAGCGGGAAAAGGTGAACAAATGTTATCTAAGCCCTTATTGCTCACTCTTGCAGGAAAAAGAGTGTGGGGACGTTTTATAATTTCCACAGACTCTCCCTCTTGCCTCTTAGGGAGAGATCTCCTGCAAGACTCGGATACTCAGATCTGTTTACAGCCGGAAGGGATAAAATTAATAATTATGGGTTCATGTGTTCTGGCTAAGACACCAGAACCAGAGTCAACTCATCTGCAATTTCCAACAGGTTTAGAATCAGTTCCTAGAAAGTTATGGAGCTCTTCAGGAATGGATGTGGGACTACTGAAATCAGCTAGTCCAGTCTCGATAAAAACAAAGGGGGGATTGCCTCCCACAGTTAAGCAATACCCTATCCCAAAGGAAGCAGAGATGAGCATCCAAAAACAAATCGATCATTTGAAACTGGGTATCCTTAGAGTCTGTGAATCCCCATATAACACCCCAATTCTGCCAGTTAAAAAGAACAGGCAAGATTCTGATGGTGATCCGGAGTATTGGTTTGTACAAGACTTAAGGGCTATAAACCAACATGTAATTGCTCCACACCCAGTAGTTCCTGACCCATCAACCATATTATTACAGATACCTCACTGGGCAACTTATTTTACTGTGACTGATCTAACAGCAGCCTTTTTTAGTATACCGATAGCTGAGGACAGCCAAGATCTCTTTGCTTTCACTTGGAAGGGACAACAATTAACTTGGACGAGGCTGCCACGGGGATTTACTGGGTCTCCGACTATTTTTTCGCGTATACTCAAAAATGACCTCTCAGATATCGAACTTCCAGCACATTCAGTGTCAATACAATATGTGGATGATTTGTTATAAGCAGGTAAAGATTATGAGACATGTTTAAAGACACTATTTCTCTATGTAATGCTCTTGCAGAAAAAGGGCGTTCAGCATCTCTGTCTAAACTTCAGCTGTGTCAATGAGAGGTAAAATATTTGGGTTTTATTTTAAAGGAAGGACACAGGTTAATTGATACAGAACGAATAAAGACAATTCTTAATATGCCCCATCCTGTAACAAAAAAACAACTTAGGGGGTTTTTAGGAGCTGTAGGATTTTGCTGACCATGGCTTCCTGGGTTAGGAGAACTTACTAAGCCTTTAGTGACGGCAACAAAAAAAGAGGAGATACAGCCTGTGGCCTGGGCTCCAGAAAGGGAGAAAGCTTTTACATCTGTAAAAAAGGCATTGGTTTCAGCCCCTGCTCCAGGGTTACCAGATTATAGCAAACCGTTGAAATGTTTATCCATGAACAACAGGGAGTAGCTAGACGTGGTAGCTAAAGGCACTCCAGGATGCATCAGAGCAATAGCAGCTATGGCAGCTCTTATTGAAAAAACACGACCTGTAGTTTTGGGTCACTCATTGACTGTGTCTGTGCCACATGAAGTAGAACTGTTAATGAAACAATACGCAACTCAAGCACTATCCCCACAGAGAGCTCACCGCTATGAACTGATAATACTGCATGCAGATAATGTGACCTTAAAGAGATGCAATATCTTAAATCCAGCAACGCTACTGCCTCTACCGGACGATGGAGAACCGCATCATTCCTGTGAGCAGGTGGTCGTCAGCTCAAGCAAGCCCCGGGAGGATCTTAAAGACAAACCTTTGGGAAACCCGGACTTAGTTCTGTTTACAGATGGATCATCCTATTTGGACGGAAGGCACCACTCAGGTTATCCTGTCAAGGAGCAGAATTAATAGCATTGCCCCAAGCAGCAAAAATCGGTTAAGAACCTGCGGGTAAATATCTATACCGATTCTAAATATGCATTTGGAGTGTGTCATGCAACAGGGATGTTATGGAAAGAGCGAGGATTTTTTTTTTTTTTTTTTTTTTTTTTTTACATCATCAGGAAAGAAAATAGCTAATGGAGAAGAAATACGTAATTTGCTGCAAGCAATCCAACTGCCCAAAAGAAATTGTTGTAATACACTGCCCAGCCCATACTAAAGACACTACAGAAATTAGTAAAGGAAATGCTTTAGCCGACACCGCTGCGAAGGCTGTAGCCCGATAACCTCTGAGAGAATGCATGGGTGTAGTTCCAAGGAGGAACCAAAGTGAGTGGCCAAATTTAATAGGCCCCAAAACCATGTATGAAAAGGACTGCTCAGTGGAAGAGAAAAAAACAATGGGAATAGTGGGAAGCAAAACAAGATGATGATGGAATATGGACAAATTGGAAGAAAATCAATTCTACCAAAGAAAAAAAATATTTAATTACTATAGCTAGGTGGTTTCATGATAAAGTTCATGGGGGAGCCAAGGCGGTGGCTAAGCAGGTACAGAAAGTATGGGCCACTCCAGGAATTTATGCGGCTGCAAAAAGAATAACGAATAGCTGCCTGACCTGCCAGAAGTTTTTAAGTAGCAAACCAAGCTCAGAATTAGGGGAATGACCATGGGCCCACTTCCCTTTCCAGAAGCTACAAATAGATTATGTGGATATGCCATCCGCCAATGGGTACAAACACTTGTTAGTGACAGCAGATCAGTTATCAGGCTGGGTAGGAGCTTTCCCAACAAGAAAGGCTGATGCAGGGGGAGTGGTAAAAGCCTTCCTGAAAGAAATCATACCCAGGTATGGGGTCCCAGAAGCCATTGATTCAGATAGGGGTGTCCATTTTATGGCAAGGATAATCACTCAATTATATAAATTGTTAGGAATAAGAAGAAACCTGTGTACCCCTTATCACCCACAATCTTCAGGACAAGTAGAAAGAATGAACAGAACATTAAAAGAAAGAATAGCAAGAATATGCACACGTGCTAGCCTAAAATGGCCAGAAGCATTAAACTTAGCTCTATGGGATGTTTGAAATGCCCCACGGAAACCCATAGGACTAACAGCAGCAGAAATTCTCTTCGGGAGACATTTAGCTGTACCAGGGACTTATTATTCTAGCTAAGACCAGCCTGGTAGACAGAGATGAACGACTAGCCCAGTATGTTCTAAGTATGCAAAAAAGGTTTGAAAATCTTTAAAATAAATAAATAAATAAATGCTCAATGATATCAATCCACACCACCTGAAATACAAGTACCTGGTATACAGCCTGGGGATGAAGTTTTAGTTAAAGTATTTTCACAAAAAATCCAGGTTAAAACCTAAATGGAACGGGCCATATACTATCCAAAATGGAATGGGCCATATACTATCATACTATGTTTTTATTTTGCTGTTAAAGTTGAACTGTACTTGTATATGTTGAAAAAGGATGTGTATGTGTAAGAACACTTTGTAATCTTATATTCATAGATAACATTATTGTAGATACAAGTAATCACTCAAATATTTGTATTTGTAACTTTACCCAAAATTATGGGATGTGACTTTAATTATTCAGCTCTTATTAGATCTTATCAATTGTTACAATCTAATTATACCCTGAGCCAAAATTTACTACCTACCCCATTGGGATGAATCTCATCCTGGTAAGGAAACTACTACAACATGATGATTTGCGTTGACTGCTAGAACACACCTGAAAGAATGGACAAAAAACTCTGATCACCATTCATCATTATACAAAAGAGATGCACCATATCTTGGAAAGGGTAAAGAGGGACGGAGAACATCATGGCTGGGAAACTCTTCTGGGGTGGTCACCAACTGCAACAGGGATTTGTGGTCACATGTTCAACTCAGTAGCAACTGTGTTAAGTTTGTCTAATTGTGTTATGCCTGTTACTTACAATCATATTATACATAAGACTATGGAAAGTACTAGTACGCCTCAAAAAACTTTGAGAACTCTATTTAAAGTATTAGCAGGGATGCTTCATAAAAACAAAGGGGGGACTGTTAAGGAATAGTGAACTGAAACTGTCTAGAGGTAGCCGCTTAGCACAACTTCTATAAAACTTGCTTAGCATGAGGAGCTAAATTTGCTGAAGCCTTAGGCCGCACTTAGATAAAATAATGAACTTTTACTTAGTCCAGGAAGAAAAGGGATGCAGAGCTGGTTCAAGCTAGGAAGATAAGGGAGTTACAAGCAGTCTGCATTCCTGTGTCTCACACTCCGAAAGGGAGGATGTCAAGGCTTTGAAAAAAGACCAGTGCAGGGCATTAGGACCTTGAGGGACAAAGCCTTAGCTCACTGCTGGGGCAGTGTTCATTGTTATGATTTGGAATCACCTCCACCTCCTCAGGACCTTGAGAGAAAACAGTAAGATCCAACAAAAATAAAGGTACAACCGTCAGCAGAAACCACAACAGTAAAGATAAGGAAGAAAAACAGCCTGCCTAGGAACAACCATGAGAGCCAATAAGGAGCAGGAGACCCCAGACCTAAAAATTACTGTTGGTCTGAACTACCATGTGAAGGGTGGGAAACTTAATTTGAAAAAGCTGTAATTGCCCAGGGATTTCTTTGTTCGGGTTCCCTCTTCGGAGGCACCCAGCTTGAGCTGTAATTACTGCACGTGCGTCATTAAAATTTAATTTGTTTTGATTTGGCTCTGAACTTTTCTGCAGGAAGCTAGGGTCAGGCCCTGTTATGGTTGCTAACAAGCCTAATTTCCATAACAGTCAGTAAAATCCCAGAGACTCAGGGAAGCATCAAGACCGTCAGAAACTGCAAGCCTGAACCTCAGCTGACAGAAACCACCAAACTGCGAGCATCCCTGGGTCGCACCAGGATGCTCCAAGGAGGGAACATGGTCACCAACAGGCCTCACCCAGGTCTCCCAGAAGGACACTGATGGCAGGCTGGGCTCTGGGAGCAGAGCACTGCTCTCGCCAGCCACCTCCTCCCATGCTGAGCAGCAAAACACTGGGGCCACCACCCAGCTCCACCACAGGGCACCTGACACCGTGGCACGCCGCTACCCCCGCACCTCACAGAGGGTTGGCAGCCAACACGCGCCTCTGCATCAGCGACACACAGGGCACCCCGAAGGGCCACGAAACACAGAAAGCCCAACTCTCCATCCGTTCAGTTCCCTTCTAGTCCTCCAAGGCCTTGCAACAGGCACTGCCTCTGAACAGCCACTCACAGCCCAGGGCCTGCTCACTTCCCACCTCCAGGAAGCAGAGAAGGACTCTCACAGGGGCTCATCAGGCAGCTCTTGCCTCTCACTTGTGCCTCACCTTCTCTGAAAGCATCTCTCAGAGCCACTCGGAAATGCCATTTTCAGAACAAAAGAGACCCCTGGGAAGGGCCCCTCGTGAGGACACCAGCAGCCTGCTCACACTTTGCCACCTGCAGCTCCCAAACGCAGCTCTGAGCTGCTCCTGGGGGCTGCGGTGGCAGCAGCTGCTCAGGGAAACCCTTGAAAATGGGTCTCAGACCCACAACACAGGCAAAGCTTCCTGCCCCCAAACCCCTCCAGCCGCCCCGGCCCAGCTGCTCAGGGGCTGCCGGCACGTCTGGCTCGCAGGGCAGCTCCTCCGGGGCCAGGGCACTTTGTCCCATGCTCCCGGCCCCACCAGCCCCTGCTGCAGCTCCGGGAGGAAAGCAGCCCTGGGGCAGCACGGCTGCCCCTGCCCCGGCCAGAGGGAACCCGCCGCCATCGGGACGCACCTGCAGCCCCACTCCCACCCGCTCTCCCCGCCCCCTCGCTCCCGCTTTGATCCTGCCCCACTTCCAGGGCTGGGTTGTTCCACATGCTGCATTCCGATTGGCTGACAGAGCCGCCAGTCAATCCATCCCCGCCCTCTCCCTCACACCAGCTAATAGAAGGCAGCACTGGGGTGTTGCTAGGGTAACGTTGCAGCCTGCTGCCCTGGCGACCAGCTCTGCCCCTACCCTCCCCCCACCCACCCCAGGGGGTGAGGCGCCATGTTGTGGGCGGCAGCGCAGGGCCTGGGGGCGCAGCGGGGAAGCCTCTGAAAGCCCCTGTCAGAGCCACTCAGAAATGCCATTTTCAGAACAAGAGAGACCCCTGGGAAGGGCCCCTCGTGAGGACACCAGCAGCCTGCTCACACTTTGCCACCTGCAGCTCCCAAACGCAGCTCTGAGCTGCTCCTGGGGGCTGCGGTGGCAGCAGCTGCTCAGGGAAACCCTTGAAAATGGGTCTCAGACCCAGGGCAGGGGCAAAGCTTCCTGCCCCCAAACCCCTCCAGCCGCCCCGGCCCAGCTGCTCGGGGGCAGCCGGCACATCTGGCTTGCAGGGCAGCTCCCCCGGGGCCAGGGCGGTTTGTCCCGTGCTCGGCCCCACCAGCCCCCGCCCCGGTGGGAGGGAACCTGCCGCCATCGGGATGCACCCGCAGCCCTGCCAGCCCCGCTCTTGTCCCCTCCTCACTCCCGCTTTGATCCCGCCCCGCTTCCAGGGCTGTTTTTCGACATACTGCACTCCGATTGGCTGACACAGATATCAGTCAATCCCAACCCGGCCCTCCTCTTCACACCAGCCAATAGGAGGCAGTCCTGGGGCGTTGCCAGGGGAACGCTGCAGCCTCCTGCCCTGGCAGCCAGCTCTGCCCCCCCACGCCGCCCCCCCCGCGGTGGGTCGCCATGTTGTGGGCGGCAGCGCGGGGTGCGGCGGGGCCTGGGGGAAGCCCGGCACCGTGTGCCTGGGCAGTGCGGGGCCCCGGGGCCTGGCCACTGCCCCGCAGGAGCTGGGCTCTGCCGCAGGGGGCCCGCGGGGCGCCTGGCTGCCCTGTGCCCGGCAGGGCTGGGCCGTGGCCAGGCAGGGGCTGCTCTCTGCGGGGCCGGGCTGGGCCCTGGTGCATTGCTCCGCAGGGCTGAGGAGCCCCGGGGCAGCCAGGGCCAGAGCAGCTCCGGGCCTGCCGGTGCTGGGCAGCGGAGGTGTGGGGCCGGGAGGGGCTGGGGGAGATGGCCCTGCTGGGCTCCCCCCAGCACTGCCCCCCACGGCTCAGAGAAACAGGCTTGGGGTCAGCAGGGACTTCTGGGGTGGCGATGGCACCCCCACCTGTTCCCAAGCTGCTCCCCCAAACAGGCTGCCTTTTGGGTGCAGAGGTCTGACCCCCATTTGCAGGAGGACAGGGGCTGTGGCCATCAGAGGACAACATCTCTGAGCCCAAAACATGCTCTGCCATGTTATAAGAGTAAAAGGATTCAGGGGGAAGGAAGAGAGCTTCTCCCAAACAAGTGGACACCTTGGGGTTATTACAAGGTGAAGGATCCATTTCCAACATGGGCCTTTCCAGCAGGCTCTTGAGAGCGACACAGGAGCTGCAGGACACCCCAGCCTCCAGGACGCAGGACCCCTTTCCTGCCAGAGCCAGATCCCCAAGGGGAACCCACTCTCAGGGAAGCCTGGCCATGGATTGCCCCCCACCCTCCCCACAGGGATGGAGCCAGCCCCACAGGAGGCCTGGGGCTCAGGATAGCCCCAGCCCTAGGACCCAGGAGTCCTGGCTGCCACATTGTCCCCTGAGCCAGGTAGACCCTACAGCAGGGCTCTCGTGGCAGCCCCAAGCCCCGTCCAGCCACTCCCAGAGCCCAGGATCCACAGCCATTTTTGTAGTTAATGGTCTCTGTGCGATCCCTCAGCAAGGAACTCCTGAAGCCCTTACCCTTGGTGGAGAGCTGCAGGAGTGTTGGGAACAAGGAACTGGAGTGCAGGCTGACGGTCTTGGTCCAGCAGCCCTCCATCTCGCTTGCCCCCCCTTGCCCGCTTGCCCTCGGATTGCCTCTCCAGCTGGGGAGGACGGACGGTCTTCTCATCTCGTCACCCAAACTCCTCTCCAATGTGCCCCTTCTCCTCTGCCTGTTGACAAGGGGCCCAAACATGGCCCTGCTGCCTCCCGTCCCCCATCCTTGCCACTGAGCAGCTCTGAAGAGCAGCAGTGGGGAGTGTATGAGCAGTGCTGAGCAGCTCTTGAGCCTTGCAGGGAAGTGAGGGCACTGCTGCGGCACCAGGCAGACCTCCCTGTGATGTGGCACATCCGACTGTGGATAGCTGTGTTCCCACGTGGTCCTGGAGATTTTGGAGGCGGCTCCTACGGCACCTTAGCTTGTCATGAGGAAAAGTCTCTCCAAACACCTCAGCTGAGAAACCTATTTGCCTCCATTGACTAGAGAGGGAAGTCCCGACAGCTGGCTTAGACAGAGACATCTGCACTGATAGGGTCTGGCATGGGCCATGTGGGATCAGCCTCCTCCCTGTTGTCCCCTAAAAGGAAGTAGCACTTCACTGACTTCCTGCAGGGAATGCCAAGGGCGTGTGGCTAGATGTTTTAGGGCCTCCTTTCAAACATCGCTTTAAGACTGGTATGCTGAGATTTGTGCAAATTTGGCCATGCAAAACTAGACGAAGCGGGTCCCCCTGCTTTCCTCATCAGTTGAGAGAGCCGGATGCCTCAGAGTGCGACATGGTCTGTGCACCTCAGCTGTGGTGCTGACTGAAGATTTGTCACAGGAAAACATGTTACCAAGTGTGGCATACAACGACACAGACCTGAGGTAGGGTAGTGCAAAAGATCCTTTATTGAAAACACAATGGCCGGTTATATAGCAATCAAGCTCAGCCACTCCTCCAAGTACCTCCTAGGCATTGTGGCATCTTGTGATAGGTAGGAAGACGTCTCCTGATGCCTGGCAGGCGGGCAGGACAGTCCAGCAGGACAGGCCCACCGCAGCTGCTGGCATGTAGGCAGGAAGGCACACCGTGACTGCTGGCACGTAGGCAAGAAGGCACATGATCACTGGCGACTCACGTGCACACATTCTGGCCACAAATCATAGTTACCACATCATTACTTTCTGCCTTAGAGATTCTCTGCTGTCTTACACAGCATCATTCTATCTTGGTCCCCAACACCCCAGGGCAGCCCGTCCCCCCTTCCACCCTCTGGGCCCTTCTCCCCTGCGGCACCCTGAGTGCTGGTGCTGCCAGGGCAGAGGTGGAGGATCCCCCGGAGCGGCTCCTCCGGGAGCTCCCCAGGGAAAAGCTGTGCCAGCCCCAGCCTCAGCCCCAGCCCCAGCGTGGCAGAGGGGAGCTGCCCTCTCCCAACCCACCCTGGCGGTACCAGCCCCACCTCAGCCTGCTCCTGAAAGGCTTCAGCACAGCCCTGGAGGGGCCCTGTGGCGTGTGGCGGCGGGATGATTTGATGTGGGCACAGCAGCAGTGGTGCCGGGAGCAGGGGGAGGAGCAGGGAAATTGGGGTGAAGACCCCTGCCCTTGGCTGCATGGCTGGGGCTCTGGATGGGCGATGCCTTGGTGGCCGGCCAGGCTCCAGGTTCGGGGTGGATGCCAGCTCGAGGGCAGGAGCACCAGGATTTTCATGGGCTTCCAGTGTAGCCGTGGCTGTGGTGAAGGCAAGTGGGCAGAGCAGGCAAATGCAACTGTAAAGGCCGGGGGTGAGAAAGGCAGAGAGGGAAGGGGAGCATGGGGGGGCAGTGGGGCAGGGTGAGCAGCCTTGCTCAGGGCCCCACGACTGGACCGGGGAGGGTTGAGGGCTCTGGGGCTGACTGGGCTCCAGATGCTGCTTTGTTGTCAGCTCCATATGGGGAACGTTGGGGTCTCACCCTTTGCAGGGAGCAGCCTGCGGTGGGGCCGTGAGCGGGGCCCTATCTGGACCCAGACAATGTTCTGCTCAGAGGCAGAGAAGGACGAGGGAGCGTGGGGCCAGCCAAGGGCTCTGACCCTCGCCCACCAGCAGAGCAGCCCTTGGGACAGGCAGAGCCTGTGTTTGTGCCTGGGCTCTTTCCATTCATGGATTTACAGAGGAGTTTTGGTGGGAAGGCACCTCTGGAGGTCTCTGGTCCAACCCACACAAAGCACAGCTGGTTGCAGCCCTATGGTCTTGTCTGGTGATCACTGGCCTGTGCCTGATGCCGGTTACCATCCCCAGTCCTGCTCTGCTCCTCTTGTCCGGGCACTGCAGGACAGCATTTCACACCAGTGGGTCACTGCCCTGCCTGCCTTGCCGGCACCCTTGCCTCCCATCTCCCCTTCCCGTACGCAGCAGCTCTGCTCTTGCTGCTCCTGACAACACACTCTTTGTAGCAGGAACCCAGCCACAAATGATGCATAAACCCTTGAGCTGTGACACAGAAAGACCTGCTCTCCTAACTACCCATCGTAAAATCAGACCCAAGTAGCTGCCTTCACTTTGTCATCCAGCTAAGACCGTGTGCAGTGGTAGCTGGGTAGTGGGTCCAAACCCAAATCACTCCTTACGTATTGAATTTGGCTGTCAGGCAAGAGTTGCTGTGGGGCTGTTTGGGGACCTTCTGTACCCACAACCTTCTCTGGGATCTGCCTGCATCCAGCTTTCTTTGCCAACGCTTTCTGACTGCAGTGCCCAGGTCTGTCCGAGGTAGAGATGGGGAGTCAGGTCAGCAGGACGAGGACAGGGTCAGGTCAGGACCTGTGAGGTGCAAGGTCAGGCACAGGCCTGTCCACAGCGTAACTCAGGCCAGGCCCAAGGACAAGGGGAGCAGTTCCCTGGCAAGGGGGAGGAGGCCCCGCAATGATGCTGGTCACTCTGTGTCTCCCCTGCTCTTGTGTCCAGCAGATCCCCTCCCTGTCTGCCTGCAGCCCCTCCATGCCCACCCCACTGCCCAGCACAGCACAAGAGCCCTGGCCCTGCAGCCCCTCCAGCAGCTCCTGCTGCCGCAGGGACAGAGCAGCCTGCCCCGAGCTGGGGCACACAGAAACCTGGGTCTCCTCCTCATTTTCCATCTCTGAAGGCTGCCCTGCTTTTCCCCTGTGACATCCCTGCTCCCCAGAGAGCCTTTCCCAGGTGACAACGTCCATGCTGGCCTGCCCAGCCATTCCTGCACCCTTCCCTGCTGCTCCCTGCAGGGTCCCAGGCTGGCGGTGCTGCTCTGCAGCGTGAGCAAACTGGGGGCCGCAGGGTGACACCTGACTGGGCACTGGCCATGCTGGTCAGGTGGGAAGCAGGCCCAGCCAGACAGGGATCACCACCACCGACACTGCTGGCACGTGTCTGTGCTCATGGACAGTGCTCAGAGTGACCCCGAGGTGTTTGCAATGGCAGGAGATGTGTTTGAGTGGGCACGAACTCCAGGCTGGGGTGTTTCCCTGAGGGTGCACGAATCCCTCTCCAGTGCCCCTTCCCTGCGCCTCCTGGGTCCCCACTGCCCCTCCACAGGTGGCAGAGCCCTCATTTCCCTGGGCATACCTGCATTTAGTGCTTTACATTCTGGTGACTCCACCATGGACTGTCCCTCCCTTGGTGAGCCTCCACTCACCTCCCACCCCCAGGCACACATTGTCCCTCCAGATCCCCTGAGCTCTGCTGGTGGCTCAGAATCCCCTCCAGAAGAATGGCCATCTGTCATCGGCACTGTCACCTCTGGGATAGCCCAGGGGAGGCAACTCAGAGACCATTCTGCATCTCCACTGGCACCGCTCACTGAGAAAGGAGCCCCAAATCCAATCCACGGTCCCTAACGGATCACATGGAGACTCTGAGCTTCTCCTTCAGAGCCCAGAGAGCTCACAAGCAGAACAGCAAGACCTTCTGTGGTGTAAGGCCTTGGGAGTCTTTTGGACTCCCCCTTCTGAAGAAAGGCCAGGCTTGAGGCACATCACAGAGGAGATCCCCTTTCATTATAAAATGTTTTTTGGAGGCCAGGTCTGGCAGAAAGGTGCCCAAAGCCTGCTCCTGCCTGCATTCACAGGAATGCCCAGGGAAGCACAACCCTACCACCACCCCACTAGGAGAGTGCTTTAGGCCATATATCCACAGCAGAGCACAGCAGGAGAGTGTGGAAAGAAGGAGAATAGCCCTGAAAGGGGAAAGTCCTGCTGGCATTGCTGGATGTGTCTCCAGGAAAGCTGCAGTCCTTGTGCAAAGGCTGCAACCAGGAAATTCCTGCTGTGACAGTGGGGCGATGGTCCTGAGCAGCACAGGGTCTGTCCCCACAAGCTGCATCCAGACTCCTCTGCCCTCCTGCTCTGCTTTGAGTGTTGGAGCAGTGCAGAGGCAAGGGACCAAGCCACAGTGGCAGCTGGCTGCCACCCTTGCAGAAGAGGGCAGTGAAATCACCCTCTGACTGTGGCCAGGGGAGCTGAGCTCTCCTAATGGACACGGGACCCACGGTCTCACCCCAGCTGTGCTCATCCCAGCCTGACTCTGTTGCCCTGCACTCCCTTGGTGTCAGTGCCAAAAGCGACACTGCAGAGGGAAACTCTCCTCATTGCCCTGGGGGCATCGGAGGCAGCTCAGACCAGCGGGCTCTGAGGTTGCCCCTCTCTGCTGATGAAGGGCGAAGCCTGGCTTCCTGCTCCAACACGATCGCTGGGTCAGATTCCAATGAGAGTTTCCTGAGGAGAGGTGGCAGGAACCTAAACAATGTTTTCTGATAACAATTAGGTAAAAGAGAAAAGTAGGCAAGAAAGAAAAGAACACAGAGCCTTGATGCCAGGTAACCTGGGAATGATGAGTGGATGCACGTGGGACAGTTATTGGTGCTGACATTGTCCCAGTTGAATGAGTTTCTTCAGTGCCTCCTTGAGCTCCTTGTTCCTCAAGCTGTAGATGAGCGGGTTCACTGTTGGAGGCACCACCACGTACAGAACAGCCACCACCAGATCCTGAGCTGGGGAGGACATGGAGGGGGGCTTCAGATGGGCAAACATGACAGTGCTGACAAACAGGGAGACGACAGCCAGGTGAGGGAGGCACATGGAAAAGGCTTTGTGCCGGCCCTGCTCGGAGGGGATCCTCAGCACCACTGTGAGGATCTGCACGTAGGACAGAACAATGAAAACAAAGCACCCAAAGAATAAAAAGCCACTAGCCTCAATAACCCTGTCTTCCCTGAGGTGGGAGTCTGCGCAGGAGAGCTTGAGGATCTGGGGAATTTCACAGAAGAACTGCTCCACGACATTGCCTTGGCAGAGTGGTATTGAAAATGTGCTTCCAGTGAGCAGCACAGCATTGAGAAAACCGCTGCCCCAGGCAGCTGCTGCCATTTTGACACAAGCTCTGCTGCCCATGAGGGTCTCGTAGTGCAGGGGTCTGCAGATGGCAACAAAGCGATCGTATGCCATGACAGTGAGAACATAATATTCTGCTGAGAACAAAAAGAGAAGCAGAAAGATCTGGGCAGCACATCCTGCATAGGAAATGGCCCTGGTGTCCCACAGGGAATTGGCCATGGATTTGGGGACAGTGACAGAGATGGAGCCAAGGTCGAGGACTGAGATATTGAGGAGGAAGAAGTACATGGGGGTGCGGAGGCGGTGGTCGCAGGCGATGGCAGTGATGATGAGGCCATTGCTAAGGAGGGCAGCCAGGTAGATGCCCAGGAAGAGCGAGAAGTGCAAAAGCTGCAGCTCCCGTGTGTCAGCAAATGCGAGGAGGAGGAACTCGGTGGGGGAGCTGCTGTTGGGCATTTGCTCCCTCAGGGCCCACAGGGACTATCCAAGGAAGAGGAGACAATGAGGAGACAGGAGAGCCTTCTACAAACAAAACCTTTGTGTAGAAGCCTCCCTCCCCCAAACATACACAATATCTATCCTCCTCTTGCCAGGACCGTCACTGAGCTCCATGGCTTGAGCTCCCCTTTGTGCTGCCTGAGTTTGCCATGAGGAGCGGGGGCCTCTTCCCATGGGCTCCAGAGGACTCAGTCCTGACCCATAGCAGTGGGTGCAAGGGAACAGGGGTGACTAAACTTTCAAATTCACGGTTTTAGTCAGATTTTATCCACTCATAATGTTGAAGGGCTTTTCAGCATCTTCACTCTCAGTTGTAAACAATGGCTGTTCTCAACTAGTTTCCAGGCTTTTTTTGTTTTCTTTTAGATTCTCCTGAGTCATCATCCCTGAGGAGGCTTCTTGGAGACAGAGATCCTCAGCATTGCAACTGCACTTAGAGCAAATAGCTGAGATTCCGGAGAGGCAAAAGGTTCCACTCTCTTTAGTGCAGAGTGAGGAGAGCTGGCCTCTCCATCAGTCTTGTTCCCAGCTGCCCTGTGCCTGCCTCTGAGGTGCAGGACATTTGCACTCATGCTGACCGTGACCCTGCTGCTGGAGCTGTCCCTGCAGGGAGCTCTTTCTCTGTCCCACGTGTCATGCCAGTGCTCACAGACCCCCCCATGCCACCCCTGGGTGCTCAGCTCTGCCCTGCAGAAACCTCCTGGGGACAGGGCACTGCCCAGGGGCACCTCTGTGTTTGCAGGGGCTAAGGAGCAGGTGGGATAAAGCTTGCTGAGGCTGGAAAGGTGATGCTGGTTCTGTCTGTAGGCTGAGGGGTGGAGGAAGGGATTTCTTGAGTTTCTCCCACAACTGTTCCTCTCTCACTGTCGCTATTTGGGAATCTCAATGCCCTGTTGAAACCGGACAGATCCAAAAACATTTCATCCCAGCAAAGAGAGTAAAACTGAAAGCAGAGACTCAGGAAAGCTCCTTCCCTTTCAGGCATCCCAGCCTTGACCTTCCTTTTGGAAAGCCCCCTCCAGAAATGTTCTCAGGCTGAGCCACAGCTGAGAGCAGCCCTGACCCATGCAGCACCCTCTCAACAGGGGAGGGAACATGTCCTGCCGGGGTCAGTCATCCCACCCAGAGCTTCTCCCCACAGCACTGTGGGGTGTTCCCTGGGCAGGCTGAGTGCTGACCCTCACAGGTGGCCAAGTCACTGCCCTGGGCACATGGCACCCAGGGACACTGCTTTGAATTACAGCCCTGGGCAGACCTGTGTGCACACCCCGGCTTCACACCCTTGCAGCATCCCTGGGAGAAGGTGGCAGGATGCCGTTGCCCTGTGACGGTGTGGCTGGAAATCCCTGCTCTAAAGCACCTCCTGCTCCACACAAGAGGGACTGGCATACCCATCCTGACAGACCCCATCAGCCATGGCATGTGGTAGCTTTAGAGAACCCCTCAGGATGCCTCAGCTGCATTGCCCTGCAGCCAGAGACTTACTGTGTTAGGGGCTGTGAAGACTTCTCCTCCAGTCACCTCTCAGCCATCTACCCACTCCTGATTGCCTTCAGCTCCTGTCTCACTCCTCTTGCTCATCTCCTTTGTCTCGTCGTGGCACCTGCAGGCAGTGCCTGCAGCCCTGCTGCTCTTTGCAGGAGAGCTGCTCCTGGACAGAGCTGACTCTCAGCAGTGCTGCCAGGTTGCCAGGAGCTCCCTCCATCCCAGGAGCCTGGCCTCCAGTGGGAACAGTGGCCCAGCTGAAGACGTGACTTTGTCTGCCCTTTGTACTCCCTCCTCTTGGGAAATGTTCATTGAGGAAGACTAAAATAATCACTGAGGGTCTCTCTCTAAACACTGCAGACAGACCAGTTCCAGCATTGCAGTTTGTCTCATCAGAGGACGTTTATCTACCAGAGGTGGAAATGTCCCACTCTGGAAGCCCCTATTCCATCTCTTAACTAGGCAGGACACCTGGGGAGGGACAAGAAGGGAATTCATTTTCCCATGGCTCAGGGATTGATTCAGATGAGTTAACCTGCACATCTCATGCCATCTTGGGAGCCCCTGGCATGGAGTGGCATTCAGCTGCCTCTACAAATATTTTAAGGGAGGGTGTCAAGAGGATGGGGCCAGGGTCTTTTCAGTGGTGCCCAGCGACAGGACAAGAGGCAATGGGCACAAACTGAAACCCAGGAAGTTCCATGTGAACATGAGGAAAAACTTTGCTGTGAGGGGGACAGAGCACTGCAACAGGTTGTCCAGAGAGGTTGTGCAGTCTCCATCTCTGGAGACATTCAAAACCCACCTGGATGCAATCCTGTGCAATGTGCTCTAGGTGACTCTGCTGGGGGGGGGGGGGTGGCGGGGGGGTTGCACTAAATGATCTCCAGAGGTCCCTTCCAACCTCAGCCATTCCCTGATTCTGTGTCCTGCACTCAGTGTTGCACACCCCCACCCTCACACTGCCCCCAGGAAGAGCCCTGAGCAAAGCCTGAGGGAAAGGATCACCCCTTTCCCTGATCTGCTTGATAAAACACATCAAGGTTTACTGGACATCAGAGGCCACCTGCACATTGCCTTTGCCTACCTGCAATCAGTGCCTCCAACTTTCTGCTCTAATCAGCCTCCAGGGAGCCTTATATTGGCAACGTCCCTCCGTGGGACCAATTAACGCTCCAAGAAACTTGGGTGTTTGCTTCTGACTTCAACTTCTGGAGTGGTTTGATCAATCTCCTCTCAGCTTCTGAGGTTCGTGCACTCAGCACCAAATACACCCGAGGGGCCATTCAAATGCCAAAAGCCCTAACAACCCACATCACTCTCCAGCATTTTCTTCAGTTCTTCAATTCTTGCATGGCCAATGGGAGATTTTTTCAGAAGTGTATTAAAATGAGGAGGATTTCAATGAGCAAAGTTTGTCTTATTTTTAAGTTTTATTTTCCAGCTTGCAGAACAAGTGATATGCACATTCTCCACTTCATACTGACCCAGAGTGTCTCCTAATGAAGTCTGGACATGTAGGGAAAGCAGTAGCCTTGATGGGAGATCTTTAGGGACAGCCTTCCTCCTCACCTCCCCAGCCCTGCCGTTTCTCTCATCAGCCACTGGGAACTTTAGATCACTCCTGTTAAAATCCAACCCTTTTCCACTCAAGTCTCTCTCTAGCTGCATGCTACATTACCACCTGCTTTCCTTAGAGAACTAGTTGTAGACGCAGAGGAATCTTTCCTATCTGCAGACAAACAAATATAACATATGATAGAGTTTACTAAAAAATAAAACACACTCCCCAACTGTATGCTAAGTGCTAGCTGCCTCCAGTGAGGTCCACTTGCCACAAGAAAAACCTTCCCTGAAATGGTTTTGACAGAGAGATAGGAAAGGAGAGCTGGAAACACAACTAAGGAGGTGGCTAAAGAGACAATGAGACTCCTGAGAGACGAGGCAAGCTGCAGACTCCCTGAAGCTCAGAGCAGCAACTGGGAGGTGAGAGGTATCTGAATGGCTAAAGAGTAAAGGCAGGAGGGAAACTGGGCAGCTATGGAAAGTGCAGAAGTGCAGATCGTCTGAGGCAAAGATGCCTTTAGAAATGATCAGTTTATTCAGGACATGTGAAAATAGGTGAGAGATTACTGAGACTACCTCCACAGTATAACAGACAGAGCAGTGGTAACGCAGGTTGAGGGGGACAGATCAACATTTCTTCGCCTGAGATTAAGACTCTTCCTGAAAATTGCCACTATTTCATCACGGGAAAACATTGACATTAAAATTAGCCAATCATTTTAGCTGGTGAAAGTGTGTTCATACTTTTCAGATGTTGAAAACAGTTCTTCCCCTTTCCAGGCAGAGCTCAGGTGTCCAACCACAAAGACCCAGCAGCACTTGGAGAGGCCCCGGTGTCCCTGAGGCACCTGCCTGGGCCTGGCAGCTCTCACGGGGCACCTGCGGGAGACCAGAGCCCCTCCGGGCTGCAGGTGGAGGCTGGGCAGAGGGCACCAGGGCACCTGCAATGGCACCAGATGTCCATGACCCTGTGACGGCATCCCACCCCAATTCGGAGAAGCACTTTCCTTAAAAAAGACCACACACACAAGCCCCTCAAAACACCAACATATTGAGAAAATACACCACTAACAGGAAAATAAAAAAAGAAATTGAAACAAGGAGGGTTATAAGAACAAAGAATGCTAAAAACTGAAAAGAGTAACTAAACATTTCCTTGTTTAACATCCTTTTTAAAATTTCTGTCTTGATTCATTTTTATTGACATTTTCTAAACATTTTTGTTATAATCAGACCCACATGATTAAAAGTTATTTTTATGTCTCGCACAGCGCTTAGTGGCCCAAACCACTCCCTGCCTGGGACAGTCCATGCAACTCCTCACTCAAGCTCTCTTGACTCAGAGAGGGCAGCAGGGTAACCAGCTTCAATGAAACACTCTGTTTTTTGATGGCCAAATCTGCAAAAATCTCAGCACACCTGTGTTATAGTGATGTCTTGAAGGAGTCCCTAAACATCCAGCTGCACTCCCTTTCCATTCCCTGCCCAGCAAATGAAGTGCAACTCCACTTGAGGGGACAACAGGGAGGAGACACATCTCACCCCATGCCAGACCCCTCCAGTGCAGATGTCTCTGTCTAATCCAGGTGTCTGGACTTCCCTTTCTAGTGAAGGGAGAGAAATAAGGCGTCTCCCTGAGAGGTCTGGAGACACTTCTCTTGGTGACCAGCTCATGCTTCAGACAGCTTCCCACAGGTCCTGGGTCACCTTTCCCAGCACCACATGGGAACACAGGTAGCCCTGGGCATCTCGGGCAGCAACAGTCTCTGTATGTGGGCAAATGAATAGAGGCCTGAAAACCTATCCAAACAATATCTCCATGCAAAGACTGAAAAGAAAATATATTCATGGGTAGCTCCCCTGCATACCCTGCAGTTCTGATGCTTTAAAATCTCTCATCGTTGTGGTCCCCTCACATTGACTGCATTCAGTCCGGTAAGCCACTGCTCTGCCACCGGCCGGACAGCACCTCCCGCTCATGCAGTAAACCCCGCGCAGAGCTGCTGGAGCGGTGGCTGCACCTTCAGCTGGAGCAACACACACAGCCCCCGGGGGTGGGGGAGTGCGGCGAGCAGCCTGGAGAGCGCAGGGGGGTCCCGCGACACCCACTGCCCTGCCGGCAGCGTGCATGGACAGGGAGCTGCCAGGGGCACAAACCGGGGCCAGGCAGCGTTGCCCACGTTGTACCCACTTAGCTCCACAGCAGTTGTGGACCAAAAAGCCTTATATCCAGCTGCACTGGAGGACACAGGCATCTTGTGCCGCCTTCAGTGTTACCTTCTGAAATAGCAGCCTGTGCTGACTGAGAATGTATTTTGATAGGAATGGATTGGCATTTAAAATCTACCCCCTCCAATTTTCTCTGCTCGACTTTAGTAGCATATTGACAGCCAATGTTCCCTGTGTGATAGGAAAGGGGCAGTTAAGGATATCGCCTAGGCTCTGGGGGCGTTTTGTGTATCTGTTAGAAAAGGCAGCTAATGCAGTAGTGATGGTACTGGCTGGGTTTGGGAGCAAAAGAGAGGCAAATAATTGATTTTGTTGAGGAAATGGCAGAATATCCTTGTAGTGTCTCCTACTCTTTTTCAAAGGAAATGGGGAAAAAACAAAAAAACCACCCGAACTTGGAAGTTGCTTTCAGGGCAGCACAACCAATTTTCCTCTCCCCAGCTCTCTGCTCCCTGCGCCTTGCACAGGCTGCCCTTCTTCAGGCACTCCCTAGCAGGCATCCACTACAAGGCCACCCCTGCTGCTCTGCCCACTAATCCTCACCCACACGCTCTCCACTGCCTCATCGCCCGTCCCTGCGCAGAGCTCCCTGCACGCCGCTGCTCTCTCTCCAGGGTTTCTTTCCTCCACATCACCCTGCACCTTTTCCTTGCCATCCCACACCATCCCTTCCTCACTCTCTGCAGTCAGCCTCTCCCCTGAGCTGCCCCCACTTCAAGGCTCTCCTCACCACCTTGCCCACCTGGTTGGCCATCAGGTCAGCAGATGGGAACAGTCTCCTTCCAAATGAAGAGTGACAACCTGCAGCTTTGCTCCCTCTCTGTGGGCTCCCCTTCAGGACCTCCTCCAGCTGCTGTAACCCCAGGCCAGCCGGGGAAGCAGCCGCTCCCCTCTCCTCTGAACCTCTTCCTGCTCTCAGGGCTCGTTTTCAGCCAGAAATCCTGCTCACCACAAAACTGCAAGCACTGTCACGGGCTAAGAGCAGGACTGTAGGTGATGGACCATGCGCTGCTGCAGCATGGTTTTACACTCCCCTCAGCTCCATGGGTCACCAGCCCCTAACCTGCCACCATGAGAAGGGAAAAAAAGGCTCAGCTCTAGTGCTGAGGGTCAGCACATGGGCTAGCTTTCCTCCCCGCTCATTCACTACCCCAGAGACCCCGGCCCTGTGGCTGCCCAGAAGAGCCAGGCCGAAGCCCCTTGACTCTGCCCTTTCCCATCCTGCCCCTGACACACAGAATGACATTAAGCCCTGGCATTTGAAAGGTGCAGGCGGTATGAATCAAATTAATAAATTGCGATTAGGATGCAAACTATTGACTTTTATTTAAGAAAAAATGGTTCTTCTCTGTTCTCTCTCCCTCTCTCCCTCACACACACGTACACCCCCTAGCTCCTTTCCTTTGCTTCAGCAGCATGCTAAGATTGAGAAAGCAGAAGTGGGGAGGGAAAGAAAAGGAGATGCAGGAATGAACAGCAGAGGGAAGACAAAAGAAGACCTGCTCAGTCAGCACATGCTGCTATTTCAGAAGGTAAAACTCAAGGCGGCACAAAATGCCTCCAGTGTCCTCCAGGGCAGCTTTTAGCCAGAGACACGTTTCATGCTGCTCCTTCAGTCACACCTCGCCAGCATCGGTCTCCCAACAGACACAAAGCACAAGCCAGCCTTCTCCAGCGGTAACTGCAAAGAGGCTGAACACGGGCTGGGGAAGCTCTGGGGGGAGCAGCGGCCCCGGCAGGGAGGGGCATTCCCCCAGGCAGAGGGGCTGCGTGGGGCAGGGCTGCTCACAGCTCCCGCTCGCCCCCAGGACACTTCCCCAGGGGCTTCTCAGCAGGAAGCTCCAGGCAGGGACCACACCAAAGGCAAGCAGCTTCCCAGAGTCTCTGCTTCCAGGTCCCTGCTGCTGGCGTGGCGGGAAGGGAAAAGGAGCTGCCCAGCCGCAACAAGAGCCCCAGGCTCCAAAGCCCACGCAGAGACCAGCAGCTCTGCGAGGAAGCTCACCAAGGGCCTTCGCCCGCTCACTGCCCACGCGCAGCACCAGCAGCACCGTGGCTGCCCCAGCAGGCTCTGTCCCAGCTGCTGCTGAGCACCTGCAAACACGCACGTGCCCCTCGACACTGCCCCACTGCCGCCAGGGCTCTGTGGGGCAGAGCTGAGCGCCACGGGGCTGCCATGGGGGCTGGGGGCCAACGCTGCCCTGAGCAGACGTCACCTGCAGACCCTCCACGGCCTCTGCTCAGGTGTCCGCAGGGGCTGTGAGCACCCTCCAGAAGGGCACAGCTCTGCCGCAGCCGCTCCGCTGCCACAGCCGAGAGCCTGGCTCTGGCCACGGCCGCCAGCAGCCTCCGCACGTCCTGCTCATCCCGGTGCCCACGGCCAGGCTGAGCACAGGCAGGAGCTGGGCATCCGCCCGGGCAAAGCAGGGCTGTCAGCAGGGGCACAGGGCAGCTGGCGGCCTCCTGACCCGGCCCGCAGCCACCACAAGCCCAGCTGCCCCCGCGCCCGCCCCATGCAGCACCCGTGGCACCCAGAAACGGCCACCGCAGCCGGCACCGAGCCGCAGGGCCGCCGGCAGAAGGGGCACAAGAGCCGGGGGCTCCCGCGGGGCCGCAGGCGGCCCAGGCCGCGTCGGGCCTTCCCCAGCAGCTGCTCGCACCCAGCCGGGCCGCGGCGGCTCCGGCCACCCCCGCGCGCACAGCCGCTCGCTCTGCCCAGCCCAAGGCCCTCGGCCCCGGCGCGGCAGCTCCCGGCGCTGCGGCTCGAGGCTCCGGGCGGCCCCGCCCCAGGACACGCTGCCCCGCGCGGCCGGCAGCAGCCGCCTCTCGGCCCCTCCCTCCCCGCAGGGCCCGGGCAGCCCCGGCACCACCCCCGCCCCGCCCCTGGGCCGCCTCCTCTGCACCAGTGCGCATGCTCCGCCCCACCCCTCCCAGTTCCTCCCCCTCTGCCCCGCCCCTCCCCTCCCCTCCCCTCCCCGCCCGACCGCCCAGCGCACGCGCACTGCCGCCCCCCGCCCCTCCCTCCCTGCTGCCCGGCCCCGGGAGGCCCCGCCCCGCGGGAGCCAATGGGGGAGGCGGGGCGGAGGCTCTGTCTGCTGGGAGAGCGGTGCTGGCGAGGGGGTGGGGGAGGTGCAGGGCAGGAGAGCAGCTTTGTTCTGGGCACCTTTGTGCAGGGGATGCCAAAAGGAGACAGTCGAGGAGTGACGGTACCACCTGGGTTTGGGAGCCTAACAGTGGAAAAGGAGTGAATTTGTTGAAGAAAGGCCAGAGTATCCTTGCAGTGTCTCCTGTTCTTTTTCAAAGGAAATGGAAAAAACAAAACAACAACAAGAAAAAACCCTAAGAAGGTGCTTTCAGTGTCTGTTCCTGAAGGAGAAGTTTCCACAAGACTTCCTCTCTGTCTTAGCTGACGTAATACTTTGACTCTTGCCTTCTGCGTCGAGGGGAAGTGTGCAGCTGAGAAGTTTTGAAAGACCTCGTTCCTGAGCCCTGCTGGAGCAGCAGGTTATTTAAGTGTGCGTATGAGTTGCTCTTCCATCTTGTCTTTCCTCACCGCCTTCGACATCTCTGCCCTCGATTGGAGTGTGTTCAAAGCAGAGGTGTGTGGAAGACCTTTGAGTGTCTCTTGATTCTCCCAGCTGGTTCTTGTGGCACCTTTTTGAAATGTTGAGAGCTTGCGTTTGACCTGCAGCCAAGTCCCTGCAGCTGCTCCCTCCCTCCCTCCGTCCGTCCCTCCGCGAGGGTCAGCCACCCGTGTGGCTGTGGGTTGTCAGCGCTGGCTGCCCCGGTGGCAGCAGCCGCCTCCACTGTGCCACACGGGGCGAGCGCGTCGCAGGGCCCCCTGCCCTCCCTCGCAGGCAGGTTTCCCTGGGGGGGCCACGGCCGGGGCAGCGCAGCCGCCTGTGCCGGCCCGGCCGGACCCCGCGGCGGGGTTGTCCCTGTGGCCCGGCCTGTGTGGGGCAGGGGCAGCCCCCGGGCACCCCGCGCAGCCCCTGCCCGCTGCAGGGCCAGCCCTGGCCGGGGCCCTGGGGGCGAGGGGGGCCGGGCCCCCTCTGTGACACGGGCTGTGCTCACAGGGGACATCCCGTGTCACGGCCACAGCTGCCCTCTCCCGCGCGGCCCCGGCCTCTCCCCACACGGCCCGGCGAGGCCGTGCCAGCCCAGGCGCTGGAGCTGCTCTTGGCACCGCTCTGCTGCCAGGAGCTGCCGAGCCCCAGCGGGAGCCAGCGAGGGGAGGCCGGGGCAGCGCGGGGCTGCGGGGAAGTGTGGAGGAGGAGGAGGAGGAGAAGGAGGAGAGGAGCTGTTTCCTCGTCACCTCCCACCACAGGGGTGACACAGGGCGAGGAGGACAAGGATGGAGCTCTGGGACGCTGGCCACAGGACGCGGCGTGGGCAGGGGGTGCCAGCGCTCCCCCCGCAGGGTGAGGCCTTGAGGAGCTCTTTCCCGGGAGCTGTCGCAGAGACCATGAACTCTGAGCGTGGCTCCTGCTGGGCTCTGGAGATGCTGCTGGGAACACATGTGCTCCAAAGGAATCCTTGGACTTTTCCTCAGCTCAGCGGGGATTTTTGTCCAGGATCCCAGCCACTGCCTCTAGTTCCTTCCCACTGGATCTCCTTGTACCTCCAGATGAGCTCAGGGACACACTGTGGATGTCCCGTGGCAGGATCTCCATGTCCTGATGCCTCTGTTTCAGCTCCAGAGCCCTCGTGGGGGCAGATGACAGGTTCTACCTCAAGGCAGTGGCCACCTCAGCCGCTGAGCCCCTGTCAGGACTGGGGTTAATTTGGGGAGGGGGATGCTTTTGGAAGACACTTGCACTTGTCATCTCCTTGGTTAGGCATGTGCTGAATGGTTGTGAGCTGGCCCAGCCAGAGCATGACGTGTCTTTCCCTTCTTTTCCAGAGCGCCTTGCTATCTGGGAAGGTGTGTCTGACTACGTTGTATGGCAGCTGATGCTGAGCCAGGTGGGTCTGCCCTCCTGGGCCTGCCCAGGAAACCCTTCTTCTGCCTCCTCTGTACCTGAGGGGTAACCTCTCTGCTTTGGCTTGTATTTTTGAGAGGCTGAAGGGGAGGGAGATGAAAACATCTGGAAGATTCTTCTAAAGAACTTCTCCAAAGCTTTCCCGAGTGCTCCATCTGTCCCTTTTGTACAGCAGGAGTGGGCAGGGCACTGAGCACCATCACCATGTGCTGACAAGTCACCAGCCTGTCCACCTAACACTCTCATAACTCTTCTCTTTCTGTTTTCAGGGAGTCAGGATTATTCGGCTGGGCACCTTCAGTGTTGTGAGGGAACAAGTTGTTGGTGGGAAACATGGTCTTCTGACTGTTCGCAGACCCGTGTTCCATCTTTCAAAGAATATTGCACAGGTTCTCGGCCTCTCCCATGATGAGGCCTATGCTCCTGGTAAGAAGACAGGCGGAAACTTTTGCTTCGCCTTGGGACATTTTTGGGCTGTGCATAACTGCTGCTCAGCAGTGACTGTTAGAAATCTGGAATCCCAGCACCAGGTCCTCAGAAGAGCTTCAGATTTTTTTAAATACTCATGACATCATCGTGCACATGACAATTATACTCCCTCTCTGTATGAGTTGCTTGAACAGCTGGCTACATGCCAGATGTGTGGGGGCTGCTGCTTCTCATCAGGTTTCGTTGAAACTGTTGGTCTGTGTTTACTGCCTCAGCAGACCTTGTAAAGGCAAACACCAGCATTCATGCTGGCTCTTCCCTTCTCCTTCTACTTAGAGGTGGGTCAAAGTCATCTGTAGAGAGCCTTGAAACAGAGATGGGGAGCAGAGTGTGTATGAAAAGCCACCTGAGGCCAGGTGCGCTGGGATTGCTGGTCAGTGCTGCCAGCACTGCAGCTGTAGTGGACATCAGTGATGCCTGTGAGGCAGCAGGAGCTCCGAGCTGTGTTTGGAGTGGGTCTTTCCTTTGAAAGGACTCCGTCTTCTCTGGGATGGCAACATGATTCTGGCACGTGCCGGGGACAGCCCTCTGGCAGCAAAAGCAGGGATGTTTGCTGTGCCCTTGTGAGGGTGCTGGGGGTGGCCGGAAGGATCTGAAGGGGTGGAGTGGAGTGCCTGTGTTTTCCTTCTTCCTTGCATCCCCGTGACATGGCACAGCTAAATGTCTGCCAACGTGGAATGCGCTGAGTGTGGGCACAAGTACTGTGACCTGGCAGCCACTCCCCCAGCATGGGAACTGGCCCCCTTTCTGCTCCCCTTGTCCTGCCATCATGGCTCCTGTTCCTGCCAGATGGCTAGAGCCCTTTCTTTCTCTCTGTGGAGGCAAGAAAGCATTGCTGCACACTTGGCACGTCCGGCTGTAGAGTGCTTTGGAGTTCTCCTGGGGAGGGATGGCATCAGCTTCCCCCACGAGCTTTCCCAGAGGCTTAAAGAAGACAGCTGTGTAGCAGTGTCTTGCTTGAGGCCCTCCAAGCTGCTGACGCTCTCTTTTTGCCTGCTGCAGTGCTCTGTTAGTGACAGTGTTGTTGTTATGTTGCTTGCTAGGTCACAAGGAGATGGAGCCCCTGAAGTATGCTCGCATAGCCTCGGACATGTCTGTTCCTCGGCAAACAGTGGAGGCTTGCGTAGAAGAGACCCTGCGTGAGTTCTGCTGCTGCCTCAAGAGTGGGCAGAATGTTGCCTTTGTGTTGAAGGACGTTGGCATGCTTGTTATTCAAGGGAACCACGTGAAAATGAGATTTTACAAAAGCCTTCTGCAAAGGCTGAATGGGGCTGAACAGCGGCTTGCAGCTCTTCTTGGGGTGAGTTTTCCATTTCTCCAGCACTTCTTGTAGTCCTTTGGAAACCCCAGCACAGTGCAAGTGAATGCATTTCTGTTGGCCTGCCATGACCTTTCTGGGCACCTGGATAGCTGTGGCCTAGAGTAATGCCAGTTCCCGGCACAATTTCTCTTGAGTGGACTTGGTGACCTAGAAGACCCTGGGAATTTCTGTACTGGGTCAAACCACAGCTGCCTGCACCCAGGATTCCGTTCCAATGTGGTCTGGGAAAACTTCCAAGGAAAGGGCAGGTCTATTGTGTGTTTTCCCATGAGATTTCTCTCCTCCTTGAAAGCCACGGTTTAGCGCCATGGTGTTTTAGGATCACATCTGAATCCATGGGTGGCAGTGGAGACACAGGCAGAGCAAGGCCCCGCTGGGAGCAGACCCCTTTTGCTGCTGTCACTGGGTTGGTCTAGTTGAGCTGACCAGCTCTTGCCAGTGCCCCTGGAGCCAGAGGAGCACAAAGCGGGGCTTTTCCTGCTGTGTGCATCTGCACGCTGCTAGTGGTGGCCACAGTGTGTTACAGAGAGAAATGCTCCAGCCCTTGCCCTTCCCCAGGTCTCTAGCTCAGTGCAGCGCAGGCTGTGTCTCTCCATTCCTCCATGCTGCAGACGCAGCTGTTTGAACGTTAGGAGAGACTGTGGGGTTAACCCCACGTCTGACCCCTTTGTTCTCAGCTCAGAAGACGTCACCTCAAGCCAGCAGGGAAAACGCAGCAGCCAGGAACCCCGGCTAGTGAAATGCCTTCTCTTGTGTTTGCCTTCTGCATTTGGAAAGACCTGGTGTCCCTAGATTCTTACCCCTGCCCAAAGCCTGACAGTGTCCTTACCCTTTCTCATGTATTTCCCTCCAGCTGCTCTGCTGTAGAAGTGAGAGGCTGCTGAGAGGAAGGGAGTTCTTTGTCTCAGCATTTCTGAGAGGAAGCGTCTTCTCTGAGCAGTGGAAAAGTCTGCTGCCCTTGTGAGCACTGCTCTGATTTTCTTGGCATCTTCTCCCATGTGTCTCTCACCTTGCAGATGCCAGAGATGAGGGATTCAGTGCTCTCGCGCACCAAAACTGCTGCTTCCCAGACCCTTTCTGGTCGTGTCATTGTCTTCCCAGAGTGAGTATGTTTGCTTCTTAGCCCCTGGCTCCCACAGGAGATGGGAGATGGTCCCCAATGGCAGCCCAGAGGATTGAGGTTAAAATGAGCTTTCTCACAGGAAGCATGGGGAAGCCCTGGAAGAGCTTGATGAGGAAGCTGGTGCCTCTCGAGGCTCCTCCTGTTACTCAGCTTGCTAATACACGCTTGTAGGATCTGGCATATTCTGCTTTGGGAAAGGATGGACTTCCCAGTAGCTCCCAAATACCACTGTGTTCCCATTATTCACACAAGGTGCAAAGGCAGTGTGGTGCCCTCCCTTGAGACTGATGTGTTTTTCCTGTGTCCAGGTACAAGCTTGAGAGTGTAGCTAGAAAGCCACCTGTGAGGCCCGTGGCAGCTGCGAAGGCCACCCAGGCAGAGGAGAGGGGAAAAGCTGACTGCAGTGGCAGGAAAGGTATTGCAAGAGCTGATTTCTGGCAGGGGGTTGTGCCTTCTCCTCATGTGCTCATGGGTAGGGCATCGGAGCCAGGGTGACAGTGCGATGGCTCAGGGAGCATGAGGTCCTAGAGGTGATGCCGCTTACCCGTTATGGGAAATCTCCTGAGGGAACAAGCCCTCGGGGCAGCCCATCACTCCCACCTGCTGTGGATCCCTCTGATTAAACCTTCCCCCATTTCCAAGGGGACTCCATGCCTTGGTGTGCATTGCAAGCACTTCTGTTTGAGGAGGTGGTGCAGGAACAAATCAAACTTGTGACCGATCCTTGATTACTGTGAATCCAAAGTTGTGCCTAAAACTGTGGGTGATGGAGGGGCTGAGCTATCTCATGGACTCAATGTGTTTTCTTGTGTCCAGACTTCCTTTCATTTTCCAAGCAAGGAGTAACCTTGCTTTCTTAGTTTCTCATAATCATCCCCAAACAATGCCTTTGGGTTGCCTGTGCCAACAGAGGAACTGTAGGCACATGAGACCAGGAGACAGACCCAAAGATGTGTTCCCCTTGTGTGAAATGATTGCCCCCAGAGAGACTCTGTTAGGTCACCAGCACGTGTCAGCAAGCCCCCTTTCCCATCATGTGAAGAGGATAGAATGTGAGAAAACCAGTAGCACAAGAAATGATGTTGCCCAGGAAAACCTGCAAATTGGACAGGAGCCAGCATCCAGTAGGGCCTAAGACTGCCCAAGAAACAAGGCTGGAAAGGAATGAGCTTGAGGCCTCCCAGTTTGACCACAGGCTTGAGGAGATTTGCCTATCCTTCCTGTTTCAAAGGTCTCCACAGTGCTGTCCTGAAGTGTTTTCTTGTCTCCTGCTTACAGGCAATCTCCCTGCCAACCACCTCCTCTTGCGAGAGCAGCTTCCTGCATGCAGACTAACTGCTCTGAACATGGAGAAAGGAAAGGGAGACACAGGCAAGGGCAAAGCTCCTCCTGGCAGGTGAGAGCCTTGGAGAAATGGCTGAGGGTGAGCCTGTGCTATCATGGTTGTTTGGGTGAGATGTTTGCTTTGGACACAGTGTTTATGGTAACTCTGAAGGCCTTTGACCATGTGTCATAATGCCTGCTGATCCCTTGCTGGATGGCCAGCACACCTGAAGTTCTTGGGAGACACCCGTGTTCGCATCCTGTTTCTCCTGACTGCCTCCAGGTTAGAAGCTTTTTGGAAACTCCACATGGCCAATGAGTCCTAAGTGAGAATGGGTTAAACGTGGAGGAGCTCTTTCTTTGAATGGAAAGGGTATTGCTTTGCAAGACAAAGTGAAATTGCACTCATCCTGCCACCCAGGATGCAGAGCAGAGTGTCTTTTCATGATTTCAGTTTAATTTGTTTCCCTCAAAGCCTTCTCATTCATATGAAACCTTGTCTTGTGGCTGGCACAAGAGAGTGGCAGGGACAGGTAAATGGCAGGCACGCTTTACTCCCTCGATGACTTGCTCCCTCTTTGACACTGGGTCCCCCTAATAATCCATTGTACATCCCCAGACACAGAGTGTTTTGGGACAGCAAGCAGTGACAAATGCAACTGCCAGGAAGGGCGGGGGGGTGGTAAAGGTGTCTCTTGGAGCCTGTCCTTGCAGAAGACCTGGCTCCGCTCCTTGCTGCGCCAACAGTGAGCCTGGCTTTGGGCATCCTGAGCATTTCTCTGGGCATGTTAGTACAGCCTGGGGCGTTTCAGCCTGGGGGGATCTCTGTCTCTGTGGAAGTGAAGACATTTCTTTGAACCCAAGTTATTGCCCTGCAGAGCTGCCTTGTGCTGCAGAAGCAAGAGCCCAGCTTGTGAGCTGGGGATGGAGTCCAAGCTCACCCTGTGCTCACACCACCTCCCCATGATGTGTGTTTCCAGTGTGCTCCCAGCCATCCGAGAGAGCTCCTTGAGGAAGGTGGAGAAAGGCAGGAGGAAGCCAAGTGCTGAAGAATCATCAGCAAAGCCAAAGGAAAAGAAAGAAAGGGCAGCACTGAAGGTAAAGAGAGACATGGAAGAGCCAGAGGGGATCCAGGTACGGGAAGCCTTTATAAACCTTCAGACAGGAAAGGCCTTTCGTCTACTGCAGGGGAGCTGAACCTTGAAGGTCCCTCAGTGAACCTGTCACAGGTGCCTTGAAATGCATCTGTAAGAGGCAAAGCACCATCAGGAGTGGGGTTTGTAGTCCAAGAGAAGCCCCAGTGTTCTTAAAGGCCCATTGCTGGTCTCTTGGGTGTTAGGGAAGCAGCAAGTGAGGCCATGAAGAGTCATGCTAATTGTAAGAGCTAAGGTCGGAATGGGTATGTGGGGAGGTTTGTTCTGGCCGGGTGACCCCAACAGCAGGGCTGCATTCATAGGTTCTGCTCAGGCAACAGCAGTTCCTTCCCCTCCTTTGCTAGGCTATGTGAGAGGTGTGCGACTGGGATGGGAAGTTTGGCTGTGAGGGCTGGTGAGCCTTGGTGAGGCTGGCACATGCCCTGAGGGCTGTGTGGAGGCGGCTGTGCTGTTTCAGCAGCTCTGACTGCAGCGTCCCTGCCTGAGCAAGGGGTTTCTCCTGCCTTGGGGGGCCTGAGGCCCCACCAGACTTGGGGGCTGGTGAAGGCCCAGCTCCCGCAGGCGCCGGCTGCTCTAGTGCAGCATGTTCAGAGCGTCCGAGTGAGGGGAGACCCAGCATACAAATCCTGCTGTGATGCCCATGCAGGTTCGGCGGATGTCAAGGACCCTGACAAACCTGCGGCCTGACCTCAGCCTGCCCACGACCAGCAGGGACGAGAGGGCTGATGACCGTGCTGGGGAGAAAAAGCCAAGCATTAAGGATGTGTACATCTACCACCTGGGGCCAGAGGAGGAGATGACGGTCTATGTTTACTTCTCCCACATAGACGAGGAGGAGAAGAAGAAAGAGCAGCAGTCATCGCAAGAGACAGTATATGGCGTGAGTGTGTGTGATTGTCAGGGTGAAACCTGAGCTGAGAAGGGCTTGTGAGGATTGTGTGGTGTGAGCTGCTGAGCGCGGTAGCAGCATTTCCTTTTGGAGTTCTCTGCCAAAGAGAATCCCTTCCCCTCATTGATGATGTGAGGAGTGAGATCCTGGTGGGACAGTGGGGTCCAATGGGCACTTGCAGGGATGCCCTGGTCACACATCAGTTTCCCCCTGAGAGCATGCTGAGGTCCCTTTCTAGGTTGCAAAGAGCCACCCAGAGAAGCTGCCTGTGGGCTGTATTTGCTTAAGGGAGTTAAGGCTTAATATTGCAAGTATTAGCTCAGGACTGGGTGGCTCAAGTCAGGAGTCAGAGGAGACAGTTGGAGACAATCGTGCCCTGTGTGAAGAACCGTGCTGGCTGAACCCCCATCACCAGTCTTTGCCTGGGATGAATGCAGTGCCGGTGTCGTGCTCTGCAAGTCACAATTCCCTTCCGTCATTTGTGTTGCCATCAGAGATGCCAGCTTGAGAGAGAAGTGCCAGTGGGAAACAATAGTGAAAGCTGGTGGGGCTGTGACATAGCTTGGGCCTGTTGCAGTGACTCTCGTGGTTCTCCAGCTACGGCTGCAGCCTCCCTTGCTGGGGTGCCTGAGGCCAGGCCAGAGCAAGGGCTGTGGTCCAGGTGCTGGCACAGGTCCTGCAGTCCCTGGCTGCTCTCTTGGTGCATGTTGAGAGCCTCTGAGTGTGCTTGGAAGTGGCACTACAAACTTCCTGTGATTGTCTTGCAGGCTCAGCAGAGAAGTGAAACGCAGCCAAGGGTTCGGTCGGGCTCCTCCCGACCCACAGCTGAGAAAGAGGAGAGTGGTGGGAAGCTGGGTGAAGACAAGCCCTGTTTTCAGGATGTCCTCAAGTACCGCCTGGCATCAGACGAGGAAGAGACTGTCTATGTTTACTTCTCCCGCATAGACGAGGAGGAGAGAAGAGCAGCCGAGAGGCTGGGGACACAGCAGAGGCAGTAAGTGTGTGCCAGCTGGAGGAAAAGCCTGGGAGTGTTGAGGGGTAGTGACCCACCGAGGTGTCAGAATGCCAATGCCAGAGTCGCTGGTTTGGATATGACATCCTGGGCCTTTTTGTGACTTGGGATTGACCAGGGGTAGACCTTGATGCCATGCACCTCTGCACAGCCCCAAGCAAATGCCCAGCCCTCCCTTGGAGGTGGATGAGACATGCCTGCCCTCCAAGGGGCAGCTGTTTAGCACTCAGAATAGGATTACAGTTTGGGACATAGAAGTCCTGAGCAGCTGAACACCAAGGGATGTTTGTCTGCACCTTTTCCACCCTCTGCCTGAATGCTGAAGCCAAGAAAGGGATTGAGCCCCAGTCCTAGCCCCAGCAGACTCAGTCTCAGGCTGACCAACTGTGCATAGGCCCTTGGGTGGAGCCAGGGGCCTGTGTCACGTCACACTGAGTATGGATGTGCCATCAGAAGCACATGTAAACATGCGTGGCCTGAGATAGTCTGCAGGATTTCTCTGTCTTTCTCTGTGTGCATCCCACTTAGCATCTTGCTTTCTTGTTCCTTAGCTCTGGAGAGAAGAACTGCCTCCCGAGCCGGCAGGAGAGGGACCAGTGACTGCCAGCCGTCCCGGCACACACAGAACTTTGTTCTTGTGAATGAAAGCAACTCTCCAAACTGCTGTGGCTCTTTCCTTGGCATGGTGTGAACTCTGCCATTTGCAGCATGTGAATGCCAGAGGGGCCCAAAACCAACAGCTCAGGAGTCTGGGGTTGAGTGTCAGGGCCTGCTATGAGGGCAGCTCTCTCCCAAGGTCATGCCATACCTACTTGTGTGCAGCTGTGGTCCTGATGTCTCAGGGACCTCCTGCTCTTTGTAGGTGCCCGTCAGAGCAGTGGAGTCAGCCCTGTCATGGCAGCACATCCCCTGCTGACAAGGGGATGCTCCAGGGAGGTGGGAAGAGCTGGTTTGGCCCTCTTGAGGCAGGAAGAGGTTGCGCCAGGGCCTCTGTTTCCTGGTACCAGTGCTGGCTGCAAGACAGGAGGGGACCTCAACTCTTGTGTGCGTGTTTGTTGCATTGAGTGCTTGGCTTTTGGGGGTGAGAAGGGAATAATGTGGATCGCAAGGACTAGCATTGGAAGGTCCCAAGCAGGAGGGTGTGGCCATGGTGGTCCGTGGCTGCCTTGGCTGTAGTGACCATGACATAGTGGAGTTGCGGACTCTGAGGGGAGGGAGGAAGGACAGCAGCAGAGTGCAGAGCGTGGACTTGATGTGAGCTGACTTGCCCCTTGTCAGGGAAGTGGTAGGGGGATCCTGCAGGGCTGTCTGGAGGGCAAAGGAGCTGGAGAAAACTGGCAGGTGTGTAAGGACAGCACCTTCCAAGCACAAGAATGATCCCTCTTGATAGGCAGGCAAATGATCAGAGGTATCATGAGACTGTCTTGGCTCAGCCGGGACCTCATAGTGGAACTGCAGCACAAAAACGGGAGCATAGAGGAGGTGGAAGGAGGGACAGGCTGCAAAGGACTACAGAAACAAGTCCTGGATGTGCAGGGATGGTGTCCAGAAGGCCGAAGCTGAGCTGGAGTGAGACTTGCAAGGGGCGTCAAGGACAAGAGGAGTTTCCTCTGCTAAATGAGGAGGCTGAAGCGGAAAATACAGGTCTCTTGCTGCATGGGGTGGCTGAATTAATGCCAGCAAAGGAGATGCGGCTGAGCCTCTCTGTGCCGCCTTTGCCTCAGTCTTCACCAAAAGGTCTCTGGTCCTCTGTGCTTATGGAAGGGGTTCAAGGAGGAGAAGAACAAGCAGCAGTAGCAGAGGATGCAGTCAGGGATCCTTGATCCGAGTGGGCAGACTCTGGGATGCCCTGGATGACCTCACAACAGCGGCCCTCCTGCTTGCCTGCTGCTGGCTTATCACATGGCGGAGTCAGGAGTGACCTCCCAGGCAAGGCAGCAGCCATGTCCTCTTTTCCTCCTCTGCCTCTTCTCTCCCCCAAATCTGTCACCTCAGCTGAGGGAATGTTCTGATGCCTTGATGACATCACACTGCCTGCCCACTTGCCTGATTGCTGATGGCCTGTGAAGTTGCTGGGATAAAGATGACCTGGGAGTTTGTCAGGGCCCTGAGGGCACTAAGAGGCCTTAATGTCCCTGAGCAGCCCCACCTGGGGCTTCCACCCACCCCCTGCCCATGGGCCCAGGAGCCCCATTTGGGCTCAGCCCAGGGCCTGCAGGCCCTGCCGGAGCTGTGTCACAGAGTGATGGTGTCCAGCTCAGCCAGAGCCATGCCCATGCCTGACTGTGGACACCACTGATCTAGACTCCGACCCATGCACTGCCTTTATGGCCTGCCTTTGGCACTGCCTTGTCACCATGGACCTGCCCAGCGATCATGGGGCTGGGTCTGAGCCTGGTTATCCTCACCAGACCTGATCCTGGTCTTGACTCTGACCTGGGGATTGGCTTCCCAGCTTGAACACGAACCTGTTTCTTTATACCCCACTGTACTTCTTAATAAAATGCTACAAATCCTCAGAAGACCACAAGACTGGTGACCCTCCCCACAGATGGGATCTGCACAGTGTGCCACGGACTGACCAAAGGTCCATCCCCAGCTGTATTAGGTCGGGGTTCCCAGCATCAGAAGGGATGTCAGATTTTATAGTTTGCTGTCACCCTTTTCTGGGATGTTAATAAAATAGTATTTTTCCGGAGAGGGAGAGTTTGTGCCTTTCTTTTTGCACCCAAAGGCACCAGCACCTCCTGGTGCAAAGCAGACGTGGTGCTGGCTGCAGGAGGCAGTGGGCAAGGGGAGGGAGGTAGATCCCGTGAGGATGAGGGGGATGGTTCCAGGCAGTGGCTGGGGGGATGTCACAAAAGCTTCCCCAAGGGTCAGGGCAGTGGCAAGGTCCCGATCTAGTCCCAGGCCTAGGTACATCATCTTGTGCAATTCTCCTGCTCAAGCAGGGTTGCCTAGAGCACATTGCCCAGGACCCTATCCAGGCGGCTTCTGAATATCTGCAAGGATGGAGACTCCACAACCTCTCTGGGCAACCTGCTGCAGTGCTCTGTTACCCTCACAGTGAAGACATTTTCCTTATCTTCAGATGGAAATTCCTGTGTTTCAGTTTATGCTGAACATTGTGCTCAACATTTCCTGGATATCACGCAGACTTTTGTGTTCTCTGTCCCCTCAGTAGCAGCTCACAGCACCACTGGTGCGATCCTCCCCACCTCCCCTACCCGACCCTGCTCACCCACCAGACTGTCCTGGCCAGCCCAGCTGCAGCCCCTTGCAGCCCCTTGTCCCTGCACAGAGGCAGAAGCCCTGCTCCTGCAACCCCACAAGCTGCTTTGCTCCTCTTGCCCCTCTTGCCAGCTCTTGCTGCTGCTGAACCCTGCTCTCCCAGCAGCGGCTCAGCTGCGACTGCGACCCAGGACATCCCGCTCTGTCTCCAGGCTCAGCCTCTCTCCAGCCAACAGGTCAGGCCAAGGATCGAGCACAGACGGGACTGAGAGAGCTGTCCTCTCCCCGATTATGTGCTCAGGGCAGATGAAGGACTGACCCTGCCACAGGGGTCTCTGGCAGAGCTGTCTGCACATCAGGCAGATGTCAGAATCACTCCCACGTCCCCACACAGTTGCTGGAGTGGGGACTCAGCTGGCCTCTTCCACTGCCCCATGGCACCGCACCCTCTCTTCTCCCCATTCAGTAATGAGATGTACAGACACCACCACTCAGCACTGACACACACTGTTCCCTCTTCTGTCCTTCCCATCAGGCAAGGAGATGCCACAACCATCTCAGCTCAGCTTCAACAGGACCCATGTGCATCCTCCGTGCTGCTCCTCAGCTTCTCGGGCCATCCCACATGCTCCAGAAAGGACGTCCCACAGCAACACACACGTCCCAGCCACCAGCAGACCTGCTGTGCCAGAGCTGGCTCCCCAGGGATGTACCTCCAGAGGAGTTTGGCTTTTGTTGTGACTGAGCTCAAGCGGGAGGAGAGGAAGGGTCTGTCCACCCAAACAAGGTGATTGTCTTGCCAGCTTTGAGACTGAGCTTGTGAATGCTTGTCCATAGGGACAGGGACTGCAGGGCTGCCACTGCCCCAAAAGACTCTACCAGGTTGGTCTGGAGCCACAAACAGGAGCGTCTTTGATGACGAAGGGGTTTGAGCCTATGTGCACAGTGCAGAAGAGATGAGCAGTGCATTGCTGCAACCTCTTGGCCCCCTCTTCACCATGCTGTTGTTGTCAGTTTGTCTTCTTCAACTTAATACAAATCCAGCTACGGCCTGTTCTTCTGCTTTTGTTTGCTCTCATCTGGGCTGTGCAGCAGGGAGAAGTCTGAACGATGAGTCCTGTGTGCTTGTAGGCAGTGCTGAATCCAACAGCCCCACACGTCCCTTTTCCCTCGGGGTTTCCCAGGTCAGTTCCTGGGAGCAGAAAAGACCATTCCCTGCAAGCAGGGGAGGTGCAGGGAGGTTCCCAGCACATCAAGGGGCTGCGGAAGACACAACCATGAGATGCTTTGGGAAAGTGGGATTCATCTGTGGCTGTTCATGTTTCCCGTTCTTCTCCTCTTTAGAGGATGACACAGGCCAGAACGGACAGCATTGCCTAAACCCTGATTCATTATATTTTAGCCATTTTAAAGCGTGGGCCTTGTGCTTGGTGGTGATCCTAAGGCTGTTGATCCCTCTGCCCGTTCCCTCCCAGTGTAACACCCCTCCGCAAGACCCATCTCTGCACACACACAGGTGTGAACAGGAAGGTCAGTGGCACCAGCCCTGCCAGCGAGGACCCCTCTGTTCCCAGCAGCCCTGGTGCAGGAGACAGCCCCTTCCCTGAGCAATGCACCAGCCTGAGTCAGAGCTGTGCGGTTACCAGAGGTTTTTCTGCACCAGGTCATGGGGCCTGGGAGCAAAACCCAGGGTGCTGGGCAGCACAAACCCCAGACACCCCACCAAGAGGGCACAGTCCCTGGGTGGGCTCGAACCACCAACCTTTCGGTTAACAGCCGAATGCGCTGCCTGCTGCGCCACAGAGACCCCCGCCTGGGGCTGTCCTGGGGCAGCTCCGGCATCGGGACAGTCCCCGGTACTGCAGGAATGGGAATGTCCCTGAGTTCAGCCACATGCCCAGCCCCAGCGAAGGGGATGCTGCCCTTCACCCACTGCCGGGTGCTGGTGGGCAGAGCAGTGTGGGGGAGGCCTGGTGCCCAGGTGAGGGGCTGTGGGCAGCTCCCTGCCAACCACCAGCTCTGCCTGCTCCTCTGGCCCCTCCGCTGCACACCCCGGGGGGCAATCGGAGCTGTGGGCACATCACCCCAGTGCAGCCCTGGTCCAGGAGCAGTGGCAGCTGAGAGGCAATGCCAGCTTGCCCCATGCCAGCCTGCGGCCCAGCACGAGGGGTTGAGTGCTGCTTTCTGCTGAGGCTCTCAGGGCACCAGGGCACAACAGGGCTGTGCTTGTCAGGGACATGTCGTGGCATGAGATGTCCCCGCATCAGCCCCCTCCCCCCGACAATTTGTAAGGGGATGTAGCTCAGTGGAAGAGCACCTGCTTTGCATGCAGGAGGTCCTGGGTTCAATGCCCAGCATCTCCGGCGGAGGGGGAGCTTTTTCCTCAGTCTCCACCCCCCTGACCAACAGCGGGGAGGGCTGGCAAGCGGCTGCATTGCTCCTCTCCACAAAGTGTCGGCTTGCCCTCCAACGACATGGCAGGCTGTCATGGGGTAAGTGGAGCTCGCCATGCAGGAAGAGCCCAGCCACATCCTCAGAAAGCCTGCCCAGGGCAAAGGACATCATGAGGGCACGACTCTTGCAACAAGCTGAGTGGCCAGCAGTAGGCAAACAGGCAGGACTTGTCAGATCCTCAAGTGCCTCTCAGCAGAGACCACAGCCCTGTGAGGCAAGAGGGTGTGCCCATGAAGACGAGAGGGCTGGCTGCTGGCTGGGAGCTTCTTGTAGCTGCAGCAGCAGCAGCAGCACTGCCCTGGCTGGGCAGGCAGGCGCTGGGAGGGCATCAGGCCCAGCAGGTACCTCCGACCACGGGAGGTGAGAGCTTGGCAGGAGGGCAGAGGGCAGGCAGGTGGAGGGGAGCACTGGCACGTCGCTGGGGAATGGCTTCTGTGCCAGCAGCGCCGGCCAGCAGCAGGGGAGCAGCCACTGGGGTCACCAGGAGCGCTGGGAGCTGATTCAACAGCTGGGCATGTGGCGGCGGGAGCGGGAGCGGGAAGGGCAGGCGCAAGCACAATGGCTGCTGTGTTGGTTGTGAGCTCACTTGCATTCCAGTTAGCCCAGTGGCCAGCAGTGGGTGGGCAGGCAGGTGTTAGGAGGTCATCAGCAGCATGGGAGAGGCTGCCCAGCAGCAAGGAGAGCTTGGGAGGAGGTGAGAGGGAGGGAGAGGTGAAGGTGACCTTGGTGGCTGTTAAGGAATAGCAAACTAAAACTGAGTAGAGGTAGCCGCTTAGCACAACTTCTAAAAAACTAAATTTGCTGAAGCCTTAGGCCGCACTTAGATAAAATAATGAACTTTTACTTAGTCCAGTAAGCAAGGGCCGCAGAGCTGGTACCAGCTGGGAAGATAAGGAAGTTACAAGCAGTCTGCATTCCTGCCTCTCACACTCCGAAAGGGAGGATGTCAAGGCTTTGAAATAAGACCCGTGCAGGGCATCAGGACCTTGAGGGACAAAGCCTCCCCTCACTGCTGGGGCAGTGTTAATTGTTATGATTTCGAACCACCTCCTCCTCCTCCTCCTCAGGACCTTGAGAGACAACAGTAAGACCCAACAAGATACGAAGACACATCCATCAGCAGAAACCGCAACAGTAAAGATAAGGGAGAAAAGCAGCCTATCTAGGAACAACCATGAGACCCAGTAAGGAGCAGGAGATCCCAGACCTAAAAATTACTATTGGTCTGAACTACCGCATGAGGGGTGGGAAACTTAATTTGAAAAAGCTGTAATTGCCCAGGGATTTCTTTGTTCCCCATGACTGTGGGGGACTTTTGCCCTAAGCCCCGCTAAAATATGGAGGAATGACCCCACAAAACTTCAATGATGCTCTTGCAATTAGTGTTTTTATAGATCAAGCAGCCCCTGATACACAAAAGTATTTTAAAGAGCATATGCCAGGCTGGCAAGGGGAGGGGCGCGGAAGAACCAGGGGAGATAGATGGAATCAAAGTGAAAATGGTGTACAATTAAGAGTTAATGATGTTTGTCATTATTGAGGGGAACAAGGGCACTGCAAGCAGGAATGCCCAGTGAGGCCCCTGTGTACTTGGGCATAGAGGGGCCAGCATGAGAAAATCAAACACTAAGAATGAGACCAGGCAATTCCCAGTCAGTCCACAATGATAGGAGATAGGAGACTCAGAAAATACTGTGGAAATTGGGGTAAATTAATGGGATAGAGATTTGGATTTGAGGGGCAGGTAATGGCAAATATAGAAGGTTTAGAAGTTCCCTTTCTAGTGGTTACTGCAGCCACCCTTTCCCTTTTAAATTTTGAGCCTAAAGGACGCAAGTCATCAGATAAAATAGTGATGCAAGGAGTGACGGGAAAAGGCGAACGAATGTTATCTAAGCCCTTAGTACTCACTATTGGGGGTAAAACAGTGTGGGGACATTTTATAATTTCCACAGGCACGCCCATGTGCCTTTTAGGGAGAGATCTCCTGCAAGCCTTGGATACTCAGATCTGCTTACAGCCGGAAGGGATAAAGCTAATAATTATGGGCTCATGTGTTCTGGCTAAGACACCAGAACCAGAGTCAACTCATCTGCAAATTCCAACAGGTTTAGAATCAGTTTCTAAAAAATTATGGAGCTCTTCAGGAATGGATGTGGGACTACTGAAATCAGCTAGTCCAGTCTCGATAAAAACAAAGGGGGGATTGCCTCCCGCAGTTAAGCAATACCCTATTCCAAAGGAAGCAGAGAAGAGTATCCAAAAACAAATCAATCATTATCTGAAACTGGGTGTCCTTAGAGTCTGTGAATCCCCATATAACACCCCAATTCTGCCAGTTAAAAAGAACAGGCAAGATTCTGATGGCAATTCGGAGTATCGGTTTGTACAAGACTTAAGGGCTAGAAACCAACATGTAATTGCTCCACACCCAGTAGTCCCCGACCCATCAACCATTTTACTACAAATACCTCATTGGGTAACTTATTTTACTGTGATTGACCTAACGGCAGCCTTTTTCAGTATACTGATAGCTGAAGATAGCCAAGATCTCTTTGCTTTCACTTGGAAGGGACAACAGTTAACTTGGACAAGGTTGCCACAGGGATTTACTGGGTCTCCGACTATTTTTTCGCGTATACTTAAAAATGACCTCTCAGATATCGAACTTCCAGGACATTCTGTATTAATACAATATGTAGATGATTTGTTATTAGCAAGTAAAGATTATGAGACATGTTTGAAAGATACTGTTTCTCTATGTAACGCTCTTGCAGAAAAAGGGCATCGAGCATCTCTGTCTAAACTCCAGCTGTGTCAAAGAGAGGTAAAATATTTGGGTTTTATCTTAAAAGAAGGACACAGGTTAGTTGATCTAGAACGAGTAAAGACAATTCTTGATATGCCCCATCCTGTAACAAAAAAACAGCTTAGGGGATTTTTAGGAGCTGTAGGATTCTGCCGACCGTGGATTCCTGGGTTAGCAGAACTTACTAAGCCTCTGGTACAGGCAACAAAAAAGGAGGAGATAGAGCCTTTGGCCTGGGGCCCAGAAAGGGAGAAAGCCTTTACATCTGTGAAAAAAGCATTGGTTTCAGCCCCTGCTCTAGGATTACCAGATTATAGCAAACTATTTGAATTATTTGTCCATGAATGACAGGGAGTAGCAAGTGGGGTACTCACCCAAAAACTAGGCCCTCACCACAGACCAGTGGCCTATTACTCCACGCAACTAGATGAGGTAGCTAAAGGCACTCCAGGATGCATCAGAGCAATAGCAGCTACTGCAGCTCTTCTTGAAAAAGCACGACCTGTAGTTTTGGGTCATTCACTGACTGTGTATGTGCCACATGAAGTAGAACTGTTAATGAAACAATACGCGACTCAAGCACTATCCCCACAGAGAGCTCACCGCTATGAACTGATAATACTGCATGCAGATAATGTGACTTTAAAAAGAGGCAATATTTTGAATCCAGCAACGCTATTGCCTCAACCGGAGGACGGAGAGCCACATCATTCCTGTGAGCAGGTGGTCGTCAGCTCGAGCAAGCCCCGGGAGGACCTTAAAGATGAACCTTTGGAGAACCCGGACTTAGTTCTGTTTACAGATGGGTCATCCTATTATTTGGACGGAAGACGTCACTCCGGCTATGCTGTCACTAACGTCTTTGAGGTGTTCGAGGCCAATCCTTTGTCTCCATCAGTAAGTGCTCAAGGAGCAGAATTAATAGCATTGCCCCAAGCAGCAAAAATAGGTAAGAGCTTGCGGGTAAATAACTATACCGACTCTAAATATGCATTTGGAGTGTGTCATGCAACAGGGATGTTATGGAAAGAACGAGGATTCTTGTCGTCATCAGGAAAGAAATTAGCTAATGGAGAAGAAATACGTAATTTGCTGGAAGCAGTTCAACTGCCCAAAGAAATTGCGGTAATACACTGCCCAGCCCATACTAAAGACACTACAGAAATTAGCAGAGGAAATGCTTTAGCCGACGCTGCCGCGAGGGCTGCAGCTCGACAACCTCTGAGAGAATGTATGGGGGCAGTTCCAAGGATGGACCAGAGTGAGTGGCCAAACTTAATAGACCCCAAAACTATGTATGAAAAAGACTGCTCAGTGGAAGAGAAAAAACAATGGGAGCAGTGGGAAGCAAAACAAAATGATGATGGAATATGGACAATTGGGGAAAAACCAATTCTACCAAAAAAATATTTAATTACTATAGCTAGGTGGTTTCACGATAAAGCTCATGGGGGAGCCGAGGGAATAGCTAAACAGGTACAGAAAGTATGGGCTGCTCCAGGAATTTATGCAGCTGCTAAAAGAATAACAAATAGCTGCCCGACCTGCCAGAAGTTTTCAAATAACAAGCCAAGCTCAGATTTGGGGGGGGGGGGGGGGGGCGACCATGGGCTTTCTTCCCTTTCCAGAAGCTGCAAATAGATTATGCAGATATGCCATCTGTCTATGGATACAAACACTTGTTAGTGATAGTAGATCAGTTATCAGGCTGGGTAGAAGCTTTCCCAACAAGAAAGGCCGACACAGGGGGAGTGGTAAAAGCCTTACTGAAGGAAATCATACCCAGGTATGGGGTCCCAGAAGCCATTGATTCAGATAGGGGTGCCCATTTTACGGCAAGCATAATCACTCAGTTATATAAATCATTAGGAATAAAAAGAAACCTATGCACCCCTTATCACCCACAATCTTCAGGACAAGTAGAAAGAATGAACAGAACATTAAAAGAAAGAATAGCAAGAAATGCACACATGCTAGCCTAAAATGTCCAGAAGCATTAAACTTAGCTCTATGGGATGTTTGAAATGCCCCACGGAAACCCATAGGACTAACAGCAGCAGAAATTCTCTTCGGGAGACATTTAGCTGTACTAGGGACTGATTATTCCAGCTAAGACCAGCCTGTTAGACAGAGATGAACAACTAACCCAGTATGTTCTAAGTATGCAAAAAGGTTTGAAAATCTTAAAAAATATATATAGATATGCTCTATGATATCAATCCACATCACCTGAAATACAAGTGCCTGATATACAGCCTGGGGATGAAGTTTTAGTTAAAAGTATTTTCACAAAAATCCAGGTTAAAACCTAAATGGAATGGGCCATATACTGTCATACTATGTTTTTATTTTGCTGTTAAAGTTGAACTGTACTTGTATATGTTGAAAAAGGATGTGTATGTGTAAGAACACTTTGTAATCTTATATTCATAGATAACGTTATTGTAGATACAAGTAATCACTCAATTATTTGTAATTGTAACTTTACCCAAAATTATGGGATGCGACTTTAATTATTCAGCTCCTATTAGATCTTATCAACTGTTATAATCTAATTATACATTAACTCAAAATTTACTACCTACCCCCATCGGAATGAATCTTACACTAGTAAAGAAACTACTACAACATGATGATTTGCGTTGACTGCTAGAACGCACCTGAAAGAATGGACAAAAAACTCTGATCACCATTCATCATTATACAAAAGAGATGCACCATATCTTGGAAAGGGTAAAGAGGGACGGAGAACATCATGGCTGGGAAACTCTTCTGGGGTGGTCACCAACTGCAACAGGGATTTGTGGTCACGTGTTCAACTCAGTAGCAACTGTGTTAAGTTTGTCTAATTGTGTTATGCCTGTTACTTACGATCATATTATACATAAGACTATGGAAAGTACTAGTACGCCTCAAAAAACTTTGAGAACTGTTTAAAGTATTAGCAGGGATGCTTCATAAAAACAAAGGGGGGACTGTTAAGGAATAGTGAACTGAAACTGTCTAGAGGTAGCCGCTTAGCACAACTTCTATAAAACTTGCTTAGCATGAGGAGCTAAATTTGCTGAAGCCTTAGGCCGCACTTAGATAAAATAATGAACTTTTACTTAGTCCAGGAAGAAAAGGGATGCAGAGCTGGTTCAAACTAGGAAGATAAGGGAGTTACAAGCAGTCTGCATTCCTGTGTCTCACACTCCAAAAGGGAGGATGTCAAGGCTTTGAAAAAAGACCAGTGCAGGGCATTAGGACCTTGAGGGACAAAGCCTTAGCTCACTGCTGGGGCAGTGTTCATTGATTCATGATTTGGAATCACCTCCACCTCCTCAGGACCTTGAGAGAAAACAGTAAGACCCAACGAAAATAAAGGTACAACCGTCAGCAGAAACCACAACAGTAAAGATAAGGAAGAAAAACAGCCTGCCTAGGAACAACCATGAGAGCCAATAAGGAGCAGGAGACCCCAGACCTAAAAATTACTGTTGGTCTGAACTACCATGTGAAGGGTGGGAAACTTAATTTGAAAAAGCTGTAATTGCCCAGGGATTTCTTTGTTCGGGTTCCCTCTTCGGAGGCACCCAGCTTGAGCTGTAATTACTGCACGTGCGTCATTAAAATTTAATTTGTTTTGATTTGGCTCTGAACTTTTCTGCAGGAATCTAGGGTCAGGCCCTGTTATGGTTGCTAACAAGCCTAATTTCCATAACAGTCAGTAAAATCCCAGAGACTCAGGGAAGCATCAAGACCGTCAGAAACTGCAAGCCTGAACCTCAGCTGACAGAAACCACCAAACTGCGAGCATCCCTGGGTCGCACCAGGATGCTCCAAGGAGGGAACACGGTCACCAACAATCCTCACCCAGGTCTCCCAGAAGGACACTGATGGCAGGCTGGGCTCTGGGAGCAGAGCACTGCTCTCGCCAGCCACCTCCTCCCATGCTGAGCAGCAAAACACTGGGGCCACCACCCAGCTCCACCACAGGGCACCTGACACCGTGGCACGCTGCTACCCCCGCACCTCACAGAGGGTTGGCAGCCAACACGCGCCTCTGCATCAGCGACACACAGGGCACCCCGAAGGGCCACGAAACACAGAAAGCCCAACTCTCCATCCGTTCAGTTCCCTTCTAGTCCTCCAAGGCCTTGCAACAGGCACTGCCTCTGAACAGCCACTCACAGCCCAGGGCCTGCTCACTTCCCACCTCCAGGAAGCAGAGGAGAAGGACTCTCACAGGGGCTCATCAGGCAGCTCTTGCCTCTCACTTGTACCTCACCTTCTCTGAAAGCATCTCTCAGAGCCACTCGGAAATGCCGTTTTCAGAACAAAAGAGACCCCTGGGAAGGGCCCCTCGTGAGGACACCAGCAGCCTGCTCACACTTTGCCACCTGCAGCTCCCAAATGCAGCTCTGAGCTACTCCTGGGGGCTGCAGTGGCAGCAGCTGCTCAGGGAAACCCTTGAAAATGGGTCTCAGACCCACAACACAGGCAAAGCTTCCTGCCCCCAAACCCCCCCAGCCGCCCCGGCCCAGCTGCTCAGGGGCAGCCGGCACGTCTGGCTCGCAGGGCAGCTCCTCCGGGGCCAGGGCGCTTTGTCCCGTGCTCCCGGCCCCACCAGCCCCTGCTGCAGCTCCGGGAGGAAAGCAGCCCTGGGGCAGCACGGCTGCCCCTGCCCCAGCCAGAGGGAACCCGCCGCCATCGGGACGCGCCCACAGCCCCGCCAGCCCCACTCCCACCCACTCTCCCCGCCCCCTCGCTCCCGCTTTGATCCCGCCCCACTTCCAGGGCTGGGTTGTTCCACATGCTGCATTCCGATTGGCTGACAGAGCTGCCAGTCAATCCATCCCCACCCTCTCCCTCACACCAGCCAATAGAAGGCAGCACTGGGGTGTTGCTAGGGTAACGTTGCAGCCTGCTGCCCTGGCGACCAGCTCTGCCCCTACCCTCCCCCCACCCACCCCAGGGGGTGAGGCGCCATGTTGTGGGCGGCAGCACGGGGCATGGCGGGGCGCGGAGGGGCCTGGGGGCAGCCCGGCCCCATGTGCCCGGGCAGTGCGGGGCCCTGGGGCCCGGCTGCTGCCATGCAGGGGCTGGGCTCTGCTGCAGGGGCCCTGCGGGACCTCTGGCTGCCCTGCGCCCGGGGGCCGTGCCGGGTGTGGGGAAGCAGCCCCGGGGCCGGTGCTGGTGTCAGCCCCAGCACCAGCGTGGGGGCCCTGGGCATGGCCAAGGTGCCAGAGCCCACGGGCAGCGTCCTGCTCCCTCCAGGGCAGGGCCAGGCTGGGCAGGGCCCTCTGGCCCCTGGGGCCCCTGCCCCCGGCCCCTGCTGCTCCAGGGCTTGGCAGCCCTTGCGCTTTGCCTGGCCAGGCTGGGCCGCGGCCAGGCAGGGGCTGCTCTCTGCGGGGCCGGGCTGGGCCCCGGCACATCACTCCACAGGGGCTTGTGGGGTGGCGATGGCACCCCCATCTGTTTCCAAGCTGCTCCCCCAAACAGGCTGTCTTTTGGGTGCAGAGGTTTGACTCCATTTTGCAGGAGGACAGGGGCTGTGGCCATCGGAGGACAACATCTCTGAGCCCAAAACATGCTCTGCCAAGTTAGAAGCGTAAAGGTATGCACAGGGAAGGAACAGAGGTTCTCTGAAACAAGTAGACCACTAGGATTTATTGCAAGGTGAAGGATCCATTTCCAGCAAGGGCATTTCCAGCAGGCTCTTGAGAGCCACACAGAACTGCAGGATACCCCAGGCTCTGGGATGCAGCACCCCTTTCCTCTCAGAGCCAGATCCCAAAGGGGGACCCACTCCCAGGGAAGCCTGGCCATGGATTGCCCCCACCCTCACAGGATCCTTGAGGCTTAGGGCCAAGCCCCAGGACCCAGGAGTCCTGGCTGCCACATTGTCCCCCCAGCCAGTCAGGGCTCTACAACAAGGCTCTCGTGGCAGCCCCCACCCTGTCCAGCCACCCCCACAGCCCAGGATCCACAGCCCTTTTTGCAGTTCACAGTCTCTTTGTGACCCCTCGGGAAGGAGCTCCCAAAGCCCTTACCCTAGGTGGAGAGCCGCAGGAGCGCTGGGAACAAGGAACTGTTGTCTGGGCTGATGGTGTTGGTCCAGCAGTCCTCCATCTTGCTTGTCCCCTTGCCCTTGGCTCACCTCTCCAGACGAGGAGGAAGGACGCTCTTCCCGTCTCATCACCCAAAACTCCTCTCTAACATGCCCCTGCTCATCTGCCTGTTAGTGAGGGGACCCAGCACGGCTCCCGTCCCCTCTCCTTGTCCCGCAGTGACTCCAAAGGGCAGCGGTGGGGAGTGCACAAGTGGTGCCCAGCAGCTCCTGGGCCTCGCAGGGAAGTGAGGGCACTGCTGTGGCCCCAGGGAGACCTCCCTGTGATGCAGCACATCCCACTGTGACCTCAGCTCGTGTCATCTGGGGACTCAGGAGGCCACTGCCATGGAGATGGCACAGCCAGGGAGAGAGCAGAGAGATTTCCCCTCACGTCCTGGAAAGCAGTCACCTCCCTTCACCCCTGTTATGTTCTAGAACTTGCTGATAAACCCTTCAGGAATGTCTCCAGATGGTGCCAAAGGCTGTGAAATATCTAAAATGGGTCACTAGAGATGTCACTTCTGCACCCCCACACTAACAGGTCTCAGCCCTGGGCAGACCTGTACATGAAGCTGGGGCTTCAGGGCTGGTTTAAGGTTTGGCATTTTTGAAGGCCAAGATCAAAGTCACATGAGATCAAGCAGCACAAAGCATAGCCACAGGCTGAGATGCTTCAGTGAGCCTCAAAACTGGTTTCTGCTGTGGGTCGTTTTTTTTTTTTTTTTGTCACAGCAGGATGTAAGACAATCTGGGACAGGACAGAGCCTTCCTCCTTTAGGCACTAAAGCAGGCTCTTTGTTTTTAAAAGTCCTCAGCAAGGTTGCTCCATCTGCAGTGCTCAAGATGAAGATAATACACCAGAGAAGAGCAAATATGCCCTTAACACCCATCATCTGGAAGGCCAGCCCAGGTAGCAAATCTGGGGAAGTTTCCCCATTTCCCATGCATTTTGCCCAGCTTTCCTTCTGGCCGAGCCTTCCCTGAGCATAGGGAAAGTCATTTCCCCTGCCTGGGCCTCAGCTGGGCCTTGGGCTTTTCAGAGTCCCCTCGAAGCAGTGCTTCTTGCCTGGGGGTTGCTAAAGCCTCTGGCACCCAGGACATACCCAGCCACCACCCAAGCTCTCCTGGGGAGCTTTACAGCTCTGGCACCCTGGATCTCCCACGTTTTTGACCCTGGGCTTCTCAGCACATGCCCACACACCACAGCGCTGCTGTCCAAGCTCTGGTGCAGAGCCTGGAAGGCAGTGCAATGCCTCAGGACCTGCATTTGGGCTCATTCAGAAGTTTGTGAGGTGATCAGCTGCAGCTGCTGAAGCTTGAGAACGTCCCTACAACCAGCCTTCTGGTTCTTCCTAGTCTCTGCACAGTCCTGGGGTGACTCTTGCAGAAGGGAGTCTCCATCCCCCTTGAATACTGTCAGAGATGGGGCTTTCCAAGTCACTGCCAAAGGAAGGACTCGTTTACTTCTTTGGGTTGCTTATCCAGCCTGTGGCACCCCTCTGTGACGCTGTGATCCCAGCTCTGCATCCTGAGGTCTCTGCCCTTTCTCTGCCCTGTCTCCCAGGTGTAACCAAACTAATGGCCAATGCACTACGGGCATGGGAGGTGTTGCTTTAGAGAGCTCACTTGAAGCTGTGACATGTTGTGGAGCTGAAAGCCTGATGGAAGCTAGTCTGGGACGTGGCCATGCCCCCACACCCCCTCCTGCTCCTGGTCTGAGGCCCCAGGGAGGTCTCTGGGGAGAGCAGTGGGTTTGGGTGGGATGGGTTTCCCTCAACATCCCTGAATACTGAATGAGTTGCTCTGAGTGTCCAGGAAGATCTCTCTTCTCTAGGGACTTGCCTCAAGGCTTTTCCAGACTTTTGTACAGAAACACAAGCTGATCCAAAATGCCCAAGGGCAGCACAGCCCCTGGCATGGTGCAGGACCCCCAGGAGCTGTGTGGCTCTCTCTTCTGTTTCCTCATGTCCTCATTACATTAACAATTTCTAACATCCCCTTTACAGCATGCTATCTGGACATTGTAACATTGCAACTCCTTCCATTACTCTTTGTTCATTCCTGTACCATGCTGCTGATTTGCACTTTGGGGAGTTTAAAGCTTGCTCCGTCTTTCAGCAGTTTGTTCCTCTGGGCAAGTCCTTCATTCTGTTTCTCTCTAGCATTTCCTATCTACCCAAAAGCTTCCTAGTCAGGCTATCCCTTGTGGACCTCATTGGAGGCAGCTTGGACTTAGCATGCAGTAGAGCAGTGTAATTCTTTTTAGGAAACTGTATCATGCCTTTTTTTTTTCTTCTTTTTTCTTGCAATTAAGAAAAATTCCTCTGTGTCTATTTGCAGCTAGTTCTCTAAGGCGAGCGGGTGAGAACTGGGGCATATGAGCTTCAACATTCAGTTGCAGACTTCAGTGGAAAAAGGCTTGACTTTAACAGGAGTGATGCAAGTCCCAGGTGGCTGATGAGAGCAATGGCCGGGGTGGGGAGATGAGGAGGAAGAATATCCATGCAGTGTCTGACCTCTGGGACACTGCTTTTCCTACATGTCCATGCTTCTTTAGGAGACACTCTGGATCTATATCATTTGGAGAATGTTGCTGTCACTTATTGTGAAAGCTGAATATGAATACTAATCATAAACACCTTAAAAAGCAGAAATACCTTTACACTATGTTCTAACCGAAGTCACCATCTTTCCGTTATACTGCTGAAACCAATTAGCTGTACATTACTTGAAGAAAATTATAGAGAGAGACGTGGTTCATCAGGCTTTTTTGCATTTTAGTGAGCCCCATGGTGCATTTGGTGCTGAGTACATGAACCTCAGCTGTTGTGAGGAGATTGAGCAAAACGTTCGAGTCAGAGTCAGAAGCAAATCCCAAACCTTTGCAGAGCGTTAATAGATCCCACTGAGGGCCATTACCAGCAAAGACTCACTGGGGGCTGATTAGAGCAGAGAATCGTAATCACTGATTACAGGTAGGCAAAGGAAATGTGCAGGTGGCTCTGATACCATGTTAACCCTTGACGTGTTTTTCAAGCAAAACGTCCAAGCATGGACAGTGAGACCCTGGGAAGGGAGATCCTTTCCCCCACGTGTTTTCCATGGCTCTTCCTGGGGGCAGTGTTCAGGTCGGGGCGTGCAATGCTGAATGCAGGAGAATGACATAAGACCTCCTGGGCTCCCCAGGGGACAAGGGGACAGTGAAGCCCTGGTGTCTACTCATAGGCCTCGGTGGCAGAGACAACAACCATAGGGGACAAAGACATCAGGTCTGTCAGAGGCTTTCAGCCTGTTTCAGGCAGTTGTCCTTCCTTGCTGCCTGGGCACACTGCTGTCTAACTAACTTGCGTACTAACTTGTAGGCAAGTATAGTGTGGGAGAAAGTGTCAAAAGCCTTCCTAAACTTGAGTTAACTGACGTTCACTGTTATGGAAGTTAGGCCTGTCGGCCACCATAACAGGGCTCGACCCTAGGTTCCCGCAGAAAAGTTCAGAGTCAAATCAAAACAAATCAGATAATTTTAATCACGCGCGCGCCGTAATTACAGCTCGATCTGGGTGCCTCCAAAGAGGGACCCTAACATAAACAAATTCTGGGTAATTATAGTCTTTTCAACTTCCATTTCCCACCCCTCACACGATAGTTAGACCAATAATAATTTTTTGGTCTGGGGTCTCCTGCTCCTCATTGGGTCGCATTGTCTTTCTGAGGCAAGCTGTTTTTCTCCTTATTCTTGTTTTTTGCAGTCTCTGATGATGATTGTACCTCTGTTTTCGTTGGGTCTGGCAGTTGTCTCCCAAGGTCTTATTTATCCCCATTGTTTTGGCGTCTTCCCTCTCGGAGTCGGTGACACAGGTGCGCAGACTGCGTGTGGCTCCCCTATCTTCCCAGCCTGAACGAGCTCTGAGGCACTATTTTTTATTAAACTAAGTAAAGATTCGTTACTTTTCCCACGCTTGGCCTAAGGCTTCAGCAAATCTAGCCACTCATGCTAAGCAAGTTTTATAGAAGTTGTGCTAAGCAGCCATTTCTAGACAGTTTCAATTCACTATTCTTTAACAGTTTCCCCCCTTTGTTTTTATGCAGCATCCCTGCTAATATTTTAAACAGAGTTCTCGAAGTCTTTTGAGGCGTACTATCACTTTCCATACTCTTATATATAATATGATTGTAAGCAATAGGCATAACACAGTTAAACTTAACACAACTACTACTGGGTGCAATACATGATTATAAATCCCTGTTGCGGTTGGTGACCACCCTAGAAGAGTTTCCCAGCCATGATGTTCTCCGTCCCTTTTTACCCTTTCTAAGATATGATGTATCTCTTTTGCATCATGGTGAACAGTGATTAGAGTTTTCTGTCCACTGTTCTGGATGTGCTCTAGCAGTCGATGTAAATCATCATGTTGTAGTAGTTTCCTTACCAGGGTGAGATTCATCCCAGTGGGGGTAGGTAGTAAATTTTGAATTAAAGTATAATTAGATTGTAACAATTGATAAGACGCGATAGGAGCTGAATAATTGAATTCACATCCCATGATTTTGTTAAAGCCTGGGGAAGTCGTGTATCCCATCGAGCTTTACGTGGCTGTTTTCACTGTTCTGCTGCACCCTCTGCTGTGTTTGCTTCTTGGACTGTCGCTCGTTTCACGTGAGAGTGGTGAATCCAGTTCTCTTTTCCTAGAACAGCGTAGTAAGAACTTAACAATACAGTATAGGGTCCTTCCCATTTTGGTTCTAATTTTGTTTTTCGCGAGAATACCTTTATCAACACTTTATCTCCAGGCTGTATATCATGTGCCTGAATGTCTGATGGCACCAGCTGAAACCACTGAGCCTGATTTTGCAAGGCCTTAAACCGTTCTTGTAAGGCTAGTACATATTGTGTCACTCGTTCATCTCCGTCTAATAGGCTGGTCTTAGCAGGGATATAAGTCCCTGGTATCACTAAATGTCTCCCAAAAAGAATTTCTGCTCGTGTTAGTCCTATGGGTTGCTGTGGAGAATTTCGAACATCCCATAGAGCTGAGTTTAATGCCTCTGGCCATTTTAGGCTAGCATGTGTGCATATTCTTGCTATTTTCGCTTTTAATGTTCTATTCATTCTTTCTACTTGTCCTGAAGATTGTGGGTGATAAGGGGTGCATAGGTTTCTTTTTATTCCTAATGATTTATATAACTGAGTGATTATGCTTGCCGTAAAATGGGCACCCCTATCTGAATCAATGGCTTCTGGGACCCCATACTTGGGTATGATTTCCTTCAGTAAGGCTTTTACCACTCCCCCTGTGTCGGCCTTTCTTGTTGGGAAAGCTTCTACCCAGCCTGATAACTGATCTACTATCACTAACAAGTGTTTGTATCCATAGACAGATGGCATATCTGCATAATCTATTTGCAGCTTCTGGAAAGGGAAGAAAGCCCATGGTCGCCCCCCCTCCCAAATCTGAGCTTGGCTTGTTATTTGAAAACTTCTGGCAGGTCGGGCAGCTATTTGTTATTCTTTTAGCAGCTGCATAAATTCCTGGAGCAGCCCATACTTTCTGTACCGGCTTAGCTATTGCCTCGGCTCCCCCATGAGCTTTATCGTGAAACCACCTAGCTATAGTAATTAAATATTTTTTTGGTAGAATTGGTTTTTCCCCAATTGTCCATATTCCATCATCATTTTGTTTTGCTTCCCACTGCTCCCATTGTTTTTTCTCTTCCACTGAGCAGTCTTTTTCATACATAGTTTTGGGGTCTATTAAGTTTGGCCACTCACTCTGGTCCATCCTTGGAACTGCCCCCATACATTCTCTCAGAGGTTGTCGAGCTGCAGCCCTCGCGGCAGCGTCGGCTAAAGCATTTCCTCTGCTAATTTCTGTAGTGTCTTTAGTATGGGCTGGGCAGTGTATTACCGCAATTTCTTTGGGCAGTTGAACTGCTTCCAGCAAATTACGTATTTCTTCTCCATTAGCTAATTTCTTTCCTGATGACGACAAGAATCCTCGTTCTTTCCATAACATCCCTGTTGCATGACACACTCCAAATGCATATTTAGAGTCGGTATAGTTATTTACCCGCAAGCTCTTACCTATTTTTGCTGCTTGGGGCAATGCTATTAATTCTGCTCCTTGAGCACTTACTGATGGAGACAAAGGATTGGCCTCGAACACCTCAAAGACGTTAGTGACAGCATAGCCGGAGTGACGTCTTCCGTCCAAATAATAGGATGACCCATCTGTAAACAGAACTAAGTCCGGGTTCTCCAAAGGTTCATCTTTAAGGTCCTCCCGGGGCTTGCTCGAGCTGACGACCACCTGCTCACAGGAATGATGTGGCTCTCCGTCCTCCGGTTGAGGCAATAGCGTTGCTGGATTCAAAATATTGCCTCTTTTTAAAGTCACATTATCTGCATGCAGTATTATCAGTTCATAGCGGTGAGCTCTCTGTGGGGATAGTGCTTGAGTCGCGTATTGTTTCATTAACAGTTCTACTTCATGTGGCACATACACAGTCAGTGAATGACCCAAAACTACAGGTCGTGCTTTTTCAAGAAGAGCTGCAGTAGCTGCTATTGCTCTGATGCATCCTGGAGTGCCTTTAGCTACCTCATCTAGTTGCGTGGAGTAATAGGCCACTGGTCTGTGGTGAGGGCCTAGTTTTTGGGTGAGTACCCCACTTGCTACTCCCTGTCATTCATGGACAAATAATTCAAATAGTTTGCTATAATCTGGTAATCCTAGAGCAGGGGCTGAAACCAATGCTTTTTTCACAGATGTAAAGGCTTTCTCCCTTTCTGGGCCCCAGGCCAAAGGCTCTATCTCCTCCTTTTTTGTTGCCTGTACCAGAGGCTTAGTAAGTTCTGCTAACCCAGGAATCCACGGTCGGCAGAATCCTACAGCTCCTAAAAATCCCCTAAGCTGTTTTTTTGTTACAGGATGGGGCATATCAAGAATTGTCTTTACTCGTTCTAGATCAACTAACCTGTGTCCTTCTTTTAAGATAAAACCCAAATATTTTACCTCTCTTTGACACAGCTGGAGTTTAGACAGAGATGCTCGATGCCCTTTTTCTGCAAGAGCGTTACATAGAGAAACAGTATCTTTCAAACATGTCTCATAATCTTTACTTGCTAATAACAAATCATCTACATATTGTATTAATACAGAATGTCCTGGAAGTTCGATATCTGAGAGGTCATTTTTAAGTATACGCGAAAAAATAGTCGGAGACCCAGTAAATCCCTGTGGCAACCTTGTCCAAGTTAACTGTTGTCCCTTCCAAGTGAAAGCAAAGAGATCTTGGCTATCTTCAGCTATCAGTATACTGAAAAAGGCTGCCGTTAGGTCAATCACAGTAAAATAAGTTACCCAATGAGGTATTTGTAGTAAAATGGTTGATGGGTCGGGGACTACTGGGTGTGGAGCAATTACATGTTGGTTTCTAGCCCTTAAGTCTTGTACAAACCGATACTCCGAATTGCCATCAGAATCTTGCCTGTTCTTTTTAACTGGCAGAATTGGGGTGTTATATGGGGATTCACAGACTCTAAGGACACCCAGTTTCAGATAATGATTGATTTGTTTTTGGATACTCTTCTCTGCTTCCTTTGGAATAGGGTATTGCTTAACTGCGGGAGGCAATCCCCCCTTTGTTTTTATCGAGACTGGACTAGCTGATTTCAGTAGTCCCACATCCATTCCTGAAGAGCTCCATAATTTTTTAGAAACTGATTCTAAACCTGTTGGAATTTGCAGATGAGTTGACTCTGGTTCTGGTGTCTTAGCCAGAACACATGAGCCCATAATTATTAGCTTTATCCCTTCCGGCTGTAAGCAGATCTGAGTATCCAAGGCTTGCAGGAGATCTCTCCCTAAAAGGCACATGGGCGTGCCTGTGGAAATTATAAAATGTCCCCACACTGTTTTACCCCCAATAGTGAGTACTAAGGGCTTAGATAACATTCGTTCGCCTTTTCCCGTCACTCCTTGCATCACTATTTTATCTGATGACTTGCGTCCTTTAGGCTCAAAATTTAAAAGGGAAAGGGTGGCTGCAGTAACCACTAGAAAGGGAACTTCTAAACCTTCTATATTTGCCATTACCTGCCCCTCAAATCCAAATCTCTATCCCATTAATTTACCCCAATTTCCACAGTATTTTCTGAGTCTCCTATCTCCTATCATTGTGGACTGACTGGGAATTGCCTGGTCTCATTCTTAGTGTTTGATTTTCTCATGCTGGCCCCTCTATGCCCAAGTACACAGGGGCCTCACTGGGCATTCCTGCTTGCAGTGCCCTTGTTCCCCTCAATAATGACAAACATCATTAACTCTTAATTGTACACCATTTTCACTTTGATTCCATCTATCTCCCCTGGTTCTTCCGCGCCCCTCCCCTTGCCAGCCTGGCATATGCTCTTTAAAATACTTTTGTGTATCAGGGGCTGCTTGATCTATAAAAACACTAATTGCAAGAGCATCATTGAAGTTTTGTGGGGTCATTCCTCCATATTTTAGCGGGGCTTAGGGCAAAAGTCCCCCACAGTCATGGGGAACAAAGAAATCCCTGGGCAATTACAGCTTTTTCAAATTAAGTTTCCCACCCCTCATGCGGTAGTTCAGACCAATAGTAATTTTTAGGTCTGGGATCTCCTGCTCCTTACTGGGTCTCATGGTTGTTCCTAGATAGGCTGCTTTTCTCCCTTATCTTTACTGTTGCGGTTTCTGCTGATGGATGTGTCTTCGTATCTTGTTGGGTCTTACTGTTGTCTCTCAAGGTCCTGAGGAGGAGGAGGAGGAGGTGGTTCGAAATCATAACAATTAACACTGCCCCAGCAGTGAGGGGAGGCTTTGTCCCTCAAGGTCCTGATGCCCTGCACGGGTCTTATTTCAAAGCCTTGACATCCTCCCTTTCGGAGTGTGAGAGGCAGGAATGCAGACTGCTTGTAACTTCCTTATCTTCCCAGCTGGTACCAGCTCTGCGGCCCTTGCTTACTGGACTAAGTAAAAGTTCATTATTTTATCTAAGTGCGGCCTAAGGCTTCAGCAAATTTAGTTTTTTAGAAGTTGTGCTAAGCGGCTACCTCTACTCAGTTTTAGTTTGCTATTCCTTAACAGCCACCAAGGTCACCTTCACCTCTCCCTCCCTCTCACCTCCTCCCAAGCTCTCCTTGCTGCTGGGCAGCCTCTCCCATGCTGCTGATGACCTCCTAACACCTGCCTGCCCACCCACTGCTGGCCACTGGGCTAACTGGAATGCAAGTGAGCTCACAACCAACACAGCAGCCATTGTGCTTGCGCCTGCCCTTCCCGCTCCCGCTCCCGCTGCCACATGCCCAGCTGTTGAATCAGCTCCCAGCGCTCCTGGTGACCCCAGTGGCTGCTCCCCTGCTGCTGGCCGGCGCTGCTGGCACAGAAGCCATTCCCCAGCGACGTGCCAGTGCTCCCCTCCACCTGCCTGCCCTCTGCCCTCCTGCCAAGCTCTCACCTCCCGTGGTTGGAGGTACCTGCTGGGCCTGATGCCCTCCCAGCGCCTGCCTGCCCAGCCAGGGCAGTGCTGCTGCTGCTGCTGCAGCTACAAGAAGCTCCCAGCCAGCAGCCAGCCCTCTCGTCTTCATGGGCACACCCTCTTGCCTCACAGGGCTGTGGTCTCTGCTGAGAGGCACTTGAGGATCTGATAAGTCCTGCCTGTTTGCCTACTGCTGGCCACTCAGCTTGTTGCAAGAGTCGTGCCCTCATGATGTCCTTTGCCCTGGGCAGGCTTTCTGAGGATGTGGCTGGGCTCTTCCTGCATGGCGAGCTCCACTTACCCCATGACAGCCTGCCATGTCGTTGGAGGGCAAGCCGACACTCTGTGGAGAGGAGCAATGCAGCCGCTTGCCAGCCCTCCCCGCTGTTGGTCAGGGGGGTGGAGACTGAGGAAAAAGCTCCCCCTCCGCCGGAGATGCTGGGCATTGAACCCAGGACCTCCTGCATGCAAAGCAGGTGCTCTTCCACTGAGCTACATCCCCTTACAAATTGTCGGGGGGAGGGGGCTGATGCGGGGACATCTCATGCCACGACATGTCCCTGACAAGCACAGCCCTGTTGTGCCCTGGTGCCCTGAGAGCCTCAGCAGAAAGCAGCACTCAACCCCTCGTGCTGGGCCGCAGGCTGGCATGGGGCAAGCTGGCATTGCCTCTCAGCTGCCACTGCTCCTGGACCAGGGCTGCACTGGGGTGATGTGCCCACAGCTCCGATTGCCCCCCGGGGTGTGCAGCGGAGGGGCCAGAGGAGCAGGCAGAGCTGGTGGTTGGCAGGGAGCTGCCCACAGCCCCTCACCTGGGCACCAGGCCTCCCCCACACTGCTCTGCCCACCAGCACCCGGCAGTGGGTGAAGGGCAGCATCCCCTTCGCTGGGGCTGGGCATGTGGCTGAACTCAGGGACATTCCCATTCCTGCAGTACCGGGGACTGTCCCGATGCCGGAGCTGCCCCAGGACAGCCCCAGGCGGGGGTCTCTGTGGCGCAGCAGGCAGCGCATTCGGCTGTTAACCGAAAGGTTGGTGGTTCGAGCCCACCCAGGGACTGTGCCCTCTTGGTGGGGTGTCTGGGGTTTGTGCTGCCCAGCACCCTGGGTTTTGCTCCCAGGCCCCATGACCTGGTGCAGAAAAACCTCTGGTAACCGCACAGCTCTGACTCAGGCTGGTGCATTGCTCAGGGAAGGGGCTGTCTCCTGCACCAGGGCTGCTGGGAACAGAGGGGTCCTCGCTGGCAGGGCTGGTGCCACTGACCTTCCTGTTCACACCTGTGTGTGTGCAGAGATGGGTCTTGCGGAGGGGTGTTACACTGGGAGGGAACGGGCAGAGGGATCAACAGCCTTAGGATCACCACCAAGCACAAGGCCCACGCTTTAAAATGGCTAAAATATAATGAATCAGGGTTTAGGCAATGCTGTCCGTTCTGGCCTGTGTCATCCTCTAAAGAGGAGAAGAACGGGAAACATGAACAGCCACAGATGAATCCCACTTTCCCAAAGCATCTCATGGTTGTGTCTTCCGCAGCCCCTTGATGTGCTGGGAACCTCCCTGCACCTCCCCTGCTTGCAGGGAATGGTCTTTTCTGCTCCCAGGAACTGACCTGGGAAACCCCGAGGGAAAAGGGACGTGTGGGGCTGTTGGATTCAGCACTGCCTACAAGCACACAGGACTCATCGTTCAGACTTCTCCCTGCTGCACAGCCCAGATGAGAGCAAACAAAAGCAGAAGAACAGGCCGTAGCTGGATTTGTATTAAGTTGAAGAAGACAAACTGACAACAACAGCATGGTGAAGAGGGGGCCAAGAGGTTGCAGCAATGCACTGCTCATCTCTTCTGCACTGTGCACATAGGCTCAAACCCCTTCGTCATCAAAGACGCTCCTGTTTGTGGCTCCAGACCAACCTGGTAGAGTCTTTTGGGGCAGTGGCAGCCCTGCAGTCCCTGTCCCTATGGACAAGCATTCACAAGCTCAGTCTCAAAGCTGGCAAGACAATCACCTTGTTTGGGTGGACAGACCCTTCCTCTCCTCCCGCTTGAGCTCAGTCACAACAAAAGCCAAACTCCTCTGGAGGTACATCCCTGGGGAGCCAGCTCTGGCACAGCAGGTCTGCTGGTGGCTGGGACGTGTGTGTTGCTGTGGGACGTCCTTTCTGGAGCATGTGGGATGGCCCGAGAAGCTGAGGAGCAGCACGGAGGATGCACATGGGTCCTGTTGAAGCTGAGCTGAGATGGTTGTGGCGTCTCCTTGCCTGATGGGAAGGACAGAAGAGGGAACAGTGTGTGTCAGTGCTGAGTGGTGGTGTCTGTACATCTCATTACTGAATGGGGAGAAGAGAGGGTGCGGTGCCATGGGGCAGTGGAAGAGGCCAGCTGAGTCCCCACTCCAGCAACTGTGTGGGGACGTGGGAGTGATTCTGACATCTGCCTGATGTGCAGACAGCTCTGCCAGAGACCCCTGTGGCAGGGTCAGTCCTTCATCTGCCCTGAGCACATAATCGGGGAGAGGACAGCTCTCTCAGTCCCGTCTGTGCTCGATCCTTGGCCTGACCTGTTGGCTGGAGAGAGGCTGAGCCTGGAGACAGAGCGGGATGTCCTGGGTCGCAGTCGCAGCTGAGCCGCTGCTGGGAGAGCAGGGTTCAGCAGCAGCAAGAGCTGGCAAGAGGGGCAAGAGGAGCAAAGCAGCTTGTGGGGTTGCAGGAGCAGGGCTTCTGCCTCTGTGCAGGGACAAGGGGCTGCAAGGGGCTGCAGCTGGGCTGGCCAGGACAGTCTGGTGGGTGAGCAGGGTCGGGTAGGGGAGGTGGGGAGGATCGCACCAGTGGTGCTGTGAGCTGCTACTGAGGGGACAGAGAACACAAAAGTCTGCGTGATATCCAGGAAATGTTGAGCACAATGTTCAGCATAAACTGAAACACAGGAATTTCCATCTGAAGATAAGGAAAATGTCTTCACTGTGAGGGTAACAGAGCACTGCAGCAGGTTGCCCAGAGAGGTTGTGGAGTCTCCATCCTTGCAGATATTCAGAAGCCGCCTGGATAGGGTCCTGGGCAATGTGCTCTAGGCAACCCTGCTTGAGCAGGAGAATTGCACAAGATGATGTACCTAGGCCTGGGACTAGATCGGGACCTTGCCACTGCCCTGACCCTTGGGGAAGCTTTTGTGACATCCCCCCAGCCACTGCCTGGAACCATCCCCCTCATCCTCACGGGATCTACCTCCCTCCCCTTGCCCACTGCCTCCTGCAGCCAGCACCACGTCTGCTTTGCACCAGGAGGTGCTGGTGCCTTTGGGTGCAAAAAGAAAGGCACAAACTCTCCCTCTCCGGAAAAATACTATTTTATTAACATCCCAGAAAAGGGTGACAGCAAACTATAAAATCTGACATCCCTTCTGATGCTGGGAACCCCGACCTAATACAGCTGGGGATGGACCTTTGGTCAGTCCGTGGCACACTGTGCAGATCCCATCTGTGGGGAGGGTCACCAGTCTTGTGGTCTTCTGAGGATTTGTAGCATTTTATTAAGAAGTACAGTGGGGTATAAAGAAACAGGTTCGTGTTCAAGCTGGGAAGCCAATCCCCAGGTCAGAGTCAAGACCAGGATCAGGTCTGGTGAGGATAACCAGGCTCAGACCCAGCCCCATGATCGCTGGGCAGGTCCATGGTGACAAGGCAGTGCCAAAGGCAGGCCATAAAGGCAGTGCATGGGTCGGAGTCTAGATCAGTGGTGTCCACAGTCAGGCATGGGCATGGCTCTGGCTGAGCTGGACACCATCACTCTGTGACACAGCTCCGGCAGGGCCTGCAGGCCCTGGGCTGAGCCCAAATGGGGCTCCTGGGCCCATGGGCAGGGGGTGGGTGGAAGCCCCAGGTGGGGCTGCTCAGGGACATTAAGGCCTCTTAGTGCCCTCAGGGCCCTGACAAACTCCCAGGTCATCTTTATCCCAGCAACTTCACAGGCCATCAGCAATCAGCCAAGTGGGCAGGCAGTGTGATGTCATCAAGGCATCAGAACATTCCCCCAGCTGAGGTGACAGATTTGGGGGAGAGAAGAGGCAGAGGAGGAAAAGAGGACATGGCTGCTGCCTTGCCTGGGAGGTCACTCCTGACTCCGCCATGTGATAAGCCAGCAGCAGGCAAGCAGGAGGGCCGCTGTTGTGAGGTCATCCAGGGCATCCCAGAGTCTGCCCACTCGGATCAAGGATCCCCAACTGCATCCTCTGCTACTGCTGCTTGTTCTTCTCCTCCTTGAACCCCTTCCATAAGCACAGAGGACCAGAGACCTTTTGGTGAAGACTGAGGCAAAGGCGGCACAGAGAGGCTCAGCCGCATCTCCTTTGCTGGCATTAATTCAGCCACCCCATGCAGCAAGAGACCTGTATTTTCCGCTTCAGCCTCCTCATTTAGCAGAGGAAACTCCTCTTGTCCTTGACGCCCCTTGCAAGTCTCACTCCAGCTCAGCTTCGGCCTTCTGGACACCATCCCTGCACATCCAGGACTTGTTTCTGTAGTCCTTTGCAGCCTGTCCCTCCTTCCACCTCCTCTATGCTCCCGTTTTTGTGCTGCAGTTCCACTATGAGGTCCCGGCTGAGCCAAGACAGTCTCATGATACCTCTGATCATTTGCCTGCCTATCAAGAGGGATCATTCTTGTGCTTGGAAGGTGCTGTCCTTACACACCTGCCAGTTTTCTCCAGCTCCTTTGCCCTCCAGACAGCCCTGCAGGATCCCCCTACCACTTCCCTGACAAGGGGCAAGTCAGCTCACATCAAGTCCACGCTCTGCACTCTGCTGCTGTCCTTCCTCCCTCCCCTCAGAGTCCGCAACTCCACTATGTCATGGTCACTACAGCCAAGGCAGCCACGGACCACCATGGCCACACCCTCCTGCTTGGGACCTTCCAATGCTAGTCCTTGCAATCCACATTATTCCCTTCTCACCCCCAAAAGCCAAGCACTCAATGCAACAAACACGCACACAAGAGTTGAGGTCCCCTCCTGTCTTGCAGCCAGCACTGGTACCAGGAAACAGAGGCCCTGGCGCAACCTCTTCCTGCCTCAAGAGGGCCAAACCAGCTCTTCCCACCTCCCTGGAGCATCCCCTTGTCAGCAGGGGATGTGCTGCCATGACAGGGCTGACTCCACTGCTCTGACGGGCACCTACAAAGAGCAGGAGGTCCCTGAGACATCAGGACCACAGCTGCACACAAGTAGGTATGGCATGACCTTGGGAGAGAGCTGCCCTCATAGCAGGCCCTGACACTCAACCCCAGACTCCTGAGCTGTTGGTTTTGGGCCCCTCTGGCATTCACATGCTGCAAATGGCAGAGTTCACACCATGCCAAGGAAAGAGCCACAGCAGTTTGGAGAGTTGCTTTCATTCACAAGAACAAAGTTCTGTGTGTGCCGGGACGGCTGGCAGTCACTGGTCCCTCTCCTGCCGGCTCGGGAGGCAGTTCTTCTCTCCAGAGCTAAGGAACAAGAAAGCAAGATGCTAAGTGGGATGCACACAGAGAAAGACAGAGAAATCCTGCAGACTATCTCAGGCCACGCATGTTTACATGTGCTTCTGATGGCACATCCATACTCAGTGTGACGTGACACAGGCCCCTGGCTCCACCCAAGGGCCTATGCACAGTTGGTCAGCCTGAGACTGAGTCTGCTGGGGCTAGGACTGGGGCTCAATCCCTTTCTTGGCTTCAGCATTCAGGCAGAGGGTGGAAAAGGTGCAGACAAACATCCCTTGGTGTTCAGCTGCTCAGGACTTCTATGTCCCAAACTGTAATCCTATTCTGAGTGCTAAACAGCTGCCCCTTGGAGGGCAGGCATGTCTCATCCACCTCCAAGGGAGGGCTGGGCATTTGCTTGGGGCTGTGCAGAGGTGCATGGCATCAAGGTCTACCCCTGGTCAATCCCAAGTCACAAAAAGGCCCAGGATGTCATATCCAAACCAGCGACTCTGGCATTGGCATTCTGACACCTCGGTGGGTCACTACCCCTCAACACTCCCAGGCTTTTCCTCCAGCTGGCACACACTTACTGCCTCTGCTGTGTCCCCAGCCTCTCGGCTGCTCTTCTCTCCTCCTCGTCTATGCGGGAGAAGTAAACATAGACAGTCTCTTCCTCGTCTGATGCCAGGCGGTACTTGAGGACATCCTGAAAACAGGGCTTGTCTTCACCCAGCTTCCCACCACTCTCCTCTTTCTCAGCTGTGGGTCGGGAGGAGCCCGACCGAACCCTTGGCTGCGTTTCACTTCTCTGCTGAGCCTGCAAGACAATCACAGGAAGTTTGTAGTGCCACTTCCAAGCACACTCAGAGGCTCTCAACATGCACCAAGAGAGCAGCCAGGGACTGCAGGACCTGTGCCAGCACCTGGACCACAGCCCTTGCTCTGGCCTGGCCTCAGGCACCCCAGCAAGGGAGGCTGCAGCCGTAGCTGGAGAACCACGAGAGTCACTGCAACAGGCCCAAGCTATGTCACAGCCCCACCAGCTTTCACTATTGTTTCCCACTGGCACTTCTCTCTCAAGCTGGCATCTCTGATGGCAACACAAATGACGGAAGGGAATTGTGACTTGCAGAGCACGACACCGGCACTGCATTCATCCCAGGCAAAGACTGGTGATGGGAGTTCAGCCAGCACGGTTCTTCACACAGGGCACGATTGTCTCCAACTGTCTCCTCTGACTCCTGACTTGAGCCACCCAGTCCTGAGCTAATACTTGCAATATTAAGCCTTAACTCCCTTAAGCAAATACAGCCCACAGGCAGCTTCTCTGGGTGGCTCTTTGCAACCTAGAAAGGGACCTCAGCATGCTCTCAGGGGGAAACTGATGTGTGACCAGGGCATCCCTGCAAGTGCCCATTGGACCCCACTGTCCCACCAGGATCTCACTCCTCACATCATCAATGAGGGGAAGGGATTCTCTTTGGCAGAGAACTCCAAAAGGAAATGCTGCTACCGCGCTCAGCAGCTCACACCACACAATCCTCACAAGCCCTTCTCAGCTCAGGTTTCACCCTGACAATCACACACACTCACGCCATATACTGTCTCTTGCGATGACTGCTGCTCTTTCTTCTTCTCCTCCTCGTCTATGTGGGAGAAGTAAACGTAGACCGTCATCTCCTCCTCTGGCCCCAGGTGGTAGATGTACACATCCTTAATGCTTGGCTTTTTCTCCCCAGCACGGTCATCAGCCCTCTCGTCCCTGCTGGTCGTGGGCAGGCTGAGGTCAGGCCGCAGGTTTGTCAGGGTCCTTGACATCCGCCGAACCTGCATGGGCATCACAGCAGGATTTGTATGCTGGGTCTCCCCTCACTTGGACGCTCTGAACATGCTGCACTAGAGCAGCCGGCGCCTGCAGGAGCTGGGCCTTCACCAGCCCCCAAGTCTGGTGGGGCCTCAGGCCCCCCAAGGCAGGAGAAACCCCTTGCTCAGGCACGGACGCTGCAGTCAGAGCTGCTGAAACAGCACAGCCGCCTCCACACAGCCCTCAGGGCATGTGCCAGCCTCACCAAGGCTCACCAGCCCTCACAGCCAAACTTCCCATCCCAGTCGCACACCTCTCACATAGCCTAGCAAAGGAGGGGAAGGAACTGCTGTTGCCTGAGCAGAACCTATGAATGCAGCCCTGCTGTTGGGGTCACCCGGCCAGAACAAACCTCCCCACATACCCATTCCGACCTTAGCTCTTACAATTAGCATGACTCTTCATGGCCTCACTTGCTGCTTCCCTAACACCCAAGAGACCAGCAATGGGCCTTTAAGAACACTGGGGCTTCTCTTGGACTACAAACCCCACTCCTGATGGTGCTTTGCCTCTTACAGATGCATTTCAAGGCACCTGTGACAGGTTCACTGAGGGACCTTCAAGGTTCAGCTCCCCTGCAGTAGACGAAAGGCCTTTCCTGTCTGAAGGTTTATAAAGGCATCCCGTACCTGGATCCCCTCTGGCTCTTCCATGTCTCTCTTTACCTTCAGTGCTGCCCTTTCTTTCTTTTCCTTTGGCTTTGCTGATGATTCTTCAGCACTTGGCTTCCTCCTGCCTTTCTCCACCTTCCTCAAGGAGCTCTCTCGGATGGCTGGGAGCACACTGGAAACACACATCATGGGGAGGTGGTGTGAGCACAGGGTGAGCTTGGACTCCATCCCCAGCTCACAAGCTGGGCTCTTGCTTCTGCAGCACAAGGCAGCTCTGCAGGGCAATGACTTGGGTTCAAAGAAATGTCTTCACTTCCACAGAGACAGAGATCCCCCCAGGCTGAAACGCCCCAGGCTGTACTAACATGCCCAGAGAAATGCTCAGGATGCCCAAAGCCAGGCTCACTGTTGGCGCAGCAAGGAGCGGAGCCAGGTCTTCTGCAAGGACAGGCTCCAAGAGACACCTTTACCACCCCCCCGCCCTTCCTGGCAGTTGCATTTGTCACTGCTTGCTGTCCCAAAACACTCTGTGTCTGGGGATGTACAATGGATTATTAGGGGGACCCAGTGTCAAAGAGGGAGCAAGTCATCGAGGGAGTAAAGCGTGCCTGCCATTTACCTGTCCCTGCCACTCTCTTGTGCCAGCCACAAGACAAGGTTTCATATGAATGAGAAGGCTTTGAGGGAAACAAATTAAACTGAAATCATGAAAAGACACTCTGCTCTGCATCCTGGGTGGCAGGATGAGTGCAATTTCACTTTGTCTTGCAAAGCAATACCCTTTCCATTCAAAGAAAGAGCTCCTCCACGTTTAACCCATTCTCACTTAGGACTCATTGGCCATGTGGAGTTTCCAAAAAGCTTCTAACCTGGAGGCAGTCAGGAGAAACAGGATGCGAACACGGGTGTCTCCCAAGAACTTCAGGTGTGCTGGCCATCCAGCAAGGGATCAGCAGGCATTATGACACATGGTCAAAGGCCTTCAGAGTTACCATAAACACTGTGTCCAAAGCAAACATCTCACCCAAACAACCATGATAGCACAGGCTCACCCTCAGCCATTTCTCCAAGGCTCTCACCTGCCAGGAGGAGCTTTGCCCTTGCCTGTGTCTCCCTTTCCTTTCTCCATGTTCAGAGCAGTTAGTCTGCATGCAGGAAGCTGCTCTCGCAAGAGGAGGTGGTTGGCAGGGAGATTGCCTGTAAGCAGGAGACAAGAAAACACTTCAGGACAGCACTGTGGAGACCTTTGAAACAGGAAGGATAGGCAAATCTCCTCAAGCCTGTGGTCAAACTGGGAGGCCTCAAGCTCATTCCTTTCCAGCCTTGTTTCTTGGGCAGTCTTAGGCCCTACTGGATGCTGGCTCCTGTCCAATTTGCAGGTTTTCCTGGGCAACATCATTTCTTGTGCTACTGGTTTTCTCACATTCTATCCTCTTCACATGATGGGAAAGGGGGCTTGCTGACACGTGCTGGTGACCTAACAGAGTCTCTCTGGGGGCAATCATTTCACACAAGGGGAACACATCTTTGGGTCTGTCTCCTGGTCTCATGTGCCTACAGTTCCTCTGTTGGCACAGGCAACCCAAAGGCATTGTTTGGGGATGATTATGAGAAACTAAGAAAGCAAGGTTACTCCTTGCTTGGAAAATGAAAGGAAGTCTGGACACAAGAGAACACATTGAGTCCATGAGATAGCTCAGCCCCTCCATCACCCACAGTTTTAGGCACAACTTTGGATTCACAGTAATCAAGGATCGGTCACAAGTTTGATTTGTTCCTGCACCACCTCCTCAAACAGAAGTGCTTGCAATGCACACCAAGGCATGGAGTCCCCTTGGAAATGGGGGAAGGTTTAATCAGAGGGATCCACAGCAGGTGGGAGTGATGGGCTGCCCCGAGGGCTTGTTCCCTCAGGAGATTTCCCATAACGGGTAAGCGGCATCACCTCTAGGACCTCATGCTCCCTGAGCCATCGCACTGTCACCCTGGCTCCGATGCCCTACCCATGAGCACATGAGGAGAAGGCACAACCCCCTGCCAGAAATCAGCTCTTGCAATACCTTTCCTGCCACTGCAGTCAGCTTTTCCCCTCTCCTCTGCCTGGGTGGCCTTCGCAGCTGCCACGGGCCTCACAGGTGGCTTTCTAGCTACACTCTCAAGCTTGTACCTGGACACAGGAAAAACACATCAGTCTCAAGGGAGGGCACCACACTGCCTTTGCACCTTGTGTGAATAATGGGAACACAGTGGTATTTGGGAGCTACTGGGAAGTCCATCCTTTCCCAAAGCAGAATATGCCAGATCCTACAAGCGTGTATTAGCAAGCTGAGTAACAGGAGGAGCCTCGAGAGGCACCAGCTTCCTCATCAAGCTCTTCCAGGGCTTCCCCATGCTTCCTGTGAGAAAGCTCATTTTAACCTCAATCCTCTGGGCTGCCATTGGGGACCATCTCCCATCTCCTGTGGGAGCCAGGGGCTAAGAAGCAAACATACTCACTCTGGGAAGACAATGACACGACCAGAAAGGGTCTGGGAAGCAGCAGTTTTGGTGCGCGAGAGCACTGAATCCCTCATCTCTGGCATCTGCAAGGTGAGAGACACATGGGAGAAGATGCCAAGAAAATCAGAGCAGTGCTCACAAGGGCAGCAGACTTTTCCACTGCTCAGAGAAGACGCTTCCTCTCAGAAATGCTGAGACAAAGAACTCCCTTCCTCTCAGCAGCCTCTCACTTCTACAGCAGAGCAGCTGGAGGGAAATACATGAGAAAGGGTAAGGACACTGTCAGGCTTTGGGCAGGGGTAAGAATCTAGGGACACCAGGTCTTTCCAAATGCAGAAGGCAAACACAAGAGAAGGCATTTCACTAGCCGGGGTTCCTGGCTGCTGCGTTTTCCCTGCTGGCTTGAGGTGACGTCTTCTGAGCTGAGAACAAAGGGGTCAGACGTGGGGTTAACCCCACAGTCTCTCCTAACGTTCAAACGGCTGCGTCTGCAGCATGGAGGAATGGAGAGACACAGCCTGCGCTGCACTGAGCTAGAGACCTGGGGAAGGGCAAGGGCTGGAGCATTTCTCTCTGTAACACACTGTGGCCACCACTAGCAGCGTGCAGATGCACACAGCAGGAAAAGCCCCGCTTTGTGCTCCTCTGGCTCCAGGGGCACTGGCAAGAGCTGGTCAGCTCAACTAGACCAACCCAGTGACAGCAGCAAAAGGGGTCTGCTCCCAGCGGGGCCTTGCTCTGCCTGTGTCTCCACTGCCACCCATGGATTCAGATGTGATCCTAAAACACCATGGCGCTAAACCGTGGCTTTCAAGGAGGAGAGAAATCTCATGGGAAAACACACAATAGACCTGCCCTTTCCTTGGAAGTTTTCCCAGACCACATTGGAACGGAATCCTGGGTGCAGGCAGCTGTGGTTTGACCCAGTACAGAAATTCCCAGGGTCTTCTAGGTCACCAAGTCCACTCAAGAGAAATTGTGCCGGGAACTGGCATTACTCTAGGCCACAGCTATCCAGGTGCCCAGAAAGGTCATGGCAGGCCAACAGAAATGCATTCACTTGCACTGTGCTGGGGTTTCCAAAGGACTACAAGAAGTGCTGGAGAAATGGAAAACTCACCCCAAGAAGAGCTGCAAGCCGCTGTTCAGCCCCATTCAGCCTTTGCAGAAGGCTTTTGTAAAATCTCATTTTCACGTGGTTCCCTTGAATAACAAGCATGCCAACGTCCTTCAACACAAAGGCAACATTCTGCCCACTCTTGAGGCAGCAGCAGAACTCACGCAGGGTCTCTTCTACGCAAGCCTCCACTGTTTGCCGAGGAACAGACATGTCCGAGGCTATGCGAGCACACTTCAGGGGCTCCATCTCCTTGTGACCTAGCAAGCAACATAACAACAACACTGTCACTAACAGAGCACTGCAGCAGGCAAAAAGAGAGCGTCAGCAGCTTGGAGGGCCTCAAGCAAGACACTGCTACACAGCTGTCTTCTTTAAGCCTCTGGGAAAGCTCGTGGGGGAAGCTGATGCCATCCCTCCCCAGGAGAACTCCAAAGCACTCTACAGCCGGACGTGCCAAGTGTGCAGCAATGCTTTCTTGCCTCCACAGAGAGAAAGAAAGGGCTCTAGCCATCTGGCAGGAACAGGAGCCATGATGGCAGGACAAGGGGAGCAGAAAGGGGGCCAGTTCCCATGCTGGGGGAGTGGCTGCCAGGTCACAGTACTTGTGCCCACACTCAGCGCATTCCACGTTGGCAGACATTTAGCTGTGCCATGTCACGGGGATGCAAGGAAGAAGGAAAACACAGGCACTCCACTCCACCCCTTCAGATCCTTCCGGCCACCCCCAGCACCCTCACAAGGGCACAGCAAACATCCCTGCTTTTGCTGCCAGAGGGCTGTCCCCGGCACGTGCCAGAATCATGTTGCCATCCCAGAGAAGACGGAGTCCTTTCAAAGGAAAGACCCACTCCAAACACAGCTCGGAGCTCCTGCTGCCTCACAGGCATCACTGATGTCCACTACAGCTGCAGTGCTGGCAGCACTGACCAGCAATCCCAGCGCACCTGGCCTCAGGTGGCTTTTCATACACACTCTGCTCCCCATCTCTGTTTCAAGGCTCTCTACAGATGACTTTGACCCACCTCTAAGTAGAAGGAGAAGGGAAGAGCCAGCATGAATGCTGGTGTTTGCCTTTACAAGGTCTGCTGAGGCAGTAAACACAGACCAACAGTTTCAACGAAACCTGATGAGAAGCAGCAGCCCCCACACATCTGGCATGTAGCCAGCTGTTCAAGCAACTCATACAGAGAGGGAGTATAATTGTCATGTGCACGATGATGTCATGAGTATTTAAAAAAATCTGAAGCTCTTCTGAGGACCTGGTGCTGGGATTCCAGATTTCTAACAGTCACTGCTGAGCAGCAGTTATGCACAGCCCAAAGATGTCCCAAGGCGAAGCAAAAGTTTCCGCCTGTCTTCTTACCAGGAGCATAGGCCTCATCATGGGAGAGGCCGAGAACCTGTGCAATATTCTTTGAAAGATGGAACACGGGTCTGCGAACAGTCAGAAGACCATGTTTCCCACCAACAACTTGTTCCCTCACAACACTGAAGGTGCCCAGCCGAATAATCCTGACTCCCTGAAAACAGAAAGAGAAGAGTTATGAGAGTGTTAGGTGGACAGGCTGGTGACTTGTCAGCACATGGTGATGGTGCTCAGTGCCCTGCCCACTCCTGCTGTACAAAAGGGACAGATGGAGCACTCGGGAAAGCTTTGGAGAAGTTCTTTAGAAGAATCTTCCAGATGTTTTCATCTCCCTCCCCTTCAGCCTCTCAAAAATACAAGCCAAAGCAGAGAGGTTACCCCTCAGGTACAGAGGAGGCAGAAGAAGGGTTTCCTGGGCAGGCCCAGGAGGGCAGACCCACCTGGCTCAGCATCAGCTGCCATACAACGTAGTCAGACACACCTTCCCAGATAGCAAGGCGCTCTGGAAAAGAAGGGAAAGACACGTCATGCTCTGGCTGGGCCAGCTCACAACCATTCAGCACATGCCTAACCAAGGAGATGACAAGTGCAAGTGTCTTCCAAAAGCATCCCCCTCCCCAAATTAACCCCAGTCCTGACAGGGGCTCAGCGGCTGAGGTGGCCACTGCCTTGAGGTAGAACCTGTCATCTGCCCCCACGAGGGCTCTGGAGCTGAAACAGAGGCATCAGGACATGGAGATCCTGCCACGGGACATCCACAGTGTGTCCCTGAGCTCATCTGGAGGTACAAGGAGATCCAGTGGGAAGGAACTAGAGGCAGTGGCTGGGATCCTGGACAAAAATCCCCGCTGAGCTGAGGAAAAGTCCAAGGATTCCTTTGGAGCACATGTGTTCCCAGCAGCATCTCCAGAGCCCAGCAGGAGCCACGCTCAGAGTTCATGGTCTCTGCGACAGCTCCCGGGAAAGAGCTCCTCAAGGCCTCACCCTGCGGGGGGAGCGCTGGCACCCCCTGCCCACGCCGTGTCCTGTGGCCAGCGTCCCAGAGCTCCATCCTTGTCCTCCTCGCCCTGTGTCACCCCTGTGGTGGGAGGTGACGAGGAAACAGCTCCTCTCCTCCTTCTCCTCCTCCTCCTCCTCCACACTTCCCCGCAGCCCCGCGCTGCCCCGGCCTCCCCTCGCTGGCTCCCGCTGGGGCTCGGCAGCTCCTGGCAGCAGAGCGGTGCCAAGAGCAGCTCCAGCGCCTGGGCTGGCGCGGCCTCGCCGGGCCTTGTGGGGAGAGGCCGGGGCCGCGCGGGAGAGGGCAGCTGTGGCCGTGACACGGGATGTCCCCTGTGAGCACAGCCCGTGTCACAGAGGGGGCCCGGCCCCCCTCGCCCCCAGGGCCCCGGCCAGGGCTGGCCCTGCAGCGGGCAGGGGCTGCGCGGGGTGCCCGGGGGCTGCCCCTGCCCCACACAGGCCGGGCCACAGGGACAACCCCGCCGCGGGGTCCGGCCGGGCCGGCACAGGCGGCTGCGCTGCCCCGGCCGTGGCCCCCCCAGGGAAACCTGCCTGCGAGGGAGGGCAGGGGGCCCTGCGACGCGCTCGCCCCGTGTGGCACAGTGGAGGCGGCTGCTGCCACCGGGGCAGCCAGCGCTGACAACCCACAGCCACACGGGTGGCTGACCCTCGCGGAGGGACGGACGGAGGGAGGGAGGGAGCAGCTGCAGGGACTTGGCTGCAGGTCAAACACAAGCTCTCAACATTTCAAAAAGGTGCCACAAGAACCAGCTGGGAGAATCAAGAGACACTCAAAGGTCTTCCACACACCTCTGCTTTGAACACACTCCAATCGAGGGCAGAGATGTCGAAGGCGGTGAGGAAAGACAAGACGGAAGAGCAACTCATACGCACACTTAAATAACCTGCTGCTCCAGCAGGGCTCAGGAACGAGGTCTTTCAAAACTTCTCAGCTGCACACTTCCCCACGACGCAGAAGGCAAGAGTCAAAGTATTACGTCAGCTAAGACAGAGAGGAAGTCTTGTGGAAACTCCTCCTTCAGGAACAGACACTGAAAGCAGCTTCTAAGGGGTTTTTGTTGTTGTTTTGTTTTTTCCATTTCCTTTGAAAAAGAACAGGAGACACTGCAAGGATACTCTGGCCTTTCTTCAACAAATTCACTCCTTTTCCACTGTTAGGCTCCCAAACCCAGGTGGTACCGTCACTCCTCGACTGTCTCCTTTTGGCATCCCCTGCACAAAGGTGCCCAGAACAAAGCTGATCTCCTGCCCTGCACCTCCCCCACCCCCTCGCCAGCACCGCTCTCCCAGCAGACAGAGCCTCCGCCCCGCCTCCCCCATTGGCTCCCGCGGGGCGGGGCCTCCCGGGGCCGGGCAGCAGGGAGGGAGGGGCGGGGGGCGGCAGTGCGTGTGCGCTGTGCGGTCTGGTGGGGAGGGGAGGGGAGGGAGCGGAGGGGCGGGGCGGGGCAGAGGGGGAGGAACTGGGAGGGGTGGGGCGGAGCATGCGCACTGGTGCAGAGGAGGCGGCCCAGGGGCGGGGCGGGGGCGGTGCCGGGGCTGCCCGGGCCCTGCGGGGAGGGAGGGGCCGAGAGGCGGCTGCTGCCGGCCGCGCGGGGCAGCGTGTCCTGGGGCGGGGCCGCCCGGAGCCTCGAGCCGCAGCGCCGGGAGCTGCCGCGCCGGGGCCGAGGGCCTTGGGCTGGGCAGAGCGAGCGGCTGTGCGCGCGGGGGTGGCCGGAGCCGCCGCGGCCCGGCTGGGTGCGAGCAGCGGCTGGGGAAGGCCCGGCGCGGCCTGGGCCACCTGCGGCCCTGCGGGAGCCCCCGGCTCTTGTGCCCCTTCTGCCGGCGGCCCCACGGCTCGGTGCCGGCTGCGGTGGCCGTTTCTGGGTGCTGTGGGTGCTGCGTGGGGCGGGCGTGGGGGCAGCTGGGCTTGTGGTGGCTGCGGGCCGGGGCAGGAGGCCGCCAGCTGCCCTGTGCCCCTGCTGACAGCCCTGCTTTGCCCGGGCGGATGCCCAGCTCCTGCCTGTGCTCAGCCCGGCCGTGGGCACCGGGATGAGCAGGACGTGCGGAGGCTGCTGGTGGCCATGGCCAGAGCCAGGCTCTCGGCTGTGGCAGCGGAGCGGCTGCGGCAGAGCTGTGCCCTTCTGGAGGGCGCTCGCAGCCCCTGTGGACACCTGCCCAGAGGCAGTGCAGGGTCTGCAGGTGACGTCTGCTCAGGGCAGCGTTGGCCCCCGGCCCCCATGGCAGCCCCATGGCGCTCAGCTCTGCCCCACAGAGCCCTGGCGGCAGCGGGGCAGTGTCGAGGGGCACGTGTGTGTTTGCAGGTGCTCAGCAGCAGCTGGGACAGAGCCTGCTGGGGCAGCCACGGTGCTGCTGGTGCTGCGCGTGGGCAGCGAGTGGGCGAAGGCCCTTGGTGAGCTTCCTCGCAGAGCTGCTGGTCTCTGCGTGGGCTTTGGAGCCTGGGGCTCTTGTTGCGGCTGGGCAGCTCCTTTTCCCTTCCCGCCACGCCAGCAGCAGGGACCTGGAAGCAGAGACTCTGGGAAGCTGCTTGCCTTTGGTGTGGTCCCTGCCTGGAGCTTCCTGCTGAGAAGCCCCTGGGGAAGTGTCCTGGGGGCGAGCGGGAGCTGTGAGCAGCCCTGCCCCACGCAGCCCCTCTGCCTGGGGGAATGCCCCTGCCCTGCCGGGGCCGCTGCTCCCCCCAGAGCTTCCCCAGCCCGTGTTCAGCCTCTTTGCAGTTACCGCTGGAGAAGGCTGGGTTGTGCTTTGTGTCTGCTGGGAGACCGATGCTGGCGAGGTGTGACTGAAGGAGCAGCATGAAACGTGTCTCTGGCTAAAAGCTGCCCTGGAGGACACTGGAGGCGTTTTGTGCCGCCTTGAGTTTTACCTTCTGAAATAGCAGCATGTGCTGACTGAGCAGGTCTTCTTTTCTCTTCCCTCTGCTGTTCATTCCTGCATCTCCTTTTCTTTCCCTCCCCACTTATGCTTTCTCTGTCTTAGCATGCTGCTGCAGGAAAGGAAAGGAGCTAGGGGTGTTTGTCTGTGTATGGCTATGTGTGTGTTGCAGAGAGAGAGGAAGAGCAGAGAAGAAATTTTTTCTTAAATGAAAGTCAATAGTTTACATCTTATTTGGAACTAATTAATTTGATTAACACCCCCCGCACCTTTCAAATGCCAGGCCTTAATGTCATTCTGAGTGTGTCAGGGGCAGGATGGGAAAAGGCAGAGTCAAGGGGCTACGGCCTGGCTCTTCAGGGCAGCCACAGGGCCGGGGGCTCGGAGGTGGTGAATGAGCGTGGAGGAAAGCTAGCCCATGTGCTGACCCTCAGCACTAGAGCTGAGCCTTTTTTTCCCTTCTCATGGTGGCAGGTTAGGGGCTGGTGACACATGGAGCTGAGGGGAGTGTAAAACCATGCTGCAGCAGCGCATGGTCCATCGCCTACAGTCCTGCTCTTAGCCCGTGACAGTCCTTGCAGTTTTGTGGTGAGCAGGATTTCTGGCTGAAAACGAGCCCCGAGAGCAGGAAGAGGTTCCCAGGAGAGGGGAGCGGCTGCTTCCCCGGCTGGCCTGGGGTTACAGGGGGCAGCTCAGGGGAGAGGCTGACTGCAGAAAGAGTGAGGAAGTGGTGGTGTGGGATGGCAAGGAAAAGGTGCAGGGTGATGTGGAGGAAGGATACCCTGGAGAGAGAGCAGCGGCATGCAGGGAGCTCTGCGCAGGGACGGGCGATGAGGCAGTGGAGAGCATGTGGGTGAGGATTAGTGGGCAGAGCAGCAGGGGTGGCCTTGTAGTGGATGCCTGCTAGGGAGTGCCTGAAGAAGGGCAGCCTGTGCAAGGCGCAGGGAGCAGAGAGCTGGGGAGAGGAAAACTGGTTGTGCTGCCCTGAAAGCAACTTCCAAGTTCGGGTGTTTTTTTGTTTTTTGGGTTTTTTTCCCCATTTCCTTTGAAAAAGAATAGGAGACACTGCAAGGATATTCTGCCATTTCCTCAACAAAATCAATTATTTGCCTCTCTTTTGCTCCCAAACCCAGCCAGTACCATCACTACTGCATTAGCTGCCTTTTCTAACAGATACACAAAACGCCCCCAGAGCCTAGGCGATATCCTTAACTGCCCCTTTCCTATCACACAGGGAACATTGGCTGTCAATATGCTACTAAAGTCGAGCAGAGAAAATTGGAGGGAGTGGATTTTAAATGCCAATCCATTCCTATCAAAATACATTCTCAGTCAGCACAGGCTGCTATTTCAGAAGGTAAAACTGAAGGCGGCACAAGATGCCTGTGTCCTCCAGTGCAGCTGGATATAAGGCTTTTTGGTCCACAACTGCCATGGAGCTAAGCGGGTACAACGTGGGCAACGCTGCCTGGCCCCGGTTTGTGCCCCTGGCAGCTCCCCGTCCACGCACGCTGCCGGCAGGGCAGTGGGTGTCGCGGGACCCCCCTGCGCTCTCCAGGCTGCTCGCCGCACTCCCCCACCCCCGGGGGCTGTGTGTGTTGCTCCAGCTGAAGGTGCAGCCACCGCTCCAGCAGCTCTGCGCAGGGTTTACTGCATGAGCGGGAGGTGCTGTCCGGCCGGTGGCAGAGCAGTGGCTTACCGGACTGAATGCAGTCAATGTGAGGGGACCACAACGATGAGAGATTTTAAAGCATCAGAACTGCAGGGTATGCAGGGGAGCTACCCATGAATATATTTTCTTCTCAGTCTTTGCATGGAGCTTTTTTTTCGGATAGGTTTTCAGGCCTTTATTCATTTGCCCACATACAGAGACGATTGCTGCCCAAGATGCCCAGGGGTACCTGTGTTCCCATGTGGTGCTAGAAAAGGTGGCCCAGGACCTGTGGGAAGCTGTCTGAAGCATGAGCTGGTCACCAAGAGAAGTCTCTCCAGACCTCTCAGGGAGACGCCTTATTTCTCTCCCTTGACTAGAAAGGGAAGTCCAGACACCTGGATTAGACAGAGACATCTGCACTGGAGGGGTCTGGCATGGGGTGAGACGTGTCTCCTCCCTGTTGTCCCCTCAAATGGAGTTGCACTTCATTTGCTGGGCAGGGATGGAAAGGGAGTGCAGCTGGATGTTTAGGGACTCCTTCAAGACATCACTATAACACAGGTGTGCTGAGATTTTTGCAAACTTAGCCATCCAAAAATAGAGTGTTTCATTGAAGCTGGTTACCCTGCTGCCCTCTCTGAGTCAAGAGAGCTCGACACCTCAGAGCAGGAATGGCTCTGTGCAAAGAGTGAGGAGTTGCATGGACTGTCCCAGGCAGGGAGTGGTTTGGGCCACTAAGCGCTGTACGAGACACCAAAATATCTTTTTTAAGACATAAAAATATCTTTTTTAATGGTTGATTATAACAAAAATGTTTAGAAAATGTCAATAAAAATGAATCAAGACAGAAATTTTAAAAAGGATGTTAAACAAGGAAATGTTTAGTTACACTTTTCAGTTGATAACATTCTTTGTTCTTATAGCCCTCCTTGATAAGCTTTCTTTTTTTTATTTTCTTGTTGGTGGTGTGTTTTCTCAATATGCTGGTGTTTTGAGGGGCTTTTGTGTGTGGTCTTCTTTAAGGAAAGTGCTTCTCCGAATTGGGGTGGGATGCCGTCACAGGGTCATGGACATCTGGTGCCATTGCAGGTGCCCTGGTGCCCTCTGCCCAGCCTCCACCTGCAGCCCGGAGGGGCTCTGGTCTCCCGCAGGTGCCCCGTGAGAGCTGCCAGGCCCAGGCAGGTGCCTCAGAGACACCGGGGCCTCTCCAGGTGCTGCTGGGTGTTTGTGGTTGGACACCTGAGCTCTGCCTGGAAAGGGGAAGAACTGTTTTCAACATCTGAAAAGTATGAACACACTTTCACCGGCTAAAATGATTGACTAATTTTAATGTCAATGTTTTCCCGTGATAGTGGAAATAGTGGCAATTTTCAGGAAGAGTCTTAATCTCAGGCGAAGAAATGTTGATCTGTCCCCCTCAACCTGCGTTACCACTGCTCTGTCTGTTATACTGTGGAGGTAGTCTCAGTAATCTCTCACCTATTTTCACATGTCCTGACTAAATTGATCATTTCTAAAGGCATCTTTGCCTCAGACTACCTGCACTTCTGCACTTTCCATAGCTGCCCAGTTTCCCTCCTGCCTTTACTCTTTAGCCATTCAGATACCTCTCACCTCCCTAGCTGCTGCTCTGGGCTTCAGGGAGTCTGCAGCTTGCCTCGTCTCTCAGGAGTCTCATTGTCTCTTTAGCCACCTCCTTAGTTGTGTTTCCAGCTCTCCTTTCCTATCTCTCTGTCAAAACCATTTCAGGGACAGTTTTTCTTGTGGCAAGTGGACCTCACTGGAGGCAGCTTGCACTTAGCATACAGTTGGGGAGTGTATTTTATTTTTTTAGTAAACTCTATCGTATGTTATATTTGTTTGTCTGCAGACAGAAAAAATTCTTCTGCGTCTACAACTAGTTCTCTAAGGAAAGCAGGTGGGAGTGTAGCATGCAGCTAGAGACTTGAGTGGAAAATGGTTGGATTTTAACAGGAGTGATCTAAGTCCCCAGTGGCTGATGAGAGAAACGGCAGGGCTGGGGAGGTGAGGAGGAAGGCTGTCCATAAAGCTCTCCCATCAAGGCTACTGCTTTCCCTACATGTCCAGACTTCATTAGGAGTCACTCTGGGTCAGTATGAAGTGGAGAATGTGCATATCACTTGTTCTGCCAGCTGGAAAATAAAACTTAAAAATAAGACAAACTTTGTTCATTGAAATCCTCCTCATTTTAATACACTTCTGAAAAAATCTCCCATTGGCCATGCAAGAATTGAAGAACTGAAGAAAATGCTGGAGAGTGACAGGGGTTATTAGGCCTGAGTCCACGAACCTCAGATGCTGAGAGGAGATTGATCAAACCACTCCAGAAGTTGAAGTCAGAAGCAAACACCAAAGTTTCTTGGAGTGTTAATAGGTCCCACGGAGGGACGTTACCAAAAAAAGGCTCCCTGGGGGCTGATTAGAGCAGAAAGTTGGAGGCACTGATTGCAGGTAGGCAAAGGCAATGTGCAGCTGGCTCTGATGTCCAGTAAACCTTGATGCGTTTTATCAAGCAGATTGGCCAGGCACCGACAGGCAGCCCCTGGAAAGGGGTGATCCTTTCCCTCAGGCTTTGCTCAGGGCTCTTCCTGGGGGCAGTGTGAGGGTGGGGGTGTGCAACACCGAGTGCAGGTCACAGAATTAGAGAATGGCTGAGGTTGGAAGGGACCTCTGGAGATCATCTAGTGCAACCCCCCCCCTCCGCCCCCCCACTCCAGCAGAGTCACTTAGAGCACATTGCACAGGATGGCATCCAGGTGGGGTATGAATATCTCCAGAGATGGAGACTGCACAACCTCTCTGGACAACCTGTTCCAGTGCTCTGTCCCCCTCACAGCAAAGTTTTTCCTCATGTCCACATGGAACTTCCTGGGTTTCAGTTTGTGCCCATTGCCTCTTGTCCTGTCACTGGGCACCACTGAAAAGACCCTGGCCCCATCCTCTTGACACCCTCCCTTAAGGTATTTGTAGAGGCAGCTAAATGCCACTCCATGCCAGGGGCTTCCAGGATGGCATGAGATGTGCAGATTAAGTCATCTGAATCAATCCCTGAGCCATGGGAAAATGAATTCCCTTCTTGTCCCTCTCCAGGTGTCCTGCCTAGTTAAGAGATGGCAAGAGGGGCTTCCAGAGTGGGACATTTCCACCTCTGGTAGATAAACGTCCTCTGATGAGACAAACTGCAATGCTGGAATCGGTCTGTCTGCAGTGTTCAGAGAGAGACCCTCAGTGATTATTTTAGTCTTCCTCACTGAACATTTCCCAGGAGGAGGGAGTACAAAGGACAAATAAAGGCACCTCTTCAGCTGGGCCACTGTTCCCACGAGGGGCCAGGCTCCTGGGACGGAGGGAGCTCCTGGCAACCTGGCAGCACTGCTGAGAGTCAGCTCTGTCCAGGAGCAGCTCTCCTGCAAAGAGCAGCAGGGCTGCAGGCACTGCCTGCAGGTGCCACGACGAGACAAAGGAGATGAGCAAGAGGAGTGAGACAGGAGTTGAAGGCAGTCAGGAGTGGGTAGATGGCTGAGAGCTGACTGGGGGAGAAATCTTCACAGCCCCTAACACAGTAAGTCTCTGGCTGCAGGGCAATGCAGCTGAGGCATCCTGAGGGGTTCTCTAAAGCTACCACAGGCCATGGCTGATGGGGTCTGCCAGGATGGGTATGCCAGTCCCTCTTGTGTGGAGCAGGAGGTGCTTTAGAGCAGGGATTTCCAGCCACACCGTCACAGGGAAATGGCATCCTGCCACCTTCTCCCAGGGATGCTGCAAGGGTGTGAAGCCGGGGTGTGCACACAGGTCTGCCCAGGGCTGTAATTCAGAGCAGTGTGCCTGTGCCCCAGGGTGCTGAGTGCCCAGGGCAGTGACTCTGCCACCTGTGAGGGTCAGCACTCAGCCTGCCCAGGGAACTCCCCATGGTGCTGTGGGGAGAAGCTCTGGGTGGGATGACTGACCGCTGGCAGGACATGTTCCCTCCCCTGTTGAGAGGGTGCTGCATGGGTCAGGGCTGCTCTCAGCTGCGGCTCAGCCTGAGAACATTTCTGGAGGAGGCTTTCCAAAAGGAAGGTCAAGACTGGGATGCCTGAAAGGGAAGGAGCTTTCCTGAGTCTCTGCTTTCAGTTTTATTCTCTTTGTTGGGATGAAATGTTTTTGGATCTGTCTGGTTTAAACAAGGGACTGAGATTCCCAAAGAGCAACAGTGAGAGAGGAACAGTTGTGGGAGAAACTCAAGAAATCCCTTCCTCCACCCCTCAGCCTACAGACAGAACCAGCATCACCTTTCCAGCCTCAGCAAGCTTTATCCCACCTGCTCCTTAGCCCCTGCAAACACAGAGGTGCCCCTGGGCAGTGCCCTGCCCCCAGGAGGTTTCTGCAGGGCAGAGCTGAGCACCCAGGGGTGGCATGGGGGGGTCTGTGAGCACTGGCATGACACGTGGGACAGAGAAAGAGCTCCCTGCAGGGACAGCTCCAGGCAGCAGGGTCACGGTCAGCATGAGTGCAAATGTCCTGCACCTCAGAGGTGCAAGCACAGGGCAGCTGGGAGCAAGACTGATGGAGAGGCCAGCTCTCCTCACTCTGCACTAAAGACAGAGTGAATCCTTTTGCCTCTCCAGAATCTCAGCTATTCACTCTGAGTGCAGTTGCAGAGCTGAGGATCTCTGTCTCCAAGAATCCTCCTCAGGGATGATGAATCAGGGGAATCTAAAAGATAACCAACAAATCCTTGAAACTAGTTAAGAACACCCATTGTTCAGAACTCAGAGTGAAGATGCAAAAAGCCCTTCAACATTATGAGTGGATGAAATCTGACTAAAACCGTGAATTTGAAAGTTTAGTCACCCCTGTTCCCATGCACCCACTGCTGTGGGTCAGGACTGACTCCTCTGGAGCCCGTGGGAAGAGGCCCCCGCTCCTCAAGGCAAACTCAGGCAGCACAAAGGGGAGCTCAAGCCATGGAGCTCAGTGACGGTCCTGGCAAGAGCAGGAGAGATAATGTGTATGTTTGGGGGAGGGAGGCTTCTACACAAAGGTTTTGTTTGTAGAAGGCTCTCCTGTCTCCTCATTGTCTCCTCTTCCTTGGATAGTCCCTGTGGGCCCTGAGGGAGCAAATGTCCAACAGCAGCTCCCCCACTGAGTTCCTCCTCCTGGCGTTTGCTCACACACGGGAGCTGCAGCTTTTGCACTTCTCGCTCTTCCTGGGCATCTACCTGGCTGCCCTCCTTAGCAACGGCCTCATCATCACTGCCATCGCCTGCGACCACCGCCTCCACACCCCCATGTACTTCTTCCTCCTCAATATCTCAGTCCTCGACCTTGGCTCCATCTCTGTCACTGTCCCCAAATCCATGGCCAATTCCCTGTGGGACACCAGGGCCATTTCCTATGCAGAATGTGCTGCCCAGATCTTTCTGCATTTCTTTTTGTTCTCAGCAGAATATTGTCTTCTCACTGTCATGGCCTATGATCGCTTTGTTGCCATCTGCAGACCCCTGCACTACGAGACCCTCATGGGCAGCAGAGCTTGTGTCAAAATGGCAGCAGCTGCCTGGGGCAGCGGTTTTCTCAATGCTGTGCTGCACACTGGAAACACATTTTCAATACCACTCTGCCAAGGCAATGCCGTAGAGCAGTTCTTCTGTGAAATTCCCCAGATCCTCAAGGTCTCCTGCGCAGACTCCCATCTCAGGGAAGACAAGGTTATTATGGCTAGTGCCTGTTTATTCTTTGGGTGCTTTGTTTTCATTGTTCTGTGTGCAGATCCTCACAGTGGTGCTGAGGATCCCCTCCGAGCAGGGCCGGCACAAAGCCTTTTCCATGTGCCTCCCTCACCTGGCTGTCGTCTCCCTGTTTGTCAGCACTGTCATGTTTTCCCATCTGAAGCCCTCCTCCATGTCCTCCCCAGCTCAGGATCTGGTGGTGGCTGTTCTGTACGTGGTGGTGCCTCCAACACTGAACCCGCTCATCTACAGCTTGAGGAACAAGGAGCTCAAGGAGGCACTGAAGAAACTGATTCAACTGGGACAATGTCAGCACCAATAACTGTCCCACGTGCATCCACTCATCATCCCCAGGTTATCTGGCATCAAGGCTCTGTGTGCTTTTCTTTCTTGCCTACTTTTATCTTCTACCTAATTGTTAACAGAAAACATTGTTTAGGTTCCTGCCACCTCTCCTCAGGAAACTCTCATTGGAATCTGACCCAGCGATCGTGTTGGAGCAGGAAGCCAGGCTTCGCCCTTCATCAGCAGAGAGGGGCAACCTCAGAGCCCGCTGGTCTGAGCTGCCTCCGATGCCCCCAGGGCAATGAGGAGAGTTTCCCTTTGCAGTGTCGCTTTTGGCACTGACACCAAGGGAGTGCAGGGCAACAGAGTCAGGCTGGGATGAGCACAGCTGGGGTGAGACCGTGGGTCCCGTGTCCATTAGGAGAGCTCAGCTCCCCTGGCCACAGTCAGAGGGTGATTTCACTGCCCTCCTCTGCAAGGGTGGCAGCCAGCTGTCCCTGTGGCTTGGTCCCTTGCCTCTGCACTGCTCCAACACTCAAAGCAGAGCAGGAGGGCAGAGGAGTCTGGATGCAGCTTGTGGCGACAGACCCTGTGCTCCTCAGGACCATCGCCCCACTGCCACAGCAGGAATTTCCTGGTTGCAGCCTTTGCACAAGGACTGCAGCTTTCCTGGAGACACATCTGGCAATGCCAGCAGGACTTTCCCCTTTCAGGGCTATTCTCCTTCTTTCCACACTCTCCTGCTGTGCTCTGCTGTGGATATATGGCCTAAGCACTCTCCTAATGGGGTGGTGGTAGGGTTGTGCTTCCCTGGGCATTCCTGTGAATGCAGGCAGGAGCAGGCTTTGGGCACCTTTCTGCCACACCTGGCCTCCAAAAAACATTTTATAATGAAAGGGGATCTCCTCTGTGATGTGCCTCAAGCCTGGCCTTTCTTCAGAAGGGGGAGTCCAAAAGACTCCCAAGGCCTTACACCACAGAAGGTCTTGCTGTTCTGCTTGTGAGCTCTCTAGGCTCTGGAGGAGAAGCTCAGAGTCTCCATGGGATCTGCTAGAGACCGCAGGTTGGATTTGGGGCTCCTTTCTCAGTGAGCGGTGCCAGTGGAGATGCAGAATGGTCTCTAGTTACCTCTCCTGGGCTATCCCACAGGTGACAGTGCCGATGACAGATGGCCATTCTTCTGGAGGGGATTCTGAGCCACCAGCAGAGCTCAGGGGATCTCTGGGGACAATGTGTGCCTGGGGGTGGGAGGTGAGTGGAGGCTCACCAAGGGAGGGACAGTCCATGGTGGAGTCACCAGAATGCAAAGCACTAAATGCAGGTATGCCCAGGGAAATGAGGGCTCTGCCACCCGTGGAGGGGCAGTGGGGACCCAGGAGGCCCAGGGAAGGGGCACTGGAGAGGGATTCGTGCACCCTCAGGGAAACGCCCCAGGCTGGAGTTCATGCCCACCCAAACACATCTCCTGCCATTGCAAACACCTCGGGGTCACTCTGAGCACTGTCCATGAGCACAGACACGTGCCAGCAGTGTCGGTGGTGGTGATCCCTGTCTGGCTGGGCCCTCTTCCCACCTGACCAGCACGGCCAGTGCCCAGTCAGGAGTCACCCTGTGGCCCCCAGTTTGCTCACGCTGCAGAGCAGCACCGCCAGCCTGGGACCCTGCAGGGAGCAGCAGGGAAGGGTGCAGGAATGGCTGGGCAGGCCAGCATGGACATTGTCACCTGGGAAAGGCTCTCTGGGGAGCAGGGATGTCGCAGGGGAAAAGCAGGGCAGCCTTCAGAGATGGAAAATGAGAAGGAGACCCAGGTTTCTGTGTGCCCCAGCTCGGGGCAGGCTGCTCTGTCCCTGCGGCAGCAGGAGCTGCTGGAGGGGCTGCAGGGCCAGGGCTCTTGTGCTGTGCTGGGCAGTGGGGTGGGCATGGAGGGGCTGCAGGCAGACAGGGAGGGGGATCTGCTGGACACAAGAGCAGGGGAGACACAGAGTGACCAGCGTCATTGCGGGGCCTCCTCCCCCTTGCCGGGGAACTGCTCCCCTTGTCCTTGGGCCTGGCCTGAGTTACGCTGTGGACATGCCTGTGCCTGACCTTGCACCTCGCAGGTCCTGACCTGACCCTGTCCTCGTCCTGCTGACCTGACTCCCCATCTCTACCTCGGACAGACCTGGGCACTGCAGTCAGAAAGCGTTGGCAAAGAAAGCTGGATGCAGGCAGATCCCAGAGGAGGTTGTGGGTACAGAAGGTCCCCAAACCGCCCCACAGCAACTCTTGCCTGACAGCCAAATTCAATACGTAAGGAGTGATTTGGGTTTGGACCCACTACCCAGCTACCACTGCACACGGTCTTAGCTGGATGACAAAGTGAAGGCAGCCAAAGGGTCTGATTTTACGATGGGTAGTTAGGAGAGCAGGTCTTTCTGTGTCACAGCTCAAGGGTTTATGCATCATTTGTGGCTGGGTTCCTGCTACAAAGAGTGTGTTGTCAGGAGCAGCAAGAGCAGAGCTGCTGCGTACGGGAAGGGGAGATGGGAGGCAAGGGTGCCGGCAAGGCAGGCAGGGCAGTGACCCACTGGTGTGAAATGCTGTCCTGCAGTGCCCGGACAAGAGGAGCAGAGCAGGACTGGGGATGGTAACCGGCATCAGGCACAGGCCAGTGATCACCAGACAAGACCACAGGGCTTCACCAGCCCTGCTTTGTGTGGGAGGTTGGACCAGAGACCTCCAGAGGTGCCTTCCCACCAAAACTCCTCTACAAATCCGGGAATGGAAAGACCCCAGGCACAAACACAGGCTCTGCCTGTCCCAAGGACTGCCCTCCCAGCAGGCGAGGGGCAGAGCCCTTGGCCAGCCCCACACGCCCTCGTCCTCCTCTGCCTCTGAGCAGAACATTGCCTGGGTCCAGATAGGGCCCCGCTCACGGCCCCACCGCAGGCTGCTCCCTGCAAAGGGTGATACCCCAACGTTCCCAGTGTGGAGCTGACAATGAAGCAGCATCTGGAGCCCAGCCAGCCCCAGAGCCCTCAACATTCCCCGGGCCAGTCGTGGGGCCCTGAGCAAGGCTGCTCACCCTGCCCCACTGCCCCTCCCATGCTCCCCCTTCCCCCCGTGCCTTTCTCATGCCCAGGCTTTGCAATTGCGTGTGCCTGCTCTGCCCACTTGCCTTCACCACAGCCACGGCTGCACTGGAAGCCCATGAAAATCCTGGTGCTCCTGCCCTTGAGCTGGCATCCACCCCAAACCTGGAGCCTGGCCGGCCACCAAGGCATCGCCCGTCCAGAGCCCCAGCTGTGCAGCCAAGGGCAGGGGTCTTCACCCCAATTTCCCTGCTCCTCCCCCTGCTCCCGGCACCACTGCTGCTGTGCCCACATCAAATCATCCCGCCGCGACATGCCACAGGGCCCCTCCAGGGCTGCCCTGAAGCCTTTCAGGAGCAGACTGAGGTGGGGCTGGTACCGCCAGGGTGGGTTGGGAGAGGGCAGCTCCCCTCTGCCACGCTGGGGCTGGGGCTGAGGCTGGGGCTGGGCACAGCTTTTCCCTGGGGAGCTCCCGGAGGAGCCGCTCCGGGGGATCCTCCACCTCTGCCCTGGCAGCACCAGCACTCAGGGTGCCGCAGGGGAGAAGTGCCCAGAGGGTGGAAGGGGGGACGGGCTGCCCTGGGGTGTTGGGGACCAAGATAGAATGATGCTGTGTAAGACAGCAGAGAATCTCTAAGGCAGAAAGTAATGATGTGCTAACTATGATTTGTGGCCAGAATGTGTGCACGTGAGTCGCCAGTGATCATGTACCTTCTTGCCTACGTGCCAGCAACCACGGTGTGCCTTCCTGCCTACATGCCAGCAGCTGCGGTGGGCCTGTCCTGCTGGACTGTCCTGTGCCCCTGCCAGGCATCAGGAGACGTCTTCCTACCTATCACAAGATGCCACAATGCCTAGGAGGTACTTGGAGGAGTGGCTGAGCTTGATTGCTATATAACCAGCCACTGTGTTTTTCAATAAAGGATCTTTGCACTACCCTACCTGAGGTCCGTGTCGTCGTATGCCACAAATGGCGCCCAAATCGGGATCTCAAAAACAGAAGCATGAAAAATAGAAGCATAAAAAACAGAACCAAGGAATTTCAAAATAGAAGCATTGAAGAATGAAGCATGAAAAACAGAACCAATGAATCCGGTGGCATAGCCCAGCTGAACCTCAGGACAGTTGACAGTTGAGCGCTCCCATCACTGCGGGAGATTAACGGACAGCACAACAATCAATATGTTTAAATGCTGACACTTTATTAAGCCCGAATAGCGTCTTTTATATGCCTTAACCGTGGTCACATGAATCAAACTATACAGTGATTGGTACATGTTTATTTAGCACGCACATCTGAACAGTATGTGATTGGATAGCATGTACTGTCCACAAGGAGGCAAAGAAACTCCCCTAAGCCCGTAAGTTCCTTACTGAATATCTGGGAGTTGTTTTTCTCGTTCCAAGGACAATTTCTCACCACACTGCATGCCCTCTAGTAACCTTACCGGTAGGCTGCAAAACCTACTTTCACACTCTTGCTATTAGCATTAGGGCTGGATTGCTCACATGTCCGTTTTCCTCCAGATAATCCTCCACACATCACCACCACAGAACAGCAGGTGAGCAGCTGGGAACCACGGGGCAATCTCTTACAAGAGAACAGAGAAGTTATATGGAAGTGTTACAGAAAGTCTTAAAGACTCATGGGGGGAATATCTCCCAGCTGTCCTGGTTTCCGCAGGAGGGAACGTTAAGCATTGCGGTGTGGGGACGAGTTGCGGCAGCGGAGGGATGATAAGGCGAAGAAACTTTTAGTGACTTGGCAACAGGTCTTTTCTGCCCTCCTCCGCTTGCAAGCAGTAAATGTAACTGAACTTTTGCCCCACGCAGCAACGGCCTGTGAGAGCACCGTAAGGCTCTCAGTAATACCTGGACCGGATTCCTAGCCAGACGATTCATTTAACCCAGGGTCGAATGATCCGGAACAGGAGGCGGGCTTTTATCCACCTCCTAATATGCATTGCTGTGTCCAGCCCACGGCCCCTCCAGGACCACCCCCCAGGACTGCCCCTCCCGGGGCCGCGCCCCCCGGGACCACCCTCCCCTCAAGAGGCAGGACTGCCCACGAATGCGGACCGCCCACAGCCCCCCTCCGCTGCCCCGGCTTCCCGGGGAAGATCTATTGGCCCGACGCCAGCGCTACCGCACTGCTGTGGCGTGCTAGAGCTTTGCTGCGAGGAGGTGCTGCGAAGAGGAGACTTGGAAGTTCTCCACGCCTTCCCTGTGCGGTATCAGGCAGGGCACCCCACTACATGGGAGCAGCTGCCTTACGAGGTGGTAAAAGAAGTCAGGAAGTCGGTTAAGGATTACGGCCTCCAGTCAGCTTACACTATGAACTTATTTCAAGCTATCGCCGAGGGTTATACCATGACCCCGCATGACTGGAAGACTCTGTGCCGAATGACGCTTTCGGCTATGCAATATACTGTATCACTGAGTATGGTGACCGAGCCACGGTCCAGACTATGAGCAATTTAAATAATATGGCCAATATCGGCATAGAAAGCTGGTGGGGGAAGGGAGATATGCAACAGCCGTAGCACAAGCACAGCTACTATGAGAAGCACTTGATCAGGCATCTCGTCTGGCGCTGCAGGCACAGCGGAAGGTCCCGGCTGGAAAGCCGGCACAGTCTTTCGCAACTGTGCACCAGGGCCCTCAGGAGCCGTATATACAGCTTTTGGACAGGCTCCAGAATGCTATTGCTCAACAGATTGAATCGGAGGAAGCCCGGCGGCTGCTGCTTATGCAGCTGGCCGTGGAAAATGCTAATGCTGACTGCCAAAAAGCTCTACACCCCTTACGTAATGCTAACCTCTCCCTTGCTGATATGATACGAGCTTGCCAGAACGTCGGCACGGAATCGCATCGTGCAGACCTGCTAGCTGCCGCTCTGTCACAGCAGATGGTTGTTGCTGCGGCACCGGGAGCTCCGTGTTTTAACTGTGGGCAGCTCGGCCACTTTAAGAGAGATTGCAAGTTCGGAGGGGGAGGTGGGAAGAAGTCAGGCAGACAGTCTCCCAGCAGACTATGCCCACGATGCCAGTGCCGTTTCAAGTCCCGCCAGAATAGCGCCACATTCCCCTCGGTCCAGGGAAAGGGGAGGAGGAGCGCGAGACCGCGCGCTCCAGCAATAAATACGGCAACGATGCCGGCGCAGACACTGATGGCCCCAGCCAGCAGGCCGCCGACTTGCGACCAGCCAGTTCTGATTACGGACACCAAAGTGCAGCTTCTCCTCATGGGAGTATGGGACCTGCTAGGTCGCGGCCACAGTGCTCTTTTGCTTGGTCGCTCATCTGTTACCCGTATGGGAGTTTTTGTTCTTCCAGGAGTAATAGACTCTGATTTTGTGGGGGAGTTACAGATTATGGCGTGGACACCCTCTCCCCCGTGTTATATTTAAAAAGGGGAGAAGATTGCCCAGCTGGTGCTGTTTAAGGTGAATGGACCGAAAGGTCGGGGAGAGCGCTTCGGGGGATTCGGGAGCACCAGTGCACCTCAAATTATGTGGGCACACCAAATTACCCAGAACCAGCCGCTTATGTGTTACATCAATGGACGACCTTTCTCTGGTCTGGTGGATACCGGAGCGGATGTGTCAGTCATCATGCAATCAGACTGGCCCCAGGACTGGCCTCTAAGGAATCCAGCCGCGGCCATTGTAGGCGTTGGTGGAATGCAATTTGCCAAGCAAAGTGCCCAGCCGTTATTGGTGTTGGGCCCTGAAGGACAGCGGGGCCATATCACCCCCTATGTTGTGCAAGCCCCTTGTACCCTTTGGGGCCGCGATCTGCTAAGTCAATGGGGAGTCATTATAAGAACAAATTTATCCTAAGGGTCACTGAAGTGCAGCCTTATATAAAACTCACCTGGAAGACTGATGAGCCAGTGTGGGTGAATCAGTGGCCCTTAAAAGCTGAAAGGCTGCACAAGCTACATGGACTGGCACAAGAGCAGCTCTGGAAGGCTTTGTATGTTCTCAACTTCTTAAACCGTTATACGGACCAAAGTGCAGTTAATAAGCATTTCTCATGTCCTACAGGGCGAGAATGACCTCGAGTTCGCTACAGGAACCTGGAAATGGGTCAATGGAGTGAACCAGTAGATCTAATAATGTGGGGGAAAGGTTATGCTTGTGTTTCCACAGGTAACGGGCCTCGTTGGATACCGGCACGACTGATTCGACCTGTTGATGTATTCCTCGGGATACCAAACAAGGGCTGAGAGCCAGTTAAGATGAACCCATCTTGGGGTATTTTCGGCAATATCTGCCTGCCTTGTGCAGGATCACTGTTAATTCACAGAAGTTTACTGCACTTACATGACTGCACTGATAAGTTGTAGATAGAATATGATCGCACTGATAAGTTGTGGATAGAGCACAACCTCACTGATAAGTTGTAGATAGAATCAGAGTGGAACCCTTTTAAGGGATAAGAGTGAACGTTTGGTTTAGGGGCATAAGTTAAGAGGGCAATGACATATGGATTGGTAATCTTGCTAAGATTTCTAACCCTTGCTATCCGTTTCCCCTACCTAATAAGCCTTATGCAGAGTATGACTTGAAGGGCTTTGCTTATTAAGAAATAAAAAGGGGGGAGATGTTGGGGACCAAGATAGAATGATGCTGTGTAAGACAGCAGAGAATCTCTAAGGCAGAAAGTAATGATGTGATAACTATGATTTGTGGCCAGAATGTGTGCACGTGAGTCGCCAGTGATCATGTGCCTTCTTGCCTACGTGCCAGCAGTCACGGTGCGCCTTCCTGCCTACGTGCCAGCAGCTGCGGTGGGCCTGTCCTGCTGGACTGTCCTGCCCACCTGCCAGGCATCAGGAGACGTCTTCCTACCTATCACAAGATGCCACAATGCCTAGGAGGTACTTGGAGGAGTGGCTGAGCTTGATTGCTATATAACCGGCCATTGTGTTTTCAATAAAGGATCTTTTGCACTACCCTACCTCAGGTCTGTGTCATCATATGCCACACTTGGAAACCCTTCCTATGGATCTTCTGGATGTGAGGGATGATTTACGTGTAATTTTGAGAGGGGGAGAAGGAGGGGGAGGAAACCATCTGGAATGTTCTTCCAAAGGACCTCTCCAAGGCTTCTCCCAAGCTTTCCAGAGGGCTTCATCTTGCCCCTTTGTAGGCCAGGAGTGAGCAGGGCGCATCGCACCATGGCCGTGCTCTGACAAGCCCTTGGTCTGTTTGTCCATTTCGCATGCTTAGAATTCTTCTCTTCTGTTTGCAGGATATGAGAATTATTCGACTTGGCACCTTCAGCATTGTTAGAGAACAAGTCGCTGATGGCAAGAATGGTCTTCTGACTGTTCGCAGACCCACGTTTGTCCTTGGAAAGTATCTTGCAGAGCGTCATGGCCTCACCCATGATAAGGCCTATGTTCCTGGTAAGAAGACAGACTGAAACTTGTGCTTCCTCATGCGAGATGTGTGGGGTGTGGATAACTGCTGCTCAGCAGGGGCTGTCAGAAATCTAGAATGCCTTTGCTGGGTCCTGAGAACAGCTCCAGGGTATTTTTTATTATTATGTCATCAGAATGTGGAATCGAATGAGCCTCTCTCTCCCTCTCAGACTTGCTTTTACAGCTGGCTCCATACCAAGTGTTTTGGGGTTGCTGCTTCTAAGCTGATGTAGTTAAAACTCCTGTAGTTTAAACACCTGTTTATGCCCCAGCAGACCTTGTAAGGGTGAACAGCAGCATTGCTGCTGGCTCTTCCAAGCTGCTTCTGCTTCAAGTGGGTCAAAGCCATCTGTAGAGAGCCTTGAAACAGAGATGGGAACAGTAGTGTGTAGGAAAAGCCCTCCGAGGCCAGCTATGGGGTGATTGCTGGGGAGTGGTAGGAGCAGTGCAGCTGTAGGGTGATGTCAGTGAGGGCTGTGGGGCAGCAGGAGCTCTGAGCTGTGTTTGGAGTGGGCCTTTGCTTTCAAAGGACTCCATCTTCTCTGTGCTGTGAACATCAGTCTGGCATCCCTCAGGGACAGGCCTTGGGCACCAAAAGCAGGGTGGTGTGCTGAGCAGGTCCAAGGGCCTTGGGGTGGCCAGAAAGACAAAGGTAAAAATGATGAGTAATCCATATCCATTACTAATGAAGAGGAATGAAGATTCAGCCTGTAAGATTTGTTGTGCAGTCCATGTGTTTTTCTTCTTCATTGCAGCCACTGTGACGTGGCATAGCTAAGTCTCTTCAAACCTGGCATGCCCTGAGGGTGGGCACAATTACCATGAGCAGTCTCTTCTCCTGGGAACTGGCCTGCTTTTTCCTCTCCTTGTGCTGGTGTCCTGCCTAATGGTCATACAGTATAGCCAGGAGCCTTTCTTTCTGTTTCTGTGGGGAAGGAAGCATTGCTGTACTCTTGGCCCAAGAGGTTGCAGAGTGCTTTGAATTTCTCCCAAGGGAGAGATGACATCAGCGTCCTTTCTGGGCTTTCCCAAAGGGTTAAAGAAGACGGCTCTGTAGCACTGTTCTGCTGGAAGACCTTCAAGCTGCTGACACTCTCTTTTAGCCTGCTGAAGTGCTCTGTTAGTGACTGTGGTGCTCTTTTGTTGCTGCCTAGGTCATAAGCAAGCTGAGCCCCTGAAGTATGCTCGCATAGCCTTGGACATCTCCTTCTCTTGGAAAATAGTGGAGGCTTGCATAGAAGAGACCATGTACCTTCTCTCTTGCTGTCTTGCGAGTGGGAAGAACGTTGCCCTTGTTCTGAAGGACATTGGCATACTGGTCATTGAAGGCAACGTTGTGAAAATGAGATTTTACAAAAGCCTTCTGCAAAGGCTGAATGGGTCTGAAGAGCTGGGAGAAGCTCTTCTTGGGGTAAGTTGTCCATTTCTGCAGTGCTCCTTCTTGCTCTTTTGAAACCCGAGCAAAGTCAAAGTGAAGGGATTTCTCTTGGCCTGCCACAACTTGTCTGGGCATGTGGACGGTCCTGGTCTAGAGGAATGCCAGCTCCCTGCACAGTGATCCCTCCTGCCCTTCTCCAGGCTGGCAGGGGCCTCAGACATCACTGTCAAATCTCTGGTGACCTCAGCCCTCCTCTCTCCCTGAAGCGAGAGGGCCTGAGTGTCTTTCATCTCTCCTGTATGGCAGCTGGTCACAGTACCTTTGGTCACCTTAGCATTTCTAGCTCTGTGTCTGTGTAGGGCCGTCTTCTGTCTGCTCTGCCTCTTGGCACTGTGCAAAGGAGCGGGTTGATGTAATTCCCTGTCCTTCTGCTGTGATACCAAGAAATAGCAGCTTGTAGCTGAGCTGCCAGCATCACCGTGGTTTCCTCAGCACATCATCTTCAGTGGTGTTGGGACCACAGCAGGTGGCAGGGCTTGTTGCTCACCCCATTCTCTGGGCGGCAATGCAGAGACACAAGCAGAGCAAGGCCCATATGGGAGCAGACTCCTTTAGCTGTTGTCCCTGTGTGGGTCCAGTTGTGCTGAGCAGCTCCTTTGTGTGTCTCTGGCACCCCCACAGCATGCAGGGGGGACTTCTGTGCCCTAACGTGTGCACCTGCACACTGCTAGTGGTGTGGCCGTGCTGTGTCACAGAGACAGTCATTCCAGGCCAGTGCCCTTGCCCAGGTCTTTAGTGCAGCCCTGGCCTTCAGCCTGGGCTTTCAGGTGCAGCTGGAAAGTGGAGGTGTGAAAGCAGTCTGAGCTGAGCCACTCGAGGGCTAAGCCAGAGATGCAAGCAGCCTGTAGCCCAGCCCTGTTTGCCAGCTCGGTCTTTTCCTTCTGTCCCAGTCCGTGGTGCCCTTTCAGGCCATTCTCTAGGCCAGGGACTTTTCTCCAGCCTTTTGGGCAGTGGCTCCCACTCCAGGACCCTCAGCTGCTCCTTCAACACACCCCACAAGTTTGGCACTCACAGTTGTTACCCGCTGTGCAGGGCAAAAGGAGGGCTGTGTGCCTCTATTGATGCATTCTGCGGAAGCAGCCATCTGACTCTCAGGAGAGACTTTGGGGTTAAGCTCACATCTGAACACTTTGTTCTCAGCTCAGGAGCAGGCACCAGAAGCCAGCAGCCAGGAACACAGACTAGGGAAGGGCCTTTGCCTGTGCTCTCCTCCACTGACTTCTCCATTAGGCAAGAACCGGTCTCCTCACTGAGGCTCTTGATCTTGGCCCTTGCCCAAAGCCTGGCAGTATTCTTACCCATTCTCCTGTATTCCCCTGCAGCTGCTCCTCTGTAGAATTGAGGGGCTGTGAGCAAGAAGATCATTTTCTTGGCAGCATCTCACATGTGTCTCTTGCCTTTGCAGATGTCAGTGAGGAAGGACTCAGTCCTCTCAGGCACCGAAACAGCTGCTTCTCTGACTTGTTGTGGCTCTGTCGTTGTCTTTCCAAGGTGAGTATGTTTGTTTGTTTTTTAGCTGCTGACTGACCAAGCGAGCATCTTCTCACCATGTGTCTCTGGTAGGCTTGTGCAGGCGCTCTGGAAGGGACTTGAGCGTAACCCTTTCCAATGGTTGGTTCCCAGTGAACTCCAGGCTTGCTCTGGCTTTGTTTGGGCTCTGTGTGGGGGGGCTTCTGCAGAGCTTTGTGCTGGCTCCCAGCTTGCAAAGGGGGTTGTTCCGTTAGTGGCCTGGGGGCTGGGGGCTGTTCTTTCCAGATGCAGTGACCTGAGTGTGGGAGGGACTGCAAGGGATGTGGAGGGCAAGGCAGGAATTTGAAGTGATGCTGGAATGCTGCAGGAAAGGAGACTAGTCTGTTCTGCCTGGATGGGAGCATGGACAGGAGCTGGGAGACGGTCTCCAGTGGCAGCCTGGGGGATTTGGCTGGGAAAGCTTAGAAGGAGCTTTCTCCCAGGAAGGCTAGGGAAGCCCTGCAGCAGCCTGGGGAGGAAGCTTATGTCCCTCCAGGCACTGGAGGTCTTCCCTGGCTCACTCCACTTCCTCAGACAGTCCTGCAGGATGGGGCTGATTCTGCATATTCTGCTCTGGGAAAGGATGGGCTTCATAGTGGCTCTGACAGCTGCCTGTGTCCCCATAGTTAACATGAGCTGCAAAGGAACTGTGGAGCCCTTCCTCCAGAGTGGTGTCTTTCTGCTGTTTCCAGGCAGGAGCTGGAGACTTCCCCCCGAAAACCACCAGTCAGAGCAGCACCGGTGAGAGTGCCATGTGTGAGAGCTCCTCCTGTGAGAGCTCCTGCTGTGCAAGGTGTGAAGCCTGTTTCGGAAAAGGAATGGGAGGAAGATGACCCCAGTGTTGAGAAAGGTAATGGAGCAGTTGATTCCTGGTGGGGGGTTGTGCCTTCTCCTTCTGTCCTCCTTGGTGTAGGGGGTTGGAGCCAAGGCTCCACAGGATTTTCAGAGCAGGCAGCTCTACCCTTTCCTTGTGAGTTTCTCATAGACATTCCCAAACCACTGCCTTGGGGTTGACTGTGTCACCAGGGGCAATGCAGGCCTTTGAGATCTGTAGCAGGATCCCAGGACCTGTTCCCCTCATGTGAAGAAGTTATTGCCACAAAGAGACTCTGTCAGGTCACCAGCACATCCCTGCGAGCCTCCCTTTTCATAGCGTGGTATGGATAGAGCAGTAGAAAAGCACCTTTGCAAGAAATGATGTTGCAGAGTGAAAGCAAAGAGTTGGACAGGAGCCAGCATGAGTAAGGGCCTTGGCCTGCCTAGGAAACATGGCTTTAAAGGAATCGGACTGAGGCCTCATAGTTCTATCACAGGCTGGAGCAGGTCTGCACATCACTCCTGTTGATGTGGTCACTGTGATTCTGCTCTGAAGCGTTTTCGTGTCTCCTGCTTACAGGAAAGCTTCCTCTCCGGCGCCGCCTCTTGTGGGAGCGCCACTCACCCCTCGAACTAGTGCCTGCAAATATGGAAGAAGGAGACAGGGAGAAAGCTGAAGAGGAGTCTCTTGACAGGTGAGCCGCTTGGAGCAATGGACATGGGTGACTGTCCATAGAACTCCAAATGCCTTTTATCCCATGCCACAATGACCAGTGATCCCTTGCTGGATGGGCAGCCCAGAGCAAGTCCTTGGAGACCCTCATGTTGGCTTCCTGATTCTCCTGCCTCTGCTTGCAGGTTACAACCCTTTGGGAAACTCAGTGCAAATCCTCATTCCGGAAGAGGAGGGCCTTTTCCCCATTCCCTTTAGATGGAAGTAAACAGGATGCTTTCTATATGCTGACAGTCGGGCTGGGGGCCTATGGCCATTTTGTGAGGCTGAGGAAAAGGCTGTGCTCTTGGAAGGCCTTCTAAAGCGCAGAGGTGTGTGTCTGAGCTTTGCCCCACCATGGTGGCTGTTCCCAGAGACCAGTGAGTATGTAGTGAGACAGGATGAAACACAGAGCAGCTCTTTCTTTGCCTGGAAAGGATGTGGCCTTTCAAAGCAAAGTGCAATTCCAGCCATCCTGCAACACACAGGCACTCTGGAAGGGACTTGAGCGTAACCCTTTCCAATGGTTGGTTCCCAGTGAACTCCAGGCTTGCTCTGGCTTTGTTTGGGCTCTGTGTGGGGGGCTTCTGCAGAGCTTTGTGCTGGCTGCCAGCTTGCAAAGGGCCTTGTTCCATTAGTGGCCTGGGGGCTGGGGGCTGTTCTTTCCAGATGCAGTGACATGAGTGTGGGAGGGCCTGCAAGGGATGTGGAGGGCAAGGCAGGAATTTGAAGTGATGCTGGAATGCTGCAGGAAAGGAGACTAGTCTGTTCTGCCTGGATGGGAGTGTGGACAGGAGCTGGGAGACGGTCTCCAGTGGCAGCCTGGGGGATTTGGCTGGGAAAGCTTAGAAGAAGCTTTCTCCCAGGAAGGCTAGGGAAGCCCTGCAGCAGCCTGAGGAGGAAGCTTATGTCCCTCCAGGCACTGGAGGTCTTCCCTGGCTCACTCTGCTTCCTCAGACAGTCCTGCAGGGTCGGGCCGAGTCTGCATATTCTGCTCTGGGAAAGGATGGGCTTCATAGTGGCTCTGACAGCTGCCTGTGTCCCCACAGTTAACATGAGCTGCAAAGGAACTGTGGAGCCCTTCCTCCAGAGTGGTGTCTTTCTGCTGTTTCCAGGCAGGAGCTGGAGACTTCCCCCAGGGAATCATCTGTGGGAACTCCATCTTGGACACCTCTGAAGCCTATCTGGGGAGAGAGGGCAGAAGATGACCCCAGTGTTGAGAAAGGTAATGGAGCAGTTGATTCCTGGTGGGGGGTTGTGCCTTCTCCTTCTGTCCTCCTTGGTGTAGGGGGTTGGAGCCAAGGCTCCAGTGCGATGTCTTGGGCATCACTAGATGTGATGCTGCTCAGCCCTGTTGGGAAATCTCTAGTGACTGCTGAGGGAGCAAGACCTCAGGGCAGCCCAGCACTCCCAGCTGCAGTTGATCCCTCTGAGCTAAGCTTTCCCCCTGGACTCTGGGCCCTAGTGTGCCCTGCAAACTGTTCTTCCACTGGAGGAGGAAGAGTAAAAGTTGAGGACAATCCTTGGGAATCCTCCATCCTGCCTGGAGCAGAATGGTAATGGAAAGTGTGACCTCTTTCATGACCTATCTCATGGAATCAAGGTGACCTAGAGAATCTGGTCAGAAGTGTGGTAAGGGGTGCCAAGACTTCCCTGGATTGTCAGAGCAGGCAGCTCTACCCTTTCCTTGTGAGTTTCTCATAGACATTCCCAAACCACTGCCTTGGGGTTGACTGTGTCACCAGGGGCAATGCAGGCCTTTGAGATCTGTAGCAGGATCCCAGGACCTGTTCCCCTCATGTGAAGAAGTTATTGCCACAAAGAGACTCTGTCAGGTCACCAGCACATCCCCACAAGCCTCCTTTTCATAGCATGGACCTGATAGAGCAGTAGAAAAGCACCTTTGCAAGAAATGATGTTGCAGAGTGAAAGCAAAGAGTTGGACAGGAGCCAGCGTGAGGAAGGGCCTTGGCCTCCCCAGGAAACTTTAAAGGCTTTAAAGGAATCGGATTGAGGCCTCGTACTTCTGTCACAGGCTGGAGCAGATCCGAATGTCACTCCTGTTGATGTGGTCGCTGTGATACTGCTCTGAAGCCTTTTCTTGTTTCCTGCTTACAGGAAATCTTCGTGCCATTCGGCTGCTCTCGAGAGTGAGGCATGCCCCCCTCCAATTAGCTACTCCTAATAGAATGGAGGAAAAGGAGAAGAAAGCCAAGGGAAAAGACTCTCGTGGCAGGTGAGACCCTGGGAGGAACGGATGAGGGGGACCCTGTAGCCTTGTCTGTCTTGGAGGGAGATATCTCCTTTGGACATAATGTCCATAGTTCCTCTATGGCCTTTCATCCCATGCCACAGTGAGCAGTGATCCCATGCTGGATGGGCTTCCTGTTGGCTTCCTGATTCTCCTGCCTCTGCTTGCAGGTTACAACCCTTTGGGAAACTCAGTGCAAATCCTCATTCCGGAAGAGGAGGGCCTTTTCCCCATTCCCTTTAGATGGAAGTAAACAGGATGCTTTCTATATGCTGACAGTCGGGCTGGGGGCCTATGGCCATTTTGTGAGGCTGAGGAAAAGGCTGTGCTCTTGGAAGGCCTTCTAAAGCGCAGAGGTGTGTGTCTGAGCTTTGCCCCACCATGGTGGCTGTTCCCAGAGACCAGTGAGTATGTAGTGAGACAGGATGAAACACAGAGCAGCTCTTTCTTTGCCTGGAAAGGATGTGGCCTTCCAAAGCAAAGTGCCATTCCAGCCACCCTGCCACCAAGGACAAGGAGCAGCAGCTGTTCTCACACTGAGTTTGGGATGGATTGAGTGACCTTGGAGCCCTTTCCTTCACGTGAAATCTGGTCTTGTGGCTTTCACAAGCAGGGTGTGGCTAAACGCTGCTGGCAGATGCCTCTCTGTGTCCCCAGAGGAGCCCTGAAATCTCATCCAGTTGGGGGATGAGAGTTGGGGGCTGTGAGTCCGAAGGGGAGTGTGTGTGTGCATGGGCTGGGAGAGGCAGGATGGCCCCCTCCAGAGTGAGAGAGAAGCTCTGTCTCTGCTGTTGTGGGATCCTTTCCTAACAACGTCTCCAGGCCCGTGGAGGTGTGGTGAACGTGGGGTGGAGATCCAGCTCCTCCTGTGCTCATACCACTCCTCGCGGTGTGTGTTTGCCGTGTGCTCCCACCTATCCCAGGGGTCTCTACACAGACAACAACACAAGGTGGGAGGAGGCAATCGCTTGAAGCCGGACCACCAGCTGTGAAGCCAGGGAGCAAAGGTCATCAGGGGGCAGAACAGGTAGGTGCTCCTGATTGAGGTCCTTCTTGTGCCAGCCTGAATTATGGAAAAGCATCGTCCTATGGGCAGCGGCTGTACAAGACCCCTTCCAATGTGTTCCTTTGAGCCCTTACTGCCTTTGTCTGGGGATTGCTTTCGATACTGCCGGCAACGATGCGCTCTATTTTGGCAATACATCTGTTGCTGCTGCATTCTCCATGAACACACCAGAAGACCCTCTTGGGCCCTGCTTCTGGTGGCAATGTCCCTGCTGGGCCTTCCTGGGATTGAAGACAGAGACTTTCTGTTCAGCTCCACGATCATTTAGATGACTGGTCAGAACACAAAAGGGATGTTCAGTCTTGCTAGGATTCCCTTAAGGGCAAAATGGTGCTGACAGGCAGGCTCAAGACAGGGGTCAGAGGAGAGTGTGAGAAATAACCTTTGCTTCAGGGAAAGAGAGACCTGCTGGACCTGTGCTTCCCCCTCCCTCCCTAGCAGGACTGCCTTGCCGATTTCCTGCTCTGCAAGTGACAGTTCCCTCTGCTCACTGATGACACTAGGAGGTATCTGGAGACTGAGTGAGAAGTGCCAGTGGGAACGACAGTGAAGCCTGGTCAGGCTGTGACATAGTCTGGGCCATCTCGTGGTGCCTCTCGCTGTTCTCCAGCTCAGGCTGCAGCGTCCCTGCCTGGGGCAGCATTTGTCATTTGGGGTGCCCGAGGGCAGGCCAGGCCAAGGGCATGGTGACTGCACAGCTCCTGCAGGCCCTGGCTGCTTTAGAGGTGCATGTTGAGAGCAGCTGCGTGGACTTGGAAGCGGGGCACAAACCTGTGTGGAATTGTCTTGCAGGTTCAGCAGCAAACTGAGACCCAGCCAAGGGTTCAGGCACGTTCAGTCCTTCTCCAAAGAAGGAAAGCAAAGACGACTGTTGAGAAGCCGGCTGAAGAAAAGCCAAGTATTCAGGAAGTCGTCAAGTGCCAGCTGGGACAAGATAAGGATGCAACTGTGAGTGTTTACTTCTCCTGCACAGAGGAGGCGGCAAAATGGCGTGCCGAGCAACAGAGGACTCGACAGACAAGGTATGTTTGTGCCAGCTGCAGGAAAAGCCTGGGGCGGTTGAGTAGCAGTGACCCACCGAGGGGTCAGACTCCCAATCCCAGAGCCATGGGGTTGGATAGAGCTGGAGCTGGATAAGCACCTCTCTGCAGCCCAAGTAAATGCCCAGCACTCCTTTGGAGGGGAAGGGCTTTGCCTGCAAATGGGACCAGGCTGGAGGAGCTGGGGGAGGAGAGGAGCAGAAGGGGTCTCCACTTGAGTGAGAGAGAGAAGATGTCAGTACTCCTGCAGCCACATTTCACCATGAGCAAGCCACACTGGCCTTGGATCAGCCTTCCCTTCAATCCAAGGCGTAGCTGTTGGGGGCTCAGAATAGGCTTCAACTGGGGGACCTAGAAGCCCTGAACGGCTGAGCACAAATGTTTGTGTGCACCTTTTCAAACCTCTCCCTGAACGCTGGACCCCAGACACAGGTTCACCCCCAGTCTTGGCCCCGGCAGACTCAGCCCCAGGCTGAGGAGCTGCATGTGCGTCCTTGTTTGGACACAGGGGCCTGTGTTACATGAGGGTGAGCATGGAAACCCCATCAGAAGCACGTCCCAACACAGGTGGCCTGAGCTAGTCTGCACTATTTCTCTGCCTTTCTCTCTGTGCATAACACAGCCTCTCCCTTTCTCCCTCCTTAGCACTGGGAAGAAGGGCAGTGTGCAGAGACACAAGAAGAAGAAACAGTGACTGTCCGTGATGGTGGCACACATGAAGTTTTGTTCTCTTGAATTAAACCAGATCCCCCACCTGGCGTGGACCCTTCCTGGGTGTGGTGTGAACTCTGCTGTTTGCAGCGTGTGAGCATTGGAGAGGCCTGAAGACAACAAACAGCTCCGGTGTCAGGGCTTGGGTGTCAGTCCCTGCTGTCAGGCCAGCTCTCTGCCAAGGTCATGCTACAGCTACTGTCTGGCTGCAGCTGTGGTGGCTGTGGCCTAGGGCTCTCCTGCTTCGTGTTGGTCCTTGAGAAAGTTGTGCAGAGGGCCCTGCCATGGCCAGCACCTGCCCTGCTGACAAGGGGTCCCTGGGGAGAAGCGGGAAGAGCTGGTTTGAAGGGGTTGAGCCTGGGCCCCCCTTCCTGCTGCGCCGTCCTGCCTGCATGGTGGGAGGGCACTCCCAACTCTTGTGTGTGTGTTGGGTGCACTTGTGTGCTGAGCTTTTGGGGGTATGAGGGGACTAACAAGGGTGCCAAGGGCCGGAAGGGGAAGCTCACAACCAGGAGAGCTGGGGCCATGAGAGTCCATGGTCACCTGGGCTGCAGCAACCATGAAAGAGTGGAGTTGCAGACCCTGAGGGCAGCGAGGAAGGAGAGCAGCAGAGGACAGAAGCTGAACTTCGGGAGAGCACACTTCACCTTCTTGAGGGACCTGGCAGGAGGATCCCATGGGAGGCAGCTCTGGAGAGCAAAGGAGCTCGAGGAAGCTGGCAGGTCTTTGAGGACAGCACCCCCCAAGTGCCAGAATGGTCTACCTTGATACCCCAGAAAACAAGCAGACATGTCATGAGATGGCCTTGGCTAAACAGGCAACTCATGGCAGAGCTCCAACACAAAACTGGCAGCATTCAGGAGGTGGAAGCAGGGACCAGCTGCAATGGAGGAATACTGCAACAAATCCTGGGTGAGTGCTGATGGCCCATGTGTGGATGGATAAAGCTGACCTGGCAGTCTGTCCGGGCCCTGTGGGCACTAATAGGCTGTAGTGGCTCTGACCAGCCTCCCCTGGGGCCCGCACTCACCCCTGCCCATGGGCCCCGGACCCCATTTTGGCTCAGCCTGGGGCCCTCATTCCCTGCCTGAGCTACGCTGGAGGAGTGCCGGTCTCCAGCTCTGCCACAGCCATGCCCCTGCTTGGCCATGGGCCCTGTTGAAGTGGACCGCGACCCGTGGCCTGACTGCCCAGCCCGACCTCAGATCTGCCTCGTCACCACGGACCTGCCTTCTGCGTTACCTCTTTGTTCCCTGAAAACCTGGCCTGTCCATCTCCAGGTCTGCATTTCTTTCACCGACCATCGGTGAGGTGTTTCTCACTGTGGGGTCTGCAGTGCCAAGCCTGTGCCCCATCTCTTACCCTCCCATGCTGGTATTCCACTTGTCCAGGCCTCTGCCATTTGCCCAGGCCTGTGTTTCTCCACACTGCAGCATTGGGTGAGAGCGGTAAATATCTCATCCTCCACAGAATAGCTGCTTGCTGCTGCTATGGAGAACAAACGAGGGTTGTACCACACCAGGACAAAAAACGCAGATTAGCCACATAAACACGGTCAAAGAGAGAAAGTGCTGTCACAGCTAAAGCAAGCGAAAGAAAGCTGCAGACAGGTCTAGGAAAGTTCAAAGAGAGCAAGCCTGACAAGCTTGCTCCATCTGGCAAGGGAGTATCTGTGAACGCAGGTGCTTTGCTTGAGAGCCCGCTTGTGAAACAATTCAAGTGCTCACACTGCTGCAGAGCAGCTGGGGAAGAAGATTTCTGCCACATGCCGTTATGCCTCCAATGCCCGGGAAGGAACACGTGTCTCCAGAGCATCCAACAGCCTCACGGGTGTTCACAGGTCTCTCAACTGCACAGGCAAGGACGAGTATCAGGATGCGCAGTGTTCAAGAGCGACAGGCCCTGATTCGTGCCTATGGACTGGGCCAGGTTAGAGAGAGCATTTCATGAGGATCAAGGCCCCTTCTTCCTGCAAAGTGACAAGCTTAGATTAAGAATCTACACCTCATGCAAGCTTCTAGCCTGCTAATCCTCCACAGCTTTTCAAAAGCCCGCACAGCAGTTTGTGAGAGAGAGAGCCATGTCAACTCTTGCAACTCACTTGGAAAAGCCAGATGGCCTGCAGAAGTCACGGAGGTCTATGGCAGATTTTCCACCCTAACAGCAAGGTTCTGCTTGCAAACTGCAGGCCACTCAAACCTGATCCTTAATGAACAGGTCCCCTGGGGTGTTGAAGAATATTGAACTGAAACTGCCTAGAGCTGGCCACTTAGCACAACTTCTATGAAACTTGTTTAGCATGAGTAGCTAAACTTGCTGAAGCCTTAGGCCGCACTCAGATAACATGAGGAACTTCCACCTAGTTCAGTAAGAAAGGGCCCCAGAGCTGGTTCAAGCTGGAAAGACGAGGAAGATTGCAAGGAGGGAAATCCATGAGCAGAAGCTGCCACCATAAAGATCAGGCCCACCACTGCAAAGATAAGGAAAAACAGCCTGCCTAGAGACAACAGTGGGACCCAGTGAAGAACAGGAAGACCCCAGACCCAAATATTACGTTTGGTCTGAACCTTTGCATGGGGGGTGGGGAACTTGGATTAGAAAGGTGTAATTGCCCAGGGATTTCTTGGTTCGGGGTCCCTCTTTGGAGGCACCCGGCTCAAGCTGTAATTACTGCACGTGCATCATTAAAATGTATTTAATTCGCTTTGATTTGGCTCCGAACTTCTCAGCAGGAACCCCGGGTCAGACCCTGTTGTGGTGGCCGGGGAGTGTAATTTTCCATAACATCTGACCCCCACAACAACAGCAGCCGTGACCCAGGGACGTGCCCAGGGGACACAGGGATGGGTTTGGAACCGGAGATTCAGGACCAACCGCTCCGCAGGGGCATTAGGAAGAGATGACCCGTCTCAGTGAGCCCCAGCTCTGAGCACACGGGAGCTGGCGCTGCCCCAAACCTCTGACCTCGGTGCCCAGAGCTCCCGGTGGCAGCTGGCTCTGCGGGGCCCCAGCACGGTCCTCACCACGGCTCCCTCCCTGCCCAGGCGCAGTCGGCAGCGGGCGGCGGGCACTGCACCACGCTGGCCCCGGGCCAGCAGCAGGCACAGCCCCGCCGGGGCACGCCATTGGGCGGCCTGCGTGTCACTCAGGGCACGGCCCGCCCCTCCCAGGCACCCATTGGCTTGCTGCCCCTCCTCGTTCGCTGATTGGCCAGGTGGGGTGGCACCCCTGAGGGCGGGCAGGCTCGGTGCTGCCCTGGCTCCAGCGCAGCCCCAGCTCGGCCCGGCCCCTCCGCAACGCCTGGCCCCGAACGGCACCGCTGGGGCCCCCCCGAGCCTCCCCTACCCCCCAGAAAGCCGAGCCCTGACCCAGAGCCCAAGCCTGAACACGGAGCCCCCACCAGAAACCCGAACCAGGTGCCTGAACCCCAGCCGAGCCCCTGCCCTAAACACTGACCCTCTCGCTGTAACCCCCATGGAGTCACTTCCGTGCCGCACGTCCGTGTCCCGAGTTAGTCCTGGAGGTACGATGGTTTCCGTAATTTTATGCCTGATGGCTCCTGTTTGCCTGTGTGGTCACATTAACCCTGGGACTTGTCTTGGTCAGAGCGTGTTGGACTGTGACACGGGTTGGTGTCAGGGACAGGATATTGCTGAGGGTCGATGTTGTCAATTGTGTTGACAGTCTTTCAACAATAATGGGATTTCTGGTTTAAGACTATATTTGCAAATAAGAGCCTGATGGAGGTGACTCGCACGGATGGAGGAAGGGTGGTGATGAGACCGATGGCAGCCAGGACCAGCACCATTGTGGAGGGAATAAATCATGATGAGTCCTAACAAAAGGTGGAGAAAGCAAGCTGAGAAATTCAGAAGAGAGCCAGAGTGTCCGGGGGTATCCAGGGTGTCAGGGGCTGTGGGGCCCTCCCGGGAGCTCCAGGGTGCCTGGATCGAAATCCAGGGTGCCAAGGGCTGTACAGCCCCCCGGGGGGAAGTGCTGCCCTGGGTGACACTGAAGAGCCCAAGGACCGGCAGCGGCACAGAGATGAGAACTGGCTTTGCTTGCATTTGCCTAGCAGGGAAGCTGGGCACAGTTCATGGGGTTTGATGCCTAAAGGAGGATGGTCCTGTCCCATCCCGTATTTCCCTCCATGTAGCACATCCTCCCCATACAGAACAAGTGGCCCCCAGTAAAAATGAGTGGGGCAGCTCACCCAGGTCATGCCCATGCTTTGTGCTGCTGTATCCCACATTACTTTGATCTCATCTTTGAAAGAAGCCAACCCCAAACCAAGCCCTAAACCCCAGCCTCCTGCAAAGACTCGCCAGAGCAGCAACCTGTTGGTGCAGGGGGGCAAAACTGACTCCTCCGGTGCCCCATATTTGCTAGTTCACAGCCTATGCCACCATTTGGAGAAGTTCTGTATGTATTTATGAGGCATTTTTTGAAACTAACTGTGGGGAAAGGAGGTGATGGTTTTCAGGGACAGCAGGGGATATCTCTCTGCTCCCTCCTCGGCTGTGCCAATCTCCAAGCCAGTGACCTAATGAGCTGCCAAAGGACACTGAAGTCACAGTGCGATGCGCTGCATCACACCAGGGTCTCACCAGCACTGCCGTGGTGCCTGTGCTTCCTCCTGAGGCCCGGGCACTGCTGGCACTGCTCCCACACTTCCCACCGCTGCCTTTCAGAGCCGCTCTGTGGCAAGGAGAGGGGACTGGAGGCAGCAGGGCTGCATTGTGCCCCGCCCCCCCCCCCCAATTGGGTAGAAGAGCAGGGGTACATTGGAGAGAAGTTTTGGGCAAGGAGATGGGAAGAATGTCCCTTTTCCCCATCTGGAGAGGTGAGCTGAGGGCAAGGGGGCAAGCAGGATGGAGGGCTGCTAGACTGAGACTATCAGCCCAGCTCACACATCGTTGTTCCCCACAGTCCTGCAGCTCCACTGATGGTATGGGCTTTGGGAGCTCCTTCCCCTGGATGGGGTGGGGGTGGAGGGCAATCCCAGGCCAGTTTTCCCCACGAGTGTGTCCCCCTTGGGGATCCAGCTCTGAGAGGAAAGGAGTTCTGTAACCCAGAGCTGGGGTATCCTGCAGCACCCACAGGGCTCTCAAGAGCCTGCCAGAAATGCCCATGTTGGAAGTAAACCCTTCATTTTGTAGTAAAATCAAGCTGGCTTCTTCTTCAGGAGACCCTCCATTCCTCCTGCCTGGATCCTCTTGTGGCTCCAGGTTGGAAGAGCATGTTTTGGGCTTTGGAGATGCCGTCTGTTTCTGGGGCTGAGATGGTCACAGCCCTTGTCCCAAACCCTTCCCCTGTCCCTCTTTCAACTCTAGACCTCCCCTGGGCTCAGAGTAAGTCTGAACTCGGGTCAAAGGCCAGCTCCACAGCCATAGCAGTGGGTCTTTGGAGGGTCTGTGCACACCTGCATCTGTCACACTCTGGTTAGGAGCATGCTGAGAGGTTGTGAGCTGATTTGCCTGGGGCTTGACGTCTCCAATCCAGAGATTGCCGTTCTTTGGGATGCTGTGTCTATTCCAACCTGGAACAGCTGATGCTGGACAAGGTGGGCTGGCATGCTGACCGCCCATGCCCCGGGGGCTTTCAGTCATCATGAGAGCCCTGGGCCCCTGGGAGCAATCCTTCCCCATGGGTAGGCCAGGAGCAGGGAGGGCACAGAGCAGTGTGCTCACACTCTGCCAGTCATCCCTTTCCCCACCTTTCCTATACATCCTCCTGGGCCTTTTTGTCTTTTCTGTGTGCAAGGTGTCCTGGTAGCAGGGCTTGGACCTTCGGCACGGTCTGAGAGCAATTCCACTTCAGCGAAGACAAGGTGCTGCCAGTTGGAAGACCTGTCTTCCAGCTGGGCATGGACATGGCCTGGCTGCGGGGGCTCAGGCACCTCACAGTGGCTGTCTCTGGCGAGAAGGCAGTGGCCATCCTCCGCTTTGCCTTGCCCGGTAGGGGAGTGGGTGCTCCCTGCTCTTTGGAAGGGTCTGGGATATAGGGATATAGTAGGGCATTCCCTCCCAAGGTCGAGGGAGAGCTTCAGCTCCCCCAAAGCAAACCGAGCCCCAAAGAGCTGTTTCTGAGAAGAACCTTTTCTGTAATATTTTCCTATGAATGTGGCATCAAGTTAGGCTCTCTTTGAGCTGCTCTGTGCCACTTGCATTTCTTGATGGCCCTGAAGTTAGCAGAAAGAGAAGTATACCAGGGAGCAAAAGACATCTGGGAGGAACCTTTTTTCTTTTTTTTGGAAAGAAAATTGTAATTCTCACGCTTTTTCCAATATCTGGAGTGTTTTTTCCAGAAATGTTCGTGACAGGCAAAGAACAAGCAGCAAATGGGTCCTGTCATCAGGAAAAGTCACAGTGCTATTAAATCCCCATTGCTGGGTTTTGGGTGTTGTAGAAGCAGCCAGTGGTGCAGTGAGCGCTGATGCTCAGGATAAAGCCTGAGGTCACAAGTGTTTGTGAGGATCATTTGCTCTGTCCTGCCAGACCCAGTGGAGATGCCACTGGAAGTTCCTGCCCTGCAAGTGGCAATTCCCTCCTGCTCATTTATGCTGCTCTCAGGGATGCCTGAAGGAAGTGGGAGGGCCAGCTGGGAACTGTAGTGAAGCCTGGTGTGATGCTGGCATTTCCCTGTGGGCATGTGCTGGAGAGTGTCCTGGTTCCCCAGTTCCTGCTGCAGGGTTCTTGCCAGAGGTGCTCTGGGAAACAGCCCCTCTCTTTGCCATCTTGTATCACAGAATCACAGGATGGTTGAGGTTGGAAGGGACCTCTGGAGACCCTGTCTAGTCCAAGCCCCCTGCTCAAGCAGGGTCACGTTTCCCAGGACTGTGTGCAGACATATATTTTAAAAATCTCCAAGGAAGGAGACTCCACAACCTCTATGGGCAACCTGTTCCAGAGCTCAGTCACCCTCACAGTAAAGAAGTTTTTGCTCATGTTCAGGTGGAACTGCTTGTGTTTTGGTTTGTGCCCGTTGCCAGAGTGTCTCCTCCTTGGCAGGAATTTGGTGCTGAAGAGACCTGAACTCCACATCCGCAGCCCAGCTGAGGAGAAAGGAACACAAGGAGACGTGGGAAAGGGCTGAAAAGCCTCCATCAAGGGAGGAGCAGAGAGCAGAAGCCAAGCTGGGGAGAATCCAGCCTGAGTAAGTGTGCACCAGCTGCAGCCACAGGTGTCAAGTGGCTGTGAGCCCGCCGAGTGTCAGGGACCCCAGTCCACGAGGCCTGGACCTGCACACAGCATCCTCTGATTCCTCATGACATGGGAATGACCTGGGTTACTCCCTCCTGCTCTCCAGAGGCCTTTCTGCAGCTCACAGCAACCCCTAAAGCTCCTCTCAGGTGGGAGGGGGCTGTGGGTGCACATGGGCCTGGGCGGGTGCAGGGGCTGGGAGAGGGGAGAGGCAGGAAGTGCCTAAGCCAGCGGATAAAGAATTTCTCCATGTGGTTGCAGCCATCTTTCCCATGAGCAGTCCAGAGGCTAAGAAGGTTGGAGCCATATAAAAGCCATCGGGAAATATCAAAGCACGTCACTGAGAGGAATAGATGGAGGCAAGAAGAGCAGCAGCAGTTCTGCTGGCAAGTCTCCGCAAAGAGGGATGGTGCTTGTCCCGCTGCAATGCCCATGCCACTGACAGCAGCACCAGGGGAAAGAGCGTCTGTCTCTGACACCTCTCATGAGATAGAAGGAGGTTTTTGAGTCTGACATTGGACTGGATATCCCTGACATCCAAGGGGGAGTTGTTGGGCACTCAGAATGGTCTTTCAATATGGCACATAAAAGTCCGGGCTGAAGCCATGTGGATCGCTCAGATGTTTGGCTCTCCCTTTTCCAAACCAGGTAGTCTGTCCTTCCTTTGCGGAGCACTGACACCGAGACCCCTTGCCTTGAGGGTCAGTCCGTGTTCAGTGCAAGGTCTCAGCCCACCTGACTCAGCCCCTGGCTGATTAGGTGCCCATGGGACCCGGTCATGGGCTTGGGCATGAGGGGTCTCCATCACATCCCAGAGACCTTGAAACTTCTCTGGAAGCAGATCCCGTAATGTATGGCCTGAATTAGGCCTCCGGTATTTCTCTGCCTTCTCCCTGTTCATACAGCTACGCACCTCTCTTTTTAGCTCCCTATCTCTAGGAGAAGCTGCTGGGACAGCAGCAGAGGGACTAGGAACGCGTCCTAGGAAGAGCAGCTGTTCAAAAGGGAGAAGAGCAACGTGAGCGAGGCCAAAGGCAGGTCCTGAGCCACTGCTGTGGAGTGTGCCTGGCCCTCAAGCTGGGCCAGCCCCGAGGGACAGCACCTCCAGACTGGCCAGCAGCGGGTGGGCAGGCAGGTGTTAGGAGGTCATCAGCAGCATGGGAGAGGCTGCCCAGCAGCAAGGAGAGCTTGGGAGGAGGTGAGAGGGAGGGAGAGGGGAAGGTGACCTTGGTGGCTTGGATGCTGAGGTCTCTGCTTTCAGAGCAGCTGATTGGCCAGCAGCAGGTGGGCAGGCATGGGAGGTAGCCAAGGGCCTGACAAAGCCCAGGAGGTAGAGGGCAGAGCCTGGAGGGAGGAAGGAGGCAGAGAGAGGCAGGTGACTGTGGCAGCACTGGCACAGTGCTTGTGAGATGAGCTCTGTGACTGCAGCCTGCTTGGCCAGCAGCAGGCGGGCAGCACTGGGAGGTCATGCAGGGCAGGAGAAAGCCCCCAGCCGAGAGGAGAGCTGCTGAAGAGGGCAGAGGCAGAGGCAGGGAAAGCTGGCATGGCTGGGAGCTTGTTTGGGAGGTCACTTCTCTTGCAGCAATGTGTCTGGGTGGCAGGCAGGCAGTGTGAGGTCATGAAGCAGCTGAGAAAACCTTCCCCATGGACATGAGTGTTCAGGAGGAGGGGAGAGGGACAGGCAGGTGAGAGTGACATGTCTGGGATATCGACTGTGAGGTCAGTTCCTCACAGGTCACACACGTAGGCCAGCAGGGAGGTGGGAGGTCATCCAGAGCATCAGAAAAGTCCTGCTAGCCAAAAGGAGAGGTCAGGGGGAGGGGAGATGAGAAGGCAGCTAGAGGAGGAAACAGTGGGATGGTGATGTCATTTCTTTTGCACTGTGGCAAGATCTTTGGAATTGAAGTTAGAACTGGGATGCAAGGATGGCATTCAGATTTATCCAATACAGTCCTATATCAACAGAAATGGATCGTGCATGCTCTGGAGTGGTCACACAGAACCATGGGCCAGCTGGATTATCAGGGTTCACTGGCACAGTCCCATTGAGGGACTGTCATCTGATCCAGCTGAAGATGCTATTGCAAGGACACCTGTGACAGAGACTACCATCATCAGCTGGACAGCAACCAACGATCCTGTTCAAAAGGTTTGGATTCCTCACATAAATATGACCTAAGCAAAAGATCTCAAGGAATTACAGAGAGAGAGATATATGTTTTTTTTAATAAACACTTTGACCAAAGTGGGCTCTGCATGGTGCTTCAGAGCAAACGTGCTGTTTCCTACAGCCAAGGCCAGAGATTCAGCTGTGGGTCTGATCTTGGGCCTGGCAGATGTCTCCTGGGGATCTCAAAGACATCATCCTGGTGATGGAGCAGGGGCATGTGTGACACGCCACTAGAGGGACATCTGGAATTCCTTTAGATTAATCCAAACATGGTCTCCGGGTTTATATAACCCTTGCAGTTGAGTTTGAAAACTCTCTTTGGCCCTTGTGAATATAGTAGGCCAAAGGCGTTATCTGCGGGGCTTCCTGTTGGAGCCTGCCGCTTGTTCACGGTGAACACCGCTGGGCATAGGACACGTCCCCACTGGAGCCCTTGTGTCCTCGTGTTTAATTGCTGTTTTAACAGTCCATTCCATCTCTCTACTGTCCTGTTACACTGGGGGTGATAGGGTAGATGGAACGTCCATCTCACACCTCATCGCTCGCACCAGTCCTGGACACCCTTAATCTTAAAATGTGAACCATTCTCAGACCTAGTTTCTTGTGGTAAGGGTAGGATAGTAAAGCAATGGTCCAGGCCAGCACTGGTGGCCAGTGCGGTTGCCATGCTGCGTGGGTGCACCATTCCTATTCTGCTGATTCCTTCCACCCCAGTCAAAATATAGGTCCAGCCCCGGGGTGTCCTGCACAAAGGACCTATATGATCAACCTGCCATACTTCCCATAATCCTTTCCCTTTGCGCAGGTTGGCATTTGACTGTCTTAATGTTACTTGTTTTTTCATTTCCTTACTAAATTTACAAATTTCAATTATATATTTGGCAGTGCGCCTCCTTACAAGCCATCCTCGCCTCCTAGCTTGTTTGAAGAAATGGAATTCTCCAGTATGTCCTAACCATTCTTGTAGCCACTGTGCTAAATAATCAATGCTCAGGGCTTCCAAGGAGTCTTCTGTGAGAGACATAATCTTAGCATGTTATTCGGCCTCATTATTCCAAAAGTGGGCAGGGTCGGAGCCTTTCTGATGGGCAGAATCGTGTGCTATTGCAATTGGTTGAGACTCTGAATGTCTCCGGATTTGCTGCCATATCTCCTTTCCCCAAACATCCCGCTTCTTTCCCTGCCAATTCTTCCTTTGCCAATTCCTCAACCATTGTGTGGCTCCTGCCCAAACAGCAGAGGAGTCAGTATAAATAGTCCTAGCTGCAGCTTTTAAAGCCATTCAAATGGCTTGTAGTTCAGCCAGTTGGGCAGACCCCTCAGTTTGGGTGGTTAGGACTTGTGGATTAGCCACGGACACAGCAGCAGCAGTTCCTAAGCATTTGCCCTCACATTTCTTGGCAGACCCATCAGTGAACCATGCCCCTTTGGGTTGTTGAGGATCAAATTTCGGTGCTTCACTCCTTGGGGACTCAGGTTCCTCCCAATAGTCTTTGGGCATTCCTAGTTTCTGGACTTCCTCAGTTAATTTCCCTTCGCTTGGGCTCCCATCGCCACCTGCTCTAGGGTGAAGGTACAAGGCCCACCGCTGTCCTATCATTTGGTGAGCCAGCCCAGCAGGGAGAGGTTGTCCGGTTAGGATAGGTTTCAAGATGGGGAGGGGTAGTTTTAAATGTCCTTCTCTATCTCCTGGGATAGTCTCAGTATCTGGTAGAGCTCAATAGGCTCCCAGTAAAACTCTCTCAAGTACTGAGGAGTTGCACTGTGCTCCCTGCCATGCCTTTGATCCAAAGTGTATACACCACTCTCCTTGGCCTTTGCCTGTTCTCTGCCACAACCCCCAGCAGGCCCCCAAATCTCCTACCATCACATGGAGTACAAAAGGGCCTGGGGGTGTACTGGCCCTAATGATTGCTAAGCTTCTACTTCTTCCTTTAGTGTATTGGGAGCCTCCTTGGCTTGATCATTCCATTCCCATTTGGCTGATTTCTTTCATAAGCTCTGTATAGGTCGAGCTAGGATCCTGAAACCCGGTCTGTGTTGCCTCCAGAATCCCAATGTGCCAATAATTCCTCGTAGGGATTTCTTATCAGCTGGGTCGGAGAGGTCCCAGAGATCTTCCAAGACATCTTGAGGTATCTCCTTTCTGCCTCCCACCCATCGCACCCCCAGAAACTTCACTTCCTCACTTGGTCCTTGCTGTTTTTCCTGTGGTATCTCAATCCCTAATGCGTACAGCCGACACATCACAGCACTGCTTCCTTCCTGTACATGTTGTTCATCGTCTCCCCTATCAGTATGTCATCTATATATTGAAGAAGCGTGACTCCTGCTGGCATCGTGACTTCCTCTAGCACCTTAGCTACCTGAGCGTGGGCTAACGTAGGACTATGTTTGTATCCCTGGGGTAATTGGGGAAGGGTGTACTGCATCCCTTCCCATGTGAAAGCAAACTTCTCCTGGTCTTGTGGGGACAACAGGACCATAAGGAACACATCCTTTACATCAAAGAATGCCACCCCTTTAAACCCAGCTGCGTTGAGCTGATCTGATATTTCTAGCAAACTAGGAATAGCAGTGGTTAGCAGCTGTGTGGCAGCATTCAATTTCCCATAGTCTACAGGAAGTCTCCATGCCCCATTGCTTTTTCTCACAGGCCACACTGGGGAGTTAAAAGGAGAGGGGATTTTCTTTATAATTCCTTGCCTTTCTAAATCTTTAATGAATTCCTTCACCAGCTTCCTAGCCTCTGGTGGGATCCAGTATTGCGGCGTGTTCACAACTTGGCTGTTGGGCAATGGTTCGATCATCTGCAGCAATGTCACTAGAGTGCAGTGCAATGGGGCAAATACCTGTGGGTTAGCAATTTCCCATTTCCCAAAGCAATCTAGCCAGCTCTGGCCACGACGGACATCCATCCCAAGTGTGTTCATTTTCTCCAGTACAAGAGTAGGCCTTACCACTTGGCCATTGGTTAGTTCCAGCTTAGCTTTAAGCACAGTGTGTTGTTGACATCCTGTCCGTTGTCAGAGGTAACACAGCTAGATCAAGAGGTTCAAGCAGAGCAGATTCAAAAGCTATCAGGATAAAAGCAGCAGTTTACACTGAGTGCTAGTTTTCAATCACCAGATCACTGTTTCGACCAAAATTTAACCAGCTGTGAACTCAGAATTTATCCCTTGGTTTCTAATGGGTCTGTATTCATTTAGGTGGGATCCAGCTGTGCTTGTGTGCAGACCCAGTATCCAGAAAGGACTGAACTCACCTCAGTGTGTATAAGCTGCCTGATAACACACAGATATGTAATGTAACTTCCATTAAAAGGTATGATTTGAATGATGCAATGCTTTTGGAAGTGACACTAAAGTTACTAGACACTTTTTTGTAATTTTGAATACGTCCCTGTCCTTGTAGATACGTTCCCAGGATGGGCTGAGGCCTCACCTTGCAGACATGTAGATGCCACAACTGTTGCAAAAAAAAGAGCTCCTGGAAGAACAAATTGCTTATTTTGGTATTCCCCTAACATTACATAGCCGGACCCATTTTTTCGGACAAGTAATGCGGAAAATTTGTGCAGCCCTTCAAATGGAACAAAAGTTTCATTGTGCCTCTCACCCCCAATCCAGTGGGGCTGTAGGAAGCAAAAACTTCATTTTGAAAACCCAGCTGGTGAAGATTTGCACAGAGACTGGTCTGAAATGTCCAGATGCATTACCTCTGGCGTTAAGGTGTATAAGAAATACGGTGACTAGGAAACTTGGGCTGTCACCTGCCGAGCTCTGAAGGGGCAGCCCCATGCAGCTGCCTCGCACAGCACCCTTAACACCCACGCAGGCAACCTTGCCACTGGCAGGTGATGCCCTTCAAAATAGTGCCAGGCATTAATGAGATGTGTAAGGTCTTTCTATGCACAGGTGAGAGAAGCCTCCCCTGCACCCGCCACTGACATCTGTCACTCCCTGGAACCAGGACACTGGCTCTACATTAAGGTACACCAGAGGACCTCATCCGGTGCTGTTAATTCCCGACACTGTGGCACAGAGCAAGGGCTGCCCACCTGGGTCTGTGCTTCCCAGTGTAAAACAGTTGCAGCATGGGCAGACACACAGCAGACAACACCCGCTGCCACCGCAGAGCTGCATGGCCCAGATGGACTTCCTTCCACCAAGCGCCAGCAGCAGCTCTGTCTGCAGCCCCGCAAGGAGCCTTCAATGACCCAGCTGTTACCACCTGAACTTCTTGCTACTTTCTTTGTTTTAAAGATCATAACTTTATTTCAGGACTCTATATCGAGGTTTATATTACCAGCTGTCTGCTAACCTGTGAAAAAACTGTTATGTCATAAGATGGGGAAGAACACTAACCCGTGGGAACAACTGGAAAGCTATTGGAATTTAGAAATTCCCTAGAGCATCACCCTTTCTGTAATGTTTGTATGTGCCTTATTTCTCATATTAATCATTTGATGGAAGCTTACATTTTAAGAACTGAAAAATGCTCAGACTGTTGGGTTTTTCTTTTCATAAGTCTAATTCCAATGTTAATTTTGATGCTTGCGGTACTCACCTTTATTGAAATCTCGCCCAAGAATGAGTTAGTGTAACGATCACTTTGAATTGTTGGTTATGTTTGTGTTTGCCCCATAATGGACAGGACGGATAGGAAAGTTGCTGGGAAAGGATGTCCAAGTATATTTCATTAGGATTATTGGCCTTGGTCATTGTGCATGGTTTGGTTCAGTTAATCTTGCATTGTGGAAAAGGATAGACCAAGGCATAGCGCAAGCAGTGGCCCAAGTAATGATGCTGAACATAGTAAAGGATAAGGAAGAAGAAAAGGAAGAAGTCCTTGGAGTAGTGGCTAGAAGTGATTACAAAGGCCAGAGGCCAGGCCTGATGGTGGGACAGCGCAGCCTGCACAGGGATCGCTCCTGGGATCCAGGAGGCGTGAGCAGGGCATGTGGTGCCCTTGTGCCAGGCTCTGGAGCTTAAGACGACATGAGACTGCAAGTCTCAAAGGGGGAGTGTGGAAGTAAAATAGTGGATGCCTCCTAGGCCTTTGCAGGCCTATGTAGGGAAAAATGTCTGCCAAGTCAGTCTTCCCAGCTGTCCAGGGAGTGTATTGTCTGTAAAAGATTGCACTGTCTGTGCTGTTGGGGCCTCCTCCTTGCTGCTGCTTGTGCTTGTGAGGTCACTTCTGCCTGGATACCTGATAGGCCAGCAGCAGTGTCATCTCTCTGATGCTGATTGTGAGGTCACTCATGGCTGAGCACCTGATAGGAGAGCAGCAGGCACATTGCCTCGCTGTAGATTGTGATGTCACTCCTGCCTCAGGACTTGATAGGCCAGCAGCAAGCACATGGTCTTGAGGTAGATTGTGAGGTCACTTCTGCCTGAGCACCTGATAGGCCAGCAGCAGGAACCCTGCTTCAATGCAGATTGTGAGGTCACTTCTGCCTCCAGACCTGACAGGCCAGCAGTATGCACACTGCTGCTCTTCGTCCCGGTCAGCTCGCTTCTGCCAAAGGGCCTGATAGGCCAGGGCCAGGCACATGCCTGCTTCTTGTGTTCATGAGGTCACTTCCGTCTGAGGACCTGCTGGGCCAGCAGCAGGCACATGGCATCGATGCTGACTGTGAGGTGGCTTTTGTCTCCTGAGCTTTTAGGGCAGCAGGAGGCTTTTGGCTCAGGCAGGTCACTGAGGAGTCGCCTCTTTCCCTGTCGGGGACAGGCCAGAGCTGGGCTCATGTCTGCAGTGTCCATTGTGAGGTCACTGCTGCCTCAGGAGCTCATAGGCCAGCACCAGCCCCGTTGCTGCTGTTGGAGGCTGTGAGGTCATTTCTGCCCAGCTCCTTCCCTGCAAAGCTCCTGTCCAGCTCAGCCAGGGTTCAGTCCACCTCCCCGTCCCCTTAGACAGCCCGTACTTCGTCAGCGCGTCTACGGAGCTGTTGTGGGAGACAGTGTGGAGCCTTCCTGGAGGCAGCTCAGCAACACCCCCTGCTCTCCCCTGCTGCACTGAGCTCCTTAGGGAGAGCAAGAGGTGCAAGCGATCCTGCTGAAGGCATTCAGCTCAGGGCAGAGTCCACCATGCCTCCTGCTTGCAATAAAAGTTTCTGAAGCTTTCTTTCCCCAGCAATCCTTGGGAACCTCCTCAGGCGAATGTCGACAGAAATCCTAGTGTGCTGAGAATGGCAGTGAAGGCAGCTGGAGCAGGATAGAAAAGCAGCCTGATGTATCCCAGGCTCACAGGGTAGCTGAGGTGGGAAGGGGCTTCTGGAGGGCTCTGGTCCCACCCCCTGCTCAGAGTGGAGCTGACTAGCTCAGGTGTCTCTGGGTCTCCTTGTGATGTCAGTGTTTGACCATGTCCAAGGAAGGATTCCCCCATGACTCAGGGTGCTCCTTCCAGCACTTGGCCACGCTAATAATGGCTGGGAAGTTTTGTCTTCTCTCAGATGGGAATTTCCCTTGCTGCAGCTGCTGCTGCTGCCTCTTGTTTTGTCCCGGGGCACCTCTGGGAAGGCTCTGCCTCCATCCTCCCAACACCCTCCCTTTAGGCAGCTGCAGACAGCAGGGAGATCCCTCTGCGCCTTCTCTTCTCCTGGCTGCATCCACCCAGAGCCCTTGGCCTCTCCTCGTGGGTCCTTTGCTCCAGCCCTGACATGCTTGGGGGTCTCCAGCTCCAGTGTGTCTGTGACGCGCCAGTAAAGGGGGGGTCCGGGATTCTTTTGGATTCCAGGGTTAGTTGCAGTGAACTGGAGACATCATCACTGGTCAAATAGAAGAATTTATTAGAGCTGAGCAGTTCCACACATATGACAGGCACTGGACAACACTAAACAATTAACACCAGACAATCTACAAGGATAACAAAACTAAAAAGCATGGTAAAGAACTATAAACAGAATAAAATTGAATCCACCCCATCTGACCTGATATTGAAGGAGGCTGTGTGATGCAGCCTGGGGTATGGAAAGAAAGCCACAGAAACCAAGCCCCCATCATGTGGAGACATCAGGCCCTGGGAAAGTAGCTGGAAGTAGCACAGATGGTTGGAAAGGGGAAGTCTCCACGTAGCAGATACCTGTAGCTCTTGGCACCTGGAGGGCATTTCCATCTTTGCAGCATGCTTGGAGGGTGAAATTGCGTTCACAGGCCTCCTGGGACACATTCCCTGGGAGCACAGTTGGGGGCAGCAATGGTTTTCCTCTTGGAAACATCACAATCTTGGCAGAAGAGAAAGCTCCCCTAGAAACCTAGAGTGGCTTCACCTCTCACCCAGCTCCATGTCTAAGCTGGCGGAGGAGGTGGCCTTGGATGGTATTTATAACTCCTGGCCTCCCTGAGGTACTGCCCAGGTGCAGACGATGCCCCCAACCCCAGCACCCACCGCTTTGGAGCCTCACCGTCTCTTGCAGCCTCCCCCACCTGCCACCTTCCCCCGAGAGGTGCCCACCAAAGACCTCAGCCTGGCACAGGCACACACAGCCGTGGGGAGGAGAAATGCTGCCCTTCAGCTCCTGGGTGTGAACGGGCAGTGTGGGAGCACACAGCAGTGTGCTGGCAGGGCAAATGCAGGTGTGCTGGGAAAGGCCCCAGGACACGGAGGGTGCAGAAGGGAAGAGCCCAGGGTGTTCCCTGCATTACATGGACACACTGGGGAAGCTGCCCCAGGGCCATCGTCCCAGACCAGCCCCTCACATCAGCCCTTTCCAGGGTGGGTGGCTCACCCCGGCTGTGGGGTGGTCCTTGGCCAGGTCTGTCCTCCTGCAGGTCTCCGTATCCCGATGGAGAGGAAAAGGGCAGCCTTGCGTGGCCTCTCTTCTGCACCACACCACGGCAGATCCCGGAGCACGGCTGTCTGCTGACCCCGGTGTGGGGCACAGCCTGGGCTGGGAGGGGGCCGGGTGCTCAGATCCCCGAGACTCTGCTGGGAGATGTGGGCAACTGGGAGGCCTCAGGCAGAGCCTACCCAGGAGAGCTGAGACAAGAAAGGCATTTAATACCCCAGCCCTTTCCATGCCCGAGGTCACCAGGGCCCCTGGCCCACTCAGTAGCAGGCCCACACTTGCCTTAGCTGCCTTCCCTTTGCTGTGGATGCCCTGGCAGGAGGCCTTCTCATTGCCCTCCCCTTCCCTCACTGGTTCCAGCTGCAGCTGAGCTCTGGCTTGCCGCACTCCATCCCTGCATGCACGCACAAGGTCTCGATGCTCCCCCAGGGCAGCCCGTCCCCCTTCCACCCTCTGGGCACTTCTCCCCTGCGGCACCCTGAGTGCTGGTGCTGCCAGGGCAGAGGTGCAGGATCCCCCGGAGCGGCTCCTCCGGGAGCTCCCCAGGGAAAAGCTGTGCCCAGCCCCAGCCTCAGCCCCAGCCCCAGCGTGGCAGAGGGGAGCTGCCCTCTCCCAACCCACCCTGGCAGTACCAGCCCCACCTCAGTCTGCTCCTGAAAGGCTTCAGGGCACCCCAAAGGGAGCTGGAGTTGCCTTGGACCCTGGGCAGGGTTTGACATGGGCACAGCAGCAGTGGTGCTGGGAGCAGGGGGAGGAGCAGGGAAATTGGGGTGAAGACCCCTGCCCTTGGCTGCATGGCTGGGGCTCTGGATGGGCGATGCCTTGTTGGCCGGCCAGGCTCCAGGTTCGGGGTGGATGCCAGCTCGAGGGCAGGAGCACTGGCATTTTCACGTCTTTCCAGTGTAGCCGTGGCTGTGGTGAAGGCAAGTGGGCAGAGCAGGCAAACGCAACTGCAAAGGCCGGGGGTGAGAAAGGCATGGGGGGAAGGGGAGCATGGAGGGGCAGTGGGGCAGGGTGAGCAGCCTTGCTCAGGGCCCCATGACTGGACCGGGGAATGTTGAGGACTCTGGGGCTGGCTGGGCTCCAGATGCTGCTTCGTTGTCAGCTCCATGCTGGGAACGTTGGGGTCTCACCCTTTGCAGGGAGCAGCCTGCGGTGGGGCCATGAGCGGGGCCCTATCTGGACCCAGGCGATGTTCTGCTCAGAGGCAGAGGAGGACGAGGGAGCGTGGGGCCAGCCAAGGGCTCTGCCCCTCACCCACCAGCAGAGCAGCCCTTGGGACAGGCAGAGCCTGTGTTTGTGCCTGGGCTCTTTCCATTCATGGATTTGCAGAGGAGTTTTGGTGGGAAGGCACCTCTGGAGGTCTCTGGTCCAACCTCCCATGCAAAGCACAGCTGGTTAGAGCCCTATGGTCTTGTCTGGTGATCACTGGACTGTGCCTGATGCCGGTTACCATCCCCAGTCCTGCTCTGCTCCTCTTGTCCGGGCACTGCAGGACAGCATTTCACACCAGTGGGTCATTGCCCTGCCTGCCTTGCCGGCACCCTTGCCTCCCATCTCCCCTTCCCATACGCAGCAGCTCTGCTCTTGCTGCTCCTGACAACACACTCTTTGTAGCAGGAACCCAGCCACAAATGATGCATAAACCCTTGAGCTGTGACACAGAAAGACCTGCTCTCCTAACTACCCATCGTAAAATCAGACCCTTTGGCTGCCTTCACTTTGTCATCCAGCTAAGACCGTGTGCAGTGGTAGCTGGGTAGTGGGTCCAAACCCAAATCACTCCTTACGTATTGAATTTGGCTGTCAGGCAAGAGTTGCTGTGGGGCGGTTTGGGGACCTTTTGTACCCACAACCTTCTCTGGGATCTGCCTGCATCCAGCTTTCTTTGCCAACGCTTTCTGACTGCAGTGCCCAGGTCTGTCTGAGGTAGAGATGGGGAGTCAGGTCAGCAGGACGAGGACAGGGTCAGGTCAGGACCTGCGAGGTGCAAGGTCAGGCACAGGCATGTCCACAGCGTAACTCAGGCCAGGCCCAAGGACAAGGGGAGCAGTTCCCCAGCAAGGGGGAGGAGGCCCCGCAATGACGCTGGTCACTCTGTGTCTCCGCTGCTCTTGTGTCCAGCAGATCCCCTCCCTGTCTGCCTGCAGCCCCTCCATGCCCACCCCACTGCCCAGCACAGCACAAGAGCCCTGGCCCTGCAGCCCCTCCAGCAGCTCCTGCTGCCGCAGGGACAGAGCAGCCTGCCCCGAGCTGGGGCACACAGAAACCTGGGTCTCCTTCTCATTTTCCATCTCTGAAGGCTGCCCTGCTTTTCCCCTGCGACATCCCTGCTCCCCAGAGAGCCTTTCCCAGGTGACAATGTCCATGCTGGCCTGCCCAGCCATTCCTGCACCCTTCCCTGCTGCTCCCTGCAGGGTCCCAGGCTGGCGGTGCTGCTCTGCAGCGTGAGCAAACTGGGGGCCGCAGGGTGACTCCTGACTGGGCACTGGCCGTGCTGGTCAGGTGGGAAGCGGGCCCAGCCAGACAGGGATCACCACCACCGACACTGCTGGCACGTGTCTGTGCTCATGGACAGTGCTCAGAGTGACCCCGAGGTGTTTGCAATGGCAGGAGATGTGTTTGAGTGGGCACGAACTCCAGCCTGGGGTGTTTCCCTGAGGGTGCACGAATCCCTCTCCAGTGCCCCTTCCCTGCGCCTCCTGGGTCCCCACTGCCCCTCCACGGGTGGCAGAGCCCTCATTTCCCTGGGCATACCTGCATTTAGTGCTTTACATTCTGGTGACTCCACCATGGACTGTCCCTCCCTTGGTGAGCCTCCACTCACTGCCCACCCCCAGGCACACATTGTCCCTCCAGATCCCCTGAGCTCTGCTGGTGGCTCAGAATCCCCTCCAGAAGAATGGCCATCTGTCATCGGCACTGTCACCTGTGGGATAGCCCAGGGGAGGCAACTCAGAGACCATTCTGCATCTCCACTGGCACCGCTCACTGAGAAAGGAGCACCAGATCCAACCTGCGGTCCCTAACAGATCCCATGGAGACTCTGAGCTTCTCCTCCAGAGCCTAGAGAGCTCACAAGCAGAACAGCAAGACCTTCTGTGGTGTAAGGCCTTGGGAGTCTTTTGGACCCCCCCTTCTGAAGAAAGACCAGGCTTGAGGCACATCACAGAGGAGATCCCCTTTTATTATAAAATGTTTTTTGGAGGCCAGGTCTGGCAGAAAGGTGCCCAAAGCCTGCTCCTGCCTGCATTCACAGGAATGCCCAGGGAAGCACAACCCTACCACCATACCAGGGTGAACCCTGGCTTCCTGCTCCAAAATCATTGCTGGGTCAGATGCAAATGAGAAATGCTCTGCTTTGAGTGTTGGAGCAGTGCAGAGGCAAGGGACCAAGCCACAGTGGCAGCTGGCTGCCACCCTTGCAGAAGAGGGCAGTGAAATCACCCTCTGACTGTGGCCAGGGGAGCTGAGCTCTCCTAATGGACACGGGACCCACGGTCTCACCCCAGCTGTGCTCATCCCAGCCTGACTCTGTTGCCCTGCACTCCCTTGGTGTCAGTGCCAAAAGCGACACTGCAAAGGGAAACTCTCCTCGTTGCCCTGGGGGCATCGGAGGCAGCTCAGACCAGCGGGCTCTGAGGTTGCCCCTCTCTGCTGATGAAGAGTGAAGCCTGGCTTCCTGCTCCAACACGATCACTGGGTCAGATTCCAATGAGAGTTTCCTGAGGAGAGGTGGCAGGGACCAAAACAATGTTTCCTGATAACAATTAGGTAAAGGAGAAAAGTAGGCCAGAAAGAAAAAAACACAGAGCCTTGATGCCAGGTAACCTGGGAATGATGAGTGGATGCACGTGGGACAGTTATTGGTGCTGACAGTGTCCCAGTTGAATCAGTTTCTTCAGTGCCTCCTTGAGCTCCTTGTTCCTCAAGCTGTAGATGAGCGGGTTCAGTGTTGCAGGCACCACCACGTACAGAACAGCCACCACCAGATCCTGAGCTGGGGAACACATGGAGGAGGGCTTCAGATGGGAAAACGCAACAGTGCTGACAAACAGGGAGACGACAGCCAGGTGAGGGAGGCACATGGAAAAGGCTTTGTGCCGGCCCTGCTCGGAGGGGATCCTCAGCACCACTGTGAGGATCTGCACGTAGGACAGGACAATGAAAACAAAGCACCCAAAGAATAAACAGGCACTAGCCATAATAACCCTGTCTTCCCTGAGGTGAGAGTCTGCGCAGGAGAGCTTGAGGATCTGGGGAATTTCACAGAACTGCTCCACGACATTGCCTCGGCAGAGTGGTATTGAAAATGTGTTTCCAGTGTGCAGCACAGCACAGAGAAAACCGCTGCCCCAGGCAGCTGCTGCCATTTTGACACAAGCTCTGCTGCCCATGAGGGTCTCGTAGTGCAGGGGTCTGCAGATGGCAACAAAGCGATCGTAGGCCATGACAGTGAGAAGACAATATTCTGCTGAGAACAAAAAGAGAAGCAGAAAGATCTGGGCAGCACATCCTGCATAGGAAATGGCCCTGGTGTCCCACAGGGAATTGGCCATGGATTTGGGGACAGTGACAGAGATGGAGCCAAGGTCGAGGACTAAGATATTGAGGAGGAAGAAGTACATGGGGGTGTGGAGGTGGTGATCGCAGGCGATGGCAGTGATGATGAGGCTGTTGCCCAGGAGGGCAGCCAGGTAGATGCCCAGGAAGAGCGAGAAGTGCAAAAGCTGCATCTCCCGTGTGTCGGCAAATGCCAGGAGGAGGAACTCGGTGGGGGAGCTGCTGTTGGACATTTGCTCCCTCAGGGCCCACAGGGACTATCCAAGGAAGAGGAGACAATGAGGAGACAGGAGAGCCTTCTATGAACAAAACTTTCACATAGGATCCACCCCCACCTGCACAGAAGCTCCTTCCCCCTCAAACATACACATTTTCTCTCCTCTTGCCAGGACCGTCACTGAGCTCCATGGCTTGAGCTCCCCTTTGTGCTGCCTGAGTTTGCCATGCGGCGCGGGGGTCTCTTCCCATGGGCTCCAGAGGACTCAGTCCTGACCCACAGCAGTGGGTGCATGGGAACATGGGTATCTAAACTTTCAAATTCACGGTTTTAGTCAGACTTCATCCACTTATTATGTTGAAGGGCTTTTTTGCATCTTCACTCTCAGTTCTAAACAATGGCTGTTCTTAACTAGTTTCAAGGATTCTTTTGTTTTCTTTTAGATTCCCCTGAGTCAACATCCCTGAGGAGGATTCTTGGAGACAGAGATCCTCAGCATTGCAACTGCACTCAGAGTGAATGGCCGTGATTCCGGAGAGGCAAAAGGATTCACTCTGTCTTTAGTGCAGAGTGAGGAGAGCTGGCATCTCCATCAGTCCTGTTCCCAGCTGCCCTGTGCTTGCACCTCTGAGGTGCAGGACATTTGCACTCATGCTGACCGCGACCCTGCTGCCTGGAGCTGTCCCTGCAGGGAGCTCTTTCTCTGTCCCACGTGTCATGCCAGTGCTCACAGACCCCCCCATGCCACCCCTGGGTGCTCAGCTCTGCCCTGCAGAAACCTCCTGGGGACAGGGCACTGCCCAGGGGCACCTCTGTGTTTGCAGGGGCTAAGGAGCAGGTGGGATAAAGCTTGCTGAGGCTGGAAAGGTGATGCTGGTTCTGTCTGTAGGCTGAGGGGTGGAGGAAGGGATTTCTTGAGTTTCTCCCACAACTGTTCCTCTCACTGTCGCTATTTGGAAATCTCAATGCCCTGTTGAAACCGGACAGATCCAAAAACATTTCATCCCAGCAAAGAGAATAAAACTGAAAGCTGAGACTCAGGAAAGCTCCTTCCCTTTCAGGCATCCCAGTCTTGACCTTCCTTTTGGAAAGCCCCCTCCAGAAATGTTCTCAAGCCGCAGCTGAGAGCAGCCCTGACCCATGCAGCACCCTCTCAACAGGGGAGGGAACATGTCCTGCCAGGGGTCAGTCATCCCACCCAGAGCTTCTCCCCACAGCACCGTGGGGAGTTCCCTGGGCAGGCTGAGTGCTGACCCTCACAGGTGGCAGAGTCACTGCCCTGGGCACATGGCACCCTGGGCACAGGCACACTGCTCTGAATTACAGCCCTGGGCAGACCTGTGTGCACACCCCGGCTTCACACCCTTGCAGCATCCCTGGGAGAAGGTGGCAGGATGCCATTGCCCTGTGACGGTGTGGCTGGAAATCCCTGCTCTAAAGCACCTCCTGCTCCACTCAGGAGGGACTGGCATACCCATCCTGGCAGACCCCATCAGCCATGGCATGTGGTAGCTTTAGAGAACCCCTCAGGATGCCTCAGCTGCATTGCCCTGCAGCCAGAGACTTACTGTGTTAGGGGCCGTGAAGACTTCTCCTCCAGTCACCTCTCAGCCATCTACCCACTCCTGACTGCCTTCAGCTCCTGTCTCACTCCTCTTGCTCATCTCCTTTGTCTCGTCGTGGCACCTGCAGGCAGTGCCTGCAGCCCTGCTGCTCTTTGCAGGAGAGCTGCTCCTGGACAGAGCTGACTCTCAGCAGTGCTGCCAGGTTGCCAGGAGCTCCCTCCGTCCCAGGAGCCTGGCCCCTCGTGGGAACAGTGGCCCAGCTGAAGAGGTGCCTTTATTTGTCCTTTGTACTCCCTCCTCCTGGGAAATGTTCAGTGAGGAAGACTAAAATAATCACTGAGGGTCTCTCTCTAAACACTGCAGACAGACCAGTTCCAGCATTGCAGTTTGTCTCATCAGAGGACATTTATCTACCAGAGGTGGAAATGTCCCACTCTGGAAGCCCCTCTTGCCATCTCTTAACTAGGCAGGACACCTGGAGAGGGACAAGAAGGGAATTCATTTTCCCATGGCTCAGGGATTGATTCAGATGAGTTAACCTGCACATCTCATGCCATCTTGGAAGCCCCTGGCATGGAGTGGCATTTAGCTGCCCCTACAAACACCGTGAGGTGTCAAGAGGATGGGGCCAGGGTCTTTTCAGTGGTGCCCAGCGACAGGACAAGAGGCAATGGGCACAAACTGAAACCCAGGAAGTTCCATGTGGACATGAGGAAAAACTTTGCTGTGAGGGGGACAGAGCACTGGGACAGGTTGTCCAGAGAGGTTGTGCAGTCTCCATTTCTGCAGATATTCATACCCCACCTGGATGCAATCCTGTGCAATGTGCTCTAGGTGACTATGCTGGAGCCGGGGGGGGGGGGGGGGGAAGGGGCAGGGGGTTGCACTAGATGATCTCCAGAGGTCCCTTCCAACCTCAGCCATTCTCTAATTCTGTGACCTGCACTCAGTGTTGCACACCCCTACCCTCACACTGCCCCCAGGAAGAGCCCTGAGCAAAGCCTGAGGGAAAGGATCACCCCTTTCCAGGGGCTGCCTGTCGGTGCCTGGCCAATCTGCTTGATAAAACACATCAAGGTTTACTGGACATCAGAGCCAGCTGCACATTGCCTCTGTCTACCTGCAATCAGTGCCTCCAACTTTCTGCTCTAATCAGCCCCCAGGGAGCCTTTTTGGTAACGTCCCTCAGTGGGACCTATTAACACTCCAAGAAACTTGGGTGTTTGCTTCTGACTTCAACTTCTGGAGGGGTTTGATCAATCTCCTCTCAGCATCTGAGGTTCGTGCACTCAGCACCAAATACACCCGAGGGGCCATTCAAATGCCAAAAGCCCTAACAACCCATGTCACTCTCCAGGATCTTCAGTTCTTCAAATTCTGTGTGGCTAATTGGAGATTTTTTCAGAAGTGTATTAAAATGAGGAGGATTTCAATGAGCAAAGTTTGTCTTATTTTTAAGTTTTATTTTCCAGCTTGCAGAACAAGTGATATGCACATTCTCCACTTCATACTGACCCAGAGTGTCTCCTAATGAAGTCTGGACATGTAGGGAAAGCAGTAGCCTTGATGGGAGATCTTTAGGGACAGCCTTCCTCCTCACCTGCCCAGCCCTGCCGTTTCTCTCATCAGCCACTGGGGACTTAGATCACTCCTGTTAAAAAATCCAACCTTTTTCCACTCAAGTCTCTAGCTGCATGCTACACTCCCACCTGCTTTCCTTAGAGAACTAGTTGTAGATGCAGAGGAATCTTTCCTATCTGCAGACAAACAAATATAACATACGATAGAGTTTACTAATAAATAAAATACACTCCCCAACTGTATGCTAAGTGCAAGCTGCCTCCAGTGAGGTCCACTTGCCACAAGAAAAACTGTCCCTGAAATGGTTTTGACAGAGAGATAGGAAAGGAGAGCTGGAAACACAACTAAGGAGGTGGCTAAAGAGACAATGAGACTCCTGAGAGACGAGGCAAGCTGCAGACTCCCTGAAGCTCAGAGCAGCAACTGGGAGGTGAGAGGTATCTGAATGGCTAAAGAGTAAAGGCAGGAGGGAAACTGGGCAGCTATGGAAAGTGCAGAAGTGCAGATAGTCTGAGGCAAAGATGCCTTTAGAAATGATCAATTTAGTCAGGACATGTGAAAATAGGTGAGAGATTACTGAGACTACCTCCACAGTATAACAGACAGAGCAGTGGTAATGCAGGTTGAGGGGGACAGATCAACATTTTTTCTCCTGAGATTAAGACTCTTCCTGAAAATTGCCACTATTTCCACTATCACGGGAAAACATTGACATTAAAAATAGTCAATCATTTTAGCTGGTGAAAGTGTGTTCATACTTTTCAGATGTTGAAAACAGTTCTTCCCCTTTCCAGGCAGAGCTCAGGTGTCCAACCACAAACACCCAGCAGCACTTGGAGAGGCCCCGGTGTCTCTGAGGCACCTGCCTGGGCCTGGCAGCTCTCACGGGGCACCTGCGGGAGACCAGAGCCCCTCCGGGCTGCAGGTGGAGGCTGGGCAGAGGGCACCAGGGCACCTGCAATGGCACCAGATGTCCATGACCCTGTGACGGCATCCCACCCCAATTCGGAGAAGCACTTTCCTTAAAGAAGACCACACACAAAAGCCCCTCAAAACACCAGCATATTGAGAAAATACACCACCAACAACAAAATAAAAAAAAGAAAGCTTATCAAGGAGGGCTATAAGAACAAAAAATGTTATCAACTGAAAAGTGTAACTAAACATTTCCTTCTTTACATCCTTTTTAAAATTTCTGTCTTGATTCATTTTTATTGACATTTTCTAAACATTTTTGTTATAATCAACCATTAAAAAAGATATTTTTATGTCTTAAAAAAAATATTTTGGTGTCTCGTACAGCGCTTAGTGGCCCAAACCACTCCCTGCCCGGGACAGTCCATGCAACTCCTCACTCTTTGCACAGAGCCATTCCTGCTCTGAGGTGTCGAGCTCTCTTGACTCAGAGAGGGAAGCGGGATAACCAGCTTCAATGAAACACTCTATTTTTGGATGGCTAAGTTTGCAACAATCTCAGCACACCTGTGTTATAGTGATGTCTTGAAGGAGTCCCTAAACATCCAGCTGCACTCCCTTTCCATCCCTGCCCAGCAAATGAAGTGCAACTCCACTTGAGGGGACAACAGGGAGGAGACACATCTCACCCCATGCCAGACCCCTCCAGTGCAGATGTCTCTGTCTAATCCAGGTGTCTGGACTTCCCTTTCTAGTCAAGGGAGAGAAATAAGGTGTCTCCCTGAGAGGTCTGGAGAGACTTCTCTTGGTGACCAGCTCATGCTTCAGACAGCTTCCCACAGGTCCTGGGTCACCTTTCCCAGCACCACATGGGAACACAGGTAGCCCTGGGCATCTCATGCAGCAATCGTCTCTGTATGTGGGCAAATGAACAAAGACCTGAAAACCTATCCAAACAATATCTCCATGCAAAGACTGAAAAGAAAATATATTCATGGGTAGCTCCCCTGCATACCCTGCAGTTCTGATGCTTTAAAATCTCTCATCGTTGTGGTCCCCTCACATTGACTGCATTCAGTCCGGTAAGCCACTGCTCTGCCACCGGCCGGACAGCACCTCCCGCTCATGCAGTAAACCCCACGCAGAGCTGCTGGAGCGGTGGCTGCACCTTCAGCTGGAGCAACACACACAGCCCCCGGGGGTGGGGGAGTGCGGCGAGCAGCCTGGAGAGCGCAGGGGGGTCCCGCGACACCCACTGCCCTGCCGGCAGCGTGCGTGGACAGGGAGCTGCCAGGGGCACAAACCGGGGCCAGGCAGCGTTGCCCACGTTGTACCCACTTAGCTCCACAGCAGTTGTGGACCAAAAAGCCTTATATCCAGCTGCACTGGAGGACACAGGCATCTTGTGCCGCCTTCAGTGTTACCTTCTGAAATAGCAGCCTGTGCTGACTGAGAATGTATTTTGATAGGAATGGATTGGCATTTAAAATCTACCCCCTCCAATTTTCTCTGCTCGACTTTAGTAGCATATTGACAGCCAATGTTCCCTGTGTGATAGGAAAGGGGCAGTTAAGGATATCGCCTAGGCTCTGTGGGCGTTTTGTGTATCTGTTAGAAAAGGCAGCTAATGCAGTAGTGATGGTACTGGCTGGGTTTGGGAGCAAAAGAGAGGCAAATAATTGATTTTGTTGAGGAAATGGCAGAATATCCTTGTAGTGTCTCCTACTCTTTTTCAAAGGAAATGGGGAAAAAACCAAAAACCACCCGAACTTGGAAGTTGCTTTCAGGGCAGCACAACCAATTTTCCTCTCCCCAGCTCTCTGCTCCCTGCGCCTTGCACAGGCTGCCCTTCTTCAGGCACTCCCTAGCAGGCATCCACTACAAGGCCACCCCTGCTGCTCTGCCCACTAATCCTCACCCACACGCTCTCCACTGCCTCATCGCCCGTCCCTGCACAGAGCTCCCTGCACGCCGCTGCTCTCTCTCCAGGGTTTCTTTCCTCCACATCACCCTGCACCTTTTCCTTGCCATCCCACACCACCACTTCCTCACTCTTTCTGCAGTCAGCCTCTCCCCTGAGCTGCCCCCACTTCAAGGCTCTCCTCACCACCTTGCCCACCTGGTTGGCCATCAGGTCAGCAGATGGGAACAGTCTCCTTCCAAATGAAGAGTGACAACCTGCAGCTTTGCTCCCTCTCTGTGGGCTCCCCTTCAGGACCTCCTCCAGCTGCTGTAACTCCAGGCCAGCCGGGGAAGCAGCCACTCCCCTCTCCTCTGAACCTCTTCCTGCTCTCAGGGCTCGTTTTCAGCCAGAAATCCTGCTCACCACAAAACTGCAAGCACTGTCACGGGCTAAGAGCAGGACTGTAGGTGATGGACCATGCGCTGCTGCAGCATGGTTTTACACTCCCCTCAGCTCCATGGGTCACCAGCCCCTAACCTGCCACCATGAGAAGGGAAAAAAAGGCTCAGCTCTAGTGCTGAGGGTCAGCACATGGGCTAGCTTTCCTCCACGCTCATTCACTACCCCAGAGACCCCGGCCCTGTGGCTGCCCAGAAGAGCCAGGCCGTAGCCCCTTGACTCTGCCCTTTCCCATCCTGCCCCTGACACACAGAATGACATTAAGCCCTGGCATTTGAAAGGTGCAGGCGGTATGAATCAAATTAATAAATTGCGATTAGGATGCAAACTATTGACTTTTATTTAAGAAAAAATGGTTCTTCTCTGTTCTCTCTCCCTCTCTCCCTCACACACACGTACACCCCCTAGCTCCTTTCCTTTGCTTCAGCAGCATGCTAAGATTGAGAAAGCAGAAGTGGGGAGGGAAAGAAAAGGAGATGCAGGAATGAACAGCAGAGGGAAGACAAAAGAAGACCTTCTCAGTCAGCACATGCTGCTATTTCAGAAGGTAAAACTCAAGGCGGCACAAAATGCCTCCAGTGTCCTCCAGGGCAGCTTTTAGCCAGAGACACGTTTCATGCTGCTCCTTCAGTCACACCTCGCCAGCATCGGTCTCCCAGCAGGCACAAAGCACAAGCCAGCCTTCTCCAGCGGTAACTGCAAAGAGGCTGAACACGGGCTGGGGAAGCTCTGGGGGGAGCAGCGGCCCCGGCAAGGCAGGGGCATTCCCCCAGGCAGAGGGGCTGCGTGGGGCAGGGCTGCTCACAGCTCCCGCTCGCCCCCAGGACACTTCCCCAGGGGCTTCTCAGCAGGAAGCTCCAGGCAGGGACCACACCAAAGGCAAGCAGCTTCCCAGAGTCTCTGCTTCCAGGTCCCTGCTGCTGGCGTGGCGGGAAGGGAAAAGGAGCTGCCCAGCCGCAACAAGAGCCCCAGGCTCCAAAGCCCACGCAGAGACCAGCAGCTCTGCGAGGAAGCTCACCAAGGGCCTTCGCCCGCTCGCTGCCCACGCGCAGCACCAGCAGCACCGTGGCTGCCCCAGCAGGCTCTGTCCCAGCTGCTGCTGAGCACCTGCAAACACGCACGTGCCCCTCGACACTGCCCCACTGCCGCCAGGGCTCTGTGGGGCAGAGCTGAGCGCCACGGGGCTGCCATGGGGGCTGGGGGCCAACGCTGCTCTGAGCAGACGTCACCTGCAGACCCTCCACGGCCTCTGCTCAGGTGTCCGCAGGGGCTGTGAGCACCCTCCAGAAGGGCACAGCTCTGCCGCAGCCGCTCCGCTGCCACAGCCGAGAGCCTGGCTCTGGCCACGGCCGCCAGCAGCCTCCGCACGTCCTGCTCATCCCGGTGCCCACGGCCGGGCTGAGCACAGGCAGGAGCTGGGCATCCGCCCGGACAAAGCAGGGCTGTCAGCAGGGGCACAGGGCAGCTGGCGGCCTCCTGACCCGGCCCGCAGCCACCACAAGCCCAGCTGCCCCCGCGCCCGCCCCGCACAGAGGCCACGGCACCCAGAAACGGCCACCGCAGCCGGCACCGAGCCGCAGGGCCGCCGGCAGAAGGGGCACAAGAGCTGGGGACTCCCGCAGGGCCGCAGGCGGCCCAGGCTGCGCCGGGCCTTCCCCAGCAGCTGCTCGCACCCAGCCGGGCCGCGGCGGCTCCGGCCACCCCCGCGCGCACAGCCGCTCGCTCTGCCCAGCCCAAGACCCTCGGCCCCAGCGCGGCAGCTCCCGGCGCTGCGGCTCGAGGCTCCGGGTGGCCCCACACCGGGACACGCTGCCCCGCGCGGCCGGCAGCAGCCGCCTCTCGGCCCCTCCCTCCCCGCAGGGCCCGGGCAGCCCCGGCACCGCCCCCGCCCCGCCCCTGGGCCGCCTCCTCTGCACCAGTGCGCATGCTCCGCCCCACCCCTCCCAGTTCCTCCCCCTCTGCCCCGCCCCTCCCCTCCCCTCCCCTCCCCGCCCGACCGCCCAGCGCACGCGCACTGCCGCCCCCCCGCCCCTCCCTCCCTGCTGCCCGGCCCCGGGAGGCCCCGCCCCGCGGGAGCCAATGGGGGAGGCGGGGCGGAGGCTCTGTCTGCTGGGAGAGGGGTGCTGGCGAGGGGGTGGGGGAGGTGCAGGGCAGGAGAGCAGCTTTGTTCTGGGCACCTTTGTGCAGGGGATGCCAAAAGGAGACAGTCGAGGAGTGACGGTACCACCTGGGTCTGGGAGCCTAACAGTGGAAAAGGAGTTAATTTGTTGAAGAAAGGCCAGAGTATCCTTGCAGTGTCTCCTGTTCTTTTTCAAAGGAAATGGAAAAAACAAAACAACAACAAGAAAAAACCCTAAGAAGGTGCTTTCAGTGTCTGTTCCTGAAGGAGAAGTTTCCACAAGACTTCCTCTCTGTCTTAGCTGACGTAATACTTTGACTCTTGCCTTCTGCGTCGAGGGGAAGTGTGCAGCTGAGAAGTTTTGAAAGACCTCGTTCCTGAGCCCTGCTGGAGCAGCAGGTTATTTAAGTGTGCGTATGAGTTGCTCTTCCGTCTTGTCTTTCCTCACCGCCTTTGACGTTTCTGCCCTCGATTGGAGTGTGTTCAAAGCAGAGGTGTGTGGAAGACCTTTGAGTGTCTCTTGATTCTCCCAGCTGGTTCTTGTGGCACCTTTTTGAAATGTTGAGAGCTTGCGTTTGACCTGCAGCCAAGTCCCTGCAGCTGCTCCCTCCCTCCCTCCGTCCGTCCCTCCGCGAGGGTCAGCCACCCGTGTGGCTGTGGGTTGTCAGCGCTGGCTGCCCCGGTGGCAGCAGCCGCCTCCACTGTGCCACACGGGGCGAGCGCGTCGCAGGGCCCCCTGCCCTCCCTCGCAGGCAGGTTTCCCTGGGGGGGCCACGGCCGGGGCAGCGCAGCCGCCTGTGCCGGCCCGGCCGGACCCCGCGGCGGGGTTGTCCCTGTGGCCCGGCCTGTGTGGGGCAGGGGCAGCCCCCGGGCACCCCGCGCAGCCCCTGCCCGCTGCAGGGCCAGCCCTGGCCGGGGCCCTGGGGGCGAGGGGGGCCGGGCCCCCTCTGTGACACGGGCTGTGCTCACAGGGGACATCCCGTGTCACGGCCACAGCTGCCCTCTCCCGCGCGGCCCCGGCCTCTCCCCACACGGCCCGGCGAGGCCGTGCCAGCCCAGGCGCTGGAGCTGCTCTTGGCACCGCTCTGCTGCCAGGAGCTGCCGAGCCCCAGCGGGAGCCAGCGAGGGGAGGCCGGGGCAGCGCGGGGCTGCGGGGAAGTGTGGAGGAGGAGGAGGAGGAGAAGGAGGAGAGGAGCTGTTTCCTCGTCACCTCCCACCACAGGGGTGACACAGGGCGAGGAGGACAAGGATGGAGCTCTGGGACGCTGGCCACGGGACGCGGCGTGGGCAGGGGGTGCCAGCGCTCCCCCCGCAGGGTGAGGCCTTGAGGAGCTCTTTCCCGGGAGCTGTCGCAGAGACCATGAACTCTGAGCGTGGCTCCTGCTGGGCTCTGGAGATGCTGCTGGGAACACATGTGCTCCAAAGGAATCCTTGGACTTTTCCTCAGCTCAGCGGGGATTTTTGTCCAGGATCCCAGCCACTGCCTCTAGTTCCTTCCCACTGGATCTCCTTGTACCTCCAGATGAGCTCAGGGACACACTGTGGATGTCCCGTGGCAGGATCTCCATGTCCTGATGCCTCTGTTTCAGCTCCAGAGCCCTCGTGGGGGCAGATGACAGGTTCTACCTCAAGGCAGTGGCCACCTCAGCCGCTGAGCCCCTGTCAGGACTGGGGTTAATTTGGGGAGGGGGATGCTTTTGGAAGACACTTGCACTTGTCATCTCCTTGGTTAGGCATGTGCTGAATGGTTGTGAGCTGGCCCAGCCAGAGCATGACGTGTCTTTCCCTTCTTTTCCAGAGCGCCTTGCTATCTGGGAAGGTGTGTCTGACTACGTTGTATGGCAGCTGATGCTGAGCCAGGTGGGTCTGCCCTCCTGGGCCTGCCCAGGAAACCCTTCTTCTGCCTCCTCTGTATCTGAGGGGTAACCTCTCTGCTTTGGCTTGTATTTTTGAGAGGCTGAAGGGGAGGGAGATGAAAACATCTGGAAGATTCTTCTAAAGAACTTCTCCAAAGCTTTCCCGAGTGCTCCATCTGTCCCTTTTGTGCAGCAGGAGTGGGCAGGGCACTGAGCACCATCACCATGTGCTGACAAGTCACCAGCCTGTCCACCTAACACTCTCATAACTCTTCTCTTTCTGTTTTCAGGGAGTCAGGATTATTCGGCTGGGCACCTTCAGTGTTGTGAGGGAACAAGTTGTTGGTGGGAAACATGGTCTTCTGACTGTTCGCAGACCCGTGTTCCATCTTTCAAAGAATATTGCACAGGTTCTCGGCCTCTCCCATGATGAGGCCTATGCTCCTGGTAAGAAGACAGGCGGAAACTTTTGCTTCGCCTTGGGACATCTTTGGGCTGTGCATAACTGCTGCTCAGCAGTGACTGTTAGAAATCTGGAATCCCAGCACCAGGTCCTCAGAAGAGCTTCAGATTTTTTTAAATACTCATGACATCATCGTGCACATGACAATTATACTCCCTCTCTGTATGAGTTGCTTGAACAGCTGGCTACATGCCAGATGTGTGGGGGCTGCTGCTTCTCATCAGGTTTCGTTGAAACTGTTGGTCTGTGTTTACTGCCTCAGCAGACCTTGTAAAGGCAAACACCAGCATTCATGCTGGCTCTTCCCTTCTCCTTCTACTTAGAGGTGGGTCAAAGTCATCTGTAGAGAGCCTTGAAACAGAGATGGGGAGCAGAGTGTGTATGAAAAGCCACCTGAGGCCAGGTGCGCTGGGATTGCTGGTCAGTGCTGCCAGCACTGCAGCTGTAGTGGACATCAGTGATGCCTGTGAGGCAGCAGGAGCTCCGAGCTGTGTTTGGAGTGGGTCTTTCCTTTGAAAGGACTCCGTCTTCTCTGGGATGGCAACATGATTCTGGCACGTGCCGGGGACAGCCCTCTGGCAGCAAAAGCAGGGATGTTTGCTGTGCCCTTGTGAGGGTGCTGGGGGTGGCCGGAAGGATCTGAAGGGGTGGAGTGGAGTGCCTGTGTTTTCCTTCTTCCTTGCATCCCCGTGACATGGCACAGCTGAATGTCTGCCAACGTGGAATGCGCTGAGTGTGGGCACAAGTACTGTGACCTGGCAGCCACTCCCCCAGCATGGGAACTGGCCCCCTTTCTGCTCCCCTTGTCCTGCCATCATGGCTCCTGTTCCTGCCAGATGGCTAGAGCCCTTTCTTTCTCTCTGTGGAGGCAAGAAAGCATTGCTGCACACTTGGCACGTCCGGCTGTAGAGTGCTTTGGAGTTCTCCTGGGGAGGGATGGCATCAGCTTCCCCCACGAGCTTTCCCAGAGGCTTAAAGAAGACAGCTGTGTAGCAGTGTCTTGCTTGAGGCCCTCCAAGCTGCTGACGCTCTCTTTTTGCCTGCTGCAGTGCTCTGTTAGTGACAGTGTTGTTGTTATGTTGCTTGCTAGGTCACAAGGAGATGGAGCCCCTGAAGTGTGCTCGCATAGCCTCAGACATGTCTGTTCCTCGGCAAACAGTGGAGGCTTGCGTAGAAGAGACCCTGCGTGAGTTCTGCTGCTGCCTCAAGAGTGGGCAGAATGTTGCCTTTGTGTTGAAGGACGTTGGCATGCTTGTTATTCAAGGGAACCACGTGAAAATGAGATTTTACAAAAGCCTTCTGCAAAGGCTGAATGGGGCTGAACAGCGGCTTGCAGCTCTTCTTGGGGTGAGTTTTCCATTTCTCCAGCACTTCTTGTAGTCCTTTGGAAACCCCAGCACAGTGCAAGTGAATGCATTTCTGTTGGCCTGCCATGACCTTTCTGGGCACCTGGATAGCTGTGGCCTAGAGTAATGCCAGTTCCCGGCACAATTTCTCTTGAGTGGACTTGGTGACCTAGAAGACCCTGGGAATTTCTGTACTGGGTCAAACCACAGCTGCCTGCACCCAGGATTCCGTTCCAATGTGGTCTGGGAAAACTTCCAAGGAAAGGGCAGGTCTATTGTGTGTTTTCCCATGAGATTTCTCTCCTCCTTGAAAGCCACGGTTTAGCGCCATGGTGTTTTAGGATCACATCTGAATCCATGGGTGGCAGTGGAGACACAGGCAGAGCAAGGCCCCGCTGGGAGCAGACCCCTTTTGCTGCTGTCACTGGGTTGGTCTAGTTGTGCTGACCAGCTCTTGCCAGTGCCCCTGGAGCCAGGGGAGCGCAAAGCGGGGCTTTTCCTGCTGTGTGCATCTGCACGCTGCTAGTGGTGGCCACAGTGTGTTACAGAGAGAAATGCTCCAGCCCTTGCCCTTCCCCAGGTCTCTAGCTCAGTGCAGCGCAGGCTGTGTCCCTCCATTCCTCCATGCTGCAGACGCAGCCGTTTGAACGTTAGGAGAGACTGTGGGGTTAACCCCACGTCTGACCCCTTTGTTCTCAGCTCAGAAGACGTCACCTCAAGCCAGCAGGGAAAACGCAGCAGCCAGGAACCCCGGCTAGTGAAATGCCTTCTCTTGTGTTTGCCTTCTGCATTTGGAAAGACCTGGTGTCCCTAGATTCTTACCCCTGCCCAAAGCCTGACAGTGTCCTTACCCTTTCTCATGTATTTCCCTCCAGCTGCTCTGCTGTAGAAGTGAGAGGCTGCTGAGAGGAAGGGAGTTCTTTGTCTCAGCATTTCTGAGAGGAAGCGTCTTCTCTGAGCAGTGGAAAAGTCTGCTGCCCTTGTGAGCACTGCTCTGATTTTCTTGGCATCTTCTCCCATGTGTCTCTCACCTTGCAGATGCCAGAGATGAGGGATTCAGTGCTCTCGCGCACCAAAACTGCTGCTTCCCAGACCCTTTCTGGTCGTGTCATTGTCTTCCCAGAGTGAGTATGTTTGCTTCTTAGCCCCTGGCTCCCACAGGAGATGGGAGATGGTCCCCAATGGCAGCCCAGAGGATTGAGGTTAAAATGAGCTTTCTCACAGGAAGCATGGGGAAGCCCTGGAAGAGCTTGATGAGGAAGCTGGTGCCTCTCGAGGCTCCTCCTGTTACTCAGCTTGCTAATACACGCTTGTAGGATCTGGCATATTCTGCTTTGGGAAAGGATGGACTTCCCAGTAGCTCCCAAATACCACTGTGTTCCCATTATTCACACAAGGTGCAAAGGCAGTGTGGTGCCCTCCCTTGAGACTGATGTGTTTTTCCTGTGTCCAGGTACAAGCTTGAGAGTGTAGCTAGAAAGCCACCTGTGAGGCCCGTGGCAGCTGCGAAGGCCACCCAGGCAGAGGAGAGGGGAAAAGCTGACTGCAGTGGCAGGAAAGGTATTGCAAGAGCTGATTTCTGGCAGGGGGTTGTGCCTTCTCCTCGTGTGCTCATGGGTAGGGCATCGGAGCCAGGGTGACAGTGCGATGGCTCAGGGAGCATGAGGTCCTAGAGGTGATGCCGCTTACCCGTTACGGGAAATCTCCTGAGGGAACAAGCCCTCGGGGCAGCCCATCACTCCCACCTGCTGTGGATCCCTCTGATTAAACCTTCCCCCATTTCCAAGGGGACTCCATGCCTTGGTGTGCATTGCAAGCACTTCTGTTTGAGGAGGTGGTGCAGGAACAAATCAAACTTGTGACCGATCCTTGATTACTGTGAATCCAAAGTTGTGCCTAAAACTGTGGGTGATGGAGGGGCTGAGCTATCTCATGGACTCAATGTGTTCTCTTGTGTCCAGACTTCCTTTCATTTTCCAAGCAAGGAGTAACCTTGCTTTCTTAGTTTCTCATAATCATCCCCAAACAATGCCTTTGGGTTGCCTGTGCCAACAGAGGAACTGTAGGCACATGAGACCAGGAGACAGACCCAAAGATGTGTTCCCCTTGTGTGAAATGATTGCCCCCAGAGAGACTCTGTTAGGTCACCAGCACGTGTCAGCAAGCCCCCTTTCCCATCATGTGAAGAGGATAGAATGTGAGAAAACCAGTAGCACAAGAAATGATGTTGCCCAGGAAAACCTGCAAATTGGACAGGAGCCAGCATCCAGTAGGGCCTAAGACTGCCCAAGAAACAAGGCTGGAAAGGAATGAGCTTGAGGCCTCCCAGTTTGACCACAGGCTTGAGGAGATTTGCCTATCCTTCCTGTTTCAAAGGTCTCCACAGTGCTGTCCTGAAGTGTTTTCTTGTCTCCTGCTTACAGGCAATCTCCCTGCCAACCACCTCCTCTTGCGAGAGCAGCTTCCTGCATGCAGACTAACTGCTCTGAACATGGAGAAAGGAAAGGGAGACACAGGCAAGGGCAAAGCTCCTCCTGGCAGGTGAGAGCCTTGGAGAAATGGCTGAGGGTGAGCCTGTGCTATCATGGTTGTTTGGGTGAGATGTTTGCTTTGGACACAGTGTTTATGGTAACTCTGAAGGCCTTTGACCATGTGTCATAAAGCCAGCTGATCCCTTGCTGGATGGCCAGCACACCTGAAGTTCTTGGGAGACACCCGTGTTCGCATCCTGTTTCTCCTGACTGCCTCCAGGTTAGAAGCTTTTTGGAAACTCCACATGGCCAATGAGTCCTAAGTGAGAATGGGTTAAACGTGGAGGAGCTCTTTCTTTGAATGGAAAGGGTATTGCTTTGCAAGACAAAGTGAAATTGCACTCATCCTGCCACCCAGGATGCAGAGCAGAGTGTCTTTTCATGATTTCAGTTTAATTTGTTTCCCTCAAAGCCTTCTCATTCATATGAAACCTTGTCTTGTGGCTGGCACAAGAGAGTGGCAGGGACAGGTAAATGGCAGGCACGCTTTACTCCCTCGATGACTTGCTCCCTCTTTGACACTGGGTCCCCCTAATAATCCATTGTACATCCCCAGACACAGAGTGTTTTGGGACAGCAAGCAGTGACAAATGCAACTGCCAGGAAGGGCGGGGGGGTGGTAAAGGTGTCTCTTGGAGCCTGTCCTTGCAAAAGACCTGGCTCCGCTCCTTGCTGCGCCAACAGTGAGCCTGGCTTTGGGCATCCTGAGCATTTCTCTGAACATGTTAGTACAGCCTGGGGCGTTTCAGCCTGGGGGGATCTCTGTCTCTGTGGAAGTGAAGACATTTCTTTGAACCCAAGTCATTGCCCTGCAGAGCTGCCTTGTGCTGCAGAAGCAAGAGCCCAGCTTGTGAGCTGGGGATGGAGACCAAGCTCACCCTGTGCTCACACCACCTCCCCGTGATGTGTGTTTCCAGTGTGCTCCCAGCCATCCGAGAGAGCTCCTTGAGGAAGGTGGAGAAAGGCAGGAGGAAGCCAAGTGCTGAAGAATCATCAGCAAAGCCAAAGGAAAAGAAAGAAAGGGCAGCACTGAAGGTAGAGAGAGACATGGAAGAGCCAGAGGGGATCCAGGTATGGGAAGCCTTTATAAACCTTCAGACAGGAAAGACCTTTCATCTACTGCAGGGGAGCTGAACCTTGAAGGTCCCTCAGTGAGCCTGTCACAGGTGCCTTGAAATGCATCTGTAAGAGGCAAAGCACCATCAGGAGTGGGGTTTGTAGTCCAAGAGAAGCCCCAGTGTTCTTAAAGGCCCATTGCTGGTCTCTTGGGTGTTAGGGAAGCAGCAAGTGAGGCCATGAAGAGTCATGCTAAGAGTAAAAGCTAAGGTCGGAATGGGTATGTGGGGAGGTTTGTTCTGGCCAGGTGACCCCAACAGCGGGGCTGCATTCATAGGTTCTGCTCAGGCAACAGCAGTTCCTTCCCCTCCTTTGCTAGGCTATGTGAGAGGTGTGCGACTGGGATGGGAAGTTTGGCTGTGAGGGCTGGTGAGCCTTGGTGAGGCTGGCACATGCCCTGAGGGCTGTGTGGAGGCGGCTGTGCTGTTTCAGCAGCTCTGACTGCAGCGTCCGTGCCTGAGCAAGGGGTTTCTTCTGCCTTGGGGGGCCTGAGGCCCCACCAGACTTGGGGGCTGGTGAAGGCCCAGCTCCTGCAGGCGCCAGCTGCTCTAGTGCAGCATGTTCAGAGCGTCCAAGTGAGGGGAGACCCAGCATACAAATCCTGCTGTGATGCTCATGCAGGTTCGGCGGATGTCAAGGACCCTGACAAACCTGCGGCCTGACCTCAGCCTGCCCACGACCAGCAGGGACGAGAGGGCTGATGACCATCCTAGAGAGAAAAAGCCAAGCATTAAGGACGTGTACATCTACCACCTGGGGCCAGAGGAGGAGATGACGGTCTACGTTTACTTCTCCCACATAGACGAGGAGGAGAAGAAGAGCGAGCAGCAGTCATCGCAAGAGACAGTATATGGCGTGAGTGTGTGTGATTGTCAGGGTGAAACCTGGACTGAGAAGGGCTTGTGAGGATTGTGTGGTGTGAGTTGCTGAGCGCGGTAGCAGCATTTCCTTTTGGAGTTCTGCTCTGCCAAAGGGATTGCCTTCCACTCATTGGTGATGTGAGGAATGAGATCCCGGGGGGACAGTGGGCAATTGCTGGGATGCCCTGCTCACGCATGAGTTTCCCCCTGAGAGCATACAGAGGTCCAGGCTTTCTGGGTTGTCCAGCTGCTGCAAAGTGCTCCTGTGGGAAATTGTCTGTGGGTCTTGTGGGCTGGGCAGCAGCACTGCACAGTCTTGAGGTTGTATGAGAATCTCTCTGCATGTGCAGGATTCGTTCACTTGCTGGATGATGGAGGAGTGGGAGGAATATAAAGGAGCATCATCTGCAGAGTACAAGGCCAGCAGCACCTCCCCAAAAAGGTACGTGTGCCCCGGCTGCAGCAAGGGCTGTGGCATTTGGATGGTGGTGAGCCTCTGGCTGCGGGGTGAGCAAGGCACATTGGTGGGTGGTGGAGCTGGCCTGCCCCAGGAGCCTCTGATTTCTCTGGGCATGGCAATGACTGGGGTAGAGCCTGCTGGCAAGCACCTCTCTGCATCCTCCAACAAGCACGGAAACCTTGTGCGGAGTTGCAGGCTGCAAGTCCAGCTGGGAGTGTGTGTGTACAGGGCCTTTGGGAGACAGGAGGGCTCCATGCAGAGCGTGAGAGAGACCCTGTGCCCGCTCTCGCAGGATGGTTTCCAAGCAAAGTCTCCAGGCGCTTCAAGCAGCAGTGACGAGCCTAGTGAAGGAGGCAAAGAGTTTTGTAGAAGAGGTGGGAACAAAGAATGCTACTGAAGAACCCGAGTGCCTCAGGTGAGTATCTCTAAAAGCAAGTGTTGCTTCCCCTTGTGCAATGCCCTTCCTTCCACGCCCAGCAGCACGGGGGAGAGAGGGTCTTTTGTGGAGAGCCATCACGGGACAGAGAGCAGCAGGCTTGCGAGTCTGTGCCCTTGAATGAGACAGCTCTTCCACCCAACGGTTATTTTTTGGTCCCTCAGAGGAGGATTTCCACGTGGGACAGGAGTGATGGAGGAATGAAGAGTCAGAGGGACAGAGCGGTGTCCATTGCTAGTGTTTTAGGTTTACTTAGCTACCTAGCAGCTTCTTCTTTTGTGTTCCTGCCTGCTTTTATGGCTGGCATGAGAGAGTGGCAGGGATGGGTAAATGGCAGGCATGCTTTAGGCCCTTGACCACTTGCTCCGTTCTTGACACTGAGTGCCCAGTGAAGAAACATCTTCCATCCCTAGACATGGAGACTCGGGAGCACGGGGCTGTGGTCAATGCAGTTGCCAGGAAGGGGGGTAAGGGTGTGTCTCGGTGCCTGTCCTTGCAGAAGACCGGGCTGCTCTCCTTGCTGCCTCAAGAGGGAGCCCGGATTTGGGCATCCTGAGCTTTCCTCTGGGCCTGTCATGTAGCCTGGGTGTTTCAGCTGGGGCAGATCTCTGTCTCTGTGGACGTGAACGCGTTTAGCTGAACCCAAGTCATTGCCCTGCAGAGCTGCCTTGTGCTGCAGCAGCAGGTGCCCAGCTTGTGAGCTGGGGATGGAGACCAACCTCCCTCTGTGCTCACACCACCTCCCCGTGATGTGTGTTTCCAGTGTGCTCCCAGCCATCCGAGAGAGCTCCTCAAGGAAGGTGGAGAAAGGCAGGAGGAAGCAAAGGTCTGAAGCCAGACTGCCAGCCGTGAGGCCTCTTGGTAGAAGCCAAGAGAGGGCAGGACAGGTATGTGCTACTGACTGAGGTCCCTCTTGTGCCACAGGGGCTTGTGGAAGAGGGCAGTTCTACAGGCAGTGGTATAGAAGCCCTCTTCCTAAGTGTTCTTTAGACCATGCACTCACCTCTTCAGGGCCTTGCTTTAAAAGGTGCAGGCTATGCTCTGTTTTCTCTAGGCATTTGTCACTACTGCATTCTGAGGATTGGCACCAGAAGCCCCTCTTTGGCCCTGTTTGTAGTGGAGATGTACCTGCTGGGCCTTTCAGGGAAGGGAAGGAGACACCTTCTGTTTCTCCCTGGTCAGAAGAAAACAGGGATTTTCTGTGTGGCCAGGACTAGCTTTAGAGCCTAAGAGCGCTGAGAGGAAGGCTGAAGACAAGGGGCTGGAGGGAGGGTGAGAAATTACCTTCCATCCCTGGAAAGAAACAGCTGCCAGTAATGCTCCTTGCTGTGTCTTTTCTGTGGCCCTCCAGCATGCAGGCTTCCCGTCCGCTCTGCAGGGGCAAAGAGATGTTTGGGAATCCTCGGCTAACCTGCAGGAGAAGAAAGAAAAGGCAACTCCGAGAGCAAAGGGAGAAATGGAGGAGCCAGAGAGGACCCAGGTACAGGAAGCCTTTTTAAACTTTCAGAGAGGAAAAGTCTTTCCTCTCCTCCAGGGGAGCTGCGCCTTAAGGTTCCTCAGGGATGCAGATTGGAGGTGCCTTGTTGCTGCAGAAGAGCGGGGCAGGGGAGTGCTGTCTTTCCTGGAATCTGAACCCCCGGGAAGATTTTCCTTTCCTGTGGGTTTTGCTGAAAAGCCAAGCAAGGCAACTGAAGAGAGAGGAGCAATTGCTTCCCCTCCTTTGCTAGGCTATGTGAGAGGTGTGCGACTGGGATGGGAAGTTTGGCTGTGAGGGCTGGTGAGCCTTGGTGAGGCTGGCACATGCCCTGAGGGCTGTGTGGAGGCGGCTGTGCTGTTTCAGCAGCTCTGACTGCAGCGTCCGTGCCTGAGCAAGGGGTTTCTCCTGCCTTGGGGGGCCTGAGGCCCCACCAGACTTGGGGGCTGGTGAAGGCCCAGCTCCTGCAGGCGCCGGCTGCTCTAGTGCAGCATGTTCAGAGCGTCCGAGTGAGGGGAGACCCAGCATACAAATCCTGCTGTGATGCCCATGCAGGTTCGGCGGATGTCAAGGACCCTGACAAACCTGCGGCCTGACCTCAGCCTGCCCACGACCAGCAGGGACGAGAGGGCCGATGACCATCCTAGAGAGAAAAAGCCAAGCATTAAGGACGTGTACATCTACCACCTGGGGCCAGAGGAGGAGATGACGGTCTACGTTTACTTCTCCCACATAGACGAGGAGGAGAAGAAGAGCGAGCAGCAGTCATCGCAAGAGACAGTATATGGCGTGAGTGTGTGTGATTGTCAGGGTGAAACCTGGACTGAGAAGGGCTTGTGAGGATTGTGTGGTGTGAGTTGCTGAGCGCGGTAGCAGCATTTCCTTTTGGAGTTCTGCTCTGCCAAAGGGATTGCCTTCCTCTCATTGGTGATGTGAGGAATGAGATCCCGGGGGGACAGTGGGGTTCAGTGGGCAATTGCTGGGATGCCCTGCTCACGCATGAGTTTCCCCCTGAGAGCATACAGAGGTCCAGGCTTTCTGGGTTGTCCAGCTGCTGCAAAGTGCTCCTGTGGGAAATTGTCTGTGGGTCTTGTGGGCTGGGCAGCAGCACTGCACAGTCTTGAGGTTGTATGAGAATCTCTCTGCATGTGCAGGATTCGTTCACTTGCTGGATGATGGAGGAGTGGGAGGAATATAAAGGAGCATCATCTGCAGAGTACAAGGCCAGCAGCACCTCCCCAAAAAGGTACGTGTGCCCCGGCTGCAGCAAGGGCTGTGGCATTTGGATGGTGGTGAGCCTCTGGCTGCGGGGTGAGCAAGGCACATTGGTGGGTGGTGGAGCTGGCCTGCCCCAGGAGCCTCTGATTTCTCTGGGCATGGCAATGACTGGGGTAGAGCCTGCTGGCAAGCACCTCTCTGCATCCTCCAACAAGCACGGAAACCTTGTGCGGAGTTGCAGGCTGCAAGTCCAGCTGGGAGTGTGTGTGTACAGGGCCTTGTGTGGTATGAGCTGCTGAGCGTGGTAGCAGGATTTCCTTTTGGAGTTCTGCTCTGCCAAAGGGATTCCCTTCCCCTCCTTGATGATGCGAGAAGTGAGATTGTGGTGGGACAGTGGGGTCCAATGGGCACTTGCAGGGATGCCCTGGTCACGCATGAGTTTCCCCCGAGAGCATGCTGAGGTCCCTTTCTAGGTTGCAAAGAGCCACCCAGAGAAGCTGCCTGTGGGCTGTATTTGCTTAAGGGAGTTAAGGCTTAATATTGTAAGTATTAGCTCAAGACTGGGTGGCTCAAGTCAGGAGTCAGAGGAGACAGTTGGAGACAATCGTGCCCTGTGTGAAGAACCGTGCTGGCTGAACTCCCATCACCAGTCTTTGCCTGGGATGAATGCAGTGCCGGTGTCGTGCTCTGCAAGTCACAATTCCCTTCCGTCATTTGTGTTGCCATCAGAGATGCCAGCTTGAGAGAGAAGTGCCAGTGGGAAGCAATAGTGAAAGCTGCTGAGGCTGTGACATAGCTTGGGCCTGTTGCAGTGACTCTCGTGGTTCTCCAGCTACGGCTGCAGACTCCCTTGCTGGGGTGTCTGAGGCCAGGCCAGAGCAAGGGCTGTGGTCCAGGTGCTGGCACAGGTCCTGCAGTCCCTGGCTGCTCTCTTGGTGCATGTTGAGAGCCTCTGAGTGTGCTTGGAAGTGGCACTACAAACTTCCTGGAATTGTCTTGCAGGCTCAGCAGAGAAGTGAAACCCAGCCAAGGGTTCGGTCGGGCTCCTCCCGACCCGCAGCTGAGAAAGAGGAGAGTGGTGGGAAGCTGGGTGAAGACAAGCCCTGTTTTCAGGATGTCCTCAAGTACCGCCTGGCATCAGACGAGGAAGAGACTGTCTATGTTTACTTCTCCCGCATAGACGAGGAGGAGAAGAGCAGCCGAGAGGCTGGGGACACAGCAGAGGCAGTAAGTGTGTGCCAGCTGGAGGAAAAGCCTGGGAGTGTTGAGGGGTAGTGACCCACCGAGGTGTCAGAATGCCAATGCCAGAGTCGCTGGTTTGGATATGACATCCTGGGCCTTTCTGTGACTTGGGATTGACCAGGGGTAGACCTTGATGCCATGCACCTCTGCACAGCCCCAAGCAAATGCCCAGCCCTCCCTTGGAGGTGGATGAGACCTGCTTGCCCTGCAAGGGGCAGCTGTTTAGCACTCAGAATAGGATTACAGTGTGGGACATAGAAGTCCTGAGCAGCTGAACACCAAGGGATGTTTGTCTGCACCTTTTCCACCCTCTGCCTGAATGCTGAAGCCAAGAAAAGGGTTGAGCCCCAGTCTTAGCCCCAGCAGACTCAGTCTCAGGCTGACCAACTGTGCATAGGCCCTTGGGTGGAGCCAGGGGCCTGTGTCACGTCACACTGAGTATGGATGTGCCATCAGAAGCACATGTAAACATATGTGGCCTGAAATCATCTGCAGGATTTCTCTGTCTTTCTCTGTGTGCATCCCACTTAGCATCTTGCTTTCTTGTTCCTTAGCTCTGGGGAGAAGAACTGCCTCCCGAGCCGGCAGGAGAGGGACCAGTGACTGCCAGCCATCCCGGCACACACAGAACTTTGCTCTTGTGAATGAAAGCAACTCTCCAAACGGCTGTGGCTCTTTCCTTGGCATGGTGTGAACTCTGCCATTTGCAGCATGTGAATGCCAGAGGGGCCCAAAACCAACAGCTCAGGAGTCTGGGGTTGAGTATCAGGGCCTGCTCTGAGGGCAGCTCTCTCCCAAGGTCATGCCATACCTACTTGTGTGCAGCTGTGGTCCTGATGTCTCAGGGACCTCCTGCTCTTTGTAGGTGCCCGTCAGAGCAGTGGAGTCAGCCCTGTCATGGCAGCACATCCCCTGCTGACAAGGGGATGCTCCAGGGAGGTGGGAAGAGCTGGTTTGGCCCTCTTGAGGCAGGAAGAGGTTGCGCCAGGGCCTCTGTTTCCTGGTGCCAGTGCTGGCTGCAAGACAGGAGGGGACCTCAACTCTTGTGTGCGTGTTTGTTGCATTGAGTGCTTGGCTTTTGGGGGTGAGAAGGGGATAATGTGGATCGCAAGGACTAGCATTGGAAGGTCCCAAGCAGGAGGGTGTGGCCATGGTGGTCCGTGGCTGCCTTGGCTGTAGTGACCATGACATAGTGGAGTTGTGGACTCTGAGGGGAGGGAGGAAGGACAGCAGCAGAGTGCAGAGCGTGGACTTGATGTGAGCTGACTTCCCCCTTGTCAGGGAAGTGGTAGGGGGATCCTGCAGGGCTGTCTGGAGGGCAAAGGAGCTGGAGAAAACTGGCAGGTGTGTAAGGACAGCACCTTCCAAGCACAAGAATGATCCCTCTTGATAGGCAGGCAAATGATCAGAGGTATCATGAGACTGTCTTGGCTCAGCCGGGACCTCATAGTGGAACTGCAGCACAAAAACGGGAGCATAGAGGAGGTGGAAGGAGGGACAGGCTGCAAAGGACTACAGAAACAAGTCCTGGGTGTGCAGGGATGGTGTCCAGAAGGCCGAAGCTGAGCTGGAGTGAGACTTGCAAGGGGCGTCAAGGACAAGAGGAGTTTCCTCTGCTAAATGAGGAGGCTGAAGTGGAAAATACAGGTCTCTTGCTGCATGGGGTGGCTGAATTAATGCCAGCAAAGCAGATGCGGCTGAGCCTCTCTGTGCCGCCTTTGCCTCAGTCTTCACCAAAAGGTCTCTGGTCCTCTGTGCTTATGGAAGGGGTTCAAGGAGGAGAAGAACAAGCAGCAGTAGCAGAGGATGCAGTCGGGGATCCTTGATCCGAGTGGGCAGGCTCTGGGATGCCCTGGATGACCTCACGACAGCTGCCCTCCTGCCTGCCTGCTGCTGCCTTATCACATGGTGGAGTCAGGAGTGACCTCCCAGGCAAGGCAGCAGCCATGTTCTCTTTTCCTCCTCTGCCTCTTCTCTCCCCCAAATCTGTCACCTCAGCTGAGGGAATGTTCTGATGCCTTGATGACCTCACACTGCCTGCCCACTTGCCTGATTGCTGATGGCCTGTGAAGTTGCTGGGATAAAGATGACCTGGGAGTTTGTCAGGGCCCTGAGGGCACTAAGAGGCCTTAATGTCCCTGAGCAGCCCCACCTGGGGCTTCCACCCACCCCCTGCCCATGGGCCCAGGAGCCCCATTTGGGCTCAGCCCAGGGCCTGCAGGCCCTGCCGGAGCTGTGTCACAGAGTGATGGTGTCCAGCTCAGCCAGAGCCATGCCCATGCCTGACTGTGGACACCACTGATCTAGACTCTGACCCATGCACTGCCTTTATGGCCTGCCCTTGGCGCTGCCTTGTCACCATGGACCTGCCCAGCGATCACGGGGCTGGGTCTGAGCCTGGTTATCCTCACCAGACCTGATCCTGGTCTTGACTCTGACCTGGGGATTGGCTTCCCAGCTTGAACACGAACCTGTTTCTTTATACCCCACTGTACTTCTTAATAAAATGCTACAAATCCTCAGAAGACCACAAGACTGGTGACCCTCCCCACAGATGGGATCTGCACAGTGTGCCACGGACTGACCCAAGGTCCATCCCCAGCTGTATTAGGTCGGGGTTCCCAGCATCAGAAAGGATGTCAGATTTTATAGTTTGCTGTCACCCTTTTCTGGGATGTTAATAAAATAGTATTTTTCCGGAGAGGGAGAGTTTGTGCCTTTCTTTTTGCACCCAAAGGCACCAGCACCTCCTGGTGCTGGCTGCAGGAGGCAGTGGGCAAGGGGAGGGAGGTAGATCCCGTGAGGATGAGGGGGATGGTTCCAGGCAGTGGCTGGGGGGATGTCACAAAAGCTTCCCAAAAGGTCAGGGCAGTGGCAAGGTCCCGATCTAGTCCCAGGCCTAGGTAGATCATCTCGTGCAATTCTCCTGCTCAAGCAGGGTTGCCTAGAGCACATTGCCCAGGACCCTATCCAGGCAGCTTCTGAATATCTGCAAGGATCGAGACTCCACAACCTCTCTGGGCAACCTGCTGCAGTGCTCTATTACCCTCACAGTGAAGACATTTTCCTTATCTTCCGATGGAAATTCCTATGTTTCAGTTTATGCTGCACATTGTGCTCAACATTTCCTGGATGTCGCACACACACTTTGCTTTTGTGTTCTCTGTCCCCTCAGTAGCAGCTCACAGCCCCAATGGTGCGATCCTCCCCACCTCCCCTACCCGACCCTGCTCACCCACCAGACTGTCCTGGCCAGCCCAGCTGCAGCCCCTTGCAGCCCCTCGTCCCTGCACAGAGGCAGAAGCCCTGCTCCTGCAACCCCACAAGCTGCTTTGCTCCTCTTGCCCCTCTTGCCAGCTCTTGCTGCTGCTGAACCCTGCTCTCCCAGCAGCAGCTCAGCTACGACTGCGACCCAGGACATCCCGCTCTGTCTCCAGACTCAGCCTCTCTCCAGCCAACAGGTCAGGCCAAGGATCGAGCACAGATGGAACTGAGAGAGCTGTCCTCTCCCCCGATGATGTGCTCAGGGCAGATGAAGGACTGACCCTGCCACAGGGGTCTCTGGCAGAGCTGTCTGCACATCAGGCAGATGTCAGAATCACTCCCACGTCCCCACACAGTTGCTGGAGTGGGGACTCAGCTGGCCTCTTCCACTGCCCCATGGCACCGCACCCTCTCTTCTCCCCATTCAGTAATGAGATGTACAGACACCACCACTCAGCACTGACACACACTGTTCCCTCTTCTGTCCTTCCCATCAGGCAAGGAGATGCCACAACCATCTCAGCTCAGCTTCAACAGGACCCATGTGCATCCTCCGTGCTGCTCCTCAGCTTCTCGGGCCATCCCACATGCTCCAGAAAGGACGTCCCACAGCAACACGCACGTCCCAGCCACCAGCAGACCTGCTGTGCCAGAGCTGGCTCCCCAGGGATGTACCTCCAGAGGAGTTTGGCTTTTGTTGTGACTGAGCTCAAGTGGGAGCAGAGGGAGGGTCTGTCCACCCAAGCAAGGTGATTGTCTTGCCAGCTTTGAGAATGAGCTTGCGAATGCTTGTCCCTAGGGACAGGGACTGCAGGGCTGCCACTGCCCCAAAAGACTCTACCAGGTTGGTCTGGAGCCACAAACAGGAGTGTCTTTGACGAGGAAGGGGTTTGAACCCACCTGCATGGTGCAGAAGAGATGAGCAGTGCATTGCTGCAACCTCTTGGCCCCCTCTTCACCATGCTGTTGTTGTCAGTTTGTCTTCTGCAACTTAAAACAAATCCAGCTACGATCTGTTCTTCTGCTTTTGTTTTCTATCATCAGGGCTGTGCAGCAGGGAGATGTCCTGTGTGCTTGTAGGCAGCGCTAATCGAACAGCCCCACACACTCCCGTCTGGTGGGGAGCGGAATTTTCCCTCTTCCCTCAGGGTTTCCCAGGTCAGTTGCTGGGAGCAAAAAGACCATTCCCTGCAAGCAGGAGAGGTTCCCAGCACATCAAGGGGCTGTGGAAGACACAGCCACGAGATGCTTTGGGAAAGTGTTTGGGATTCATTTGTGGCTGTTCATGTTTCCCGTTCTTCTCCTCTTTGGAGGATGACACAGGCCAGAACAGACAGCATTCCCTAAACCCTGATTTATTATATTTTAGCCAGAGTCAAGCGTGGGCCTTGTGCTTGGTGGTGATCCTAACGCTGTTGATCCCCCTCCCCATTCCCTCCCAGTGTAACACCCCTCCGCAAGACCCATCTCTGCACACACACAGCTGTGAACAGGAAGGTCAGTGGCACCAGCCCTGCCAGTGAGGACCCCTCTGTTCCCAGCAGCCCTGGTTCAGGAGACAGCCCCTTCCCTGAGCAATGCACCAGCCTGAGTCAGAGCTGTGCGGTTACCAGAGGTTTTTCTGCACCAGGTCATGGTGCCTGGGAGCAAAACCAGGGTGCCGGGCAGCACAACCCCCAGGCACCCCACCAAGAGGGCACCGTCCCTGGGTGGGCTCGAACCACCAACCTTTCGGTTAACAGCCGAATGCGCTGCCTGCTGCGCCACAGAGACCCCCGCCTGGGGCTGTCCTGGGGCAGCTCTGGCATCGGGACAGTCCCTGGTGCTGCAGGAATGGGAATGTCCCTGAGTTCAGCCACGTCCCCAGGCCCAGAGAAGGGGATGCTGCTGTTGGCCCACTGCCGGATGCTGGTGGACAGAGCAGTGTGGGGGAGGCCTGGTGCCCGGGTGAGGGGCTGTGGGCAGCTCCCTGCCCACCACCAGCTCTGCCTGCTCCACTGTCTACTCTGCTGCATGCCCCAGGGGACAATTAAAAGCTGTGGGAACCTCACCGCAGTGCAGCCCTGGTCCAGGAGCAGTGGCAGCTGAGAGGCAATGCCAGCTTGCCCCATGCCAGCCTGCGGCCCAGCACGAGGGGTTGAGTGCTGCTTTCTGCTGAGGCTCTCAGGGCACAACAGGGCTGTGCTTGTCAGGGACATGTCGTGGCATGAGATGTGCCCGCATCAGCCCCCTCCCCCCGACAATTTGTAAGGGGATGTAGCTCAGTGGAAGAGCACCTGCTTTGCATGCAGGAGGTCCTGGGTTCAATGCCCAGCATCTCCGGCGGACGGGGAGCTTTTTCCTCAGTCTCCACCCCCCTGACCAACAGCGGGGAGGGCTGGCAAGCGGCTGCATTGCTCCTCTCCACAGAGTGTCGGCTTGCCCTCCAACGACATGGCAGGCTGTCATGTGGGAAGTGGAGCTCGCCATGCAGGAAGAGCCCAGCCACATCCTCAGAAAGCCTGCCCAGGGCAAAGGACATCATGAGGGCACGACTCTTGCAACAAGCTGAGTGGCCAGCAGTAGGCAAACAGGCAGGACTTGTCAGATCCTCAAGTGCCTCTCAGCAGAGACCACAGCCCTGTGAGACAAGAGGGTGTGCCCATGAAGACGAGAGGGCTGGCTGCTGGCTGGGAGCTTCTTTTAGCTGCAGCAGCAGCAGCACTGCCCTGGCTGGGCAGGCAGGCGCTGGGAGGGCATCAGGCCCAGCAGGTACCTCCGAGCACGGGAGGTGAGAGCTTGGCAGGAGGGCAGAGGGCAGGCAGGTGGAGGGGAGCACTGGCACGTCACTGGGGAATGGCTCCTGTGCCAGCAGCGCCGGCCAGCAGCAGGGGAGCAGCCACTGGGGTCACCATGAGCGCTGGGAGCTGATTCAACAGCTGGGCATGTGGCAGCGGGAGCGGGAGCGGGAAGGGCAGGCGCAAGCACAATGGCTGCTGTGTTGGTTGTGAGCTCACTTGCATTCCAGTTAGCCCAGTGGCCAGCAGTGGGTGGGCAGGCAGGTGTTAGGAGGTCATCAGCAGCATGGGAGAGGCTGCCCAGCAGCAAGGAGAGCTTGGGAGGAGGTGAGAGGGAGGGAGAGGGGAAGGTGACCTTGGTGGCTTGGATGGTGAGGTCTCTGCTTTCAGAGCAGCTGATTGGCCAGCAGCAGGTGGGCAGGCATGGGAGGTGGCCAAGGGCCTGACAAAGCCCAGGAGGTAGAGGGCAGAGCCTGGAGGGAGGAAGGAGGCAGAGAGGGGCAGGTGACTGTGGCAGCACTGGCACAGTGCTTGTGAGATGAGCTCTGTGACTGCAGCCTGCTTGGCCAGCAGCAGGCGGGCAGCACTGGGAGGTCATGCAGGGCAGGAGAAAGCCCCCAGCCGAGAGGAGAGCTGCTGAAGAGGGCAGAGGCAGAGGCAGGGAAAGCTGGCATGGCTGGGAGCTTGTTTGGGAGGTCACTTCTTTTGCAGCACTCTGATTGGGCAGCAGGCAGGCACGGTGGGGTCAGGAAGCAGCTGAGAAAAGCTTGCCCATGGAGAGCAGAGCTCTGGGGAGGGGAGAGGTGGGTCTTCAGGAAATTATTGAACTGAAAGTGTCCAGAGGGAGCTGCTTAGGACAACTTCTATCCAACTTGCTTAGCAGGAGGAGCTACATTTGCTGCAGCCTTAGGCTGCACTCAGAGAACATGAGGCACTTTCACCTAGGTCAGTAAGCAAGGGCCCCAGAGCTGGTTCAAGCTGGGCAGATAAGGAAGCTACAAGCAGTCGGCATTGCTGTGTCTCACCCTCCGAAAGGGAGGATGTTGTTAAAGAAGAGTGACTTGAAACTGTCTAGAAATAGCTGCTTAGCACAACTTCTATAAAACTTGCTTAGCATGAGTAGCTACATTTGCTGAAGCCTTAGGCCGCACTTGGGAAAAGTAATAAACCTTTACCGAGTTTAGTAAAAAATAGTGCCTCAGAGCTCGTTCAGGCTGGGAAAATAGGGAAACCACACGCAGTCTGCGTTCCTGTGTTACCCACCCCGAAAGGGAAGACGTCAAAACAATTGAAAAAGAAGACCTTGGGAGACAACCGCCAGGCCCAACAAAAACTGAGGTACAACCTTCATCAGAGACCGCAAAAAACAAGAAGGAGGAGAAAACCAGCTTACCTAAGAACGACGGTGAGACCCAATGAGGAGCAGGAGACCCCAGACCAAAAAATGACTATTGGTCTAGCTTCCGCGTGAGGGGTGGGAAATGTAAGTGGAAAAACCTATCATTGCCCAGGATTTGTTTACGTTAGGGTCCCTCTTTGGAGGCACCCAGCTCGAGCTGTAATGACGGCACGCGCGTGATTAAAATGTAATTTGTTTTGATTTGGCTCTGAACTTTCCTTGCGGCAACCTAGGCTCGAGCCCTGTCATGGTGGCCGACAAGCCTAATTTCCATAACAGACGTCGAGGCTTTGAAATAAGACCGGCGCAGGGCATCAGGACCTTGAGGGACAAAGCCTCTGCTCACTGCTGGGGCAGTCTTCATTGCTATGGGTTGGAATCACCTCCTCCTCCTCCTTGTCCGGACCTTGCGAGGCAACGGTAGGCCCCAACAAGAAACAAAGACACATCCGTCAGCAGAAACCGCAACAGTAAAGAGAAGGGAGAAAAGCAGCCTACCTAGGAACAACCATGCGAGCCAGTAAGGAGCAGGAGACCCCAGACCTGAATACTACTAGTGGTCTGAACTACCACGGGAGGGGTGGAGAGCTTCGATTGGAAAGTCGTAATGGCCCTGGGATTTCTTTGCTCGGGGTCCCTCTTTGGAGGCACCCAGCTCGAGCTGTAATGACGGCATGCACGTCCTTAAAATGTCATTATGTATTTTGCTTTGATTTGGCTGGGAACTTTTCTGCGGGAACCTAGGGTTGGAGCCTGTTCTGGTGGCCGGCGAGCCTCACCTTCCCTAAGAGCGTGGCACCCCAGATGGGACCCTAGGTGAGCACTGTTGGGGCCTCTCGTCTCCAAACGATCATCTGGCGCCATGGGGTGAGTTCACCTGGGATCTTTGGCAAGAGGAGGCCCCAAGAAGGTGAGTCTTAAATTCCCGCCTGCATTCTAAATTCTGCTCTGGTAACAGAGTGCGCTGAAGGGGTACGCGGGCTGATCACCGTAAGGCGTCCCAGGCAGGGGGGTACGCGGGCTGGCCACCGTAAGACGTACCAGGGGGATGGGTAGGAGTCCCATCCCCAGGGCTGGAGTGGGTTTGAAGTCCCATCTCGGTGTGGCCAGAAAGGGGAGTGCACAGCCTGGTCAGCATGAGGCGCACCGCAAGACTATAGCAACAGAAATGTAGAGACACTGTGACTGGTGTGAGTGTGAGCAGTACTGTGTGTGAGAGTGCGTAGAGCCTGGGAACGGACCGGGGCGCCCGTGGGCTGAGGAAGCCGCCCGCTGCGAAGGCACAGCAGTCCTGGCAGTGCAAGCCTGGTCCAGGAGCAGTGGCAGCTGAGAGGCAATGCCAGCTTGCCCCATGCCAGCCTGCGGGCCAGCACGAGGGGTTGAGTGCTGCTTTCTGCTGAGGCTCTCAGGGCACCAGGGCACAACAGGGCTGTGCTTGTCAGGGACATGTCGTGGCATGAGATGTGCCCGCATCAGCCCCCTCCCCCCGACAATTTGTAAGGGGATGTAGCTCAGTGGAAGAGCACCTGCTTTGCATGCAGGAGGTCCTGGGTTCAATGCCCAGCATCTCCGGCGGACGGGGAGCTTTTTCCTCAGTCTCCACCCCCCTGACCAACAGCGGGGAGGGCTGGCAAGCGGCTGCATTGCTCCTCTCCACAGAGTGTCGGCTTGCCCTCCAACGACATGGCAGGCTGTCATGTGGGAAGTGGAGCTCGCCATGCAGGAAGAGCCCAGCCACATCCTCAGAAAGCCTGCCCAGGGCAAAGGACATCATGAGGGCACGACTCTTGCAACAAGCTGAGTGGCCAGCAGTAGGCAAACAGGCAGGACTTGTCAGATCCTCAAGTGCCTCTCAGCAGAGACCACAGCCCTGTGAGGCAAGAGGGTGTGCCCATGAAGACGAGAGGGCTGGCTGCTGGCTGGGAGCTTCTTGTAGCTGCAGCAGCAGCAGCACTGCCCTGGCTGGGCAGGCAGGCGCTGGGAGGGCATCAGGCCCAGCAGGTACCTCCGAGCACGGGAGGTGAGATCTTGGCAGGAGGACAGAGGGCAGGCAGGTGGAGGGGAGCACTGGCACATCGCTGGGGAATGGCTCCTGTGCCAGCAGCGCCGGCCAGCAGCAGGGGAGCAGCCACTGGGGTCACCATGAGCGCTGGGAGCTGATTCAACAGCTGGGCATGTGGCAGCGGGAGCGGGAAGGGCAGGCGCAAGCACAATGGCTGCTGTGTTGGTTGTGAGCTCACTTGCATTCCAGTTAGCCCAGTGGCCAGCAGTGGGTGGGCAGGCAGGTGTTAGGAGGTCATCAGCAGCATGGGAGAGGCTGCCCAGCAGCAAGGAGAGCTTGGGAGGAGGTGAGAGGGAGGGAGAGGTGAAGGTGACCTTGGTGGCTTGGATGGTGAGGTCTCTGCTTTCAGAGCAGCTGATTGGCCAGCAGCAGGTGGGCAGGCATGGGAGGTGGCCAAGGGCCTGACAAAGCCCAGGAGGTAGAGGGCAGAGCCTGGAGGGAGGAAGGAGGCAGAGAGAGGCAGGTGACTGTGGCAGCACTGGCACAGTGCTTGTGAGATGAGCTCTGTGACTGCAGCCTGCTTGGCCAGCAGCAGGCGGGCAGCACTGGGAGGTCATGCAGGGCAGGAGAAAGCCCCCAGCCGAGAGGAGAGCTGCTGAAGAGGGCAGAGGCAGAGGCAGGGAAAGCTGGCATGGCTGGGAGCTTGTTTGGGAGGTCACTTCTCTTGCAGCACTCTGATTGGGCAGCAGGCAGACACGGTGGGCTCAGGAAGCAGCTGAGAAAAGCTTGCCCATGGAGAGGAGAGCTCTGGGGAGGGGAGAGGTGGGTCTTCAGGAAATTATTGAACTGAAAGTGTCCAGAGGGAGCTGCTTAGGACAACTTCTATCCAACTTGCTTAGCAGGAGGAGCTACATTTGCTGCAGCCTTAGGCTGCACTCAGAGAACATGAGGCACTTTCACCTAGGTCAGTAAGCAAGGGCCCCAGAGCTGGTTCAAGCTGGGCAGATAAGGAAGCTACAAGCAGTCGGCATTGCTGGGTCTCACCCTCCGAAAGGGAGGATGTTGTTAAAGAAGAGTGACTTGAAACTGCTTAGCACAACTTCTATAAAACTTGCTTAGCATGAGTAGCTACATTTGCTGAAGCCTTAGGCTGCACTTGGGAAAAGTAATAAACCTTTACCGAGTTTAGTAAAAAATAGTGCCTCAGAGCTCGTTCAGGCTGGGAAAATAGGGAAACCACACGCAGTCTGCGTTCCTGTGTTACCCACCCCGAAAGGGAAGACGTCAAAACAATTGAAAAAGAAGACCTTGGGAGACAACCGCCAGACCCAACAAAAACAGAGGTACAACCTTCATCAGAGACCGCAAAAAACAAGAAGGAGGAGAAAAACAGCTTACCTAAGAACGACGGTGAGACCCAATGAGGAGCAGGAGACCCCAGACCAAAACATTACTATTGGTCTAGCTTCCGCGTGAGGGGTGGGAAATGTAAGTGGAAAAACCTATAATTGCCCAGGATTTGTTTACGTTAGGGTCCCTCTTTGGAGGCACCCAGCTCGAGCTGTAATGACGGCACGCGCGTGATTAAAATGTAATTTGTTTTGATTTGGCTCTGAACTTTCCTTGCGGCAACCTAGGCTCGAGCCCTGTCATGGTGGCCGACAAGCCTAATTTCCATAACAGATGTCGAGGCTTTGAAATAAGACCGGCGCAGGGCATCAGGACCTTGAGGGACAAAGCCTCCGCTCACTGCTGGGGCAGTCTTCATTGCTATGGGTTGGAATCACCTCCTCCTCCTCCTTGTCCAGACCTTGCGAGGCAACGGTAGGCCCCAACAAGAAACAAAGACACATCCGTCAGCAGAAACCGCAACAGTAAAGATAAGGGAGAAAAGCAGCCTACCTAGGAACAACCATGCGAGCCAGTAAGGAGCAGGAGACCCCAGACCTGAATACTACTAGTGGTCTGAACTACCACGGGAGGGGTGGAGAGCTTCGATTGGAAAGTCGTAATGGCCCCGGGGTTTCTTTGCTCGGGGTCCCTCTTTGGAGGCACCCAGCTCGAGCTGTAATGACGGCATGCACGTCCTTAAAATGTCATTATGTAATTTGCTTTGATTTGGCTGGGAACTTTTCTGCGGGAACCTAGGGTTGGACCCTGTTCTGGTGGCCGGCGAGCCTCACCTTCCCTAAGAGCGTGGCACCCCAGATGGGACCCTAGGTGAGCACTGTTGGGGCCTCTCGTCTCCAAACGATCATCTGGCGCCATGGGGTGAGTTCACCTGGGATCTTTGGCAAGAGGAGGCCCCAAGAAGGTGAGTCTTAAATTCCCGCCTGCATTCTAAATTCTGCTCTGGTAACAGAGTGCGCTGAAGGGGTACGCGGGCTGATCACCGTAAGGCGTCCCAGGCAGGGGGGTACGCGGGCTGGCCACCGCAAGACGTCCCAGGGGGATGGGTAGGAGTCCCATCCCCAGGGCTGGAGTGGGTTTGAAGTCCCATCTCGGTGTGGCCAGAAAGGGGAGTGCACAGCCTGGTCAGCATGAGGCGCACCGCAAGACTATAGCAACAGAAATGTAGAGACACTGTGACTGGTGTGAGTGTGAGCAGTACTGTGTGTGAGAGTGCGTAGAGCCTGGGAACGGACCGGGGCGCCCGTGGGCTGAGGAAGCCGCCCGCTGCGAAGGCACAGCAGTCCTGGCAGTGCAAGCCTGGTGCAGGAGCAGTGGCAGCTGAGAGGCAATGCCAGCTTGCCCCATGCCAGCCTGCGGGCCAGCACGAGGGGTTGAGTGCTGCTTTCTGCTGAGGCTCTCAGGGCACCAGGGCACAACAGGGCTGTGCTTGTCAGGGACATGTCGTGGCATGAGATGTGCCCGCATCAGCCCCCTCCCCCCGACAATTTGTAAGGGGATGTAGCTCAGTGGAAGAGCACCTGCTTTGCATGCAGGAGGTCCTGGGTTCAATGCCCAGCATCTCCGGCGGAGGGGGAGCTTTTTCCTCAGTCTCCACCCCCCTGACCAACAGCGGGGAGGGCTGGCAAGCGGCTGCATTGCTCCTCTCCACAGAGTGTCGGCTTGCCCTCCAACGACATGGCAGGCTGTCATGTGGGAAGTGGAGCTCGCCATGCAGGAAGAGCCCAGCCACATCCTCAGAAAGCCTGCCCAGGGCAAAGGACATCATGAGGGCACGACTCTTGCAACAAGCTGAGTGGCCAGCAGTAGGCAAACAGGCAGGACTTGTCAGATCCTCAAGTGCCTCTCAGCAGAGACCACAGCCCTGTGAGGCAAGAGGGTGTGCCCATGAAGACGAGAGGGCTGGCTGCTGGCTGGGAGCTTCTTTTAGCTGCAGCAGCAGCAGCACTGCCCTGGCTGGGCAGGCAGGCGCTGGGAGGGCATCAGGCCCAGCAGGTACCTCCGACCACGGGAGGTGAGAGCTTGGCAGGAGGGCAGAGGGCAGGCAGGTGGAGGGGAGCACTGGCACGTCGCTGGGGAATGGCTCCTGTGCCAGCAGCGCCGGCCAGCAGCAGGGGAGCAGCCACTGGGGTCACCAGGAGCGCTGGGAGCTGATTCAACAGCTGGGCATGTGGCAGCGGGAGCGGGAGCGGGAAGGGCAGGCGCAAGCACAATGGCTGCTGTGTTGGTTGTGAGCTCACTTGCATTCCAGTTAGCCCAGTGGCCAGCAGTGGGTGGGCAGGCAGGTGTTAGGAGGTCATCAGCAGCATGGGAGAGGCTGCCCAGCAGCAAGGAGAGCTTGGGAGGAGGTGAGAGGGAGGGAGAGGTGAAGGTGACCTTGGTGGCTTGGATGGTGAGGTCTCTGCTTTCAGAGCAGCTGATTGGCCAGCAGCAGGTGGGCAGGCATGGGAGGTGGCCAAGGGCCTGACAAAGCCCAGGAGGTAGAGGGCAGAGCCTGGAGGGAGGAAGGAGGCAGAGAGAGGCAGGTGACTGTGGCAGCACTGGTACAGTGCTTGTGAGATGAGCTCTGTGACTGCAGCCTGCTTGGCCAGCAGCAGGCGGGCAGCACTGGGAGGTCATGCAGGGCAGGAGAAAGCCCCCAGCCGAGAGGAGAGCTGCTGAAGAGGGCAGAGGCAGAGGCAGGGAAAGCTGGCATGGCTGGGAGCTTGTTTGGGAGGTCACTTCTCTTGCAGCAGTCTGATTGGGCAGCAGGCAGGCACGGTGGGCTCAGGAAGCAGCTGAGAAAAGCTTGCCCATGGAGAGCAGAGCTCTGGGGAGGGGAGAGGTGGGCCTTCAGGAAATTATTGACCTGAAAGTGTCCAGAGGGAGCTGCTTAGGACAACTTCTATCCAACTTGCTTAGCAGGAGGAGCTACATTTGCTGCAGCCTTAGGCTGCACTCAGAGAACATGAGGCACTTTCACCTAGGTCAGTAAGCAAGGGCCCCAGAGCTGGTTCAAGCTGGGCAGATAAGGAAGCTACAAGCAGTCGGCATTGCTGTGTCTCACCCTCCGAAAGGGAGGATGTTGTTAAAGAAGAGTGACTTGAAACTGTCTAGAAATAGCTGCTTAGCACAACTTCTATAAAACTTGCTTAGCATGAGTAGCTACATTTGCTGAAGCCTTAGGCCGCACTTGGGAAAAGTAATAAACCTTTACCGAGTTTAGTAAAAAATAGTGCCTCAGAGCTCGTTCAGGCTGGGAAAATAGGGAAACCACACGCAGTCTGCTTTCCTGTGTTACCCACCCCGAAAGGGAAGACGTCAAAACAATTGAAAAAGAAGACCTTGGGAGACAACCGCCAGACCCAACAAAAACAGAGGTACAACCTTCATCAGAGACCGCAAAAAACAAGAAGGAGGAGAAAAACAGCTTAGCTAAGAACGACGGTGAGACCCAATGAGGAGCAGGAGACCCCAGACCAAAACATTACTATTGGTCTAGCTTCCGCGTGAGGGGTGGGAAATGTAAGTGGAAAAACCTATCATTGCCCCGGATTTGTTTACGTTAGGGTCCCTCTTTGGAGGCACCCAGCTCGAGCTGTAATGACGGCACGCGCGTGATTAAAATGTAATTTGTTTTGATTTGGCTCTGAACTTTCCTTGCGGCAACCTAGGCTCGAGCCCTGTCATGGTGGCCGACAAGCCTAATTTCCATAACAGACGTCGAGGCTTTGAAATAAGACCGGCGCAGGGCATCAGGACCTTGAGGGACAAAGCCTCCGCTCACTGCTGGGGCAGTCTTCATTGCTATGGGTTGGAATCACCTCCTCCTCCTCCTTGTCCGGACCTTGCGAGGCAACGGTAGGCCCCAACAAGAAACAAAGACACATCCGTCAGCAGAAACCGCAACAGTAAAGATAAGGGAGAAAAGCAGCCTACCTAGGAACAACCATGCGAGCCAGTAAGGAGCAGGAGACCCCAGACCTGAATACTACTAGTGGTCTGAACTACCACGGGAGGGGTGGAGAGCTTCGATTGGAAAGTCGTAATGGCCCCGGGATTTCTTTGCTCGGGGTCCCTCTTTGGAGGCACCCAGCTCGAGCTGTAATGACGGCATGCACGTCCTTAAAATGTCATTATGTAATTTGCTTTGATTTGGCTGGGAACTTTTCTGCGGGAACCTAGGGTTGGACCCTGTTCTGGTGGCCGGTGAGCCTAACCTTCCCTAAGAGCGTGGCACCCCAGATGGGACCCTAGGTGAGCACTGTTGGGGCCTCTCGTCTCCAAACGATCATCTGGCGCCATGGGGTGAGTTCACCTGGGATCTTTGGCAAGAGGAGGCCCCAAGAAGGTGAGTCTTAAATTCCCGCCTGCATTCTAAATTCTGCTCTGGTAACAGAGTGCGCTGAAGGGGTACGCGGGCTGATCACCGTAAGGCGTCCCAGGCAGGGGGGTACGCGGGCTGGCCACCGCAAGACGTACCAGGGGGATGGGTAGGAGTCCCATCCCCAGGGCTGGAGTGGGTTTGAAGTCCCATCTCGGTGTGGCCAGAAAGGGGAGTGCACAGCCTGGTCAGCATGAGGCGCACCGCAAGACTGTAAGAACAGAAATGTAGAGACACTGTGACTGGTGTGAGTGTGAGCAGTACTGTGTGTGAGAGTGCGTAGAGCCTGGGAACGGACCGGGGCGCCCGTGGGCTGAGGAAGCCGCCCGCTGCGAAGGCACAGCAGTCCTGGCAGTGCAAGCCTGGTGCAGGAGCAGTGGCAGCTGAGAGGCAATGCCAGCTTGCCCCATGCCAGCCTGCGGGCCAGCACGAGGGGTTGAGTGCTGCTTTCTGCTGAGGCTCTCAGGGCACCAGGGCACAACAGGGCTGTGCTTGTCAGGGACATGTCGTGGCATGAGATGTGCCCGCATCAGCCCCCTCCCCCCGACAATTTGTAAGGGGATGTAGCTCAGTGGAAGAGCACCTGCTTTGCATGCAGGAGGTCCTGGGTTCAATGCCCAGCATCTCCGGCGGAGGGGGAGCTTTTTCCTCAGTCTCCACCCCCCTGACCAACAGCGGGGAGGGCTGGCAAGCGGCTGCATTGCTCCTCTCCACAGAGTGTCGGCTTGCCCTCCAACGACATGGCAGGCTGTCATGTGGGAAGTGGAGCTCGCCATGCAGGAAGAGCCCAGCCACATCCTCAGAAAGCCTGCCCAGGGCAAAGGACATCATGATGGCACGACTCTTGCAACAAGCTGAGTGGCCAGCAGTAGGCAAACAGGCAGGACTTGTCAGATCCTCAAGTGCCTCTCAGCAGAGACCACAGCCCTGTGAGGCAAGAGGGTGTGCCCATGAAGACGAGAGGGCTGGCTGCTGGCTGGGAGCTTCTTTTAGCTGCAGCAGCAGCAGCACTGCCCTGGCTGGGCAGGCAGGCGCTGGGAGGGCATCAGGCCCAGCAGGTACCTCCGACCACGGGAGGTGAGAGCTTGGCAGGAGGGCAGAGGGGAGGCAGGTGGAGGGGAGCACTGGCACATCGCTGGGGAATGGCTCCTGTGCCAGCAGCGCCGGCCAGCAGCAGGGGAGCAGCCACTGGGGTCACCAGGAGCGCTGGGAGCTGATTCAACAGCTGGGCATGTGGCAGCGGGAGCGGGAGCGGGAAGGGCAGGCGCAAGCACAATGGCTGCTGTGTTGGTTGTGAGCTCACTTGCATTCCAGTTAGCCCAGTGGCCAGCAGTGGGTGGGCAGGCAGGTGTTAGGAGGTCATCAGCAGCATGGGAGAGGCTGCCCAGCAGCAAGGAGAGCTTGGGAGGAGGTGAGAGGGAGGGAGAGGTGAAGGTGACCTTGGTGGCTTGGATGGTGAGGTCTCTGCTTTCAGAGCAGCTGATTGGCCAGCAGCAGGTGGGCAGGCATGGGAGGTGGCCAAGGGCCTGACAAAGCCCAGGAGGTAGAGGGCAGAGCCTGGAGGGAGGAAGGAGGCAGAGAGAGGCAGGTGACTGTGGCAGCACTGGTACAGTGCTTGTGAGATGAGCTCTGTGACTGCAGCCTGCTTGGCCAGCAGCAGGCGGGCAGCACTGGGAGGTCATGCAGGGCAGGAGAAAGCCCCCAGCCGAGAGGAGAGCTGCTGAAGAGGGCAGAGGCAGAGGCAGGGAAAGCTGGCATGGCTGGGAGCTTGTTTGGGAGGTCACTTCTCTTGCAGCAGTCTGATTGGGCAGCAGGCAGGCACGGTGGGCTCAGGAAGCAGCTGAGAAAAGCTTGCCCATGGAGAGCAGAGCTCTGGGGAGGGGAGAGGTGGGCCTTCAGGAAATTATTGACCTGAAAGTGTCCAGAGGGAGCTGCTTAGGACAACTTCTATCCAACTTGCTTAGCAGGAGGAGCTACATTTGCTGCAGCCTTAGGCTGCACTCAGAGAACATGAGGCACTTTCACCTAGGTCAGTAAGCAAGGGCCCCAGAGCTGGTTCAAGCTGGGCAGATAAGGAAGCTACAAGCAGTCGGCATTGCTGTGTCTCACCCTCCGAAAGGGAGGATGTTGTTAAAGAAGAGTGACTTGAAACTGTCTAGAAATAGCTGCTTAGCACAACTTCTATAAAACTTGCTTAGCATGAGTAGCTACATTTGCTGAAGCCTTAGGCCGCACTTGGGAAAAGTAATAAACCTTTACCGAGTTTAGTAAAAAATAGTGCCTCAGAGCTCGTTCAGGCTGGGAAAATAGGGAAACCACACGCAGTCTGCTTTCCTGTGTTACCCACCCCGAAAGGGAAGACGTCAAAACAATTGAAAAAGAAGACCTTGGGAGACAACCGCCAGACCCAACAAAAACAGAGGTACAACCTTCATCAGAGACCGCAAAAAACAAGAAGGAGGAGAAAAACAGCTTAGCTAAGAACGACGGTGAGACCCAATGAGGAGCAGGAGACCCCAGACCAAAACATTACTATTGGTCTAGCTTCCGCGTGAGGGGTGGGAAATGTAAGTGGAAAAACCTATCATTGCCCCGGATTTGTTTACGTTAGGGTCCCTCTTTGGAGGCACCCAGCTCGAGCTGTAATGACGGCACGCGCGTGATTAAAATGTAATTTGTTTTGATTTGGCTCTGAACTTTCCTTGCGGCAACCTAGGCTCGAGCCCTGTCATGGTGGCCGACAAGCCTAATGTCCATAACAGACGTCGAGGCTTTGAAATAAGACCGGCGCAGGGCATCAGGACCTTGAGGGACAAAGCCTCCGCTCACTGCTGGGGCAGTCTTCATTGCTATGGGTTGGAATCACCTCCTCCTCCTCCTTGTCCGGACCTTGCGAGGCAACGGTAGGCCCCAACAAGAAACAAAGACACATCCGTCAGCAGAAACCGCAACAGTAAAGATAAGGGAGAAAAGCAGCCTACCTAGGAACAACCATGCGAGCCAGTAAGGAGCAGGAGACCCCAGACCTGAATACTACTAGTGGTCTGAACTACCACGGGAGGGGTGGAGAGCTTCGATTGGAAAGTCGTAATGGCCCCGGGATTTCTTTGCTCGGGGTCCCTCTTTGGAGGCACCCAGCTCGAGCTGTAATGACGGCATGCACGTCCTTAAAATGTCATTATGTAATTTGCTTTGATTTGGCTGGGAACTTTTCTGCGGGAACCTAGGGTTGGACCCTGTTCTGGTGGCCGGTGAGCCTAACCTTCCCTAAGAGCGTGGCACCCCAGATGGGACCCTAGGTGAGCACTGTTGGGGCCTCTCGTCTCCAAACGATCATCTGGCGCCATGGGGTGAGTTCACCTGGGATCTTTGGCAAGAGGAGGCCCCAAGAAGGTGAGTCTTAAATTCCCGCCTGCATTCTAAATTCTGCTCTGGTAACAGAGTGCGCTGAAGGGGTACGCGGGCTGATCACCGTAAGGCGTCCCAGGCAGGGGGGTACGCGGGCTGGCCACCGCAAGACGTACCAGGGGGATGGGTAGGAGTCCCATCCCCAGGGCTGGAGTGGGTTTGAAGTCCCATCTCGGTGTGGCCAGAAAGGGGAGTGCACAGCCTGGTCAGCATGAGGCGCACCGCAAGACTGTAAGAACAGAAATGTAGAGACACTGTGACTGGTGTGAGTGTGAGCAGTACTGTGTGTGAGAGTGCGTAGAGCCTGGGAACGGACCGGGGCGCCCGTGGGCTGAGGAAGCCGCCCGCTGCGAAGGCACAGCAGTCCTGGCAGTGCAAGCCTGGTGCAGGAGCAGTGGCAGCTGAGAGGCAATGCCAGCTTGCCCCATGCCAGCCTGCGGGCCAGCACGAGGGGTTGAGTGCTGCTTTCTGCTGAGGCTCTCAGGGCACCAGGGCACAACAGGGCTGTGCTTGTCAGGGACATGTCGTGGCATGAGATGTGCCCGCATCAGCCCCCTCCCCCCGACAATTTGTAAGGGGATGTAGCTCAGTGGAAGAGCACCTGCTTTGCATGCAGGAGGTCCTGGGTTCAATGCCCAGCATCTCCGGCGGAGGGGGAGCTTTTTCCTCAGTCTCCACCCCCCTGACCAACAGCGGGGAGGGCTGGCAAGCGGCTGCATTGCTCCTCTCCACAGAGTGTCGGCTTGCCCTCCAACGACATGGCAGGCTGTCATGTGGGAAGTGGAGCTCGCCATGCAGGAAGAGCCCAGCCACATCCTCAGAAAGCCTGCCCAGGGCAAAGGACATCATGATGGCACGACTCTTGCAACAAGCTGAGTGGCCAGCAGTAGGCAAACAGGCAGGACTTGTCAGATCCTCAAGTGCCTCTCAGCAGAGACCACAGCCCTGTGAGGCAAGAGGGTGTGCCCATGAAGACGAGAGGGCTGGCTGCTGGCTGGGAGCTTCTTTTAGCTGCAGCAGCAGCAGCACTGCCCTGGCTGGGCAGGCAGGCGCTGGGAGGGCATCAGGCCCAGCAGGTACCTCCGACCACGGGAGGTGAGAGCTTGGCAGGAGGGCAGAGGGGAGGCAGGTGGAGGGGAGCACTGGCACATCGCTGGGGAATGGCTCCTGTGCCAGCAGCGCCGGCCAGCAGCAGGGGAGCAGCCACTGGGGTCACCAGGAGCGCTGGGAGCTGATTCAACAGCTGGGCATGTGGCAGCGGGAGCGGGAGCGGGAAGGGCAGGCGCAAGCACAATGGCTGCTGTGTTGGTTGTGAGCTCACTTGCATTCCAGTTAGCCCAGTGGCCAGCAGTGGGTGGGCAGGCAGGTGTTAGGAGGTCATCAGCAGCATGGGAGAGGCTGCCCAGCAGCAAGGAGAGCTTGGGAGGAGGTGAGAGGGAGGGAGAGGTGAAGGTGACCTTGGTGGCTTGGATGGTGAGGTCTCTGCTTTCAGAGCAGCTGATTGGCCAGCAGCAGGTGGGCAGGCATGGGAGGTGGCCAAGGGCCTGACAAAGCCCAGGAGGTAGAGGGCAGAGCCTGGAGGGAGGAAGGAGGCAGAGAGGGGCAGGTGACTGTGGCAGCACTGGCACAGTGCTTGTGAGATGAGCTCTGTGACTGCAGCCTGCTTGGCCAGCAGCAGGCGGGCAGCACTGGGAGGTCATGCAGGGCAGGAGAAAGCCCCCAGCCGAGAGGAGAGCTGCTGAAGAGGGCAGAGGCAGAGGCAGGGAAAGCTGGCATGGCTGGGAGCTTGTTTGGGAGGTCACTTCTCTTGCAGCAGTCTGATTGGGCAGCAGGCAGGCATGGTGGGGTCAGGAAGCAGCTGAGAAAAGCTTGCCCATGGAGAGGAGAGCTCTGGGGAGGGGAGAGGTGGGTCTTCAGGAAATTATTGAACTGAAAGTGTCCAGAGGGAGCTGCTTAGGACAACTTCTATCCAACTTGCTTAGCAGGAGGAGCTACATTTGCTGCAGCCTTAGGCTGCACTCAGAGAACATGAGGCACTTTCACCTAGGTCAGTAAGCAAGGGCCCCAGAGCTGGTTCAAGCTGGGCAGATAAGGAAGCTACAAGCAGTCGGCATTGCTGTGTCTCACCCTCTGAAAGGGAGGATGTTGTTAAAGAAGAGTGACTTGAAACTGTCTAGAAATAGCTGCTTAGCACAACTTCTATAAAACTTGCTTAGCATGAGTAGCTAAATTTGCTGAAGCCTTAGGCCGCACTTGGGAAAAGTAATAAACCTTTACCGAGTTTAGTAAAAAATAGTGCCTCAGAGCTCGTTCAGGCTGGGAAAACAGGGAAACCACACGCAGTCTGCGTTCCTGTGTTACCCACCCCGAAAGGGAAGACGTCAAAACAATTGAAAAAGAAGACCTTGGGAGACAACCGCCAGACCCAACAAAAACAGAGGTACAACCTTCATCAGAGACCGCAAAAAACAAGAAGGAGGAGAAAACCAGCTTAGCTAAGAACGACGGTGAGACCCAATGAGGAGCAGGAGACCCCAGACCAAAAAATTACTATTGGTCTAGCTTCCGCGTGAGGGGTGGGAAATGTAAGTGGAAAAACCTATCATTGCCCCGGATTTGTTTACGTTAGGGTCCCTCTTTGGAGGCACCCAGCTCGAGCTGTAATGACGGCACGCGCGTGATTAAAATGTAATTTGTTTTGATTTGGCTCTGAACTTTCCTTGCGGCAACCTAGGCTCGAGCCCTGTCATGGTGGCCGACAAGCCTAATGTCCATAACAGATGTCGAGGCTTTGAAATAAGACCGGCGCAGGGCATCAGGACCTTGAGGGACAAAGCCTCCGCTCACTGCTGGGGCAGTCTTCATTGCTATGGGTTGGAATCACCTCCTCCTCCTCCTTGTCCGGACCTTGCGAGGCAACGGTAGGCCCCAACAAGAAACAAAGACACATCCGTCAGCAGAAACCGCAACAGTAAAGATAAGGGAGAAAAGCAGCCTACCTAGGAACAACCATGCGAGCCAGTAAGGAGCAGGAGACCCCAGACCTGAATACTACTAGTGGTCTGAACTACCACGGGAGGGGTGGAGAGCTTCAATTGGAAAGTCGTAATGGCCCCGGGATTTCTTTGCTCGGGGTCCCTCTTTGGAGGCACCCAGCTCGAGCTGTAATGACGGCATGCACGTCCTTAAAATGTCATTATGTAATTTGCTTTGATTTGGCTGGGAACTTTTCTGCGGGAACCTAGGGTTGGACCCTGTTCTGGTGGCCGGCGAGCCTAACCTTCCCTAAGAGCGTGGCACCCCAGATGGGACCCTAGGTGAGCACTGTTGGGGCCTCTCGTCTCCAAACGATCATCTGGCGCCATGGGGTGAGTTCACCTGGGATCTTTGGCAAGAGGAGGCCCCAAGAAGGTGAGTCTTAAATTCCCGCCTGCATTCTAAATTCTGCTCTGGTAACAGAGTGCGCTGAAGGGGTACGCGGGCTGATCACCGTAAGGCGTCCCAGGCAGGGGGGTACGCGGGCTGGCCACCGCAAGACGTCCCAGGGGGATGGGTAGGAGTCCCATCCCCAGGGCTGGAGTGGGTTTGAAGTCCCATCTCGGTGTGGCCAGAAAGGGGAGTGCGCAGCCTGGTCAGCATGAGGCGCACCGCAAGACTGTAAGAACAGAAATGTAGAGACACTGTGACTGGTGTGAGTGTGAGCAGTACTGTGTGTGAGAGTGCGTAGAGCCTGGGAACGGACCGGGGCGCCCGTGGGCTGAGGAAGCTGCCCGCTGCGAAGGCACAGCAGTCCTGGCAGTGCAAGCCTGGTCCAGGAGCAGTGGCAGCTGAGAGGCAATGCCAGCTTGCCCCATGCCAGCCTGCGGGCCAGCACGAGGGGTTGAGTGCTGCTTTCTGCTGAGGCTCTCAGGGCACCAGGGCACAACAGGGCTGTGCTTGTCAGGGACATGTCGTGGCATGAGATGTGCCCGCATCAGCCCCCTCCCCCTGACAATTTGTAAGGGGATGTAGCTCAGTGGAAGAGCACCTGCTTTGCATGCAGGAGGTCCTGGGTTCAATGCCCAGCATCTCCGGCGGAGGGGGAGCTTTTTCCTCAGTCTCCACCCCCCTGACCAACAGCGGGGAGGGCTGGCAAGCGGCTGCATTGCTCCTCTCCACAGAGTGTCGGCTTGCCCTCCAACGACATGGCAGGCTGTCATGTGGGAAGTGGAGCTCGCCATGCAGGAAGAGCCCAGCCACATCCTCAGAAAGCCTGCCCAGGGCAAAGGACATCATGAGGGCACGACTCTTGCAACAAGCTGAGTGGCCAGCAGTAGGCAAACAGGCAGGACTTGTCAGATCCTCAAGTGCCTCTCAGCAGAGACCACAGCCCTGTGAGGCAAGAGGGTGTGCCCATGAAGACGAGAGGGCTGGCTGCTGGCTGGGAGCTTCTTTTAGCTGCAGCAGCAGCAGCACTGCCCTGGCTGGGCAGGCAGGCGCTGGGAGGGCATCAGGCCCAGCAGGTACCTCCGACCACGGGAGGTGAGAGCTTGGCAGGAGGACAGAGGGGAGGCAGGTGGAGGGGAGCACTGGCACGTCGCTGGGGAATGGCTCCTGTGCCAGCAGCGCCGGCCAGCAGCAGGGGAGCAGCCACTGGGGTCACCAGGAGCGCTGGGAGCTGATTCAACAGCTGGGCATGTGGCAGCGGGAGCGGGAGCGGGAAGGGCAGGCGCAAGCACAATGGCTGCTGTGTTGGTTGTGAGCTCACTTGCATTCCAGTTAGCCCAGTGGCCAGCAGTGGGTGGGCAGGCAGGTGTTAGGAGGTCATCAGCAGCATGGGAGAGGCTGCCCAGCAGCAAGGAGAGCTTGGGAGGAGGTGAGAGGGAGGGAGAGGGGAAGGTGACCTTGGTGGCTTGGATGGTGAGGTCTCTGCTTTCAGAGCAGCTGATTGGCCAGCAGCAGGTGGGCAGGCATGGGAGGTGGCCAAGGGCCTGACAAAGCCCAGGAGGTAGAGGGCAGAGCCTGGAGGGAGGAAGGAGGCAGAGAGGGGCAGGTGACTGTGGCAGCACTGGCACAGTGCTTGTGAGATGAGCTCTGTGACTGCAGCCTGCTTGGCCAGCAGCAGGCGGGCAGCACTGGGAGGTCATGCAGGGCAGGAGAAAGCCCCCAGCCGAGAGGAGAGCTGCTGAAGAGGGCAGAGGCAGAGGCAGGGAAAGCTGGCATGGCTGGGAGCTTGTTTGGGAGGTCACTTCTCTTGCAGCAGTCTGATTGGGCAGCAGGCAGGCACGGTGGGGTCAGGAAGCAGCTGAGAAAAGCTTGCCCATGGAGAGGAGAGCTCTGGGGAGGGGAGAGGTGGGTCTTCAGGAAATTATTGACCTGAAAGTGTCCAGAGGGAGCTGCTTAGGACAACTTCTATCCAACTTGCTTAGCAGGAGGAGCTACATTTGCTGCAGCCTTAGGCTGCACTCAGAGAACATGAGGCACTTTCACCTAGGTCAGTAAGCAAGGGCCCCAGAGCTGGTTCAAGCTGGGCAGATAAGGAAGCTACAAGCAGTCGGCATTGCTGTGTCTCACCCTCTGAAAGGGAGGATGTTGTTAAAGAAGAGTGACTTGAAACTGTCTAGAAATAGCTGCTTAGCACAACTTCTATAAAACTTGCTTAGCATGAGTAGCTAAATTTGCTGAAGCCTTAGGCCGCACTTGGGAAAAGTAATAAACCTTTACCGAGTTTAGTAAAAAAATAGTGCCTCAGAGCTCGTTCAGGCTGGGAAAACAGGGAAACCACACGCAGTCTGCGTTCCTGTGTTACCCACCCCGAAAGGGAAGACGTCAAAACAATTGAAAAAGAAGACCTTGGGAGACAACCGCCAGACCCAACAAAAACAGAGGTACAACCTTCATCAGAGACCGCAAAAAACAAGAAGGAGGAGAAAACCAGCTTAGCTAAGAACGACGGTGAGACCCAATGAGGAGCAGGAGACCCCAGACCAAAAAATTACTATTGGTCTAGCTTCCGCGTGAGGGGTGGGAAATGTAAGTGGAAAAACCTATAATTGCCCCGGATTTGTTTACGTTAGGGTCCCTCTTTGGAGGCACCCAGCTCGAGCTGTAATGACGGCACGCGCGTGATTAAAATGTAATTTGTTTTGATTTGGCTCTGAACTTTACTTGCGGCAACCTAGGCTCGAGCCCTGTCATGGTGGCCGACAAGCCTAATGTCCATAACAGATGTCGAGGCTTTGAAATAAGACCGGCGCAGGGCATCAGGACCTTGAGGGACAAAGCCTCCGCTCACTGCTGGGGCAGTCTTCATTGCTATGGGTTGGAATCACCTCCTCCTCCTCCTTGTCCAGACCTTGCGAGGCAACGGTAGGCCCCAACAAGAAACAAAGACACATCCGTCAGCAGAAACCGCAACAGTAAAGATAAGGGAGAAAAGCAGCCTACCTAGGAACAACCATGCGAGCCAGTAAGGAGCAGGAGACCCCAGACCTGAATACTACTAGTGGTCTGAACTACCACGGGAGGGGTGGAGAGCTTCAATTGGAAAGTCGTAATGGCCCCGGGATTTCTTTGCTCGGGGTCCCTCTTTGGAGGCACCCAGCTCGAGCTGTAATGACGGCATGCACGTCCTTAAAATGTCATTATGTAATTTGCTTTGATTTGGCTGGGAACTTTTCTGCGGGAACCTAGGGTTGGACCCTGTTCTGGTGGCCGGCGAGCCTAACCTTCCCTAAGAGCGTGGCACCCCAGATGGGACCCTAGGTGAGCACTGTTGGGGCCTCTCGTCTCCAAACGATCATCTGGCGCCATGGGGTGAGTTCACCTGGGATCTTTGGCAAGAGGAGGCCCCAAGAAGGTGAGTCTTAAATTCCCGCCTGCATTCTAAATTCTGCTCTGGTAACAGAGTGCGCTGAAGGGGTACGCGGGCTGATCACCGTAAGGCGTCCCAGGCAGGGGGGTACGCGGGCTGGCCACCGCAAGACGTACCAGGGGGATGGGTAGGAGTCCCATCCCCAGGGCTGGAGTGGGTTTGAAGTCCCATCTCGGTGTGGCCAGAAAGGGGAGTGCGCAGCCTGGTCAGCATGAGGCGCACCGCAAGACTGTAAGAACAGAAATGTAGAGACACTGTGACTGGTGTGAGTGTGAGCAGTACTGTGTGTGAGAGTGCGTAGAGCCTGGGAACGGACCGGGGCGCCCGTGGGCTGAGGAAGCCGCCCGCTGCGAAGGGACAGCAGTCCTGGCAGTGCAAGCCTGGTCCAGGAGCAGTGGCAGCTGAGAGGCAATGCCAGCTTGCCCCATGCCAGCCTGCGGGCCAGCACGAGGGGTTGAGTGCTGCTTTCTGCTGAGGCTCTCAGGGCACCAGGGCACAACAGGGCTGTGCTTGTCAGGGACATGTCGTGGCATGAGATGTGCCCGCATCAGCCCCCTCCCCCCGACAATTTGTAAGGGGATGTAGCTCAGTGGAAGAGCACCTGCTTTGCATGCAGGAGGTCCTGGGTTCAATGCCCAGCATCTCCGGCGGAGGGGGAGCTTTTTCCTCAGTCTCCACCCCCCTGACCAACAGCGGGGAGGGCTGGCAAGCGGCTGCATTGCTCCTCTCCACAGAGTGTCGGCTTGCCCTCCAACGACATGGCAGGCTGTCATGTGGGAAGTGGAGCTCGCCATGCAGGAAGAGCCCAGCCACATCCTCAGAAAGCCTGCCCAGGGCAAAGGACATCATGAGGGCACGACTCTTGCAACAAGCTGAGTGGCCAGCAGTAGGCAAACAGGCAGGACTTGTCAGATCCTCAAGTGCCTCTCAGCAGAGACCACAGCCCTGTGAGGCAAGAGGGTGTGCCCATGAAGACGAGAGGGCTGGCTGCTGGCTGGGAGCTTCTTTTAGCTGCAGCAGCAGCAGCACTGCCCTGGCTGGGCAGGCAGGCGCTGGGAGGGCATCAGGCCCAGCAGGTACCTCCGACCACGGGAGGTGAGAGCTTGGCAGGAGGACAGAGGGGAGGCAGGTGGAGGGGAGCACTGGCACGTCGCTGGGGAATGGCTCCTGTGCCAGCAGCGCCGGCCAGCAGCAGGGGAGCAGCCACTGGGGTCACCAGGAGCGCTGGGAGCTGATTCAACAGCTGGGCATGTGGCAGCGGGAGCGGGAGCGGGAAGGGCAGGCGCAAGCACAATGGCTGCTGTGTTGGTTGTGAGCTCACTTGCATTCCAGTTAGCCCAGTGGCCAGCAGTGGGTGGGCAGGCAGGTGTTAGGAGGTCATCAGCAGCATGGGAGAGGCTGCCCAGCAGCAAGGAGAGCTTGGGAGGAGGTGAGAGGGAGGGAGAGGGGAAGGTGACCTTGGTGGCTTGGATGGTGAGGTCTCTGCTTTCAGAGCAGCTGATTGGCCAGCAGCAGGTGGGCAGGCATGGGAGGTGGCCAAGGGCCTGACAAAGCCCAGGAGGTAGAGGGCAGAGCCTGGAGGGAGGAAGGAGGCAGAGAGAGGCAGGTGACTGTGGCAGCACTGGCACAGTGCTTGTGAGATGAGCTCTGTGACTGCAGCCTGCTTGGCCAGCAGCAGGCGGGCAGCACTGGGAGGTCATGCAGGGCAGGAGAAAGCCCCCAGCCGAGAGGAGAGCTGCTGAAGAGGGCAGAGGCAGAGGCAGGGAAAGCTGGCATGGCTGGGAGCTTGTTTGGGAGGTCACTTCTCTTGCAGCAGTCTGATTGGGCAGCAGGCAGGCATGGTGGGGTCAGGAAGCAGCTGAGAAAAGCTTGCCCATGGAGAGGAGAGCTCTGGGGAGGGGAGAGGTGGGTCTTCAGGAAATTATTGACCTGAAAGTGTCCAGAGGGAGCTGCTTAGGACAACTTCTATCCAACTTGCTTAGCAGGAGGAGCTACATTTGCTGCAGCCTTAGGCTGCACTCAGAGAACATGAGGCACTTTCACCTAGGTCAGTAAGCAAGGGCCCCAGAGCTGGTTCAAGCTGGGCAGATAAGGAAGCTACAAGCAGTCGGCATTGCTGTGTCTCACCCTCCGAAAGGGAGGATGTTGTTAAAGAAGAGTGACTTGAAACTGTCTAGAAATAGCTGCTTAGCACAACTTCTATAAAACTTGCTTAGCATGAGTAGCTACATTTGCTGAAGCCTTAGGCCGCACTTGGGAAAAGTAATAAACCTTTACCGAGTTTAGTAAAAAATAGTGCCTCAGAGCTCGTTCAGGCTGGGAAACTAGGGAAACCACACGCAGTCTGCGTTCCTGTGTTACCCACCCCGAAAGGGAAGACGTCAAAACAATTGAAAAAGAAGACCTTGGGAGACAACCGCCAGACCCAACAAAAACAGAGGTACAACCTTCATTAGAGACCGCAAAAAACAAGAAGGAGGAGAAAACCAGCTTAGCTAAGAACGACGGTGAGACCCAATGAGGAGCAGGAGACCCCAGACCAAAAAATTACTATTGGTCTAGCTTCCGCGTGAGGGGTGGGAAATGTAAGTGGAAAAACCTATAATTGCCCAGGATTTGTTTACGTTCGGGTCCCTCTTTGGAGGCACCCAGCTCGAGCTGTAATGACGGCACGCGCGTGATTAAAATGTAATTTGTTTTGATTTGGCTCTGAACTTTACTTGCGGCAACCTAGGCTCGAGCCCTGTCATGGTGGCCGACAAGCCTAATTTCCATAACAGATGTCGAGGCTTTGAAATAAGACCGGCGCAGGGCATCAGGACCTTGAGGGACAAAGCCTCCCCTCACTGCTGGGGCAGTCTTCATTGCTATGGGTTGGAATCACCTCCTCCTCCTCCTTGTCCGGACCTTGCGAGGCAACGGTAGGCCCCAACAAGAAACAAAGACACATCCGTCAGCAGAAACCGCAACAGTAAAGATAAGGGAGAAAAGCAGCCTACCTAGGAACAACCATGCGAGCCAGTAAGGAGCAGGAGACCCCAGACCTGAATACTACTAGTGGTCTGAACTACCACGGGAGGGGTGGAGAGCTTCGACTGGAAAGTCGTAATGGCCCCGGGATTTCTTTGCTCGGGGTCCCTCTTTGGAGGCACCCAGCTCGAGCTGTAATGACGGCATGCACGTCCTTAAAATGTCATTATGTAATTTGCTTTGATTTGGCTGGGAACTTTTCTGCGGGAACCTAGGGTTGGACCCTGTTCTGGTGGCCGGCGAGCCTCACCTTCCCTAAGAGCGTGGCACCCCAGATGGGACCCTAGGTGAGCACTGTTGGGGCCTCTCGTCTCCAAACGATCATCTGGCGCCATGGGGTGAGTTCACCTGGGATCTTTGGCAAGAGGAGGCCCCAAGAAGGTGAGTCTTAAATTCCCGCCTACATTCTAAATTCTGCTCTGGTAACAGAGTGCGCTGAAGGGGTACGCAGGCTGATCATCGTAAGGCGTCCCAGGCAGGGGGGTACGCGGGCTGGCCACCGTAAGACGTCCCAGGGGGATGGGTAGGAGTCCCACCCCAGGGTTGGAGTGGGTTTGAAGTCCCATCTCGGTGTGGCCAGAAAGGGGAGTGCACAGCCTGGTCAGCATGAGGCGCACCGCAAGACTATAGGAACAGAAATGTAGAGACACTGTGACTGGTGTGAGTGTGAGCAGTACTGTGTGTGAGAGTGCGTAGAGCCTGGGAACGGACCGGGGCGCCCGTGGGCTGAGGAAGCCGCCCGCTGCGAAGGCACAGCAGTCCTGGCAGTGCAAGCCTGGTGCAGGAGCAGTGGCAGCTGAGAGGCAATGCCAGCTTGCCCCATGCCAGCCTGCGGGCCAGCACGAGGGGTTGAGTGCTGCTTTCTGCTGAGGCTCTCAGGGCACCAGGGCACAACAGGGCTGTGCTTGTCAGGGACATGTCGTGGCATGAGATGTGCCCGCATCAGCCCCCTCCCCCCGACAATTTGTAAGGGGATGTAGCTCAGTGGAAGAGCACCTGCTTTGCATGCAGGAGGTCCTGGGTTCAATGCCCAGCATCTCCGGCGGACGGGGAGCTTTTTCCTCAGTCTCCACCCCCCTGACCAACAGCGGGGAGGGCTGGCAAGCGGCTGCATTGCTCCTCTCCACAGAGTGTCGGCTTGCCCTCCAACGACATGGCAGGCTGTCATGTGGGAAGTGGAGCTCGCCATGCAGCAAGAGCCCAGCCACATCCTCAGAAAGCCTGCCCAGGGCAAAGGACATCATGAGGGCACGACTCTTGCAACAAGCTGAGTGGCCAGCAGTAGGCAAACAGGCAGGACTTGTCAGATCCTCAAGTGCCTCTCAGCAGAGACCACAGCCCTGTGAGGCAAGAGGGTGTGCCCATGAAGACGAGAGGGCTGGCTGCTGGCTGGGAGCTTCTTTTAGCTGCAGCAGCAGCAGCACTGCCCTGGCTGGGCAGGCAGGCGCTGGGAGGGCATCAGGCCCAGCAGGTACCTCCGACCACGGGAGGTGAGAGCTTGGCAGGAGGGCAGAGGGGAGGCAGGTGGAGGGGAGCACTGGCACATCGCTGGGGAATGGCTCCTGTGCCAGCAGCGCCGGCCAGCAGCAGGGGAGCAGCCACTGGGGTCACCAGGAGCGCTGGGAGCTGATTCAACAGCTGGGCATGTGGCAGCGGGAGCGGGAGCGGGAAGGGCAGGCGCAAGCACAATGGCTGCTGTGTTGGTTGTGAGCTCACTTGCATTCCAGTTAGCCCAGTGGCCAGCAGTGGGTGGGCAGGCAGGTGTTAGGAGGTCATCAGCAGCATGGGAGAGGCTGCCCAGCAGCAAGGAGAGCTTGGGAGGAGGTGAGAGGGAGGGAGAGGTGAAGGTGACCTTGGTGGCTTGGATGGTGAGGTCTCTGCTTTCAGAGCAGCTGATTGGCCAGCAGCAGGTGGGCAGGCATGGGAGGTGGCCAAGGGCCTGACAAAGCCCAGGAGGTAGAGGGCAGAGCCTGGAGGGAGGAAGGAGGCAGAGAGGGGCAGGTGACTGTGGCAGCACTGGCACAGTGCTTGTGAGATGAGCTCTGTGACTGCAGCCTGCTTGGCCAGCAGCAGGCGGGCAGCACTGGGAGGTCATGCAGGGCAGGAGAAAGCCCCCAGCCGAGAGGAGAGCTGCTGAAGAGGGCAGAGGCAGAGGCAGGGAAAGCTGGCATGGCTGGGAGCTTGTTTGGGAGGTCACTTCTCTTGCAGCAGTCTGATTGGGCAGCAGGCAGGCACGGTGGGCTCAGGAAGCAGCTGAGAAAAGCTTGCCCATGGAGAGGAGAGCTCTGGGGAGGGGAGAGGTGGGTCTTCAGGAAATTATTGACCTGAAAGTGTCCAGAGGGAGCTGCTTAGGACAACTTCTATCCAACTTGCTTAGCAGGAGGAGCTACATTTGCTGCAGCCTTAGGCTGCACTCAGAGAACATGAGGCACTTTCACCTAGGTCAGTAAGCAAGGGCCCCAGAGCTGGTTCAAGCTGGGCAGATAAGGAAGCTACAAGCAGTCGGCATTGCTGGGTCTCACCCTCCGAAAGGGAGGATGTTGTTAAAGAAGAGTGACTTGAAACTGTCTAGAAATAGCTGCTTAGCACAACTTCTATAAAACTTGCTTAGCATGAGTAGCTAAATTTGCTGAAGCCTTAGGCCGCACTTGGGAAAAGTAATAAACCTTTACCGAGTTTAGTAAAAAATAGTGCCTCAGAGCTCGTTCAGGCTGGGAAAACAGGGAAACCACACGCAGTCTGCGTTCCTGTGTTACCCACCCCGAAAGGGAAGACGTCAAAACAATTGAAAAAGAAGACCTTGGGAGACAACCGCCAGACCCAACAAAAACAGAGGTACAACCTTCATCAGAGACCGCAAAAAACAAGAAGGAGGAGAAAACCAGCTTAGCTAAGAACGACGGTGAGACCCAATGAGGAGCAGGAGACCCCAGACCAAAAAATTACTATTGGTCTAGCTTCCGCGTGAGGGGTGGGAAATGTAAGTGGAAAAACCTATAATTGCCCCGGATTTGTTTACGTTAGGGTCCCTCTTTGGAGGCACCCAGCTCGAGCTGTAATGACGGCACGCGCGTGATTAAAATGTAATTTGTTTTGATTTGGCTCTGAACTTTACTTGCGGCAACCTAGGCTCGAGCCCTGTCATGGTGGCCGACAAGCCTAATGTCCATAACAGATGTCGAGGCTTTGAAATAAGACCGGCGCAGGGCATCAGGACCTTGAGGGACAAAGCCTCCGCTCACTGCTGGGGCAGTCTTCATTGCTATGGGTTGGAATCACCTCCTCCTCCTCCTTCTCTGGACCTTGCGAGGCAACGGTAGGCCCCAACAAGAAACAAAGACACATCCGTCAGCAGAAACCGCAACAGTAAAGATAAGGGAGAAAAGCAGCCTACCTAGGAACAACCATGCGAGCCAGTAAGGAGCAGGAGACCCCAGACCTGAATACTACTAGTGGTCTGAACTACCACGGGAGGGGTGGAGAGCTTCGATTGGAAAGTCGTAATGGCCCCGGGATTTCTTTGCTCGGGGTCCCTCTTTGGAGGCACCCAGCTCGAGCTGTAATGACGGCATGCACGTCCTTAAAATGTCATTATGTAATTTGCTTTGATTTGGCTGGGAACTTTTCTGCGGGAACCTAGGGTTGGACCCTGTTCTGGTGGCCGGCGAGCCTAACCTTCCCTAAGAGCGTGGCACCCCAGATGGGACCCTAGGTGAGCACTGTTGGGGCCTCTCGTCTCCAAACGATCATCTGGCGCCATGGGGTGAGTTCACCTGGGATCTTTGGCAAGAGGAGGCCCCAAGAAGGTGAGTCTTAAATTCCCGCCTGCATTCTAAATTCTGCTCTGGTAACAGAGTGCGCTGAAGGGGTACGCGGGCTGATCACCGTAAGGCGTCCCAGGCAGGGGGGTACGCGGGCTGGCCACCGCAAGACGTACCAGGGGGATGGGTAGGAGTCCCATCCCCAGGGCTGGAGTGGGTTTGAAGTCCCATCTCGGTGTGGCCAGAAAGGGGAGTGCGCAGCCTGGTCAGCATGAGGCGCACCGCAAGACTGTAAGAACAGAAATGTAGAGACACTGTGACTGGTGTGAGTGTGAGCAGTACTGTGTGTGAGAGTGCGTAGAGCCTGGGAACGGACCGGGGCGCCCGTGGGCTGAGGAAGCCGCCCGCTGCGAAGGCACAGCAGTCCTGGCAGTGCAAGCCTGGTCCAGGAGCAGTGGCAGCTGAGAGGCAATGCCAGCTTGCCCCATGCCAGCCTGCGGGCCAGCACGAGGGGTTGAGTGCTGCTTTCTGCTGAGGCTCTCAGGGCAGCAGGGCACAACAGGGCTGTGCTGGTCAGGGACATGTCGTGGCATGAGATGTGCCCGCATCAGCCCCCTCCCCCCGACAATTTGTAAGGGGATGTAGCTCAGTGGAAGAGCACCTGCTTTGCATGCAGGAGGTCCTGGGTTCAATGCCCAGCATCTCCGGCGGACGGGGAGCTTTTTCCTCAGTCTCCACCCCCCTGACCAACAGCGGGGAGGGCTGGCAAGCGGCTGCATTGCTCCTCTCCACAGAGTGTCGGCTTGCCCTCCAACGACATGGCAGGCTGTCATGTGGGAAGTGGAGCTCGCCATGCAGGAAGAGCCCAGCCACATCCTCAGAAAGCCTGCCCAGGGCAAAGGACATCATGAGGGCACGACTCTTGCAACAAGCTGAGTGGCCAGCAGTAGGCAAACAGGCAGGACTTGTCAGATCCTCAAGTGCCTCTCAGCAGAGACCACAGCCCTGTGAGGCAAGAGGGTGTGCCCATGAAGACGAGAGGGCTGGCTGCTGGCTGGGAGCTTCTTTTAGCTGCAGCAGCAGCAGCACTGCCCTGGCTGGGCAGGCAGGCGCTGGGAGGGCATCAGGCCCAGCAGGTACCTCCGACCACGGGAGGTGAGAGCTTGGCAGGAGGGCAGAGGGGAGGCAGGTGGAGGGGAGCACTGGCACGTCGCTGGGGAATGGCTCCTGTGCCAGCAGCGCCGGCCAGCAGCAGGGGAGCAGCCACTGGGGTCACCAGGAGCGCTGGGAGCTGATTCAACAGCTGGGCATGTGGCAGCGGGAGCGGGAGCGGGAAGGGCAGGCGCAAGCACAATGGCTGCTGTGTTGGTTGTGAGCTCACTTGCATTCCAGTTAGCCCAGTGGCCAGCAGTGGGTGGGCAGGCAGGTGTTAGGAGGTCATCAGCAGCATGGGAGAGGCTGCCCAGCAGCAAGGAGAGCTTGGGAGGAGGTGAGAGGGAGGGAGAGGGGAAGGTGACCTTGGTGGCTTGGATGGTGAGGTCTCTGCTTTCAGAGCAGCTGATTGGCCAGCAGCAGGTGGGCAGGCATGGGAGGTGGCCAAGGGCCTGACAAAGCCCAGGAGGTAGAGGGCAGAGCCTGGAGGGAGGAAGGAGGCAGAGAGAGGCAGGTGACTGTGGCAGCACTGGCACAGTGCTTGTGAGATGAGCTCTGTGACTGCAGCCTGCTTGGCCAGCAGCAGGCGGGCAGCACTGGGAGGTCATGCAGGGCAGGAGAAAGCCCCCAGCCGAGAGGAGAGCTGCTGAAGAGGGCAGAGGCAGAGGCAGGGAAAGCTGGCATGGCTGGGAGCTTGTTTGGGAGGTCACTTCTCTTGCAGCAGTCTGATTGGGCAGCAGGCAGGCACGGTGGGCTCAGGAAGCAGCTGAGTAAAGCTTGCCCATGGAGAGCAGAGCTCTGGGGAGGGGAGAGGTGGGTCTTCAGGAAATTATTGACCTGAAAGTGTCCAGAGGGAGCTGCTTAGGACAACTTCTATCCAACTTGCTTAGCAGGAGGAGCTACATTTGCTGCAGCCTTAGGCTGCACTCAGAGAACATGAGGCACTTTCACCTAGGTCAGTAAGCAAGGGCCCCAGAGCTGGTTCAAGCTGGGCAGATAAGGAAGCTACAAGCAGTCGGCATTGCTGGGTCTCACCCTCCGAAAGGGAGGATGTTGTTAAAGAAGAGTGACTTGAAACTGTCTAGAAATAGCTGCTTAGCACAACTTCTATAAAACTTGCTCAGCATGAGTAGCTACATTTGCTGAAGCCTTAGGCCGCACTTGGGAAAAGTAATAAACCTTTACCGAGTTTAGTAAAAAATAGTGCCTCAGAGCTCGTTCAGGCTGGGAAAATAGGGAAACCACACGCAGTCTGCGTTCCTGTGTTACCCACCCCGAAAGGGAAGACGTCAAAACAATTGAAAAAGAAGACCTTGGGAGACAACCGCCAGGCCCAACAAAAACAGAGGTACAACCTTCATCAGAGACCGCAAAAAACAAGAAGGAGGAGAAAACCAGCTTACCTAAGAACGACGGTGAGACCCAATGAGGAGCAGGAGACCCCAGACCAAGAAATTACTATTGGTCTAGCTTCCGCGTGAGGGGTGGGAAATGTAAGTGGAAAAACCTATAATTGCCCAGGATTTGTTTACGTTAGGGTCCCTCTTTGGAGGCACCCAGCTCGAGCTGTAATGACGGCACGCGCGTGATTAAAATGTAATTTGTTTTGATTTGGCTCTGAACTTTACTTGCGGCAGCCTAGGCTCGAGCCCTGTCATGGTGGCCGACAAGCCTAATTTCCATAACAGATGTCGAGGCTTTGAAATAAGACCGGCGCAGGGCATCAGGACCTTGAGGGACAAAGCCTCCGCTCACTGCTGGGGCAGTCTTCATTGCTATGGGTTGGAATCACCTCCTCCTCCTCCTTGTCCGGACCTTGTGAGGCAACGGTAGGCCCCAACAAGAAACAAAGACACATCCGTCAGCAGAAACCGCAACAGTAAAGATAAGGGAGAAAAGCAGCCTACCTAGGAACAACCATGCGAGCCAGTAAGGAGCAGGAGACCCCAGACCTGAATACTACTAGTGGTCTGAACTACCACGGGAGGGGTGGAGAGCTTCGACTGGAAAGTCGTAATGGCCCCGGGATTTCTTTGCTCGGGGTCCCTCTTTGGAGGCACCCAGCTCGAGCTGTAATGACGGCATGCACGTCCTTAAAATGTCATTATGTAATTTGCTTTGATTTGGCTGGGAACTTTTCTGCGGGAACCTAGGGTTGGACCCTGTTCTGGTGGCCGGCGAGCCTAACCTTCCCTAAGAGCGTGGCACCCCAGATGGGACCCTAGGTGAGCACTGTTGGGGCCTCTCGTCTCCAAACGATCATCTGGCGCCATGGGGTGAGTTCACCTGGGATCTTTGGCAAGAGGAGGCCCCAAGAAGGTGAGTCTTAAATTCCCGCCTACATTCTAAATTCTGCTCTGGTAACAGAGTGCGCTGAAGGGGTACGCAGGCTGATCATCGTAAGGCGTCCCAGGCAGGGGGGTACGCGGGCTGGCCACCGTAAGACGTACCAGGGGGATGGGTAGGAGTCCCATCCCCAGGGCTGGAGTGGGTTTGAAGTCCCATCTCGGTGTGGCCAGAAAGGGGAGTGCACAGCCTGGTCAGCATGAGGCGCACCGCAAGACTATAGGAACAGAAATGTAGAGACACTGTGACTGGTGTGAGTGTGAGCAGTACTGTGTGTGAGAGTGCGTAGAGCCTGGGAACGGACCGGGGCGCCCGTGGGCTGAGGAAGCCGCCCGCTGCGAAGGCACAGCAGTCCTGGCAGTGCAAGCCTGGTGCAGGAGCAGTGGCAGCTGAGAGGCAATGCCAGCTTGCCCCATGCCAGCCTGCGGCCCAGCACGAGGGGTTGAGTGCTGCTTTCTGCTGAGGCTCCCAGGGCACCAGGGCACAACAGGGCTGTGCTTGTCAGGGACATGTCGTGGCATGAGATGTGCCCGCATCAGCCCCCTCCCCCCGACAATTTGTAAGGGGATGTAGCTCAGTGGAAGAGCACCTGCTTTGCATGCAGGAGGTCCTGGGTTCAATGCCCAGCATCTCCGGCGGAGGGGGAGCTTTTTCCTCAGTCTCCACCCCCCTGACCAACAGCGGGGAGGGCTGGCAAGCGGCTGCATTGCTCCTCTCCACAGAGTGTCGGCTTGCCCTCCAACGACATGGCAGGCTGTCATGTGGGAAGTGGAGCTCGCCATGCAGGAAGAGCCCAGCCACATCCTCAGAAAGCCTGCCCAGGGCAAAGGACATCATGAGGGCACGACTCTTGCAACAAGCTGAGTGGCCAGCAGTAGGCAAACAGGCAGGACTTGTCAGATCCTCAAGTGCCTCTCAGCAGAGACCACAGCCCTGTGAGGCAAGAGGGTGTGCCCATGAAGACGAGAGGGCTGGCTGCTGGCTGGGAGCTTCTTTTAGCTGCAGCAGCAGCAGCACTGCCCTGGCTGGGCAGGCAGGCGCTGGGAGGGCATCAGGCCCAGCAGGTACCTCCGAGCACGGGAGGTGAGAGCTTGGCAGGAGGGCAGAGGGCAGGCAGGTGGAGGGGAGCACTGGCACGTCGCTGGGGAATGGCTCCTGTGCCAGCAGCGCCGGCCAGCAGCAGGGGAGCAGCCACTGGGGTCACCAGGAGCGCTGGGAGCTGATTCAACAGCTGGGCATGTGGCAGCGGGAGCGGGAGCGGGAAGGGCAGGCGCAAGCACAATGGCTGCTGTGTTGGTTGTGAGCTCACTTGCATTCCAGTTAGCCCAGTGGCCAGCAGTGGGTGGGCAGGCAGGTGTTAGGAGGTCATCAGCAGCATGGGAGAGGCTGCCCAGCAGCAAGGAGAGCTTGGGAGGAGGTGAGAGGGAGGGAGAGGGGAAGGTGACCTTGGTGGCTTGGATGGTGAGGTCTCTGCTTTCAGAGCAGCTGATTGGCCAGCAGCAGGTGGGCAGGCATGGGAGGTGACCAAGGGCAGGACAAAGCCCAGGAGGCAGAGGGCAGAGCCTGGAGGGAGGAAGGAGGCAGAGAGAGGCAGGTGACTGTGGCAGCACTGGCACAGTGCTTGTGAGATGAGCTCTGTGACTGCAGCCTGCTTGGCCAGCAGCAGGCGGGCAGCACTGGGAGGTCATGCAGGGCAGGAGAAAGCCCCCAGCCGAGAGGAGAGCTGCTGAAGAGGGCAGAGGCAGAGGCAGGGAAAGCTGGCATGGCTGGGAGCTTGTTTGGGAGGTCACTTCTCTTGCAGCACTCTGATTGGGCAGCAGGCAGGCACGGTGGGCTCAGGAAGCAGCTGAGTAAAGCTTGCCCATGGAGAGCAGAGCTCTGGGCAGGGGAGAGGTGGGTCTTCAGGAAATTATTGACCTGAAAGTGTCCAGAGGGAGCTGCTTAGGACAACTTCTATCCAACTTGCTTAGCAGGAGGAGCTACATTTGCTGCAGCCTTAGGCTGCACTCAGAGAACATGAGGCACTTTCACCTAGGTCAGTAAGCAAGGGCCCCAGAGCTGGTTCAAGCTGGGCAGATAAGGAAGCTACAAGCAGTCGGCATTGCTGTGTCTCACCCTCCGAAAGGGAGGATGTTGTTAAAGAAGAGTGACTTGAAACTGTCTAGAAATAGCTGCTTAGCACAACTTCTATAAAACTTGCTTAGCATGAGTAGCTACATTTGCTGAAGCCTTAGGCCGCACTTGGGAAAAGTAATAAACCTTTACCGAGTTTAGTAAAAAATAGTGCCTCAGAGCTCGTTCAGGCTGGGAAAATAGGGAAACCACACGCAGCCTGCGTTCCTGTGTTACCCACCCCAAAAGGGAAGACGTCAAAACAATTGAAAAAGAAGACCTTGGGAGACAACCGCCAGGCCCAACAAAAACAGAGGTACAACCTTCATCAGAGACCGCAAAAAACAAGAAGGAGGAGAAAAACAGCTTACCTAAGAACGACGGTGAGACCCAATGAGGAGCAGGAGACCCCAGACCAAAACATTACTATTGGTCTAGCTTCCGCGTGAGGGGTGGGAAATGTAAGTGGAAAAACCTATAATTGCCCAGGATTTCTTTACGTTAGGGTCCCTCTTTGGAGGCACCCAGCTCGAGCTGTAATGACGGCACGTGCGTGATTAAAATGTAATTTGTTTTGATTTGGCTCTGAACTTTCCTTGCGGCAACCTAGGCTCGAGCCCTGTCATGGTGGCCGACAAGCCGAATTTCCATAACAGATGTCGAGGCTTTGAAATAAGACCGGCGCAGGGCATCAGGACCTTGAGGGACAAAGCCTCCGCTCACTGCTGGGGCAGTCTTCATTGCTATGGGTTGGAATCACCTCCTCCTCCTCCTTCTCTGGACCTTGCGAGGCAACGGTAGGCCCCAACAAGAAACAAAGACACATCCGTCAGCAGAAACCGCAACAGTAAAGATAAGGGAGAAAAGCAGCCTACCTAGGAACAACCATGCGAGCCAGTAAGGAGCAGGAGACCCCAGACCTGAATACTACTAGTGGTCTGAACTACCACGGGAGGGGTGGAGAGCTTGGACTGGAAAGTCGTAATGGCCCCGGGATTTCTTTGCTCGGGGTCCCTCTTTGGAGGCACCCAGCTCGAGCTGTAATGACGGCATGCACGTCCTTAAAATGTCATTATTTAATTTGCTTTGATTTGGCTGGGAACTTTTCTGCGGGAACCTAGGGTTGGAGCCTGTTCTGGTGGCCGGCGAGCCTAACCTTCCCTAAGAGCGTGGCACCCCAGATGGGACCCTAGGTGAGCACTGTTGGGGCCTCTCGTCTCCAAACGATCATCTGGCGCCATGGGGTGAGTTCACCTGGGATCTTTGGCAAGAGGAGGCCCCAAGAAGGTGAGTCTTAAATTCCCGCCTGCATTCTAAATTCTGCTCTGGTAACAGAGTGCGCTGAAGGGGTACGCGGGCTGATCACCGTAAGGCGTCCCAGGCAGGGGGGTACGCGGGCTGGCCACCGTAAGACGTACCAGGGGGATGGGTAGGAGTCCCATCCCCAGGGCTGGAGTGGGTTTGAAGTCCCATCTCGGTGTGGCCAGAAAGGGGAGTGCGCAGCCTGGTCAGCATGAGGCGCACCGCAAGACTATAGGAACAGAAATGTAGAGACACTGTGACTGGTGTGAGTGTGAGCAGTGCTGTGTGTGAGAGTGCGTAGAGCCTGGGAACGGACCGGGGCGCCCGTGGGCTGAGGAAGCCGCCCGCTGCGAAGGCACAGCAGTCCTGGCAGTGCAAGCCTGGTGCAGGAGCAGTGGCAGCTGAGAGGCAATGCCAGCTTGCCCCATGCCAGCCTGCGGGCCAGCACGAGGGGTTGAGTGCTGCTTTCTGCTGAGGCTCTCAGGGCACCAGGGCACAACAGGGCTGTGCTTGTCAGGGACATGTCGTGGCATGAGATGTGCCCGCATCAGCCCCCTCCCCCCGACAATTTGTAAGGGGATGTAGCTCAGTGGAAGAGCACCTGCTTTGCATGCAGGAGGTCCTGGGTTCAATGCCCAGCATCTCTGGCGGAGGGGGAGCTTTTTCCTCAGTCTCCACCCCCCTGACCAACAGCGGGGAGGGCTGGCAAGCGGCTGCATTGCTCCTCTCCACAGAGTGTCGGCTTGCCCTCCAACGACATGGCAGGCTGTCATGTGGGAAGTGGAGCTCGCCATGCAGGAAGAGCCCAGCCACATCCTCAGAAAGCCTGCCCAGGGCAAAGGACATCATGAGGGCACGACTCTTGCAACAAGCTGAGTGGCCAGCAGTAGGCAAACAGGCAGGACTTGTCAGATCCTCAAGTGCCTCTCAGCAGAGACCACAGCCCTGTGAGGCAAGAGGGTGTGCCCATGAAGACGAGAGGGCTGGCTGCTGGCTGGGAGCTTCTTTTAGCTGCAGCAGCAGCAGCACTGCCCTGGCTGGGCAGGCAGGCGCTGGGAGGGCATCAGGCCCAGCAGGTACCTCCGAGCACGGGAGGTGAGAGCTTGGCAGGAGGGCAGAGGGCAGGCAGGTGGAGGGGAGCACTGGCACATCGCTGGGGAATGGCTCCTGTGCCAGCAGCGCCGGCCAGCAGCAGGGGAGCAGCCACTGGGGTCACCAGGAGCGCTGGGAGCTGATTCAACAGCTGGGCATGTGGCAGCGGGAGCGGGAGCGGGAAGGGCAGGCGCAAGCACAATGGCTGCTGTGTTGGTTGTGAGCTCACTTGCATTCCAGTTAGCCCAGTGGCCAGCAGTGGGTGGGCAGGCAGGTGTTAGGAGGTCATCAGCAGCATGGGAGAGGCTGCCCAGCAGCAAGGAGAGCTTGGGAGGAGGTGAGAGGGAGGGAGAGGGGAAGGTGACCTTGGTGGCTTGGATGGTGAGGTCTCTGCTTTCAGAGCAGCTGATTGGCCAGCAGCAGGTGGGCAGGCATGGGAGGTGGCCAAGGGCCTGACAAAGCCCAGGAGGTAGAGGGCAGAGCCTGGAGGGAGGAAGGAGGCAGAGAGAGGCAGGTGACTGTGGCAGCACTGGCACAGTGCTTGTGAGATGAGCTCTGTGACTGCAGCCTGCTTGGCCAGCAGCAGGCGGGCAGCACTGGGAGGTCATGCAGGGCAGGAGAAAGCCCCCAGCCGAGAGGAGAGCTGCTGAAGAGGGCAGAGGCAGAGGCAGGGAAAGCTGGCATGGCTGGGAGCTTGTTTGGGAGGTCACTTCTCTTGCAGCACTCTGATTGGGCAGCAGGCAGGCATGGTGGGCTCAGGAAGCAGCTGAGAAAAGCTTGCCCATGGAGAGCAGAGCTCTGGGGAGGGGAGAGGTGGGTCTTCAGGAAATTATTGAACTGAAAGTGTCCAGAGGGAGCTGCTTAGGACAACTTCTATCCAACTTGCTTAGCAGGAGGAGCTACATTTGCTGCAGCCTTAGGCTGCACTCAGAGAACATGAGGCACTTTCACCTAGGTCAATAAGCAAGGGCCCCAGAGCTGGTTCAAGCTGGGCAGATAAGGAAGCTACAAGCAGTCGGCATTGCTATGTCTCACCCTCCGAAAGGGAGGATGTTGTTAAAGAAGAGTGACTTGAAACTGTCTAGAAATAGCTGCTTAGCACAACTTCTATAAAACTTGCTTAGCATGAGTAGCTAAATTTGCTGAAGCCTTAGGCTGCACTTGGGAAAAGTAATAAACCTTTACCGAGTTTAGTAAAAAATAGTGCCTCAGAGCTCGTTCAGGCTGGGAAAACAGGGAAACCACACGCAGCCTGCCTTCCTGTGTTACCCACCCCAAAAGGGAAGACGTCAAAACAATTGAAAAAGAAGACCTTGGGAGACAACCGCCAGGCCCAACAAAAACAGAGGTACAACCTTCATCAGAGACTGCAAAAAACAAGAAGGAGGAGAAAACCAGCTTACCTAAGAACGACGGTGAGACCCAATGAGGAGCAGGAGACCCCAGACCAAAACATTACTATTGGTCTAGCTTCCGCGTGAGGGGTGGGAAATGTAAGTGGAAAAACCTATAATTGCCCAGGATTTGTTTACGTTAGGGTCCCTCTTTGGAGGCACCCAGCTCGAGCTGTAATGACGGCACGCGCGTGATTAAAATGTAATTTGTTTTGATTTGGCTCTGAACTTTACTTGCGGCAACCTAGGCTCGAGCCCTGTCATGGTGGCCGACAAGCCTAATGTCCATAACAGATGTCGAGGCTTTGAAATAAGACCGGCGCAGGGCATCAGGACCTTGAGGGACAAAGCCTCCGCTCACTGCTGGGGCAGTCTTCATTGCTATGGGTTGGAATCACCTCCTCCTCCTCCTTGTCCAGACCTTGCGAGGCAACGGTAGGCCCCAACAAGAAACAAAGACACATCCGTCAGCAGAAACCGCAACAGTAAAGATAAGGGAGAAAAGCAGCCTACCTAGGAACAACCATGCGAGCCAGTAAGGAGCAGGAGACCCCAGACCTGAATACTACTAGTGGTCTGAACTACCACGGGAGGGGTGGAGAGCTTCGATTGGAAAGTCGTAATGGCCCCGGGATTTCTTTGCTCGGGGTCCCTCTTTGGAGGCACCCAGCTCAAGCTGTAATGACGGCATGCACGTCCTTAAAATGTCATTATTTAATTTGCTTTGATTTGGCTGGGAACTTTTCTGCGGGAACCTAGGGTTGGACCCTGTTCTGGTGGCCGGCGAGCCTAACCTTCCCTAAGAGCGTGGCACCCCAGATGGGACCCTAGGTGAGCACTGTTGGGGCCTCTCGTCTCCAAACGATCATCTGGCGCCATGGGGTGAGTTCACCTGGGATCTTTGGCAAGAGGAGGCCCCAAGAAGGTGAGTCTTAAATTCCCGCCTGCATTCTAAATTCTGCTCTGGTAACAGAGTGCGCTGAAGGGGTACGCGGGCTGATCACCGTAAGGCGTCCCAGGCAGGGGGGTACGCGGGCTGGCCACCGTAAGACGTACCAGGGGGATGGGTAGGAGTCCCATCCCCAGGGCTGGAGTGGGTTTGAAGTCCCATCTCGGTGTGGCCAGAAAGGGGAGTGCGCAGCCTAGTCAGCATTAGGCGCACCGCAAGACTATAGGAACAGAAATGTAGAGACACTGTGACTGGTGTGAGTGTGAGCAGTACTGTGTGTGAGAGTGCGTAGAGCCTGGGAACGGACCGGGGCGCCCGTGGGCTGAGGAAGCCGCCCGCTGCGAAGGCACAGCAGTCCTGGCAGTGCAAGCCTGGTGCAGGAGCAGTGGCAGCTGAGAGGCAATGCCAGCTTGCCCCATGCCAGCCTGCGGGCCAGCACGAGGGGTTGAGTGCTGCTTTCTGCTGAGGCTCTCAGGGCACCAGGGCACAACAGGGCTGTGCTTGTCAGGGACATGTCGTGGCATGAGATGTGCCCGCATCAGCCCCCTCCCCCGACAATTTGTAAGGGGATGTAGCTCAGTGGAAGAGCACCTGCTTTGCATGCAGGAGGTCCTGGGTTCAATGCCCAGCATCTCCGGCGGAGGGGGAGCTTTTTCCTCAGTCTCCACCCCCCTGACCAACAGCGGGGAGGGCTGGCAAGCGGCTGCATTGCTCCTCTCCACAGAGTGTCGGCTTGCCCTCCAACAACATGGCAGGCTGTCATGTGGGAAGTGGAGCTCCCCATGCAGGAAGAGCCCAGCCACATCCTCAGAAAGCCTGCCCAGGGCAAAGGACATCATGAGGGCACGACTCTTGCAACAAGCTGAGTGGCCAGCAGTAGGCAAACAGGCAGGACTTGTCAGATCCTCAAGTGCCTCTCAGCAGAGACCACAGCCCTGTGAGACAAGAGGGTGTGCCCATGAAGACGAGAGGGCTGGCTGCTGGCTGGGAGCTTCTTTTAGCTGCAGCAGCAGCAGCAGCAGCAGCACTGCCCTGGCTGGGCAGGCAGGCGCTGGGAGGGCATCAGGCCCAGCAGGTACCTCCGAGCACGGGAGGTGAGAGCTTGGCAGGAGGGCAGAGGGCAGGCAGGTGGAGGGGAGCACTGGCACGTCGCTGGGGAATGGCTCCTGTGCCAGCAGCGCCGGCCAGCAGCAGGGGAGCAGCCACTGGGGTCACCAGGAGCGCTGGGAGCTGATTCAACAGCTGGGCATGTGGCAGCGGGAGCGGGAGCGGGAAGGGCAGGCGCAAGCACAATGGCTGCTGTGTTGGTTGTGAGCTCACTTGCATTCCAGTTAGCCCAGTGGCCAGCAGTGGGTGGGCAGGCAGGTGTTAGGAGGTCATCAGCAGCATGGGAGAGGCTGCCCAGCAGCAAGGAGAGCTTGGGAGGAGGTGAGAGGGAGGGAGAGGGGAAGGTGACCTTGGTGGCTTGGATGGTGAGGTCTCTGCTTTCAGAGCAGCTGATTGGCCAGCAGCAGGTGGGCAGGCATGGGAGGTGGCCAAGGGCAGGACAAAGCCCAGGAGGCAGAGGGCAGAGCCTGGAGGGAGGAAGGAGGCAGAGAGAGGCAGGTGACTGTGGCAGCACTGGCACAGTGCTTGTGAGATGAGCTCTGTGACTGCAGCCTGCTTGGCCAGCAGCAGGCGGGCAGCACTGGGAGGTCATGCAGGGCAGGAGAAAGCCCCCAGCCGAGAGGAGAGCTGCTGAAGAGGGCAGAGGCAGAGGCAGGGAAAGCTGGCATGGCTGGGAGCTTGTTTGGGAGGTCACTTCTCTTGCAGCAGTCTGATTGGGCAGCAGGCAGGCACGGTGGGCTCAGGAAGCAGCTGAGAAAAGCTTGCCCATGGAGAGGAGAGCTCTGGGGAGGGGAGAGGTGGGTCTTCAGGAAATTATTGAACTGAAAGTGTCCAGAGGGAGCTGCTTAGGACAACTTCTATCCAACTTGCTTAGCAGGAGGAGCTACATTTGCTGCAGCCTTAGGCTGCACTCAGAGAACATGAGGCACTTTCACCTAGGTCAGTAAGCAAGGGCCCCAGAGCTGGTTCAAGCTGGGCAGATAAGGAAGCTACAAGCAGCCGGCATTGCTGTGTCTCACCCTCCGAAAGGGAGGATGTTGTTAAAGAAGAGTGACTTGAAACTGTCTAGAAATAGCTGCTTAGCACAACTTCTATAAAACTTGCTTAGCATGAGTAGCTACATTTGCTGAAGCCTTAGGCCGCACTTGGGAAAAGTAATAAACCTTTACCGAGTTTAGTAAAAAATAGTGCCTCAGAGCTCGTTCAGGCTGGGAAAATAGGGAAACCACACGCAGCCTGCGTTCCTGTGTTACCCACCCCAAAAGGGAAGACGTCAAAACAATTGAAAAAGAAGACCTTGGGAGACAACCGCCAGGCCCAACAAAAACAGAGGTACAACCTTCATCAGAGACCGCAAAAAACAAGAAGGAGGAGAAAAACAGCTTACCTAAGAACGACGGTGAGACCCAATGAGGAGCAGGAGACCCCAGACCAAAACATTACTATTGGTCTAGCTTCCGTGTGAGGGGTGGGAAATGTAAGTGGAAAAACCTATAATTGCCCAGGATTTCTTTACGTTAGGGTCCTTCTTTGGAGGCACCCAGCTCGAGCTGTAATGACGGCACGCGCGTGATTAAAATGTAATTTGTTTTGATTTGGCTCTGAACTTTACTTGCGGCAACCTAGGCTCGAGCCCTGTCATGGTGGCCGACAAGCCTAATGTCCATAACAGATGTCGAGGCTTTGAAATAAGACCGGCGCAGGGCATCAGGACCTTGAGGGACAAAGCCTCCGCTCACTGCTGGGGCAGTCTTCATTGCTATGGGTTGGAATCACCTCCTCCTCCTCCTTGTCCGGACCTTGCGAGGCAACGGTAGGCCCCAACAAGAAACAAAGACACATCCGTCAGCAGAAACCGCAACAGTAAAGATAAGGGAGAAAAGCAGCCTACCTAGGAACAACCATGCGAGCCAGTAAGGAGCAGGAGACCCCAGACCTGAATACTACTAGTGGTCTGAACTACCATGGGAGGGGTGGAGAGCTTCGATTGGAAAGTCGTAATGGCCCCGGGATTTCTTTGCTCGGGGTCCCTCTTTGGAGGCACCCAGCTCGAGCTGTAATGACGGCATGCACGTCCTTAAAATGTCATTATTTAATTTGCTTTGATTTGGCTGGGAACTTTTCTGCGGGAACCTAGGGTTGGAGCCTGTTCTGGTGGCCGGCGAGCCTAACCTTCCCTAAGAGCGTGGCACCCCAGATGGGACCCTAGGTGAGCACTGTTGGGGCCTCTCGTCTCCAAACGATCATCTGGCGCCATGGGGTGAGTTCACCTGGGATCTTTGGCAAGAGGAGGCCCCAAGAAGGTGAGTCTTAAATTCCCGCCTGCATTCTAAATTCTGCTCTGGTAACAGAGTGCGCTGAAGGGGTACGCGGGCTGATCACCGTAAGGCGTCCCAGGCAGGGGGGTACGCGGGCTGGCCACCGTAAGACGTCCCAGGGGGATGGGTAGGAGTCCCATCCCCAGGGCTGGAGTGGGTTTGAAGTCCCATCTCGGTGTGGCCAGAAAGGGGAGTGCGCAGCCTGGTCAGCATGAGGCGCACCGCAAGACTATAGGAACAGAAATGTAGAGAGACTGTGACTGGTGTGAGTGTGAGCAGTACTGTGTGTGGGAGTGCGTAGAGCCTGGGAACGGACCGGGGCGCCCGTGGGCTGAGGAAGCCGCCCGCTGCGAAGGCACAGCAGTCCTGGCAGTGCAAGCCTGGTGCAGGAGCAGTGGCAGCTGAGAGGCAATGCCAGCTTGCCCCATGCCAGCCTGCGGGCCAGCACGAGGGGTTGAGTGCTGCTTTCTGCTGAGGCTCTCAGGGCACCAGGGCACAACAGGGCTGTGCTTGTCAGGGACATGTCGTGGCATGAGATGTGCCCGCATCAGCCCCCTCCCCCTGACAATTTGTAAGGGGATGTAGCTCAGTGGAAGAGCACCTGCTTTGCATGCAGGAGGTCCTGGGTTCAATGCCCAGCATCTCCGGCGGACGGGGAGCTTTTTCCTCAGTCTCCACCCCCCTGACCAACAGCGGGGAGGGCTGGCAAGCGGCTGCATTGCTCCTCTCCACAGAGTGTCGGCTTGCCCTCCAACGACATGGCAGGCTGTCATGTGGGAAGTGGAGCTCACCATGCAGCAAGAGCCCAGCCACATCCTCAGAAAGCCTGCCCAGGGCAAAGGACATCATGAGGGCACGACTCTTGCAACAAGCTGAGTGGCCAGCAGTAGGCAAACAGGCAGGACTTGTCAGATCCTCAAGTGCCTCTCAGCAGAGACCACAGCCCTGTGAGACAAGAGGGTGTGCCCATGAAGACGAGAGGGCTGGCTGCTGGCTGGGAGCTTCTTTTAGCTGCAGCAGCAGCAGCAGCAGCACTGCCCTGGCTGGGCAGGCAGGCGCTGGGAGGGCATCAGGCCCAGCAGGTACCTCCGAGCACGGGAGGTGAGAGCTTGGCAGGAGGGCAGAGGGCAGGCAGGTGGAGGGGAGCACTGGCACGTCGCTGGGGAATGGCTCCTGTGCCAGCAGCGCCGGCCAGCAGCAGGGGAGCAGCCACTGGGGTCACCAGGAGCGCTGGGAGCTGATTCAACAGCTGGGCATGTGGCAGCGGGAGCGGGAGCGGGAAGGGCAGGCGCAAGCACAATGGCTGCTGTGTTGGTTGTGAGCTCACTTGCATTCCAGTTAGCCCAGTGGCCAGCAGTGGGTGGGCAGGCAGGTGTTAGGAGGTCATCAGCAGCATGGGAGAGGCTGCCCAGCAGCAAGGAGAGCTTGGGAGGAGGTGAGAGGGAGGGAGAGGTGAAGGTGACCTTGGTGGCTTGGATGGTGAGGTCTCTGCTTTCAGAGCAGCTGATTGGCCAGCAGCAGGTGGGCAGGCATGGGAGGTGGCCAAGGGCCTGACAAAGCCCAGGAGGTAGAGGGCAGAGCCTGGAGGGAGGAAAGAGGCAGAGAGAGGCAGGTGACTGTGGCAGCACTGGCACAGTGCTTGTGAGATGAGCTCTGTGACTGCAGCCTGCTTGGCCAGCAGCAGGCGGGCAGCACTGGGAGGTCATGCAGGGCAGGAGAAAGCCCCCAGCCGAGAGGAGAGCTGCTGAAGAGGGCAGAGGCAGAGGCAGGGAAAGCTGGCATGGCTGGGAGCTTGTTTGGGAGGTCACTTCTCTTGCAGCACTCTGATTGGGCAGCAGGCAGGCACGGTGGGCTCAGGAAGCAGCTGAGAAAAGCTTGCCCATGGAGAGGAGAGCTCTGGGGAGGGGAGAGGTGGGTCTTCAGGAAATTATTGAACTGAAAGTGTCCAGAGGGAGCTGCTTAGGACAACTTCTATCCAACTTGCTTAGCAGGAGGAGCTACATTTGCTGCCGCCTTAGGCTGCACTCAGAGAACATGAGGCACTTTCACCTAGGTCAGTAAGCAAGGGCCCCAGAGCTGGTTCAAGCTGGGCAGATAAGGAAGCTACAAGCAGCCGGCATTGCTGTGTCTCACCCTCCGAAAGGGAGGATGTTGTTAAAGAAGAGTGACTTGAAACTGTCTAGAAATAGCTGCTTAGCACAACTTCTATAAAACTTGCTTAGCATGAGTAGCTAAATTTGCAGAAGCCTTAGGCTGCACTTGGGAAAAGTAATAAACCTTTACCGAGTTTAGTAAAAAATAGTGCCTCAGAGCTCGTTCAGGCTGGGAAAATAGGGAAACCACACGCAGTCTGCGTTCCTGTGTTACCCACCCCGAAAGGGAAGATGTCAAAACAATTGAAAAAGAAGACCTTGGGAGACAACCGCCAGACCCAACAAAAACAGAGGTACAACCTTCATCAGAGACCGCAAAAAACAAGAAGGAGGAGAAAAACAGCTTACCTAAGAACGACGGTGAGACCCAATGAGGAGCAGGAGACCCCAGACCAAAAAATGACTATTGGTCTAGCTTCCGTGTGAGGGGTGGGAAATGTAAGTGGAAAAACCTATAATTGCCCCGGATTTCTTTACGTTAGGGTCCCTCTTTGGAGGCACCCAGCTCGAGCTGTAATGACGGCACGCGCGTGATTAAAATGTAATTTGTTTTGATTTGGCTCTGAACTTTCCTTGCGGCAACCTAGGCTCGAGCCCTGTCATGGTGGCCGACAAGCCTAATGTCCATAACAGATGTCGAGGCTTTGAAATAAGACCGGCGCAGGGCATCAGGACCTTGAGGGACAAAGCCTCCGCTCACTGCTGGGGCAGTCTTCATTGCTATGGGTTGGAATCACCTCCTCCTCCTCCTTCTCTGGACCTTGCGAGGCAACGGTAGGCCCCAACAAGAAACAAAGACACATCCGTCAGCAGAAACCACAACAGTAAAGATAAGGGAGAAAAGCAGCCTACCTAGGAACAACCATGCGAGCCAGTAAGGAGCAGGAGACCCCAGACCTGAATACTACTAGTGGTCTGAACTACCACGGGAGGGGTGGAGAGCTTCGATTGGAAAGTCGTAATGGCCCCGGGATTTCTTTGCTCGGGGTCCCTCTTTGGAGGCACCCAGCTCGAGCTGTAATGACGGCATGCACGTCCTTAAAATGTCATTATTTAATTTGCTTTGATTTGGCTGGGAACTTTTCTGCGGGAACCTAGGGTTGGAGCCTGTTCTGGTGGCCGGCGAGCCTAACCTTCCCTAAGAGCGTGGCACCCCAGATGGGACCCTAGGTGAGCACTGTTGGGGCCTCTCGTCTCCAAACGATCATCTGGCGCCATGGGGTGAGTTCACCTGGGATCTTTGGCAAGAGGAGGCCCCAAGAAGGTGAGTCTTAAATTCCCGCCTGCATTCTAAATTCTGCTCTGGTAACAGAGTGCGCTGAAGGGGTACGCGGGCTGATCACCGTAAGGCGTCCCAGGCAGCGGGGTACGCGGGCTGGCCACCGTAAGATGTACCAGGGGGATGGGTAGGAGTCCCATCCCCAGGGTTGGAGTGGGTTTGAAGTCCCATCTCGGTGTGGCCAGAAAGGGGAGTGCACAGCCTGGTCAGCATGAGGCGCACCGCAAGACTATAGGAACAGAAATGTAGAGACACTGTGACTGGTGTGAGTGTGAGCAGTACTGTGTGTGAGAGTGCGTAGAGCCTGGGAACGGACCGGGGCGCCCGTGGGCTGAGGAAGCCGCCCGCTGCGAAGGCACAGCAGTCCTGGCAGTGCAAGCCTGGTGCAGGAGCAGTGGCAGCTGAGAGGCAATGCCAGCTTGCCCCATGCCAGCCTGCGGGCCAGCACGAGGGGTTGAGTGCTGCTTTCTGCTGAGGCTCTCAGGGCACCAGGGCACAACAGGGCTGTGCTTGTCAGGGACATGTCGTGGCATGAGATGTGCCCACACCAGCCCCCTCCCCCCGACAATTTGTAAGGGGATGTAGCTCAGTGGAAGAGCACCTGCTTTGCATGCAGGAGGTCCTGGGTTCAATGCCCAGCATCTCCGGCGGAGGGGGAGCTTTTTCCTCAGTCTCCACCCCCCTGACCAACAGCGGGGAGGGCTGGCAAGCGGCTGCATTGCTCCTCTCCACAGAGTGTCGGCTTGCCCTCCAACGACATGGCAGGCTGTCATGTGGGAAGTGGAGCTCGCCATGCAGGAAGAGCCCAGCCACATCCTCAGAAAGCCTGCCCAGGGCAAAGGACATCATGAGGGCACGACTCTTGCAACAAGCTGAGTGGCCAGCAGTAGGCAAACAGGCAGGACTTGTCAGATCCTCAAGTGCCTCTCAGCAGAGACCACAGCCCTGTGAGGCAAGAGGGTGTGCCCATGAAGACGAGAGGGCTGGCTGCTGGCTGGGAGCTTCTTTTAGCTGCAGCAGCAGCAGCACTGCCCTGGCTGGGCAGGCAGGCGCTGGGAGGGCATCAGGCCCAGCAGGTACCTCCGAGCACGGGAGGTGAGAGCTTGGCAGGAGGGCAGAGGGGAGGCAGGTGGAGGGGAGCACTGGCACGTCGCTGGGGAATGGCTCCTGTGCCAGCAGCGCCGGCCAGCAGCAGGGGAGCAGCCACTGGGGTCACCATGAGCGCTGGGAGCTGATTCAACAGCTGGGCATGTGGCAGCGGGAGCGGGAGCGGGAAGGGCAGGCGCAAGCACAATGGCTGCTGTGTTGGTTGTGAGCACAGTTGCATTCCAGTTAGCCCAGTGGCCAGCAGTGGATGGGCAGGCAGGTGTTAGGAGGTCATCAGCAGCATGGGAGAGGCTGCCCAGCAGCAAGGAAAGCTTGGGAGGAGGTGAGAGGGAGGGAGAGGGGAAGGTGACCTTGGTGGCTTGGATGGTGAGGTCTCTGCTTTCAGAGCAGCTGATTGGCCAGCAGCAGGTGAGCAGGCATGGGAGGTGGCCAAGGGCAGGACAAAGCCCAGGAAGTAGAGGGCAGAGCCTGGAGGGAGGAAGGAGGCAGAGAGAGGCAGGTGACTGTGGCAGCACTGGCACAGTGCTTGTGAGATGAGCTCTGTGACTGCAGCCTGCTTGGCCAGCAGCAGGCGGGCAGCACTGGGAGGTCATGCAGGGCAGGAGAAAGCCCCCAGCCGAGAGGAGAGCTGCTGAAGAGGGCAGAGGCAGAGGCAGGGAAAGCTGGCATGGCTGGGAGCTTGTTTGGGAGGTCACTTCTCTTGCAGCAGTCTGATTGGGCAGCAGGCAGGCACGGTGGGCTCAGGAAGCAGCTGAGTAAAGCTTGCCCATGGAGAGGAGAGCTCTGGGGAGGGCAGAGGTGGGTCTTCAGGAAATTATTGACCTGAAAGTGTCCAGAGGGAGCTGCTTAGGACAACTTCTGTCCAACTTGCTTAGCAGGAGGAGCTACATTTGCTGCCGCCTTAGGCTGCACTCAGAGAACATGAGGCACTTTCACCTAGGTCAGTAAGCAAGGGCCCCAGAGCTGGTTCAAGCTGGGCAGATAAGGAAGCTACAAGCAGTCGGCATTGCTGTGTCTCACCCTCCGAAAGGGAGGATGTTGTTAAAGAAGAGTGACTTGAAACTGTCTAGAAATAGCTGCTTAGCACAACTTCTATAAAACTTGCTTAGCATGAGTAGCTACATTTGCTGAAGCCTTAGGCTGCACTTGGGAAAAGTAATAAACCTTTACCGAGTTTAGTAAAAAATAGTGCCTCAGAGCTCGTTCAGGCTGGGAAAACAGGGAAACCACACGCAGCCTGCGTTCCTGTGTTACCCACCCCAAAAGGGAAGACGTCAAAACAATTGAAAAAGAAGACCTTGGGAGACAACCGCCAGACCCAACAAAAACAGAGGTACAACCTTCATCAGAGACCGCAAAAAACAAGAAGGAGGAGAAAAACAGCTTACCTAAGAACGACGGTGAGACCCAATGAGGAGCAGGAGACCCCAGACCAAAACATTACTATTGGTCTAGCTTCCGCGTGAGGGGTGGGAAATGTAAGTGGAAAAACCTATAATTGCCCAGGATTTGTTTACGTTAGGGTCCCTCTTTGGAGGCACCCAGCTCGAGCTGTAATGACGGCACGCGCGTGATTAAAATGTAATTTGTTTTGATTTGGCTCTGAACTTTCCTTGCGGCAACCTAGGCTCGAGCCCTGTCATGGTGGCCGACAAGCCTAATGTCCATAACAGATGTCGAGGCTTTGAAATAAGACCGGCGCAGGGCATCAGGACCTTGAGGGACAAAGCCTCCGCTCACTGCTGGGGCAGTCTTCATTGCTATGGGTTGGAATCACCTCCTCCTCCTCCTTCTCTGGACCTTGCGAGGCAACGGTAGGCCCCAACAAGAAACAAAGACACATCCGTCAGCAGAAACCACAACAGTAAAGATAAGGGAGAAAAGCAGCCTACCTAGGAACAACCATGCGAGCCAGTAAGGAGCAGGAGACCCCAGACCTGAATACTACTAGTGGTCTGAACTACCACGGGAGGGGTGGAGAGCTTCGACTGGAAAGTCGTAATGGCCCCGGGATTTCTTTGCTCGGGGTCCCTCTTTGGAGGCACCCAGCTCGAGCTGTAATGACGGCATGCACGTCCTTAAAATGTCATTATGTAATTTGCTTTGATTTGGCTGGGAACTTTTCTGCGGGAACCTAGGGTTGGAGCCTGTTCTGGTGGCTGGCGAGCCTAACCTTCCCTAAGAGCGTGGCACCCCAGATGGGACCCTAGGTGAGCACTGTTGGGGCCTCTCGTCTCCAAACGATCATCTGGCGCCATGGGGTGAGTTCACCTGGGATCTTTGGCAAGAGGAGGCCCCGAGAAGGTGAGTCTTAAATTCCCGCCTGCATTCTAAATTCTGCTCTGGTAACAGAGTGCGCTGAAGGGGTACGCGGGCTGGCCACCGTAAGACGTCCCAGGGGGATGGGTAGGAGTCCCATCCCCAGGGTTGGAGTGGGTTTGAAGTCCCATCTCGGTGTGGCCAGAAAGGGGAGTGCACAGCCTGGTCAGCATGAGGCGCACCGCAAGACTATAGGAACAGAAATGTAGAGACACTGTGACTGGTGTGAGTGTGAGCAGTACTGTGTGTGAGAGTGCGTAGAGCCTGGGAACGGACCGGGGCGCCCGTGGGCTGAGGAAGCCGCCCGCTGCGAAGGCACAGCAGTCCTGGCAGTGCAAGCCTGGTGCAGGAGCAGTGGCAGCTGAGAGGCAATGCCAGCTTGCCCCATGCCAGCCTGCGGCCCAGCACGAGGGGTTGAGTGCTACTTTCTGCTGAGGCTCTCAGGGCACCAGGGCACAACAGGGCTGTGCTTGTCAGGGACATGTCGTGGCATGAGATGTGCCCGCATCAGCCCCCTCCCCCCGACAATTTGTAAGGGGATGTAGCTCAGTGGAAGAGCACCTGCTTTGCATGCAGGAGGTCCTGGGTTCAATGCCCAGCATCTCCGGCGGAGGGGGAGCTTTTTCCTCAGTCTCCACCCCCCTGACCAACAGCGGGGAGGGCTGGCAAGCGGCTGCATTGCTCCTCTCCACAGAGTGTCGGCTTGCCCTCCAACGACATGGCAGGCTGTCATGTGGGAAGTGGAGCTCCCCATGCAGGAAGAGCCCAGCCACATCCTCAGAAAGCCTGCCCAGGGCAAAGGACATCATGAGGGCACGACTCTTGCAACAAGCTGAGTGGCCAGCAGTAGGCAAACAGGCAGGACTTGTCAGATCCTCAAGTGCCTCTCAGCAGAGACCACAGCCCTGTGAGACAAGAGGGTGTGCCCATGAAGACGAGAGGGCTGGCTGCTGGCTGGGAGCTTCTTGTAGCTGCAGCAGCAGCAGCACTGCCCTGGCTGGGCAGGCAGGCGCTGGGAGGGCATCAGGCCCAGCAGGTACCTCCGACCACGGGAGGTGAGAGCTTGGCAGGAGGGCAGAGGGCAGGCAGGTGGAGGGGAGCACTGGCACGTCGCTGGGGAATGGCTCCTGTGCCAGCAGCGCCGGCCAGCAGCAGGGGAGCAGCCACTGGGGTCACCAGGAGCGCTGGGAGCTGATTCAACAGCTGGGCATGTGGCAGCGGGAGCGGGAGCGGGAAGGGCAGGCGCAAGCACAATGGCTGCTGTGTTGGTTGTGAGCTCACTTGCATTCCAGTTAGCCCAGTGGCCAGCAGTGGATGGGCAGGCAGGTGTTAGGAGGTCATCAGCAGCATGGGAGAGGCTGCCCAGCAGCAAGGAGAGCTTGGGAGGAGGTGAGAGGGAGGGAGAGGGGAAGGTGACCTTGGTGGCTTGGATGGTGAGGTCTCTGCTTTCAGAGCAGCTGACTGGCCAGCAGCAGGTGGGCAGGCATGGGAGGTGGCCAAGGGCAGGACAAAGCCCAGGAGGCAGAGGGCAGAGCCTGGAGGGAGGAAGGAGGCAGAGAGAGGCAGGTGACTGTGGCAGCACTGGCACAGTGCTTGTGAGATGAGCTCTGTGACTGCAGCCTGCTTGGCCAGCAGCAGGCGGGCAGCACTGGGAGGTCATGCAGGGCAGGAGAAAGCCCCCAGCCGAGAGGAGAGCTGCTGAAGAGGGCAGAGGCAGAGGCAGGGAAAGCTGGCATGGCTGGGAGCTTGTTTGGGAGGTCACTTCTCTTGCAGCAGTCTGATTGGGCAGCAGGCAGGCACGGTGGGCTCAGGAAGCAGCTGAGAAAAGCTTGCCCATGGAGAGGAGAGCTCTGGGGAGGGGAGAGGTGGGTCTTCAGGAAATTATTGACCTGAAAGTGTCCAGAGGGAGCTGCTTAGGACAACTTCTATCCAACTTGCTTAGCAGGAGGAGCTACATTTGCTGCAGCCTTAGGCTGCACTCAGAGAACATGAGGCACTTTCACCTAGGTCAGTAAGCAAGGGCCCCAGAGCTGGTTCAAGCTGGGCAGATAAGGAAGCTACAAGCAGTCGGCATTGCTGGGTCTCACCCTCCGAAAGGGAGGATGTTGTTAAAGAAGAGTGACTTGAAACTGTCTAGAAATAGCTGCTTAGCACAACTTCTATAAAACTTGCTTAGCATGAGTAGCTACATTTGCTGAAGCCTTAGGCTGCACTTGGGAAAAGTAATAAACCTTTACCGAGTTTAGTAAAAAATAGTGCCTCAGAGCTCGTTCAGGCTGGGAAAACAGGGAAACCACACGCAGCCTGCGTTCCTGTGTTACCCACCCCAAAAGGGAAGACGTCAAAACAATTGAAAAAGAAGACCTTGGGAGACAACCGCCAGACCCAACAAAAACAGAGGTACAACCTTCATCAGAGACCGCAAAAAACAAGAAGGAGGAGAAAAACAGCTTACCTAAGAACGACGGTGAGACCCAATGAGGAGCAGGAGACCCCAGACCAAAACATTACTATTGGTCTAGCTTCCGCGTGAGGGGTGGGAAATGTAAGTGGAAAAACCTATAATTGCCCAGGATTTGTTTACGTTAGGGTCCCTCTTTGGAGGCACCCAGCTCGAGCTGTAATGACGGCACGCGCGTGATTAAAATGTAATTTGTTTTGATTTGGCTCTGAACTTTACTTGCGGCAACCTAGGCTCGAGCCCTGTCATGGTGGCCGACAAGCCTAATGTCCATAACAGATGTCGAGGCTTTGAAATAAGACCGGCGCAGGGCATCAGGACCTTGAGGGACAAAGCCTCCGCTCACTGCTGGGGCAGTCTTCATTGCTATGGGTTGGAATCACCTCCTCCTCCTCCTTCTCTGGACCTTGCGAGGCAACGGTAGGCCCCAACAAGAAACAAAGACACATCCGTCAGCAGAAACCACAACAGTAAAGATAAGGGAGAAAAGCAGCCTACCTAGGAACAACCATGCGAGCCAGTAAGGAGCAGGAGACCCCAGACCTGAATACTACTAGTGGTCTGAACTACCACGGGAGGGGTGGAGAGCTTCGACTGGAAAGTCGTAATGGCCCCGGGATTTCTTTGCTCGGGGTCCCTCTTTGGAGGCACCCAGCTCGAGCTGTAATGACGGCATGCACGTCCTTAAAATGTCATTATGTAATTTGCTTTGATTTGGCTGGGAACTTTTCTGCGGGAACCTAGGGTTGGAGCCTGTTCTGGTGGCTGGCGAGCCTAACCTTCCCTAAGAGCGTGGCACCCCAGATGGGACCCTAGGTGAGCACTGTTGGGGCCTCTCGTCTCCAAACGATCATCTGGCGCCATGGGGTGAGTTCACCTGGGATCTTTGGCAAGAGGAGGCCCCGAGAAGGTGAGTCTTAAATTCCCGCCTGCATTCTAAATTCTGCTCTGGTAACAGAGTGCGCTGAAGGGGTACGCGGGCTGGCCACCGTAAGACGTCCCAGGGGGATGGGTAGGAGTCCCATCCCCAGGGTTGGAGTGGGTTTGAAGTCCCATCTCGGTGTGGCCAGAAAGGGGAGTGCACAGCCTGGTCAGCATGAGGCGCACCGCAAGACTATAGGAACAGAAATGTAGAGACACTGTGACTGGTGTGAGTGTGAGCAGTACTGTGTGTGAGAGTGCGTAGAGCCTGGGAACGGACCGGGGCGCCCGTGGGCTGAGGAAGCCGCCCGCTGCGAAGGCACAGCAGTCCTGGCAGTGCAAGCCTGGTGCAGGAGCAGTGGCAGCTGAGAGGCAATGCCAGCTTGCCCCATGCCAGCCTGCGGCCCAGCACGAGGGGTTGAGTGCTACTTTCTGCTGAGGCTCTCAGGGCACCAGGGCACAACAGGGCTGTGCTTGTCAGGGACATGTCGTGGCATGAGATGTGCCCGCATCAGCCCCCTCCCCCCGACAATTTGTAAGGGGATGTAGCTCAGTGGAAGAGCACCTGCTTTGCATGCAGGAGGTCCTGGGTTCAATGCCCAGCATCTCCGGCGGAGGGGGAGCTTTTTCCTCAGTCTCCACCCCCCTGACCAACAGCGGGGAGGGCTGGCAAGCGGCTGCATTGCTCCTCTCCACAGAGTGTCGGCTTGCCCTCCAACGACATGGCAGGCTGTCATGTGGGAAGTGGAGCTCGCCATGCAGGAAGAGCCCAGCCACATCCTCAGAAAGCCTGCCCAGGGCAAAGGACATCATGAGGGCACGACTCTTGCAACAAGCTGAGTGGCCAGCAGTAGGCAAACAGGCAGGACTTGTCAGATCCTCAAGTGCCTCTCAGCAGAGACCACAGCCCTGTGAGACAAGAGGGTGTGCCCATGAAGACGAGAGGGCTGGCTGCTGGCTGGGAGCTTCTTGTAGCTGCAGCAGCAGCAGCACTGCCCTGGCTGGGCAGGCAGGCGCTGGGAGGGCATCAGGCCCAGCAGGTACCTCCGACCACGGGAGGTGAGAGCTTGGCAGGAGGGCAGAGGGCAGGCAGGTGGAGGGGAGCACTGGCACGTCGCTGGGGAATGGCTCCTGTGCCAGCAGCGCCGGCCAGCAGCAGGGGAGCAGCCACTGGGGTCACCAGGAGCGCTGGGAGCTGATTCAACAGCTGGGCATGTGGCAGCGGGAGCGGGAGCGGGAAGGGCAGGCGCAAGCACAATGGCTGCTGTGTTGGTTGTGAGCTCACTTGCATTCCAGTTAGCCCAGTGGCCAGCAGTGGATGGGCAGGCAGGTGTTAGGAGGTCATCAGCAGCATGGGAGAGGCTGCCCAGCAGCAAGGAGAGCTTGGGAGGAGGTGAGAGGGAGGGAGAGGGGAAGGTGACCTTGGTGGCTTGGATGGTGAGGTCTCTGCTTTCAGAGCAGCTGACTGGCCAGCAGCAGGTGGGCAGGCATGGGAGGTGGCCAAGGGCAGGACAAAGCCCAGGAGGCAGAGGGCAGAGCCTGGAGGGAGGAAGGAGGCAGAGAGAGGCAGGTGACTGTGGCAGCACTGGCACAGTGCTTGTGAGATGAGCTCTGTGACTGCAGCCTGCTTGGCCAGCAGCAGGCGGGCAGCACTGGGAGGTCATGCAGGGCAGGAGAAAGCCCCCAGCCGAGAGGAGAGCTGCTGAAGAGGGCAGAGGCAGAGGCAGGGAAAGCTGGCATGGCTGGGAGCTTGTTTGGGAGGTCACTTCTCTTGCAGCAGTCTGATTGGGCAGCAGGCAGGCACGGTGGGCTCAGGAAGCAGCTGAGAAAAGCTTGCCCATGGAGAGGAGAGCTCTGGGGAGGGGAGAGGTGGGTCTTCAGGAAATTATTGACCTGAAAGTGTCCAGAGGGAGCTGCTTAGGACAACTTCTATCCAACTTGCTTAGCAGGAGGAGCTACATTTGCTGCAGCCTTAGGCTGCACTCAGAGAACATGAGGCACTTTCACCTAGGTCAGTAAGCAAGGGCCCCAGAGCTGGTTCAAGCTGGGCAGATAAGGAAGCTACAAGCAGTCGGCATTGCTGGGTCTCACCCTCCGAAAGGGAGGATGTTGTTAAAGAAGAGTGACTTGAAACTGTCTAGAAATAGCTGCTTAGCACAACTTCTATAAAACTTGCTTAGCATGAGTAGCTAAATTTGCTGAAGCCTTAGGCTGCACTTGGGAAAAGTAATAAACCTTTACCGAGTTTAGTAAAAAATAGTGCCTCAGAGCTCGTTCAGGCTGGGAAAATAGGGAAACCACACGCAGTCTGCGTTCCTGTGTTACCCACCCCGAAAGGGAAGACGTCAAAACAATTGAAAAAGAAGACCTTGGGAGACAACCGCCAGGCCCAACAAAAACAGAGGTACAACCTTCATCAGAGACCGCAAAAAACAAGAATGAGGAGAAAAACAGCTTACCTAAGAACGACGGTGAGACCCAATGAGGAGCAGGAGACCCCAGACCAAGAAATTACTATTGGTCTAGCTTCCGCGTGAGGGGTGGGAAATGTAAGTGGAAAAACCTATAATTGCCCAGGATTTGTTTACGTTAGGGTCCCTCTTTGGAGGCACCCAGCTCGAGCTGTAATGACGGCACGCGCGTGATTAAAATGTAATTTGTTTTGATTTGGCTCTGAACTTTACTTGCGGCAACCTAGGCTCGAGCCCTGTCATGGTGGCCGACAAGCCTAATGTCCATAACAGATGTCGAGGCTTTGAAATAAGACCGGCGCAGGGCATCAGGACCTTGAGGGACAAAGCCTCCGCTCACTGCTGGGGCAGTCTTCATTGCTATGGGTTGGAATCACCTCCTCCTCCTCCTTGTCCGGACCTTGCGAGGCAACGGTAGGCCCCAACAAGAAACAAAGACACATCCGTCAGCAGAAACCACAACAGTAAAGATAAGGGAGAAAAGCAGCCTACCTAGGAACAACCATGCGAGCCAGTAAGGAGCAGGAGACCCCAGACCTGAATACTACTAGTGGTCTGAACTACCACGGGAGGGGTGGAGAGCTTCGATTGGAAAGTCGTAATGGCCCCGGGATTTCTTTGCTCGGGGTCCCTCTTTGGAGGCACCCAGCTCGAGCTGTAATGACGGCATGCACGTCCTTAAAATGTCATTATTTAATTTGCTTTGATTTGGCTGGGAACTTTTCTGCGGGAACCTAGGGTTGGAGCCTGTTCTGGTGGCCGGCGAGCCTAACCTTCCCTAAGAGCGTGGCACCCCAGATGGGACCCTAGGTGAGCACTGTTGGGGCCTCTCGTCTCCAAACGATCATCTGGCGCCATGGGGTGAGTTCACCTGGGATCTTTGGCAAGAGGAGGCCCCAAGAAGGTGAGTCTTAAATTCCCGCCTGCATTCTAAATTCTGCTCTGGTAACAGAGTGCGCTGAAGGGGTACGCGGGCTGATCACCGTAAGGCGTCCCAGGCAGGGGGGTACGCGGGCTGGCCACCGTAAGACGTACCAGGGGGATGGGTAGGAGTCGCATCCCCAGGGTTGGAGTGGGTTTGAAGTCCCATCTCGGTGTGGCCAGAAAGGGGAGTGCGCAGCCTGGTCAGCATGAGGCGCACCGCAAGACTATAGGAACAGAAATGTAGAGACACTGTGACTGGTGTGAGTGTGAGCAGTACTGTGTGTGAGAGTGCGTAGAGCCTGGGAACGGACCGGGGCGCCCGTGGGCTGAGGAAGCCGCCCGCTGCGAAGGCACAGCAGTCCTGGCAGTGCAAGCCTGGTGCAGGAGCAGTGGCAGCTGAGAGGCAATGCCAGCTTGCCCCATGCCAGCCTGCGGGCCAGCACGAGGGGTTGAGTGCTGCTTTCTGCTGAGGCTCTCAGGGCACCAGGGCACAACAGGGCTGTGCTTGTCAGGGACATGTCGTGGCATGAGATGTGCCCGCATCAGCCCCCTCCCCCTGACAATTTGTAAGGGGATGTAGCTCAGTGGAAGAGCACCTGCTTTGCATGCAGGAGGTCCTGGGTTCAATGCCCAGCATCTCCGGCGGAGGGGGAGCTTTTTCCTCAGTCTCCACCCCCCTGACCAACAGCGGGGAGGGCTGGCAAGCGGCTGCATTGCTCCTCTCCACAGAGTGTCGGCTTGCCCTCCAACGACATGGCAGGCTGTCATGTGGGAAGTGGAGCTCACCATGCAGCAAGAGCCCAGCCACATCCTCAGAAAGCCTGCCCAGGGCAAAGGACATCATGAGGGCACGACTCTTGCAACAAGCTGAGTGGCCAGCAGTAGGCAAACAGGCAGGACTTGTCAGATCCTCAAGTGCCTCTCAGCAGAGACCACAGCCCTGTGAGACAAGAGGGTGTGCCCATGAAGACGAGAGGGCTGGCTGCTGGCTGGGAGCTTCTTGTAGCTGCAGCAGCAGCAGCACTGCCCTGGCTGGGCAGGCAGGTGCTGGGAGGGCATCAGGCCCAGCAGGTACCTCCGACCACGGGAGGTGAGAGCTTGGCAGGAGGGCAGAGGGCAGGCAGGTGGAGGGGAGCACTGGCACGTCACTGGGGAATGGCTCCTGTGCCAGCAGCGCCGGCCAGCAGCAGGGGAGCAGCCACTGGGGTCACCATGAGCGCTGGGAGCTGATTCAACAGCTGGGCATGTGGCAGCGGGAGCGGGAGCGGGAATGGCAGGCGCAAGCACAATGGCTGCTGTGTTGGTTGTGAGCTCACTTGCATTCCAGTTAGCCCAGTGGCCAGCAGTGGGTGGGCAGGCAGGTGTTAGGAGGTCATCAGCAGCATGGGAGAGGCTGCCCAGCAGCAAGGAGAGCTTGGGAGGAGGTGAGAGGGAGGGAGAGGGGAAGGTGACCTTGGTGGCTTGGATGGTGAGGTCTCTGCTTTCAGAGCAGCTGATTGGCCAGCAGCAGGTGGGCAGGCATGGGAGGTGGCCAAGGGCAGGACAAAGCCCAGGAGGCAGAGGGCAGAGCCTGGAGGGAGGAAGGAGGCAGAGAGAGGCAGGTGACTGTGGCAGCACTGGCACAGTGCTTGTGAGATGAGCTCTGTGACTGCAGCCTGCTTGGCCAGCAGCAGGCGGGCAGCACTGGGAGGTCATGCAGGGCAGGAGAAAGCCCCCAGCCGAGAGGAGAGCTGCTGAAGAGGGCAGAGGCAGAGGCAGGGAAAGCTGGCATGGCTGGGAGCTTGTTTGGGAGGTCACTTCTCTTGCAGCAGTCTGATTGGGCAGCAGGCAGGCACGGTGGGCTCAGGAAGCAGCTGAGAAAAGCTTGCCCATGGAGAGGAGAGCTCTGGGGAGGGGAGAGGTGGGTCTTCAGGAAATTATTGACCTGAAAGTGTCCAGAGGGAGCTGCTTAGGACAACTTCTATCCAACTTGCTTAGCAGGAGGAGCTACATTTGCTGCAGCCTTAGGCTGCACTCAGAGAACATGAGGCACTTTCACCTAGGTCAGTAAGCAAGGGCCCCAGAGCTGGTTCAAGCTGGGCAGATAAGGAAGCTACAAGCAGTCGGCATTGCTGGGTCTCACCCTCCGAAAGGGAGGATGTTGTTAAAGAAGAGTGACTTGAAACTGTCTAGAAATAGCTGCTTAGCACAACTTCTATAAAACTTGCTTAGCATGAGTAGCTACATTTGCTGAAGCCTTAGGCCGCACTTGGGAAAAGTAATAAACCTTTACCGAGTTTAGTAAAAAATAGTGCTTCAGAGCTCGTTCAGGCTGGGAAAATAGGGAAACCACACGCAGCCTGCGTTCCTGTGTTACCCACCCCGAAAGGGAAGACGTCAAAACAATTGAAAAAGAAGACCTTGGGAGACAACCGCCAGGCCCAACAAAAACAGAGGTACAACCTTCATCAGAGACCGCAAAAAACAAGAAGGAGGAGAAAAACAGCTTACCTAAGAACGACGGTGAGACCCAATGAGGAGCAGGAGACCCCAGACCAAAACATTACTATTGGTCTAGCTTCCGCGTGAGGGGTGGGAAATGTAAGTGGAAAAACCTATAATTGCCCAGGATTTGTTTACGTTAGGGTCCCTCTTTGGAGGCACCCAGCTCGAGCTGTAATGACGGCACGCGCGTGATTAAAATGTAATTTGTTTTGATTTGGCTCTGAACTTTCCTTGCGGCAACCTAGGCTCGAGCCCTGTCATGGTGGCCGACAAGCCTAATTTCCATAACAGATGTCGAGGCTTTGAAATAAGACCGGCGCAGGGCATCAGGACCTTGAGGGACAAAGCCTCCGCTCACTGCTGGGGCAGTCTTCATTGCTATGGGTTGGAATCACCTCCTCCTCCTCCTTGTCCGGACCTTGCGAGGCAACGGTAGGCCCCAACAAGAAACAAAGACACATCCGTCAGCAGAAACCACAACAGTAAAGATAAGGGAGAAAAGCAGCCTACCTAGGAACAACCATGCGAGCCAGTAAGGAGCAGGAGACCCCAGACCTGAATACTACTAGTGGTCTGAACTACCACGGGAGGGGTGGAGAGCTTCGATTGGAAAGTCGTAATGGCCCCGGGATTTCTTTGCTCGGGGTCCCTCTTTGGAGGCACCCAGCTCGAGCTGTAATGACGGCATGCACGTCCTTAAAATGTCATTATTTAATTTGCTTTGATTTGGCTGGGAACTTTTCTGCGGGAACCTAGGGTTGGAGCCTGTTCTGGTGGCCGGCGAGCCTAACCTTCCCTAAGAGCGTGGCACCCCAGATGGGACCCTAGGTGAGCACTGTTGGGGCCTCTCGTCTCCAAACGATCATCTGGCGCCATGGGGTGAGTTCACCTGGGATCTTTGGCAAGAGGAGGCCCCAAGAAGGTGAGTCTTAAATTCCCGCCTGCATTCTAAATTCTGCTCTGGTAACAGAGTGCGCTGAAGGGGTACGCGGGCTGATCACCGTAAGGCGTCCCAGGCAGGGGGGTACGCGGGCTGGCCACCGTAAGACGTACCAGGGGGATGGGTAGGAGTCGCATCCCCAGGGTTGGAGTGGGTTTGAAGTCCCATCTCGGTGTGGCCAGAAAGGGGAGTGCGCAGCCTGGTCAGCATGAGGCGCACCGCAAGACTATAGGAACAGAAATGTAGAGAGACTGTGACTGGTGTGAGTGTGAGCAGTACTGTGTGTGAGAGTGCGTAGAGCCTGGGAACGGACCGGGGCGCCCGTGGGCTGAGGAAGCCGCCCGCTGCGAAGGCACAGCAGTCCTGGCAGTGCAAGCCTGGTGCAGGAGCAGTGGCAGCTGAGAGGCAATGCCAGCTTGCCCCATGCCAGCCTGCGGCCCAGCACGAGGGGTTGAGTGCTGCTTTCTGCTGAGGCTCTCAGGGCACCAGGGCACAACAGGGCTGTGCTTGTCAGGGACATGTCGTGGCATGAGATGTGCCCGCATCAGCCCCCTCCCCCTGACAATTTGTAAGGGGATGTAGCTCAGTGGAAGAGCACCTGCTTTGCATGCAGGAGGTCCTGGGTTCAATGCCCAGCATCTCCGGCGGAGGGGGAGCTTTTTCCTCAGTCTCCACCCCCCTGACCAACAGCGGGGAGGGCTGGCAAGCGGCTGCATTGCTCCTCTCCACAGAGTGTCGGCTTGCCCTCCAACGACATGGCAGGCTGTCATGTGGGAAGTGGAGCTCACCATGCAGCAAGAGCCCAGCCACATCCTCAGAAAGCCTGCCCAGGGCAAAGGACATCATGAGGGCACGACTCTTGCAACAAGCTGAGTGGCCAGCAGTAGGCAAACAGGCAGGACTTGTCAGATCCTCAAGTGCCTCTCAGCAGAGACCACAGCCCTGTGAGACAAGAGGGTGTGCCCATGAAGACGAGAGGGCTGGCTGCTGGCTGGGAGCTTCTTGTAGCTGCAGCAGCAGCAGCACTGCCCTGGCTGGGCAGGCAGGTGCTGGGAGGGCATCAGGCCCAGCAGGTACCTCCGACCACGGGAGGTGAGAGCTTGGCAGGAGGGCAGAGGGCAGGCAGGTGGAGGGGAGCACTGGCACGTCACTGGGGAATGGCTCCTGTGCCAGCAGCGCCGGCCAGCAGCAGGGGAGCAGCCACTGGGGTCACCATGAGCGCTGGGAGCTGATTCAACAGCTGGGCATGTGGCAGCGGGAGCGGGAGCGGGAAGGGCAGGCGCAAGCACAATGGCTGCTGTGTTGGTTGTGAGCTCACTTGCATTCCAGTTAGCCCAGTGGCCAGCAGTGGGTGGGCAGGCAGGTGTTAGGAGGTCATCAGCAGCATGGGAGAGGCTGCCCAGCAGCAAGGAGAGCTTGGGAGGAGGTGAGAGGGAGGGAGAGGGGAAGGTGACCTTGGTGGCTTGGATGGTGAGGTCTCTGCTTTCAGAGCAGCTGATTGGCCAGCAGCAGGTGGGCAGGCATGGGAGGTGGCCAAGGGCAGGACAAAGCCCAGGAGGCAGAGGGCAGAGCCTGGAGGGAGGAAGGAGGCAGAGAGAGGCAGGTGACTGTGGCAGCACTGGCACAGTGCTTGTGAGATGAGCTCTGTGACTGCAGCCTGCTTGGCCAGCAGCAGGCGGGCAGCACTGGGAGGTCATGCAGGGCAGGAGAAAGCCCCCAGCCGAGAGGAGAGCTGCTGAAGAGGGCAGAGGCAGAGGCAGGGAAAGCTGGCATGGCTGGGAGCTTGTTTGGGAGGTCACTTCTCTTGCAGCAGTCTGATTGGGCAGCAGGCAGGCACGGTGGGCTCAGGAAGCAGCTGAGAAAAGCTTGCCCATGGAGAGGAGAGCTCTGGGGAGGGGAGAGGTGGGTCTTCAGGAAATTATTGACCTGAAAGTGTCCAGAGGGAGCTGCTTAGGACAACTTCTATCCAACTTGCTTAGCAGGAGGAGCTACATTTGCTGCAGCCTTAGGCTGCACTCAGAGAACATGAGGCACTTTCACCTAGGTCAGTAAGCAAGGGCCCCAGAGCTGGTTCAAGCTGGGCAGATAAGGAAGCTACAAGCAGTCGGCATTGCTGGGTCTCACCCTCCGAAAGGGAGGATGTTGTTAAAGAAGAGTGACTTGAAACTGTCTAGAAATAGCTGCTTAGCACAACTTCTATAAAACTTGCTTAGCATGAGTAGCTACATTTGCTGAAGCCTTAGGCTGCACTTGGGAAAAGTAATAAACCTTTACCGAGTTTAGTAAAAAATAGTGCTTCAGAGCTCGTTCAGGCTGGGAAAATAGGGAAACCACACGCAGCCTGCGTTCCTGTGTTACCCACCCCGAAAGGGAAGACGTCAAAACAATTGAAAAAGAAGACCTTGGGAGACAACCGCCAGGCCCAACAAAAACAGAGGTACAACCTTCATCAGAGACCGCAAAAAACAAGAAGGAGGAGAAAAACAGCTTACCTAAGAACGACGGTGAGACCCAATGAGGAGCAGGAGACCCCAGACCAAAACATTACTATTGGTCTAGCTTCCGCGTGAGGGGTGGGAAATGTAAGTGGAAAAACCTATAATTGCCCAGGATTTCTTTACGTTAGGGTCCCTCTTTGGAGGCACCCAGCTCGAGCTGTAATGACGGCACGCGCGTGATTAAAATGTAATTTGTTTTGATTTGGCTCTGAACTTTCCTTGCGGCAACCTAGGCTCGAGCCCTGTCATGGTGGCCGACAAGCCTAATTTCCATAACAGATGTCGAGGCTTTGAAATAAGACCGGCGCAGGGCATCAGGACCTTGAGGGACAAAGCCTCCGCTCACTGCTGGGGCAGTCTTCATTGCTATGGGTTGGAATCACCTCCTCCTCCTCCTTGTCCGGACCTTGCGAGGCAACGGTAGGCCCCAACAAGAAACAAAGACACATCCGTCAGCAGAAACCACAACAGTAAAGATAAGGGAGAAAAGCAGCCTACCTAGGAACAACCATGCGAGCCAGTAAGGAGCAGGAGACCCCAGACCTGAATACTACTAGTGGTCTGAACTACCACGGGAGGGGTGGAGAGCTTCGATTGGAAAGTCGTAATGGCCCCGGGATTTCTTTGCTCGGGGTCCCTCTTTGGAGGCACCCAGCTCGAGCTGTAATGACGGCATGCACGTCCTTAAAATGTCATTATTTAATTTGCTTTGATTTGGCTGGGAACTTTTCTGCGGGAACCTAGGGTTGGACCCTGTTCTGGTGGCCGGCGAGCCTAACCTTCCCTAAGAGCGTGGCACCCCAGATGGGACCCTAGGTGAGCACTGTTGGGGCCTCTCGTCTCCAAACGATCATCTGGCACCATGGGGTGAGTTCACCTGGGATCTTTGGCAAGAGGAGGCCCCAAGAAGGTGAGTCTTAAATTCCCGCCTGCATTCTAAATTCTGCTCTGGTAACAGAGTGCGCTGAAGGGGTACGCGGGCTGATCACCGTAAGGCGTCCCAGGCAGGGGGGTACGCGGGCTGGCCACCGTAAGACGTCCCAGGGGGATGGGTAGGAGTCCCATCCCCAGGGTTGGAGTGGGTTTGAAGTCCCATCTCGGTGTGGCCAGAAAGGGGAGTGCGCAGCCTGGTCAGCATGAGGCGCACCGCAAGACTATAGGAACAGAAATGTAGAGACACTGTGACTGGTGTGAGTGTGAGCAGTACTGTGTGTGAGAGTGCGTAGAGCCTGGGAACGGACCGGGGCGCCCGTGGGCTGAGGAAGCCGCCCGCTGCGAAGGCACAGCAGTCCTGGCAGTGCAAGCCTGGTGCAGGAGCAGTGGCAGCTGAGAGGCAATGCCAGCTTGCCCCATGCCAGCCTGCGGGCCAGCACGAGGGGTTGAGTGCTGCTTTCTGCTGAGGCTCTCAGGGCACCAGGGCACAACAGGGCTGTGCTTGTCAGGGACATGTCGTGGCATGAGATGTGCCCGCATCAGCCCCCTCCCCCCGACAATTTGTAAGGGGATGTAGCTCAGTGGAAGAGCACCTGCTTTGCATGCAGGAGGTCCTGGGTTCAATGCCCAGCATCTCCGGCGGAGGGGGAGCTTTTTCCTCAGTCTCCACCCCCCTGACCAACAGCGGGGAGGGCTGGCAAGCGGCTGCATTGCTCCTCTCCACAGAGTGTCGGCTTGCCCTCCAACGACATGGCAGGCTGTCATGTGGGAAGTGGAGCTCCCCATGCAGGAAGAGCCCAGCCACATCCTCAGAAAGCCTGCCCAGGGCAAAGGACATCATGAGGGCACGACTCTTGCAACAAGCTGAGTGGCCAGCAGTAGGCAAACAGGCAGGACTTGTCAGATCCTCAAGTGCCTCTCAGCAGAGACCACAGCCCTGTGAGGCAAGAGGGTGTGCCCATGAAGACGAGAGGGCTGGCTGCTGGCTGGGAGCTTCTTTTAGCTGCAGCAGCAGCAGCACTGCCCTGGCTGGGCAGGCAGGCACTGGGAGGGCATCAGGCCCAGCAGGTACCTCCGACCACGGGAGGTGAGAGCTTGGCAGGAGGGCAGAGGGCAGGCAGGTGGAGGGGAGCACTGGCACGTCACTGGGGAATGGCTCCTGTGCCAGCAGCGCCGGCCAGCAGCAGGGGAGCAGCCACTGGGGTCACCATGAGCGCTGGGAGCTGATTCAACAGCTGGGCATGTGGCAGCGGGAGCGGGAGCGGGAGCGGGAATGGCAGGCGCAAGCACAATGGCTGCTGTGTTGGTTGTGAGCTCACTTGCATTCCAGTTAGCCCAGTGGCCAGCAGTGGATGGGCAGGCAGGTGTTAGGAGGTCATCAGCAGCATGGGAGAGGCTGCCCAGCAGCAAGGAGAGCTTGGGAGGAGGTGAGAGGGAGGGAGAGGTGAAGGTGACCTTGGTGGCTTGGATGGTGAGGTCTCTGCTTTCAGAGCAGCTGATTGGCCAGCAGCAGGTGGGCAGGCATGGGAGGTGGCCAAGGGCAGGACAAAGCCCAGGAGGCAGAGGGCAGAGCCTGGAGGGAGGAAGGAGGCAGAGAGAGGCAGGTGACTGTGGCAGCACTGGCACAGTGCTTGTGAGATGAGCTCTGTGACTGCAGCCTGCTTGGCCAGCAGCAGGCGGGCAGCACTGGGAGGTCATGCAGGGCAGGAGAAAGCCCCCAGCCGAGAGGAGAGCTGCTGAAGAGGGCAGAGGCAGAGGCAGGGAAAGCTGGCATGGCTGGGAGCTTGTTTGGGAGGTCACTTCTCTTGCAGCAGTCTGATTGGGCAGCAGGCAGGCACGGTGGGCTCAGGAAGCAGCTGAGTAAAGCTTGCCCATGGAGAGGAGAGCTCTGGGGAGGGGAGAGGTGGGTCTTCAGGAAATTATTGACCTGAAAGTGTCCAGAGGGAGCTGCTTAGGACAACTTCTATCCAACTTGCTTAGCAGGAGGAGCTACATTTGCTGCAGCCTTAGGCTGCACTCAGAGAACATGAGGCACTTTCACCTAGGTCAGTAAGCAAGGGCCCCAGAGCTGGTTCAAGCTGGGCAGATAAGGAAGCTACAAGCAGTCGGCATTGCTGTGTCTCACCCTCCGAAAGGGAGGATGTTGTTAAAGAAGAGTGACTTGAAACTGTCTAGAAATAGCTGCTTAGCACAACTTCTATAAAACTTGCTTAGCATGAGTAGCTACATTTGCTGAAGCCTTAGGCTGCACTTGGGAAAAGTAATAAACCTTTACCGAGTTTAGTAAAAAATAGTGCCTCAGAGCTCGTTCAGGCTGGGAAAACAGGGAAACCACACGCAGTCTGCGTTCCTGTGTTACCCACCCCAAAAGGGAAGATGTCAAAACAATTGAAAAAGAAGACCTTGGGAGACAACCGCCAGGCCCAACAAAAACAGAGGTACAACCTTCATCAGAGACCGCAAAAAACAAGAATGAGGAGAAAAACAGCTTACCTAAGAACGACGGTGAGACCCAATGAGGAGCAGGAGACCCCAGACCAAAAAATTACTATTGGTCTAGCTTCCGCGTGAGGGGTGGGAAATGTAAGTGGAAAAACCTATAATTGCCCAGGATTTCTTTACGTTAGGGTCCCTCTTTGGAGGCACCCAGCTCGAGCTGTAATGACGGCACGCGCATGATTAAAATGTAATTTGTTTTGATTTGGCTCTGAACTTTACTTGCGGCAACCTAGGCTCGAGCCCTGTCATGGTGGCCGACAAGCCTAATGTCCATAACAGATGTCGAGGCTTTGAAATAAGACCGGCGCAGGGCATCAGGACCTTGAGGGACAAAGCCTCCGCTCACTGCTGGGGCAGTCTTCATTGCTATGGGTTGGAATCACCTCCTCCTCCTCCTTGTCCGGACCTTGCGAGGCAACGGTAGGCCCCAACAAGAAACAAAGACACATCCGTCAGCAGAAACCGCAACAGTAAAGATAAGGGAGAAAAGCAGCCTACCTAGGAACAACCATGCGAGCCAGTAAGGAGCAGGAGACCCCAGACCTGAATACTACTAGTGGTCTGAACTACCACGGGAGGGGTGGAGAGCTTCGATTGGAAAGTCGTAATGGCCCCGGGATTTCTTTGCTCGGGGTCCCTCTTTGGAGGCACCCAGCTCGAGCTGTAATGACGGCATGCACGTCCTTAAAATGTCATTATTTAATTTGCTTTGATTTGGCTGGGAACTTTTCTGCGGGAACCTAGGGTTGGAGCCTGTTCTGGTGGCCGGCGAGCCTAACCTTCCCTAAGAGCGTGGCACCCCAGATGGGACCCTAGGTGAGCACTGTTGGGGCCTCTCGTCTCCAAACGATCATCTGGCGCCATGGGGTGAGTTCACCTGGGATCTTTGGCAAGAGGAGGCCCCAAGAAGGTGAGTCTTAAATTCCCGCCTGCATTCTAAATTCTGCTCTGGTAACAGAGTGCGCTGAAGGGGTACGCGGGCTGATCACCGTAAGGCGTCCCAGGCAGGGGGGTACGCGGGCTGGCCACCGTAAGACGTACCAGGGGGATGGGTAGGAGTCCCATCCCCAGGGCTGGAGTGGGTTTGAAGTCCCATCTCGGTGTGGCCAGAAAGGGGAGTGCGCAGCCTGGTCAGCATGAGGCGCACCGCAAGACTATAGGAACAGAAATGTAGAGACACTGTGACTGGTGTGAGTGTGAGCAGTACTGTGTGTGAGAGTGCGTAGAGCCTGGGAACGGACCGGGGCGCCCGTGGGCTGAGGAAGCCGCCCGCTGCGAAGGCACAGCAGTCCTGGCAGTGCAAGCCTGGTGCAGGAGCAGTGGCAGCTGAGAGGCAATGCCAGCTTGCCCCATGCCAGCCTGCGGGCCAGCACGAGGGGTTGAGTGCTGCTTTCTGCTGAGGCTCTCAGGGCACCAGGGCACAACAGGGCTGTGCTTGTCAGGGACATGTCGTGGCATGAGATGTGCCCGCATCAGCCCCCTCCCCCCGACAATTTGTAAGGGGATGTAGCTCAGTGGAAGAGCACCTGCTTTGCATGCAGGAGGTCCTGGGTTCAATGCCCAGCATCTCCGGCGGAGGGGGAGCTTTTTCCTCAGTCTCCACCCCCCTGACCAACAGCGGGGAGGGCTGGCAAGCGGCTGCATTGCTCCTCTCCACAGAGTGTCGGCTTGCCCTCCAACGACATGGCAGGCTGTCATGTGGGAAGTGGAGCTCCCCATGCAGGAAGAGCCCAGCCACATCCTCAGAAAGCCTGCCCAGGGCAAAGGACATCATGAGGGCACGACTCTTGCAACAAGCTGAGTGGCCAGCAGTAGGCAAACAGGCAGGACTTGTCAGATCCTCAAGTGCCTCTCAGCAGAGACCACAGCCCTGTGAGGCAAGAGGGTGTGCCCATGAAGACGAGAGGGCTGGCTGCTGGCTGGGAGCTTCTTTTAGCTGCAGCAGCAGCAGCACTGCCCTGGCTGGGCAGGCAGGCGCTGGGAGGGCATCAGGCCCAGCAGGTACCTCCAACCACGGGAGGTGAGAGCTTGGCAGGAGGGCAGAGGGCAGGCAGGTGGAGGGGAGCACTGGCACGTCACTGGGGAATGGCTCCTGTGCCAGCAGCGCCGGCCAGCAGCAGGGGAGCAGCCACTGGGGTCACCATGAGCGCTGGGAGCTGATTCAACAGCTGGGCATGTGGCAGCGGGAGCGGGAGCGGGAATGGCAGGCGCAAGCACAATGGCTGCTGTGTTGGTTGTGAGCACAGTTGCATTCCAGTTAGCCCAGTGGCCAGCAGTGGGTGGGCAGGCAGGTGTTAGGAGGTCATCAGCAGCATGGGAGAGGCTGCCCAGCAGCAAGGAGAGCTTGGGAGGAGGTGAGAGGGAGGGAGAGGGGAAGGTGACCTTGGTGGCTTGGATGGTGAGGTCTCTGCTTTCAGAGCAGCTGATTGGCCAGCAGCAGGTGGGCAGGCATGGGAGGTGGCCAAGGGCAGGACAAAGCCCAGGAGGCAGAGGGCAGAGCCTGGAGGGAGGAAGGAGGCAGAGAGAGGCAGGTGACTGTGGCAGCACTGGCACAGTGCTTGTGAGATGAGCTCTGTGACTGCAGCCTGCTTGGCCAGCAGCAGGCGGGCAGCACTGGGAGGTCATGCAGGGCAGGAGAAAGCCCCCAGCCGAGAGGAGAGCTGCTGAAGAGGGCAGAGGCAGAGGCAGGGAAAGCTGGCATGGCTGGGAGCTTGTTTGGGAGGTCACTTCTCTTGCAGCAGTCTGATTGGGCAGCAGGCAGGCACGGTGGGCTCAGGAAGCAGCTGAGTAAAGCTTGCCCATGGAGAGCAGAGCTCTGGGGAGGGGAGAGGTGGGTCTTCAGGAAATTATTGACCTGAAAGTGTCCAGAGGGAGCTGCTTAGGACAACTTCTATCCAACTTGCTTAGCAGGAGGAGCTACATTTGCTGCAGCCTTAGGCTGCACTCAGAGAACATGAGGCACTTTCACCTAGGTCAGTAAGCAAGGGCCCCAGAGCTGGTTCAAGCTGGGCAGATAAGGAAGCTACAAGCAGTCAGCATTGCTGTGTCTCACCCTCCGAAAGGGAGGATGTTGTTAAAGAAGAGTGACTTGAAACTGTCTAGAAATAGCTGCTTAGCACAACTTCTATAAAACTTGCTTAGCATGAGTAGCTACATTTGCTGAAGCCTTAGGCCGCACTTGGGAAAAGTAATAAACCTTTACCGAGTTTAGTAAAAAATAGTGCCTCAGAGCTCGTTCAGGCTGGGAAAATAGGGAAACCACACGCAGCCTGCGTTCCTGTGTTACCCACCCCGAAAGGGAAGACGTCAAAACAATTGAAAAAGAAGACCTTGGGAGACAACCGCCAGACCCAACAAAAACAGAGGTACAACCTTCATCAGAGACCGCAAAAAACAAGAATGAGGAGAAAAACAGCTTACCTAAGAACGACGGTGAGACCCAATGAGGAGCAGGAGACCCCAGACCAAAACATTACTATTGGTCTAGCTTCCGCGTGAGGGGTGGGAAATGTAAGTGGAAAAACCTATAATTGCCCAGGATTTGTTTACGTTAGGGTCCCTCTTTGGAGGCACCCAGCTCGAGCTGTAATGACGGCACGCGCGTGATTAAAATGTAATTTGTTTTGATTTGGCTCTGAACTTTCCTTGCGGCAACCTAGGCTCGAGCCCTGTCATGGTGGCCGACAAGCCTAATTTCCATAACAGACGTCGAGGCTTTGAAATAAGACCGGCGCAGGGCATCAGGACCTTGAGGGACAAAGCCTCCGCTCACTGCTGGGGCAGTCTTCATTGCTATGGGTTGGAATCACCTCCTCCTCCTCCTTGTCCAGACCTTGCGAGGCAACGGTAGGCCCCAACAAGAAACAAAGACACATCCGTCAGCAGAAACCGCAACAGTAAAGATAAGGGAGAAAAGCAGCCTACCTAGGAACAACCATGCGAGCCAGTAAGGAGCAGGAGACCCCAGACCTGAATACTACTAGTGGTCTGAACTACCACGGGAGGGGTGGAGAGCTTCGATTGGAAAGTCGTAATGGCCCCGGGATTTCTTTGCTCGGGGTCCCTCTTTGGAGGCACCCAGCTCGAGCTGTAATGACGGCATGCACGTCCTTAAAATGTCATTATTTAATTTGCTTTGATTTGGCTGGGAACTTTTCTGCGGGAACCTAGGGTTGGACCCTGTTCTGGTGGCCAGCGAGCCTAACCTTCCCTAAGAGCGTGACACCCCAGATGGGACCCTAGGTGAGCATTGTTGGGGCCTCTCGTTTCCAAACGATCATCTGGCGCCATGGGGTGAGTTCACCTGGGATCTTTGGCAAGAGGAGGCCCCAAGAAGGTGAGTCTTAAATTCCCGCCTGCATTCTAAATTCTGCTCTGGTAACAGAGTGCGCTGAAGGGGTACGCAGGCTGATCACCGTAAGGCGTCCCAGGCAGGGGGGTACGCGGGCTGGCCACCGTAAGACGTACCGGGGGATGGGTAGGAGTCCCATCCCCAGGGTTGGAGTGGGTTTGAAGTCCCATCTCGGTGTGGCCAGAAAGGGGAGCGCACAGCCTGGTCAGCATGAGGCGCACCGCAAGACTATAGGAACAGAAATGTAGAGACACTGTGACTGGTGTGAGTGTGAGCAGTACTGTGTGTGAGAGTGCGTAGAGCCTGGGAACGGACCGGGGCGCCCGTGGGCTGAGGAAGCCGCCCGCTGCGAAGGCACAGCAGTCCTGGCAGTGCAAGCCTGGTGCAGGAGCAGTGGCAGCTGAGAGGCAATGCCAGCTTGCCCCATGCCAGCCTGCGGGCCAGCACGAGGGGTTGAGTGCTGCTTTCTGCTGAGGCTCTCAGGGCGCCAGGGCACAACAGGGCTGTGCTTGTCAGGGACATGTCGTGGCATGAGATGTCCCCACACCAGCCCCCTCCCCCCGACAATTTGTAAGGGGATGTAGCTCAGTGGAAGAGCACCTGCTTTGCATGCAGGAGGTCCTGGGTTCAATGCCCAGCATCTCCGGCGGAGGGGGAGCTTTTTCCTCAGTCTCCACCCCCCTGACCAACAGCGGGGAGGGCTGGCAAGTGGCTGCATTGCTCCTCTCCACAGAGTGTCGGCTTGCCCTCCAACGACATGGCAGGCTGTCATGTGGGAAGTGGAGCTCCCCATGCAGGAAGAGCCCAGCCACATCCTCAGAAAGCCTGCCCAGGGCAAAGGACATCATGAGGGCACGACTCTTGCAACAAGCTGAGTGGCCAGCAGTAGGCAAACAGGCAGGACTTGTCAGATCCTCAAGTGCCTCTCAGCAGAGACCACAGCCCTGTGAGGCAAGAGGGTGTCCCCATGAAGACGAGAGGGCTGGCTGCTGGCTGGGAGCTTCTTTTAGCTGCAGCAGCAGCAGCACTGCCCTGGCTGGGCAGGCAGGCGCTGGGAGGGCATCAGGCCCAGCAGGTACCTCCGAGCACGGGAGGTGAGAGCTTGGCAGGAGGGCAGAGGGGAGGCAGGTGGAGGGGAGCACTGGCACGTCGCTGGGGAATGGCTCCTGTGCCAGCAGCGCCGGCCAGCAGCAGGGGAGCAGCCACTGGGGTCACCATGAGCGCTGGGAGCTGATTCAACAGCTGGGCATGTGGCAGCGGGAGCGGGAGCGGGAAGGGCAGGCGCAAGCACAATGGCTGCTGTGTTGGTTGTGAGCTCACTTGCATTCCAGTTAGCCCAGTGGCCAGCAGTGGGTGGGCAGGCAGGTGTTAGGAGGTCATCAGCAGCATGGGAGAGGCTGCCCAGCAGCAAGGAGAGCTTGGGAGGAGGTGAGAGGGAGGGAGAGGTGAAGGTGACCTTGGTGGCTTGGATGGTGAGGTCTCTGCTTTCAGAGCAGCTGATTGGCCAGCAGCAGGTGGGCAGGCATGGGAGGTGGCCAAGGGCAGGACAAAGCCCAGGAGGTAGAGGGCAGAGCCTGGAGGGAGGAAGGAGGCAGAGAGAGGCAGGTGACTGTGGCAGCACTGGCACAGTGCTTGTGAGATGAGCTCTGTGACTGCAGCCTGCTTGGCCAGCAGCAGGCGGGCAGCACTGGGAGGTCATGCAGGGCAGGAGAAAGCCCCCAGCCGAGAGGAGAGCTGCTGAAGAGGGCAGAGGCAGAGGCAGGGAAAGCTGGCATGGCTGGGAGCTTGTTTGGGAGGTCACTTCTCTTGCAGCAGTCTGATTGGGCAGCAGGCAGGCACGGTGGGCTCCGGAAGCAGCTGAGTAAAGCTTGCCCATGGAGAGGAGAGCTCTGGGGAGGGGAGAGGTGGGTCTTCAGGAAATTATTGACCTGAAAGTGTCCAGAGGGAGCTGCTTAGGACAACTTCTATCCAACTTGCTTAGCAGGAGGAGCTACATTTGCTGCAGCCTTAGGCTGCACTCAGAGAACATGAGGCACTTTCACCTAGGTCAGTAAGCAAGGGCCCCAGAGCTGGTTCAAGCTGGGCAGATAAGGAAGCTACAAGCAGTCGGCATTGCTGGGTCTCACCCTCCGAAAGGGAGGATGTTGTTAAAGAAGAGTGACTTGAAACTGTCTAGAAATAGCTGCTTAGCACAACTTCTATAAAACTTGCTTAGCATGAGTAGCTACATTTGCTGAAGCCTTAGGCTGCACTTGGGAAAAGTAATAAACCTTTACCGAGTTTAGTAAAAAATAGTGCCTCAGAGCTCGTTCAGGCTGGGAAAATAGGGAAACCACACGCAGTCTGCGTTCCTGTGTTACCCACCCCAAAAGGGAAGACGTCAAAACAATTGAAAAAGAAGACCTTGGGAGACAACCGCCAGGCCCAACAAAAACAGAGGTACAACCTTCATCAGAGACCGCAAAAAACAAGAAGGAGGAGAAAAACAGCTTACCTAAGAACGACGGTGAGACCCAATGAGGAGCAGGAGACCCCAGACCAAAACATTACTATTGGTCTAGCTTCCGCGTGAGGGGTGGGAAATGTAAGTGGAAAAACCTATAATTGCCCAGGATTTCTTTACGTTAGGGTCCCTCTTTGGAGGCACCCAGCTCGAGCTGTAATGACGGCACGCGCGTGATTAAAATGTAATTTGTTTTGATTTGGCTCTGAACTTTCCTTGCGGGAACCTAGGCTCGAGCCCTGTCATGGTGGCCAACAAGCCTAATGTCCATAACAGATGTCGAGGCTTTGAAATAAGACCGGCGCAGGGCATCAGGACCTTGAGGGACAAAGCCTCCGCTCACTGCTGGGGCAGTCTTCATTGCTATGGGTTGGAATCACCTCCTCCTCCTCCTTGTCCGGACCTTGCGAGGCAACGGTAGGCCCCAACAAGAAACAAAGACACATCCGTCAGCAGAAACCACAACAGTAAAGATAAGGGAGAAAAGCAGCCTACCTAGGAACAACCATGCGAGCCAGTAAGGAGCAGGAGACCCCAGACCTGAATACTACTAGTGGTCTGAACTACCACGGGAGGGGTGGAGAGCTTCGACTGGAAAGTCGTAATGGCCCCGGGATTTCTTTGCTCGGGGTCCCTCTTTGGAGGCACCCAGCTCGAGCTGTAATGACGGCATGCACGTCCTTAAAATGTCATTATTTAATTTGCTTTGATTTGGCTGGGAACTTTTCTGCGGGAACCTAGGGTTGGACCCTGTTCTGGTGGCCGGCGAGCCTAACCTTCCTAAGAGCATGGCACCCCAGATGGGACCCTAGGTGAGCACTGTTGGGGCCTCTCGTCTCCAAACGATCATCTGGCGCCATGGGGTGAGTTCACCTGGGATCTTTGGCAAGAGGAGGCCCCAAGAAGGTGAGTCTTAAATTCCCGCCTGCATTCTAAATTCTGCTCTGGTAACAGAGTGCGCTGAAGGGGTACGCGGGCTGATGACCGTAAGGCGTCCCAGGCAGCGGGGTACGCGGGCTGGCCACCGTAAGACGTACCAGGGGGATGGGTAGGAGTCCCATCCCCAGGGCTGGAGTGGGTTTGAAGTCCCATCTCGGTGTGGCCAGAAAGGGGAGTGCGCAGCCTGGTCAGCATGAGGCGCACCGCAAGACTATAGGAACAGAAATGTAGAGAGACTGTGACTGGTGTGAGTGTGAGCAGTACTGTGTGTGAGAGTGCGTAGAGCCTGGGAACGGACCGGGGCGCCCGTGGGCTGAGGAAGCCGCCCGCTGCGAAGGCACAGCAGTCCTGGCAGTGCAAGCCTGGTGCAGGAGCAGTGGCAGCTGAGAGGCAATGCCAGCTTGCCCCATGCCAGCCTGCGGCCCAGCACGAGGGGTTGAGTGCTGCTTTCTGCTGAGGCTCTCAGGGCACCAGGGCACAACAGGGCTGTGCTTGTCAGGGACATGTCGTGGCATGAGATGTGCCCGCATCAGCCCCCTCCCCCTGACAATTTGTAAGGGGATGTAGCTCAGTGGAAGAGCACCTGCTTTGCATGCAGGAGGTCCTGGGTTCAATGCCCAGCATCTCCGGCGGAGGGGGAGCTTTTTCCTCAGTCTCCACCCCCCTGACCAACAGCGGGGAGGGCTGGCAAGCGGCTGCATTGCTCCTCTCCACAGAGTGTCGGCTTGCCCTCCAACGACATGGCAGGCTGTCATGTGGGAAGTGGAGCTCGCCATGCAGGAAGAGCCCAGCCACATCCTCAGAAAGCCTGCCCAGGGCAAAGGACATCATGAGGGCACGACTCTTGCAACAAGCTGAGTGGCCAGCAGTAGGCAAACAGGCAGGACTTGTCAGATCCTCAAGTGCCTCTCAGCAGAGACCACAGCCCTGTGAGACAAGAGGGTGTGCCCATGAAGACGAGAGGGCTGGCTGCTGGCTGGGAGCTTCTTTTAGCTGCAGCAGCAGCAGCACTGCCCTGGCTGGGCAGGCAGGCGCTGGGAGGGCATCAGGCCCAGCAGGTACCTCCGACCACGGGAGGTGAGAGCTTGGCAGGAGGGCAGAGGGCAGGCAGGTGGAGGGGAGCACTGGCACGTCGCTGGGGAATGGCTCCTGTGCCAGCAGCGCCGGCCAGCAGCAGGGGAGCAGCCACTGGGGTCACCAGGAGCGCTGGGAGCTGATTCAACAGCTGGGCATGTGGCAGCGGGAGCGGGAGCGGGAAGGGCAGGCGCAAGCACAATGGCTGCTGTGTTGGTTGTGAGCTCACTTGCATTCCAGTTAGCCCAGTGGCCAGCAGTGGGTGGGCAGGCAGGTGTTAGGAGGTCATCAGCAGCATGGGAGAGGCTGCCCAGCAGCAAGGAGAGCTTGGGAGGAGGTGAGAGGGAGGGAGAGGTGAAGGTGACCTTGGTGGCTTGGATGGTGAGGTCTCTGCTTTCAGAGCAGCTGATTGGCCAGCAGCAGGTGGGCAGGCATGGGAGGTGGCCAAGGGCCTGACAAAGCCCAGGAGGTAGAGGGCAGAGCCTGGAGGGAGGAAGGAGGCAGAGAGAGGCAGGTGACTGTGGCAGCACTGGCACAGTGCTTGTGAGATGAGCTCTGTGACTGCAGCCTGCTTGGCCAGCAGCAGGCGGGCAGCACTGGGAGGTCATGCAGGGCAGGAGAAAGCCCCCAGCCGAGAGGAGAGCTGCTGAAGAGGGCAGAGGCAGAGGCAGGGAAAGCTGGCATGGCTGGGAGCTTGTTTGGGAGGTCACTTCTCTTGCAGCAGTCTGATTGGGCAGCAGGCAGGCACGGTGGGCTCAGGAAGCAGCTGAGTAAAGCTTGCCCATGGAGAGGAGAGCTCTGGGGAGGGGAGAGGTGGGTCTTCAGGAAATTATTGACCTGAAAGTGTCCAGAGGGAGCTGCTTAGGACAACTTCTATCCAACTTGCTTAGCAGGAGGAGCTACATTTGCTGCCGCCTTAGGCTGCACTCAGAGAACATGAGGCACTTTCACCTAGGTCAGTAAGCAAGGGCCCCAGAGCTGGTTCAAGCTGGGCAGATAAGGAAGCTACAAGCAGTCGGCATTGCTGGGTCTCACCCTCCGAAAGGGAGGATGTTGTTAAAGAAGAGTGACTTGAAACTGTCTAGAAATAGCTGCTTAGCACAACTTCTATAAAACTTGCTTAGCATGAGTAGCTACATTTGCTGAAGCCTTAGGCTGCACTTGGGAAAAGTAATAAACCTTTACCGAGTTTAGTAAAAAATAGTGCCTCAGAGCTCGTTCAGGCTGGGAAAATAGGGAAACCACACGCAGTCTGCGTTCCTGTGTTACCCACCCCAAAAGGGAAGACGTCAAAACAATTGAAAAAGAAGACCTTGGGAGACAACCGCCAGGCCCAACAAAAACAGAGGTACAACCTTCATCAGAGACCGCAAAAAACAAGAAGGAGGAGAAAAACAGCTTACCTAAGAACGACGGTGAGACCCAATGAGGAGCAGGAGACCCCAGACCAAAACATTACTATTGGTCTAGCTTCCGCGTGAGGGGTGGGAAATGTAAGTGGAAAAACCTATAATTGCCCAGGATTTGTTTACGTTAGGGTCCCTCTTTGGAGGCACCCAGCTCGAGCTGTAATGACGGCACGCGCGTGATTAAAATGTAATTTGTTTTGATTTGGCTCTGAACTTTACTTGCGGCAACCTAGGCTCGAGCCCTGTCATGGTGGCCGACAAGCCTAATGTCCATAACAGATGTCGAGGCTTTGAAATAAGACCGGCGCAGGGCATCAGGACCTTGAGGGACAAAGCCTCCCCTCACTGCTGGGGCAGTCTTCATTGCTATGGGTTGGAATCACCTCCTCCTCCTCCTTGTCCGGACCTTGCGAGGCAACGGTAGGCCCCAACAAGAAACAAAGACACATCCGTCAGCAGAAACCGCAACAGTAAAGATAAGGGAGAAAAGAAGCCTACCTAGGAACAACCATGCGAGCCAGTAAGGAGCAGGAGACCCCAGACCTGAATACTACTAGTGGTCTGAACTACCACGGGAGGGGTGGAGAGCTTCGATTGGAAAGTCGTAATGGCCCCGGGATTTCTTTGCTCGGGGTCCCTCTTTGGAGGCACCCAGCTCGAGCTGTAATGACGGCATGCACGTCCTTAAAATGTCATTATGTAATTTGCTTTGATTTGGCTGGGAACTTTTCTGCGGGAACCTAGGGTTGGACCCTGTTCTGGTGGCCGGCGAGCCTCACCTTCCCTAAGAGCGTGGCACCCCAGATGGGACCCTAGGTGAGCACTGTTGGGGCCTCTCGTCTCCAAACGATCATCTGGCACCATGGGGTGAGTTCACCTGGGATCTTTGGCAAGAGGAGGCCCCAAGAAGGTGAGTCTTAAATTCCCGCCTGCATTCTAAATTCTGCTCTGGTAACAGAGTGCGCTGAAGGGGTACGCGGGCTGATCACCGTAAGGCGTCCCAGGCAGGGGGGTACGCGGGCTGGCCACCGCAAGACGTACCAGGGGGATGGGTAGGAGTCGCATCCCCAGGGTTGGAGTGGGTTTGAAGTCCCATCTCGGTGTGGCCAGAAAGGGGAGTGCGCAGCCTGGTCAGCATGAGGCGCACCGCAAGACTATAGGAACAGAAAGGTAGAGAGACTGTGACTGGTGTGAGTGTGAGCAGTACTGTGTGTGAGAGTGCGTAGAGCCTGGGAACGGACCGGGGCACCCGTGGGCTGAGGAAGCCGCCCGCTGCGAAGGCACAGCAGTCCTGGCAGTGCAAGCCTGGTGCAGGAGCAGTGGCAGCTGAGAGGCAATGCCAGCTTGCCCCATGCCAGCCTGCGGGCCAGCACGAGGGGTTGAGTGCTGCTTTCTGCTGAGGCTCTCAGGGCACCAGGGCACAACAGGGCTGTGCTGGTCAGGGACATGTCGTGGCATGAGATGTGCCCGCATCAGCCCCCTCCCCCTGACAATTTGTAAGGGGATGTAGCTCAGTGGAAGAGCACCTGCTTTGCATGCAGGAGGTCCTGGGTTCAATGCCCAGCATCTCCGGCGGAGGGGGAGCTTTTTCCTCAGTCTCCACCCCCCTGACCAACAGCGGGGAGGGCTGGCAAGCGGCTGCATTGCTCCTCTCCACAGAGTGTCGGCTTGCCCTCCAACGACATGGCAGGCTGTCATGTGGGAAGTGGAGCTCACCATGCAGCAAGAGCCCAGCCACATCCTCAGAAAGCCTGCCCAGGGCAAAGGACATCATGAGGGCACGACTCTTGCAACAAGCTGAGTGGCCAGCAGTAGGCAAACAGGCAGGACTTGTCAGATCCTCAAGTGCCTCTCAGCAGAGACCACAGCCCTGTGAGACAAGAGGGTGTGCCCATGAAGACGAGAGGGCTGGCTGCTGGCTGGGAGCTTCTTTTAGCTGCAGCAGCAGCAGCACTGCCCTGGCTGGGCAGGCAGGTGCTGGGAGGGCATCAGGCCCAGCAGGTACCTCCGACCACGGGAGGTGAGAGCTTGGCAGGAGGGCAGAGGGGAGGCAGGTGGAGGGGAGCACTGGCACGTCACTGGGGAATGGCTCCTGTGCCAGCAGCGCCGGCCAGCAGCAGGGGAGCAGCCACTGGGGTCACCATGAGCGCTGGGAGCTGATTCAACAGCTGGGCATGTGGCAGCGGGAGCGGGAAGGGCAGGCGCAAGCACAATGGCTGCTGTGTTGGTTGTGAGCTCACTTGCATTCCAGTTAGCCCAGTGGCCAGCAGTGGGTGGGCAGGCAGGTGTTAGGAGGTCATCAGCAGCATGGGAGAGGCTGCCCAGCAGCAAGGAGAGCTTGGGAGGAGGTGAGAGGGAGGGAGAGGGGAAGGTGACCTTGGTGGCTTGGATGGTGAGGTCTCTGCTTTCAGAGCAGCTGATTGGCCAGCAGCAGGTGGGCAGGCATGGGAGGTGGCCAAGGGCAGGACAAAGCCCAGGAGGTAGAGGGCAGAGCCTGGAGGGAGGAAGGAGGCAGAGAGAGGCAGGTGACTGTGGCAGCACTGGCACAGTGCTTGTGAGATGAGCTCTGTGACTGCAGCCTGCTTGGCCAGCAGCAGGCGGGCAGCACTGGGAGGTCATGCAGGGCAGGAGAAAGCCCCCAGCCGAGAGGAGAGCTGCTGAAGAGGGCAGAGGCAGAGGCAGGGAAAGCTGGCATGGCTGGGAGCTTGTTTGGGAGGTCACTTCTCTTGCAGCAGTCTGATTGGGCAGCAGGCAGGCACGGTGGGCTCAGGAAGCAGCTGAGTAAAGCTTGCCCATGGAGAGGAGAGCTCTGGGGAGGGGAGAGGTGGGTCTTCAGGAAATTATTGACCTGAAAGTGTCCAGAGGGAGCTGCTTAGGACAACTTCTATCCAACTTGCTTAGCAGGAGGAGCTACATTTGCTGCAGCCTTAGGCTGCACTCAGAGAACATGAGGCACTTTCACCTAGGTCAGTAAGCAAGGGCCCCAGAGCTGGTTCAAGCTGGGCAGATAAGGAAGCTACAAGCAGTCGGCATTGCTGGGTCTCACCCTCCGAAAGGGAGGATGTTGTTAAAGAAGAGTGACTTGAAACTGTCTAGAAATAGCTGCTTAGCACAACTTCTATAAAACTTGCTTAGCATGAGTAGCTAAATTTGCTGAAGCCTTAGGCTGCACTTGGGAAAAGTAATAAACCTTTACCGAGTTTAGTAAAAAATAGTGCCTCAGAGCTCGTTCAGGCTGGGAAAATAGGGAAACCACACGCAGCCTGCGTTCCTGTGTTACCCACCCCAAAAGGGAAGACGTCAAAACAATTGAAAAAGAAGACCTTGGGAGACAACCGCCAGGCCCAACAAAAACAGAGGTACAACCTTCATCAGAGACCGCAAAAAACAAGAAGGAGGAGAAAAACAGCTTACCTAAGAACGACGGTGAGACCCAATGAGGAGCAGGAGACCCCAGACCAAAACATTACTATTGGTCTAGCTTCCGCGTGAGGGGTGGGAAATGTAAGTGGAAAAACCTGTAATTGCCCAGGATTTGTTTACGTTAGGGTCCCTCTTTGGAGGCACCCAGCTCGAGCTGTAATGACGGCACGCGCGTGATTAAAATGTAATTTGTTTTGATTTGGCTCTGAACTTTACTTGCGGCAACCTAGGCTCGAGCCCTGTCATGGTGGCCGACAAGCCTAATGTCCATAACAGATGTCGAGGCTTTGAAATAAGACCGGCGCAGGGCATCAGGACCTTGAGGGACAAAGCCTCCGCTCACTGCTGGGGCAGTCTTCATTGCTATGGGTTGGAATCACCTCCTCCTCCTCCTTGTCCGGACCTTGCGAGGCAACGGTAGGCCCCAACAAGAAACAAAGACACATCCGTCAGCAGAAACCGCAACAGTAAAGATAAGGGAGAAAAGCAGCCTACCTAGGAACAACCATGCGAGCCAGTAAGGAGCAGGAGACCCCAGACCTGAATACTACTAGTGGTCTGAACTACCACGGGAGGGGTGGAGAGCTTCGATTGGAAAGTCGTAATGGCCCCGGGATTTCTTTGCTCGGGGTCCCTCTTTGGAGGCACCCAGCTCGAGCTGTAATGACGGCATGCACGTCCTTAAAATGTCATTATTTAATTTGCTTTGATTTGGCTGGGAACTTTTCTGCGGGAACCTAGGGTTGGACCCTGTTCTGGTGGCCGGCGAGCCTCACCTTCCCTAAGAGCGTGGCACCCCAGATGGGACCCTAGGTGAGCACTGTTGGGGCCTCTCGTCTCCAAACGATCATCTGGCACCATGGGGTGAGTTCACCTGGGATCTTTGGCAAGAGGAGGCCCCAAGAAGGTGAGTCTTAAATTCCCGCCTGCATTCTAAATTCTGCTCTGGTAACAGAGTGCGCTGAAGGGGTACGCGGGCTGATCACCGTAAGGCGTCCCAGGCAGGGGGGTACGCGGGCTGGCCACCGCAAGACGTACCAGGGGGATGGGTAGGAGTCGCATCCCCAGGGTTGGAGTGGGTTTGAAGTCCCATCTCGGTGTGGCCAGAAAGGGGAGTGCGCAGCCTGGTCAGCATGAGGCGCACCGCAAGACTATAGGAACAGAAAGGTAGAGACACTGTGACTGGTGTGAGTGTGAGCAGTACTGTGTGTGAGAGTGCGTAGAGCCTGGGAACGGACCGGGGCGCCCGTGGGCTGAGGAAGCCGCCCGCTGCGAAGGCACAGCAGTCCTGGCAGTGCAAGCCTGGTGCAGGAGCAGTGGCAGCTGAGAGGCAATGCCAGCTTGCCCCATGCCAGCCTGCGGCCCAGCACGAGGGGTTGAGTGCTGCTTTCTGCTGAGGCTCTCAGGGCACCAGGGCACAACAGGGCTGTGCTGGTCAGGGACATGTCGTGGCATGAGATGTGCCCGCATCAGCCCCCTCCCCCTGACAATTTGTAAGGGGATGTAGCTCAGTGGAAGAGCACCTGCTTTGCATGCAGGAGGTCCTGGGTTCAATGCCCAGCATCTCCGGCGGAGGGGGAGCTTTTTCCTCAGTCTCCACCCCCCTGACCAACAGCAGGGAGGGCTGGCAAGCGGCTGCATTGCTCCTCTCCACAGAGTGTCGGCTTGCCCTCCAACGACATGGCAGGCTGTCATGTGGGAAGTGGAGCTCCCCATGCAGGAAGAGCCCAGCCACATCCTCAGAAAGCCTGCCCAGGGCAAAGGACATCATGAGGGCACGACTCTTGCAACAAGCTGAGTGGCCAGCAGTAGGCAAACAGGCAGGACTTGTCAGATCCTCAAGTGCCTCTCAGCAGAGACCACAGCCCTGTGAGACAAGAGGGTGTGCCCATGAAGACGAGAGGGCTGGCTGCTGGCTGGGAGCTTCTTTTAGCTGCAGCAGCAGCAGCACTGCCCTGGCTGGGCAGGCAGGTGCTGGGAGGGCATCAGGCCCAGCAGGTACCTCCGACCACGGGAGGTGAGAGCTTGGCAGGAGGGCAGAGGGCAGGCAGGTGGAGGGGAGCACTGGCACGTCGCTGGGGAATGGCTCCTGTGCCAGCAGCGCCGGCCAGCAGCAGGGGAGCAGCCACTGGCGTCACCATGAGCGCTGGGAGCTGATTCAACAGCTGGGCATGTGGCAGCGGGAGCGGGAGCGGGAAGGGCAGGCGCAAGCACAATGGCTGCTGTGTTGGTTGTGAGCTCACTTGCATTCCAGTTAGCCCAGTGGCCAGCAGTGGATGGGCAGGCAGGTGTTAGGAGGTCATCAGCAGCATGGGAGAGGCTGCCCAGCAGCAAGGAGAGCTTGGGAGGAGGTGAGAGGGAGGGAGAGGGGAAGGTGACCTTGGTGGCTTGGATGGTGAGGTCTCTGCTTTCAGAGCAGCTGATTGGCCAGCAGCAGGTGGGCAGGCATGGGAGGTGGCCAAGGGCAGGACAAAGCCCAGGAGGCAGAGGGCAGAGCCTGGAGGGAGGAAGGAGGCAGAGAGAGGCAGGTGACTGTGGCAGCACTGGCACAGTGCTTGTGAGATGAGCTCTGTGACTGCAGCCTGCTTGGCCAGCAGCAGGCGGGCAGCACTGGGAGGTCATGCAGGGCAGGAGAAAGCCCCCAGCCGAGAGGAGAGCTGCTGAAGAGGGCAGAGGCAGAGGCAGGGAAAGCTGGCATGGCTGGGAGCTTGTTTGGGAGGTCACTTCTCTTGCAGCACTCTGATTGGGCAGCAGGCAGGCACGGTGGGCTCAGGAAGCAGCTGAGAAAAGCTTGCCCATGGAGAGGAGAGCTCTGGGGAGGGGAGAGGTGGGTCTTCAGGAAATTATTGAACTGAAAGTGTCCAGAGGGAGCTGCTTAGGACAACTTCTATCCAACTTGCTTAGCAGGAGGAGCTACATTTGCTGCAGCCTTAGGCTGCACTCAGAGAACATGAGGCACTTTCACCTAGGTCAGTAAGCAAGGGCCCCAGAGCTGGTTCAAGCGGGGCAGATAAGGAAGCTACAAGCAGTCGGCATTGCTGGGTCTCACCCTCCGAAAGGGAGGATGTTGTTAAAGAAGAGTGACTTGAAACTGTCTAGAAATAGCTGCTTAGCACAACTTCTATAAAACTTGCTTAGCATGAGTAGCTAAATTTGCTGAAGCCTTAGGCTGCACTTGGGAAAAGTAATAAACCTTTACCGAGTTTAGTAAAAAATAGTGCCTCAGAGCTCGTTCAGGCTGGGAAAATAGGGAAACCACACGCAGCCTGCGTTCCTGTGTTACCCACCCCAAAAGGGAAGACGTCAAAACAATTGAAAAAGAAGACCTTGGGAGACAACCGCCAGGCCCAACAAAAACAGAGGTACAACCTTCATCAGAGACCGCAAAAAACAAGAAGGAGGAGAAAAACAGCTTCCCTAAGAACGACGGTGAGACCCAATGAGGAGCAGGAGACCCCAGACCAAAACATTACTATTGGTCTAGCTTCCGCGTGAGGGGTGGGAAATGTAAGTGGAAAAACCTATAATTGCCCAGGATTTGTTTACGTTAGGGTCCCTCTTTGGAGGCACCCAGCTCGAGCTGTAATGACGGCACGCGCGTGATTAAAATGTAATTTGTTTTGATTTGGCTCTGAACTTTACTTGCGGCAACCTAGGCTCGAGCCCTGTCATGGTGGCCGACAAGCCTAATGTCCATAACAGATGTCGAGGCTTTGAAATAAGACCGGCGCAGGGCATCAGGACCTTGAGGGACAAAGCCTCCCCTCACTGCTGGGGCAGTCTTCATTGCTATGGGTTGGAATCACCTCCTCCTCCTCCTTCTCTGGACCTTGCGAGGCAACGGTAGGCCCCAACAAGAAACAAAGACACATCCGTCAGCAGAAACCGCAACAGTAAAGATAAGGGAGAAAAGCAGCCTACCTAGGAACAACCATGCGAGCCAGTAAGGAGCAGGAGACCCCAGACCTGAATACTACTAGTGGTCTGAACTACCACGGGAGGGGTGGAGAGCTTCGATTGGAAAGTCGTAATGGCCCCGGGATTTCTTTGCTCGGGGTCCCTCTTTGGAGGCACCCAGCTCGAGCTGTAATGACGGCATGCACGTCCTTAAAATGTCATTATTTAATTTGCTTTGATTTGGCTGGGAACTTTTCTGCGGGAACCTAGGGTTGGACCCTGTTCTGGTGGCCGGCGAGCCTCACCTTCCCTAAGAGCGTGGCACCCCAGATGGGACCCTAGGTGAGCACTGTTGGGGCCTCTCGTCTCCAAACGATCATCTGGCACCATGGGGTGAGTTCACCTGGGATCTTTGGCAAGAGGAGGCCCCAAGAAGGTGAGTCTTAAATTCCCGCCTGCATTCTAAATTCTGCTCTGGTAACAGAGTGCGCTGAAGGGGTACGCGGGCTGATCACCGTAAGGCGTCCCAGGCAGGGGGGTACGCGGGCTGGCCACCGTAAGACGTACCAGGGAGATGGGTAGGAGTCGCATCCCCAGGGTTGGAGTGGGTTTGAAGTCCCATCTCGGTGTGGCCAGAAAGGGGAGTGCGCAGCCTGGTCAGCATGAGGCGCACCGCAAGACTATAGGAACAGAAATGTAGAGAGACTGTGACTGGTGTGAGTGTGAGCAGTACTGTGTGTGAGAGTGCGTAGAGCCTGGGAACGGACCGGGGCGCCCGTGGGCTGAGGAAGCCGCCCGCTGCGAAGGCACAGCAGTCCTGGCAGTGCAAGCCTGGTGCAGGAGCAGTGGCAGCTGAGAGGCAATGCCAGCTTGCCCCATGCCAGCCTGCGGCCCAGCACGAGGGGTTGAGTGCTGCTTTCTGCTGAGGCTCTCAGGGCACCAGGGCACAACAGGGCTGTGCTTGTCAGGGACATGTCGTGGCATGAGATGTGCCCGCATCAGCCCCCTCCCCCTGACAATTTGTAAGGGGATGTAGCTCAGTGGAAGAGCACCTGCTTTGCATGCAGGAGGTCCTGGGTTCAATGCCCAGCATCTCCGGCGGAGGGGGAGCTTTTTCCTCAGTCTCCACCCCCCTGACCAACAGCGGGGAGGGCTGGCAAGCGGCTGCATTGCTCCTCTCCACAGAGTGTCGGCTTGCCCTCCAACGACATGGCAGGCTGTCATGTGGGAAGTGGAGCTCCCCATGCAGGAAGAGCCCAGCCACATCCTCAGAAAGCCTGCCCAGGGCAAAGGACATCATGAGGGCACGACTCTTGCAACAAGCTGAGTGGCCAGCAGTAGGCAAACAGGCAGGACTTGTCAGATCCTCAAGTGCCTCTCAGCAGAGACCACAGCCCTGTGAGACAAGAGGGTGTGCCCATGAAGACGAGAGGGCTGGCTGCTGGCTGGGAGCTTCTTGTAGCTGCAGCAGCAGCAGCACTGCCCTGGCTGGGCAGGCAGGCGCTGGGAGGGCATCAGGCCCAGCAGGTACCTCCGACCACGGAAGGTGAGAGCTTGGCAGGAGGGCAGAGGGGAGGCAGGTGGAGGGGAGCACTGGCACGTCGCTGGGGAATGGCTCCTGTGCCAGCAGCGCCGGCCAGCAGCAGGGGAGCAGCCACTGGGGTCACCATGAGCGCTGGGAGCTGATTCAACAGCTGGGCATGTGGCAGCGGGAGCGGGAGCGGGAATGGCAGGCGCAAGCACAATGGCTGCTGTGTTGGTTGTGAGCACAGTTGCATTCCAGTTAGCCCAGTGGCCAGCAGTGGATGGGCAGGCAGGTGTTAGGAGGTCATCAGCAGCATGGGAGAGGCTGCCCAGCAGCAAGGAGAGCTTGGGAGGAGGTGAGAGGGAGGGAGAGGGGAAGGTGACCTTGGTGGCTTGGATGGTGAGGTCTCTGCTTTCAGAGCAGCTGATTGGCCAGCAGCAGGTGGGCAGGCATGGGAGGTGGCCAAGGGCAGGACAAAGCCCAGGAGGCAGAGGGCAGAGCCTGGAGGGAGGAAGGAGGCAGAGAGAGGCAGGTGACTGTGGCAGCACTGGCACAGTGCTTGTGAGATGAGCTCTGTGACTGCAGCCTGCTTGGCCAGCAGCAGGCGGGCAGCACTGGGAGGTCATGCAGGGCAGGAGAAAGCCCCCAGCCGAGAGGAGAGCTGCTGAAGAGGGCAGAGGCAGAGGCAGGGAAAGCTGGCATGGCTGGGAGCTTGTTTGGGAGGTCACTTCTCTTGCAGCACTCTGATTGGGCAGCAGGCAGGCACGGTGGGCTCAGGAAGCAGCTGAGTAAAGCTTGCCCATGGAGAGGAGAGCTCTGGGGAGGGGAGAGGTGGGTCTTCAGGAAATTATTGACCTGAAAGTGTCCAGAGGGAGCTGCTTAGGACAACTTCTATCCAACTTGCTTAGCAGGAGGAGCTACATTTGCTGCAGCCTTAGGCTGCACTCAGAGAACATGAGGCACTTTCACCTAGGTCAGTAAGCAAGGGCCCCAGAGCTGGTTCAAGCTGGGCAGATAAGGAAGCTACAAGCAGTCGGCATTGCTGGGTCTCACCCTCCGAAAGGGAGGATGTTGTTAAAGAAGAGTGACTTGAAACTGTCTAGAAATAGCTGCTTAGCACAACTTCTATAAAACTTGCTTAGCATGAGTAGCTAAATTTGCTGAAGCCTTAGGCTGCACTTGGGAAAAGTAATAAACCTTTACCGAGTTTAGTAAAAAATAGTGCCTCAGAGCTCGTTCAGGCTGGGAAAACAGGGAAACCACACGCAGCCTGCGTTCCTGTGTTACCCACCCCAAAAGGGAAGACGTCAAAACAATTGAAAAAGAAGACCTTGGGAGACAACCGCCAGGCCCAACAAAAACAGAGGTACAACCTTCATCAGAGACCGCAAAAAACAAGAAGGAGGAGAAAAACAGCTTACCTAAGAACGACGGTGAGACCCAATGAGGAGCAGGAGACCCCAGACCAAAACATTACTATTGGTCTAGCTTCCGCGTGAGGGGTGGGAAATGTAAGTGGAAAAACCTATAATTGCCCAGGATTTGTTTACGTTCGGGTCCCTCTTTGGAGGCACCCAGCTCGAGCTGTAATGACGGCACGCGCGTGATTAAAATGTAATTTGTTTTGATTTGGCTCTGAACTTTACTTGCGGCAACCTAGGCTCGAGCCCTGTCATGGTGGCCGACAAGCCTAATGTCCATAACAGATGTCGAGGCTTTGAAATAAGACCGGCGCAGGGCATCAGGACCTTGAGGGACAAAGCCTCCGCTCACTGCTGGGGCAGTCTTCATTGCTATGGGTTGGAATCACCTCCTCCTCCTCCTTCTCTGGACCTTGCGAGGCAACGGTAGGCCCCAACAAGAAACAAAGACACATCCGTCAGCAGAAACCACAACAGTAAAGATAAGGGAGAAAAGCAGCCTACCTAGGAACAACCATGCGAGCCAGTAAGGAGCAGGAGACCCCAGACCTGAATACTACTAGTGGTCTGAACTACCACGGGAGGGGTGGAGAGCTTCGATTGGAAAGTCGTAATGGCCCCGGGATTTCTTTGCTCGGGGTCCCTCTTTGGAGGCACCCAGCTCGAGCTGTAATGACGGCATGCACGTCCTTAAAATGTCATTATTTAATTTGCTTTGATTTGGCTGGGAACTTTTCTGCGGGAACCTAGGGTTGGAGCCTGTTCTGGTGGCCGGCGAGCCTAACCTTCCCTAAGAGCGTGGCACCCCAGATGGGACCCTAGGTGAGCACTGTTGGGGCCTCTCGTCTCCAAACGATCATCTGGCACCATGGGGTGAGTTCACCTGGGATCTTTGGCAAGAGGAGGCCCCAAGAAGGTGAGTCTTAAATTCCCGCCTGCATTCTAAATTCTGCTCTGGTAACAGAGTGCGCTGAAGGGGTACGCGGGCTGATCACCGTAAGGCGTCCCAGGCAGGGGGGTACGCGGGCTGGCCACCGTAAGACGTACCAGGGAGATGGGTAGGAGTCGCATCCCCAGGGTTGGAGTGGGTTTGAAGTCCCATCTCGGTGTGGCCAGAAAGGGGAGTGCGCAGCCTGGTCAGCATGAGGCGCACCGCAAGACTATAGGAACAGAAATGTAGAGAGACTGTGACTGGTGTGAGTGTGAGCAGTACTGTGTGTGAGAGTGCGTAGAGCCTGGGAACGGACCGGGGCGCCCGTGGGCTGAGGAAGCCGCCCGCTGCGAAGGCACAGCAGTCCTGGCAGTGCAAGCCTGGTGCAGGAGCAGTGGCAGCTGAGAGGCAATGCCAGCTTGCCCCATGCCAGCCTGCGGGCCAGCACGAGGGGTTGAGTGCTGCTTTCTGCTGAGGCTCTCAGGGCAGCAGGGCACAACAGGGCTGTGCTTGTCAGGGACATGTCGTGGCATGAGATGTGCCCGCATCAGCCCCCTCCCCCTGACAATTTGTAAGGGGATGTAGCTCAGTGGAAGAGCACCTGCTTTGCATGCAGGAGGTCCTGGGTTCAATGCCCAGCATCTCCGGTGGAGGGGGAGCTTTTTCCTCAGTCTCCACCCCCCTGACCAACAGCGGGGAGGGCTGGCAAGCGGCTGCATTGCTCCTCTCCACAGAGTGTCGGCTTGCCCTCCAACGACATGGCAGGCTGTCATGTGGGAAGTGGAGCTCCCCATGCAGGAAGAGCCCAGCCACATCCTCAGAAAGCCTGCCCAGGGCAAAGGACATCATGAGGGCACGACTCTTGCAACAAGCTGAGTGGCCAGCAGTAGGCAAACAGGCAGGACTTGTCAGATCCTCAAGTGCCTCTCAGCAGAGACCACAGCCCTGTGAGACAAGAGGGTGTGCCCATGAAGACGAGAGGGCTGGCTGCTGGCTGGGATCTTCTTGTAGCTGCAGCAGCAGCAGCACTGCCCTGGCTGGGCAGGCAGGCGCTGGGAGGGCATCAGGCCCAGCAGGTACCTCCGAGCACGGGAGGTGAGAGCTTGGCAGGAGGGCAGAGGGCAGGCAGGTGGAGGGGAGCACTGGCACGTCGCTGGGGAATGGCTCCTGTGCCAGCAGCGCCGGCCAGCAGCAGGGGAGCAGCCACTGGGGTCACCATGAGCGCTGGGAGCTGATTCAACAGCTGGGCATGTGGGAGCGGGAGCGGGAGCGGGAATGGCAGGCGCAAGCACAATGGCTGCTGTGTTGGTTGTGAGCACAGTTGCATTCCAGTTAGCCCAGTGGCCAGCAGTGGATGGGCAGGCAGGTGTTAGGAGGTCATCAGCAGCATGGGAGAGGCTGCCCAGCAGCAAGGAGAGCTTGGGAGGAGGTGAGAGGGAGGGAGAGGGGAAGGTGACCTTGGTGGCTTGGATGGTGAGGTCTCTGCTTTCAGAGCAGCTGATTGGCCAGCAGCAGGTGGGCAGGCATGGGAGGTGGCCAAGGGCAGGACAAAGCCCAGGAGGCAGAGGGCAGAGCCTGGAGGGAGGAAGGAGGCAGAGAGAGGCAGGTGACTGTGGCAGCACTGGCACAGTGCTTGTGAGATGAGCTCTGTGACTGCAGCCTGCTTGGCCAGCAGCAGGCGGGCAGCACTGGGAGGTCATGCAGGGCAGGAGAAAGCCCCCAGCCAAGAGGAGAGCTGCTGAAGAGGGCAGAGGCAGAGGCAGGGAAAGCTGGCATGGCTGGGAGCTTGTTTGGGAGGTCACTTCTCTTGCAGCAGTCTGATTGGGCAGCAGGCAGGCACGGTGGGCTCAGGAAGCAGCTGAGTAAAGCTTGCCCATGGAGAGGAGAGCTCTGGGGAGGGGAGAGGTGGGTCTTCAGGAAATTATTGAACTGAAAGTGTCCAGAGGGAGCTGCTTAGGACAACTTCTATCCAACTTGCTTAGCAGGAGGAGCTACATTTGCTGCAGCCTTAGGCTGCACTCAGAGAACATGAGGCACTTTCACCTAGGTCAGTAAGCAAGGGCCCCAGAGCTGGTTCAAGCTGGGCAGATAAGGAAGCTACAAGCAGTCGGCATTGCTGGGTCTCACCCTCCGAAAGGGAGGATGTTGTTAAAGAAGAGTGACTTGAAACTGTCTAGAAATAGCTGCTTAGCACAACTTCTATAAAACTTGCTTAGCATGAGTAGCTAAATTTGCTGAAGCCTTAGGCTGCACTTGGGAAAAGTAATAAACCTTTACCGAGTTTAGTAAAAAATAGTGCCTCAGAGCTCGTTCAGGCTGGGAAAATAGGGAAACCACACGCAGTCTGCGTTCCTGTGTTACCCACCCCAAAAGGGAAGACATCAAAACAATTGAAAAAGAAGACCTTGGGAGACAACCGCCAGACCCAACAAAAACAGAGGTACAACCTTCATCAGAGACCGCAAAAAACAAGAAGGAGGAGAAAAACAGCTTACCTAAGAACGACGGTGAGACCCAATGAGGAGCAGGAGACCCCAGACCAAAACATTACTATTGGTCTAGCTTCCGCGTGAGGGGTGGGAAATGTAAGTGGAAAAACCTATAATTGCCCAGGATTTGTTTACGTTAGGGTCCCTCTTTGGAGGCACCCAGCTCGAGCTGTAATGACGGCACGCGCGTGATTAAAATGTAATTTGTTTTGATTTGGCTCTGAACTTTACTTGCGGCAACCTAGGCTCGAGCCCTGTCATGGTGGCCGACAAGCCTAATGTCCATAACAGATGTCGAGGCTTTGAAATAAGACCGGCGCAGGGCATCAGGACCTTGAGGGACAAAGCCTCCGCTCACTGCTGGGGCAGTCTTCATTGCTATGGGTTGGAATCACCTCCTCCTCCTCCTTCTCTGGACCTTGCGAGGCAACGGTAGGCCCCAACAAGAAACAAAGACACATCCGTCAGCAGAAACCGCAACAGTAAAGATAAGGGAGAAAAGCAGCCTACCTAGGAACAACCATGCGAGCCAGTAAGGAGCAGGAGACCCCAGACCTGAATACTACTAGTGGTCTGAACTACCATGGGAGGGGTGGAGAGCTTTGATTGGAAAGTCGTAATGGCCCCGGGATTTCTTTGCTCGGGGTCCCTCTTTGGAGGCACCCAGCTCGAGCTGTAATGACGGCATGCACGTCCTTAAAATGTCATTATTTAATTTGCTTTGATTTGGCTGGGAACTTTTCTGCGGGAACCTAGGGTTGGAGCCTGTTCTGGTGGCCGGCGAGCCTAACCTTCCCTAAGAGTGTGGCACCCCAGATGGGACCCTAGGTGAGCACTGTTGGGGCCTCTCGTCTCCAAACGATCATCTGGCGCCATGGGGTGAGTTCACCTGGGATCTTTGGCAAAAGGAGGCCCCAAGAAGGTGAGTCTTAAATTCCCGCCTGCATTCTAAATTCTGCTCTGGTAACAGAGTGCGCTGAAGGGGTACGCGGGCTGATGACCGTAAGGCGTCCCAGGCAGGGGGGTACGCGGGCTGGCCACCGTAAGACGTACCAGGGGGATGGGTAGGAGTCCCATCCCCAGGGTTGGAGTGGGTTTGAAGTCCCATCTCGGTGTGGCCAGAAAGGGGAGTGCGCAGCCTGGTCAGCATGAGGCGCACCGCAAGACTATAGGAACAGAAATGTAGAGACACTGTGACTGGTGTGAGTGTGAGCAGTACTGTGTGTGAGAGTGCGTAGAGCCTGGGAACGGACCGGGGCGCCCGTGGGCTGAGGAAGCCGCCCGCTGCGAAGGCACAGCAGTCCTGGCAGTGCAAGCCTGGTGCAGGAGCAGTGGCAGCTGAGAGGCAATGCCAGCTTGCCCCATGCCAGCCTGCGGGCCAGCACGAGGGGTTGAGTGCTGCTTTCTGCTGAGGCTCTCAGGGCACCAGGGCACAACAGGGCTGTGCTTGTCAGGGACATGTCGTGGCATGAGATGTGCCCGCATCAGCCCCCTCCCCCTGACAATTTGTAAGGGGATGTAGCTCAGTGGAAGAGCACCTGCTTTGCATGCAGGAGGTCCTGGGTTCAATGCCCAGCATCTCCGGCGGAGGGGGAGCTTTTTCCTCAGTCTCCACCCCCCTGACCAACAGCGGGGAGGGCTGGCAAGCGGCTGCATTGCTCCTCTCCACAAAGTGTCGGCTTGCCCTCCAACGACATGGCAGGCTGTCATGTGGGAAGTGGAGCTCCCCATGCAGGAAGAGCCCAGCCACATCCTCAGAAAGCCTGCCCAGGGCAAAGGACATCATGAGGGCACGACTCTTGCAACAAGCTGAGTGGCCAGCAGTAGGCAAACAGGCAGGACTTGTCAGATCCTCAAGTGCCTCTCAGCAGAGACCACAGCCCTGTGAGACAAGAGGGTGTGCCCATGAAGACGAGAGGGCTGGCTGCTGGCTGGGAGCTTCTTGTAGCTGCAGCAGCCGCAGCACTGCCCTGGCTGGGCAGGCAGGCGCTGGGAGGGCATCAGGCCCAGCAGGTACCTCCGAGCACGGGAGGTGAGAGCTTGGCAGGAGGGCAGAGGGCAGGCAGGTGGAGGGGAGCACTGGCACGTCGCTGGGGAATGGCTCCTGTGCCAGCAGCGCCGGCCAGCAGCAGGGGAGCAGCCACTGGGGTCACCAGGAGCGCTGGGAGCTGATTCAACAGCTGGGCATGTGGCAGCGGGAGCGGGAGCGGGAAGGGCAGGCGCAAGCACAATGGCTGCTGTGTTGGTTGTGAGCTCACTTGCATTCCAGTTAGCCCAGTGGCCAGCAGTGGGTGGGCAGGCAGGTGTTAGGAGGTCATCAGCAGCATGGGAGAGGCTGCCCAGCAGCAAGGAGAGCTTGGGAGGAGGTGAGAGGGAGGGAGAGGGGAAGGTGACCTTGGTGGCTTGGATGGTGAGGTCTCTGCTTTCAGAGCAGCTGATTGGCCAGCAGCAGGTGGGCAGGCATGGGAGGTGGCCAAGGGCAGGACAAAGCCCAGGAGGCAGAGGGCAGAGCCTGGAGGGAGGAAGGAGGCAGAGAGAGGCAGGTGACTGTGGCAGCACTGGCACAGTGCTTGTGAGATGAGCTCTGTGACTGCAGCCTGCTTGGCCAGCAGCAGGCGGGCAGCACTGGGAGGTCATGCAGGGCAGGAGAAAGCCCCCAGCCAAGAGGAGAGCTGCTGAAGAGGGCAGAGGCAGAGGCAGGGAAAGCTGGCATGGCTGGGAGCTTGTTTGGGAGGTCACTTCTCTTGCAGCAGTCTGATTGGGCAGCAGGCAGGCACGGTGGGCTCAGGAAGCAGCTGAGAAAAGCTTGCCCATGGAGAGGAGAGCTCTGGGGAGGGGAGAGGTGGGTCTTCAGGAAATTATTGACCTGAAAGTGTCCAGAGGGAGCTGCTTAGGACAACTTCTATCCAACTTGCTTAGCAGGAGGAGCTACATTTGCTGCAGCCTTAGGCTGCACTCAGAGAACATGAGGCACTTTCACCTAGGTCAGTAAGCAAGGGCCCCAGAGCTGGTTCAAGCGGGGCAGATAAGAAGCTACAAGCAGTCGGCATTGCTGGGTCTCACCCTCCGAAAGGGAGGATGTTGTTAAAGAAGAGTGACTTGAAACTGTCTAGAAATAGCTGCTTAGCACAACTTCTATAAAACTTGCTTAGCATGAGTAGCTAAATTTGCTGAAGCCTTAGGCTGCACTTGGGAAAAGTAATAAACCTTTACCGAGTTTAGTAAAAAATAGTGCCTCAGAGCTCGTTCAGGCTGGGAAAACAGGGAAACCACACGCAGCCTGCGTTCCTGTGTTACCCACCCCAAAAGGGAAGACGTCAAAACAATTGAAAAAGAAGACCTTGGGAGACAACCGCCAGGCCCAACAAAAACAGAGGTACAACCTTCATCAGAGACCGCAAAAAACAAGAAGGAGGAGAAAAACAGCTTCCCTAAGAACGACGGTGAGACCCAATGAGGAGCAGGAGACCCCAGACCAAGAAATTACTATTGGTCTAGCTTCCGCGTGAGGGGTGGGAAATGTAAGTGGAAAAACCTATAATTGCCCAGGATTTGTTTACGTTCGGGTCCCTCTTTGGAGGCACCCAGCTCGAGCTGTAATGACGGCACGCGCGTGATTAAAATGTAATTTGTTTTGATTTGGCTCTGAACTTTACTTGCGGCAACCTAGGCTCGAGCCCTGTCATGGTGGCCGACAAGCCTAATTTCCATAACAGATGTCGAGGCTTTGAAATAAGACCGGCGCAGGGCATCAGGACCTTGAGGGACAAAGCCTCCGCTCACTGCTGGGGCAGTCTTCATTGCTATGGGTTGGAATCACCTCCTCCTCCTCCTTCTCTGGACCTTGCGAGGCAACGGTAGGCCCCAACAAGAAACAAAGACACATCCGTCAGCAGAAACCACAACAGTAAAGATAAGGGAGAAAAGCAGCCTACCTAGGAACAACCATGCGAGCCAGTAAGGAGCAGGAGACCCCAGACCTGAATACTACTAGTGGTCTGAACTACCACGGGAGGGGTGGAGAGCTTCGATTGGAAAGTCGTAATGGCCCCGGGATTTCTTTGCTCGGGGTCCCTCTTTGGAGGCACCCAGCTCGAGCTGTAATGACGGCATGCACGTCCTTAAAATGTCATTATTTAATTTGCTTTGATTTGGCTGGGAACTTTTCTGCGGGAACCTAGGGTTGGAGCCTGTTCTGGTGGCCGGCGAGCCTAACCTTCCCTAAGAGCGTGGCACCCCAGATGGGACCCTAGGTGAGCACTGTTGGGGCCTCTCGTCTCCAAACGATCATCTGGCGCCATGGGGTGAGTTCACCTGGGATCTTTGGCAAGAGGAGGCCCCAAGAAGGTGAGTCTTAAATTCCCGCCTGCATTCTAAATTCTGCTCTGGTAACAGAGTGCGCTGAAGGGGTACGCGGGCTGATCACCGTAAGGCGTCCCAGGCAGGGGGGTACGCGGGCTGGCCACCGTAAGACGTACCAGGGAGATGGGTAGGAGTCGCATCCCCAGGGTTGGAGTGGGTTTGAAGTCCCATCTCGGTGTGGCCAGAAAGGGGAGTGCGCAGCCTGGTCAGCATGAGGCGCACCGCAAGACTATAGGAACAGAAATGTAGAGACACTGTGACTGGTGTGAGTGTGAGCAGTACTGTGTGTGAGAGTGCGTAGAGCCTGGGAACGGACCGGGGCGCCCGTGGGCTGAGGAAGCCGCCCGCTGCGAAGGCACAGCAGTCCTGGCAGTGCAAGCCTGGTGCAGGAGCAGTGGCAGCTGAGAGGCAATGCCAGCTTGCCCCATGCCAGCCTGCGGCCCAGCACGAGGGGTTGAGTGCTGCTTTCTGCTGAGGCTCTCAGGGCACCAGGGCACAACAGGGCTGTGCTTGTCAGGGACATGTCGTGGCATGAGATGTGCCCGCATCAGCCCCCTCCCCCTGACAATTTGTAAGGGGATGTAGCTCAGTGGAAGAGCACCTGCTTTGCATGCAGGAGGTCCTGGGTTCAATGCCCAGCATCTCCGGTGGAGGGGGAGCTTTTTCCTCAGTCTCCACCCCCCTGACCAACAGCGGGGAGGGCTGGCAAGCGGCTGCATTGCTCCTCTCCACAAAGTGTCGGCTTGCCCTCCAACGACATGGCAGGCTGTCATGTGGGAAGTGGAGCTCCCCATGCAGGAAGAGCCCAGCCACATCCTCAGAAAGCCTGCCCAGGGCAAAGGACATCATGAGGGCACGACTCTTGCAACAAGCTGAGTGGCCAGCAGTAGGCAAACAGGCAGGACTTGTCAGATCCTCAAGTGCCTCTCAGCAGAGACCACAGCCCTGTGAGACAAGAGGGTGTGCCCATGAAGACGAGAGGGCTGGCTGCTGGCTGGGAGCTTCTTGTAGCTGCAGCAGCCGCAGCACTGCCCTGGCTGGGCAGGCAGGCGCTGGGAGGGCATCAGGCCCAGCAGGTACCTCCGAGCACGGGAGGTGAGAGCTTGGCAGGAGGGCAGAGGGCAGGCAGGTGGAGGGGAGCACTGGCACGTCGCTGGGGAATGGCTCCTGTGCCAGCAGCGCCGGCCAGCAGCAGGGGAGCAGCCACTGGGGTCACCAGGAGCGCTGGGAGCTGATTCAACAGCTGGGCATGTGGCAGCGGGAGCGGGAGCGGGAAGGGCAGGCGCAAGCACAATGGCTGCTGTGTTGGTTGTGAGCTCACTTGCATTCCAGTTAGCCCAGTGGCCAGCAGTGGGTGGGCAGGCAGGTGTTAGGAGGTCATCAGCAGCATGGGAGAGGCTGCCCAGCAGCAAGGAGAGCTTGGGAGGAGGTGAGAGGGAGGGAGAGGGGAAGGTGACCTTGGTGGCTTGGATGGTGAGGTCTCCGCTTTCAGAGCAGCTGATTGGCCAGCAGCAGGTGGGCAGGCATGGGAGGTGGCCAAGGGCAGGACAAAGCCCAGGAGGCAGAGGGCAGAGCCTGGAGGGAGGAAGGAGGCAGAGAGAGGCAGGTGACTGTGGCAGCACTGGCACAGTGCTTGTGAGATGAGCTCTGTGACTGCAGCCTGCTTGGCCAGCAGCAGGCGGGCAGCACTGGGAGGTCATGCAGGGCAGGAGAAAGCCCCCAGCCAAGAGGAGAGCTGCTGAAGAGGGCAGAGGCAGAGGCAGGGAAAGCTGGCATGGCTGGGAGCTTGTTTGGGAGGTCACTTCTCTTGCAGCAGTCTGATTGGGCAGCAGGCAGGCACGGTGGGCTCAGGAAGCAGCTGAGAAAAGCTTGCCCATGGAGAGGACAGCTCTGGGGAGGGGAGAGGTGGGTCTTCAGGAAATTATTGACCTGAAAGTGTCCAGAGGGAGCTGCTTAGGACAACTTCTATCCAACTTGCTTAGCAGGAGGAGCTACATTTGCTGCAGCCTTAGGCTGCACTCAGAGAACATGAGGCACTTTCACCTAGGTCAGTAAGCAAGGGCCCCAGAGCTGGTTCAAGCTGGGCAGATAAGGAAGCTACAAGCAGTCGGCATTGCTGCGTCTCACCCTCCGAAAGGGAGGATGTTGTTAAAGAAGAGTGACTTGAAACTGTCTAGAAATAGCTGCTTAGCACAACTTCTATAAAACTTGCTTAGCATGAGTAGCTAAATTTGCTGAAGCCTTAGGCTGCACTTGGGAAAAGTAATAAACCTTTACCGAGTTTAGTAAAAAATAGTGCCTCAGAGCTCGTTCAGGCTGGGAAAACAGGGAAACCACACGCAGCCTGCGTTCCTGTGTTACCCACCCCAAAAGGGAAGACGTCAAAACAATTGAAAAAGAAGACCTTGGGAGACAACCGCCAGGCCCAACAAAAACAGAGGTACAACCTTCATCAGAGACCGCAAAAAACAAGAAGGAGGAGAAAAACAGCTTACCTAAGAACGACGGTGAGACCCAATGAGGAGCAGGAGACCCCAGACCAAAACATTACTATTGGTCTAGCTTCCGCGTGAGGGGTGGGAAATGTAAGTGGAAAAACCTATAATTGCCCAGGATTTGTTTACGTTCGGGTCCCTCTTTGGAGGCACCCAGCTCGAGCTGTAATGACGGCACGCGCGTGATTAAAATGTAATTTGTTTTGATTTGGCTCTGAACTTTACTTGCGGCAACCTAGGCTCGAGCCCTGTCATGGTGGCCGACAAGCCTAATGTCCATAACAGATGTCGAGGCTTTGAAATAAGACCGGCGCAGGGCATCAGGACCTTGAGGGACAAAGCCTCCGCTCACTGCTGGGGCAGTCTTCATTGCTATGGGTTGGAATCACCTCCTCCTCCTCCTTCTCTGGACCTTGCGAGGCAACGGTAGGCCCCAACAAGAAACAAAGACACATCCGTCAGCAGAAACCACAACAGTAAAGATAAGGGAGAAAAGCAGCCTACCTAGGAACAACCATGCGAGCCAGTAAGGAGCAGGAGACCCCAGACCTGAATACTACTAGTGGTCTGAACTACCACGGGAGGGGTGGAGAGCTTCGATTGGAAAGTCGTAATGGCCCCGGGATTTCTTTGCTCGGGGTCCCTCTTTGGAGGCACCCAGCTCGAGCTGTAATGACGGCATGCACGTCCTTAAAATGTCATTATTTAATTTGCTTTGATTTGGCTGGGAACTTTTCTGCGGGAACCTAGGGTTGGACCCTGTTCTGGTGGCCGGCGAGCCTAACCTTCCCTAAGAGCGTGGCACCCCAGATGGGACCCTAGGTGAGCACTGTTGGGGCCTCTCGTCTCCAAACGATCATCTGGCGCCATGGGGTGAGTTCACCTGGGATCTTTGGCAAGAGGAGGCCCCAAGAAGGTGAGTCTTAAATTCCCGCCTGCATTCTAAATTCTGCTCTGGTAACAGAGTGCGCTGAAGGGGTACGTGGGCTGATCACCGTAAGGCGTCCCAGGCAGGGGGGTACGCGGGCTGGCCACCGTAAGACGTACCAGGGAGATGGGTAGGAGTCGCATCCCCAGGGTTGGAGTGGGTTTGAAGTCCCATCTCGGTGTGGCCAGAAAGGGGAGTGCGCAGCCTGGTCAGCATGAGGCGCACCGCAAGACTATAGGAACAGAAATGTAGAGACACTGTGACTGGTGTGAGTGTGAGCAGTACTGTGTGTGAGAGTGCGTAGAGCCTGGGAACGGACCGGGGCGCCCGTGGGCTGAGGAAGCCGCCCGCTGCGAAGGCACAGCAGTCCTGGCAGTGCAAGCCTGGTGCAGGAGCAGTGGCAGCTGAGAGGCAATGCCAGCTTGCCCCATGCCAGCCTGCGGCCCAGCACGAGGGGTTGAGTGCTGCTTTCTGCTGAGGCTCTCAGGGCACCAGGGCACAACAGGGCTGTGCTTGTCAGGGACATGTCGTGGCATGAGATGTGCCCGCATCAGCCCCCTCCCCCTGACAATTTGTAAGGGGATGTAGCTCAGTGGAAGAGCACCTGCTTTGCATGCAGGAGGTCCTGGGTTCAATGCCCAGCATCTCCGGTGGAGGGGGAGCTTTTTCCTCAGTCTCCACCCCCCTGACCAACAGCGGGGAGGGCTGGCAAGCGGCTGCATTGCTCCTCTCCACAGAGTGTCGGCTTGCCCTCCAACGACATGGCAGGCTGTCATGTGGGAAGTGGAGCTCCCCATGCAGGAAGAGCCCAGCCACATCCTCAGAAAGCCTGCCCAGGGCAAAGGACATCATGAGGGCACGACTCTTGCAACAAGCTGAGTGGCCAGCAGTAGGCAAACAGGCAGGACTTGTCAGATCCTCAAGTGCCTCTCAGCAGAGACCACAGCCCTGTGAGACAAGAGGGTGTGCCCATGAAGACGAGAGGGCTGGCTGCTGGCTGGGAGCTTCTTGTAGCTGCAGCAGCAGCAGCACTGCCCTGGCTGGGCAGGCAGGCGCTGGGAGGGCATCAGGCCCAGCAGGTACCTCCGACCACGGGAGGTGAGAGCTTGGCAGGAGGGCAGAGGGGAGGCAGGTGGAGGGGAGCACTGGCACGTCGCTGGGGAATGGCTCCTGTGCCAGCAGCGCCGGCCAGCAGCAGGGGAGCAGCCACTGGGGTCACCATGAGCGCTGGGAGCTGATTCAACAGCTGGGCATATGGGAGCGGGAGCGGGAGCGGGAATGGCAGGCGCAAGCACAATGGCTGCTGTGTTGGTTGTGAGCACAGTTGCATTCCAGTTAGCCCAGTGGCCAGCAGTGGATGGGCAGGCAGGTGTTAGGAGGTCATCAGCAGCATGGGAGAGGCTGCCCAGCAGCAAGGAGAGCTTGGGAGGAGGTGAGAGGGAGGGAGAGGGGAAGGTGACCTTGGTGGCTTGGATGGTGAGGTCTCTGCTTTCAGAGCAGCTGATTGGCCAGCAGCAGGTGGGCAGGCATGGGAGGTGGCCAAGGGCAGGACAAAGCCCAGGAGGCAGAGGGCAGAGCCTGGAGGGAGGAAGGAGGCAGAGAGAGGCAGGTGACTGTGGCAGCACTGGCACAGTGCTTGTGAGATGAGCTCTGTGACTGCAGCCTGCTTGGCCAGCAGCAGGCGGGCAGCACTGGGAGGTCATGCAGGGCAGGAGAAAGCCCCCAGCCGAGAGGAGAGCTGCTGAAGAGGGCAGAGGCAGAGGCAGGGAAAGCTGGCATGGCTGGGAGCTTGTTTGGGAGGTCACTTCTCTTGCAGCAGTCTGATTGGGCAGCAGGCAGGCACGGTGGGCTCAGGAAGCAGCTGAGTAAAGCTTGCCCATGGAGAGGAGAGCTCTGGGGAGGGGAGAGGTGGGTCTTCAGGAAATTATTGACCTGAAAGTGTCCAGAGGGAGCTGCTTAGGACAACTTCTATCCAACTTGCTTAGCAGGAGGAGCTACATTTGCTGCAGCCTTAGGCTGCACTCAGAGAACATGAGGCACTTTCACCTAGGTCAGTAAGCAAGGGCCCCAGAGCTGGTTCAAGCTGGGCAGATAAGGAAGCTACAAGCAGTCGGCATTGCTGGGTCTCACCCTCCGAAAGGGAGGATGTTGTTAAAGAAGAGTGACTTGAAACTGTCTAGAAATAGCTGCTTAGCACAACTTCTATAAAACTTGCTTAGCATGAGTAGCTAAATTTGCTGAAGCCTTAGGCTGCACTTGGGAAAAGTAATAAACCTTTACCGAGTTTAGTAAAAAATAGTGCCTCAGAGCTCGTTCAGGCTGGGAAAATAGGGAAACCACACGCAGTCTGCGTTCCTGTGTTACCCACCCCAAAAGGGAAGACGTCAAAACAATTGAAAAAGAAGACCTTGGGAGACAACCGCCAGGCCCAACAAAAACAGAGGTACAACCTTCATCAGAGACCGCAAAAAACAAGAAGGAGGAGAAAAACAGCTTACCTAAGAACGACGGTGAGACCCAATGAGGAGCAGGAGACCCCAGACCAAAACATTACTATTGGTCTAGCTTCCGCGTGAGGGGTGGGAAATGTAAGTGGAAAAACCTATAATTGCCCAGGATTTGTTTACGTTAGGGTCCCTCTTTGGAGGCACCCAGCTCGAGCTGTAATGACGGCACGCGCGTGATTAAAATGTAATTTGTTTTGATTTGGCTCTGAACTTTACTTGCGGCAACCTAGGCTCGAGCCCTGTCATGGTGGCCGACAAGCCTAATTTCCATAACAGATGTCGAGGCTTTGAAATAAGACCGGCGCAGGGCATCAGGACCTTGAGGGACAAAGCCTCCGCTCACTGCTGGGGCAGTCTTCATTGCTATGGGTTGGAATCACCTCCTCCTCCTCCTTCTCTGGACCTTGCGAGGCAACGGTAGGCCCCAACAAGAAACAAAGACACATCCGTCAGCAGAAACCGCAACAGTAAAGATAAGGGAGAAAAGCAGCCTACCTAGGAACAACCATGCGAGCCAGTAAGGAGCAGGAGACCCCAGACCTGAATACTACTAGTGGTCTGAACTACCACGGGAGGGGTGGAGAGCTTCGATTGGAAAGTCGTAATGGCCCCGGGATTTCTTTGCTCGGGGTCCCTCTTTGGAGGCACCCAGCTCGAGCTGTAATGACGGCATGCACGTCCTTAAAATGTCATTATTTAATTTGCTTTGATTTGGCTGGGAACTTTTCTGCGGGAACCTAGGGTTGGACCCTGTTCTGGTGGCCGGCGAGCCTCACCTTCCCTAAGAGCGTGGCACCCCAGATGGGACCCTAGGTGAGCACTGTTGGGGCCTCTCGTCTCCAAACGATCATCTGGCGCCATGGGGTGAGTTCACCTGGGATCTTTGGCAAGAGGAGGCCCCAAGAAGGTGAGTCTTAAATTCCCGCCTGCATTCTAAATTCTGCTCTGGTAACAGAGTGCGCTGAAGGGGTACGCGGGCTGATCACCGTAAGGCGTCCCAGGCAGCGGGGTACGCGGGCTGGCCACCGTAAGACGTACCAGGGAGATGGGTAGGAGTCGCATCCCCAGGGTTGGAGTGGGTTTGAAGTCCCATCTCGGTGTGGCCAGAAAGGGGAGTGCGCAGCCTGGTCAGCATGAGGCGCACCGCAAGACTATAGGAACAGAAATGTAGAGACACTGTGACTGGTGTGAGTGTGAGCAGTACTGTGTGTGAGAGTGCGTAGAGCCTGGGAACGGACCGGGGCGCCCGTGGGCTGAGGAAGCCGCCCGCTGCGAAGGCACAGCAGTCCTGGCAGTGCAAGCCTGGTGCAGGAGCAGTGGCAGCTGAGAGGCAATGCCAGCTTGCCCCATGCCAGCCTGCGGCCCAGCACGAGGGGTTGAGTGCTGCTTTCTGCTGAGGCTCTCAGGGCACCAGGGCACAACAGGGCTGTGCTTGTCAGGGACATGTCGTGGCATGAGATGTGCCCGCATCAGCCCCCTCCCCCTGACAATTTGTAAGGGGATGTAGCTCAGTGGAAGAGCACCTGCTTTGCATGCAGGAGGTCCTGGGTTCAATGCCCAGCATCTCCGGTGGAGGGGGAGCTTTTTCCTCAGTCTCCACCCCCCTGACCAACAGCGGGGAGGGCTGGCAAGCGGCTGCATTGCTCCTCTCCACAGAGTGTCGGCTTGCCCTCCAACGACATGGCAGGCTGTCATGTGGGAAGTGGAGCTCCCCATGCAGGAAGAGCCCAGCCACATCCTCAGAAAGCCTGCCCAGGGCAAAGGACATCATGAGGGCACGACTCTTGCAACAAGCTGAGTGGCCAGCAGTAGGCAAACAGGCAGGACTTGTCAGATCCTCAAGTGCCTCTCAGCAGAGACCACAGCCCTGTGAGACAAGAGGGTGTGCCCATGAAGACGAGAGGGCTGGCTGCTGGCTGGGAGCTTCTTGTAGCTGCAGCAGCAGCAGCACTGCCCTGGCTGGGCAGGCAGGTGCTGGGAGGGCATCAGGCCCAGCAGGTACCTCCGACCACGGGAGGTGAGAGCTTGGCAGGAGGGCAGAGGGGAGGCAGGTGGAGGGGAGCACTGGCACGTCGCTGGGGAATGGCTCCTGTGCCAGCAGCGCCGGCCAGCAGCAGGGGAGCAGCCACTGGGGTCACCATGAGCGCTGGGAGCTGATTCAACAGCTGGGCATATGGGAGCGGGAGCGGGAGCGGGAATGGCAGGCGCAAGCACAATGGCTGCTGTGTTGGTTGTGAGCACAGTTGCATTCCAGTTAGCCCAGTGGCCAGCAGTGGATGGGCAGGCAGGTGTTAGGAGGTCATCAGCAGCATGGGAGAGGCTGCCCAGCAGCAAGGAGAGCTTGGGAGGAGGTGAGAGGGAGGGAGAGGGGAAGGTGACCTTGGTGGCTTGGATGGTGAGGTCTCTGCTTTCAGAGCAGCTGATTGGCCAGCAGCAGGTGGGCAGGCATGGGAGGTGGCCAAGGGCAGGACAAAGCCCAGGAGGCAGAGGGCAGAGCCTGGAGGGAGGAAGGAGGCAGAGAGAGGCAGGTGACTGTGGCAGCACTGGCACAGTGCTTGTGAGATGAGCTCTGTGACTGCAGCCTGCTTGGCCAGCAGCAGGCGGGCAGCACTGGGAGGTCATGCAGGGCAGGAGAAAGCCCCCAGCCGAGAGGAGAGCTGCTGAAGAGGGCAGAGGCAGAGGCAGGGAAAGCTGGCATGGCTGGGAGCTTGTTTGGGAGGTCACTTCTCTTGCAGCAGTCTGATTGGGCAGCAGGCAGGCACGGTGGGCTCAGGAAGCAGCTGAGTAAAGCTTGCCCATGGAGAGGAGAGCTCTGGGGAGGGGAGAGGTGGGTCTTCAGGAAATTATTGACCTGAAAGTGTCCAGAGGGAGCTGCTTAGGACAACTTCTATCCAACTTGCTTAGCAGGAGGAGCTACATTTGCTGCAGCCTTAGGCTGCACTCAGAGAACATGAGGCACTTTCACCTAGGTCAGTAAGCAAGGGCCCCAGAGCTGGTTCAAGCTGGGCAGATAAGGAAGCTACAAGCAGTCGGCATTGCTGGGTCTCACCCTCCGAAAGGGAGGATGTTGTTAAAGAAGAGTGACTTGAAACTGTCTAGAAATAGCTGCTTAGCACAACTTCTATAAAACTTGCTTAGCATGAGTAGCTAAATTTGCTGAAGCCTTAGGCTGCACTTGGGAAAAGTAATAAACCTTTACCGAGTTTAGTAAAAAATAGTGCCTCAGAGCTCGTTCAGGCTGGGAAAATAGGGAAACCACACGCAGTCTGCGTTCCTGTGTTACCCACCCCAAAAGGGAAGACATCAAAACAATTGAAAAAGAAGACCTTGGGAGACAACCGCCAGGCCCAACAAAAACAGAGGTACAACCTTCATCAGAGACCGCAAAAAACAAGAAGGAGGAGAAAAACAGCTTACCTAAGAACGACGGTGAGAGCCAATGAGGAGCAGGAGACCCCAGACCAAAACATTACTATTGGTCTAGCTTCCGCGTGAGGGGTGGGAAATGTAAGTGGAAAAACCTATAATTGCCCAGGATTTGTTTACGTTCGGGTCCCTCTTTGGAGGCACCCAGCTCGAGCTGTAATGACGGCACGCGCGTGATTAAAATGTAATTTGTTTTGATTTGGCTCTGAACTTTACTTGCGGCAACCTAGGCTCGAGCCCTGTCATGGTGGCCGACAAGCCTAATGTCCATAACAGATGTCGAGGCTTTGAAATAAGACCGGCGCAGGGCATCAGGACCTTGAGGGACAAAGCCTCCGCTCACTGCTGGGGCAGTCTTCATTGCTATGGGTTGGAATCACCTCCTCCTCCTCCTTCTCTGGACCTTGCGAGGCAACGGTAGGCCCCAACAAGAAACAAAGACACATCCGTCAGCAGAAACCGCAACAGTAAAGATAAGGGAGAAAAGCAGCCTACCTAGGAACAACCATGCGAGCCAGTAAGGAGCAGGAGACCCCAGACCTGAATACTACTAGTGGTCTGAACTACCATGGGAGGGGTGGAGAGCTTTGATTGGAAAGTCGTAATGGCCCCGGGATTTCTTTGCTCGGGGTCCCTCTTTGGAGGCACCCAGCTCGAGCTGTAATGACGGCATGCACGTCCTTAAAATGTCATTATTTAATTTGCTTTGATTTGGCTGGGAACTTTTCTGCGGGAACCTAGGGTTGGAGCCTGTTCTGGTGGCCGGCGAGCCTCACCTTCCCTAAGAGTGTGGCACCCCAGATGGGACCCTAGGTGAGCACTGTTGGGGCCTCTCGTCTCCAAACGATCATCTGGCGCCATGGGGTGAGTTCACCTGGGATCTTTGGCAAAAGGAGGCCCCAAGAAGGTGAGTCTTAAATTCCCGCCTGCATTCTAAATTCTGCTCTGGTAACAGAGTGCGCTGAAGGGGTACGCGGGCTGATGACCGTAAGGCGTCCCAGGCAGGGGGGTACGCGGGCTGGCCACCGTAAGACGTACCAGGGGGATGGGTAGGAGTCCCATCCCCAGGGTTGGAGTGGGTTTGAAGTCCCATCTCGGTGTGGCCAGAAAGGGGAGTGCGCAGCCTGGTCAGCATGAGGCGCACCGCAAGACTATAGGAACAGAAATGTAGAGACACTGTGACTGGTGTGAGTGTGAGCAGTACTGTGTGTGAGAGTGCGTAGAGCCTGGGAACGGACCGGGGCGCCCGTGGGCTGAGGAAGCCGCCCGCTGCGAAGGCACAGCAGTCCTGGCAGTGCAAGCCTGGTGCAGGAGCAGTGGCAGCTGAGAGGCAATGCCAGCTTGCCCCATGCCAGCCTGCGGCCCAGCACGAGGGGTTGAGTGCTGCTTTCTGCTGAGGCTCTCAGGGCACCAGGGCACAACAGGGCTGTGCTTGTCAGGGACATGTCGTGGCATGAGATGTGCCCGCATCAGCCCCCTCCCCCTGACAATTTGTAAGGGGATGTAGCTCAGTGGAAGAGCACCTGCTTTGCATGCAGGAGGTCCTGGGTTCAATGCCCAGCATCTCCGGCGGAGGGGGAGCTTTTTCCTCAGTCTCCACCCCCCTGACCAACAGCGGGGAGGGCTGGCAAGCGGCTGCATTGCTCCTCTCCACAGAGTGTTGGCTTGCCCTCCAACGACATGGCAGGCTGTCATGTGGGAAGTGGAGCTCGCCATGCAGGAAGAGCCCAGCCACATCCTCAGAAAGCCTGCCCAGGGCAAAGGACATCATGAGGGCACGACTCTTGCAACAAGCTGAGTGGCCAGCAGTAGGCAAACAGGCAGGACTTGTCAGATCCTCAAGTGCCTCTCAGCAGAGACCACAGCCCTGTGAGACAAGAGGGTGTGCCCATGAAGACGAGAGGGCTGGCTGCTGGCTGGGAGCTTCTTTTAGCTGCAGCAGCAGCAGCACTGCCCTGGCTGGGCAGGCAGGCGCTGGGAGGGCATCAGGCCCAGCAGGTACCTCCGAGCACGGGAGGTGAGAGCTTGGCAGGAGGGCAGAGGGCAGGCAGGTGGAGGGGAGCACTGGCACGTCGCTGGGGAATGGCTCCTGTGCCAGCAGCGCCGGCCAGCAGCAGGGGAGCAGCCACTGGGGTCACCATGAGCGCTGGGAGCTGATTCAACAGCTGGGCATGTGGCAGCGGGAGCGGGAGCGGGAAGGGCAGGCACAAGCACAATGGCTGCTGTGTTGGTTGTGAGCTCACTTGCATTCCAGTTAGCCCAGTGGCCAGCAGTGGATGGGCAGGCAGGTGTTAGGAGGTCATCAGCAGCATGGGAGAGGCTGCCCAGCAGCAAGGAGAGCTTGGGAGGAGGTGAGAGGGAGGGAGAGGGGAAGGTGACCTTGGTGGCTTGGATGGTGAGGTCTCTGCTTTCAGAGCAGCTGATTGGCCAGCAGCAGGTGGGCAGGCATGGGAGGTGGCCAAGGGCAGGACAAAGCCCAGGAGGCAGAGGGCAGAGCCTGGAGGGAGGAAGGAGGCAGAGAGAGGCAGGTGACTGTGGCAGCACTGGCACAGTGCTTGTGAGATGAGCTCTGTGACTGCAGCCTGCTTGGCCAGCAGCAGGCGGGCAGCACTGGGAGGTCATGCAGGGCAGGAGAAAGCCCCCAGCCGAGAGGAGAGCTGCTGAAGAGGGCAGAGGCAGAGGCAGGGAAAGCTGGCATGGCTGGGAGCTTGTTTGGGAGGTCACTTCTCTTGCAGCAGTCTGATTGGGCAGCAGGCAGGCACGGTGGGCTCAGGAAGCAGCTGAGAAAAGCTTGCCCATGGAGAGGAGAGCTCTGGGGAGGGGAGAGGTGGGTCTTCAGGAAATTATTGAACTGAAAGTGTCCAGAGGGAGCTGCTTAGGACAACTTCTATCCAACTTGCTTAGCAGGAGGAGCTACATTTGCTGCAGCCTTAGGCTGCACTCAGAGAACATGAGGCACTTTCACCTAGGTCAGTAAGCAAGGGCCCCAGAGCTGGTTCAAGCTGGGCAGATAAGGAAGCTACAAGCAGTCGGCATTGCTGGGTCTCACCCTCCGAAAGGGAGGATGTTGTTAAAGAAGAGTGACTTGAAACTGTCTAGAAATAGCTGCTTAGCACAACTTCTATAAAACTTGCTTAGCATGAGTAGCTAAATTTGCTGAAGCCTTAGGCTGCACTTGGGAAAAGTAATAAACCTTTACCGAGTTTAGTAAAAAATAGTGCCTCAGAGCTCGTTCAGGCTGGGAAAATAGGGAAACCACACGCAGTCTGCGTTCCTGTGTTACCCACCCCAAAAGGGAAGACATCAAAACAATTGAAAAAGAAGACCTTGGGAGACAACCGCCAGACCCAACAAAAACAGAGGTACAACCTTCATCAGAGACCGCAAAAAACAAGAAGGAGGATAAAAACAGCTTACCTAAGAACGACGGTGAGACCCAATGAGGAGCAGGAGACCCCAGACCAAAACATTACTATTGGTCTAGCTTCCGCGTGAGGGGTGGGAAATGTAAGTGGAAAAACCTATAATTGCCCAGGATTTGTTTACGTTCGGGTCCCTCTTTGGAGGCACCCAGCTCGAGCTGTAATGACGGCACGCGCGTGATTAAAATGTAATTTGTTTTGATTTGGCTCTGAACTTTACTTGCGGCAACCTAGGCTCGAGCCCTGTCATGGTGGCCGACAAGCCTAATGTCCATAACAGATGTCGAGGCTTTGAAATAAGACCGGCGCAGGGCATCAGGACCTTGAGGGACAAAGCCTCCGCTCACTGCTGGGGCAGTCTTCATTGCTATGGGTTGGAATCACCTCCTCCTCCTCCTTCTCTGGACCTTGCGAGGCAACGGTAGGCCCCAACAAGAAACAAAGACACATCCGTCAGCAGAAACCGCAACAGTAAAGATAAGGGAGAAAAGCAGCCTACCTAGGAACAACCATGCGAGCCAGTAAGGAGCAGGAGACCCCAGACCTGAATACTACTAGTGGTCTGAACTACCATGGGAGGGGTGGAGAGCTTCGATTGGAAAGTCGTAATGGCCCCGGGATTTCTTTGCTCGGGGTCCCTCTTTGGAGGCACCCAGCTCGAGCTGTAATGACGGCATGCACGTCCTTAAAATGTCATTATGTAATTTGCTTTGATTTGGCTGGGAACTTTTCTGCGGGAACCTAGGGTTGGACCCTGTTCTGGTGGCCGGCGAGCCTAACCTTCCCTAAGAGCGTGGCACCCCAGATGGGACCCTAGGTGAGCACTGTTGGGGCCTCTCGTCTCCAAACGATCATCTGGCGCCATGGGGTGAGTTCACCTGGGATCTTTGGCAAGAGGAGGCCCCAAGAAGGTGAGTCTTAAATTCCCGCCTGCATTCTAAATTCTGCTCTGGTAACAGAGTGCGCTGAAGGGGTACGCGGGCTGATCACCGTAAGGCGTCCCAGGCAGGGGGGTACGCGGGCTGGCCACCGTAAGACGTACCGGGGGATGGGTAGGAGTCGCATCCCCAGGGTTGGAGTGGGTTTGAAGTCCCATCTCGGTGTGGCCAGAAAGGGGAGTGCGCAGCCTGGTCAGCATGAGGCGCACCGCAAGACTATAGGAACAGAAATGTAGAGACACTGTGACTGGTGTGAGTGTGAGCAGTACTGTGTGTGAGAGTGCGTAGAGCCTGGGAACGGACCGGGGCGCCCGTGGGCTGAGGAAGCCGCCCGCTGCGAAGGCACAGCAGTCCTGGCAGTGCAAGCCTGGTGCAGGAGCAGTGGCAGCTGAGAGGCAATGCCAGCTTGCCCCATGCCAGCCTGCGGCCCAGCACGAGGGGTTGAGTGCTGCTTTCTGCTGAGGCTCTCAGGGCACCAGGGCACAACAGGGCTGTGCTTGTCAGGGACATGTCGTGGCATGAGATGTGCCCGCATCAGCCCCCTCCCCCTGACAATTTGTAAGGGGATGTAGCTCAGTGGAAGAGCACCTGCTTTGCATGCAGGAGGTCCTGGGTTCAATGCCCAGCATCTCCGGCGGAGGGGGAGCTTTTTCCTCAGTCTCCACCCCCCTGACCAACAGCGGGGAGGGCTGGCAAGCGGCTGCATTGCTCCTCTCCACAGAGTGTTGGCTTGCCCTCCAACGACATGGCAGGCTGTCATGTGGGAAGTGGAGCTCGCCATGCAGGAAGAGCCCAGCCACATCCTCAGAAAGCCTGCCCAGGGCAAAGGACATCATGAGGGCACGACTCTTGCAACAAGCTGAGTGGCCAGCAGTAGGCAAACAGGCAGGACTTGTCAGATCCTCAAGTGCCTCTCAGCAGAGACCACAGCCCTGTGAGACAAGAGGGTGTGCCCATGAAGACGAGAGGGCTGGCTGCTGGCTGGGAGCTTCTTTTAGCTGCAGCAGCAGCAGCACTGCCCTGGCTGGGCAGGCAGGCGCTGGGAGGGCATCAGGCCCAGCAGGTACCTCCGACCACGGAAGGTGAGAGCTTGGCAGGAGGGCAGAGGGGAGGCAGGTGGAGGGGAGCACTGGCACGTCACTGGGGAATGGCTCCTGTGCCAGCAGCGCCGGCCAGCAGCAGGGGAGCAGCCACTGGGGTCACCATGAGCGCTGGGAGCTGATTCAACAGCTGGGCATGTGGCAGCGGGAGCGGGAGCGGGAAGGGCAGGCACAAGCACAATGGCTGCTGTGTTGGTTGTGAGCTCACTTGCATTCCAGTTAGCCCAGTGGCCAGCAGTGGGTGGGCAGGCAGGTGTTAGGAGGTCATCAGCAGCATGGGAGAGGCTGCCCAGCAGCAAGGAGAGCTTGGGAGGAGGTGAGAGGGAGGGAGAGGTGAAGGTGACCTTGGTGGCTTGGATGGTGAGGTCTCTGCTTTCAGAGCAGCTGATTGGCCAGCAGCAGGTGGGCAGGCATGGGAGGTGGCCAAGGGCAGGACAAAGCCCAGGAGGCAGAGGGCAGAGCCTGGAGGGAGGAAGGAGGCAGAGAGAGGCAGGTGACTGTGGCAGCACTGGCACAGTGCTTGTGAGATGAGCTCTGTGACTGCAGCCTGCTTGGCCAGCAGCAGGCGGGCAGCACTGGGAGGTCATGCAGGGCAGGAGAAAGCCCCCAGCCGAGAGGAGAGCTGCTGAAGAGGGCAGAGGCAGAGGCAGGGAAAGCTGGCATGGCTGGGAGCTTGTTTGGGAGGTCACTTCTCTTGCAGCACTCTGATTGGGCAGCAGGCAGGCACGGTGGGCTCAGGAAGCAGCTGAGTAAAGCTTGCCCATGGAGAGGAGAGCTCTGGGGAGGGGAGAGGTGGGTCTTCAGGAAATTATTGAACTGAAAGTGTCCAGAGGGAGCTGCTTAGGACAACTTCTATCCAACTTGCTTAGCAGGAGGAGCTACATTTGCTGCAGCCTTAGGCTGCACTCAGAGAACATGAGGCACTTTCACCTAGGTCAGTAAGCAAGGGCCCCAGAGCTGGTTCAAGCTGGGCAGATAAGGAAGCTACAAGCAGTCGGCATTGCTGGGTCTCACCCTCCGAAAGGGAGGATGTTGTTAAAGAAGAGTGACTTGAAACTGTCTAGAAATAGCTGCTTAGCACAACTTCTATAAAACTTGCTTAGCATGAGTAGCTACATTTGCTGAAGCCTTAGGCTGCACTTGGGAAAAGTAATAAACCTTTACCGAGTTTAGTAAAAAATAGTGCCTCAGAGCTCGTTCAGGCTGGGAAAATAGGGAAACCACACGCAGTCTGCGTTCCTGTGTTACCCACCCCAAAAGGGAAGACGTCAAAACAATTGAAAAAGAAGACCTTGGGAGACAACCGCCAGACCCAACAAAAACAGAGGTACAACCTTCATCAGAGACCGCAAAAAACAAGAAGGAGGAGAAAAACAGCTTCCCTAAGAACGACGGTGAGACCCAATGAGGAGCAGGAGACCCCAGACCAAAACATTACTATTGGTCTAGCTTCCGCGTGAGGGGTGGGAAATGTAAGTGGAAAAACCTATAATTGCCCAGGATTTGTTTACGTTAGGGTCCCTCTTTGGAGGCACCCAGCTCGAGCTGTAATGACGGCACGCGCGTGATTAAAATGTAATTTGTTTTGATTTGGCTCTGAACTTTACTTGCGGCAACCTAGGCTCGAGCCCTGTCATGGTGGCCGACAAGCCTAATGTCCATAACAGATGTCGAGGCTTTGAAATAAGACCGGCGCAGGGCATCAGGACCTTGAGGGACAAAGCCTCCGCTCACTGCTGGGGCAGTCTTCATTGCTATGGGTTGGAATCACCTCCTCCTCCTCCTTCTCTGGACCTTGCGAGGCAACGGTAGGCCCCAACAAGAAACAAAGACACATCCGTCAGCAGAAACCGCAACAGTAAAGATAAGGGAGAAAAGCAGCCTACCTAGGAACAACCATGCGAGCCAGTAAGGAGCAGGAGACCCCAGACCTGAATACTACTAGTGGTCTGAACTACCACGGGAGGGGTGGAGAGCTTCGATTGGAAAGTCGTAATGGCCCCGGGATTTCTTTGCTCGGGGTCCCTCTTTGGAGGCACCCAGCTCGAGCTGTAATGACGGCATGCACGTCCTTCAAATGTCATTATGTAATTTGCTTTGATTTGGCTGGGAACTTTTCTGCGGGAACCTAGGGTTGGACCCTGTTCTGGTGGCTGGCGAGCCTAACCTTCCCTAAGAGCGTGGCACCCCAGATGGGACCCTAGGTGAGCACTGTTGGGGCCTCTCGTCTCCAAACGATCATCTGGCGCCATGGGGTGAGTTCACCTGGGATCTTTGGCAAGAGGAGGCCCCAAGAAGGTGAGTCTTAAATTCCCGCCTGCATTCTAAATTCTGCTCTGGTAACAGAGTGCGCTGAAGGGGTACGTGGGCTGATCACCGTAAGGCGTCCCAGGCAGGGGGGTACGCGGGCTGGCCACCGTAAGACGTACCAGGGGGATGGGTAGGAGTCCCATCCCCAGGGTTGGAGTGGGTTTGAAGTCCCATCTCGGTGTGGCCAGAAAGGGGAGTGCACAGCCTGGTCAGCATGAGGCGCACCGCAAGACTATAGGAACAGAAATGTAGAGAGACTGTGACTGGTGTGAGTGTGAGCAGTACTGTGTGTGAGAGTGCGTAGAGCCTGGGAACGGACCGGGGCGCCCGTGGGCTGAGGAAGCCGCCCGCTGCGAAGGCACAGCAGTCCTGGCAGTGCAAGCCTGGTGCAGGAGCAGTGGCAGCTGAGAGGCAATGCCAGCTTGCCCCATGCCAGCCTGCGGCCCAGCATGAGGGGTTGAGTGCTGCTTTCTGCTGAGGCTCTCAGGGCACCAGGGCACAACAGGGCTGTGCTTGTCAGGGACATGTCGTGGCATGAGATGTGCCCGCATCAGCCCCCTCCCCCGACAATTTGTAAGGGGATGTAGCTCAGTGGAAGAGCACCTGCTTTGCATGCAGGAGGTCCTGGGTTCAATGCCCAGCATCTCCGGCGGAGGGGGAGCTTTTTCCTCAGTCTCCACCCCCCTGACCAACAGCGGGGAGGGCTGGCAAGCGGCTGCATTGCTCCTCTCCACAGAGTGTCGGCTTGCCCTCCAACAACATGGCAGGCTGTCATGTGGGAAGTGGAGCTCGCCATGCAGGAAGAGCCCAGCCACATCCTCAGAAAGCCTGCCCAGGGCAAAGGACATCATGAGGGCACGACTCTTGCAACAAGCTGAGTGGCCAGCAGTAGGCAAACAGGCAGGACTTGTCAGATCCTCAAGTGCCTCTCAGCAGAGACCACAGCCCTGTGAGACAAGAGGGTGTCCCCATGAAGACGAGAGGGCTGGCTGCTGGATGGGAGCTTCTTGTAGCTGCAGCAGCAGCAGCACTGCCCTGGCTGGGCAGGCAGGCGCTGGGAGGGCATCAGGCCCAGCAGGTACCTCCGAGCACGGGAGGTGAGAGCTTGGCAGGAGGGCAGAGGGGAGGCAGGTGGAGGGGAGCACTGGCACGTCGCTGGGGAATGGCTCCTGTGCCAGCAGCGCCGGCCAGCAGCAGGGGAGCAGCCACTGGGGTCACCATGAGCGCTGGGAGCTGATTCAACAGCTGGGCATGTGGCAGCGGGAGCGGGAGCGGGAAGGGCAGGCGCAAGCACAATGGCTGCTGTGTTGGTTGTGAGCTCACTTGCATTCCAGTTAGCCCAGTGGCCAGCAGTGGGTGGGCAGGCAGGTGTTAGGAGGTCATCAGCAGCATGGGAGAGGCTGCCCAGCAGCAAGGAGAGCTTGGGAGGAGGTGAGAGGGAGGGAGAGGGGAAGGTGACCTTGGTGGCTTGGATGGTGAGGTCTCTGCTTTCAGAGCAGCTGATTGGCCAGCAGCAGGTGGGCAGGCATGGGAGGTGGCCAAGGGCAGGACAAAGCCCAGGAGGCAGAGGGCAGAGCCTGGAGGGAGGAAGGAGGCAGAGAGAGGCAGGTGACTGTGGCAGCACTGGCACAGTGCTTGTGAGATGAGCTCTGTGACTGCAGCCTGCTTGGCCAGCAGCAGGCGGGCAGCACTGGGAGGTCATGCAGGGCAGGAGAAAGCCCCCAGCCGAGAGGAGAGCTGCTGAAGAGGGCAGAGGCAGAGGCAGGGAAAGCTGGCATGGCTGGGAGCTTGTTTGGGAGGTCACTTCTCTTGCAGCAGTCTGATTGGGCAGCAGGCAGGCACGGTGGGCTCAGGAAGCAGCTGAGTAAAGCTTGCCCATGGAGAGCAGAGCTCTGGGCAGGGGAGAGGTGGGTCTTCAGGAAATTATTGACCTGAAAGTGTCCAGAGGGAGCTGCTTAGGACAACTTCTATCCAACTTGCTTAGCAGGAGGAGCTACATTTGCTGCAGCCTTAGGCTGCACTCAGAGAACATGAGGCACTTTCACCTAGGTCAGTAAGCAAGGGCCCCAGAGCTGGTTCAAGCTGGGCAGATAAGGAAGCTACAAGCAGTCGGCATTGCTGGGTCTCACCCTCCGAAAGGGAGGATGTTGTTAAAGAAGAGTGACTTGAAACTGTCTAGAAATAGCTGCTTAGCACAACTTCTATAAAACTTGCTTAGCATGAGTAGCTAAATTTGCTGAAGCCTTAGGCTGCACTTGGGAAAAGTAATAAACCTTTACCGAGTTTAGTAAAAAATAGTGCCTCAGAGCTCGTTCAGGCTGGGAAAATAGGGAAACCACACGCAGCCTGCGTTCCTGTGTTACCCACCCCAAAAGGGAAGACGTCAAAACAATTGAAAAAGAAGACCTTGGGAGACAACCGCCAGGCCCAACAAAAACAGAGGTACAACCTTCATCAGAGACCGCAAAAAACAAGAAGGAGGAGAAAAACAGCTTACCTAAGAACGACGGTGAGAGCCAATGAGGAGCAGGAGACCCCAGACCAAAACATTACTATTGGTCTAGCTTCCGCGTGAGGGGTGGGAAATGTAAGTGGAAAAACCTATAATTGCCCAGGATTTCTTTACGTTAGGGTCCCTCTTTGGAGGCACCCAGCTCGAGCTGTAATGACGGCACGCGCGTGATTAAAATGTAATTTGTTTTGATTTGGCTCTGAACTTTACTTGCGGCAACCTAGGCTCGAGCCCTGTCATGGTGGCCGACAAGCCTAATGTCCATAACAGATGTCGAGGCTTTGAAATAAGACCGGCGCAGGGCATCAGGACCTTGAGGGACAAAGCCTCCGCTCACTGCTGGGGCAGTCTTCATTGCTATGGGTTGGAATCACCTCCTCCTCCTCCTTCTCTGGACCTTGCGAGGCAACGGTAGGCCCCAACAAGAAACAAAGACACATCCGTCAGCAGAAACCACAACAGTAAAGATAAGGGAGAAAAGCAGCCTACCTAGGAACAACCATGCGAGCCAGTAAGGAGCAGGAGACCCCAGACCTGAATACTACTAGTGGTCTGAACTACCACGGGAGGGGTGGAGAGCTTCGATTGGAAAGTCGTAATGGCCCCGGGATTTCTTTGCTCGGGGTCCCTCTTTGGAGGCACCCAGCTCGAGCTGTAATGACGGCATGCACGTCCTTAAAATGTCATTATGTAATTTGCTTTGATTTGGCTGGGAACTTTTCTGCGGGAACCTAGGGTTGGAGCCTGTTCTGGTGGCCGGCGAGCCTAACCTTCCCTAAGAGCGTGGCACCCCAGATGGGACCCTAGGTGAGCACTGTTGGGGCCTCTCGTCTCCAAACGATCATCTGGCACCATGGGGTGAGTTCACCTGGGATCTTTGGCAAGAGGAGGCCCCAAGAAGGTGAGTCTTAAATTCCCGCCTGCATTCTAAATTCTGCTCTGGTAACAGAGTGCGCTGAAGGGGTACGCGGGCTGATCACCGTAAGGCGTCCCAGGCAGGGGGGTACGCGGGCTGGCCACCGTAAGACGTACCAGGGAGATGGGTAGGAGTCGCATCCCCAGGGTTGGAGTGGGTTTGAAGTCCCATCTCGGTGTGGCCAGAAAGGGGAGTGCACAGCCTGGTCAGCATGAGGCGCACCGCAAGACTATAGGAACAGAAATGTAGAGAGACTGTGACTGGTGTGAGTGTGAGCAGTACTGTGTGTGAGAGTGCGTAGAGCCTGGGAACGGACCGGGGCGCCCGTGGGCTGAGGAAGCCGCCCGCTGCGAAGGCACAGCAGTCCTGGCAGTGCAAGCCTGGTGCAGGAGCAGTGGCAGCTGAGAGGCAATGCCAGCTTGCCCCATGCCAGCCTGCGGCCCAGCACGAGGGGTTGAGTGCTGCTTTCTGCTGAGGCTCTCAGGGCACCAGGGCACAACAGGGCTGTGCTTGTCAGGGACATGTCGTGGCATGAGATGTGCCCGCATCAGCCCCCTCCCCCTGACAATTTGTAAGGGGATGTAGCTCAGTGGAAGAGCACCTGCTTTGCATGCAGGAGGTCCTGGGTTCAATGCCCAGCATCTCCGGCGGAGGGGGAGCTTTTTCCTCAGTCTCCACCCCCCTGACCAACAGCGGGGAGGGCTGGCAAGCGGCTGCATTGCTCCTCTCCACAGAGTGTTGGCTTGCCCTCCAACGACATGGCAGGCTGTCATGTGGGAAGTGGAGCTCGCCATGCAGGAAGAGCCCAGCCACATCCTCAGAAAGCCTGCCCAGGGCAAAGGACATCATGAGGGCACGACTCTTGCAACAAGCTGAGTGGCCAGCAGTAGGCAAACAGGCAGGACTTGTCAGATCCTCAAGTGCCTCTCAGCAGAGACCACAGCCCTGTGAGACAAGAGGGTGTGCCCATGAAGACGAGAGGGCTGGCTGCTGGCTGGGAGCTTCTTTTAGCTGCAGCAGCAGCAGCACTGCCCTGGCTGGGCAGGCAGGCGCTGGGAGGGCATCAGGCCCAGCAGGTACCTCCGAGCACGGGAGGTGAGAGCTTGGCAGGAGGGCAGAGGGCAGGCAGGTGGAGGGGAGCACTGGCACGTCGCTGGGGAATGGCTCCTGTGCCAGCAGCGCCGGCCAGCAGCAGGGGAGCAGCCACTGGCGTCACCATGAGCGCTGGGAGCTGATTCAACAGCTGGGCATGTGGCAGCGGGAGCGGGAGCGGGAAGGGCAGGCGCAAGCACAATGGCTGCTGTGTTGGTTGTGAGCTCACTTGCATTCCAGTTAGCCCAGTGGCCAGCAGTGGATGGGCAGGCAGGTGTTAGGAGGTCATCAGCAGCATGGGAGAGGCTGCCCAGCAGCAAGGAGAGCTTGGGAGGAGGTGAGAGGGAGGGAGAGGGGAAGGTGACCTTGGTGGCTTGGATGGTGAGGTCTCTGCTTTCAGAGCAGCTGATTGGCCAGCAGCAGGTGGGCAGGCATGGGAGGTGGCCAAGGGCAGGACAAAGCCCAGGAGGCAGAGGGCAGAGCCTGGAGGGAGGAAGGAGGCAGAGAGAGGCAGGTGACTGTGGCAGCACTGGCACAGTGCTTGTGAGATGAGCTCTGTGACTGCAGCCTGCTTGGCCAGCAGCAGGCGGGCAGCACTGGGAGGTCATGCAGGGCAGGAGAAAGCCCCCAGCCGAGAGGAGAGCTGCTGAAGAGGGCAGAGGCAGAGGCAGGGAAAGCTGGCATGGCTGGGAGCTTGTTTGGGAGGTCACTTCTCTTGCAGCAGTCTGATTGGGCAGCAGGCAGGCACGGTGGGCTCAGGAAGCAGCTGAGAAAAGCTTGCCCATGGAGAGGAGAGCTCTGGGGAGGGGAGAGGTGGGTCTTCAGGAAATTATTGAACTGAAAGTGTCCAGAGGGAGCTGCTTAGGACAACTTCTATCCAACTTGCTTAGCAGGAGGAGCTACATTTGCTGCAGCCTTAGGCTGCACTCAGAGAACATGAGGCACTTTCACCTAGGTCAGTAAGCAAGGGCCCCAGAGCTGGTTCAAGCTGGGCAGATAAGGAAGCTACAAGCAGTCGGCATTGCTGGGTCTCACCCTCCGAAAGGGAGGATGTTGTTAAAGAAGAGTGACTTGAAACTGTCTAGAAATAGCTGCTTAGCACAACTTCTATAAAACTTGCTTAGCATGAGTAGCTAAATTTGCTGAAGCCTTAGGCTGCACTTGGGAAAAGTAATAAACCTTTACCGAGTTTAGTAAAAAATAGTGCCTCAGAGCTCGTTCAGGCTGGGAAAATAGGGAAACCACACGCAGCCTGCGTTCCTGTGTTACCCACCCCAAAAGGGAAGACGTCAAAACAATTGAAAAAGAAGACCTTGGGAGACAACCGCCAGGCCCAACAAAAACAGAGGTACAACCTTCATCAGAGACCGCAAAAAACAAGAAGGAGGAGAAAAACAGCTTACCTAAGAACGACGGTGAGACCCAATGAGGAGCAGGAGACCCCAGACCAAAACATTACTATTGGTCTAGCTTCCGCGTGAGGGGTGGGAAATGTAAGTGGAAAAACCTATAATTGCCCAGGATTTGTTTACGTTAGGGTCCCTCTTTGGAGGCACCCAGCTCGAGCTGTAATGACGGCACGCGCGTGATTAAAATGTAATTTGTTTTGATTTGGCTCTGAACTTTACTTGCGGCAACCTAGGCTCGAGCCCTGTCATGGTGGCCGACAAGCCTAATGTCCATAACAGATGTCGAGGCTTTGAAATAAGACCGGCGCAGGGCATCAGGACCTTGAGGGACAAAGCCTCCGCTCACTGCTGGGGCAGTCTTCATTGCTATGGGTTGGAATCACCTCCTCCTCCTCCTTGTCCGGACCTTGCGAGGCAACGGTAGGCCCCAACAAGAAACAAAGACACATCCGTCAGCAGAAACCGCAACAGTAAAGATAAGGGAGAAAAGCAGCCTACCTAGGAACAACCATGCGAGCCAGTAAGGAGCAGGAGACCCCAGACCTGAATACTACTAGTGGTCTGAACTACCACGGGAGGGGTGGAGAGCTTCGATTGGAAAGTCGTAATGGCCCCGGGATTTCTTTGCTCGGGGTCCCTCTTTGGAGGCACCCAGCTCGAGCTGTAATGACGGCATGCACGTCCTTAAAATGTCATTATTTAATTTGCTTTGATTTGGCTGGGAACTTTTCTGCGGGAACCTAGGGTTGGACCCTGTTCTGGTGGCCGGCGAGCCTAACCTTCCCTAAGAGCGTGGCACCCCAGATGGGACCCTAGGTGAGCACTGTTGGGGCCTCTCGTCTCCAAACGATCATCTGGCGCCATGGGGTGAGTTCACCTGGGATCTTTGGCAAGAGGAGGCCCCAAGAAGGTGAGTCTTAAATTCCCGCCTGCATTCTAAATTCTGCTCTGGTAACAGAGTGCGCTGAAGGGGTACGCGGGCTGATCACCGTAAGGCGTCCCAGGCAGGGGGGTACGCGGGCTGGCCACCGTAAGACGTACCGGGGGATGGGTAGGAGTCGCATCCCCAGGGTTGGAGTGGGTTTGAAGTCCCATCTCGGTGTGGCCAGAAAGGGGAGTGCACAGCCTGGTCAGCATGAGGCGCACCGCAAGACTATAGGAACAGAAATGTAGAGAGACTGTGACTGGTGTGAGTGTGAGCAGTACTGTGTGTGAGAGTGCGTAGAGCCTGGGAACGGACCGGGGCGCCCGTGGGCTGAGGAAGCCGCCCGCTGCGAAGGCACAGCAGTCCTGGCAGTGCAAGCCTGGTGCAGGAGCAGTGGCAGCTGAGAGGCAATGCCAGCTTGCCCCATGCCAGCCTGCGGCCCAGCACGAGGGGTTGAGTGCTGCTTTCTGCTGAGGCTCTCAGGGCACCAGGGCACAACAGGGCTGTGCTTGTCAGGGACATGTCGTGGCATGAGATGTGCCCGCATCAGCCCCCTCCCCCTGACAATTTGTAAGGGGATGTAGCTCAGTGGAAGAGCACCTGCTTTGCATGCAGGAGGTCCTGGGTTCAATGCCCAGCATCTCCGGCGGAGGGGGAGCTTTTTCCTCAGTCTCCACCCCCCTGACCAACAGCGGGGAGGGCTGGCAAGCGGCTGCATTGCTCCTCTCCACAAAGTGTCGGCTTGCCCTCCAACGACATGGCAGGCTGTCATGTGGGAAGTGGAGCTCCCCATGCAGGAAGAGCCCAGCCACATCCTCAGAAAGCCTGCCCAGGGCAAAGGACATCATGAGGGCACGACTCTTGCAACAAGCTGAGTGGCCAGCAGTAGGCAAACAGGCAGGACTTGTCAGATCCTCAAGTGCCTCTCAGCAGAGACCACAGCCCTGTGAGACAAGAGGGTGTGCCCATGAAGACGAGAGGGCTGGCTGCTGGCTGGGAGCTGCTTTTAGCTGCAGCAGCAGCAGCACTGCCCTGGCTGGGCAGGCAGGCGCTGGGAGGGCATCAGGCCCAGCAGGTACCTCCGACCACGGGAGGTGAGAGCTTGGCAGGAGGGCAGAGGGCAGGCAGGTGGAGGGGAGCACTGGCACGTCGCTGGGGAATGGCTCCTGTGCCAGCAGCGCCGGCCAGCAGCAGGGGAGCAGCCACTGGGGTCACCAGGAGCGCTGGGAGCGGATTCAACAGCTGGCCATGTGGCAGCGGGAGCGGGAGCGGGAAGGGCAGGCGCAAGCACAATGGCTGCTGTGTTGGTTGTGAGCTCACTTGCATTCCAGTTAGCCCAGTGGCCAGCAGTGGGTGGGCAGGCAGGTGTTAGGAGGTCATCAGCAGCATGGGAGAGGCTGCCCAGCAGCAAGGAGAGCTTGGGAGGAGGTGAGAGGGAGGGAGAGGGGAAGGTGACCTTGGTGGCTTGGATGGTGAGGTCTCTGCTTTCAGAGCAGCTGATTGGCCAGCAGCAGGTGGGCAGGCATGGGAGGTGGCCAAGGGCAGGACAAAGCCCAGGAGGCAGAGGGCAGAGCCTGGAGGGAGGAAGGAGGCAGAGAGAGGCAGGTGACTGTGGCAGCACTGGCACAGTGCTTGTGAGATGAGCTCTGTGACTGCAGCCTGCTTGGCCAGCAGCAGGCGGGCAGCACTGGGAGGTCATGCAGGGCAGGAGAAAGCCCCCAGCCGAGAGGAGAGCTGCTGAAGAGGGCAGAGGCAGAGGCAGGGAAAGCTGGCATGGCTGGGAGCTTGTTTGGGAGGTCACTTCTCTTGCAGCAGTCTGATTGGGCAGCAGGCAGGCACGGTGGGCTCAGGAAGCAGCTGAGTAAAGCTTGCCCATGGAGAGCAGAGCTCTGGGCAGGGGAGAGGTGGGTCTTCAGGAAATTATTGACCTGAAAGTGTCCAGAGGGAGCTGCTTAGGACAACTTCTATCCAACTTGCTTAGCAGGAGGAGCTACATTTGCTGCAGCCTTAGGCTGCACTCAGAGAACATGAGGCACTTTCACCTAGGTCAGTAAGCAAGGGCCCCAGAGCTGGTTCAAGCTGGGCAGATAAGGAAGCTACAAGCAGTCGGCATTGCTGGGTCTCACCCTCCGAAAGGGAGGATGTTGTTAAAGAAGAGTGACTTGAAACTGTCTAGAAATAGCTGCTTAGCACAACTTCTATAAAACTTGCTTAGCATGAGTAGCTAAATTTGCTGAAGCCTTAGGCTGCACTTGGGAAAAGTAATAAACCTTTACCGAGTTTAGTAAAAAATAGTGCCTCAGAGCTCGTTCAGGCTGGGAAAATAGGGAAACCACACGCAGCCTGCGTTCCTGTGTTACCCACCCCAAAAGGGAAGACGTCAAAACAATTGAAAAAGAAGACCTTGGGAGACAACCGCCAGGCCCAACAAAAACAGAGGTACAACCTTCATCAGAGACCGCAAAAAACAAGAAGGAGGAGAAAAACAGCTTACCTAAGAACGACGGTGAGAGCCAATGAGGAGCAGGAGACCCCAGACCAAAACATTACTATTGGTCTAGCTTCCGCGTGAGGGGTGGGAAATGTAAGTGGAAAAACCTATAATTGCCCAGGATTTGTTTACGTTAGGGTCCCTCTTTGGAGGCACCCAGCTCGAGCTGTAATGACGGCACGCGCGTGATTAAAATGTAATTTGTTTTGATTTGGCTCTGAACTTTACTTGCGGCAACCTAGGCTCGAGCCCTGTCATGGTGGCCGACAAGCCTAATGTCCATAACAGATGTCGAGGCTTTGAAATAAGACCGGCGCAGGGCATCAGGACCTTGAGGGACAAAGCCTCCGCTCACTGCTGGGGCAGTCTTCATTGCTATGGGTTGGAATCACCTCCTCCTCCTCCTTGTCCGGACCTTGCGAGGCAACGGTAGGCCCCAACAAGAAACAAAGACACATCCGTCAGCAGAAACCGCAACAGTAAAGATAAGGGAGAAAAGCAGCCTACCTAGGAACAACCATGCGAGCCAGTAAGGAGCAGGAGACCCCAGACCTGAATACTACTAGTGGTCTGAACTACCACGGGAGGGGTGGAGAGCTTCGATTGGAAAGTCGTAATGGCCCCGGGATTTCTTTGCTCGGGGTCCCTCTTTGGAGGCACCCAGCTCGAGCTGTAATGACGGCATGCACGTCCTTAAAATGTCATTATTTAATTTGCTTTGATTTGGCTGGGAACTTTTCTGCGGGAACCTAGGGTTGGACCCTGTTCTGGTGGCCGGCGAGCCTAACCTTCCCTAAGAGCGTGGCACCCCAGATGGGACCCTAGGTGAGCACTGTTGGGGCCTCTCGTCTCCAAACGATCATCTGGCGCCATGGGGTGAGTTCACCTGGGATCTTTGGCAAGAGGAGGCCCCAAGAAGGTGAGTCTTAAATTCCCGCCTGCATTCTAAATTCTGCTCTGGTAACAGAGTGCGCTGAAGGGGTACGCGGGCTGATCACCGTAAGGCGTCCCAGGCAGGGGGGTACGCGGGCTGGCCACCGTAAGACGTACCGGGGGATGGGTAGGAGTCGCATCCCCAGGGTTGGAGTGGGTTTGAAGTCCCATCTCGGTGTGGCCAGAAAGGGGAGTGCACAGCCTGGTCAGCATGAGGCGCACCGCAAGACTATAGGAACAGAAATGTAGAGAGACTGTGACTGGTGTGAGTGTGAGCAGTACTGTGTGTGAGAGTGCGTAGAGCCTGGGAACGGACCGGGGCGCCCGTGGGCTGAGGAAGCCGCCCGCTGCGAAGGCACAGCAGTCCTGGCAGTGCAAGCCTGGTGCAGGAGCAGTGGCAGCTGAGAGGCAATGCCAGCTTGCCCCATGCCAGCCTGCGGCCCAGCACGAGGGGTTGAGTGCTGCTTTCTGCTGAGGCTCTCAGGGCACCAGGGCACAACAGGGCTGTGCTTGTCAGGGACATGTCGTGGCATGAGATGTGCCCGCATCAGCCCCCTCCCCCTGACAATTTGTAAGGGGATGTAGCTCAGTGGAAGAGCACCTGCTTTGCATGCAGGAGGTCCTGGGTTCAATGCCCAGCATCTCCGGCGGAGGGGGAGCTTTTTCCTCAGTCTCCACCCCCCTGACCAACAGCGGGGAGGGCTGGCAAGCGGCTGCATTGCTCCTCTCCACAAAGTGTCGGCTTGCCCTCCAACGACATGGCAGGCTGTCATGTGGGAAGTGGAGCTCCCCATGCAGGAAGAGCCCAGCCACATCCTCAGAAAGCCTGCCCAGGGCAAAGGACATCATGAGGGCACGACTCTTGCAACAAGCTGAGTGGCCAGCAGTAGGCAAACAGGCAGGACTTGTCAGATCCTCAAGTGCCTCTCAGCAGAGACCACAGCCCTGTGAGACAAGAGGGTGTGCCCATGAAGACGAGAGGGCTGGCTGCTGGCTGGGAGCTGCTTTTAGCTGCAGCAGCAGCAGCACTGCCCTGGCTGGGCAGGCAGGCGCTGGGAGGGCATCAGGCCCAGCAGGTACCTCCGACCACGGGAGGTGAGAGCTTGGCAGGAGGGCAGAGGGCAGGCAGGTGGAGGGGAGCACTGGCACGTCGCTGGGGAATGGCTCCTGTGCCAGCAGCGCCGGCCAGCAGCAGGGGAGCAGCCACTGGGGTCACCAGGAGCGCTGGGAGCGGATTCAACAGCTGGCCATGTGGCAGCGGGAGCGGGAGCGGGAAGGGCAGGCGCAAGCACAATGGCTGCTGTGTTGGTTGTGAGCTCACTTGCATTCCAGTTAGCCCAGTGGCCAGCAGTGGGTGGGCAGGCAGGTGTTAGGAGGTCATCAGCAGCATGGGAGAGGCTGCCCAGCAGCAAGGAGAGCTTGGGAGGAGGTGAGAGGGAGGGAGAGGGGAAGGTGACCTTGGTGGCTTGGATGGTGAGGTCTCTGCTTTCAGAGCAGCTGATTGGCCAGCAGCAGGTGGGCAGGCATGGGAGGTGACCAAGGGCAGGACAAAGCCCAGGAGGCAGAGGGCAGAGCCTGGAGGGAGGAAGGAGGCAGAGAGAGGCAGGTGACTGTGGCAGCACTGGCACAGTGCTTGTGAGATGAGCTCTGTGACTGCAGCCTGCTTGGCCAGCAGCAGGCGGGCAGCACTGGGAGGTCATGCAGGGCAGGAGAAAGCCCCCAGCCGAGAGGAGAGCTGCTGAAGAGGGCAGAGGCAGAGGCAGGGAAAGCTGGCATGGCTGGGAGCTTGTTTGGGAGGTCACTTCTCTTGCAGCAGTCTGATTGGGCAGCAGGCAGGCACGGTGGGCTCAGGAAGCAGCTGAGTAAAGCTTGCCCATGGAGAGCAGAGCTCTGGGCAGGGGAGAGGTGGGTCTTCAGGAAATTATTGACCTGAAAGTGTCCAGAGGGAGCTGCTTAGGACAACTTCTATCCAACTTGCTTAGCAGGAGGAGCTACATTTGCTGCAGCCTTAGGCTGCACTCAGAGAACATGAGGCACTTTCACCTAGGTCAGTAAGCAAGGGCCCCAGAGCTGGTTCAAGCTGGGCAGATAAGGAAGCTACAAGCAGTCGGCATTGCTGGGTCTCACCCTCCGAAAGGGAGGATGTTGTTAAAGAAGAGTGACTTGAAACTGTCTAGAAATAGCTGCTTAGCACAACTTCTATAAAACTTGCTTAGCATGAGTAGCTAAATTTGCTGAAGCCTTAGGCTGCACTTGGGAAAAGTAATAAACCTTTACCGAGTTTAGTAAAAAATAGTGCCTCAGAGCTCGTTCAGGCTGGGAAAATAGGGAAACCACACGCAGCCTGCGTTCCTGTGTTACCCACCCCAAAAGGGAAGACGTCAAAACAATTGAAAAAGAAGACCTTGGGAGACAACCGCCAGGCCCAACAAAAACAGAGGTACAACCTTCATCAGAGACCGCAAAAAACAAGAAGGAGGAGAAAAACAGCTTACCTAAGAACGACGGTGAGAGCCAATGAGGAGCAGGAGACCCCAGACCAAAACATTACTATTGGTCTAGCTTCCGCGTGAGGGGTGGGAAATGTAAGTGGAAAAACCTATAATTGCCCAGGATTTGTTTACGTTAGGGTCCCTCTTTGGAGGCACCCAGCTCGAGCTGTAATGACGGCACGCGCGTGATTAAAATGTAATTTGTTTTGATTTGGCTCTGAACTTTACTTGCGGCAACCTAGGCTCGAGCCCTGTCATGGTGGCCGACAAGCCTAATGTCCATAACAGATGTCGAGGCTTTGAAATAAGACCGGCGCAGGGCATCAGGACCTTGAGGGACAAAGCCTCCGCTCACTGCTGGGGCAGTCTTCATTGCTATGGGTTGGAATCACCTCCTCCTCCTCCTTCTCTGGACCTTGCGAGGCAACGGTAGGCCCCAACAAGAAACAAAGACACATCCGTCAGCAGAAACCACAACAGTAAAGATAAGGGAGAAAAGCAGCCTACCTAGGAACAACCATGCGAGCCAGTAAGGAGCAGGAGACCCCAGACCTGAATACTACTAGTGGTCTGAACTACCACGGGAGGGGTGGAGAGCTTCGATTGGAAAGTCGTAATGGCCCCGGGATTTCTTTGCTCGGGGTCCCTCTTTGGAGGCACCCAGCTCGAGCTGTAATGACGGCATGCACGTCCTTAAAATGTCATTATGTAATTTGCTTTGATTTGGCTGGGAACTTTTCTGCGGGAACCTAGGGTTGGAGCCTGTTCTGGTGGCCGGCGAGCCTAACCTTCCCTAAGAGCGTGGCACCCCAGATGGGACCCTAGGTGAGCACTGTTGGGGCCTCTCGTCTCCAAACGATCATCTGGCACCATGGGGTGAGTTCACCTGGGATCTTTGGCAAGAGGAGGCCCCAAGAAGGTGAGTCTTAAATTCCCGCCTGCATTCTAAATTCTGCTCTGGTAACAGAGTGCGCTGAAGGGGTACGCGGGCTGATCACCGTAAGGCGTCCCAGGCAGGGGGGTACGCGGGCTGGCCACCGTAAGACGTACCAGGGAGATGGGTAGGAGTCGCATCCCCAGGGTTGGAGTGGGTTTGAAGTCCCATCTCGGTGTGGCCAGAAAGGGGAGTGCACAGCCTGGTCAGCATGAGGCGCACCGCAAGACTATAGGAACAGAAATGTAGAGAGACTGTGACTGGTGTGAGTGTGAGCAGTACTGTGTGTGAGAGTGCGTAGAGCCTGGGAACGGACCGGGGCGCCCGTGGGCTGAGGAAGCCGCCCGCTGCGAAGGCACAGCAGTCCTGGCAGTGCAAGCCTGGTGCAGGAGCAGTGGCAGCTGAGAGGCAATGCCAGCTTGCCCCATGCCAGCCTGCGGCCCAGCACGAGGGGTTGAGTGCTGCTTTCTGCTGAGGCTCTCAGGGCACCAGGGCACAACAGGGCTGTGCTTGTCAGGGACATGTCGTGGCATGAGATGTGCCCGCATCAGCCCCCTCCCCCTGACAATTTGTAAGGGGATGTAGCTCAGTGGAAGAGCACCTGCTTTGCATGCAGGAGGTCCTGGGTTCAATGCCCAGCATCTCCGGCGGAGGGGGAGCTTTTTCCTCAGTCTCCACCCCCCTGACCAACAGCGGGGAGGGCTGGCAAGCGGCTGCATTGCTCCTCTCCACAGAGTGTCGGCTTGCCCTCCAACGACATGGCAGGCTGTCATGTGGGAAGTGGAGCTCGCCATGCAGGAAGAGCCCAGCCACATCCTCAGAAAGCCTGCCCAGGGCAAAGGACATCATGAGGGCACGACTCTTGCAACAAGCTGAGTGGCCAGCAGTAGGCAAACAGGCAGGACTTGTCAGATCCTCAAGTGCCTCTCAGCAGAGACCACAGCCCTGTGAGACAAGAGGGTGTGCCCATGAAGACGAGAGGGCTGGCTGCTGGCTGGGAGCTTCTTTTAGCTGCAGCAGCAGCAGCACTGCCCTGGCTGGGCAGGCAGGCGCTGGGAGGGCATCAGGCCCAGCAGGTACCTCCGAGCACGGGAGGTGAGAGCTTGGCAGGAGGGCAGAGGGCAGGCAGGTGGAGGGGAGCACTGGCACGTCGCTGGGGAATGGCTCCTGTGCCAGCAGCGCCGGCCAGCAGCAGGGGAGCAGCCACTGGCGTCACCATGAGCGCTGGGAGCTGATTCAACAGCTGGGCATGTGGCAGCGGGAGCGGGAGCGGGAAGGGCAGGCGCAAGCACAATGGCTGCTGTGTTGGTTGTGAGCTCACTTGCATTCCAGTTAGCCCAGTGGCCAGCAGTGGATGGGCAGGCAGGTGTTAGGAGGTCATCAGCAGCATGGGAGAGGCTGCCCAGCAGCAAGGAGAGCTTGGGAGGAGGTGAGAGGGAGGGAGAGGGGAAGGTGACCTTGGTGGCTTGGATGGTGAGGTCTCTGCTTTCAGAGCAGCTGATTGGCCAGCAGCAGGTGGGCAGGCATGGGAGGTGGCCAAGGGCAGGACAAAGCCCAGGAGGCAGAGGGCAGAGCCTGGAGGGAGGAAGGAGGCAGAGAGAGGCAGGTGACTGTGGCAGCACTGGCACAGTGCTTGTGAGATGAGCTCTGTGACTGCAGCCTGCTTGGCCAGCAGCAGGCGGGCAGCACTGGGAGGTCATGCAGGGCAGGAGAAAGCCCCCAGCCGAGAGGAGAGCTGCTGAAGAGGGCAGAGGCAGAGGCAGGGAAAGCTGGCATGGCTGGGAGCTTGTTTGGGAGGTCACTTCTCTTGCAGCAGTCTGATTGGGCAGCAGGCAGGCACGGTGGGCTCAGGAAGCAGCTGAGTAAAGCTTGCCCATGGAGAGGAGAGCTCTGGGGAGGGGAGAGGTGGGTCTTCAGGAAATTATTGAACTGAAAGTGTCCAGAGGGAGCTGCTTAGGACAACTTCTATCCAACTTGCTTAGCAGGAGGAGCTACATTTGCTGCAGCCTTAGGCTGCACTCAGAGAACATGAGGCACTTTCACCTAGGTCAGTAAGCAAGGGCCCCAGAGCTGGTTCAAGCTGGGCAGATAAGGAAGCTACAAGCAGTCGGCATTGCTGGGTCTCACCCTCCGAAAGGGAGGATGTTGTTAAAGAAGAGTGACTTGAAACTGTCTAGAAATAGCTGCTTAGCACAACTTCTATAAAACTTGCTTAGCATGAGTAGCTAAATTTGCTGAAGCCTTAGGCTGCACTTGGGAAAAGTAATAAACCTTTACCGAGTTTAGTAAAAAATAGTGCCTCAGAGCTCGTTCAGGCTGGGAAAACAGGGAAACCACACGCAGCCTGCGTTCCTGTGTTACCCACCCCAAAAGGGAAGACGTCAAAACAATTGAAAAAGAAGACCTTGGGAGACAACCGCCAGGCCCAACAAAAACAGAGGTACAACCTTCATCAGAGACCGCAAAAAACAAGAAGGAGGAGAAAAACAGCTTACCTAAGAACGACGGTGAGACCCAATGAGGAGCAGGAGACCCCAGACCAAAACATTACTATTGGTCTAGCTTCCGCGTGAGGGGTGGGAAATGTAAGTGGAAAAACCTATAATTGCCCAGGATTTGTTTACGTTAGGGTCCCTCTTTGGAGGCACCCAGCTCGAGCTGTAATGACGGCACGCGCGTGATTAAAATGTAATTTGTTTTGATTTGGCTCTGAACTTTACTTGCGGCAACCTAGGCTCGAGCCCTGTCATGGTGGCCGACAAGCCTAATGTCCATAACAGATGTCGAGGCTTTGAAATAAGACCGGCGCAGGGCATCAGGACCTTGAGGGACAAAGCCTCCGCTCACTGCTGGGGCAGTCTTCATTGCTATGGGTTGGAATCACCTCCTCCTCCTCCTTGTCCGGACCTTGCGAGGCAACGGTAGGCCCCAACAAGAAACAAAGACACATCCGTCAGCAGAAACCGCAACAGTAAAGATAAGGGAGAAAAGCAGCCTACCTAGGAACAACCATGCGAGCCAGTAAGGAGCAGGAGACCCCAGACCTGAATACTACTAGTGGTCTGAACTACCACGGGAGGGGTGGAGAGCTTCGATTGGAAAGTCGTAATGGCCCCGGGATTTCTTTGCTCGGGGTCCCTCTTTGGAGGCACCCAGCTCGAGCTGTAATGACGGCATGCACGTCCTTAAAATGTCATTATTTAATTTGCTTTGATTTGGCTGGGAACTTTTCTGCGGGAACCTAGGGTTGGACCCTGTTCTGGTGGCCGGCGAGCCTAACCTTCCCTAAGAGCGTGGCACCCCAGATGGGACCCTAGGTGAGCACTGTTGGGGCCTCTCGTCTCCAAACGATCATCTGGCGCCATGGGGTGAGTTCACCTGGGATCTTTGGCAAGAGGAGGCCCCAAGAAGGTGAGTCTTAAATTCCCGCCTGCATTCTAAATTCTGCTCTGGTAACAGAGTGCGCTGAAGGGGTACGCGGGCTGATCACCGTAAGGCGTCCCAGGCAGGGGGGTACGCGGGCTGGCCACTGTAAGACGTACCGGGGGATGGGTAGGAGTCGCATCCCCAGGGTTGGAGTGGGTTTGAAGTCCCATCTCGGTGTGGCCAGAAAGGGGAGTGCACAGCCTGGTCAGCATGAGGCGCACCGCAAGACTATAGGAACAGAAATGTAGAGAGACTGTGACTGGTGTGAGTGTGAGCAGTACTGTGTGTGAGAGTGCGTAGAGCCTGGGAACGGACCGGGGCGCCCGTGGGCTGAGGAAGCCGCCCGCTGCGAAGGCACAGCAGTCCTGGCAGTGCAAGCCTGGTGCAGGAGCAGTGGCAGCTGAGAGGCAATGCCAGCTTGCCCCATGCCAGCCTGCGGCCCAGCACGAGGGGTTGAGTGCTGCTTTCTGCTGAGGCTCTCAGGGCACCAGGGCACAACAGGGCTGTGCTTGTCAGGGACATGTCGTGGCATGAGATGTGCCCGCATCAGCCCCCTCCCCCTGACAATTTGTAAGGGGATGTAGCTCAGTGGAAGAGCACCTGCTTTGCATGCAGGAGGTCCTGGGTTCAATGCCCAGCATCTCCGGCGGAGGGGGAGCTTTTTCCTCAGTCTCCACCCCCCTGACCAACAGCGGGGAGGGCTGGCAAGCGGCTGCATTGCTCCTCTCCACAAAGTGTCGGCTTGCCCTCCAACGACATGGCAGGCTGTCATGTGGGAAGTGGAGCTCCCCATGCAGGAAGAGCCCAGCCACATCCTCAGAAAGCCTGCCCAGGGCAAAGGACATCATGAGGGCACGACTCTTGCAACAAGCTGAGTGGCCAGCAGTAGGCAAACAGGCAGGACTTGTCAGATCCTCAAGTGCCTCTCAGCAGAGACCACAGCCCTGTGAGACAAGAGGGTGTGCCCATGAAGACGAGAGGGCTGGCTGCTGGCTGGGAGCTTCTTTTAGCTGCAGCAGCAGCAGCACTGCCCTGGCTGGGCAGGCAGGCGCTGGGAGGGCATCAGGCCCAGCAGGTACCTCCGACCACGGGAGGTGAGAGCTTGGCAGGAGGGCAGAGGGGAGGCAGGTGGAGGGGAGCACTGGCACGTCGCTGGGGAATGGCTCCTGTGCCAGCAGCGCCGGCCAGCAGCAGGGGAGCAGCCACTGGGGTCACCATGAGCGCTGGGAGCTGATTCAACAGCTGGGCATGTGGCAGCGGGAGCGGGAGCGGGAAGGGCAGGCGCAAGCACAATGGCTGCTGTGTTGGTTGTGAGCTCACTTGCATTCCAGTTAGCCCAGTGGCCAGCAGTGGATGGGCAGGCAGGTGTTAGGAGGTCATCAGCAGCATGGGAGAGGCTGCCCAGCAGCAAGGAGAGCTTGGGAGGAGGTGAGAGGGAGGGAGAGGGGAAGGTGACCTTGGTGGCTTGGATGGTGAGGTCTCTGCTTTCAGAGCAGCTGATTGGCCAGCAGCAGGTGGGCAGGCATGGGAGGTGGCCAAGGGCAGGACAAAGCCCAGGAGGCAGAGGGCAGAGCCTGGAGGGAGGAAGGAGGCAGAGAGAGGCAGGTGACTGTGGCAGCACTGGCACAGTGCTTGTGAGATGAGCTCTGTGACTGCAGCCTGCTTGGCCAGCAGCAGGCGGGCAGCACTGGGAGGTCATGCAGGGCAGGAGAAAGCCCCCAGCCGAGAGGAGAGCTGCTGAAGAGGGCAGAGGCAGAGGCAGGGAAAGCTGGCATGGCTGGGAGCTTGTTTGGGAGGTCACTTCTCTTGCAGCAGTCTGATTGGGCAGCAGGCAGGCACGGTGGGCTCAGGAAGCAGCTGAGAAAAGCTTGCCCATGGAGAGGAGAGCTCTGGGGAGGGGAGAGGTGGGTCTTCAGGAAATTATTGAACTGAAAGTGTCCAGAGGGAGCTGCTTAGGACAACTTCTATCCAACTTGCTTAGCAGGAGGAGCTACATTTGCTGCAGCCTTAGGCTGCACTCAGAGAACATGAGGCACTTTCACCTAGGTCAGTAAGCAAGGGCCCCAGAGCTGGTTCAAGCTGGGCAGATAAGGAAGCTACAAGCAGTCGGCATTGCTGGGTCTCACCCTCCGAAAGGGAGGATGTTGTTAAAGAAGAGTGACTTGAAACTGTCTAGAAATAGCTGCTTAGCACAACTTCTATAAAACTTGCTTAGCATGAGTAGCTACATTTGCTGAAGCCTTAGGCTGCACTTGGGAAAAGTAATAAACCTTTACCGAGTTTAGTAAAAAATAGTGCCTCAGAGCTCGTTCAGGCTGGGAAAATAGGGAAACCACACGCAGCCTGCGTTCCTGTGTTACCCACCCCAAAAGGGAAGACGTCAAAACAATTGAAAAAGAAGACCTTGGGAGACAACCGCCAGGCCCAACAAAAACAGAGGTACAACCTTCATCAGAGACCGCAAAAAACAAGAAGGAGGAGAAAAACAGCTTACCTAAGAACGACGGTGAGACCCAATGAGGAGCAGGAGACCCCAGACCAAAACATTACTATTGGTCTAGCTTCCGCGTGAGGGGTGGGAAATGTAAGTGGAAAAACCTATAATTGCCCAGGATTTGTTTACGTTCGGGTCCCTCTTTGGAGGCACCCAGCTCGAGCTGTAATGACGGCACGCGCGTGATTAAAATGTAATTTGTTTTGATTTGGCTCTGAACTTTACTTGCGGCAACCTAGGCTCGAGCCCTGTCATGGTGGCCGACAAGCCTAATTTCCATAACAGATGTCGAGGCTTTGAAATAAGACCGGCGCAGGGCATCAGGACCTTGAGGGACAAAGCCTCCGCTCACTGCTGGGGCAGTCTTCATTGCTATGGGTTGGAATCACCTCCTCCTCCTCCTTGTCCGGACCTTGCGAGGCAACGGTAGGCCCCAACAAGAAACAAAGACACATCCGTCAGCAGAAACCGCAACAGTAAAGATAAGGGAGAAAAGCAGCCTACCTAGGAACAACCATGCGAGCCAGTAAGGAGCAGGAGACCCCAGACCTGAATACTACTAGTGGTCTGAACTACCACGGGAGGGGTGGAGAGCTTCGACTGGAAAGTCGTAATGGCCCTGGGATTTCTTTGCTCGGGGTCCCTCTTTGGAGGCACCCAGCTCGAGCTGTAATGACGGCATGCACGTCCTTAAAATGTCATTATTTAATTTGCTTTGATTTGGCTGGGAACTTTTCTGCGGGAACCTAGGGTTGGACCCTGTTCTGGTGGCCGGCGAGCCTAACCTTCCTAAGAGCGTGGCACCCCAGATGGGACCCTAGGTGAGCACTGTTGGGGCCTCTCGTCTCCAAACGATCATCTGGCGCCATGGGGTGAGTTCACCTGGGATCTTTGGCAAGAGGAGGCCCCAAGAAGGTGAGTCTTAAATTCCCGCCTGCATTCTAAATTCTGCTCTGGTAACAGAGTGCGCTGAAGGGGTACGCGGGCTGATCACCGTAAGGCGTCCCAGGCAGGGGGGTACGCGGGCTGGCCACCGTAAGACGTACCGGGGGATGGGTAGGAGTCGCATCCCCAGGGTTGGAGTGGGTTTGAAGTCCCATCTCGGTGTGGCCAGAAAGGGGAGTGCACAGCCTAGTCAGCATTAGGCGCACCGCAAGACTATAGGAACAGAAATGTAGAGACACTGTGACTGGTGTGAGTGTGAGCAGTACTGTGTGTGAGAGTGCGTAGAGCCTGGGAACGGACCGGGGCGCCCGTGGGCTGAGGAAGCCGCCCGCTGCGAAGGCACAGCAGTCCTGGCAGTGCAAGCCTGGTGCAGGAGCAGTGGCAGCTGAGAGGCAATGCCAGCTTGCCCCATGCCAGCCTGCGGGCCAGCACGAGGGGTTGAGTGCTGCTTTCTGCTGAGGCTCTCAGGGCACCAGGGCACAACAGGGCTGTGCTTGTCAGGGACATGTCGTGGCATGAGATGTGCCCGCATCAGCCCCCTCCCCCGACAATTTGTAAGGGGATGTAGCTCAGTGGAAGAGCACCTGCTTTGCATGCAGGAGGTCCTGGGTTCAATGCCCAGCATCTCCGGCGGAGGGGGAGCTTTTTCCTCAGTCTCCACCCCCCTGACCAACAGCGGGGAGGGCTGGCAAGCGGCTGCATTGCTCCTCTCCACAGAGTGTCGGCTTGCCCTCCAACAACATGGCAGGCTGTCATGTGGGAAGTGGAGCTCCCCATGCAGGAAGAGCCCAGCCACATCCTCAGAAAGCCTGCCCAGGGCAAAGGACATCATGAGGGCACGACTCTTGCAACAAGCTGAGTGGCCAGCAGTAGGCAAACAGGCAGGACTTGTCAGATCCTCAAGTGCCTCTCAGCAGAGACCACAGCCCTGTGAGACAAGAGGGTGTGCCCATGAAGACGAGAGGGCTGGCTGCTGGCTGGGAGCTTCTTTTAGCTGCAGCAGCAGCAGCAGCAGCAGCACTGCCCTGGCTGGGCAGGCAGGCGCTGGGAGGGCATCAGGCCCAGCAGGTACCTCCGAGCACGGGAGGTGAGAGCTTGGCAGGAGGGCAGAGGGCAGGCAGGTGGAGGGGAGCACTGGCACGTCGCTGGGGAATGGCTCCTGTGCCAGCAGCGCCGGCCAGCAGCAGGGGAGCAGCCACTGGGGTCACCAGGAGCGCTGGGAGCTGATTCAACAGCTGGGCATGTGGCAGCGGGAGCGGGAGCGGGAAGGGCAGGCACAAGCACAATGGCTGCTGTGTTGGTTGTGAGCTCACTTGCATTCCAGTTAGCCCAGTGGCCAGCAGTGGGTGGGCAGGCAGGTGTTAGGAGGTCATCAGCAGCATGGGAGAGGCTGCCCAGCAGCAAGGAGAGCTTGGGAGGAGGTGAGAGGGAGGGAGAGGGGAAGGTGACCTTGGTGGCTTGGATGGTGAGGTCTCTGCTTTCAGAGCAGCTGATTGGCCAGCAGCAGGTGGGCAGGCATGGGAGGTGGCCAAGGGCCTGACAAAGCCCAGGAGGTAGAGGGCAGAGCCTGGAGGGAGGAAGGAGGCAGAGAGAGGCAGGTGACTGTGGCAGCACTGGCACAGTGCTTGTGAGATGAGCTCTGTGACTGCAGCCTGCTTGGCCAGCAGCAGGCGGGCAGCACTGGGAGGTCATGCAGGGCAGGAGAAAGCCCCCAGCCAAGAGGAGAGCTGCTGAAGAGGGCAGAGGCAGAGGCAGGGAAAGCTGGCATGGCTGGGAGCTTGTTTGGGAGGTCACTTCTCTTGCAGCACTCTGATTGGGCAGCAGGCAGGCACGGTGGGCTCAGGAAGCAGCTGAGTAAAGCTTGCCCATGGAGAGGAGAGCTCTGGGGAGGGGAGAGGTGGGTCTTCAGGAAATTATTGAACTGAAAGTGTCCAGAGGGAGCTGCTTAGGACAACTTCTATCCAACTTGCTTAGCAGGAGGAGCTACATTTGCTGCAGCCTTAGGCTGCACTCAGAGAACATGAGGCACTTTCACCTAGGTCAGTAAGCAAGGGCCCCAGAGCTGGTTCAAGCTGGGCAGATAAGGAAGCTACAAGCAGTCGGCATTGCTGTGTCTCACCCTCCGAAAGGGAGGATGTTGTTAAAGAAGAGTGACTTGAAACTGTCTAGAAATAGCTGCTTAGCACAACTTCTATAAAACTTGCTTAGCATGAGTAGCTAAATTTGCTGAAGCCTTAGGCTGCACTTGGGAAAAGTAATAAACCTTTACCGAGTTTAGTAAAAAATAGTGCCTCAGAGCTCGTTCAGGCTGGGAAAACAGGGAAACCACACGCAGTCTGCGTTCCTGTGTTACCCACCCCAAAAGGGAAGACGTCAAAACAATTGAAAAAGAAGACCTTGGGAGACAACCGCCAGGCCCAACAAAAACAGAGGTACAACCTTCATCAGAGACCGCAAAAAACAAGCAGGAGGAGAAAAACAGCTTCCCTAAGAACGACGGTGAGAGCCAATGAGGAGCAGGAGACCCCAGACCAAAACATTACTATTGGTCTAGCTTCCGCGTGAGGGGTGGGAAATGTAAGTGGAAAAACCTATAATTGCCCAGGATTTCTTTACGTTAGGGTCCCTCTTTGGAGGCACCCAGCTCGAGCTGTAATGACGGCACGCGCGTGATTAAAATGTAATTTGTTTTGATTTGGCTCTGAACTTTCCTTGCGGGAACCTAGGCTCGAGCCCTGTCATGGTGGCCGACAAGCCTAATGTCCATAACAGATGTCGAGGCTTTGAAATAAGACCGGCGCAGGGCATCAGGACCTTGAGGGACAAAGCCTCCGCTCACTGCTGGGGCAGTCTTCATTGCTATGGGTTGGAATCACCTCCTCCTCCTCCTTGTCCGGACCTTGCGAGGCAACGGTAGGCCCCAACAAGAAACAAAGACACATCCATCAGCAGAAACCGCACCAGTAAAGATAAGGGAGAAAAGCAGCCTACCTAGGAACAACCATGCGAGCCAGTAAGGAGCAGGAGACCCCAGACCTGAATACTACTAGTGGTCTGAACTACCACGGGAGGGGTGGAGAGCTTCGATTGGAAAGTCGTAATGGCCCCGGGATTTCTTTGCTCGGGGTCCCTCTTTGGAGGCACCCAGCTCGAGCTGTAATGACGGCATGCACGTCCTTAAAATGTCATTATTTAATTTGCTTTGATTTGGCTGGGAACTTTTCTGCGGGAACCTAGGGTTGGACCCTGTTCTGGTGGCCGGCGAGCCTAACCTTCCCTAAGAGCGTGGCACCCCAGATGGGACCCTAGGTGAGCACTGTTGGGGCCTCTCGTCTCCAAACGATCATCTGGCGCCATGGGGTGAGTTCACCTGGGATCTTTGGCAAGAGGAGGCCCCAAGAAGGTGAGTCTTAAATTCCCGCCTGCATTCTAAATTCTGCTCTGGTAACAGAGTGCGCTGAAGGGGTATGTGGGCTGATCACCGTAAGGCGTCCCAGGCAGCGGGGTACGCGGGCTGCCCACCGTAAGACGTACCAGGGGGATGGGTAGGAGTCCCATCCCCAGGGTTGGAGTGGGTTTGAAGTCCCATCTCGGTGTGGCCAGAAAGGGGAGTGCACAGCCTGGTCAGCATGAGGCGCACCGCAAGACTATAGGAACAGAAATGTAGAGAGACTGTGACTGGTGTGAGTGTGAGCAGTACTGTGTGTGAGAGTGCGTAGAGCCTGGGAACGGACCGGGGCGCCCGTGGGCTGAGGAAGCCGCCCGCTGCGAAGGCACAGCAGTCCTGGCAGTGCAAGCCTGGTGCAGGAGCAGTGGCAGCTGAGAGGCAATGCCAGCTTGCCCCATGCCAGCCTGCGGCCCAGCACGAGGGGTTGAGTGCTGCTTTCTGCTGAGGCTCTCAGGGCACCAGGGCACAACAGGGCTGTGCTGGTCAGGGACATGTCGTGGCATGAGATGTGCCCGCATCAGCCCCCTCCCCCTGACAATTTGTAAGGGGATGTAGCTCAGTGGAAGAGCACCTGCTTTGCATGCAGGAGGTCCTGGGTTCAATGCCCAGCATCTCCGGCAGAGGGGGAGCTTTTTCCTCAGTCTCCACCCCCCTGACCAACAGCGGGGAGGGCTGGCAAGCGGCTGCATTGCTCCTCTCCACAGAGTGTCGGCTTGCCCTCCAACGACATGGCAGGCTGTCATGTGGGAAGTGGAGCTCCCCATGCAGGAAGAGCCCAGCCACATCCTCAGAAAGCCTGCCCAGGGCAAAGGACATCATGAGGGCACGACTCTTGCAACAAGCTGAGTGGCCAGCAGTAGGCAAACAGGCAGGACTTGTCAGATCCTCAAGTGCCTCTCAGCAGAGACCACAGCCCTGTGAGACAAGAGGGTGTGCCCATGAAGACGAGAGGGCTGGCTGCTGGCTGGGAGCTTCTTGTAGCTGCAGCAGCAGCAGCACTGCCCTGGCTGGGCAGGCAGGCGCTGGGAGGGCATCAGGCCCAGCAGGTACCTCTGACCATGGGAGGTGAGAGCTTGGCAGGAGGGCAGAGGGCAGGCAGGTGGAGGGGAGCACTGGCACGTCACTGGGGAATGGCTCCTGTGCCAGCAGCGCCGGCCAGCAGCAGGGGAGCAGCCACTGGGGTCACCAGGAGCGCTGGGAGCTGATTCAACAGCTGGGCATGTGGCAGCGGGAGCGGGAGCGGGAAGGGCAGGCGCAAGCACAATGGCTGCTGTGTTGGTTGTGAGCTCACTTGCATTCCAGTTAGCCCAGTGGCCAGCAGTGGGTGGGCAGGCAGGTGTTAGGAGGTCAGCAGCAGCATGGGAGAGGCTGCCCAGCAGCAAGGAGAGCTTGGGAGGAGGGGAGAGGGAGGGAGAGGGGAAGGTGACCTTGGTGGCTTGGATGGTGAGGTCTCTGCTTTCAGAGCAGCTGATTGGCCAGCAGCAGGTGGGCAGGCATGGGAGGTGGCCAAGGGCAGGACAAAGCCCAGGAGGTAGAGGGCAGAGCCTGGAGGGAGGAAGGAGGCAGAGAGAGGCAGGTGACTGTGGCAGCACTGGCACAGTGCTTGTGAGATGAGCTCTGTGACTGCAGCCTGCTTGGCCAGCAGCAGGCGGGCAGCACTGGGAGGTCATGCAGGGCAGGAGAAAGCCCCCAGCCGAGAGGAGAGCTGCTGAAGAGGGCAGAGGCAGAGGCAGGGAAAGCTGGCATGGCTGGGAGCTTGTTTGGGAGGTCACTTCTCTTGCAGCAGTCTGATTGGGCAGCAGGCAGGCACGGTGGGCTCAGGAAGCAGCTGAGTAAAGCTTGCCCATGGAGAGGAGAGCTCTGGGGAGGGGAGAGGTGGGTCTTCAGGAAATTATTGACCTGAAAGTGTCCAGAGGGAGCTGCTTAGGACAACTTCTATCCAACTTGCTTAGCAGGAGGAGCTACATTTGCTGCAGCCTTAGGCTGCACTCAGAGAACATGAGGCACTTTCACCTAGGTCAGTAAGCAAGGGCCCCAGAGCTGGTTCAAGCTGGGCAGATAAGGAAGCTACAAGCAGTCGGCATTGCTGGGTCTCACCCTCCGAAAGGGAGGATGTTGTTAAAGAAGAGTGACTTGAAACTGTCTAGAAATAGCTGCTTAGCACAACTTCTATAAAACTTGCTTAGCATGAGTAGCTAAATTTGCTGAAGCCTTAGGCTGCACTTGGGAAAAGTAATAAACCTTTACCGAGTTTAGTAAAAAATAGTGCCTCAGAGCTCGTTCAGGCTGGGAAAATAGGGAAACCACACGCAGTCTGCGTTCCTGTGTTACCCACCCCAAAAGGGAAGACGTCAAAACAATTGAAAAAGAAGACCTTGGGAGACAACCGCCAGACCCAACAAAAACAGAGGTACAACCTTCATCAGAGACCGCAAAAAACAAGAAGGAGGAGAAAAACAGCTTCCCTAAGAACGACGGTGAGACCCAATGAGGAGCAGGAGACCCCAGACCAAAACATTACTATTGGTCTAGCTTCCGCGTGAGGGGTGGGAAATGTAAGTGGAAAAACCTATAATTGCCCAGGATTTGTTTACGTTAGGGTCCCTCTTTGGAGGCACCCAGCTCGAGCTGTAATGACGGCACGCGCGTGATTAAAATGTAATTTGTTTTGATTTGGCTCTGAACTTTACTTGCGGCAACCTAGGCTCGAGCCCTGTCATGGTGGCCGACAAGCCTAATGTCCATAACAGATGTCGAGGCTTTGAAATAAGACCGGCGCAGGGCATCAGGACCTTGAGGGACAAAGCCTCCGCTCACTGCTGGGGCAGTCTTCATTGCTATGGGTTGGAATCACCTCCTCCTCCTCCTTCTCTGGACCTTGCGAGGCAACGGTAGGCCCCAACAAGAAACAAAGACACATCCGTCAGCAGAAACCGCAACAGTAAAGATAAGGGAGAAAAGCAGCCTACCTAGGAACAACCATGCGAGCCAGTAAGGAGCAGGAGACCCCAGACCTGAATACTACTAGTGGTCTGAACTACCACAGGAGGGGTGGAGAGCTTCGATTGGAAAGTCGTAATGGCCCCGGGATTTCTTTGCTCGGGGTCCCTCTTTGGAGGCACCCAGCTCGAGCTGTAATGACGGCATGCACGTCCTTAAAATGTCATTATGTAATTTGCTTTGATTTGGCTGGGAACTTTTCTGCGGGAACCTAGGGTTGGACCCTGTTCTGGTGGCCGGCGAGCCTAACCTTCCCTAAGAGCGTGGCACCCCAGATGGGACCCTAGGTGAGCACTGTTGGGGCCTCTCGTCTCCAAACGATCATCTGGCGCCATGGGGTGAGTTCACCTGGGATCTTTGGCAAAAGGAGGCCCCAAGAAGGTGAGTCTTAAATTCCCGCCTGCATTCTAAATTCTGCTCTGGTAACAGAGTGCGCTGAAGGGGTACGCGGGCTGATGACCGTAAGGCGTCCCAGGCAGGGGGGTACGCGGGCTGGCCACCGTAAGACGTACCAGGGGGATGGGTAGGAGTCCCATCCCCAGGGTTGGAGTGGGTTTGAAGTCCCATCTCGGTGTGGCCAGCAAGGGGAGTGCGCAGCCTGGTCAGCATGAGGCGCACCGCAAGACTATAGGAACAGAAATGTAGAGACACTGTGACTGGTGTGAGTGTGAGCAGTACTGTGTGTGAGAGTGCGTAGAGCCTGGGAACGGACCGGGGCGCCCGTGGGCTGAGGAAGCCGCCCGCTGCGAAGGCACAGCAGTCCTGGCAGTGCAAGCCTGGTGCAGGAGCAGTGGCAGCTGAGAGGCAATGCCAGCTTGCCCCATGCCAGCCTGCGGCCCAGCACGAGGGGTTGAGTGCTGCTTTCTGCTGAGGCTCTCAGGGCACCAGGGCACAACAGGGCTGTGCTTGTCAGGGACATGTCGTGGCATGAGATGTGCCCGCATCAGCCCCCTCCCCCTGACAATTTGTAAGGGGATGTAGCTCAGTGGAAGAGCACCTGCTTTGCATGCAGGAGGTCCTGGGTTCAATGCCCAGCATCTCCGGCGGAGGGGGAGCTTTTTCCTCAGTCTCCACCCCCCTGACCAACAGCGGGGAGGGCTGGCAAGCGGCTGCATTGCTCCTCTCCACAAAGTGTCGGCTTGCCCTCCAACGACATGGCAGGCTGTCATGTGGGAAGTGGAGCTCCCCATGCAGGAAGAGCCCAGCCACATCCTCAGAAAGCCTGCCCAGGGCAAAGGACATCATGAGGGCACGACTCTTGCAACAAGCTGAGTGGCCAGCAGTAGGCAAACAGGCAGGACTTGTCAGATCCTCAAGTGCCTCTCAGCAGAGACCACAGCCCTGTGAGACAAGAGGGTGTGCCCATGAAGACGAGAGGGCTGGCTGCTGGCTGGGAGCTTCTTGTAGCTGCAGCAGCCGCAGCACTGCCCTGGCTGGGCAGGCAGGCGCTGGGAGGGCATCAGGCCCAGCAGGTACCTCCGACCACGGGAAGTGAGAGCTTGGCAGGAGGGCAGAGGGCAGGCAGGTGGAGGGGAGCACTGGCACGTCGCTGGGGAATGGCTCCTGTGCCAGCAGCGCCGGCCAGCAGCAGGGGAGCAGCCACTGGGGTCACCAGGAGCGCTGGGAGCTGATTCAACAGCTGGGCATGTGGCAGCGGGAGCGGGAGCGGGAAGGGCAGGCGCAAGCACAATGGCTGCTGTGTTGGTTGTGAGCTCACTTGCATTCCAGTTAGCCCAGTGGCCAGCAGTGGGTGGGCAGGCAGGTGTTAGGAGGTCAGCAGCAGCATGGGAGAGGCTGCCCAGCAGCAAGGAGAGCTTGGGAGGAGGGGAGAGGGAGGGAGAGGGGAAGGTGACCTTGGTGGCTTGGATGGTGAGGTCTCTGCTTTCAGAGCAGCTGATTGGCCAGCAGCAGGTGGGCAGGCATGGGAGGTGGCCAAGGGCAGGACAAAGCCCAGGAGGTAGAGGGCAGAGCCTGGAGGGAGGAAGGAGGCAGAGAGAGGCAGGTGACTGTGGCAGCACTGGCACAGTGCTTGTGAGATGAGCTCTGTGACTGCAGCCTGCTTGGCCAGCAGCAGGCGGGCAGCACTGGGAGGTCATGCAGGGCAGGAGAAAGCCCCCAGCCGAGAGGAGAGCTGCTGAAGAGGGCAGAGGCAGAGGCAGGGAAAGCTGGCATGGCTGGGAGCTTGTTTGGGAGGTCACTTCTCTTGCAGCACTCTGATTGGGCAGCAGGCAGGCACGGTGGGGTCAGGAAGCAGCTGAGAAAAGCTTGCCCATGGAGAGCAGAGCTCTGGGGAGGGGAGAGGTGGGTCTTCAGGAAATTATTGACCTGAAAGTGTCCAGAGGGAGCTGCTTAGGACAACTTCTATCCAACTTGCTTAGCAGGAGGAGCTACATTTGCTGCAGCCTTAGGCTGCACTCAGAGAACATGAGGCACTTTCACCTAGGTCAGTAAGCAAGGGCCCCAGAGCTGGTTCAAGCTGGGCAGATAAGGAAGCTACAAGCAGTCGGCATTGCTGGGTCTCACCCTCCGAAAGGGAGGATGTTGTTAAAGAAGAGTGACTTGAAACTGTCTAGAAATAGCTGCTTAGCACAACTTCTATAAAACTTGCTTAGCATGAGTAGCTACATTTGCTGAAGCCTTAGGCTGCACTTGGGAAAAGTAATAAACCTTTACCGAGTTTAGTAAAAAATAGTGCCTCAGAGCTCGTTCAGGCTGGGAAAATAGGGAAACCACACGCAGTCTGCGTTCCTGTGTTACCCACCCCAAAAGGGAAGACGTCAAAACAATTGAAAAAGAAGACCTTGGGAGACAACCGCCAGACCCAACAAAAACAGAGGTACAACCTTCATCAGAGACCGCAAAAAACAAGAAGGAGGAGAAAAACAGCTTCCCTAAGAACGACGGTGAGACCCAATGAGGAGCAGGAGACCCCAGACCAAAACATTACTATTGGTCTAGCTTCCGCGTGAGGGGTGGGAAATGTAAGTGGAAAAACCTATAATTGCCCAGGATTTGTTTACGTTAGGGTCCCTCTTTGGAGGCACCCAGCTCGAGCTGTAATGACGGCACGCGCGTGATTAAAATGTAATTTGTTTTGATTTGGCTCTGAACTTTACTTGCGGCAACCTAGGCTCGAGCCCTGTCATGGTGGCCGACAAGCCTAATGTCCATAACAGATGTCGAGGCTTTGAAATAAGACCGGCGCAGGGCATCAGGACCTTGAGGGACAAAGCCTCCGCTCACTGCTGGGGCAGTCTTCATTGCTATGGGTTGGAATCACCTCCTCCTCCTCCTTCTCTGGACCTTGCGAGGCAACGGTAGGCCCCAACAAGAAACAAAGACACATCCGTCAGCAGAAACCGCAACAGTAAAGATAAGGGAGAAAAGCAGCCTACCTAGGAACAACCATGCGAGCCAGTAAGGAGCAGGAGACCCCAGACCTGAATACTACTAGTGGTCTGAACTACCACAGGAGGGGTGGAGAGCTTCGATTGGAAAGTCGTAATGGCCCCGGGATTTCTTTGCTCGGGGTCCCTCTTTGGAGGCACCCAGCTCGAGCTGTAATGACGGCATGCACGTCCTTAAAATGTCATTATGTAATTTGCTTTGATTTGGCTGGGAACTTTTCTGCGGGAACCTAGGGTTGGACCCTGTTCTGGTGGCCGGCGAGCCTAACCTTCCCTAAGAGCGTGGCACCCCAGATGGGACCCTAGGTGAGCACTGTTGGGGCCTCTCGTCTCCAAACGATCATCTGGCGCCATGGGGTGAGTTCACCTGGGATCTTTGGCAAAAGGAGGCCCCAAGAAGGTGAGTCTTAAATTCCCGCCTGCATTCTAAATTCTGCTCTGGTAACAGAGTGCGCTGAAGGGGTACGCGGGCTGATGACCGTAAGGCGTCCCAGGCAGGGGGGTACGCGGGCTGGCCACCGTAAGACGTACCAGGGGGATGGGTAGGAGTCCCATCCCCAGGGTTGGAGTGGGTTTGAAGTCCCATCTCGGTGTGGCCAGCAAGGGGAGTGCGCAGCCTGGTCAGCATGAGGCGCACCGCAAGACTATAGGAACAGAAATGTAGAGACACTGTGACTGGTGTGAGTGTGAGCAGTACTGTGTGTGAGAGTGCGTAGAGCCTGGGAACGGACCGGGGCGCCCGTGGGCTGAGGAAGCCGCCCGCTGCGAAGGCACAGCAGTCCTGGCAGTGCAAGCCTGGTGCAGGAGCAGTGGCAGCTGAGAGGCAATGCCAGCTTGCCCCATGCCAGCCTGCGGCCCAGCACGAGGGGTTGAGTGCTGCTTTCTGCTGAGGCTCTCAGGGCACCAGGGCACAACAGGGCTGTGCTTGTCAGGGACATGTCGTGGCATGAGATGTGCCCGCATCAGCCCCCTCCCCCTGACAATTTGTAAGGGGATGTAGCTCAGTGGAAGAGCACCTGCTTTGCATGCAGGAGGTCCTGGGTTCAATGCCCAGCATCTCCGGCGGAGGGGGAGCTTTTTCCTCAGTCTCCACCCCCCTGACCAACAGCGGGGAGGGCTGGCAAGCGGCTGCATTGCTCCTCTCCACAAAGTGTCGGCTTGCCCTCCAACGACATGGCAGGCTGTCATGTGGGAAGTGGAGCTCCCCATGCAGGAAGAGCCCAGCCACATCCTCAGAAAGCCTGCCCAGGGCAAAGGACATCATGAGGGCACGACTCTTGCAACAAGCTGAGTGGCCAGCAGTAGGCAAACAGGCAGGACTTGTCAGATCCTCAAGTGCCTCTCAGCAGAGACCACAGCCCTGTGAGACAAGAGGGTGTGCCCATGAAGACGAGAGGGCTGGCTGCTGGCTGGGAGCTTCTTGTAGCTGCAGCAGCCGCAGCACTGCCCTGGCTGGGCAGGCAGGCGCTGGGAGGGCATCAGGCCCAGCAGGTACCTCCGACCACGGGAAGTGAGAGCTTGGCAGGAGGGCAGAGGGCAGGCAGGTGGAGGGGAGCACTGGCACGTCGCTGGGGAATGGCTCCTGTGCCAGCAGCGCCGGCCAGCAGCAGGGGAGCAGCCACTGGGGTCACCAGGAGCGCTGGGAGCTGATTCAACAGCTGGGCATGTGGCAGCGGGAGCGGGAGCGGGAAGGGCAGGCGCAAGCACAATGGCTGCTGTGTTGGTTGTGAGCTCACTTGCATTCCAGTTAGCCCAGTGGCCAGCAGTGGGTGGGCAGGCAGGTGTTAGGAGGTCATCAGCAGCATGGGAGAGGCTGCCCAGCAGCAAGGAGAGCTTGGGAGGAGGTGAGAGGGAGGGAGAGGGGAAGGTGACCTTGGTGGCTTGGATGGTGAGGTCTCTGCTTTCAGAGCAGCTGATTGGCCAGCAGCAGGTGGGCAGGCATGGGAGGTGGCCAAGGGCAGGACAAAGCCCAGGAGGCAGAGGGCAGAGCCTGGAGGGAGGAAGGAGGCAGAGAGAGGCAGGTGACTGTGGCAGCACTGGCACAGTGCTTGTGAGATGAGCTCTGTGACTGCAGCCTGCTTGGCCAGCAGCAGGCGGGCAGCACTGGGAGGTCATGCAGGGCAGGAGAAAGCCCCCAGCCAAGAGGAGAGCTGCTGAAGAGGGCAGAGGCAGAGGCAGGGAAAGCTGGCATGGCTGGGAGCTTGTTTGGGAGGTCACTTCTCTTGCAGCACTCTGATTGGGCAGCAGGCAGGCACGGTGGGGTCAGGAAGCAGCTGAGAAAAGCTTGCCCATGGAGAGCAGAGCTCTGGGGAGGGGAGAGGTGGGTCTTCAGGAAATTATTGACCTGAAAGTGTCCAGAGGGAGCTGCTTAGGACAACTTCTATCCAACTTGCTTAGCAGGAGGAGCTACATTTGCTGCAGCCTTAGGCTGCACTCAGAGAACATGAGGCACTTTCACCTAGGTCAGTAAGCAAGGGCCCCAGAGCTGGTTCAAGCTGGGCAGATAAGGAAGCTACAAGCAGTCGGCATTGCTGGGTCTCACCCTCCGAAAGGGAGGATGTTGTTAAAGAAGAGTGACTTGAAACTGTCTAGAAATAGCTGCTTAGCACAACTTCTATAAAACTTGCTTAGCATGAGTAGCTACATTTGCTGAAGCCTTAGGCTGCACTTGGGAAAAGTAATAAACCTTTACCGAGTTTAGTAAAAAATAGTGCCTCAGAGCTCGTTCAGGCTGGGAAAATAGGGAAACCACACGCAGCCTGCGTTCCTGTGTTACCCACCCCAAAAGGGAAGACGTCAAAACAATTGAAAAAGAAGACCTTGGGAGACAACCGCCAGGCCCAACAAAAACAGAGGTACAACCTTCATCAGAGACCGCAAAAAACAAGAAGGAGGAGAAAAACAGCTTACCTAAGAACGACGGTGAGAGCCAATGAGGAGCAGGAGACCCCAGACCAAAACATTACTATTGGTCTAGCTTCCGCGTGAGGGGTGGGAAATGTAAGTGGAAAAACCTATAATTGCCCAGGATTTCTTTACGTTAGGGTCCCTCTTTGGAGGCACCCAGCTCGAGCTGTAATGACGGCACGCGCGTGATTAAAATGTAATTTGTTTTGATTTGGCTCTGAACTTTACTTGCGGCAACCTAGGCTCGAGCCCTGTCATGGTGGCCGACAAGCCTAATGTCCATAACAGATGTCGAGGCTTTGAAATAAGACCGGCGCAGGGCATCAGGACCTTGAGGGACAAAGCCTCCGCTCACTGCTGGGGCAGTCTTCATTGCTATGGGTTGGAATCACCTCCTCCTCCTCCTTCTCTGGACCTTGCGAGGCAACGGTAGGCCCCAACAAGAAACAAAGACACATCCGTCAGCAGAAACCACAACAGTAAAGATAAGGGAGAAAAGCAGCCTACCTAGGAACAACCATGCGAGCCAGTAAGGAGCAGGAGACCCCAGACCTGAATACTACTAGTGGTCTGAACTACCACGGGAGGGGTGGAGAGCTTCGATTGGAAAGTCGTAATGGCCCCGGGATTTCTTTGCTCGGGGTCCCTCTTTGGAGGCACCCAGCTCGAGCTGTAATGACGGCATGCACGTCCTTAAAATGTCATTATTTAATTTGCTTTGATTTGGCTGGGAACTTTTCTGCGGGAACCTAGGGTTGGACCCTGTTCTGGTGGCCGGCGAGCCTAACCTTCCCTAAGAGCGTGGCACCCCAGATGGGACCCTAGGTGAGCACTGTTGGGGCCTCTCGTCTCCAAACGATCATCTGGCACCATGGGGTGAGTTCACCTGGGATCTTTGGCAAGAGGAGGCCCCAAGAAGGTGAGTCTTAAATTCCCGCCTGCATTCTAAATTCTGCTCTGGTAACAGAGTGCGCTGAAGGGGTACGCGGGCTGATGACCGTAAGGCGTCCCAGGCAGGGGGGTACGCGGGCTGGCCACCGTAAGACGTCCCAGGGGGATGGGTAGGAGTCCCATCCCCAGGGTTGGAGTGGGTTTGAAGTCCCATCTCGGTGTGGCCAGCAAGGGGAGTGCGCAGCCTGGTCAGCATGAGGCGCACCGCAAGACTATAGGAACAGAAATGTAGAGACACTGTGACTGGTGTGAGTGTGAGCAGTACTGTGTGTGAGAGTGCGTAGAGCCTGGGAACGGACCGGGGCGCCCGTGGGCTGAGGAAGCCGCCCGCTGCGAAGGCACAGCAGTCCTGGCAGTGCAAGCCTGGTGCAGGAGCAGTGGCAGCTGAGAGGCAATGCCAGCTTGCCCCATGCCAGCCTGCGGCCCAGCACGAGGGGTTGAGTGCTGCTTTCTGCTGAGGCTCTCAGGGCACCAGGGCACAACAGGGCTGTGCTTGTCAGGGACATGTCGTGGCATGAGATGTGCCCGCATCAGCCCCCTCCCCCTGACAATTTGTAAGGGGATGTAGCTCAGTGGAAGAGCACCTGCTTTGCATGCAGGAGGTCCTGGGTTCAATGCCCAGCATCTCCGGCGGAGGGGGAGCTTTTTCCTCAGTCTCCACCCCCCTGACCAACAGCGGGGAGGGCTGGCAAGCGGCTGCATTGCTCCTCTCCACAAAGTGTCGGCTTGCCCTCCAACGACATGGCAGGCTGTCATGTGGGAAGTGGAGCTCCCCATGCAGGAAGAGCCCAGCCACATCCTCAGAAAGCCTGCCCAGGGCAAAGGACATCATGAGGGCACGACTCTTGCAACAAGCTGAGTGGCCAGCAGTAGGCAAACAGGCAGGACTTGTCAGATCCTCAAGTGCCTCTCAGCAGAGACCACAGCCCTGTGAGACAAGAGGGTGTGCCCATGAAGACGAGAGGGCTGGCTGCTGGCTGGGAGCTTCTTGTAGCTGCAGCAGCCGCAGCACTGCCCTGGCTGGGCAGGCAGGCGCTGGGAGGGCATCAGGCCCAGCAGGTACCTCCGACCACGGGAAGTGAGAGCTTGGCAGGAGGGCAGAGGGCAGGCAGGTGGAGGGGAGCACTGGCACGTCGCTGGGGAATGGCTCCTGTGCCAGCAGCGCCGGCCAGCAGCAGGGGAGCAGCCACTGGGGTCACCAGGAGCGCTGGGAGCTGATTCAACAGCTGGGCATGTGGCAGCGGGAGCGGGAGCGGGAAGGGCAGGCGCAAGCACAATGGCTGCTGTGTTGGTTGTGAGCTCACTTGCATTCCAGTTAGCCCAGTGGCCAGCAGTGGGTGGGCAGGCAGGTGTTAGGAGGTCATCAGCAGCATGGGAGAGGCTGCCCAGCAGCAAGGAGAGCTTGGGAGGAGGTGAGAGGGAGGGAGAGGGGAAGGTGACCTTGGTGGCTTGGATGGTGAGGTCTCTGCTTTCAGAGCAGCTGATTGGCCAGCAGCAGGTGGGCAGGCATGGGAGGTGGCCAAGGGCAGGACAAAGCCCAGGAGGCAGAGGGCAGAGCCTGGAGGGAGGAAGGAGGCAGAGAGAGGCAGGTGACTGTGGCAGCACTGGCACAGTGCTTGTGAGATGAGCTCTGTGACTGCAGCCTGCTTGGCCAGCAGCAGGCGGGCAGCACTGGGAGGTCATGCAGGGCAGGAGAAAGCCCCCAGCCAAGAGGAGAGCTGCTGAAGAGGGCAGAGGCAGAGGCAGGGAAAGCTGGCATGGCTGGGAGCTTGTTTGGGAGGTCACTTCTCTTGCAGCACTCTGATTGGGCAGCAGGCAGGCACGGTGGGGTCAGGAAGCAGCTGAGAAAAGCTTGCCCATGGAGAGCAGAGCTCTGGGGAGGGGAGAGGTGGGTCTTCAGGAAATTATTGAACTGAAAGTGTCCAGAGGGAGCTGCTTAGGACAACTTCTATCCAACTTGCTTAGCAGGAGGAGCTACATTTGCTGCAGCCTTAGGCTGCACTCAGAGAACATGAGGCACTTTCACCTAGGTCAGTAAGCAAGGGCCCCAGAGCTGGTTCAAGCTGGGCAGATAAGGAAGCTACAAGCAGTCGGCATTGCTGGGTCTCACCCTCCGAAAGGGAGGATGTTGTTAAAGAAGAGTGACTTGAAACTGTCTAGAAATAGCTGCTTAGCACAACTTCTATAAAACTTGCTTAGCATGAGTAGCTACATTTGCTGAAGCCTTAGGCTGCACTTGGGAAAAGTAATAAACCTTTACCGAGTTTAGTAAAAAATAGTGCCTCAGAGCTCGTTCAGGCTGGGAAAATAGGGAAACCACACGCAGCCTGCGTTCCTGTGTTACCCACCCCAAAAGGGAAGACGTCAAAACAATTGAAAAAGAAGACCTTGGGAGACAACCGCCAGGCCCAACAAAAACAGAGGTACAACCTTCATCAGAGACCGCAAAAAACAAGAAGGAGGAGAAAAACAGCTTACCTAAGAACGACGGTGAGAGCCAATGAGGAGCAGGAGACCCCAGACCAAAACATTACTATTGGTCTAGCTTCCGCGTGAGGGGTGGGAAATGTAAGTGGAAAAACCTATAATTGCCCAGGATTTCTTTACGTTAGGGTCCCTCTTTGGAGGCACCCAGCTCGAGCTGTAATGACGGCACGCGCGTGATTAAAATGTAATTTGTTTTGATTTGGCTCTGAACTTTACTTGCGGCAACCTAGGCTCGAGCCCTGTCATGGTGGCCGACAAGCCTAATGTCCATAACAGATGTCGAGGCTTTGAAATAAGACCGGCGCAGGGCATCAGGACCTTGAGGGACAAAGCCTCCGCTCACTGCTGGGGCAGTCTTCATTGCTATGGGTTGGAATCACCTCCTCCTCCTCCTTCTCTGGACCTTGCGAGGCAACGGTAGGCCCCAACAAGAAACAAAGACACATCCGTCAGCAGAAACCACAACAGTAAAGATAAGGGAGAAAAGCAGCCTACCTAGGAACAACCATGCGAGCCAGTAAGGAGCAGGAGACCCCAGACCTGAATACTACTAGTGGTCTGAACTACCACGGGAGGGGTGGAGAGCTTCGATTGGAAAGTCGTAATGGCCCCGGGATTTCTTTGCTCGGGGTCCCTCTTTGGAGGCACCCAGCTCGAGCTGTAATGACGGCATGCACGTCCTTAAAATGTCATTATGTAATTTGCTTTGATTTGGCTGGGAACTTTTCTGCGGGAACCTAGGGTTGGAGCCTGTTCTGGTGGCCGGCGAGCCTAACCTTCCCTAAGAGCGTGGCACCCCAGATGGGACCCTAGGTGAGCACTGTTGGGGCCTCTCGTCTCCAAACGATCATCTGGCACCATGGGGTGAGTTCACCTGGGATCTTTGGCAAGAGGAGGCCCCAAGAAGGTGAGTCTTAAATTCCCGCCTGCATTCTAAATTCTGCTCTGGTAACAGAGTGCGCTGAAGGGGTACGCGGGCTGATCACCGTAAGGCGTCCCAGGCAGGGGGGTACGCGGGCTGGCCACCGTAAGACGTACCAGGGAGATGGGTAGGAGTCGCATCCCCAGGGTTGGAGTGGGTTTGAAGTCCCATCTCGGTGTGGCCAGAAAGGGGAGTGCACAGCCTGGTCAGCATGAGGCGCACCGCAAGACTATAGGAACAGAAATGTAGAGAGACTGTGACTGGTGTGAGTGTGAGCAGTACTGTGTGTGAGAGTGCGTACAGCCTGGGAACGGACCGGGGCGCCCGTGGGCTGAGGAAGCCGCCCGCTGCGAAGGCACAGCAGTCCTGGCAGTGCAAGCCTGGTGCAGGAGCAGTGGCAGCTGAGAGGCAATGCCAGCTTGCCCCATGCCAGCCTGCGGCCCAGCACGAGGGGTTGAGTGCTGCTTTCTGCTGAGGCTCTCAGGGCACCAGGGCACAACAGGGCTGTGCTTGTCAGGGACATGTCGTGGCATGAGATGTGCCCGCATCAGCCCCCTCCCCCTGACAATTTGTAAGGGGATGTAGCTCAGTGGAAGAGCACCTGCTTTGCATGCAGGAGGTCCTGGGTTCAATGCCCAGCATCTCCGGCGGAGGGGGAGCTTTTTCCTCAGTCTCCACCCCCCTGACCAACAGCGGGGAGGGCTGGCAAGCGGCTGCATTGCTCCTCTCCACAGAGTGTTGGCTTGCCCTCCAACGACATGGCAGGCTGTCATGTGGGAAGTGGAGCTCGCCATGCAGGAAGAGCCCAGCCACATCCTCAGAAAGCCTGCCCAGGGCAAAGGACATCATGAGGGCACGACTCTTGCAACAAGCTGAGTGGCCAGCAGTAGGCAAACAGGCAGGACTTGTCAGATCCTCAAGTGCCTCTCAGCAGAGACCACAGCCCTGTGAGACAAGAGGGTGTGCCCATGAAGACGAGAGGGCTGGCTGCTGGCTGGGAGCTTCTTTTAGCTGCAGCAGCAGCAGCACTGCCCTGGCTGGGCAGGCAGGCGCTGGGAGGGCATCAGGCCCAGCAGGTACCTCCGACCACGGGAGGTGAGAGCTTGGCAGGAGGGCAGAGGGCAGGCAGGTGGAGGGGAGCACTGGCACGTCGCTGGGGAATGGCTCCTGTGCCAGCAGCGCCGGCCAGCAGCAGGGGAGCAGCCACTGGGGTCACCATGAGCGCTGGGAGCTGATTCAACAGCTGGGCATGTGGCAGCGGGAGCGGGAGCGGGAAGGGCAGGCGCAAGCACAATGGCTGCTGTGTTGGTTGTGAGCTCACTTGCATTCCAGTTAGCCCAGTGGCCAGCAGTGGATGGGCAGGCAGGTGTTAGGAGGTCATCAGCAGCATGGGAGAGGCTGCCCAGCAGCAAGGAGAGCTTGGGAGGAGGTGAGAGGGAGGGAGAGGGGAAGGTGACCTTGGTGGCTTGGATGGTGAGGTCTCTGCTTTCAGAGCAGCTGATTGGCCAGCAGCAGGTGGGCAGGCATGGGAGGTGGCCAAGGGCAGGACAAAGCCCAGGAGGCAGAGGGCAGAGCCTGGAGGGAGGAAGGAGGCAGAGAGAGGCAGGTGACTGTGGCAGCACTGGCACAGTGCTTGTGAGATGAGCTCTGTGACTGCAGCCTGCTTGGCCAGCAGCAGGCGGGCAGCACTGGGAGGTCATGCAGGGCAGGAGAAAGCCCCCAGCCGAGAGGAGAGCTGCTGAAGAGGGCAGAGGCAGAGGCAGGGAAAGCTGGCATGGCTGGGAGCTTGTTTGGGAGGTCACTTCTCTTGCAGCAGTCTGATTGGGCAGCAGGCAGGCACGGTGGGCTCAGGAAGCAGCTGAGAAAAGCTTGCCCATGGAGAGGAGAGCTCTGGGGAGGGGAGAGGTGGGTCTTCAGGAAATTATTGAACTGAAAGTGTCCAGAGGGAGCTGCTTAGGACAACTTCTATCCAACTTGCTTAGCAGGAGGAGCTACATTTGCTGCAGCCTTAGGCTGCACTCAGAGAACATGAGGCACTTTCACCTAGGTCAGTAAGCAAGGGCCCCAGAGCTGGTTCAAGCTGGGCAGATAAGGAAGCTACAAGCAGTCGGCATTGCTGGGTCTCACCCTCCGAAAGGGAGGATGTTGTTAAAGAAGAGTGACTTGAAACTGTCTAGAAATAGCTGCTTAGCACAACTTCTATAAAACTTGCTTAGCATGAGTAGCTACATTTGCTGAAGCCTTAGGCTGCACTTGGGAAAAGTAATAAACCTTTACCGAGTTTAGTAAAAAATAGTGCCTCAGAGCTCGTTCAGGCTGGGAAAATAGGGAAACCACACGCAGCCTGCGTTCCTGTGTTACCCACCCCAAAAGGGAAGACGTCAAAACAATTGAAAAAGAAGACCTTGGGAGACAACCGCCAGGCCCAACAAAAACAGAGGTACAACCTTCATCAGAGACCGCAAAAAACAAGAAGGAGGAGAAAAACAGCTTACCTAAGAACGACGGTGAGACCCAATGAGGAGCAGGAGACCCCAGACCAAAACATTACTATTGGTCTAGCTTCCGCGTGAGGGGTGGGAAATGTAAGTGGAAAAACCTATAATTGCCCAGGATTTGTTTACGTTAGGGTCCCTCTTTGGAGGCACCCAGCTCGAGCTGTAATGACGGCACGCGCGTGATTAAAATGTAATTTGTTTTGATTTGGCTCTGAACTTTACTTGCGGCAACCTAGGCTCGAGCCCTGTCATGGTGGCCGACAAGCCTAATGTCCATAACAGATGTCGAGGCTTTGAAATAAGACCGGCGCAGGGCATCAGGACCTTGAGGGACAAAGCCTCCGCTCACTGCTGGGGCAGTCTTCATTGCTATGGGTTGGAATCACCTCCTCCTCCTCCTTCTCTGGACCTTGCGAGGCAACGGTAGGCCCCAACAAGAAACAAAGACACATCCGTCAGCAGAAACCGCAACAGTAAAGATAAGGGAGAAAAGCAGCCTACCTAGGAACAACCATGCGAGCCAGTAAGGAGCAGGAGACCCCAGACCTGAATACTACTAGTGGTCTGAACTACCACGGGAGGGGTGGAGAGCTTCGATTGGAAAGTCGTAATGGCCCCGGGATTTCTTTGCTCGGGGTCCCTCTTTGGAGGCACCCAGCTCGAGCTGTAATGACGGCATGCACGTCCTTAAAATGTCATTATGTAATTTGCTTTGATTTGGCTGGGAACTTTTCTGCGGGAACCTAGGGTTGGAGCCTGTTCTGGTGGCCGGCGAGCCTAACCTTCCCTAAGAGCGTGGCACCCCAGATGGGACCCTAGGTGAGCACTGTTGGGGCCTCTCGTCTCCAAACGATCATCTGGCGCCATGGGGTGAGTTCACCTGGGATCTTTGGCAAGAGGAGGCCCCAAGAAGGTGAGTCTTAAATTCCCGCCTGCATTCTAAATTCTGCTCTGGTAACAGAGTGCGCTGAAGGGGTACGCGGGCTGATCACCGTAAGGCGTCCCAGGCAGGGGGGTACGCGGGCTGGCCACCGTAAGACGTACCGGGGGATGGGTAGGAGTCGCATCCCCAGGGTTGGAGTGGGTTTGAAGTCCCATCTCGGTGTGGCCAGAAAGGGGAGTGCACAGCCTGGTCAGCATGAGGCGCACCGCAAGACTATAGGAACAGAAATGTAGAGAGACTGTGACTGGTGTGAGTGTGAGCAGTACTGTGTGTGAGAGTGCGTAGAGCCTGGGAACGGACCGGGGCGCCCGTGGGCTGAGGAAGCCGCCCGCTGCGAAGGCACAGCAGTCCTGGCAGTGCAAGCCTGGTGCAGGAGCAGTGGCAGCTGAGAGGCAATGCCAGCTTGCCCCATGCCAGCCTGCGGCCCAGCACGAGGGGTTGAGTGCTGCTTTCTGCTGAGGCTCTCAGGGCACCAGGGCACAACAGGGCTGTGCTTGTCAGGGACATGTCGTGGCATGAGATGTGCCCGCATCAGCCCCCTCCCCCTGACAATTTGTAAGGGGATGTAGCTCAGTGGAAGAGCACCTGCTTTGCATGCAGGAGGTCCTGGGTTCAATGCCCAGCATCTCCGGCGGAGGGGGAGCTTTTTCCTCAGTCTCCACCCCCCTGACCAACAGCGGGGAGGGCTGGCAAGCGGCTGCATTGCTCCTCTCCACAAAGTGTCGGCTTGCCCTCCAACGACATGGCAGGCTGTCATGTGGGAAGTGGAGCTCCCCATGCAGGAAGAGCCCAGCCACATCCTCAGAAAGCCTGCCCAGGGCAAAGGACATCATGAGGGCACGACTCTTGCAACAAGCTGAGTGGCCAGCAGTAGGCAAACAGGCAGGACTTGTCAGATCCTCAAGTGCCTCTCAGCAGAGACCACAGCCCTGTGAGACAAGAGGGTGTGCCCATGAAGACGAGAGGGCTGGCTGCTGGCTGGGAGCTTCTTTTAGCTGCAGCAGCAGCAGCAGCAGCACTGCCCTGGCTGGGCAGGCAGGCGCTGGGAGGGCATCAGGCCCAGCAGGTACCTCCGACCACGGGAGGTGAGAGCTTGGCAGGAGGGCAGAGGGCAGGCAGGTGGAGGGGAGCACTGGCACGTCGCTGGGGAATGGCTCCTGTGCCAGCAGCGCCGGCCAGCAGCAGGGGAGCAGCCACTGGGGTCACCATGAGCGCTGGGAGCTGATTCAACAGCTGGGCATGTGGCAGCGGGAGCGGGAGCGGGAAGGGCAGGCACAAGCACAATGGCTGCTGTGTTGGTTGTGAGCTCACTTGCATTCCAGTTAGCCCAGTGGCCAGCAGTGGGTGGGCAGGCAGGTGTTAGGAGGTCATCAGCAGCATGGGAGAGGCTGCCCAGCAGCAAGGAGAGCTTGGGAGGAGGTGAGAGGGAGGGAGAGGGGAAGGTGACCTTGGTGGCTTGGATGGTGAGGTCTCTGCTTTCAGAGCAGCTGATTGGCCAGCAGCAGGTGGGCAGGCATGGGAGGTGGCCAAGGGCAGGACAAAGCCCAGGAGGCAGAGGGCAGAGCCTGGAGGGAGGAAGGAGGCAGAGAGAGGCAGGTGACTGTGGCAGCACTGGCACAGTGCTTGTGAGATGAGCTCTGTGACTGCAGCCTGCTTGGCCAGCAGCAGGCGGGCAGCACTGGGAGGTCATGCAGGGCAGGAGAAAGCCCCCAGCCGAGAGGAGAGCTGCTGAAGAGGGCAGAGGCAGAGGCAGGGAAAGCTGGCATGGCTGGGAGCTTGTTTGGGAGGTCACTTCTCTTGCAGCAGTCTGATTGGGCAGCAGGCAGGCACGGTGGGCTCAGGAAGCAGCTGAGAAAAGCTTGCCCATGGAGAGGAGAGCTCTGGGGAGGGGAGAGGTGGGTCTTCAGGAAATTATTGAACTGAAAGTGTCCAGAGGGAGCTGCTTAGGACAACTTCTATCCAACTTGCTTAGCAGGAGGAGCTACATTTGCTGCAGCCTTAGGCTGCACTCAGAGAACATGAGGCACTTTCACCTAGGTCAGTAAGCAAGGGCCCCAGAGCTGGTTCAAGCTGGGCAGATAAGGAAGCTACAAGCAGTCGGCATTGCTGGGTCTCACCCTCCGAAAGGGAGGATGTTGTTAAAGAAGAGTGACTTGAAACTGTCTAGAAATAGCTGCTTAGCACAACTTCTATAAAACTTGCTTAGCATGAGTAGCTAAATTTGCTGAAGCCTTAGGCTGCACTTGGGAAAAGTAATAAACCTTTACCGAGTTTAGTAAAAAATAGTGCCTCAGAGCTCGTTCAGGCTGGGAAAATAGGGAAACCACACGCAGCCTGCGTTCCTGTGTTACCCACCCCAAAAGGGAAGACGTCAAAACAATTGAAAAAGAAGACCTTGGGAGACAACCGCCAGGCCCAACAAAAACAGAGGTACAACCTTCATCAGAGACCGCAAAAAACAAGAAGGAGGAGAAAAACAGCTTACCTAAGAACGACGGTGAGACCCAATGAGGAGCAGGAGACCCCAGACCAAAACATTACTATTGGTCTAGCTTCCGCGTGAGGGGTGGGAAATGTAAGTGGAAAAACCTATAATTGCCCAGGATTTGTTTACGTTAGGGTCCCTCTTTGGAGGCACCCAGCTCGAGCTGTAATGACGGCACGCGCGTGATTAAAATGTAATTTGTTTTGATTTGGCTCTGAACTTTACTTGCGGCAACCTAGGCTCGAGCCCTGTCATGGTGGCCGACAAGCCTAATTTCCATAACAGATGTCGAGGCTTTGAAATAAGACCGGCGCAGGGCATCAGGACCTTGAGGGACAAAGCCTCCGCTCACTGCTGGGGCAGTCTTCATTGCTATGGGTTGGAATCACCTCCTCCTCCTCCTTGTCCGGACCTTGCGAGGCAACGGTAGGCCCCAACAAGAAACAAAGACACATCCGTCAGCAGAAACCGCAACAGTAAAGATAAGGGAGAAAAGCAGCCTACCTAGGAACAACCATGCGAGCCAGTAAGGAGCAGGAGACCCCAGACCTGAATACTACTAGTGGTCTGAACTACCACGGGAGGGGTGGAGAGCTTCGACTGGAAAGTCGTAATGGCCCTGGGATTTCTTTGCTCGGGGTCCCTCTTTGGAGGCACCCAGCTCGAGCTGTAATGACGGCATGCACGTCCTTAAAATGTCATTATTTAATTTGCTTTGATTTGGCTGGGAACTTTTCTGCGGGAACCTAGGGTTGGACCCTGTTCTGGTGGCCGGCGAGCCTAACCTTCCCTAAGAGCGTGGCACCCCAGATGGGACCCTAGGTGAGCACTGTTGGGGCCTCTCGTCTCCAAACGATCATCTGGCGCCATGGGGTGAGTTCACCTGGGATCTTTGGCAAGAGGAGGCCCCAAGAAGGTGAGTCTTAAATTCCCGCCTGCATTCTAAATTCTGCTCTGGTAACAGAGTGCGCTGAAGGGGTACGCGGGCTGATCACCGTAAGGCGTCCCAGGCAGGGGGGTACGCGGGCTGGCCACCGTAAGACGTACCGGGGGATGGGTAGGAGTCGCATCCCCAGGGTTGGAGTGGGTTTGAAGTCCCATCTCGGTGTGGCCAGAAAGGGGAGTGCACAGCCTGGTCAGCATGAGGCGCACCGCAAGACTATAGGAACAGAAATGTAGAGAGACTGTGACTGGTGTGAGTGTGAGCAGTACTGTGTGTGAGAGTGCGTAGAGCCTGGGAACGGACCGGGGCGCCCGTGGGCTGAGGAAGCCGCCCGCTGCGAAGGCACAGCAGTCCTGGCAGTGCAAGCCTGGTGCAGGAGCAGTGGCAGCTGAGAGGCAATGCCAGCTTGCCCCATGCCAGCCTGCGGCCCAGCACGAGGGGTTGAGTGCTGCTTTCTGCTGAGGCTCTCAGGGCACCAGGGCACAACAGGGCTGTGCTTGTCAGGGACATGTCGTGGCATGAGATGTGCCCGCATCAGCCCCCTCCCCCCGACAATTTGTAAGGGGATGTAGCTCAGTGGAAGAGCACCTGCTTTGCATGCAGGAGGTCCTGGGTTCAATGCCCAGCATCTCCGGCGGAGGGGGAGCTTTTTCCTCAGTCTCCACCCCCCTGACCAACAGCGGGGAGGGCTGGCAAGCGGCTGCATTGCTCCTCTCCACAAAGTGTCGGCTTGCCCTCCAACGACATGGCAGGCTGTCATGTGGGAAGTGGAGCTCCCCATGCAGGAAGAGCCCAGCCACATCCTCAGAAAGCCTGCCCAGGGCAAAGGACATCATGAGGGCACGACTCTTGCAACAAGCTGAGTGGCCAGCAGTAGGCAAACAGGCAGGACTTGTCAGATCCTCAAGTGCCTCTGAGGAGAGACCACAGCCCTGTGAGGCAAGAGGGTGTGCCCATGAAAACGAGAGGGCTGGCTGCTGGCTGGGAGCTTCTTTTAGCTGCAGCAGCAGCAGCACTGCCCTGGCTGGGCAGGCAGGCGCTGGGAGGGCATCAGGCCCAGCAGGTACCTCCGACCACGGAAGGTGAGAGCTTGGCAGGAGGGCAGAGGGGAGGCAGGTGGAGGGGAGCACTGGCACGTCACTGGGGAATGGCTCCTGTGCCAGCAGCGCCGGCCAGCAGCAGGGGAGCAGCCACTGGGGTCACCATGAGCGCTGGGAGCTGATTCAACAGCTGGGCATGTGGCAGCGGGAGCGGGAGCGGGAAGGGCAGGCACAAGCACAATGGCTGCTGTTTTGGTTGTGAGCTCACTTGCATTCCAGTTAGCCCAGTGGCCAGCAGTGGGTGGGCAGGCAGGTGTTAGGAGGTCATCAGCAGCATGGGAGAGGCTGCCCAGCAGCAAGGAGAGCTTGGGAGGAGGTGAGAGGGAGGGAGAGGGGAAGGTGACCTTGGTGGCTTGGATGGTGAGGTCTCTGCTTTCAGAGCAGCTGATTGGCCAGCAGCAGGTGGGCAGGCATGGGAGGTGGCCAAGGGCAGGACAAAGCCCAGGAGGCAGAGGGCAGAGCCTGGAGGGAGGAAGGAGGCAGAGAGAGGCAGGTGACTGTGGCAGCACTGGCACAGTGCTTGTGAGATGAGCTCTGTGACTGCAGCCTGCTTGGCCAGCAGCAGGCGGGCAGCACTGGGAGGTCATGCAGGGCAGGAGAAAGCCCCCAGCCGAGAGGAGAGCTGCTGAAGAGGGCAGAGGCAGAGGCAGGGAAAGCTGGCATGGCTGGGAGCTTGTTTGGGAGGTCACTTCTCTTGCAGCAGTCTGATTGGGCAGCAGGCAGGCACGGTGGGCTCAGGAAGCAGCTGAGAAAAGCTTGCCCATGGAGAGGAGAGCTCTGGGGAGGGGAGAGGTGGGTCTTCAGGAAATTATTGACCTGAAAGTGTCCAGAGGGAGCTGCTTAGGACAACTTCTATCCAACTTGCTTAGCAGGAGGAGCTACATTTGCTGCAGCCTTAGGCTGCACTCAGAGAACATGAGGCACTTTCACCTAGGTCAGTAAGCAAGGGCCCCAGAGCTGGTTCAAGCTGGGCAGATAAGGAAGCTACAAGCAGTCGGCATTGCTGGGTCTCACCCTCCGAAAGGGAGGATGTTGTTAAAGAAGAGTGACTTGAAACTGTCTAGAAATAGCTGCTTAGCACAACTTCTATAAAACTTGCTTAGCATGAGTAGCTACATTTGCTGAAGCCTTAGGCTGCACTTGGGAAAAGTAATAAACCTTTACCGAGTTTAGTAAAAAATAGTGCCTCAGAGCTCGTTCAGGCTGGGAAAATAGGGAAACCACACGCAGCCTGCGTTCCTGTGTTACCCACCCCAAAAGGGAAGACGTCAAAACAATTGAAAAAGAAGACCTTGGGAGACAACCGCCAGGCCCAACAAAAACAGAGGTACAACCTTCATCAGAGACCGCAAAAAACAAGAAGGAGGAGAAAAACAGCTTACCTAAGAACGACGGTGAGACCCAATGAGGAGCAGGAGACCCCAGACCAAAACATTACTATTGGTCTAGCTTCCGCGTGAGGGGTGGGAAATGTAAGTGGAAAAACCTATAATTGCCCAGGATTTGTTTACGTTCGGGTCCCTCTTTGGAGGCACCCAGCTCGAGCTGTAATGACGGCACGCGCGTGATTAAAATGTAATTTGTTTTGATTTGGCTCTGAACTTTACTTGCGGCAACCTAGGCTCGAGCCCTGTCATGGTGGCCGACAAGCCTAATTTCCATAACAGATGTCGAGGCTTTGAAATAAGACCGGCGCAGGGCATCAGGACCTTGAGGGACAAAGCCTCCGCTCACTGCTGGGGCAGTCTTCATTGCTATGGGTTGGAATCACCTCCTCCTCCTCCTTGTCCGGACCTTGCGAGGCAACGGTAGGCCCCAACAAGAAACAAAGACACATCCGTCAGCAGAAACCGCAACAGTAAAGATAAGGGAGAAAAGCAGCCTACCTAGGAACAACCATGCGAGCCAGTAAGGAGCAGGAGACCCCAGACCTGAATACTACTAGTGGTCTGAACTACCACGGGAGGGGTGGAGAGCTTCGACTGGAAAGTCGTAATGGCCCTGGGATTTCTTTGCTCGGGGTCCCTCTTTGGAGGCACCCAGCTCGAGCTGTAATGACGGCATGCACGTCCTTAAAATGTCATTATTTAATTTGCTTTGATTTGGCTGGGAACTTTTCTGCGGGAACCTAGGGTTGGACCCTGTTCTGGTGGCCGGCGAGCCTAACCTTCCCTAAGAGCGTGGCACCCCAGATGGGACCCTAGGTGAGCACTGTTGGGGCCTCTCGTCTCCAAACGATCATCTGGCGCCATGGGGTGAGTTCACCTGGGATCTTTGGCAAGAGGAGGCCCCAAGAAGGTGAGTCTTAAATTCCCGCCTGCATTCTAAATTCTGCTCTGGTAACAGAGTGCGCTGAAGGGGTACGCGGGCTGATCACCGTAAGGCGTCCCAGGCAGGGGGGTACGCGGGCTGGCCACCGTAAGACGTACCGGGGGATGGGTAGGAGTCGCATCCCCAGGGTTGGAGTGGGTTTGAAGTCCCATCTCGGTGTGGCCAGAAAGGGGAGTGCACAGCCTGGTCAGCATGAGGCGCACCGCAAGACTATAGGAACAGAAATGTAGAGAGACTGTGACTGGTGTGAGTGTGAGCAGTACTGTGTGTGAGAGTGCGTAGAGCCTGGGAACGGACCGGGGCGCCCGTGGGCTGAGGAAGCCGCCCGCTGCGAAGGCACAGCAGTCCTGGCAGTGCAAGCCTGGTGCAGGAGCAGTGGCAGCTGAGAGGCAATGCCAGCTTGCCCCATGCCAGCCTGCGGCCCAGCACGAGGGGTTGAGTGCTGCTTTCTGCTGAGGCTCTCAGGGCAGCAGGGCACAACAGGGCTGTGCTTGTCAGGGACATGTCGTGGCATGAGATGTGCCCGCATCAGCCCCCTCCCCCCGACAATTTGTAAGGGGATGTAGCTCAGTGGAAGAGCACCTGCTTTGCATGCAGGAGGTCCTGGGTTCAATGCCCAGCATCTCCGGCGGAGGGGGAGCTTTTTCCTCAGTCTCCACCCCCCTGACCAACAGCGGGGAGGGCTGGCAAGCGGCTGCATTGCTCCTCTCCACAAAGTGTCGGCTTGCCCTCCAACGACATGGCAGGCTGTCATGTGGGAAGTGGAGCTCCCCATGCAGGAAGAGCCCAGCCACATCCTCAGAAAGCCTGCCCAGGGCAAAGGACATCATGAGGGCACGACTCTTGCAACAAGCTGAGTGGCCAGCAGTAGGCAAACAGGCAGGACCTGTCAGATCCTCAAGTGCCTCTGAGGAGAGACCACAGCCCTGTGAGGCAAGAGGGTGTGCCCATGAAAACGAGAGGGCTGGCTGCTGGCTGGGAGCTTCTTTTAGCTGCAGCAGCAGCAGCACTGCCCTGGCTGGGCAGGCAGGCGCTGGGAGGGCATCAGGCCCAGCAGGTACCTCCGACCACGGAAGGTGAGAGCTTGGCAGGAGGGCAGAGGGGAGGCAGGTGGAGGGGAGCACTGGCACGTCACTGGGGAATGGCTCCTGTGCCAGCAGCGCCGGCCAGCAGCAGGGGAGCAGCCACTGGGGTCACCATGAGCGCTGGGAGCTGATTCAACAGCTGGGCATGTGGCAGCGGGAGCGGGAGTGGGAAGGGCAGGCACAAGCACAATGGCTGCTGTTTTGGTTGTGAGCTCACTTGCATTCCAGTTAGCCCAGTGGCCAGCAGTGGGTGGGCAGGCAGGTGTTAGGAGGTCATCAGCAGCATGGGAGAGGCTGCCCAGCAGCAAGGAGAGCTTGGGAGGAGGTGAGAGGGAGGGAGAGGGGAAGGTGACCTTGGTGGCTTGGATGGTGAGGTCTCTGCTTTCAGAGCAGCTGATTGGCCAGCAGCAGGTGGGCAGGCATGGGAGGTGGCCAAGGGCAGGACAAAGCCCAGGAGGCAGAGGGCAGAGCCTGGAGGGAGGAAGGAGGCAGAGAGAGGCAGGTGACTGTGGCAGCACTGGCACAGTGCTTGTGAGATGAGCTCTGTGACTGCAGCCTGCTTGGCCAGCAGCAGGCGGGCAGCACTGGGAGGTCATGCAGGGCAGGAGAAAGCCCCCAGCCGAGAGGAGAGCTGCTGAAGAGGGCAGAGGCAGAGGCAGGGAAAGCTGGCATGGCTGGGAGCTTGTTTGGGAGGTCACTTCTCTTGCAGCACTCTGATTGGGCAGCAGGCAGGCACGGTGGGCTCAGGAAGCAGCTGAGAAAAGCTTGCCCATGGAGAGGAGAGCTCTGGGGAGGGGAGAGGTGGGTCTTCAGGAAATTATTGACCTGAAAGTGTCCAGAGGGAGCTGCTTAGGACAACTTCTATCCAACTTGCTTAGCAGGAGGAGCTACATTTGCTGCAGCCTTAGGCTGCACTCAGAGAACATGAGGCACTTTCACCTAGGTCAGTAAGCAAGGGCCCCAGAGCTGGTTCAAGCTGGGCAGATAAGGAAGCTACAAGCAGTCGGCATTGCTGGGTCTCACCCTCCGAAAGGGAGGATGTTGTTAAAGAAGAGTGACTTGAAACTGTCTAGAAATAGCTGCTTAGCACAACTTCTATAAAACTTGCTTAGCATGAGTAGCTACATTTGCTGAAGCCTTAGGCTGCACTTGGGAAAAGTAATAAACCTTTACCGAGTTTAGTAAAAAATAGTGCCTCAGAGCTCGTTCAGGCTGGGAAAATAGGGAAACCACACGCAGTCTGCGTTCCTGTGTTACCCACCCCAAAAGGGAAGACGTCAAAACAATTGAAAAAGAAGACCTTGGGAGACAACCGCCAGACCCAACAAAAACAGAGGTACAACCTTCATCAGAGACCGCAAAAAACAAGAAGGAGGAGAAAAACAGCTTCCCTAAGAACGACGGTGAGACCCAATGAGGAGCAGGAGACCCCAGACCAAAACATTACTATTGGTCTAGCTTCCGCGTGAGGGGTGGGAAATGTAAGTGGAAAAACCTATAATTGCCCAGGATTTGTTTACGTTAGGGTCCCTCTTTGGAGGCACCCAGCTCGAGCTGTAATGACGGCACGCGCGTGATTAAAATGTAATTTGTTTTGATTTGGCTCTGAACTTTACTTGCGGCAACCTAGGCTCGAGCCCTGTCATGGTGGCCGACAAGCCTAATGTCCATAACAGATGTCGAGGCTTTGAAATAAGACCGGCGCAGGGCATCAGGACCTTGAGGGACAAAGCCTCCGCTCACTGCTGGGGCAGTCTTCATTGCTATGGGTTGGAATCACCTCCTCCTCCTCCTTCTCTGGACCTTGCGAGGCAACGGTAGGCCCCAACAAGAAACAAAGACACATCCATCAGCAGAAACCGCAACAGTAAAGATAAGGGAGAAAAGCAGCCTACCTAGGAACAACCATGCGAGCCAGTAAGGAGCAGGAGACCCCAGACCTGAATACTACTAGTGGTCTGAACTACCACGGGAGGGGTGGAGAGCTTCGATTGGAAAGTCGTAATGGCCCCGGGATTTCTTTGCTCGGGGTCCCTCTTTGGAGGCACCCAGCTCGAGCTGTAATGACGGCATGCACGTCCTTAAAATGTCATTATTTAATTTGCTTTGATTTGGCTCGGAACTTTTCTGCGGGAACCTAGGGTTGGAGCCTGTTCTGGTGGCCGGCGAGCCTAACCTTCCCTAAGAGCGTGGCACCCCAGATGGGACCCTAGGTGAGCACTGTTGGGGCCTCTCGTCTCCAAACGATCATCTGGCGCCATGGGGTGAGTTCACCTGGGATCTTTGGCAAGAGGAGGCCCCAAGAAGGTGAGTCTTAAATTCCCGCCTGCATTCTAAATTCTGCTCTGGTAACAGAGTGCGCTGAAGGGGTACGTGGGCTGATCACCGTAAGGCGTCCCAGGCAGCGGGGTACGCGGGCTGGCCACCGTAAGACGTACCAGGGGGATGGGTAGGAGTCCCATCCCCAGGGTTGGAGTGGGTTTGAAGTCCCATCTCGGTGTGGCCAGAAAGGGGAGTGCACAGCCTGGTCAGCATGAGGCGCACCGCAAGACTATAGGAACAGAAATGTAGAGAGACTGTGACTGGTGTGAGTGTGAGCAGTACTGTGTGTGAGAGTGCGTAGAGCCTGGGAACGGACCGGGGCGCCCGTGGGCTGAGGAAGCCGCCCGCTGCGAAGGCACAGCAGTCCTGGCAGTGCAAGCCTGGTGCAGGAGCAGTGGCAGCTGAGAGGCAATGCCAGCTTGCCCCATGCCAGCCTGCGGCCCAGCACGAGGGGTTGAGTGCTGCTTTCTGCTGAGGCTCTCAGGGCACCAGGGCACAACAGGGCTGTGCTTGTCAGGGACATGTCGTGGCATGAGATGTGCCCGCATCAGCCCCCTCCCCCGACAATTTGTAAGGGGATGTAGCTCAGTGGAAGAGCACCTGCTTTGCATGCAGGAGGTCCTGGGTTCAATGCCCAGCATCTCCGGCGGAGGGGGAGCTTTTTCCTCAGTCTCCACCCCCCTGACCAACAGCGGGGAGGGCTGGCAAGCGGCTGCATTGCTCCTCTCCACAGAGTGTCGGCTTGCCCTCCAACAACATGGCAGGCTGTCATGTGGGAAGTGGAGCTCGCCATGCAGGAAGAGCCCAGCCACATCCTCAGAAAGCCTGCCCAGGGCAAAGGACATCATGATGGCACGACTCTTGCAACAAGCTGAGTGGCCAGCAGTAGGCAAACAGGCAGGACTTGTCAGATCCTCAAGTGCCTCTCAGCAGAGACCACAGCCCTGTGAGACAAGAGGGTGTCCCCATGAAGACGAGAGGGCTGGCTGCTGGATGGGAGCTTCTTGTAGCTGCAGCAGCAGCAGCACTGCCCTGGCTGGGCAGGCAGGCGCTGGGAGGGCATCAGGCCCAGCAGGTACCTCCGAGCACGGGAGGTGAGAGCTTGGCAGGAGGGCAGAGGGGAGGCAGGTGGAGGGGAGCACTGGCACGTCGCTGGGGAATGGCTCCTGTGCCAGCAGCGCCGGCCAGCAGCAGGGGAGCAGCCACTGGGGTCACCATGAGCGCTGGGAGCTGATTCAACAGCTGGGCATGTGGCAGCGGGAGCGGGAGCGGGAAGGGCAGGCGCAAGCACAATGGCTGCTGTGTTGGTTGTGAGCTCACTTGCATTCCAGTTAGCCCAGTGGCCAGCAGTGGGTGGGCAGGCAGGTGTTAGGAGGTCATCAGCAGCATGGGAGAGGCTGCCCAGCAGCAAGGAGAGCTTGGGAGGAGGTGAGAGGGAGGGAGAGGGGAAGGTGACCTTGGTGGCTTGGATGGTGAGGTCTCTGCTTTCAGAGCAGCTGATTGGCCAGCAGCAGGTGGGCAGGCATGGGAGGTGGCCAAGGGCAGGACAAAGCCCAGGAGGCAGAGGGCAGAGCCTGGAGGGAGGAAGGAGGCAGAGAGAGGCAGGTGACTGTGGCAGCACTGGCACAGTGCTTGTGAGATCAGCTCTGTGACTGCAGCCTGCTTGGCCAGCAGCAGGCGGGCAGCACTGGGAGGTCATGCAGGGCAGGAGAAAGCCCCCAGCCGAGAGGAGAGCTGCTGAAGAGGGCAGAGGCAGAGGCAGGGAAAGCTGGCATGGCTGGGAGCTTGTTTGGGAGGTCACTTCTCTTGCAGCAGTCTGATTGGGCAGCAGGCAGGCACGGTGGGCTCAGGAAGCAGCTGAGTAAAGCTTGCCCATGGAGAGGAGAGCTCTGGGCAGGGGAGAGGTGGGTCTTCAGGAAATTATTGACCTGAAAGTGTCCAGAGGGAGCTGCTTAGGACAACTTCTATCCAACTTGCTTAGCAGGAGGAGCTACATTTGCTGCAGCCTTAGGCTGCACTCAGAGAACATGAGGCACTTTCACCTAGGTCAGTAAGCAAGGGCCCCAGAGCTGGTTCAAGCTGGGCAGATAAGGAAGCTACAAGCAGTCGGCATTGCTGCGTCTCACCCTCCGAAAGGGAGGATGTTGTTAAAGAAGAGTGACTTGAAACTGTCTAGAAATAGCTGCTTAGCACAACTTCTATAAAACTTGCTTAGCATGAGTAGCTACATTTGCTGAAGCCTTAGGCTGCACTTGGGAAAAGTAATAAACCTTTACCGAGTTTAGTAAAAAATAGTGCCTCAGAGCTCGTTCAGGCTGGGAAAATAGGGAAACCACACGCAGTCTGCGTTCCTGTGTTACCCACCCCAAAAGGGAAGACGTCAAAACAATTGAAAAAGAAGACCTTGGGAGACAACCGCCAGACCCAACAAAAACAGAGGTACAACCTTCATCAGAGACCGCAAAAAACAAGAAGGAGGAGAAAAACAGCTTACCTAAGAACGACGGTGAGACCCAATGAGGAGCAGGAGACCCCAGACCAAAACATTACTATTGGTCTAGCTTCCGCGTGAGGGGTGGGAAATGTAAGTGGAAAAACCTATAATTGCCCAGGATTTGTTTACGTTAGGGTCCCTCTTTGGAGGCACCCAGCTCGAGCTGTAATGACGGCACGCGCGTGATTAAAATGTAATTTGTTTTGATTTGGCTCTGAACTTTACTTGCGGCAACCTAGGCTCGAGCCCTGTCATGGTGGCCGACAAGCCTAATGTCCATAACAGATGTCGAGGCTTTGAAATAAGACCGGCGCAGGGCATCAGGACCTTGAGGGACAAAGCCTCCGCTCACTGCTGGGGCAGTCTTCATTGCTATGGGTTGGAATCACCTCCTCCTCCTCCTTCTCTGGACCTTGCGAGGCAACGGTAGGCCCCAACAAGAAACAAAGACACATCCGTCAGCAGAAACCGCAACAGTAAAGATAAGGGAGAAAAGCAGCCTACCTAGGAACAACCATGCGAGCCAGTAAGGAGCAGGAGACCCCAGACCTGAATACTACTAGTGGTCTGAACTACCACGGGAGGGGTGGAGAGCTTCGATTGGAAAGTCGTAATGGCCCCGGGATTTCTTTGCTCGGGGTCCCTCTTTGGAGGCACCCAGCTCGAGCTGTAATGACGGCATGCACGTCCTTAAAATGTCATTATGTAATTTGCTTTGATTTGGCTGGGAACTTTTCTGCGGGAACCTAGGGTTGGACCCTGTTCTGGTGGCCGGCGAGCCTAACCTTCCCTAAGAGCGTGGCACCCCAGATGGGACCCTAGGTGAGCACTGTTGGGGCCTCTCGTCTCCAAACGATCATCTGGCACCATGGGGTGAGTTCACCTGGGATCTTTGGCAAGAGGAGGCCCCAAGAAGGTGAGTCTTAAATTCCCGCCTGCATTCTAAATTCTGCTCTGGTAACAGAGTGCGCTGAAGGGGTACGTGGGCTGATCACCGTAAGGCGTCCCAGGCAGCGGGGTACGCGGGCTGGCCACCGTAAGACGTACCAGGGGGATGGGTAGGAGTCCCATCCCCAGGGTTGGAGTGGGTTTGAAGTCCCATCTCGGTGTGGCCAGAAAGGGGAGTGCACAGCCTGGTCAGCATGAGGCGCACCGCAAGACTATAGGAACAGAAATGTAGAGACACTGTGACTGGTGTGAGTGTGAGCAGTACTGTGTGTGAGAGTGCGTAGAGCCTGGGAACGGACCGGGGCGCCCGTGGGCTGAGGAAGCCGCCCGCTGCGAAGGCACAGCAGTCCTGGCAGTGCAAGCCTGGTGCAGGAGCAGTGGCAGCTGAGAGGCAATGCCAGCTTGCCCCATGCCAGCCTGCGGCCCAGCACGAGGGGTTGAGTGCTGCTTTCTGCTGAGGCTCTCAGGGCACCAGGGCACAACAGGGCTGTGCTTGTCAGGGACATGTCGTGGCATGAGATGTGCCCGCATCAGCCCCCTCCCCCGACAATTTGTAAGGGGATGTAGCTCAGTGGAAGAGCACCTGCTTTGCATGCAGGAGGTCCTGGGTTCAATGCCCAGCATCTCCGGCGGAGGGGGAGCTTTTTCCTCAGTCTCCACCCCCCTGACCAACAGCGGGGAGGGCTGGCAAGCGGCTGCATTGCTCCTCTCCACAAAGTGTCGGCTTGCCCTCCAACGACATGGCAGGCTGTCATGTGGGAAGTGGAGCTCGCCATGCAGGAAGAGCCCAGCCACATCCTCAGAAAGCCTGCCCAGGGCAAAGGACATCATGAGGGCACGACTCTTGCAACAAGCTGAGTGGCCAGCAGTAGGCAAACAGGCAGGACTTGTCAGATCCTCAAGTGCCTCTCAGCAGAGACCACAGCCCTGTGAGACAAGAGGGTGTGCCCATGAAGACGAGAGGGCTGGCTGCTGGATGGGAGCTTCTTGTAGCTGCAGCAGCAGCAGCACTGCCCTGGCTGGGCAGGCAGGCGCTGGGAGGGCATCAGGCCCAGCAGGTACCTCCGAGCACGGGAGGTGAGAGCTTGGCAGGAGGGCAGAGGGGAGGCAGGTGGAGGGGAGCACTGGCACGTCGCTGGGGAATGGCTCCTGTGCCAGCAGCGCCGGCCAGCAGCAGGGGAGCAGCCACTGGGGTCACCATGAGCGCTGGGAGCTGATTCAACAGCTGGGCATGTGGCAGCGGGAGCGGGAGCGGGAAGGGCAGGCACAAGCACAATGGCTGCTGTGTTGGTTGTGAGCTCACTTGCATTCCAGTTAGCCCAGTGGCCAGCAGTGGGTGGGCAGGCAGGTGTTAGGAGGTCATCAGCAGCATGGGAGAGGCTGCCCAGCAGCAAGGAGAGCTTGGGAGGAGGTGAGAGGGAGGGAGAGGGGAAGGTGACCTTGGTGGCTTGGATGGTGAGGTCTCTGCTTTCAGAGCAGCTGATTGGCCAGCAGCAGGTGGGCAGGCATGGGAGGTGGCCAAGGGCAGGACAAAGCCCAGGAGGCAGAGGGCAGAGCCTGGAGGGAGGAAGGAGGCAGAGAGAGGCAGGTGACTGTGGCAGCACTGGCACAGTGCTTGTGAGATGAGCTCTGTGACTGCAGCCTGCTTGGCCAGCAGCAGGCGGGCAGCACTGGGAGGTCATGCAGGGCAGGAGAAAGCCCCCAGCCGAGAGGAGAGCTGCTGAAGAGGGCAGAGGCAGAGGCAGGGAAAGCTGGCATGGCTGGGAGCTTGTTTGGGAGGTCACTTCTCTTGCAGCAGTCTGATTGGGCAGCAGGCAGGCACGGTGGGCTCAGGAAGCAGCTGAGTAAAGCTTGCCCATGGAGAGGAGAGCTCTGGGGAGGGGAGAGGTGGGTCTTCAGGAAATTATTGACCTGAAAGTGTCCAGAGGGAGCTGCTTAGGACAACTTCTATCCAACTTGCTTAGCAGGAGGAGCTACATTTGCTGCAGCCTTAGGCTGCACTCAGAGAACATGAGGCACTTTCACCTAGGTCAGTAAGCAAGGGCCCCAGAGCTGGTTCAAGCTGGGCAGATAAGGAAGCTACAAGCAGTCGGCATTGCTGGGTCTCACCCTCCGAAAGGGAGGATGTTGTTAAAGAAGAGTGACTTGAAACTGTCTAGAAATAGCTGCTTAGCACAACTTCTATAAAACTTGCTTAGCATGAGTAGCTACATTTGCTGAAGCCTTAGGCTGCACTTGGGAAAAGTAATAAACCTTTACCGAGTTTAGTAAAAAATAGTGCCTCAGAGCTCGTTCAGGCTGGGAAAACAGGGAAACCACACGCAGTCTGCATTCCTGTGTTACCCACCCCAAAAGGGAAGACGTCAAAACAATTGAAAAAGAAGACCTTGGGAGACAACCGCCAGGCCCAACAAAAACAGAGGTACAACCTTCATCAGAGACCGCAAAAAACAAGAAGGAGGAGAAAAACAGCTTACCTAAGAACGACGGTGAGAGCCAATGAGGAGCAGGAGACCCCAGACCAAAAAATTACTATTGGTCTAGCTTCCGCGTGAGGGGTGGGAAATGTAAGTGGAAAAACCTATAATTGCCCAGGATTTGTTTACGTTAGGGTCCCTCTTTGGAGGCACCCAGCTCGAGCTGTAATGACGGCACGCGCGTGATTAAAATGTAATTTGTTTGGATTTGGCTCTGAACTTTACTTGCGGCAACCTAGGCTCGAGCCCTGTCATGGTGGCCGACAAGCCTAATGTCCATAACAGATGTCGAGGCTTTGAAATAAGACCGGCGCAGGGCATCAGGACCTTGAGGGACAAAGCCTCCGCTCACTGCTGGGGCAGTCTTCATTGCTATGGGTTGGAATCACCTCCTCCTCCTCCTTCTCTGGACCTTGCGAGGCAATGGTAGGCCCCAACAAGAAACAAAGACACATCCGTCAGCAGAAACCACAACAGTAAAGATAAGGGAGAAAAGCAGCCTACCTAGGAACAACCATGCGAGCCAGTAAGGAGCAGGAGACCCCAGACCTGAATACTACTAGTGGTCTGAACTACCATGGGAGGGGTGGAGAGCTTCGACTGGAAAGTCGTAATGGCCCCGGGATTTCTTTGCTCGGGGTCCCTCTTTGGAGGCACCCAGCTCGAGCTGTAATGACGGCATGCACGTCCTTAAAATGTCATTATGTAATTTGCTTTGATTTGGCTGGGAACTTTTCTGCGGGAACCTAGGGTTGGACCCTGTTCTGGTGGCCGGCGAGCCTAACCTTCCCTAAGAGCGTGGCACCCCAGATGGGACCCTAGGTGAGCACTGTTGGGGCCTCTCGTCTCCAAACGATCATCTGGCGCCATGGGGTGAGTTCACCTGGGATCTTTGGCAAGAGGAGGCCCCAAGAAGGTGAGTCTTAAATTCCCGCCTGCATTCTAAATTCTGCTCTGGTAACAGAGTGCGCTGAAGGGGTACGCGGGCTGATCACCGTAAGGCGTCCCAGGCAGCGGGGTACGCGGGCTGGCCACCGTAAGACGTACCAGGGGGATGGGTAGGAGTCCCATCCCCAGGGTTGGAGTGGGTTTGAAGTCCCATCTCGGTGTGGCCAGAAAGGGGAGTGCACAGCCTGGTCAGCATGAGGCGCACCGCAAGACTATAGGAACAGAAATGTAGAGAGACTGTGACTGGTGTGAGTGTGAGCAGTACTGTGTGTGAGAGTGCGTAGAGCCTGGGAACGGACCGGGGCGCCCGTGGGCTGAGGAAGCCGCCCGCTGCGAAGGCACAGCAGTCCTGGCAGTGCAAGCCTGGTGCAGGAGCAGTGGCAGCTGAGAGGCAATGCCAGCTTGCCCCATGCCAGCCTGCGGCCCAGCACGAGGGGTTGAGTGCTGCTTTCTGCTGAGGCTCTCAGGGCAGCAGGGCACAACAGGGCTGTGCTTGTCAGGGACATGTCGTGGCATGAGATGTGCCCGCATCAGCCCCCTCCCCCCGACAATTTGTAAGGGGATGTAGCTCAGTGGAAGAGCACCTGCTTTGCATGCAGGAGGTCCTGGGTTCAATGCCCAGCATCTCCGGCGGAAGGGGAGCTTTTTCCTCAGTCTCCACCCCCCTGACCAACAGCGGGGAGGGCTGGCAAGCGGCTGCATTGCTCCTCTCCACAGAGTGTCGGCTTGCCCTCCAACGACATGGCAGGCTGTCATGTGGGAAGTGGAGCTCGCCATGCAGGAAGAGCCCAGCCACATCCTCAGAAAGCCTGCCCAGGGCAAAGGACATCATGATGGCACGACTCTTGCAACAAGCTGAGTGGCCAGCAGTAGGCAAACAGGCAGGACTTGTCAGATCCTCAAGTGCCTCTCAGCAGAGACCACAGCCCTGTGAGGCAAGAGGGTGTGCCCATGAAGACGAGAGGGCTGGCTGCTGGCTGGGAGCTTCTTTTAGCTGCAGCAGCAGCAGCACTGCCCTGGCTGGGCAGGCAGGCGCTGGGAGGGCATCAGGCCCAGCAGGTACCTCCGAGCACGGGAGGTGAGAGCTTGGCAGGAGGGCAGAGGGCAGGCAGGTGGAGGGGAGCACTGGCACGTCACTGGGGAATGGCTCCTGTGCCAGCAGCGCCGGCCAGCAGCAGGGGAGCAGCCACTGGGGTCACCATGAGCGCTGGGAGCTGATTCAACAGCTGGGCATGTGGCAGCGGGAGCGGGAGCGGGAAGGGCAGGCACAAGCACAATGGCTGCTGTGTTGGTTGTGAGCTCACTTGCATTCCAGTTAGCCCAGTGGCCAGCAGTGGGTGGGCAGGCAGGTGTTAGGAGGTCATCAGCAGCATGGGAGAGGCTGCCCAGCAGCAAGGAGAGCTTGGGAGGAGGTGAGAGGGAGGGAGAGGGGAAGGTGACCTTGGTGGCTTGGATGGTGAGGTCTCTGCTTTCAGAGCAGTTGATTGGCCAGCAGCAGGTGGGCAGGCATGGGAGGTGGCCAAGGGCCTGACAAAGCCCAGGAGGTAGAGGGCAGAGCCTGGAGGGAGGAAGGAGGCAGAGAGAGGCAGGTGACTGTGGCAGCACTGGCACAGTGCTTGTGAGATGAGCTCTGTGACTGCAGCCTGCTTGGCCAGCAGCAGGCGGGCAGCACTGGGAGGTCATGCAGGGCAGGAGAAAGCCCCCAGCCGAGAGGAGAGCTGCTGAAGAGGGCAGAGGCAGAGGCAGGGAAAGCTGGCATGGCTGGGAGCTTGTTTGGGAGGTCACTTCTCTTGCAGCAGTCTGATTGGGCAGCAGGCAGGCACGGTGGGCTCAGGAAGCAGCTGAGTAAAGCTTGCCCATGGAGAGGAGAGCTCTGGGGAGGGGAGAGGTGGGTCTTCAGGAAATTATTGACCTGAAAGTGTCCAGAGGGAGCTGCTTAGGACAACTTCTATCCAACTTGCTTAGCAGGAGGAGCTACATTTGCTGCAGCCTTAGGCTGCACTCAGAGAACATGAGGCACTTTCACCTAGGTCAGTAAGCAAGGGCCCCAGAGCTGGTTCAAGCTGGGCAGATAAGGAAGCTACAAGCAGTCGGCATTGCTGTGTCTCACCCTCCGAAAGGGAGGATGTTGTTAAAGAAGAGTGACTTGAAACTGTCTAGAAATAGCTGCTTAGCACAACTTCTATAAAACTTGCTTAGCATGAGTAGCTAAATTTGCTGAAGCCTTAGGCTGCACTTGGGAAAAGTAATAAACCTTTACCGAGTTTAGTAAAAAATAGTGCCTCAGAGCTCGTTCAGGCTGGGAAAATAGGGAAACCACACGCAGTCTGCGTTCCTGTGTTACCCACCCCGAAAGGGAAGACGTCAAAACTATTGAAAAAGAAGACCTTGGGAGACAACCGCCAGACCCAACAAAAACAGAGGTACAACCTTCATCAGAGACCGCAAAAAACAAGCAGGAGGAGAAAACCAGCTTAGCTAAGAACGACGGTGAGACCCAATGAGGAGCAGGAGACCCCAGACCAAAAAATTACTATTGGTCTAGCTTCCGCGTGAGGGGTGGGAAATGTAAGTGGAAAAACCTATAATTGCCCAGGATTTGTTTACGTTCGGGTCCCTCTTTGGAGGCACCCAGCTCGAGCTGTAATGACGGCACGCGCGTGATTAAAATGTAATTTGTTTTGATTTGGCTCTGAACTTTACTTGCGGCAACCTAGGCTCGAGCCCTGTCATGGTGGCCGACAAGCCTAATGTCCATAACAGATGTCGAGGCTTTGAAATAAGACCGGCGCAGGGCATCAGGACCTTGAGGGACAAAGCCTCCGCTCACTGCTGGGGCAGTCTTCATTGCTATGGGTTGGAATCACCTCCTCCTCCTCCTTCTCTGGACCTTGCGAGGCAACGGTAGGCCCCAACAAGAAACAAAGACACATCCGTCAGCAGAAACCGCAACAGTAAAGATAAGGGAGAAAAGCAGCCTACCTAGGAACAACCATGCGAGCCAGTAAGGAGCAGGAGACCCCAGACCTGAATACTACTAGTGGTCTGAACTACCACGGGAGGGGTGGAGAGCTTCGATTGGAAAGTCGTAATGGCCCCGGGATTTCTTTGCTCGGGGTCCCTCTTTGGAGGCACCCAGCTCGAGCTGTAATGACGGCATGCACGTCCTTAAAATGTCATTATGTAATTTGCTTTGATTTGGCTGGGAACTTTTCTGCGGGAACCTAGGGTTGGACCCTGTTCTGGTGGCCGGCGAGCCTAACCTTCCCTAAGAGCGTGGCACCCCAGATGGGACCCTAGGTGAGCACTGTTGGGGCCTCTCGTCTCCAAACGATCATCTGGCGCCATGGGGTGAGTTCACCTGGGATCTTTGGCAAGAGGAGGCCCCAAGAAGGTGAGTCTTAAATTCCCGCCTGCATTCTAAATTCTGCTCTGGTAACAGAGTGCGCTGAAGGGGTATGTGGGCTGATCACCGTAAGGCGTCCCAGGCAGCGGGGTACGCGGGCTGCCCACCGTAAGACGTACCAGGGGGATGGGTAGGAGTCCCATCCCCAGGGTTGGAGTGGGTTTGAAGTCCCATCTCGGTGTGGCCAGAAAGGGGAGTGCACAGCCTGGTCAGCATGAGGCGCACCGCAAGACTATAGGAACAGAAATGTAGAGAGACTGTGACTGGTGTGAGTGTGAGCAGTACTGTGTGTGAGAGTGCGTAGAGCCTGGGAACGGACCGGGGCGCCCGTGGGCTGAGGAAGCCGCCCGCTGCGAAGGCACAGCAGTCCTGGCAGTGCAAGCCTGGTGCAGGAGCAGTGGCAGCTGAGAGGCAATGCCAGCTTGCCCCATGCCAGCCTGCGGCCCAGCACGAGGGGTTGAGTGCTGCTTTCTGCTGAGGCTCTCAGGGCAGCAGGGCACAACAGGGCTGTGCTGGTCAGGGACATGTCGTGGCATGAGATGTGCCCGCATCAGCCCCCTCCCCCCGACAATTTGTAAGGGGATGTAGCTCAGTGGAAGAGCACCTGCTTTGCATGCAGGAGGTCCTGGGTTCAATGCCCAGCATCTCCGGCGGAAGGGGAGCTTTTTCCTCAGTCTCCACCCCCCTGACCAACAGCGGGGAGGGCTGGCAAGCGGCTGCATTGCTCCTCTCCACAGAGTGTCGGCTTGCCCTCCAACGACATGGCAGGCTGTCATGTGGGAAGTGGAGCTCCCCATGCAGGAAGAGCCCAGCCACATCCTCAGAAAGCCTGCCCAGGGCAAAGGACATCATGATGGCACGACTCTTGCAACAAGCTGAGTGGCCAGCAGTAGGCAAACAGGCAGGACTTGTCAGATCCTCAAGTGCCTCTCAGCAGAGACCACAGCCCTGTGAGGCAAGAGGGTGTGCCCATGAAGACGAGAGGGCTGGCTGCTGGCTGGGAGCTTCTTGTAGCTGCAGCAGCAGCAGCACTGCCCTGGCTGGGCAGGCAGGCGCTGGGAGGGCATCAGGCCCAGCAGGTACCTCCGACCACGGGAGGTGAGAGCTTGGCAGGAGCGCAGAGGGCAGGCAGGTGGAGGGGAGCACTGGCACGTCACTGGGGAATGGCTCCTGTGCCAGCAGCGCCAGCCAGCAGCAGGGGAGCAGCCACTGGGGTCACCATGAGCGCTGGGAGCTGATTCAACAGCTGGGCATGTGGCAGCGGGAGCGGGAGCGGGAAGGGCAGGCACAAGCACAATGGCTGCTGTGTTGGTTGTGAGCTCACTTGCATTCCAGTTAGCCCAGTGGCCAGCAGTGGGTGGGCAGGCAGGTGTTAGGAGGTCATCAGCAGCATGGGAGAGGCTGCCCAGCAGCAAGGAGAGCTTGGGAGGAGGTGAGAGGGAGGGAGAGGGGAAGGTGACCTTGGTGGCTTGGATGGTGAGGTCTCTGCTTTCAGAGCAGCTGATTGGCCAGCAGCAGGTGGGCAGGCATGGGAGGTGGCCAAGGGCAGGACAAAGCCCAGGAGGTAGAGGGCAGAGCCTGGAGGGAGGAAGGAGGCAGAGAGAGGCAGGTGACTGTGGCAGCACTGGCACAGTGCTTGTGAGATGAGCTCTGTGACTGCAGCCTGCTTGGCCAGCAGCAGGCGGGCAGCACTGGGAGGTCATGCAGGGCAGGAGAAAGCCCCCAGCCGAGAGGAGAGCTGCTGAAGAGGGCAGAGGCAGAGGCAGGGAAAGCTGGCATGGCTGGGAGCTTGTTTGGGAGGTCACTTCTCTTGCAGCACTCTGATTGGGCAGCAGGCAGGCACGGTGGGCTCAGGAAGCAGCTGAGTAAAGCTTGCCCATGGAGAGGAGAGCTCTGGGGAGGGGAGAGGTGGGTCTTCAGGAAATTATTGACCTGAAAGTGTCCAGAGGGAGCTGCTTAGGACAACTTCTATCCAACTTGCTTAGCAGGAGGAGCTACATTTGCTGCAGCCTTAGGCTGCACTCAGAGAACATGAGGCACTTTCACCTAGGTCAGTAAGCAAGGGCCCCAGAGCTGGTTCAAGCTGGGCAGATAAGGAAGCTACAAGCAGTCGGCATTGCTGGGTCTCACCCTCCGAAAGGGAGGATGTTGTTAAAGAAGAGTGACTTGAAACTGTCTAGAAATAGCTGCTTAGCACAACTTCTATAAAACTTGCTTAGCATGAGTAGCTACATTTGCTGAAGCCTTAGGCTGCACTTGGGAAAAGTAATAAACCTTTACCGAGTTTAGTAAAAAATAGTGCCTCAGAGCTCGTTCAGGCTGGGAAAATAGGGAAACCACACGCAGCCTGCGTTCCTGTGTTACCCACCCCGAAAGGGAAGACGTCAAAACAATTGAAAAAGAAGACCTTGGGAGACAACCGCCAGGCCCAACAAAAACAGAGGTACAACCTTCATCAGAGACCGCAAAAAACAAGCAGGAGGAGAAAAACAGCTTCCCTAAGAACGACGGTGAGAGCCAATGAGGAGCAGGAGACCCCAGACCAAAAAATGACTATTGGTCTAGCTTCCGCGTGAGGGGTGGGAAATGTAAGTGGAAAAACCTATAATTGCCCAGGATTTCTTTACGTTAGGGTCCCTCTTTGGAGGCACCCAGCTCGAGCTGTAATGACGGCACGCGCGTGATTAAAATGTAATTTGTTTGGATTTGGCTCTGAACTTTACTTGCAGCAACCTAGGCTCGAGCCCTGTCATGGTGGCCGACAAGCCTAATTTCCATAACAGATGTCGAGGCTTTGAAATAAGACCGGCGCAGGGCATCAGGACCTTGAGGGACAAAGCCTCCGCTCACTGCTGGGGCAGTCTTCATTGCTATGGGTTGGAATCACCTCCTCCTCCTCCTTGTCCGGACCTTGCGAGGCAACGGTAGGCCCCAACAAGAAACAAAGACACATCCATCAGCAGAAACCGCACCAGTAAAGATAAGGGAGAAAAGCAGCCTACCTAGGAACAACCATGCGAGCCAGTAAGGAGCAGGAGACCCCAGACCTGAATACTACTAGTGGTCTGAACTACCACGGGAGGGGTGGAGAGCTTCGATTGGAAAGTCGTAATGGCCCTGGGATTTCTTTGCTCGGGGTCCCTCTTTGGAGGCACCCAGCTCGAGCTGTAATGACGGCATGCACGTCCTTAAAATGTCATTATTTAATTTGCTTTGATTTGGCTCGGAACTTTTCTGCGGGAACCTAGGGTTGGACCCTGTTCTGGTGGCCGGCGAGCCTAACCTTCCCTAAGAGCGTGGCACCCCAGATGGGACCCTAGGTGAGCACTGTTGGGGCCTCTCGTCTCCAAACGATCATCTGGCGCCATGGGGTGAGTTCACCTGGGATCTTTGGCAAGAGGAGGCCCCAAGAAGGTGAGTCTTAAATTCCCGCCTGCATTCTAAATTCTGCTCTGGTAACAGAGTGCGCTGAAGGGGTACGTGGGCTGATCACCGTAAGGCGTCCCAGGCAGCGGGGTACGCGGGCTGGCCACCGTAAGACGTCCCAGGGGGATGGGTAGGAGTCCCATCCCCAGGGTTGGAGTGGGTTTGAAGTCCCATCTCGGTGTGGCCAGCAAGGGGAGTGCACAGCCTGGTCAGCATGAGGCGCACCGCAAGACTATAGGAACAGAAATGTAGAGAGACTGTGACTGGTGTGAGTGTGAGCAGTACTGTGTGTGAGAGTGCGTAGAGCCTGGGAACGGACCGGGGCGCCCGTGGGCTGAGGAAGCCGCCCGCTGCGAAGGCACAGCAGTCCTGGCAGTGCAAGCCTGGTGCAGGAGCAGTGGCAGCTGAGAGGCAATGCCAGCTTGCCCCATGCCAGCCTGCGGCCCAGCACGAGGGGTTGAGTGCTGCTTTCTGCTGAGGCTCTCAGGGCAGCAGGGCACAACAGGGCTGTGCTTGTCAGGGACATGTCGTGGCATGAGATGTGCCCGCATCAGCCCCCTCCCCCCGACAATTTGTAAGGGGATGTAGCTCAGTGGAAGAGCACCTGCTTTGCATGCAGGAGGTCCTGGGTTCAATGCCCAGCATCTCCGGCGGAGGGGGAGCTTTTTCCTCAGTCTCCACCCCCCTGACCAACAGCGGGGAGGGCTGGCAAGCGGCTGCATTGCTCCTCTCCACAGAGTGTTGGCTTGCCCTCCAACGACATGGCAGGCTGTCATGTGGGAAGTGGAGCTCCCCATGCAGGAAGAGCCCAGCCACATCCTCAGAAAGCCTGCCCAGGGCAAAGGACATCATGAGGGCACGACTCTTGCAACAAGCTGAGTGGCAGGCAGTAGGCAAACAGGCAGGACTTGTCAGATCCTCAAGTGCCTCTCAGCAGAGACCACAGCCCTGTGAGGCAAGAGGGTGTGCCCATGAAGACGAGAGGGCTGGCTGCTGGCTGGGAGCTTCTTGTAGCTGCAGCAGCAGCAGCACTGCCCTGGCTGGGCAGGCAGGCGCTGGGAGGGCATCAGGCCCAGCAGGTACCTCCGAGCACGGGAGGTGAGAGCTTGGCAGGAGCGCAGAGGGGAGGCAGGTGGAGGGGAGCACTGGCACGTCACTGGGGAATGGCTCCTGTGCCAGCAGCGCCGGCCAGCAGCAGGGGAGCAGCCACTGGGGTCACCATGAGCGCTGGGAGCTGATTCAACAGCTGGGCATGTGGCAGCGGGAGCGGGAGCGGGAAGGGCAGGCGCAAGCACAATGGCTGCTGTGTTGGTTGTGAGCTCACTTGCATTCCAGTTAGCCCAGTGGCCAGCAGTGGGTGGGCAGGCAGGTGTTAGGAGGTCATCAGCAGCATGGGAGAGGCTGCCCAGCAGCAAGGAGAGCTTGGGAGGAGGTGAGAGGGAGGGAGAGGGGAAGGTGACCTTGGTGGCTTGGATGGTGAGGTCTCTGCTTTCAGAGCAGCTGATTGGCCAGCAGCAGGTGGGCAGGCATGGGAGGTGGCCAAGGGCCTGACAAAGCCCAGGAGGTAGAGGGCAGAGCCTGGAGGGAGGAAGGAGGCAGAGAGAGGCAGGTGACTGTGGCAGCACTGGCACAGTGCTTGTGAGATCAGCTCTGTGACTGCAGCCTGCTTGGCCAGCAGCAGGCGGGCAGCACTGGGAGGTCATGCAGGGCAGGAGAAAGCCCCCAGCCGAGAGGAGAGCTGCTGAAGAGGGCAGAGGCAGAGGCAGGGAAAGCTGGCATGGCTGGGAGCTTGTTTGGGAGGTCACTTCTCTTGCAGCAGTCTGATTGGGCAGCAGGCAGGCACGGTGGGCTCAGGAAGCAGCTGAGTAAAGCTTGCCCATGGAGAGGAGAGCTCTGGGGAGGGGAGAGGTGGGTCTTCAGGAAATTATTGAACTGAAAGTGTCCAGAGGGAGCTGCTTAGGACAACTTCTATCCAACTTGCTTAGCAGGAGGAGCTACATTTGCTGCAGCCTTAGGCTGCACTCAGAGAACATGAGGCACTTTCACCTAGGTCAGTAAGCAAGGGCCCCAGAGCTGGTTCAAGCTGGGCAGATAAGGAAGCTACAAGCAGTCGGCATTGCTGTGTCTCACCCTCCGAAAGGGAGGATGTTGTTAAAGAAGAGTGACTTGAAACTGTCTAGAAATAGCTGCTTAGCACAACTTCTATAAAACTTGCTTAGCATGAGTAGCTAAATTTGCTGAAGCCTTAGGCTGCACTTGGGAAAAGTAATAAACCTTTACCGAGTTTAGTAAAAAATAGTGCCTCAGAGCTCGTTCAGGCTGGGAAAACAGGGAAACCACACGCAGTCTGCGTTCCTGTGTTACCCACCCCAAAAGGGAAGACGTCAAAACAATTGAAAAAGAAGACCTTGGGAGACAACCGCCAGGCCCAACAAAAACAGAGGTACAACCTTCATCAGAGACCGCAAAAAACAAGAAGGAGGAGAAAAACAGCTTACCTAAGAACGACGGTGAGACCCAATGAGGAGCAGGAGACCCCAGACCAAAACATTACTATTGGTCTAGCTTCCGCGTGAGGGGTGGGAAATGTAAGTGGAAAAACCTATAATTGCCCAGGATTTCTTTACGTTAGGGTCCCTCTTTGGAGGCACCCAGCTCGAGCTGTAATGACGGCACGCGCGTGATTAAAATGTAATTTGTTTGGATTTGGCTCTGAACTTTACTTGCAGCAACCTAGGCTCGAGCCCTGTCATGGTGGCCGACAAGCCTAATGTCCATAACAGATGTCGAGGCTTTGAAATAAGACCGGCGCAGGGCATCAGGACCTTGAGGGACAAAGCCTCCGCTCACTGCTGGGGCAGTCTTCATTGCTATGGGTTGGAATCACCTCCTCCTCCTCCTTGTCCGGACCTTGCGAGGCAACGGTAGGCCCCAACAAGAAACAAAGACACATCCATCAGCAGAAACCGCAACAGTAAAGATAAGGGAGAAAAGCAGCCTACCTAGGAACAACCATGCGAGCCAGTAAGGAGCAGGAGACCCCAGACCTGAATACTACTAGTGGTCTGAACTACCACGGGAGGGGTGGAGAGCTTCGACTGGAAAGTCGTAATGGCCCCGGGATTTCTTTGCTCGGGGTCCCTCTTTGGAGGCACCCAGCTCGAGCTGTAATGACGGCATGCACGTCCTTAAAATGTCATTATTTAATTTGCTTTGATTTGGCTGGGAACTTTTCTGCGGGAACCTAGGGTTGGACCCTGTTCTGGTGGCCGGCGAGCCTAACCTTCCCTAAGAGCGTGGCACCCCAGATGGGACCCTAGGTGAGCACTGTTGGGGCCTCTCGTCTCCAAACGATCATCTGGCGCCATGGGGTGAGTTCACCTGGGATCTTTGGCAAGAGGAGGCCCCAAGAAGGTGAGTCTTAAATTCCCGCCTGCATTCTAAATTCTGCTCTGGTAACAGAGTGCGCTGAAGGGGTACGCGGGCTGATGACCGTAAGGCATCCCAGGCAGGGGGGTACGCGGGCTGGCCACCGTAAGACGTACCAGGGGGATGGGTAGGAGTCCCATCCCCAGGGTTGGAGTGGGTTTGAAGTCCCATCTCGGTGTGGCCAGAAAGGGGAGTGCACAGCCTGGTCAGCATGAGGCGCACCGCAAGACTATAGGAACAGAAATGTAGAGAGACTGTGACTGGTGTGAGTGTGAGCAGTACTGTGTGTGAGAGTGCGTAGAGCCTGGGAACGGACCGGGGCGCCCGTGGGCTGAGGAAGCCGCCCGCTGCGAAGGCACAGCAGTCCTGGCAGTGCAAGCCTGGTGCAGGAGCAGTGGCAGCTGAGAGGCAATGCCAGCTTGCCCCATGCCAGCCTGCGGCCCAGCACGAGGGGTTGAGTGCTGCTTTCTGCTGAGGCTCTCAGGGCACCAGGGCACAACAGGGCTGTGCTTGTCAGGGACATGTCGTGGCATGAGATGTGCCCGCATCAGCCCCCTCCCCCCGACAATTTGTAAGGGGATGTAGCTCAGTGGAAGAGCACCTGCTTTGCATGCAGGAGGTCCTGGGTTCAATGCCCAGCATCTCCGGCGGAAGGGGAGCTTTTTCCTCAGTCTCCACCCCCCTGACCAACAGCGGGGAGGGCTGGCAAGCGGCTGCATTGCTCCTCTCCACAGAGTGTCGGCTTGCCCTCCAACGACATGGCAGGCTGTCATGTGGGAAGTGGAGCTCCCCATGCAGGAAGAGCCCAGCCACATCCTCAGAAAGCCTGCCCAGGGCAAAGGACATCATGAGGGCACGACTCTTGCAACAAGCTGAGTGGCAGGCAGTAGGCAAACAGGCAGGACTTGTCAGATCCTCAAGTGCCTCTCAGCAGAGACCACAGCCCTGTGAGGCAAGAGGGTGTGCCCATGAAGACGAGAGGGCTGGCTGCTGGCTGGGAGCTTCTTGTAGCTGCAGCAGCAGCAGCACTGCCCTGGCTGGGCAGGCAGGCGCTGGGAGGGCATCAGGCCCAGCAGGTACCTCCGACCACGGGAGGTGAGAGCTTGGCAGGAGCGCAGAGGGGAGGCAGGTGGAGGGGAGCACTGGCACGTCACTGGGGAATGGCTCCTGTGCCAGCAGCGCCGGCCAGCAGCAGGGGAGCAGCCACTGGGGTCACCATGAGCGCTGGGAGCTGATTCAACAGCTGGGCATGTGGCAGCGGGAGCGGGAGCGGGAAGGGCAGGCACAAGCACAATGGCTGCTGTGTTGGTTGTGAGCTCACTTGCATTCCAGTTAGCCCAGTGGCCAGCAGTGGGTGGGCAGGCAGGTGTTAGGAGGTCATCAGCAGCATGGGAGAGGCTGCCCAGCAGCAAGGAGAGCTTGGGAGGAGGTGAGAGGGAGGGAGAGGGGAAGGTGACCTTGGTGGCTTGGATGGTGAGGTCTCTGCTTTCAGAGCAGCTGATTGGCCAGCAGCAGGTGGGCAGGCATGGGAGGTGGCCAAGGGCCTGACAAAGCCCAGGAGGTAGAGGGCAGAGCCTGGAGGGAGGAAGGAGGCAGAGAGAGGCAGGTGACTGTGGCAGCACTGGCACAGTGCTTGTGAGATCAGCTCTGTGACTGCAGCCTGCTTGGCCAGCAGCAGGCGGGCAGCACTGGGAGGTCATGCAGGGCAGGAGAAAGCCCCCAGCCGAGAGGAGAGCTGCTGAAGAGGGCAGAGGCAGAGGCAGGGAAAGCTGGCATGGCTGGGAGCTTGTTTGGGAGGTCACTTCTCTTGCAGCAGTCTGATTGGGCAGCAGGCAGGCACGGTGGGCTCAGGAAGCAGCTGAGTAAAGCTTGCCCATGGAGAGGAGAGCTCTGGGGAGGGGAGAGGTGGGTCTTCAGGAAATTATTGAACTGAAAGTGTCCAGAGGGAGCTGCTTAGGACAACTTCTATCCAACTTGCTTAGCAGGAGGAGCTACATTTGCTGCAGCCTTAGGCTGCACTCAGAGAACATGAGGCACTTTCACCTAGGTCAGTAAGCAAGGGCCCCAGAGCTGGTTCAAGCTGGGCAGATAAGGAAGCTACAAGCAGTCGGCATTGCTGGGTCTCACCCTCCGAAAGGGAGGATGTTGTTAAAGAAGAGTGACTTGAAACTGTCTAGAAATAGCTGCTTAGCACAACTTCTATAAAACTTGCTTAGCATGAGTAGCTACATTTGCTGAAGCCTTAGGCTGCACTTGGGAAAAGTAATAAACCTTTACCGAGTTTAGTAAAAAATAGTGCCTCAGAGCTCGTTCAGGCTGGGAAAACAGGGAAACCACACGCAGTCTGCGTTCCTGTGTTACCCACCCCAAAAGGGAAGACGTCAAAACAATTGAAAAAGAAGACCTTGGGAGACAACCGCCAGGCCCAACAAAAACAGAGGTACAACCTTCATCAGAGACCGCAAAAAACAAGAAGGAGGAGAAAAACAGCTTACCTAAGAACGACGGTGAGACCCAATGAGGAGCAGGAGACCCCAGACCAAAACATTACTATTGGTCTAGCTTCCGCGTGAGGGGTGGGAAATGTAAGTGGAAAAACCTATAATTGCCCAGGATTTCTTTACGTTAGGGTCCCTCTTTGGAGGCACCCAGCTCGAGCTGTAATGACGGCACGCGCGTGATTAAAATGTAATTTGTTTGGATTTGGCTCTGAACTTTACTTGCAGCAACCTAGGCTCGAGCCCTGTCATGGTGGCCGACAAGCCTAATGTCCATAACAGATGTCGAGGCTTTGAAATAAGACCGGCGCAGGGCATCAGGACCTTGAGGGACAAAGCCTCCGCTCACTGCTGGGGCAGTCTTCATTGCTATGGGTTGGAATCACCTCCTCCTCCTCCTTGTCCGGACCTTGCGAGGCAACGGTAGGCCCCAACAAGAAACAAAGACACATCCATCAGCAGAAACCGCAACAGTAAAGATAAGGGAGAAAAGCAGCCTACCTAGGAACAACCATGCGAGCCAGTAAGGAGCAGGAGACCCCAGACCTGAATACTACTAGTGGTCTGAACTACCACGGGAGGGGTGGAGAGCTTCGACTGGAAAGTCGTAATGGCCCCGGGATTTCTTTGCTCGGGGTCCCTCTTTGGAGGCACCCAGCTCGAGCTGTAATGACGGCATGCACGTCCTTAAAATGTCATTATTTAATTTGCTTTGATTTGGCTGGGAACTTTTCTGCGGGAACCTAGGGTTGGACCCTGTTCTGGTGGCCGGCGAGCCTAACCTTCCCTAAGAGCGTGGCACCCCAGATGGGACCCTAGGTGAGCACTGTTGGGGCCTCTCGTCTCCAAACGATCATCTGGCGCCATGGGGTGAGTTCACCTGGGATCTTTGGCAAGAGGAGGCCCCAAGAAGGTGAGTCTTAAATTCCCGCCTGCATTCTAAATTCTGCTCTGGTAACAGAGTGCGCTGAAGGGGTACGCGGGCTGATGACCGTAAGGCATCCCAGGCAGGGGGGTACGCGGGCTGGCCACCGTAAGACGTACCAGGGGGATGGGTAGGAGTCCCATCCCCAGGGTTGGAGTGGGTTTGAAGTCCCATCTCGGTGTGGCCAGAAAGGGGAGTGCACAGCCTGGTCAGCATGAGGCGCACCGCAAGACTATAGGAACAGAAATGTAGAGAGACTGTGACTGGTGTGAGTGTGAGCAGTACTGTGTGTGAGAGTGCGTAGAGCCTGGGAACGGACCGGGGCGCCCGTGGGCTGAGGAAGCCGCCCGCTGCGAAGGCACAGCAGTCCTGGCAGTGCAAGCCTGGTGCAGGAGCAGTGGCAGCTGAGAGGCAATGCCAGCTTGCCCCATGCCAGCCTGCGGCCCAGCACGAGGGGTTGAGTGCTGCTTTCTGCTGAGGCTCTCAGGGCAGCAGGGCACAACAGGGCTGTGCTGGTCAGGGACATGTCGTGGCATGAGATGTGCCCGCATCAGCCCCCTCCCCCTGACAATTTGTAAGGGGATGTAGCTCAGTGGAAGAGCACCTGCTTTGCATGCAGGAGGTCCTGGGTTCAATGCCCAGCATCTCCGGCAGAGGGGGAGCTTTTTCCTCAGTCTCCACCCCCCTGACCAACAGCGGGGAGGGCTGGCAAGCGGCTGCATTGCTCCTCTCCACAGAGTGTCGGCTTGCCCTCCAACGACATGGCAGGCTGTCATGTGGGAAGTGGAGCTCGCCATGCAGGAAGAGCCCAGCCACATCCTCAGAAAGCCTGCCCAGGGCAAAGGACATCATGAGGGCACGACTCTTGCAACAAGCTGAGTGGCCAGCAGTAGGCAAACAGGCAGGACTTGTCAGATCCTCAAGTGCCTCTCAGCAGAGACCACAGCCCTGTGAGACAAGAGGGTGTGCCCATGAAGACGAGAGGGCTGGCTGCTGGCTGGGAGCTTCTTGTAGCTGCAGCAGCAGCAGCACTGCCCTGGCTGGGCAGGCAGGCGCTGGGAGGGCATCAGGCCCAGCAGGTACCTCTGACCATGGGAGGTGAGAGCTTGGCAGGAGCGCAGAGGGCAGGCAGGTGGAGGGGAGCACTGGCACGTCACTGGGGAATGGCTCCTGTGCCAGCAGCGCCGGCCAGCAGCAGGGGAGCAGCCACTGGGGTCACCATGAGTGCTGGGAGCTGATTCAACAGCTGGGCATGTGGCAGCGGGAGCGGGAGCGGGAAGGGCAGGCACAAGCACAATGGCTGCTGTGTTGGTTGTGAGCTCACTTGCATTCCAGTTAGCCCAGTGGCCAGCAGTGGGTGGGCAGGCAGGTGTTAGGAGGTCATCAGCAGCATGGGAGAGGCTGCCCAGCAGCAAGGAGAGCTTGGGAGGAGGTGAGAGGGAGGGAGAGGGGAAGGTGACCTTGGTGGCTTGGATGGTGAGGTCTCTGCTTTCAGAGCAGCTGATTGGCCAGCAGCAGGTGGGCAGGCATGGGAGGTGGCCAAGGGCAGGACAAAGCCCAGGAGGTAGAGGGCAGAGCCTGGAGGGAGGAAGGAGGCAGAGAGAGGCAGGTGACTGTGGCAGCACTGGCACAGTGCTTGTGAGATGAGCTCTGTGACTGCAGCCTGCTTGGCCAGCAGCAGGCGGGCAGCACTGGGAGGTCATGCAGGGCAGGAGAAAGCCCCCAGCCGAGAGGAGAGCTGCTGAAGAGGGCAGAGGCAGAGGCAGGGAAAGCTGGCATGGCTGGGAGCTTGTTTGGGAGGTCACTTCTCTTGCAGCAGTCTGATTGGGCAGCAGGCAGGCACGGTGGGCTCAGGAAGCAGCTGAGTAAAGCTTGCCCATGGAGAGGAGAGCTCTGGGGAGGGGAGAGGTGGGTCTTCAGGAAATTATTGACCTGAAAGTGTCCAGAGGGAGCTGCTTAGGACAACTTCTATCCAACTTGCTTAGCAGGAGGAGCTACATTTGCTGCAGCCTTAGGCTGCACTCAGAGAACATGAGGCACTTTCACCTAGGTCAGTAAGCAAGGGCCCCAGAGCTGGTTCAAGCTGGGCAGATAAGGAAGCTACAAGCAGTCGGCATTGCTGGGTCTCACCCTCCGAAAGGGAGGATGTTGTTAAAGAAGAGTGACTTGAAACTGTCTAGAAATAGCTGCTTAGCACAACTTCTATAAAACTTGCTTAGCATGAGTAGCTACATTTGCTGAAGCCTTAGGCTGCACTTGGGAAAAGTAATAAACCTTTACCGAGTTTAGTAAAAAATAGTGCCTCAGAGCTCGTTCAGGCTGGGAAAATAGGGAAACCACACGCAGCCTGCGTTCCTGTGTTACCCACCCCGAAAGGGAAGACGTCAAAACAATTGAAAAAGAAGACCTTGGGAGACAACCGCCAGGCCCAACAAAAACAGAGGTACAACCTTCATCAGAGACCGCAAAAAACAAGCAGGAGGAGAAAAACAGCTTCCCTAAGAACGACGGTGAGAGCCAATGAGGAGCAGGAGACCCCAGACCAAAAAATTACTATTGGTCTAGCTTCCGCGTGAGGGGTGGGAAATGTAAGTGGAAAAACCTATAATTGCCCAGGATTTGTTTACGTTCGGGTCCCTCTTTGGAGGCACCCAGCTCGAGCTGTAATGACGGCACGCGCGTGATTAAAATGTAATTTGTTTTGATTTGGCTCTGAACTTTCCTTGCGGCAACCTAGGCTCGAGCCCTGTCATGGTGGCCGACAAGCCTAATTTCCATAACAGATGTCGAGGCTTTGAAATAAGACCGGCGCAGGGCATCAGGACCTTGAGGGACAAAGCCTCCGCTCACTGCTGGGGCAGTCTTCATTGCTATGGGTTGGAATCACCTCCTCCTCCTCCTTGTCCGGACCTTGCGAGGCAACGGTAGGCCCCAACAAGAAACAAAGACACATCCGTCAGCAGAAACCGCAACAGTAAAGATAAGGGAGAAAAGCAGCCTACCTAGGAACAACCATGCGAGCCAGTAAGGAGCAGGAGACCCCAGACCTGAATACTACTAGTGGTCTGAACTACCACGGGAGGGGTGGAGAGCTTCGATTGGAAAGTCGTAATGGCCCCGGGATTTCTTTGCTCGGGGTCCCTCTTTGGAGGCACCCAGCTCGAGCTGTAATGACGGCATGCACGTCCTTAAAATGTCATTATTTAATTTGCTTTGATTTGGCTGGGAACTTTTCTGCGGGAACCTAGGGTTGGACCCTGTTCTGGTGGCCGGCGAGCCTAACCTTCCCTAAGAGCGTGGCACCCCAGATGGGACCCTAGGTGAGCACTGTTGGGGCCTCTCGTCTCCAAACGATCATCTGGCGCCATGGGGTGAGTTCACCTGGGATCTTTGGCAAGAGGAGGCCCCAAGAAGGTGAGTCTTAAATTCCCGCCTGCATTCTAAATTCTGCTCTGGTAACAGAGTGCGCTGAAGGGGTACGCGGGCTGATGACCGTAAGGCATCCCAGGCAGGGGGGTACGCGGGCTGGCCACCGTAAGACGTACCAGGGGGATGGGTAGGAGTCCCATCCCCAGGGTTGGAGTGGGTTTGAAGTCCCATCTCGGTGTGGCCAGAAAGGGGAGTGCACAGCCTGGTCAGCATGAGGCGCACCGCAAGACTATAGGAACAGAAATGTAGAGAGACTGTGACTGGTGTGAGTGTGAGCAGTACTGTGTGTGAGAGTGCATAGAGCCTGGGAACGGACCGGGGCGCCCGTGGGCTGAGGAAGCCGCCCGCTGCGAAGGCACAGCAGTCCTGGCAGTGCAAGCCTGGTGCAGGAGCAGTGGCAGCTGAGAGGCAATGCCAGCTTGCCCCATGCCAGCCTGCGGCCCAGCACGAGGGGTTGAGTGCTGCTTTCTGCTGAGGCTCTCAGGGCAGCAGGGCACAACAGGGCTGTGCTGGTCAGGGACATGTCGTGGCATGAGATGTGCCCGCATCAGCCCCCTCCCCCTGACAATTTGTAAGGGGATGTAGCTCAGTGGAAGAGCACCTGCTTTGCATGCAGGAGGTCCTGGGTTCAATGCCCAGCATCTCCGGCAGAGGGGGAGCTTTTTCCTCAGTCTCCACCCCCCTGACCAACAGCGGGGAGGGCTGGCAAGCGGCTGCATTGCTCCTCTCCACAGAGTGTCGGCTTGCCCTCCAACGACATGGCAGGCCGCCATGTGGGAAGTGGAGCTCCCCATGCAGGAAGAGCCCAGCCACATCCTCAGAAAGCCTGCCCAGGGCAAAGGACATCATGAGGGCACGACTCTTGCAACAAGCTGAGTGGCCAGCAGTAGGCAAACAGGCAGGACTTGTCAGATCCTCAAGTGCCTCTCAGCAGAGACCACAGCCCTGTGAGACAAGAGGGTGTGCCCATGAAGACGAGAGGGCTGGCTGCTGGCTGGGAGCTTCTTTTAGCTGCAGCAGCAGCAGCACTGCCCTGGCTGGGCAGGCAGGCGCTGGGAGGGCATCAGGCCCAGCAGGTACCTCTGACCATGGGAGGTGAGAGCTTGGCAGGAGGGCAGAGGGCAGGCAGGTGGAGGGGAGCACTGGCACGTCACTGGGGAATGGCTCCTGTGCCAGCAGCGCCGGCCAGCAGCAGGGGAGCAGCCACTGGGGTCACCATGAGTGCTGGGAGCTGATTCAACAGCTGGGCATGTGGCAGCGGGAGCGGGAGCGGGAAGGGCAGGCACAAGCACAATGGCTGCTGTGTTGGTTGTGAGCTCACTTGCATTCCAGTTAGCCCAGTGGCCAGCAGTGGGTGGGCAGGCAGGTGTTAGGAGGTCATCAGCAGCATGGGAGAGGCTGCCCAGCAGCAAGGAGAGCTTGGGAGGAGGTGAGAGGGAGGGAGAGGGGAAGGTGACCTTGGTGGCTTGGATGGTGAGGTCTCTGCTTTCAGAGCAGCTGATTGGCCAGCAGCAGGTGGGCAGGCATGGGAGGTGGCCAAGGGCAGGACAAAGCCCAGGAGGTAGAGGGCAGAGCCTGGAGGGAGGAAGGAGGCAGAGAGAGGCAGGTGACTGTGGCAGCACTGGCACAGTGCTTGTGAGATGAGCTCTGTGACTGCAGCCTGCTTGGCCAGCAGCAGGCGGGCAGCACTGGGAGGTCATGCAGGGCAGGAGAAAGCCCCCAGCCGAGAGGAGAGCTGCTGAAGAGGGCAGAGGCAGAGGCAGGGAAAGCTGGCATGGCTGGGAGCTTGTTTGGGAGGTCACTTCTCTTGCAGCAGTCTGATTGGGCAGCAGGCAGGCACGGTGGGCTCAGGAAGCAGCTGAGTAAAGCTTGCCCATGGAGAGGAGAGCTCTGGGGAGGGGAGAGGTGGGTCTTCAGGAAATTATTGACCTGAAAGTGTCCAGAGGGAGCTGCTTAGGACAACTTCTATCCAACTTGCTTAGCAGGAGGAGCTACATTTGCTGCAGCCTTAGGCTGCACTCAGAGAACATGAGGCACTTTCACCTAGGTCAGTAAGCAAGGGCCCCAGAGCTGGTTCAAGCTGGGCAGATAAGGAAGCTACAAGCAGTCGGCATTGCTGGGTCTCACCCTCCGAAAGGGAGGATGTTGTTAAAGAAGAGTGACTTGAAACTGTCTAGAAATAGCTGCTTAGCACAACTTCTATAAAACTTGCTTAGCATGAGTAGCTACATTTGCTGAAGCCTTAGGCTGCACTTGGGAAAAGTAATAAACCTTTACCGAGTTTAGTAAAAAATAGTGCCTCAGAGCTCGTTCAGGCTGGGAAAATAGGGAAACCACACGCAGCCTGCGTTCCTGTGTTACCCACCCCGAAAGGGAAGACGTCAAAACAATTGAAAAAGAAGACCTTGGGAGACAACCGCCAGGCCCAACAAAAACAGAGGTACAACCTTCATCAGAGACCGCAAAAAACAAGCAGGAGGAGAAAAACAGCTTCCCTAAGAACGACGGTGAGACCCAATGAGGAGCAGGAGACCCCAGACCAAAAAATTACTATTGGTCTAGCTTCCGCGTGAGGGGTGGGAAATGTAAGTGGAAAAACCTATAATTGCCCAGGATTTGTTTACGTTCGGGTCCCTCTTTGGAGGCACCCAGCTCGAGCTGTAATGACGGCACGCGCGTGATTAAAATGTAATTTGTTTTGATTTGGCTCTGAACTTTCCTTGCGGCAACCTAGGCTCGAGCCCTGTCATGGTGGCCGACAAGCCTAATTTCCATAACAGATGTCGAGGCTTTGAAATAAGACCGGCGCAGGGCATCAGGACCTTGAGGGACAAAGCCTCCGCTCACTGCTGGGGCAGTCTTCATTGCTATGGGTTGGAATCACCTCCTCCTCCTCCTTCTCTGGACCTTGCGAGGCAACGGTAGGCCCCAACAAGAAACAAAGACACATCCGTCAGCAGAAACCGCAACAGTAAAGATAAGGGAGAAAAGCAGCCTACCTAGGAACAACCATGCGAGCCAGTAAGGAGCAGGAGACCCCAGACCTGAATACTACTAGTGGTCTGAACTACCACGGGAGGGGTGGAGAGCTTCGATTGGAAAGTCGTAATGGCCCCGGGATTTCTTTGCTCGGGGTCCCTCTTTGGAGGCACCCAGCTCGAGCTGTAATGACGGCATGCACGTCCTTAAAATGTCATTATTTAATTTGCTTTGATTTGGCTGGGAACTTTTCTGCGGGAACCTAGGGTTGGACCCTGTTCTGGTGGCCGGCGAGCCTAACCTTCCCTAAGAGCGTGGCACCCCAGATGGGACCCTAGGTGAGCACTGTTGGGGCCTCTCGTCTCCAAACGATCATCTGGCGCCATGGGGTGAGTTCACCTGGGATCTTTGGCAAGAGGAGGCCCCAAGAAGGTGAGTCTTAAATTCCCGCCTGCATTCTAAATTCTGCTCTGGTAACAGAGTGCGCTGAAGGGGTACGCGGGCTGATGACCGTAAGGCATCCCAGGCAGGGGGGTACGCGGGCTGGCCACCGTAAGACGTACCAGGGGGATGGGTAGGAGTCCCATCCCCAGGGTTGGAGTGGGTTTGAAGTCCCATCTCGGTGTGGCCAGAAAGGGGAGTGCACAGCCTGGTCAGCATGAGGCGCACCGCAAGACTATAGGAACAGAAATGTAGAGACACTGTGACTGGTGTGAGTGTGAGCAGTACTGTGTGTGAGAGTGCATAGAGCCTGGGAACGGACCGGGGCGCCCGTGGGCTGAGGAAGCCGCCCGCTGCGAAGGCACAGCAGTCCTGGCAGTGCAAGCCTGGTGCAGGAGCAGTGGCAGCTGAGAGGCAATGCCAGCTTGCCCCATGCCAGCCTGCGGCCCAGCACGAGGGGTTGAGTGCTGCTTTCTGCTGAGGCTCTCAGGGCAGCAGGGCACAACAGGGCTGTGCTGGTCAGGGACATGTCGTGGCATGAGATGTGCCCGCATCAGCCCCCTCCCCCTGACAATTTGTAAGGGGATGTAGCTCAGTGGAAGAGCACCTGCTTTGCATGCAGGAGGTCCTGGGTTCAATGCCCAGCATCTCCGGCAGAGGGGGAGCTTTTTCCTCAGTCTCCACCCCCCTGACCAACAGCGGGGAGGGCTGGCAAGCGGCTGCATTGCTCCTCTCCACAGAGTGTCGGCTTGCCCTCCAACGACATGGCAGGCCGCCATGTGGGAAGTGGAGCTCCCCATGCAGGAAGAGCCCAGCCACATCCTCAGAAAGCCTGCCCAGGGCAAAGGACATCATGAGGGCACGACTCTTGCAACAAGCTGAGTGGCCAGCAGTAGGCAAACAGGCAGGACTTGTCAGATCCTCAAGTGCCTCTCAGCAGAGACCACAGCCCTGTGAGACAAGAGGGTGTGCCCATGAAGACGAGAGGGCTGGCTGCTGGCTGGGAGCTTCTTTTAGCTGCAGCAGCAGCAGCACTGCCCTGGCTGGGCAGGCAGGCGCTGGGAGGGCATCAGGCCCAGCAGGTACCTCTGACCATGGGAGGTGAGAGCTTGGCAGGAGGGCAGAGGGCAGGCAGGTGGAGGGGAGCACTGGCACGTCACTGGGGAATGGCTCCTGTGCCAGCAGCGCCGGCCAGCAGCAGGGGAGCAGCCACTGGGGTCACCATGAGTGCTGGGAGCTGATTCAACAGCTGGGCATGTGGCAGCGGGAGCGGGAGCGGGAAGGGCAGGCACAAGCACAATGGCTGCTGTGTTGGTTGTGAGCTCACTTGCATTCCAGTTAGCCCAGTGGCCAGCAGTGGGTGGGCAGGCAGGTGTTAGGAGGTCATCAGCAGCATGGGAGAGGCTGCCCAGCAGCAAGGAGAGCTTGGGAGGAGGTGAGAGGGAGGGAGAGGGGAAGGTGACCTTGGTGGCTTGGATGGTGAGGTCTCTGCTTTCAGAGCAGCTGATTGGCCAGCAGCAGGTGGGCAGGCATGGGAGGTGGCCAAGGGCAGGACAAAGCCCAGGAGGTAGAGGGCAGAGCCTGGAGGGAGGAAGGAGGCAGAGAGAGGCAGGTGACTGTGGCAGCACTGGCACAGTGCTTGTGAGATGAGCTCTGTGACTGCAGCCTGCTTGGCCAGCAGCAGGCGGGCAGCACTGGGAGGTCATGCAGGGCAGGAGAAAGCCCCCAGCCGAGAGGAGAGCTGCTGAAGAGGGCAGAGGCAGAGGCAGGGAAAGCTGGCATGGCTGGGAGCTTGTTTGGGAGGTCACTTCTCTTGCAGCAGTCTGATTGGGCAGCAGGCAGGCACGGTGGGCTCAGGAAGCAGCTGAGTAAAGCTTGCCCATGGAGAGGAGAGCTCTGGGGAGGGGAGAGGTGGGTCTTCAGGAAATTATTGACCTGAAAGTGTCCAGAGGGAGCTGCTTAGGACAACTTCTATCCAACTTGCTTAGCAGGAGGAGCTACATTTGCTGCAGCCTTAGGCTGCACTCAGAGAACATGAGGCACTTTCACCTAGGTCAGTAAGCAAGGGCCCCAGAGCTGGTTCAAGCTGGGCAGATAAGGAAGCTACAAGCAGTCGGCATTGCTGGGTCTCACCCTCCGAAAGGGAGGATGTTGTTAAAGAAGAGTGACTTGAAACTGTCTAGAAATAGCTGCTTAGCACAACTTCTATAAAACTTGCTTAGCATGAGTAGCTACATTTGCTGAAGCCTTAGGCTGCACTTGGGAAAAGTAATAAACCTTTACCGAGTTTAGTAAAAAATAGTGCCTCAGAGCTCGTTCAGGCTGGGAAAACAGGGAAACCACACGCAGTCTGCGTTCCTGTGTTACCCACCCCAAAAGGGAAGACGTCAAAACAATTGAAAAAGAAGACCTTGGGAGACAACCGCCAGGCCCAACAAAAACAGAGGTACAACCTTCATCAGAGACCGCAAAAAACAAGAAGGAGGAGAAAAACAGCTTACCTAAGAACGACGGTGAGACCCAATGAGGAGCAGGAGACCCCAGACCAAAAAATTACTATTGGTCTAGCTTCCGCGTGAGGGGTGGGAAATGTAAGTGGAAAAACCTATAATTGCCCAGGATTTGTTTACGTTAGGGTCCCTCTTTGGAGCCACCCAGCTCGAGCTGTAATGACGGCACGCGCGTGATTAAAATGTAATTTGTTTTGATTTGGCTCTGAACTTTACTTGCGGCAACCTAGGCTCGAGCCCTGTCATGGTGGCCGACAAGCCTAATGTCCATAACAGATGTCGAGGCTTTGAAATAAGACCGGCGCAGGGCATCAGGACCTTGAGGGACAAAGCCTCCGCTCACTGCTGGGGCAGTCTTCATTGCTATGGGTTGGAATCACCTCCTCCTCCTCCTTCTCTGGACCTTGCGAGGCAACGGTAGGCCCCAACAAGAAACAAAGACACATCCGTCAGCAGAAACCGCAACAGTAAAGATAAGGGAGAAAAGCAGCCTACCTAGGAACAACCATGCGAGCCAGTAAGGAGCAGGAGACCCCAGACCTGAATACTACTAGTGGTCTGAACTACCACGGGAGGGGTGGAGAGCTTCGACTGGAAAGTCGTAATGGCCCCGGGATTTCTTTGCTCGGGGTCCCTCTTTGGAGGCACCCAGCTCGAGCTGTAATGACGGCATGCACGTCCTTAAAATGTCATTATTTAATTTGCTTTGATTTGGCTGGGAACTTTTCTGCGGGAACCTAGGGTTGGACCCTGTTCTGGTGGCCGGCGAGCCTAACCTTCCCTAAGAGCGTGGCACCCCAGATGGGACCCTAGGTGAGCACTGTTGGGGCCTCTCGTCTCCAAACGATCATCTGGCGCCATGGGGTGAGTTCACCTGGGATCTTTGGCAAGAGGAGGCCCCAAGAAGGTGAGTCTTAAATTCCCGCCTGCATTCTAAATTCTGCTCTGGTAACAGAGTGCGCTGAAGGGGTACGCGGGCTGATGACCGTAAGGCATCCCAGGCAGGGGGGTACGCGGGCTGGCCACCGTAAGACGTACCAGGGGGATGGGTAGGAGTCCCATCCCCAGGGTTGGAGTGGGTTTGAAGTCCCATCTCGGTGTGGCCAGAAAGGGGAGTGCACAGCCTGGTCAGCATGAGGCGCACCGCAAGACTATAGCAACAGAAATGTAGAGAGACTGTGACTGGTGTGAGTGTGAGCAGTACTGTGTGTGAGAGTGCGTAGAGCCTGGGAACGGACCGGGGCGCCCGTGGGCTGAGGAAGCCGCCCGCTGCGAAGGCACAGCAGTCCTGGCAGTGCAAGCCTGGTGCAGGAGCAGTGGCAGCTGAGAGGCAATGCCAGCTTGCCCCATGCCAGCCTGCGGCCCAGCACGAGGGGTTGAGTGCTGCTTTCTGCTGAGGCTCTCAGGGCACCAGGGCACAACAGGGCTGTGCTTGTCAGGGACATGTCGTGGCATGAGATGTGCCCGCATCAGCCCCCTCCCCCCGACAATTTGTAAGGGGATGTAGCTCAGTGGAAGAGCACCTGCTTTGCATGCAGGAGGTCCTGGGTTCAATGCCCAGCATCTCCGGCGGAGGGGGAGCTTTTTCCTCAGTCTCCACCCCCCTGACCAACAGCGGGGAGGGCTGGCAAGCGGCTGCATTGCTCCTCTCCACAAAGTGTCGGCTTGCCCTCCAACGACATGGCAGGCCGCCATGTGGGAAGTGGAGCTCCCCATGCAGGAAGAGCCCAGCCACATCCTCAGAAAGCCTGCCCAGGGCAAAGGACATCATGAGGGCACGACTCTTGCAACAAGCTGAGTGGCCAGCAGTAGGCAAACAGGCAGGACTTGTCAGATCCTCAAGTGCCTCTCAGCAGAGACCACAGCCCTGTGAGACAAGAGGGTGTGCCCATGAAGACGAGAGGGCTGGCTGCTGGCTGGGAGCTTCTTTTAGCTGCAGCAGCAGCAGCACTGCCCTGGCTGGGCAGGCAGGCGCTGGGAGGGCATCAGGCCCAGCAGGTACCTCCGACCACGGGAGGTGAGAGCTTGGCAGGAGGGCAGAGGGCAGGCAGGTGGAGGGGAGCACTGGCACGTCACTGGGGAATGGCTCCTGTGCCAGCAGCGCCGGCCAGCAGCAGGGGAGCAGCCACTGGGGTCACCAGGAGCGCTGGGAGCTGATTCAACAGCTGGGCATGTGGCAGCGGGAGCGGGAGCGGGAAGGGCAGGCGCAAGCACAATGGCTGCTGTGTTGGTTGTGAGCTCACTTGCATTCCAGTTAGCCCAGTGGCCAGCAGTGGGTGGGCAGGCAGGTGTTAGGAGGTCAGCAGCAGCATGGGAGAGGCTGCCCAGCAGCAAGGAGAGCTTGGGAGGAGGTGAGAGGGAGGGAGAGGGGAAGGTGACCTTGGTGGCTTGGATGGTGAGGTCTCTGCTTTCAGAGCAGCTGATTGGCCAGCAGCAGGTGGGCAGGCATGGGAGGTGGCCAAGGGCAGGACAAAGCCCAGGAGGTAGAGGGCAGAGCCTGGAGGGAGGAAGGAGGCAGAGAGAGGCAGGTGACTGTGGCAGCACTGGCACAGTGCTTGTGAGATGAGCTCTGTGACTGCAGCCTGCTTGGCCAGCAGCAGGCGGGCAGCACTGGGAGGTCATGCAGGGCAGGAGAAAGCCCCCAGCCGAGAGGAGAGCTGCTGAAGAGGGCAGAGGCAGAGGCAGGGAAAGCTGGCATGGCTGGGAGCTTGTTTGGGAGGTCACTTCTCTTGCAGCAGTCTGATTGGGCAGCAGGCAGGCACGGTGGGCTCAGGAAGCAGCTGAGTAAAGCTTGCCCATGGAGAGGAGAGCTCTGGGGAGGGGAGAGGTGGGTCTTCAGGAAATTATTGAACTGAAAGTGTCCAGAGGGAGCTGCTTAGGACAACTTCTATCCAACTTGCTTAGCAGGAGGAGCTACATTTGCTGCAGCCTTAGGCTGCACTCAGAGAACATGAGGCACTTTCACCTAGGTCAGTAAGCAAGGGCCCCAGAGCTGGTTCAAGCTGGGCAGATAAGGAAGCTACAAGCAGTCGGCATTGCTGTGTCTCACCCTCTGAAAGGGAGGATGTTGTTAAAGAAGAGTGACTTGAAACTGTCTAGAAATAGCTGCTTAGCACAACTTCTATAAAACTTGCTTAGCATGAGTAGCTACATTTGCTGAAGCCTTAGGCTGCACTTGGGAAAAGTAATAAACCTTTACCGAGTTTAGTAAAAAATAGTGCCTCAGAGCTCGTTCAGGCTGGGAAAACAGGGAAACCACACGCAGTCTGCGTTCCTGTGTTACCCACCCCAAAAGGGAAGACGTCAAAACAATTGAAAAAGAAGACCTTGGGAGACAACCGCCAGGCCCAACAAAAACAGAGGTACAACCTTCATCAGAGACCGCAAAAAACAAGAAGGAGGAGAAAAACAGCTTCCCTAAGAACGACGGTGAGAGCCAATGAGGAGCAGGAGACCCCAGACCAAAAAATGACTATTGGTCTAGCTTCCGCGTGAGGGGTGGGAAATGTAAGTGGAAAAACCTATAATTGCCCAGGATTTGTTTACGTTAGGGTCCCTCTTTGGAGGCACCCAGCTCGAGCTGTAATGACAGCACGCGCGTGATTAAAATGTAATTTGTTTTGATTTGGCTCTGAACTTTCCTTGCGGCAACCTAGGCTCGAGCCCTGTCATGGTGGCCGACAAGCCTAATTTCCATAACAGATGTCGAGGCTTTGAAATAAGACCGGCGCAGGGCATCAGGACCTTGAGGGACAAAGCCTCCGCTCACTGCTGGGGCAGTCTTCATTGCTATGGGTTGGAATCACCTCCTCCTCCTCCTTCTCTGGACCTTGCGAAGCAACGGTAGGCCCCAACAAGAAACAAAGACACATCCGTCAGCAGAAACCGCAACAGTAAAGATAAGGGAGAAAAGCAGCCTACCTAGGAACAACCATGCGAGCCAGTAAGGAGCAGGAGACCCCAGACCTGAATACTACTAGTGGTCTGAACTACCACGGGAGGGGTGGAGAGCTTCGACTGGAAAGTCGTAATGGCCCCGGGATTTCTTTGCTCGGGGTCCCTCTTTGGAGGCACCCAGCTCGAGCTGTAATGACGGCATGCACGTCCTTAAAATGTCATTATTTAATTTGCTTTGATTTGGCTGGGAACTTTTCTGCGGGAACCTAGGGTTGGACCCTGTTCTGGTGGCCGGCGAGCCTAACCTTCCCTAAGAGCGTGGCACCCCAGATGGGACCCTAGGTGAGCACTGTTGGGGCCTCTCGTCTCCAAATGATCATCTGGCGCCATGGGGTGAGTTCACCTGGGATCTTTGGCAAGAGGAGGCCCCAAGAAGGTGAGTCTTAAATTCCCGCCTGCATTCTAAATTCTGCTCTGGTAACAGAGTGCGCTGAAGGGGTACGCGGGCTGATCACCGTAAGGCGTCCCAGGCAGGGGGGTACGCGGGCTGGCCACCGTAAGACGTACCAGGGGGATGGGTAGGAGTCCCATCCCCAGGGTTGGAGTGGGTTTGAAGTCCCATCTCGGTGTGGCCAGAAAGGGGAGTGCGCAGCCTGGTCAGCATGAGGCGTACCGCAAGACTATAGGAACAGAAATGTAGAGACACTGTGACTGGTGTGAGTGTGAGCAGTACTGTGTGTGAGAGTGCGTAGAGCCTGGGAATGGACCGGGGCACCCGTGGGCTGAGGAAGCCGCCCGCTGCGAAGGCACAGCAGTCCTGGCAGTGCAAGCCTGGTGCAGGAGCAGTGGCAGCTGAGAGGCAATGCCAGCTTGCCCCATGCCAGCCTGCGGCCCAGCACGAGGGGTTGAGTGCTGCTTTCTGCTGAGGCTCTCAGGGCACCAGGGCACAACAGGGCTGTGCTTGTCAGGGACATGTCGTGGCATGAGATGTGCCCGCATCAGCCCCCTCCCCCCGACAATTTGTAAGGGGATGTAGCTCAGTGGAAGAGCACCTGCTTTGCATGCAGGAGGTCCTGGGTTCAATGCCCAGCATCTCCGGCGGACGGGGAGCTTTTTCCTCAGTCTCCACTCCCCTGACCAACAGCGGGGAGGGCTGGCAAGCGGCTGCATTGCTCCTCTCCACAAAGTGTCGGCTTGCCCTCCAACGACATGGCAGGCTGTCATGTGGGAAGTGGAGCTCGCCATGCAGGAAGAGCCCAGCCACATCCTCAGAAAGCCTGCCCAGGGCAAAGGACATCATGAGGGCACGACTCTTGCAACAAGCTGAGTGGCCAGCAGTAGGCAAACAGGCAGGACTTGTCAGATCCTCAAGTGCCTCTCAGCAGAGACCACAGCCCTGTGAGACAAGAGGGTGTGCCCATGAAGACGAGAGGGCTGGCTGCTGGCTGGGAGCTTCTTTTAGCTGCAGCAGCAGCAGCACTGCCCTGGCTGGGCAGGCAGGCGCTGGGAGGGCATCAGGCCCAGCAGGTACCTCCGACCACGGGAGGTGAGAGCTTGGCAGGAGGGCAGAGGGCAGGCAGGTGGAGGGGAGCACTGGCACGTCACTGGGGAATGGCTCCTGTGCCAGCAGCGCCGGCCAGCAGCAGGGGAGCAGCCACTGGGGTTACCATGAGCGCTGGGAGCTGATTCAACAGCTGGGCATGTGGCAGCGGGAGCGGGAAGGGCAGGCACAAGCACAATGGCTGCTGTGTTGGTTGTGAGCTCACTTGCATTCCAGTTAGCCCAGTGGCCAGCAGTGGGTGGGCAGGCAGGTGTTAGGAGGTCATCAGCAGCATGGGAGAGGCTGCCCAGCAGCAAGGAGAGCTTGGGAGGAGGGGAGAGGGAGGGAGAGGGGAAGGTGACCTTGGTGGCTTGGATGGTGAGGTCTCTGCTTTCAGAGCAGCTGATTGGCCAGCAGCAGGTGGGCAGGCATGGGAGGTGGCCAAGGGCAGGACAAAGCCCAGGAGGTAGAGGGCAGAGCCTGGAGGGAGGAAGGAGGCAGAGAGAGGCAGGTGACTGTGGCAGCACTGGCACAGTGCTTGTGAGATGAGCTCTGTGACTGCAGCCTGCTTGGCCAGCAGCAGGCGGGCAGCACTGGGAGGTCATGCAGGGCAGGAGAAAGCCCCCAGCCGAGAGGAGAGCTGCTGAAGAGGGCAGAGGCAGAGGCAGGGAAAGCTGGCATGGCTGGGAGCTTGTTTGGGAGGTCACTTCTCTTGCAGCAGTCTGATTGGGCAGCAGGCAGGCACGGTGGGCTCAGGAAGCAGCTGAGTAAAGCTTGCCCATGGAGAGGAGAGCTCTGGGGAGGGGAGAGGTGGGTCTTCAGGAAATTATTGACCTGAAAGTGTCCAGAGGGAGCTGCTTAGGACAACTTCTGTCCAACTTGCTTAGCAGGAGGAGCTACATTTGCTGCAGCCTTAGGCTGCACTCAGAGAACATGAGGCACTTTCACCTAGGTCAGTAAGCAAGGGCCCCAGAGCTGGTTCAAGCTGGGCAGATAAGGAAGCTACAAGCAGTCGGCATTGCTGGGTCTCACCCTCCGAAAGGGAGGATGTTGTTGAAGAATAGTGACTTGAAACTGTCTAGAAATAGCTGCTTAGCACAACTTCTATAAAACTTGCTTAGCATGAGTAGCTACATTTGCTGAAGCCTTAGGCTGCACTTGGGAAAAGTAATAAACCTTTACCGAGTTTAGTAAAAAATAGTGCCTCAGAGCTCGTTCAGGCTGGGAAAATAGGGAAACCACACGCAGTCTGCGTTCCTGTGTTACCCACCCCAAAAGGGAAGACGTCAAAACAATTGAAAAAGAAGACCTTGGGAGACAACCGCCAGACCCAACAAAAACAGAGGTACAACCTTCATCAGAGACCGCAAAAAACAAGAAGGAGGAGAAAAACAGCTTACCTAAGAACGACGGTGAGACCCAATGAGGAGCAGGAGACCCCAGACCAAAAAATTACTATTGGTCTAGCTTCCGCGTGAGGGGTGGGAAATGTAAGTGGAAAAACCTATAATTGCCCAGGATTTGTTTACGTTCGGGTCCCTCTTTGGAGGCACCCAGCTCGAGCTGTAATGACGGCATGCGCGTGATTAAAATGTAATTTGTTTTGATTTGGCTCTGAACTTTACTTGCAGCAACCTAGGCTCGAGCCCTGTCATGGTGGCTGACAAGCCTAATTTCCATAACAGATGTCGAGGCTTTGAAATAAGACCGGCGCAGGGCATCAGGACCTTGAGGGACAAAGCCTCCGCTCACTGCTGGGGCAGTCTTCATTGCTATGGGTTGGAATCACCTCCTCCTCCTCCTCCTTCTCTGGACCTTGCGAGGCAACGGTAGGCCCCAACAAGAAACAAAGACACATCCGTCAGCAGAAACCGCACCAGTAAAGATAAGGGAGAAAAGCAGCCTACCTAGGAACAACCATGCGAGCCAGTAAGGAGCAGGAGACCCCAGACCTGAATACTACTAGTGGTCTGAACTACCACGGGAGGGGTGGAGAGCTTCGATTGGAAAGTCGTAATGGCCCCGGGATTTCTTTGCTCGGGGTCCCTCTTTGGAGGCACCCAGCTCGAGCTGTAATGACGGCATGCACGTCCTTAAAATGTCATTATGTAATTTGCTTTGATTTGGCTGGGAACTTTTCTGCGGGAACCTAGGGTTGGACCCTGTTCTGGTGGCCGGCGAGCCTAACCTTCCCTAAGAGCGTGGCACCCCAGATGGGACCCGAGGTGAGCACTGTTGGGGCCTCTCGTCTCCAAACGATCATCTGGCGCCATGGGGTGAGTTCACCTGGGATCTTTGGCAAGAGGAGGCCCCAAGAAGGTGAGTCTTAAATTCCCGCCTGCATTCTAAATTCTGCTCTGGTAACAGAGTGCGCTGAAGGGGTACGCGGGCTGATCACCGTAAGGCGTCCCAGGCAGGGGGGTACGCGGGCTGGCCACCGTAAGACGTACCAGGGGGATGGGTAGGAGTCCCATCCCCAGGGTTGGAGTGGGTTTGAAGTCCCATCTCGGTGTGGCCAGCAAGGGGAGTGCACAGCCTGGTCAGCATGAGGCGTACCGCAAGACTATAGGAACAGAAATGTAGAGACACTGTGACTGGTGTGAGTGTGAGCAGTACTGTGTGTGAGAGTGCGTAGAGCCTGGGAATGGACCGGGGCACCCGTGGGCTGAGGAAGCCGCCCGCTGCGAAGGCACAGCAGTCCTGGCAGTGCAAGCCTGGTGCAGGAGCAGTGGCAGCTGAGAGGCAATGCCAGCTTGCCCCATGCCAGCCTGCGGCCCAGCACGAGGGGTTGAGTGCTGCTTTCTGCTGAGGCTCTCAGGGCAGCAGGGCACAACAGGGCTGTGCTGGTCAGGGACATGTCGTGGCATGAGATGTGCCCGCATCAGCCCCCTCCCCCCGACAATTTGTAAGGGGATGTAGCTCAGTGGAAGAGCACCTGCTTTGCATGCAGGAGGTCCCTGGGTTCAATGCCCAGCATCTCCGGCGGAGGGGGAGCTTTTTCCTCAGTCTCCACCCCCCTGACCAACAGCGGGGAGGGCTGGCAAGCGGCTGCATTGCTCCTCTCCACAAAGTGTCGGCTTGCCCTCCAACGACATGGCAGGCTGTCATGTGGGAAGTGGAGCTCCCCATGCAGGAAGAGCCCAGCCACATCCTCAGAAAGCCTGCCCAGGGCAAAGGACATCATGAGGGCACGACTCTTGCAACAAGCTGAGTGGCCAGCAGTAGGCAAACAGGCAGGACTTGTCAGATCCTCAAGTGCCTCTCAGCAGAGACCACAGCCCTGTGAGACAAGAGGGTGTGCCCATGAAGACGAGAGGGCTGGCTGCTGGCTGGGAGCTTCTTTTAGCTGCAGCAGCAGCAGCACTGCCCTGGCTGGGCAGGCAGGCGCTGGGAGGGCATCAGGCCCAGCAGGTACCTCTGACCACAGGAGGTGAGAGCTTGGCAGGAGGGCAGAGGGCAGGCAGGTGGAGGGGAGCACTGGCACGTCACTGGGGAATGGCTCCTGTGCCAGCAGCGCCAGCCAGCAGCAGGGGAGCAGCCACTGGGGTCACCATGAGCGCTGGGAGCTGATTCAACAGCTGGGCATGTGGCAGCGGGAGCGGGAAGGGCAGGCGCAAGCACAATGGCTGCTGTGTTGGTTGTGAGCTCACTTGCATTCCAGTTAGCCCAGTGGCCAGCAGTGGGTGGGCAGGCAGGTGTTAGGAGGTCAGCAGCAGCATGGGAGAGGCTGCCCAGCAGCAAGGAGAGCTTGGGAGGAGGGGAGAGGGAGGGAGAGGGGAAGGTGACCTTGGTGGCTTGGATGGTGAGGTCTCTGCTTTCAGAGCAGCTGATTGGCCAGCAGCAGGTGGGCAGGCATGGGAGGTGGCCAAGGGCAGGACAAAGCCCAGGAGGTAGAGGGCAGAGCCTGGAGGGAGGAAGGAGGCAGAGAGAGGCAGGTGACTGTGGCAGCACTGGCACAGTGCTTGTGAGATGAGCTCTGTGACTGCAGCCTGCTTGGCCAGCAGCAGGCGGGCAGCACTGGGAGGTCATGCAGGGCAGGAGAAAGCCCCCAGCCGAGAGGAGAGCTGCTGAAGAGGGCAGAGGCAGAGGCAGGGAAAGCTGGCATGGCTGGGAGCTTGTTTGGGAGGTCACTTCTCTTGCAGCAGTCTGATTGGGCAGCAGGCAGGCACGGTGGGCTCAGGAAGCAGCTGAGTAAAGCTTGCCCATGGAGAGGAGAGCTCTGGGCAGGGGAGAGGTGGGTCTTCAGGAAATTATTGACCTGAAAGTGTCCAGAGGGAGCTGCTTAGGACAACTTCTGTCCAACTTGCTTAGCAGGAGGAGCTACATTTGCTGCAGCCTTAGGCTGCACTCAGAGAACATGAGGCACTTTCACCTAGGTCAGTAAGCAAGGGCCCCAGAGCTGGTTCAAGCTGGGCAGATAAGGAAGCTACAAGCAGTCGGCATTGCTGGGTCTCACCCTCCGAAAGGGAGGATGTTGTTGAAGAATAGTGACTTGAAACTGTCTAGAAATAGCTGCTTAGCACAACTTCTATAAAACTTGCTTAGCATGAGTAGCTAAATTTGCTGAAGCCTTAGGCTGCACTTGGGAAAAGTAATAAACCTTTACCGAGTTTAGTAAAAAATAGTGCCTCAGAGCTCGTTCAGGCTGGGAAAATAGGGAAACCACACGCAGTCTGCGTTCCTGTGTTACCCACCCCAAAAGGGAAGACGTCAAAACAATTGAAAAAGAAGACCTTGGGAGACAACCGCCAGGCCCAACAAAAACAGAGGTACAACCTTCATCAGAGACCGCAAAAAACAAGAAGGAGGAGAAAAACAGCTTACCTAAGAACGACGGTGAGACCCAATGAGGAGCAGGAGACCCCAGACCAAAAAATGACTATTGGTCTAGCTTCCGCGTGAGGGGTGGGAAATGTAAGTGGAAAAACCTATAATTGCCCAGGATTTCTTTACATTCGGGTCCCTCTTTGGAGGCACCCAGCTCGAGCTGTAATGACGGCACGCGCGTGATTAAAATGTAATTTGTTTGGATTTGGCTCTGAACTTTACTTGCGGCAACCTAGGCTCGAGCCCTGTCATGGTGGCCGACAAGCCTAATGTCCATAACAGATGTCGAGGCTTTGAAATAAGACCGGCGCAGGGCATCAGGACCTTGAGGGACAAAGCCTCCGCTCACTGCTGGGGCAGTCTTCATTGCTATGGGTTGGAATCACCTCCTCCTCCTCCTTCTCTGGACCTTGCGAGGCAACGGTAGGCCCCAACAAGAAACAAAGACACATCCGTCAGCAGAAACCGCAACAGTAAAGATAAGGGAGAAAAGCAGCCTACCTAGGAACAACCATGCGAGCCAGTAAGGAGCAGGAGACCCCAGACCTGAATACTACTAGTGGTCTGAACTACCACGGGAGGGGTGGAGAGCTTCGATTGGAAAGTCGTAATGGCCCCGGGATTTCTTTGCTCGGGGTCCCTCTTTGGAGGCACCCAGCTCGAGCTGTAATGACGGCATGCACGTCCTTAAAATGTCATTATTTAATTTGCTTTGATTTGGCTGGGAACTCTTCTGCGGGAACCTAGGGTTGGACCCTGTTCTGGTGGCCGGCGAGCCTAACCTTCCCTAAGAGCGTGGCACCCCAGATGGGACCCTAGGTGAGCACTGTTGGGGCCTCTCGTCTCCAAACGATCATCTGGCGCCATGGGGTGAGTTCACCTGGGATCTTTGGCAAGAGGAGGCCCCAAGAAGGTGAGTCTTAAATTCCCGCCTGCATTCTAAATTCTGCTCTGGTAACAGAGTGCGCTGAAGGGGTACGCGGGCTGATCACCGTAAGGCGTCCCAGGCAGGGGGGTACGCGGGCTGGCCACCGTAAGACGTACCAGGGGGATGGGTAGGAGTCCCATCCCCAGGGTTGGAGTGGGTTTGAAGTCCCATCTCGGTGTGGCCAGAAAGGGGAGTGCACAGCCTGGTCAGCATGAGGCGCACCGCAAGACTATAGGAACAGAAATGTAGAGACACTGTGACTGGTGTGAGTGTGAGCAGTGCTGTGTGTGAGAGTGCGTAGAGCCTGGGAATGGACCGGGGCGCCCGTGGGCTGAGGAAGCCGCCCGCTGCGAAGGGACAGCAGTCCTGGCAGTGCAAGCCTGGTGCAGGAGCAGTGGCAGCTGAGAGGCAATGCCAGCTTGCCCCATGCCAGCCTGCGGCCCAGCACGAGGGGTTGAGTGCTGCTTTCTGCTGAGGCTCTCAGGGCAGCAGGGCACAACAGGGCTGTGCTGGTCAGGGACATGTCGTGGCATGAGATGTGCCCGCATCAGCCCCCTCCCCCCGACAATTTGTAAGGGGATGTAGCTCAGTGGAAGAGCACCTGCTTTGCATGCAGGAGGTCCTGGGTTCAATGCCCAGCATCTCCGGCGGACGGGGAGCTTTTTCCTCAGTCTCCACCCCCCTGACCAACAGCGGGGAGGGCTGGCAAGCGGCTGCATTGCTCCTCTCCACAGAGTGTCGGCTTGCCCTCCAACGACATGGCAGGCTGTCATGTGGGAAGTGGAGCTCCCCATGCAGGAAGAGCCCAGCCACATCCTCAGAAAGCCTGCCCAGGGCAAAGGACATCATGAGGGCACGACTCTTGCAACAAGCTGAGTGGCCAGCAGTAGGCAAACAGGCAGGACTTGTCAGATCCTCAAGTGCCTCTCAGCAGAGACCACAGCCCTGTGAGACAAGAGGGTGTCCCCATGAAGACGAGAGGGCTGGCTGCTGGCTGGGAGCTTCTTTTAGCTGCAGCAGCAGCAGCACTGCCCTGGCTGGGCAGGCAGGCGCTGGGAGGGCATCAGGCCCAGCAGGTACCTCTGACCACAGGAGGTGAGAGCTTGGCAGGAGGGCAGAGGGCAGGCAGGTGGAGGGGAGCACTGGCACGTCGCTGGGGAATGGCTCCTGTGCCAGCAGCGCCAGCCAGCAGCAGGGGAGCAGCCACTGGGGTCACCAGGAGCGCTGGGAGCTGATTCAACAGCTGGGCATGTGGCAGCGGGAGCGGGAAGGGCAGGCGCAAGCACAATGGCTGCTGTGTTGGTTGTGAGCTCACTTGCATTCCAGTTAGCCCAGTGGCCAGCAGTGGGTGGGCAGGCAGGTGTTAGGAGGTCAGCAGCAGCATGGGAGAGGCTGCCCAGCAGCAAGGAGAGCTTGGGAGGAGGTGAGAGGGAGGGAGAGGGGAAGGTGACCTTGGTGGCTTGGATGGTGAGGTCTCTGCTTTCAGAGCAGCTGATTGGCCAGCAGCAGGTGGGCAGGCATGGGAGGTGGCCAAGGGCAGGACAAAGCCCGGGAGGTAGAGGGCAGAGCCTGGAGGGAGGAAGGAGGCAGAGAGAGGCAGGTGACTGTGGCAGCACTGGCACAGTGCTTGTGAGATGAGCTCTGTGACTGCAGCCTGCTTGGCCAGCAGCAGGCGGGCAGCACTGGGAGGTCATGCAGGGCAGGAGAAAGCCCCCAGCCGAGAGGAGAGCTGCTGAAGAGGGCAGAGGCAGAGGCAGGGAAAGCTGGCATGGCTGGGAGCTTGTTTGGGAGGTCACTTCTCTTGCAGCAGTCTGATTGGGCAGCAGGCAGGCACGGTGGGCTCAGGAAGCAGCTGAGTAAAGCTTGCCCATGGAGAGGAGAGCTCTGGGGAGGGGAGAGGTGGGTCTTCAGGAAATTATTGACCTGAAAGTGTCCAGAGGGAGCTGCTTAGGACAACTTCTATCCAACTTGCTTAGCAGGAGGAGCTACATTTGCTGCCGCCTTAGGCTGCACTCAGAGAACATGAGGCACGTTCACCTAGGTCAGTAAGCAAGGGCCCCAGAGCTGGTTCAAGCTGGGCAGATAAGGAAGCTACAAGCAGTCGGCATTGCTGGGTCTCACCCTCCGAAAGGGAGGATGTTGTTGAAGAATAGTGACTTGAAACTGTCTAGAAATAGCTGCTTAGCACAACTTCTATAAAACTTGCTTAGCATGAGTAGCTAAATTTGCTGAAGCCTTCGGCTGCACTTGGGAAAAGTAATAAACCTTTACCGAGTTTAGTAAAAAATAGTGCCTCAGAGCTCGTTCAGGCTGGGAAAATAGGGAAACCACACGCAGCCTGCGTTCCTGTGTTACCCACCCCAAAAGGGAAGACGTCAAAACAATTGAAAAAGAAGACCTTGGGAGACAACCGCCAGGCCCAACAAAAACAGAGGTACAACCTTCATCAGAGACCGCAAAAAACAAGAAGGAGGAGAAAAACAGCTTACCTAAGAACGACGGTGAGACCCAATGAGGAGCAGGAGACCCCAGACCAAAAAATGACTATTGGTCTAGCTTCCGCGTGAGGGGTGGGAAATGTAAGTGGAAAAACCTATAATTGCCCAGGATTTGTTTACGTTAGGGTCCCTCTTTGGAGGCACCCAGCTCGAGCTGTAATGACGGCACGCGCGTGATTAAAATGTAATTTGTTTGGATTTGGCTCTGAACTTTCCTTGCAGCAACCTAGGCTCGAGCCCTGTCATGGTGGCCGACAAGCCTAATTTCCATAACAGATGTCGAGGCTTTGAAATAAGACCGGCGCAGGGCATCAGGACCTTGAGGGACAAAGCCTCCGCTCACTGCTGGGGCAGTCTTCATTGCTATGGGTTGGAATCACCTCCTCCTCCTCCTTCTCTGGACCTTGCGAGGCAATGGTAGGCCCCAACAAGAAACAAAGACACATCCGTCAGCAGAAACCGCAACAGTAAAGATAAGGGAGAAAAGCAGCCTACCTAGGAACAACCATGCGAGCCAGTAAGGAGCAGGAGACCCCAGACCTGAATACTACTAGTGGTCTGAACTACCACGGGAGGGGTGGAGAGCTTCGATTGGAAAGTCGTAATGGCCCCGGGATTTCTTTGCTCGGGGTCCCTCTTTGGAGGCACCCAGCTCGAGCTGTAATGACGGCATGCACGTCCTTAAAATGTCATTATTTAATTTGCTTTGATTTGGCTGGGAACTTTTCTGCGGGAACCTAGGGTTGGACCCTGTTCTGGTGGCCGGCGAGCCTAACCTTCCCTAAGAGCGTGGCACCCCAGATGGGACCCTAGGTGAGCACTGTTGGGGCCTCTCGTCTCCAAACGATCATCTGGCGCCATGGGGTGAGTTCACCTGGGATCTTTGGCAAGAGGAGGCCCCAAGAAGGTGAGTCTTAAATTCCCGCCTGCATTCTAAATTCTGCTCTGGTAACAGAGTGCGCTGAAGGGGTACGCGGGCTGATCACCGTAAGGCGTCCCAGGCAGCGGGGTACGCGGGCTGGCCACCGTAAGACGTACCAGGGGGATGGGTAGGAGTCGCATCCCCAGGGTTGGAGTGGGTTTGAAGTCCCATCTCGGTGTGGCCAGCAAGGGGAGTGCACAGCCTGGTCAGCATGAGGCGCACAGCAAGACTATAGGAACAGAAATGTAGAGACACTGTGACTGGTGTGAGTGTGAGCAGTACTGTGTGTGAGAGTGCGTAGAGCCTGGGAATGGACCGGGGCGCCCGTGGGCTGAGGAAGCCGCCCGCTGCGAAGGCACAGCAGTCCTGGCAGTGCAAGCCTGGTGCAGGAGCAGTGGCAGCTGAGAGGCAATGCCAGCTTGCCCCATGCCAGCCTGCGGCCCAGCACGAGGGGTTGAGTGCTGCTTTCTGCTGAGGCTCTCAGGGCAGCAGGGCACAACAGGGCTGTGCTGGTCAGGGACATGTCGTGGCATGAGATGTGCCCGCATCAGCCCCCTCCCCCCGACAATTTGTAAGGGGATGTAGCTCAGTGGAAGAGCACCTGCTTTGCATGCAGGAGGTCCTGGGTTCAATGCCCAGCATCTCCGGCGGAGGGGGAGCTTTTTCCTCAGTCTCCACCCCCCTGACCAACAGCGGGGAGGGCTGGCAAGCGGCTGCATTGCTCCTCTCCACAAAGTGTCGGCTTGCCCTCCAACGACATGGCAGGCTGTCATGTGGGAAGTGGAGCTCCCCATGCAGGAAGAGCCCAGCCACATCCTCAGAAAGCCTGCCCAGGGCAAAGGACATCATGAGGGCACGACTCTTGCAACAAGCTGAGTGGCCAGCAGTAGGCAAACAGACAGGACTTGTCAGATCCTCAAGTGCCTCTTAGCAGAGACCACAGCCCTGTGAGACAAGAGGGTGTCCCCATGAAGACGAGAGGGCTGGCTGCTGGCTGGGAGCTTCTTTTAGCTGCAGCAGCAGCAGCACTGCCCTGGCTGGGCAGGCAGGCGCTGGGAGGGCATCAGGCCCAGCAGGTACCTCTGACCACAGGAGGTGAGAGCTTGGCAGGAGGGCAGAGGGCAGGCAGGTGGAGGGGAGCACTGGCACGTCGCTGGGCAATGGCTCCTGTGCCAGCAGCGCCGGCCAGCAGCAGGGGAGCAGCCACTGGGGTCACCATGAGCGCTGGGAGCTGATTCAACAGCTGGGCATGTGGCAGCGGGAGCGGGAAGGGCAGGCGCAAGCACAATGGCTGCTGTGTTGGTTGTGAGCTCACTTGCATTCCAGTTAGCCCAGTGGCCAGCAGTGGGTGGGCAGGCAGGTGTTAGGAGGTCATCAGCAGCATGGGAGAGGCTGCCCAGCAGCAAGGAGAGCTTGGGAGGAGGGGAGAGGGAGGGAGAGGGGAAGGTGACCTTGGTGGCTTGGATGGTGAGGTCTCTGCTTTCAGAGCAGCTGATTGGCCAGCAGCAGGTGGGCAGGCATGGGAGGTGGCCAAGGGCAGGACAAAGCCCAGGAGGTAGAGGGCAGAGCCTGGAGGGAGGAAGGAGGCAGAGAGAGGCAGGTGACTGTGGCAGCACTGGCACAGTGCTTGTGAGATGAGCTCTGTGACTGCAGCCTGCTTGGCCAGCAGCAGGCGGGCAGCACTGGGAGGTCATGCAGGGCAGGAGAAAGCCCCCAGCCGAGAGGAGAGCTGCTGAAGAGGGCAGAGGCAGAGGCAGGGAAAGCTGGCATGGCTGGGAGCTTGTTTGGGAGGTCACTTCTCTTGCAGCAGTCTGATTGGGCAGCAGGCAGGCACGGTGGGCTCAGGAAGCAGCTGAGTAAAGCTTGCCCATGGAGAGGAGAGCTCTGGGGAGGGGAGAGGTGGGTCTTCAGGAAATTATTGACCTGAAAGTGTCCAGAGGGAGCTGCTTAGGACAACTTCTATCCAACTTGCTTAGCAGGAGGAGCTACATTTGCTGCAGCCTTAGGCTGCACTCAGAGAACATGAGGCACTTTCACCTAGGTCAGTAAGCAAGGGCCCCAGAGCTGGTTCAAGCTGGGCAGATAAGGAAGCTACAAGCAGTCGGCATTGCTGTGTCTCACCCTCCGAAAGGGAGGATGTTGTTAAAGAAGAGTGACTTGAAACTGTCTAGAAATAGCTGCTTAGCACAACTTCTATAAAACTTGCTTAGCATGAGTAGCTAAATTTGCTGAAGCCTTAGGCTGCACTTGGGAAAAGTAATAAACCTTTACCGAGTTTAGTAAAAAATAGTGCCTCAGAGCTCGTTCAGGCTGGGAAAACAGGGAAACCACACGCAGTCTGCGTTCCTGTGTTACCCACCCCAAAAGGGAAGACGTCAAAACAATTGAAAAAGAAGACCTTGGGAGACAACCGCCAGACCCAACAAAAACAGAGGTACAACCTTCATCAGAGACCGCAAAAAACAAGGAGGAGGAGAAAAACAGCTTACCTAAGAACGACGGTGAGACCCAATGAGGAGCAGGAGACCCCAGACCAAAACATTACTATTGGTCTAGCTTCCGCGTGAGGGGTGGGAAATGTAAGTGGAAAAACCTATAATTGCCCAGGATTTGTTTACGTTAGGGTCCCTCTTTGGAGGCACCCAGCTCGAGCTGTAATGACGGCACGCGCGTGATTAAAATGTAATTTGTTTTGATTTGGCTCTGAACTTTCCTTGCGGCAACCTAGGCTCGAGCCCTGTCATGGTGGCCGACAAGCCTAATTTCCATAACAGATGTCGAGGCTTTGAAATAAGACCGGCGCAGGGCATCAGGACCTTGAGGGACAAAGCCTCCGCTCACTGCTGGGGCAGTCTTCATTGCTATGGGTTGGAATCACCTCCTCCTCCTCCTTGTCCGGACCTTGCGAGGCAACGGTAGGCCCCAACAAGAAACAAAGACACATCCGTCAGCAGAAACCGCAACAGTAAAGAGAAGGGAGAAAAGCAGCCTACCTAGGAACAACCATGCGAGCCAGTAAGGAGCAGGAGACCCCAGACCTGAATACTACTAGTGGTCTGAACTACCACGGGAGGGGTGGAGAGCTTCGACTGGAAAGTCGTAATGGCCCCGGGATTTCTTTGCTCGGGGTCCCTCTTTGGAGGCACCCAGCTCGAGCTGTAATGACGGCATGCACGTCCTTAAAATGTCATTATTTAATTTGCTTTGATTTGGCTGGGAACTTTTCTGTGGGAACCTAGGGTTGGAGCCTGTTCTGGTGGCCGGCGAGCCTAACCTTCCCTAAGAGCGTGGCACCCCAGATGGGACCCTAGGTGAGCACTGTTGGGGCCTCTCGTCTCCAAACGATCATCTGGCGCCATGGGGTGAGTTCACCTGGGATCTTTGGCAAGAGGAGGCCCCAAGAAGGTGAGTCTTAAATTCCCGCCTGCATTCTAAATTCTGCTCTGGTAACAGAGTGCGCTGAAGGGGTACGCGGGCTGATCACCGTAAGGCGTCCCAGGCAGGGGGGTACGCGGGCTGGCCACCGTAAGACGTACCAGGGGGATGGGTAGGAGTCCCATCCCCAGGGTTGGAGTGGGTTTGAAGTCCCATCTCGGTGTGGCCAGAAAGGGGAGTGCGCAGCCTGGTCAGCATGAGGCGCACCGCAAGACTATAGGAACAGAAATGTAGAGACACTGTGACTGGTGTGAGTGTGAGCAGTACTGTGTGTGAGAGTGCGTAGAGCCTGGGAACGGACCGGGGCGCCCGTGGGCTGAGGAAGCCGCCCGCTGCGAAGGCACAGCAGTCCTGGCAGTGCAAGCCTGGTGCAGGAGCAGTGGCAGCTGAGAGGCAATGCCAGCTTGCCCCATGCCAGCCTGCGGCCCAGCACGAGGGGTTGAGTGCTGCTTTCTGCTGAGGCTCTCAGGGCACCAGGGCACAACAGGGCTGTGCTTGTCAGGGACATGTCGTGGCATGAGATGTGCCCGCATCAGCCCCCTCCCCCCGACAATTTGTAAGGGGATGTAGCTCAGTGGAAGAGCACCTGCTTTGCATGCAGGAGGTCCTGGGTTCAATGCCCAGCATCTCCGGCGGAGGGGGAGCTTTTTCCTCAGTCTCCACCCCCCGACCAACAGCGGGGAGGGCTGGCAAGCGGCTGCATTGCTCCTCTCCACAAAGTGTCGGCTTGCCCTCCAACGACATGGCAGGCTGTCATGTGGGAAGTGGAGCTCCCCATGCAGGAAGAGCCCAGCCACATCCTCAGAAAGCCTGCCCAGGGCAAAGGACATCATGAGGGCACGACTCTTGCAACAAGCTGAGTGGCCAGCAGTAGGCAAACAGGCAGGACTTGTCAGATCCTCAAGTGCCTCTCAGCAGAGACCACAGCCCTGTGAGACAAGAGGGTGTCCCCATGAAGATGAGAGGGCTGGCTGCTGGCTGGGAGCTTCTTTTAGCTGCAGCAGCAGCAGCACTGCCCTGGCTGGGCAGGCAGGCGCTGGGAGGGCATCAGGCCCAGCAGGTACCTCCGACCACGGGAGGTGAGAGCTTGGCAGGAGGGCAGAGGGGAGGCAGGTGGAGGGGAGCACTGGCACATCGCTGGGGAATGGCTCCTGTGCCAGCAGCGCCGGCCAGCAGCAGGGGAGCAGCCACTGGGGTCACCAGGAGCGCTGGGAGCTGATTCAACAGCTGGGCATGTGGCAGCGGGAGCGGGAGCGGGAAGGGCAGGCGCAAGCACAATGGCTGCTGTGTTGGTTGTGAGCTCACTTGCATTCCAGTTAGCCCAGTGGCCAGCAGTGGGTGGGCAGGCAGGTGTTAGGAGGTCATCAGCAGCATGGGAGAGGCTGCCCAGCAGCAAGGAGAGCTTGGGAGGAGGTGAGAGGGAGGGAGAGGGGAAGGTGACCTTGGTGGCTTGGATGGTGAGGTCTCTGCTTTCAGAGCAGCTGATTGGCCAGCAGCAGGTGGGCAGGCATGGGAGGTGGCCAAGGGCCTGACAAAGCCCAGGAGGTAGAGGGCAGAGCCTGGAGGGAGGAAGGAGGCAGAGAGAGGCAGGTGACTGTGGCAGCACTGGCACAGTGCTTGTGAGATGAGCTCTGTGACTGCAGCCTGCTTGGCCAGCAGCAGGCGGGCAGCACTGGGAGGTCATGCAGGGCAGGAGAAAGCCCCCAGCCGAGAGGAGAGCTGCTGAAGAGGGCAGAGGCAGAGGCAGGGAAAGCTGGCATGGCTGGGAGCTTGTTTGGGAGGTCACTTCTCTTGCAGCACTCTGATTGGGCAGCAGGCAGGCATGGTGGGCTCAGGAAGCAGCTGAGTAAAGCTTGCCCATGGAGAGGAGAGCTCTGGGGAGGGGAGAGGTGGGTCTTCAGGAAATTATTGAACTGAAAGTGTCCAGAGGGAGCTGCTTAGGACAACTTCTATCCAACTTGCTTAGCAGGAGGAGCTACATTTGCTGCCGCCTTAGGCTGCACTCAGAGAACATGAGGCACGTTCACCTAGGTCAGTAAGCAAGGGCCCCAGAGCTGGTTCAAGCTGGGCAGATAAGGAAGCTACAAGCAGTCGGCATTGCTGGGTCTCACCCTCCAAAAGGGAGGATGTTGTTAAAGAAGAGTGACTTGAAACTGTCTAGAAATAGCTGCTTAGCACAACTTCTATAAAACTTGCTTAGCATGAGTAGCTAAATTTGCTGAAGCCTTAGGCCGCACTTGGGAAAAGTAATAAACCTTTACCGAGTTTAGTAAAAAATAGTGCCTCAGAGCTCGTTCAGGCTGGGAAACTAGGGAAACCACATGCAGTCTGCGTTTCTGTGTTACCCACCCCGAAAGGGAAGACGTCAAAACAATTGAAAAAGAAGACCTTGGGAGACAACCGCCAGGCCCAACAAAAACAGAGGTACAACCTTCATCAGAGACCGCAAAAAACAAGGAGGAGGAGAAAAACAGCTTACCTAAGAACGACGGTGAGACCCAATGAGGAGCAGGAGACCCCAGACCAAAAAATTACTATTGGTCTAGCTTCCGCGTGAGGGGTGGGAAATGTAAGTGGAAAAACCTATAATTGCCCAGGATTTGTTTACGTTAGGGTCCCTCTTTGGAGGCACCCAGCTCGAGCTGTAATGACGGCACGCGTGTGATTAAAATGTAATTTGTTTTGATTTGGCTCTGAACTTTACTTGCGGCAACCTAGGCTCGAGCCCTGTCATGGTGGCCGACAAGCCTAATGTCCATAACAGATGTCGAGGCTTTGAAATAAGACCGGCGCAGGGCATCAGGACCTTGAGGGACAAAGCCTCCGCTCACTGCTGGGGCAGTCTTCATTGCTATGGGTTGGAATCACCTCCTCCTCCTCCTCCTTCTCTGGACCTTGCGAGGCAACGGTAGGCCCCAACAAGAAACAAAGACACATCCGTCAGCAGAAACCACAACAGTAAAGATAAGGGAGAAAAGCAGCCTACCTAGGAACAACCATGCGAGCCAGTAAGGAGCAGGAGACCCCAGACCTGAATACTACTAGTGGTCTGAACTACCACGGGAGGGGTGGAGAGCTTCGATTGGAAAGTCGTAATGGCCCCGGGATTTCTTTGCTCGGGGTCCCTCTTTGGAGGCACCCAGCTCGAGCTGTAATGACGGCATGCACGTCCTTAAAATGTCATTATTTAATTTGCTTTGATTTGGCTCGGAACTTTTCTGCGGGAACCTAGGGTTGGAGCCTGTTCTGGTGGCCGGCGAGCCTAACCTTCCCTAAGAGCGTGGCACCCCAGATGGGACCCTAGGTGAGCACTGTTGGGGCCTCTCGTCTCCAAACGATCATCTGGCGCCATGGGGTGAGTTCACCTGGGATCTTTGGCAAGAGGAGGCCCCGAGAAGGTGAGTCTTAAATTCCCGCCTGCATTCTAAATTCTGCTCTGGTAACAGAGTGCGCTGAAGGGGTACGCGGGCTGATCACCGTAAGGCGTCCCAGGCAGAGGGGTACGTGGGCTGGCCACCGTAAGACGTACCAGGGGGATGGGTAGGAGTCCCATCCCCAGGGTTGGAGTGGGTTTGAAGTCCCATCTCGGTGTGGCCAGAAAGGGGAGTGCACAGCCTGGTCAGCATGAGGCGCACCGCAAGACTATAGGAACAGAAATGTAGAGACACTGTGACTGGTGTGAGTGTGAGCAGTACTGTGTGTGAGAGTGCGTAGAGCCTGGGAACGGACCGGGGCGCCCGTGGGCTGAGGAAGCCGCCCGCTGCGAAGGCACAGCAGTCCTGGCAGTGCAAGCCTGGTGCAGGAGCAGTGGCAGCTGAGAGGCAATGCCAGCTTGCCCCATGCCAGCCTGCGGCCCAGCACGAGGGGTTGAGTGCTGCTTTCTGCTGAGGCTCTCAGGGCACCAGGGCACAACAGGGCTGTGCTTGTCAGGGACATGTCGTGGCATGAGATGTGCCCGCATCAGCCCCCTCCCCCCGACAATTTGTAAGGGGATGTAGCTCAGTGGAAGAGCACCTGCTTTGCATGCAGGAGGTCCTGGGTTCAATGCCCAGCATCTCCGGCGGAGGGGGAGCTTTTTCCTCAGTCTCCACCCCCCGACCAACAGCGGGGAGGGCTGGCAAGCGGCTGCATTGCTCCTCTCCACAAAGTGTCGGCTTGCCCTCCAACGACATGGCAGGCTGTCATGTGGGAAGTGGAGCTCCCCATGCAGGAAGAGCCCAGCCACATCCTCAGAAAGCCTGCCCAGGGCAAAGGACATCATGAGGGCACGACTCTTGCAACAAGCTGAGTGGCCAGCAGTAGGCAAACAGGCAGGACTTGTCAGATCCTCAAGTGCCTCTCAGCAGAGACCACAGCCCTGTGAGGCAAGAGGGTGTCCCCATGAAGACGAGAGGGCTGGCTGCTGGCTGGGAGCTTCTTTTAGCTGCAGCAGCAGCAGCAGCAGCACTGCCCTGGCTGGGCAGGCAGGCGCTGGGAGGGCATCAGGCCCAGCAGGTACCTCCGACCACGGGAGGTGAGAGCTTGGCAGGAGGGCAGAGGGGAGGCAGGTGGAGGGGAGCACTGGCACATCGCTGGGGAATGGCTCCTGTGCCAGCAGCGCCGGCCAGCAGCAGGGGAGCAGCCACTGGGGTCACCAGGAGCGCTGGGAGCTGATTCAACAGCTGGGCATGTGGCAGCGGGAGCGGGAGCGGGAAGGGCAGGCGCAAGCACAATGGCTGCTGTGTTGGTTGTGAGCTCACTTGCATTCCAGTTAGCCCAGTGGCCAGCAGTGAGTGGGCAGGCAGGTGTTAGGAGGTCATCAGCAGCATGGGAGAGGCTGCTCAGCAGCAAGGAGAGCTTGGGAGGAGGGGAGAGGGAGGGAGGGGGAAGGTGACCTTGGTGGCTTGGATGGTGAGGTCTCTGCTTTCAGAGCAGCTGATTGGCCAGCAGCAGGTGGGCAGGCATGGGAGGTGGCCAAGGGCAGGACAAAGCCCAGGAGGTAGAGGGCAGAGCCTGGAGGGAGGAAGAAGGCAGAGAGAGGCAGGTGACTGTGGCAGCACTGGCACAGTGCTTGTGAGATGAGCTCTGTGACTGCAGCCTGCTTGGCCAGCAGCAGGCGGGCAGCACTGGGAGGTCATGCAGGGCAGGAGAAAGCCCCCAGCCAAGAGGAGAGCTGCTGAAGAGGGCAGAGGCAGAGGCAGGGAAAGCTGGCATGGCTGGGAGCTTGTTTGGGAGGTCACTTCTCTTGCAGCAGTCTGATTGGGCAGCAGGCAGGCACGGTGGGCTCAGGAAGCAGCTGAGTAAAGCTTGCCCATGGAGAGGAGAGCTCTGGGGAGGGGAGAGGTGGGTCTTCAGGAAATTATTGACCTGAAAGTGTCCAGAGGGAGCTGCTTAGGACAACTTCTATCCAACTTGCTTAGCAGGAGGAGCTACATTTGCTGCAGCCTTAGGCTGCACTCAGAGAACATGAGGCACTTTCACCTAGGTCAGTAAGCAAGGGCCCCAGAGCTGGTTCAAGCTGGGCAGATAAGGAAGCTACAAGCAGTCGGCATTGCTGTGTCTCACCCTCCGAAAGGGAGGATGTTGTTAAAGAAGAGTGACTTGAAACTGTCTAGAAATAGCTGCTTAGCACAACTTCTATAAAACTTGCTTAGCATGAGTAGCTAAATTTGCTGAAGCCTTAGGCTGCACTTGGGAAAAGTAATAAACCTTTACCGAGTTTAGTAAAAAATAGTGCCTCAGAGCTCGTTCAGGCTGGGAAAATAGGGAAACCACACGCAGTCTGCGTTCCTGTGTTACCCACCCCAAAAGGGAAGACGTCAAAACAATTGAAAAAGAAGACCTTGGGAGACAACCGCCAGGCCCAACAAAAACAGAGGTACAACCTTCATCAGAGACCGCAAAAAACAAGAAGGAGGAGAAAACCAGCTTAGCTAAGAACGACGGTGAGACCCAATGAGGAGCAGGAGACCCCAGACCAAAAAATGACTATTGGTCTAGCTTCCGCGTGAGGGGTGGGAAATGTAAGTGGAAAAACCTATAATTGCCCAGGATTTGTTTACGTTAGGGTCCCTCTTTGGAGGCACCCAGCTCGAGCTGTAATGACGGCACGCGCGTGATTAAAATGTAATTTGTTTGGATTTGGCTCTGAACTTTACTTGCAGCAACCTAGGCTCGAGCCCTGTCATGGTGGCCGACAAGCCTAATTTCCATAACAGATGTCGAGGCTTTGAAATAAGACCGGCGCAGGGCATCAGGACCTTGAGGGACAAAGCCTCCCCTCACTGCTGGGGCAGTCTTCATTGCTATGGGTTGGAATCACCTCCTCCTCCTCCTTCTCTGGACCTTGCGAGGCAACGGTAGGCCCCAACAAGAAACAAAGACACATCCGTCAGCAGAAACCGCAACAGTAAAGATAAGGGAGAAAAGCAGCCTACCTAGGAACAACCATGAGAGCCAGTAAGGAGCAGGAGACCCCAGACCTGAATACTACTAGTGGTCTGAACTACCACGGGAGGGGTGGAGAGCTTCGATTGGAAAGTCGTAATGGCCCCGGGATTTCTTTGCTCGGGGTCCCTCTTTGGAGGCACCCAGCTCGAGCTGTAATGACGGCATGCACGTCCTTAAAATGTCATTATGTAATTTGCTTTGATTTGGCTGGGAACTTTTCTGCGGGAACCTAGGGTTGGACCCTGTTCTGGTGGCCGGCGAGCCTAACCTTCCCTAAGAGCGTGGCACCCCAGATGGGACCCTAGGTGAGCACTGTTGGGGCCTCTCGTCTCCAAACGATCATCTGGCGCCATGGGGTGAGTTCACCTGGGATCTTTGGCAAGAGGAGGCCCCAAGAAGGTGAGTCTTAAATTCCCGCCTGCATTCTAAATTCTGCTCTGGTAACAGAGTGCGCTGAAGGGGTACACGGGCTGATCACCGTAAGGCGTCCCAGGGGGATGGGTAGGAGTCCCATCCCCAGGGTTGGAGTGGGTTTGAAGTCCCATCTCGGTGTGGCCAGCAAGGGGAGTGCACAGCCTGGTCAGCATGAGGCGCACCGCAAGACTATAGGAACAGAAATGTAGAGACACTGTGACTGGTGTGAGTGTGAGCAGTGCTGTGTGTGAGAGTGCGTAGAGCCTGGGAACGGACCGGGGCGCCCGTGGGCTGAGGAAGCCGCCCACTGCGAAGGGACAGCAGTCCTGGCAGTGCAAGCCTGGTGCAGGAGCAGTGGCAGCTGAGAGGCAATGCCAGCTTGCCCCATGCCAGCCTGCGACCCAGCATGAGGGGTTGAGTGCTGCTTTCTGCTGAGGCTCTCAGGGCACCAGGGCACAACAGGGCTGTGCTTGTCAGGGACATGTCGTGGCATGAGATGTGCCCGCATCAGCCCCCTCCCCCCGACAATTTGTAAGGGGATGTAGCTCAGTGGAAGAGCACCTGCTTTGCATGCAGGAGGTCCTGGGTTCAATGCCCAGCATCTCCGGCGGAGGGGGAGCTTTTTCCTCAGTCTCCACCCCCCTGACCAACAGCGGGGAGGGCTGGCAAGCGGCTGCATTGCTCCTCTCCACAGAGTGTCGGCTTGCCCTCCAACGACATGGCAGGCTGTCATGTGGGAAGTGGAGCTCGCCATGCAGGAAGAGCCCAGCCACATCCTCAGAAAGCCTGCCCAGGGCAAAGGACATCATGAGGGCACGACTCTTGCAACAAGCTGAGTGGCCAGCAGTAGGCAAACAGGCAGGACTTGTCAGATCCTCAAGTGCCTCTCAGCAGAGACCACAGCCCTGTGAGGCAAGAGGGTGTGCCCATGAAGACGAGAGGGCTGGCTGCTGGCTGGGAGCTTCTTTTAGCTGCAGCAGCAGCAGCAGCAGCACTGCCCTGGCTGGGCAGGCAGGCGCTGGGAGGGCATCAGGCCCAGCAGGTACCTCCGAGCACGGGAGGTGAGAGCTTGGCAGGAGGGCAGAGGGCAGGCAGGTGGAGGGGAGCACTGGCACGTCGCTGGGGAATGGCTCCTGTGCCAGCAGCGCCGGCCAGCAGCAGGGGAGCAGCCACTGGGGTCACCAGGAGCGCTGGGAGCTGATTCAACAGCTGGGCATGTGGCAGCGGGAGCGGGAGCGGGAGCGGGAAGGGCAGGCGCAAGCACAATGGCTGCTGTGTTGGTTGTGAGCTCACTTGCATTCCAGTTAGCCCAGTGGCCAGCAGTGGGTGGGCAGGCAGGTGTTAGGAGGTCATCAGCAGCATGGGAGAGGCTGCCCAGCAGCAAGGAGAGCTTGGGAGGAGGTGAGAGGGAGGGAGAGGGGAAGGTGACCTTGGTGGCTTGGATGGTGAGGTCTCTGCTTTCAGAGCAGCTGATTGGCCAGCAGCAGGTGGGCAGGCATGGGAGGTGGCCAAGGGCAGGACAAAGCCCAGGAGGTAGAGGGCAGAGCCTGGAGGGAGGAAGGAGGCAGAGAGAGGCAGGTGACTGTGGCAGCACTGGCACAGTGCTTGTGAGATGAGCTCTGTGACTGCAGCCTGCTTGGCCAGCAGCAGGCGGGCAGCACTGGGAGGTCATGCAGGGCAGGAGAAAGCCCCCAGCCGAGAGGAGAGCTGCTGAAGAGGGCAGAGGCAGAGGCAGGGAAAGCTGGCATGGCTGGGAGCTTGTTTGGGAGGTCACTTCTCTTGCAGCAGTCTGATTGGGCAGCAGGCAGGCACGGTGGGCTCAGGAAGCAGCTGAGTAAAGCTTGCCCATGGAGAGGAGAGCTCTGGGGAGGGGAGAGGTGGGTCTTCAGGAAATTATTGACCTGAAAGTGTCCAGAGGGAGCTGCTTAGGACAACTTCTATCCAACTTGCTTAGCAGGAGGAGCTACATTTGCTGCCGCCTTAGGCTGCACTCAGAGAACATGAGGCACTTTCACCTAGGTCAGTAAGCAAGGGCCCCAGAGCTGGTTCAAGCTGGGCAGATAAGGAAGCTACAAGCAGTCGGCATTGCTGGGTCTCACCCTCCGAAAGGGAGGATGTTGTTAAAGAAGAGTGACTTGAAACTGTCTAGAAATAGCTGCTTAGCACAACTTCTATAAAACTTGCTTAGCATGAGTAGCTACATTTGCTGAAGCCTTAGGCTGCACTTGGGAAAAGTAATAAACCTTTACCGAGTTTAGTAAAAAATAGTGCCTCAGAGCTCGTTCAGGCTGGGAAAATAGGGAAACCACACGCAGTCTGCGTTCCTGTGTTACCCACCCCAAAAGGGAAGACGTCAAAACAATTGAAAAAGAAGACCTTGGGAGACAACCGCCAGGCCCAACAAAAACAGAGGTACAACCTTCATCAGAGACCGCAAAAAACAAGAAGGAGGATAAAAACAGCTTACCTAAGAACGACGGTGAGACCCAATGAGGAGCAGGAGACCCCAGACCAAAAAATTACTATTGGTCTAGCTTCCGCGTGAGGGGTGGGAAATGTAAGTGGAAAAACCTATAATTGCCCAGGATTTGTTTACGTTCGGGTCCCTCTTTGGAGGCACCCAGCTCGAGCTGTAATGACGGCACGCGCGTGATTAAAATGTAATTTGTTTTGATTTGGCTCTGAACTTTACTTGCGGCAACCTAGGCTCGAGCCCTGTCATGGTGGCCGACAAGCCTAATTTCCATAACAGATGTCGAGGCTTTGAAATAAGACCGGCGCAGGGCATCAGGACCTTGAGGGACAAAGCCTCCGCTCACTGCTGGGGCAGTCTTCATTGCTATGGGTTGGAATCACCTCCTCCTCCTCCTTGTCCGGACCTTGCGAGGCAACGGTAGGCCCCAACAAGAAACAAAGACACATCCGTCAGCAGAAACCGCAACAGTAAAGATAAGGGAGAAAAGCAGCCTACCTAGGAACAACCATGCGAGCCAGTAAGGAGCAGGAGACCCCAGACCTGAATACTACTAGTGGTCTGAACTACCACAGGAGGGGTGGAGAGCTTCGATTGGAAAGTCGTAATGGCCCCGGGATTTCTTTGCTCGGGGTCCCTCTTTGGAGGCACCCAGCTCGAGCTGTAATGACGGCATGCACGTCCTTAAAATGTCATTATTTAATTTGCTTTGATTTGGCTCGGAACTTTTCTGCGGGAACCTAGGGTTGGACCCTGTTCTGGTGGCCGGCGAGCCTAACCTTCCCTAAGAGCGTGGCACCCCAGATGGGACCCTAGGTGAGCACTGTTGGGGCCTCTCGTCTCCAAACGATCATCTGGCGCCATGGGGTGAGTTCACCTGGGATCTTTGGCAAGAGGAGGCCCCAAGAAGGTGAGTCTTAAATTCCCGCCTGCATTCTAAATTCTGCTCTGGTAACAGAGTGCGCTGAAGGGGTACGCGGGCTGATCACCGTAAGGCGTCCCAGGCAGGGGGGTACGCGGGCTGGCCACCGTAAGACGTACCAGGGGGATGGGTAGGAGTCCCATCCCCAGGGTTGGAGTGGGTTTGAAGTCCCATCTCGGTGTGGCCAGCAAGGGGAGTGCACAGCCTGGTCAGCATGAGGCGCACCGCAAGACTATAGGAACAGAAATGTAGAGACACTGTGACTGGTGTGAGTGTGAGCAGTACTGTGTGTGAGAGTGCGTAGAGCCTGGGAACGGACCGGGGCGCCCGTGGGCTGAGGAAGCCGCCCGCTGCGAAGGCACAGCAGTCCTGGCAGTGCAAGCCTGGTGCAGGAGCAGTGGCAGCTGAGAGGCAATGCCAGCTTGCCCCATGCCAGCCTGCGGCCCAGCACGAGGGGTTGAGTGCTGCTTTCTGCTGAGGCTCTCAGGGCACCAGGGCACAACAGGGCTGTGCTTGTCAGGGACATGTCGTGGCATGAGATGTGCCCGCATCAGCCCCCTCCCCCCGACAATTTGTAAGGGGATGTAGCTCAGTGGAAGAGCACCTGCTTTGCATGCAGGAGGTCCTGGGTTCAATGCCCAGCATCTCCGGCGGAGGGGGAGCTTTTTCCTCAGTCTCCACCCCCCGACCAACAGCGGGGAGGGCTGGCAAGCGGCTGCATTGCTCCTCTCCACAGAGTGTCGGCTTGCCCTCCAACGACATGGCAGGCTGTCATGTGGGAAGTGGAGCTCGCCATGCAGGAAGAGCCCAGCCACATCCTCAGAAAGCCTGCCCAGGGCAAAGGACATCATGAGGGCACGACTCTTGCAACAAGCTGAGTGGCCAGCAGTAGGCAAACAGGCAGGACTTGTCAGATCCTCAAGTGCCTCTCAGCAGAGACCACAGCCCTGTGAGACAAGAGGGTGTCCCCATGAAGATGAGAGGGCTGGCTGCTGGCTGGGAGCTTCTTTTAGCTGCAGCAGCAGCAGCACTGCCCTGGCTGGGCAGGCAGGCGCTGGGAGGGCATCAGGCCCAGCAGGTACCTCCGAGCACGGGAGGTGAGAGCTTGGCAGGAGGGCAGAGGGCAGGCAGGTGGAGGGGAGCACTGGCACATCGCTGGGGAATGGCTCCTGTGCCAGCAGCGCCGGCCAGCAGCAGGGGAGCAGCCACTGGGGTCACCAGGAGCGCTGGGAGCTGATTCAACAGCTGGGCATGTGGCAGCGGGAGCGGGAAGGGCAGGCGCAAGCACAATGGCTGCTGTGTTGGTTGTGAGCTCACTTGCATTCCAGTTAGCCCAGTGGCCAGCAGTGGGTGGGCAGGCAGGTGTTAGGAGGTCATCAGCAGCATGGGAGAGGCTGCCCAGCAGCAAGGAGAGCTTGGGAGGAGGGGAGAGGGAGGGAGAGGGGAAGGTGACCTTGGTGGCTTGGATGGTGAGGTCTCTGCTTTCAGAGCAGCTGATTGGCCAGCAGCAGGTGGGCAGGCATGGGAGGTGGCCAAGGGCAGGACAAAGCCCAGGAGGTAGAGGGCAGAGCCTGGAGGGAGGAAGGAGGCAGAGAGAGGCAGGTGACTGTGGCAGCACTGGCACAGTGCTTGTGAGATCAGCTCTGTGACTGCAGCCTGCTTGGCCAGCAGCAGGCGGGCAGCACTGGGAGGTCATGCAGGGCAGGAGAAAGCCCCCAGCTGAGAGGAGAGCTGCTGAAGAGGGCAGAGGCAGAGGCAGGGAAAGCTGGCATGGCTGGGAGCTTGTTTGGGAGGTCACTTCTCTTGCAGCAGTCTGATTGGGCAGCAGGCAGGCACGGTGGGCTCAGGAAGCAGCTGAGTAAAGCTTGCCCATGGAGAGGAGAGCTCTGGGGAGGGGAGAGGTGGGTCTTCAGGAAATTATTGACCTGAAAGTGTCCAGAGGGAGCTGCTTAGGACAACTTCTATCCAACTTGCTTAGCAGGAGGAGCTACATTTGCTGCAGCCTTAGGCTGCACTCAGAGAACATGAGGCACTTTCACCTAGGTCAGTAAGCAAGGGCCCCAGAGCTGGTTCAAGCTGGGCAGATAAGGAAGCTACAAGCAGTCGGCATTGCTGGGTCTCACCCTCCAAAAGGGAGGATGTTGTTAAAGAAGAGTGACTTGAAACTGTCTAGAAATAGCTGCTTAGCACAACTTCTATAAAACTTGCTTAGCATGAGTAGCTAAATTTGCTGAAGCCTTAGGCTGCACTTGGGAAAAGTAATAAACCTTTACCGAGTTTAGTAAAAAATAGTGCCTCAGAGCTCGTTCAGGCTGGGAAAATAGGGAAACCACACGCAGTCTGCGTTCCTGTGTTACCCACCCCAAAAGGGAAGACGTCAAAACAATTGAAAAAGAAGACCTTGGGAGACAACCGCCAGGCCCAACAAAAACAGAGGTACAACCTTCATCAGAGACCGCAAAAAACAAGAAGGAGGATAAAAACAGCTTACCTAAGAACGACGGTGAGACCCAATGAGGAGCAGGAGACCCCAGACCAAAACATTACTATTGGTCTAGCTTCCGCGTGAGGGGTGGGAAATGTAAGTGGAAAAACCTATAATTGCCCAGGATTTGTTTACGTTCGGGTCCCTCTTTGGAGGCACCCAGCTCGAGCTGTAATGACGGCACGCGCGTGATTAAAATGTAATTTGTTTTGATTTGGCTCTGAACTTTACTTGCGGCAACCTAGGCTCGAGCCCTGTCATGGTGGCCGACAAGCCTAATTTCCATAACAGATGTCGAGGCTTTGAAATAAGACCGGCGCAGGGCATCAGGACCTTGAGGGACAAAGCCTCCGCTCACTGCTGGGGCAGTCTTCATTGCTATGGGTTGGAATCACCTCCTCCTCCTCCTTGTCCGGACCTTGCGAGGCAACGGTAGGCCCCAACAAGAAACAAAGACACATCCGTCAGCAGAAACCGCAACAGTAAAGATAAGGGAGAAAAGCAGCCTACCTAGGAACAACCATGCGAGCCAGTAAGGAGCAGGAGACCCCAGACCTGAATACTACTAGTGGTCTGAACTACCACAGGAGGGGTGGAGAGCTTCGATTGGAAAGTCGTAATGGCCCCGGGATTTCTTTGCTCGGGGTCCCTCTTTGGAGGCACCCAGCTCGAGCTGTAATGACGGCATGCACGTCCTTAAAATGTCATTATTTAATTTGCTTTGATTTGGCTCGGAACTTTTCTGCGGGAACCTAGGGTTGGACCCTGTTCTGGTGGCCGGCGAGCCTAACCTTCCCTAAGAGCGTGGCACCCCAGATGGGACCCTAGGTGAGCACTGTTGGGGCCTCTCGTCTCCAAACGATCATCTGGCGCCATGGGGTGAGTTCACCTGGGATCTTTGGCAAGAGGAGGCCCCAAGAAGGTGAGTCTTAAATTCCCGCCTGCATTCTAAATTCTGCTCTGGTAACAGAGTGCGCTGAAGGGGTACGCGGGCTGATCACCGTAAGGCGTCCCAGGCAGGGGGGTACGCGGGCTGGCCACCGTAAGACGTCCCAGGGGGATGGGTAGGAGTCCCATCCCCAGGGTTGGAGTGGGTTTGAAGTCCCATCTCGGTGTGGCCAGCAAGGGGAGTGCACAGCCTGGTCAGCATGAGGCGCACCGCAAGACTATAGGAACAGAAATGTAGAGACACTGTGACTGGTGTGAGTGTGAGCAGTACTGTGTGTGAGAGTGCGTAGAGCCTGGGAATGGACCGGGGCGCCCGTGGGCTGAGGAAGCCGCCCGCTGCGAAGGCACAGCAGTCCTGGCAGTGCAAGCCTGGTGCAGGAGCAGTGGCAGCTGAGAGGCAATGCCAGCTTGCCCCATGCCAGCCTGCGGCCCAGCACGAGGGGTTGAGTGCTGCTTTCTGCTGAGGCTCTCAGGGCACCAGGGCACAACAGGGCTGTGCTTGTCAGGGACATGTCGTGGCATGAGATGTGCCCGCATCAGCCCCCTCCCCCCGACAATTTGTAAGGGGATGTAGCTCAGTGGAAGAGCACCTGCTTTGCATGCAGGAGGTCCTGGGTTCAATGCCCAGCATCTCCGGCGGAGGGGGAGCTTTTTCCTCAGTCTCCACCCCCCGACCAACAGCGGGGAGGGCTGGCAAGCGGCTGCATTGCTCCTCTCCACAAAGTGTCGGCTTGCCCTCCAACGACATGGCAGGCTGTCATGTGGGAAGTGGAGCTCCCCATGCAGGAAGAGCCCAGCCACATCCTCAGAAAGCCTGCCCAGGGCAAAGGACATCATGAGGGCACGACTCTTGCAACAAGCTGAGTGGCCAGCAGTAGGCAAACAGGCAGGACTTGTCAGATCCTCAAGTGCCTCTCAGCAGAGACCACAGCCCTGTGAGACAAGAGGGTGTGCCCATGAAGACGAGAGGGCTGGCTGCTGGCTGGGAGCTTCTTTTAGCTGCAGCAGCAGCAGCAGCAGCACTGCCCTGGCTGGGCAGGCAGGCGCTGGGAGGGCATCAGGCCCAGCAGGTACCTCCGAGCACGGGAGGTGAGAGCTTGGCAGGAGGGCAGAGGGCAGGCAGGTGGAGGGGAGCACTGGCACGTCGCTGGGGAATGGCTCCTGTGCCAGCAGCGCCGGCCAGCAGCAGGGGAGCAGCCACTGGGGTCACCATGAGCGCTGGGAGCTGATTCAACAGCTGGGCATGTGGCAGCGGGAGCGGGAGCGGGAGCGGGAAGGGCAGGCGCAAGCACAATGGCTGCTGTGTTGGTTGTGAGCTCACTTGCATTCCAGTTAGCCCAGTGGCCAGCAGTGGGTGGGCAGGCAGGTGTTAGGAGGTCATCAGCAGCATGGGAGAGGCTGCCCAGCAGCAAGGAGAGCTTGGGAGGAGGTGAGAGGGAGGGAGAGGGGAAGGTGACCTTGGTGGCTTGGATGGTGAGGTCTCTGCTTTCAGAGCAGCTGATTGGCCAGCAGCAGGTGGGCAGGCATGGGAGGTGGCCAAGGGCAGGACAAAGCCCAGGAGGTAGAGGGCAGAGCCTGGAGGGAGGAAGGAGGCAGAGAGAGGCAGGTGACTGTGGCAGCACTGGCACAGTGCTTGTGAGATGAGCTCTGTGACTGCAGCCTGCTTGGCCAGCAGCAGGCGGGCAGCACTGGGAGGTCATGCAGGGCAGGAGAAAGCCCCCAGCCGAGAGGAGAGCTGCTGAAGAGGGCAGAGGCAGAGGCAGGGAAAGCTGGCATGGCTGGGAGCTTGTTTGGGAGGTCACTTCTCTTGCAGCACTCTGATTGGGCAGCAGGCAGGCACGGTGGGCTCAGGAAGCAGCTGAGTAAAGCTTGCCCATGGAGAGGAGAGCTCTGGGGAGGGGAGAGGTGGGTCTTCAGGAAATTATTGAACTGAAAGTGTCCAGAGGGAGCTGCTTAGGACAACTTCTATCCAACTTGCTTAGCAGGAGGAGCTACATTTGCTGCAGCCTTAGGCTGCACTCAGAGAACATGAGGCACTTTCACCTAGGTCAGTAAGCAAGGGCCCCAGAGCTGGTTCAAGCTGGGCAGATAAGGAAGCTACAAGCAGTCGGCATTGCTGGGTCTCACCCTCCAAAAGGGAGGATGTTGTTAAAGAAGAGTGACTTGAAACTGTCTAGAAATAGCTGCTTAGCACAACTTCTATAAAACTTGCTTAGCATGAGTAGCTAAATTTGCTGAAACCTTAGGCCGCACTTGGGAAAAGTAATAAACCTTTACCGAGTTTAGTAAAAAATAGTGCCTCAGAGCTCGTTCAGGCTGGGAAAATAGGGAAACCACACGCAGTCTGCGTTCCTGTGTTACCCACCCCAAAAGGGAAGACGTCAAAACAATTGAAAAAGAAGACCTTGGGAGACAACCGCCAGGCCCAACAAAAACAGAGGTACAACCTTCATCAGAGACCGCAAAAAACAAGGAGGAGGAGAAAAACAGCTTACCTAAGAACGACGGTGAGACCCAATGAGGAGCAGGAGACCCCAGACCAAAAAATGACTATTGGTCTAGCTTCCGCGTGAGGAGTGGGAAATGTAAGTGGAAAAACCTATAATTGCCCAGGATTTGTTTACGTTAGGGTCCCTCTTTGGAGGCACCCAGCTCGAGCTGTAATGACGGCACGCGTGTGATTAAAATGTAATTTGTTTTGATTTGGCTCTGAACTTTACTTGCGGCAACCTAGGCTCGAGCCCTGTCATGGTGGCCGACAAGCCTAATTTCCATAACAGATGTCGAGGCTTTGAAATAAGACCGGCGCAGGGCATCAGGACCTTGAGGGACAAAGCCTCCGCTCACTGCTGGGGCAGTCTTCATTGCTATGGGTTGGAATCACCTCCTCCTCCTCCTCCTTCTCTGGACCTTGCGAGGCAACGGTAGGCCCCAACAAGAAACAAAGACACATCCGTCAGCAGAAACCGCACCAGTAAAGATAAGGGAGAAAAGCAGCCTACCTAGGAACAACCATGCGAGCCAGTAAGGAGCAGGAGACCCCAGACCTGAATACTACTAGTGGTCTGAACTACCACGGGAGGGGTGGAGAGCTTCGATTGGAAAGTCGTAATGGCCCCGGGATTTCTTTGCTCGGGGTCCCTCTTTGGAGGCACCCAGCTCGAGCTGTAATGACGGCATGCACGTCCTTAAAATGTCATTATTTAATTTGCTTTGATTTGGCTCGGAACTTTTCTGCGGGAACCTAGGGTTGGAGCCTGTTCTGGTGGCCGGCGAGCCTAACCTTCCCTAAGAGCGTGGCACCCCAGATGGGACCCTAGGTGAGCACTGTTGGGGCCTCTCGTCTCCAAACGATCATCTGGCGCCATGGGGTGAGTTCACCTGGGATCTTTGGCAAGAGGAGGCCCCGAGAAGGTGAGTCTTAAATTCCCGCCTGCATTCTAAATTCTGCTCTGGTAACAGAGTGCGCTGAAGGGGTACGCGGGCTGATCACCGTAAGGCGTCCCAGGCAGAGGGGTACGTGGGCTGGCCACCGTAAGACGTACCAGGGGGATGGGTAGGAGTCCCATCCCCAGGGTTGGAGTGGGTTTGAAGTCCCATCTCGGTGTGGCCAGCAAGGGGAGTGCACAGCCTGGTCAGCATGAGGCGCACCGCAAGACTATAGGAACAGAAATGTAGAGACACTGTGACTGGTGTGAGTGTGAGCAGTGCTGCGTGTGAGAGTGCGTAGAGCCTGGGAACGGACCGGGGCGCCTGTGGGCTGAGGAAGCCGCCCACTGCGAAGGCACAGCAGTCCTGGCAGTGCAAGCCTGGTGCAGGAGCAGTGGCAGCTGAGAGGCAATGCCAGCTTGCCCCATGCCAGCCTGCGACCCAGCATGAGGGGTTGAGTGCTGCTTTCTGCTGAGGCTCTCAGGGCACCAGGGCACAACAGGGCTGTGCTTGTCAGGGACATGTCGTGGCATGAGATGTGCCCGCATCAGCCCCCTCCCCCCGACAATTTGTAAGGGGATGTAGCTCAGTGGAAGAGCACCTGCTTTGCATGCAGGAGGTCCTGGGTTCAATGCCCAGCATCTCCGGCGGAGGGGGAGCTTTTTCCTCAGTCTCCACCCCCCTGACCAACAGCGGGGAGGGCTGGCAAGCGGCTGCATTGCTCCTCTCCACAGAGTGTCGGCTTGCCCTCCAACGACATGGCAGGCTGTCATGTGGGAAGTGGAGCTCCCCATGCAGGAAGAGCCCAGCCACATCCTCAGAAAGCCTGCCCAGGGCAAAGGACATCATGAGGGCACGACTCTTGCAACAAGCTGAGTGGCCAGCAGTAGGCAAACAGGCAGGACTTGTCAGATCCTCAAGTGCCTCTCAGCAGAGACCACAGCCCTGTGAGGCAAGAGGGTGTGCCCATGAAGACGAGAGGGCTGGCTGCTGGCTGGGAGCTTCTTTTAGCTGCAGCAGCAGCAGCAGCAGCACTGCCCTGGCTGGGCAGGCAGGCGCTGGGAGGGCATCAGGCCCAGCAGGTACCTCCGAGCACGGGAGGTGAGAGCTTGGCAGGAGGGCAGAGGGCAGGCAGGTGGAGGGGAGCACTGGCACGTCGCTGGGGAATGGCTCCTGTGCCAGCAGCGCCGGCCAGCAGCAGGGGAGCAGCCACTGGGGTCACCATGAGCGCTGGGAGCTGATTCAACAGCTGGGCATGTGGCAGCGGGAGCGGGAGCGGGAGCGGGAAGGGCAGGCGCAAGCACAATGGCTGCTGTGTTGGTTGTGAGCTCACTTGCATTCCAGTTAGCCCAGTGGCCAGCAGTGGGTGGGCAGGCAGGTGTTAGGAGGTCATCAGCAGCATGGGAGAGGCTGCCCAGCAGCAAGGAGAGCTTGGGAGGAGGGGAGAGGGAGGGAGAGGGGAAGGTGACCTTGGTGGCTTGGATGGTGAGGTCTCTGCTTTCAGAGCAGCTGATTGGCCAGCAGCAGGTGGGCAGGCATGGGAGGTGGCCAAGGGCAGGACAAAGCCCAGGAGGTAGAGGGCAGAGCCTGGAGGGAGGAAGGAGGCAGAGAGAGGCAGGTGACTGTGGCAGCACTGGCACAGTGCTTGTGAGATGAGCTCTGTGACTGCAGCCTGCTTGGCCAGCAGCAGGCGGGCAGCACTGGGAGGTCATGCAGGGCAGGAGAAAGCCCCCAGCCGAGAGGAGAGCTGCTGAAGAGGGCAGAGGCAGAGGCAGGGAAAGCTGGCATGGCTGGGAGCTTGTTTGGGAGGTCACTTCTCTTGCAGCAGTCTGATTGGGCAGCAGGCAGGCACGGTGGGCTCAGGAAGCAGCTGAGAAAAGCTTGCCCATGGAGAGGAGAGCTCTGGGGAGGGGAGAGGTGGGTCTTCAGGAAATTATTGACCTGAAAGTGTCCAGAGGGAGCTGCTTAGGACAACTTCTATCCAACTTGCTTAGCAGGAGGAGCTACATTTGCTGCAGCCTTAGGCTGCACTCAGAGAACATGAGGCACTTTCACCTAGGTCAGTAAGCAAGGGCCCCAGAGCTGGTTCAAGCTGGGCAGATAAGGAAGCTACAAGCAGTCGGCATTGCTGGGTCTCACCCTCCAAAAGGGAGGATGTTGTTAAAGAAGAGTGACTTGAAACTGTCTAGAAATAGCTGCTTAGCACAACTTCTATAAAACTTGCTTAGCATGAGTAGCTAAATTTGCTGAAGCCTTAGGCTGCACTTGGGAAAAGTAATAAACCTTTACCGAGTTTAGTAAAAAATAGTGCCTCAGAGCTCGTTCAGGCTGGGAAAATAGGGAAACCACACGCAGTCTGCGTTCCTGTGTTACCCACCCCAAAAGGGAAGACGTCAAAACAATTGAAAAAGAAGACCTTGGGAGACAACCGCCAGGCCCAACAAAAACAGAGGTACAACCTTCATCAGAGACCGCAAAAAACAAGAAGGAGGAGAAAAACAGCTTACCTAAGAACGACGGTGAGACCCAATGAGGAGCAGGAGACCCCAGACCAAAAAATTACTATTGGTCTAGCTTCCGCGTGAGGGGTGGGAAATGTAAGTGGAAAAACCTATAATTGCCCAGGATTTGTTTACGTTCGGGTCCCTCTTTGGAGGCACCCAGCTCGAGCTGTAATGACGGCACGCGCGTGATTAAAATGTAATTTGTTTTGATTTGGCTCTGAACTTTCCTTGCGGCAACCTAGGCTCGAGCCCTGTCATGGTGGCCGACAAGCCTAATTTCCATAACAGATGTCGAGGCTTTGAAATAAGACCGGCGCAGGGCATCAGGACCTTGAGGGACAAAGCCTCCGCTCACTGCTGGGGCAGTCTTCATTGCTATGGGTTGGAATCACCTCCTCCTCCTCCTTGTCCGGACCTTGCGAGGCAACGGTAGGCCCCAACAAGAAACAAAGACACATCCGTCAGCAGAAACCGCAACAGTAAAGATAAGGGAGAAAAGCAGCCTACCTAGGAACAACCATGCGAGCCAGTAAGGAGCAGGAGACCCCAGACCTGAATACTACTAGTGGTCTGAACTACCACAGGAGGGGTGGAGAGCTTCGATTGGAAAGTCGTAATGGCCCCGGGATTTCTTTGCTCGGGGTCCCTCTTTGGAGGCACCCAGCTCGAGCTGTAATGACGGCATGCACGTCCTTAAAATGTCATTATTTAATTTGCTTTGATTTGGCTCGGAACTTTTCTGCGGGAACCTAGGGTTGGACCCTGTTCTGGTGGCCGGCGAGCCTAACCTTCCCTAAGAGCGTGGCACCCCAGATGGGACCCTAGGTGAGCACTGTTGGGGCCTCTCGTCTCCAAACGATCATCTGGCGCCATGGGGTGAGTTCACCTGGGATCTTTGGCAAGAGGAGGCCCCAAGAAGGTGAGTCTTAAATTCCCGCCTGCATTCTAAATTCTGCTCTGGTAACAGAGTGCGCTGAAGGGGTACGCGGGCTGATCACCGTAAGGCGTCCCAGGCAGGGGGGTACGCGGGCTGGCCACCGTAAGACGTACCAGGGGGATGGGTAGGAGTCCCATCCCCAGGGTTGGAGTGGGTTTGAAGTCCCATCTCGGTGTGGCCAGCAAGGGGAGTGCACAGCCTGGTCAGCATGAGGCGCACCGCAAGACTATAGGAACAGAAATGTAGAGACACTGTGACTGGTGTGAGTGTGAGCAGTGCTGCGTGTGAGAGTGCGTAGAGCCTGGGAACGGACCGGGGTGCCCGTGGGCTGAGGAAGCCGCCCACTGCGAAGGCACAGCAGTCCTGGCAGTGCAAGCCTGGTGCAGGAGCAGTGGCAGCTGAGAGGCAATGCCAGCTTGCCCCATGCCAGCCTGCGGGCCAGCACGAGGGGTTGAGTGCTGCTTTCTGCTGAGGCTCTCAGGGCACCAGGGCACAACAGGGCTGTGCTTGTCAGGGACATGTCGTGGCATGAGATGTGCCCGCATCAGCCCCCTCCCCCCGACAATTTGTAAGGGGATGTAGCTCAGTGGAAGAGCACCTGCTTTGCATGCAGGAGGTCCTGGGTTCAATGCCCAGCATCTCCGGCGGAGGGGGAGCTTTTTCCTCAGTCTCCACCCCCCTGACCAACAGCGGGGAGGGCTGGCAAGCGGCTGCATTGCTCCTCTCCACAGAGTGTCGGCTTGCCCTCCAACGACATGGCAGGCTGTCATGTGGGAAGTGGAGCTCCCCATGCAGGAAGAGCCCAGCCACATCCTCAGAAAGCCTGCCCAGGGCAAAGGACATCATGAGGGCACGACTCTTGCAACAAGCTGAGTGGCCAGCAGTAGGCAAACAGGCAGGACTTGTCAGATCCTCAAGTGCCTCTCAGCAGAGACCACAGCCCTGTGAGGCAAGAGGGTGTGCCCATGAAGACGAGAGGGCTGGCTGCTGGCTGGGAGCTTCTTTTAGCTGCAGCAGCAGCAGCAGCAGCACTGCCCTGGCTGGGCAGGCAGGTGCTGGGAGGGCATCAGGCCCAGCAGGTACCTCCGAGCACGGGAGGTGAGAGCTTGGCAGGAGGGCAGAGGGCAGGCAGGTGGAGGGGAGCACTGGCACGTCGCTGGGGAATGGCTCCTGTGCCAGCAGCGCCGGCCAGCAGCAGGGGAGCAGCCACTGGGGTCACCATGAGCGCTGGGAGCTGATTCAACAGCTGGGCATGTGGCAGCGGGAGCGGGAGCGGGAGCGGGAAGGGCAGGCGCAAGCACAATGGCTGCTGTGTTGGTTGTGAGCTCACTTGCATTCCAGTTAGCCCAGTGGCCAGCAGTGGGTGGGCAGGCAGGTGTTAGGAGGTCATCAGCAGCATGGGAGAGGCTGCCCAGCAGCAAGGAGAGCTTGGGAGGAGGTGAGAGGGAGGGAGAGGGGAAGGTGACCTTGGTGGCTTGGATGGTGAGGTCTCTGCTTTCAGAGCAGCTGATTGGCCAGCAGCAGGTGGGCAGGCATGGGAGGTGGCCAAGGGCAGGACAAAGCCCAGGAGGTAGAGGGCAGAGCCTGGAGGGAGGAAGGAGGCAGAGAGAGGCAGGTGACTGTGGCAGCACTGGCACAGTGCTTGTGAGATGAGCTCTGTGACTGCAGCCTGCTTGGCCAGCAGCAGGCGGGCAGCACTGGGAGGTCATGCAGGGCAGGAGAAAGCCCCCAGCCGAGAGGAGAGCTGCTGAAGAGGGCAGAGGCAGAGGCAGGGAAAGCTGGCATGGCTGGGAGCTTGTTTGGGAGGTCACTTCTCTTGCAGCAGTCTGATTGGGCAGCAGGCAGGCACGGTGGGCTCAGGAAGCAGCTGAGTAAAGCTTGCCCATGGAGAGGAGAGCTCTGGGGAGGGGAGAGGTGGGTCTTCAGGAAATTATTGACCTGAAAGTGTCCAGAGGGAGCTGCTTAGGACAACTTCTATCCAACTTGCTTAGCAGGAGGAGCTACATTTGCTGCAGCCTTAGGCTGCACTCAGAGAACATGAGGCACTTTCACCTAGGTCAGTAAGCAAGGGCCCCAGAGCTGGTTCAAGCTGGGCAGATAAGGAAGCTACAAGCAGTCGGCATTGCTGGGTCTCACCCTCCAAAAGGGAGGATGTTGTTAAAGAAGAGTGACTTGAAACTGTCTAGAAATAGCTGCTTAGCACAACTTCTATAAAACTTGCTTAGCATGAGTAGCTAAATTTGCTGAAGCCTTAGGCTGCACTTGGGAAAAGTAATAAACCTTTACCGAGTTTAGTAAAAAATAGTGCCTCAGAGCTCGTTCAGGCTGGGAAAATAGGGAAACCACACGCAGTCTGCGTTCCTGTGTTACCCACCCCAAAAGGGAAGACGTCAAAACAATTGAAAAAGAAGACCTTGGGAGACAACCGCCAGGCCCAACAAAAACAGAGGTACAACCTTCATCAGAGACCGCAAAAAACAAGAAGGAGGAGAAAAACAGCTTACCTAAGAACGACGGTGAGACCCAATGAGGAGCAGGAGACCCCAGACCAAAAAATTACTATTGGTCTAGCTTCCGCGTGAGGGGTGGGAAATGTAAGTGGAAAAACCTATAATTGCCCAGGATTTCTTTACGTTCGGGTCCCTCTTTGGAGGCACCCAGCTCGAGCTGTAATGACGGCACACGCGTGATTAAAATGTAATTTGTTTTGATTTGGCTCTGAACTTTACTTGCGGCAACCTAGGCTCGAGCCCTGTCATGGTGGCCGACAAGCCGAATTTCCATAACAGATGTCGAGGCTTTGAAATAAGACCGGCGCAGGGCATCAGGACCTTGAGGGACAAAGCCTCCGCTCACTGCTGGGGCAGTCTTCATTGCTATGGGTTGGAATCACCTCCTCCTCCTCCTTGTCCGGACCTTGCGAGGCAACGGTAGGCCCCAACAAGAAACAAAGACACATCCGTCAGCAGAAACCGCAACAGTAAAGATAAGGGAGAAAAGCAGCCTACCTAGGAACAACCATGCGAGCCAGTAAGGAGCAGGAGACCCCAGACCTGAATACTACTAGTGGTCTGAACTACCACAGGAGGGGTGGAGAGCTTCGATTGGAAAGTCGTAATGGCCCCGGGATTTCTTTGCTCGGGGTCCCTCTTTGGAGGCACCCAGCTCGAGCTGTAATGACGGCATGCACGTCCTTAAAATGTCATTATTTAATTTGCTTTGATTTGGCTCGGAACTTTTCTGCGGGAACCTAGGGTTGGACCCTGTTCTGGTGGCCGGCGAGCCTAACCTTCCCTAAGAGCGTGGCACCCCAGATGGGACCCTAGGTGAGCACTGTTGGGGCCTCTCGTCTCCAAACGATCATCTGGCGCCATGGGGTGAGTTCACCTGGGATCTTTGGCAAGAGGAGGCCCCAAGAAGGTGAGTCTTAAATTCCCGCCTGCATTCTAAATTCTGCTCTGGTAACAGAGTGCGCTGAAGGGGTACGCGGGCTGATCACCGTAAGGCGTCCCAGGCAGGGGGGTACGCGGGCTGGCCACCGTAAGACGTACCAGGGGGATGGGTAGGAGTCCCATCCCCAGGGTTGGAGTGGGTTTGAAGTCCCATCTCGGTGTGGCCAGCAAGGGGAGTGCACAGCCTGGTCAGCATGAGGCGCACCGCAAGACTATAGGAACAGAAATGTAGAGACACTGTGACTGGTGTGAGTGTGAGCAGTACTGTGTGTGAGAGTGCGTAGAGCCTGGGAACGGACCGGGGCGCCCGTGGGCTGAGGAAGCCGCCCGCTGCGAAGGCACAGCAGTCCTGGCAGTGCAAGCCTGGTGCAGGAGCAGTGGCAGCTGAGAGGCAATGCCAGCTTGCCCCATGCCAGCCTGCGGGCCAGCACGAGGGGTTGAGTGCTGCTTTCTGCTGAGGCTCTCAGGGCACCAGGGCACAACAGGGCTGTGCTTGTCAGGGACATGTCGTGGCATGAGATGTGCCCGCATCAGCCCCCTCCCCCCGACAATTTGTAAGGGGATGTAGCTCAGTGGAAGAGCACCTGCTTTGCATGCAGGAGGTCCTGGGTTCAATGCCCAGCATCTCCGGCGGAGGGGGAGCTTTTTCCTCAGTCTCCACCCCCCGACCAACAGCGGGGAGGGCTGGCAAGCGGCTGCATTGCTCCTCTCCACAGAGTGTCGGCTTGCCCTCCAACGACATGGCAGGCTGTCATGTGGGAAGTGGAGCTCCCCATGCAGGAAGAGCCCAGCCACATCCTCAGAAAGCCTGCCCAGGGCAAAGGACATCATGAGGGCACGACTCTTGCAACAAGCTGAGTGGCCAGCAGTAGGCAAACAGGCAGGACTTGTCAGATCCTCAAGTGCCTCTCAGCAGAGACCACAGCCCTGTGAGGCAAGAGGGTGTCCCCATGAAGATGAGAGGGCTGGCTGCTGGCTGGGAGCTTCTTTTAGCTGCAGCAGCAGCAGCACTGCCCTGGCTGGGCAGGCAGGCGCTGGGAGGGCATCAGGCCCAGCAGGTACCTCCGAGCACGGGAGGTGAGAGCTTGGCAGGAGGGCAGAGGGCAGGCAGGTGGAGGGGAGCACTGGCACATCGCTGGGGAATGGCTCCTGTGCCAGCAGCGCCGGCCAGCAGCAGGGGAGCAGCCACTGGGGTCACCAGGAGCGCTGGGAGCTGATTCAACAGCTGGGCATGTGGCAGCGGGAGCGGGAAGGGCAGGCGCAAGCACAATGGCTGCTGTGTTGGTTGTGAGCTCACTTGCATTCCAGTTAGCCCAGTGGCCAGCAGTGGGTGGGCAGGCAGGTGTTAGGAGGTCATCAGCAGCATGGGAGAGGCTGCCCAGCAGCAAGGAGAGCTTGGGAGGAGGTGAGAGGGAGGGAGAGGGGAAGGTGACCTTGGTGGCTTGGATGGTGAGGTCTCTGCTTTCAGAGCAGCTGATTGGCCAGCAGCAGGTGGGCAGGCATGGGAGGTGGCCAAGGGCAGGACAAAGCCCAGGAGGTAGAGGGCAGAGCCTGGAGGGAGGAAGGAGGCAGAGAGAGGCAGGTGACTGTGGCAGCACTGGCACAGTGCTTGTGAGATGAGCTCTGTGACTGCAGCCTGCTTGGCCAGCAGCAGGCGGGCAGCACTGGGAGGTCATGCAGGGCAGGAGAAAGCCCCCAGCCGAGAGGAGAGCTGCTGAAGAGGGCAGAGGCAGAGGCAGGGAAAGCTGGCATGGCTGGGAGCTTGTTTGGGAGGTCACTTCTCTTGCAGCACTCTGATTGGGCAGCAGGCAGGCACGGTGGGCTCAGGAAGCAGCTGAGTAAAGCTTGCCCATGGAGAGGAGAGCTCTGGGGAGGGGAGAGGTGGGTCTTCAGGAAATTATTGACCTGAAAGTGTCCAGAGGGAGCTGCTTAGGACAACTTCTATCCAACTTGCTTAGCAGGAGGAGCTACATTTGCTGCAGCCTTAGGCTGCACTCAGAGAACATGAGGCACTTTCACCTAGGTCAGTAAGCAAGGGCCCCAGAGCTGGTTCAAGCTGGGCAGATAAGGAAGCTACAAGCAGTCGGCATTGCTGGGTCTCACCCTCCAAAAGGGAGGATGTTGTTAAAGAAGAGTGACTTGAAACTGTCTAGAAATAGCTGCTTAGCACAACTTCTATAAAACTTGCTTAGCATGAGTAGCTAAATTTGCTGAAGCCTTAGGCTGCACTTGGGAAAAGTAATAAACCTTTACCGAGTTTAGTAAAAAATAGTGCCTCAGAGCTCGTTCAGGCTGGGAAAATAGGGAAACCACACGCAGTCTGCGTTCCTGTGTTACCCACCCCAAAAGGGAAGACGTCAAAACAATTGAAAAAGAAGACCTTGGGAGACAACCGCCAGGCCCAACAAAAACAGAGGTACAACCTTCATCAGAGACCGCAAAAAACAAGAAGGAGGAGAAAAACAGCTTACCTAAGAACGACGGTGAGACCCAATGAGGAGCAGGAGACCCCAGACCAAAACATTACTATTGGTCTAGCTTCCGCGTGAGGGGTGGGAAATGTAAGTGGAAAAACCTATAATTGCCCAGGATTTGTTTACGTTCGGGTCCCTCTTTGGAGGCACCCAGCTCGAGCTGTAATGACGGCACGCGCGTGATTAAAATGTAATTTGTTTTGATTTGGCTCTGAACTTTACTTGCGGCAACCTAGGCTCGAGCCCTGTCATGGTGGCCGACAAGCCTAATTTCCATAACAGATGTCGAGGCTTTGAAATAAGACCGGCGCAGGGCATCAGGACCTTGAGGGACAAAGCCTCCGCTCACTGCTGGGGCAGTCTTCATTGCTATGGGTTGGAATCACCTCCTCCTCCTCCTTGTCCGGACCTTGCGAGGCAACGGTAGGCCCCAACAAGAAACAAAGACACATCCGTCAGCAGAAACCGCAACAGTAAAGATAAGGGAGAAAAGCAGCCTACCTAGGAACAACCATGCGAGCCAGTAAGGAGCAGGAGACCCCAGACCTGAATACTACTAGTGGTCTGAACTACCACAGGAGGGGTGGAGAGCTTCGATTGGAAAGTCGTAATGGCCCCGGGATTTCTTTGCTCGGGGTCCCTCTTTGGAGGCACCCAGCTCGAGCTGTAATGACGGCATGCACGTCCTTAAAATGTCATTATTTAATTTGCTTTGATTTGGCTGGGAACTTTTCTGCGGGAACCTAGGGTTGGAGCCTGTTCTGGTGGCCGGCGAGCCTAACCTTCCCTAAGAGCGTGGCACCCCAGATGGGACCCTAGGTGAGCACTGTTGGGGCCTCTCGTCTCCAAACGATCATCTGGCGCCATGGGGTGAGTTCACCTGGGATCTTTGGCAAGAGGAGGCCCCAAGAAGGTGAGTCTTAAATTCCCGCCTGCATTCTAAATTCTGCTCTGGTAACAGAGTGCGCTGAAGGGGTACGCGGGCTGATCACCGTAAGGCGTCCCAGGCAGGGGGGTACGCGGGCTGGCCACCGTAAGACGTCCCAGGGGGATGGGTAGGAGTCCCATCCCCAGGGTTGGAGTGGGTTTGAAGTCCCATCTCGGTGTGGCCAGCAAGGGGAGTGCACAGCCTGGTCAGCATGAGGCGCACCGCAAGACTATAGGAACAGAAATGTAGAGAGACTGTGACTGGTGTGAGTGTGAGCAGTACTGTGTGTGAGAGTGCGTAGAGCCTGGGAACGGACCGGGGCGCCCGTGGGCTGAGGAAGCCGCCCGCTGCGAAGGCACAGCAGTCCTGGCAGTGCAAGCCTGGTGCAGGAGCAGTGGCAGCTGAGAGGCAATGCCAGCTTGCCCCATGCCAGCCTGCGGCCCAGCACGAGGGGTTGAGTGCTGCTTTCTGCTGAGGCTCTCAGGGCACCAGGGCACAACAGGGCTGTGCTTGTCAGGGACATGTCGTGGCATGAGATGTGCCCGCATCAGCCCCCTCCCCCCGACAATTTGTAAGGGGATGTAGCTCAGTGGAAGAGCACCTGCTTTGCATGCAGGAGGTCCTGGGTTCAATGCCCAGCATCTCCGGCGGAGGGGGAGCTTTTTCCTCAGTCTCCACCCCCCGACCAACAGCGGGGAGGGCTGGCAAGCGGCTGCATTGCTCCTCTCCACAAAGTGTCGGCTTGCCCTCCAACGACATGGCAGGCTCTCATGTGGGAAGTGGAGCTCGCCATGCAGGAAGAGCCCAGCCACATCCTCAGAAAGCCTGCCCAGGGCAAAGGACATCATGAGGGCACGACTCTTGCAACAAGCTGAGTGGCCAGCAGTAGGCAAACAGGCAGGACTTGTCAGATCCTCAAGTGCCTCTCAGCAGAGACCACAGCCCTGTGAGACAAGAGGGTGTCCCCATGAAGATGAGAGGGCTGGCTGCTGGCTGGGAGCTTCTTTTAGCTGCAGCAGCAGCAGCACTGCCCTGGCTGGGCAGGCAGGCGCTGGGAGGGCATCAGGCCCAGCAGGTACCTCCGACCACGGGAGGTGAGAGCTTGGCAGGAGGGCAGAGGGGAGGCAGGTGGAGGGGAGCACTGGCACATCGCTGGGGAATGGCTCCTGTGCCAGCAGCGCCGGCCAGCAGCAGGGGAGCAGCCACTGGGGTCACCAGGAGCGCTGGGAGCTGATTCAACAGCTGGGCATGTGGCAGCGGGAGCGGGAGCGGGAAGGGCAGGCGCAAGCACAATGGCTGCTGTGTTGGTTGTGAGCTCACTTGCATTCCAGTTAGCCCAGTGGCCAGCAGTGAGTGGGCAGGCAGGTGTTAGGAGGTCATCAGCAGCATGGGAGAGGCTGCTCAGCAGCAAGGAGAGCTTGGGAGGAGGGGAGAGGGAGGGAGGGGGAAGGTGACCTTGGTGGCTTGGATGGTGAGGTCTCTGCTTTCAGAGCAGCTGATTGGCCAGCAGCAGGTGGGCAGGCATGGGAGGTGGCCAAGGGCAGGACAAAGCCCAGGAGGTAGAGGGCAGAGCCTGGAGGGAGGAAGGAGGCAGAGAGAGGCAGGTGACTGTGGCAGCACTGGCACAGTGCTTGTGAGATGAGCTCTGTGACTGCAGCCTGCTTGGCCAGCAGCAGGCGGGCAGCACTGGGAGGTCATGCAGGGCAGGAGAAAGCCCCCAGCCAAGAGGAGAGCTGCTGAAGAGGGCAGAGGCAGAGGCAGGGAAAGCTGGCATGGCTGGGAGCTTGTTTGGGAGGTCACTTCTCTTGCAGCAGTCTGATTGGGCAGCAGGCAGGCACGGTGGGCTCAGGAAGCAGCTGAGTAAAGCTTGCCCATGGAGAGGAGAGCTCTGGGGAGGGGAGAGGTGGGTCTTCAGGAAATTATTGACCTGAAAGTGTCCAGAGGGAGCTGCTTAGGACAACTTCTATCCAACTTGCTTAGCAGGAGGAGCTACATTTGCTGCAGCCTTAGGCTGCACTCAGAGAACATGAGGCACTTTCACCTAGGTCAGTAAGCAAGGGCCCCAGAGCTGGTTCAAGCTGGGCAGATAAGGAAGCTACAAGCAGTCGGCATTGCTGTGTCTCACCCTCCGAAAGGGAGGATGTTGTTAAAGAAGAGTGACTTGAAACTGTCTAGAAATAGCTGCTTAGCACAACTTCTATAAAACTTGCTTAGCATGAGTAGCTAAATTTGCTGAAGCCTTAGGCTGCACTTGGGAAAAGTAATAAACCTTTACCGAGTTTAGTAAAAAATAGTGCCTCAGAGCTCGTTCAGGCTGGGAAAATAGGGAAACCACACGCAGTCTGCGTTCCTGTGTTACCCACCCCAAAAGGGAAGACGTCAAAACAATTGAAAAAGAAGACCTTGGGAGACAACCGCCAGGCCCAACAAAAACAGAGGTACAACCTTCATCAGAGACCGCAAAAAACAAGAAGGAGGAGAAAAACAGCTTCCCTAAGAACGACGGTGAGACCCAATGAGGAGCAGGAGACCCCAGACCAAAACATTACTATTGGTCTAGCTTCCGCGTGAGGGGTGGGAAATGTAAGTGGAAAAACCTATAATTGCCCAGGATTTGTTTACGTTAGGGTCCCTCTTTGGAGGCACCCAGCTCGAGCTGTAATGACGGCACGCGCGTGATTAAAATGTAATTTGTTTGGATTTGGCTCTGAACTTTACTTGCAGCAACCTAGGCTCGAGCCCTGTCATGGTGGCCGACAAGCCTAATTTCCATAACAGATGTCGAGGCTTTGAAATAAGACCGGCGCAGGGCATCAGGACCTTGAGGGACAAAGCCTCCCCTCACTGCTGGGGCAGTCTTCATTGCTATGGGTTGGAATCACCTCCTCCTCCTCCTTCTCTGGACCTTGCGAGGCAACGGTAGGCCCCAACAAGAAACAAAGACACATCCGTCAGCAGAAACCGCAACAGTAAAGATAAGGGAGAAAAGCAGCCTACCTAGGAACAACCATGAGAGCCAGTAAGGAGCAGGAGACCCCAGACCTGAATACTACTAGTGGTCTGAACTACCACGGGAGGGGTGGAGAGCTTCGATTGGAAAGTCGTAATGGCCCCGGGATTTCTTTGCTCGGGGTCCCTCTTTGGAGGCACCCAGCTCGAGCTGTAATGACGGCATGCACGTCCTTAAAATGTCATTATTTAATTTGCTTTGATTTGGCTGGGAACTTTTCTGCGGGAACCTAGGGTTGGACCCTGTTCTGGTGGCCGGCGAGCCTAACCTTCCCTAAGAGCGTGGCACCCCAGATGGGACCCTAGGTGAGCACTGTTGGGGCCTCTCGTCTCCAAACGATCATCTGGCGCCATGGGGTGAGTTCACCTGGGATCTTTGGCAAGAGGAGGCCCCAAGAAGGTGAGTCTTAAATTCCCGCCTGCATTCTAAATTCTGCTCTGGTAACAGAGTGCGCTGAAGGGGTACACGGGCTGATCACCGTAAGGCGTCCCAGGGGGATGGGTAGGAGTCCCATCCCCAGGGTTGGAGTGGGTTTGAAGTCCCATCTCGGTGTGGCCAGCAAGGGGAGTGCACAGCCTGGTCAGCATGAGGCGCACCGCAAGACTATAGGAACAGAAATGTAGAGACACTGTGACTGGTGTGAGTGTGAGCAGTGCTGCGTGTGAGAGTGCGTAGAGCCTGGGAACGGACCGGGGCGCCCGTGGGCTGAGGAAGCCGCCCACTGCGAAGGCACAGCAGTCCTGGCAGTGCAAGCCTGGTGCAGGAGCAGTGGCAGCTGAGAGGCAATGCCAGCTTGCCCCATGCCAGCCTGCGACCCAGCATGAGGGGTTGAGTGCTGCTTTCTGCTGAGGCTCTCAGGGCACCAGGGCACAACAGGGCTGTGCTTGTCAGGGACATGTCGTGGCATGAGATGTGCCCGCATCAGCCCCCTCCCCCCGACAATTTGTAAGGGGATGTAGCTCAGTGGAAGAGCACCTGCTTTGCATGCAGGAGGTCCTGGGTTCAATGCCCAGCATCTCCGGCGGAGGGGGAGCTTTTTCCTCAGTCTCCACCCCCCTGACCAACAGCGGGGAGGGCTGGCAAGCGGCTGCATTGCTCCTCTCCACAGAGTGTCGGCTTGCCCTCCAACGACATGGCAGGCTGTCATGTGGGAAGTGGAGCTCGCCATGCAGGAAGAGCCCAGCCACATCCTCAGAAAGCCTGCCCAGGGCAAAGGACATCATGAGGGCACGACTCTTGCAACAAGCTGAGTGGCCAGCAGTAGGCAAACAGGCAGGACTTGTCAGATCCTCAAGTGCCTCTCAGCAGAGACCACAGCCCTGTGAGACAAGAGGGTGTGCCCATGAAGACGAGAGGGCTGGCTGCTGGCTGGGAGCTTCTTTTAGCTGCAGCAGCAGCAGCAGCAGCACTGCCCTGGCTGGGCAGGCAGGCGCTGGGAGGGCATCAGGCCCAGCAGGTACCTCCGAGCACGGGAGGTGAGAGCTTGGCAGGAGGGCAGAGGGCAGGCAGGTGGAGGGGAGCACTGGCACGTCGCTGGGGAATGGCTCCTGTGCCAGCAGCGCCGGCCAGCAGCAGGGGAGCAGCCACTGGGGTCACCATGAGCTCTGGGAGCTGATTCAACAGCTGGGCATGTGGCAGCGGGAGCGGGAGCGGGAGCGGGAAGGGCAGGCGCAAGCACAATGGCTGCTGTGTTGGTTGTGAGCTCACTTGCATTCCAGTTAGCCCAGTGGCCAGCAGTGGGTGGGCAGGCAGGTGTTAGGAGGTCATCAGCAGCATGGGAGAGGCTGCCCAGCAGCAAGGAGAGCTTGGGAGGAGGTGAGAGGGAGGGAGAGGGGAAGGTGACCTTGGTGGCTTGGATGGTGAGGTCTCTGCTTTCAGAGCAGCTGATTGGCCAGCAGCAGGTGGGCAGGCATGGGAGGTGGCCAAGGGCAGGACAAAGCCCAGGAGGTAGAGGGCAGAGCCTGGAGGGAGGAAGGAGGCAGAGAGAGGCAGGTGACTGTGGCAGCACTGGCACAGTGCTTGTGAGATGAGCTCTGTGACTGCAGCCTGCTTGGCCAGCAGCAGGCGGGCAGCACTGGGAGGTCATGCAGGGCAGGAGAAAGCCCCCAGCCGAGAGGAGAGCTGCTGAAGAGGGCAGAGGCAGAGGCAGGGAAAGCTGGCATGGCTGGGAGCTTGTTTGGGAGGTCACTTCTCTTGCAGCACTCTGATTGGGCAGCAGGCAGGCACGGTGGGCTCAGGAAGCAGCTGAGTAAAGCTTGCCCATGGAGAGGAGAGCTCTGGGGAGGGGAGAGGTGGGTCTTCAGGAAATTATTGAACTGAAAGTGTCCAGAGGGAGCTGCTTAGGACAACTTCTATCCAACTTGCTTAGCAGGAGGAGCTACATTTGCTGCCGCCTTAGGCTGCACTCAGAGAACATGAGGCACTTTCACCTAGGTCAGTAAGCAAGGGCCCCAGAGCTGGTTCAAGCTGGGCAGATAAGGAAGCTACAAGCAGTCGGCATTGCTGTGTCTCACCCTCCAAAAGGGAGGATGTTGTTAAAGAAGAGTGACTTGAAACTGTCTAGAAATAGCTGCTTAGCACAACTTCTATAAAACTTGCTTAGCATGAGTAGCTAAATTTGCTGAAGCCTTAGGCCGCACTTGGGAAAAGTAATAAACCTTTACCGAGTTTAGTAAAAAATAGTGCCTCAGAGCTCGTTCAGGCTGGGAAACTAGGGAAACCACACGCAGTCTGCGTTCCTGTGTTACCCACCCCAAAAGGGAAGACGTCAAAACAATTGAAAAAGAAGACCTTGGGAGACAACCGCCAGGCCCAACAAAAACAGAGGTACAACCTTCATCAGAGACCGCAAAAAACAAGGAGGAGGAGAAAAACAGCTTACCTAAGAACGACGGTGAGACCCAATGAGGAGCAGGAGACCCCAGACCAAAAAATGACTATTGGTCTAGCTTCCGCGTGAGGGGTGGGAAATGTAAGTGGAAAAACCTATAATTGCCCAGGATTTGTTTACGTTAGGGTCCCTCTTTGGAGGCACCCAGCTCGAGCTGTAATGACGGCACGCGCGTGATTAAAATGTAATTTGTTTTGATTTGGCTCTGAACTTTACTTGCGGCAACCTAGGCTCGAGCCCTGTCATGGTGGCCGACAAGCCTAATTTCCATAACAGATGTCGAGGCTTTGAAATAAGACCGGCGCAGGGCATCAGGACCTTGAGGGACAAAGCCTCCGCTCACTGCTGGGGCAGTCTTCATTGCTATGGGTTGGAATCACCTCCTCCTCCTCCTCCTTGTCCGGACCTTGCGAGGCAACGGTAGGCCCCAACAAGAAACAAAGACACATCCGTCAGCAGAAACCGCACCAGTAAAGATAAGGGAGAAAAGCAGCCTACCTAGGAACAACCATGCGAGCCAGTAAGGAGCAGGAGACCCCAGACCTGAATACTACTAGTGGTCTGAACTACCACAGGAGGGGTGGAGAGCTTCGATTGGAAAGTCGTAATGGCCCCGGGATTTCTTTGCTCGGGGTCCCTCTTTGGAGGCACCCAGCTCGAGCTGTAATGACGGCATGCACGTCCTTAAAATGTCATTATTTAATTTGCTTTGATTTGGCTCGGAACTTTTCTGCGGGAACCTAGGGTTGGAGCCTGTTCTGGTGGCCGGCGAGCCTAACCTTCCCTAAGAGCGTGGCACCCCAGATGGGACCCTAGGTGAGCACTGTTGGGGCCTCTCGTCTCCAAACGATCATCTGGCGCCATGGGGTGAGTTCACCTGGGATCTTTGGCAAGAGGAGGCCCCAAGAAGGTGAGTCTTAAATTCCCGCCTGCATTCTAAATTCTGCTCTGGTAACAGAGTGCGCTGAAGGGGTACGCGGGCTGATCACCGTAAGGCGTCCCAGGCAGAGGGGTACGTGGGCTGGCCACCGTAAGACGTACCAGGGGGATGGGTAGGAGTCCCATCCCCAGGGTTGGAGTGGGTTTGAAGTCCCATCTCGGTGTGGCCAGAAAGGGGAGTGCACAGCCTGGTCAGCATGAGGCGCACCGCAAGACTATAGGAACAGAAATGTAGAGACACTGTGACTGGTGTGAGTGTGAGCAGTACTGTGTGTGAGAGTGCGTAGAGCCTGGGAACGGACCGGGGCGCCCGTGGGCTGAGGAAGCCGCCCGCTGCGAAGGCACAGCAGTCCTGGCAGTGCAAGCCTGGTGCAGGAGCAGTGGCAGCTGAGAGGCAATGCCAGCTTGCCCCATGCCAGCCTGCGGCCCAGCACAAAGGGTTGAGTGCTGCTTTCTGCTGAGGCTCTCAGGGCACCAGGGCACAACAGGGCTGTGCTTGTCAGGGACATGTCGTGGCATGAGATGTGCCCGCATCAGCCCCCTCCCCCCGACAATTTGTAAGGGGATGTAGCTCAGTGGAAGAGCACCTGCTTTGCATGCAGGAGGTCCTGGGTTCAATGCCCAGCATCTCCGGCGGAGGGGGAGCTTTTTCCTCAGTCTCCACCCCCCTGACCAACAGCGGGGAGGGCTGGCAAGCGGCTGCATTGCTCCTCTCCACAAAGTGTCGGCTTGCCCTCCAACGACATGGCAGGCTGTCATGTGGGAAGTGGAGCTCCCCATGCAGGAAGAGCCCAGCCACATCCTCAGAAAGCCTGCCCAGGGCAAAGGACATCATGAGGGCACGACTCTTGCAACAAGCTGAGTGGCCAGCAGTAGGCAAACAGGCAGGACTTGTCAGATCCTCAAGTGCCTCTCAGCAGAGACCACAGCCCTGTGAGACAAGAGGGTGTCCCAATGAAGACGAGAGGGCTGGCTGCTGGCTGGGAGCTTCTTTTAGCTGCAGCAGCAGCAGCACTGCCCTGGCTGGGCAGGCAGGCGCTGGGAGGGTATCAGGCCCAGCAGGCACCTCCGACCATGGGAGGTGAGAGCTTGGCAGGAGGGCAGAGGGCAGGCAGGTGGAGGGGAGCACTGGCACGTCGCTGGGGAATGGCTCCTGTGCCAGCAGCGCCGGCCAGCAGCAGGGGAGCAGCCACTGGGGTCACCATGAGCGCTGGGAGCTGATTCAACAGCTGGGCATGTGGCAGCGGGAGCGGGAGCGGGAAGGGCAGGCGCAAGCACAATGGCTGCTGTGTTGGTTGTGAGCTCACTTGCATTCCAGTTAGCCCAGTGGCCAGCAGTGGGTGGGCAGGCAGGTGTTAGGAGGTCATCAGCAGCATGGGAGAGGCTGCCCAGCAGCAAGGAGAGCTTGGGAGGAGGTGAGAGGGAGGGAGAGGGGAAGGTGACCTTGGTGGCTTGGATGGTGAGGTCTCTGCTTTCAGAGCAGCTGATTGGCCAGCAGCAGGTGGGCAGGCATGGGAGGTGGCCAAGGGCAGGACAAAGCCCAGGAGGTAGAGGGCAGAGCCTGGAGGGAGGAAGGAGGCAGAGAGAGGCAGGTGACTGTGGCAGCACTGGCACAGTGCTTGTGAGATGAGCTCTGTGACTGCAGCCTGCTTGGCCAGCAGCAGGCGGGCAGCACTGGGAGGTCATGCAGGGCAGGAGAAAGCCCCCAGCCGAGAGGAGAGCTGCTGAAGAGGGCAGAGGCAGAGGCAGGGAAAGCTGGCATGGCTGGGAGCTTGTTTGGGAGGTCACTTCTCTTGCAGCACTCTGATTGGGCAGCAGGCAGGCACGGTGGGCTCAGGAAGCAGCTGAGAAAAGCTTGCCCATGGAGAGGAGAGCTCTGGGGAGGGGAGAGGTGGGTCTTCAGGAAATTATTGAACTGAAAGTGTCCAGAGGGAGCTGCTTAGGACAACTTCTATCCAACTTGCTTAGCAGGAGGAGCTACATTTGCTGCAGCCTTAGGCTGCACTCAGAGAACATGAGGCACTTTCACCTAGGTCAGTAAGCAAGGGCCCCAGAGCTGGTTCAAGCTGGGCAGATAAGGAAGCTACAAGCAGTCGGCATTGCTGTGTCTCACCCTCCGAAAGGGAGGATGTTGTTAAAGAAGAGTGACTTGAAACTGTCTAGAAATAGCTGCTTAGCACAACTTCTATAAAACTTGCTTAGCATGAGTAGCTACATTTGCTGAAGCCTTAGGCTGCACTTGGGAAAAGTAATAAACCTTTACCGAGTTTAGTAAAAAATAGTGCCTCAGAGCTCGTTCAGGCTGGGAAAATAGGGAAACCACACGCAGTCTGCGTTCCTGTGTTACCCACCCCAAAAGGGAAGACGTCAAAACAATTGAAAAAGAAGACCTTGGGAGACAACCGCCAGACCCAACAAAAACAGAGGTACAACCTTCATCAGAGACCGCAAAAAACAAGGAGGAGGAGAAAAACAGCTTACCTAAGAACGACGGTGAGACCCAATGAGGAGCAGGAGACCCCAGACCAAAACATTACTATTGGTCTAGCTTCCGCGTGAGGGGTGGGAAATGTAAGTGGAAAAACCTATAATTGCCCAGGATTTGTTTACGTTAGGGTCCCTCTTTGGAGGCACCCAGCTCGAGCTGTAATGACGGCACGCGCGTGATTAAAATGTAATTTGTTTTGATTTGGCTCTGAACTTTACTTGCGGCAACCTAGGCTCGAGCCCTGTCATGGTGGCCGACAAGCCTAATTTCCATAACAGATGTCGAGGCTTTGAAATAAGACCGGCGCAGGGCATCAGGACCTTGAGGGACAAAGCCTCCCCTCACTGCTGGGGCAGTCTTCATTGCTATGGGTTGGAATCACCTCCTCCTCCTCCATGTCCGGACCTTGCGAGGCAACGGTAGGCCCCAACAAGAAACAAAGACACATCCGTCAGCAGAAACCGCAACAGTAAAGATAAGGGAGAAAAGCAGCCTACCTAGGAACAACCATGCGAGCCAGTAAGGAGCAGGAGACCCCAGACCTGAATACTACTAGTGGTCTGAACTACCACGGGAGGGGTGGAGAGCTTCGATTGGAAAGTCGTAATGGCCCTGGGATTTCTTTGCTCGGGGTCCCTCTTTGGAGGCACCCAGCTCGAGCTGTAATGACGGCATGCACGTCCTTAAAATGTCATTATTTAATTTGCTTTGATTTGGCTGGGAACTTTTCTGCGGGAACCTAGGGTTGGAGCCTGTTCTGGTGGCCGGCGAGCCTAACCTTCCCTAAGAGCGTGGCACCCCAGATGGGACCCTAGGTGAGCACTGTTGGGGCCTCTCGTCTCCAAACGATCATCTGGCGCCATGGGGTGAGTTCACCTGGGATCTTTGGCAAGAGGAGGCCCCAAGAAGGTGAGTCTTAAATTCCCGCCTGCATTCTAAATTCTGCTCTGGTAACAGAGTGCGCTGAAGGGGTACGCGGGCTGATCACCGTAAGGCGTCCCAGGCAGGGGGGTACGCGGGCTGGCCACCGTAAGACGTCCCAGGGGGATGGGTAGGAGTCCCATCCCCAGGGTTGGAGTGGGTTTGAAGTCCCATCTCGGTGTGGCCAGAAAGGGGAGTGCACAGCCTGGTCAGCATGAGGCGCACCGCAAGACTATAGGAACAGAAATGTAGAGACACTGTGACTGGTGTGAGTGTGAGCAGTGCTGTGTGTGAGAGTGCGTAGAGCCTGGGAACGGACCGGGGCGCCCGTGGGCTGAGGAAGCCGCCCGCTGCGAAGGCACAGCAGTCCTGGCAGTGCAAGCCTGGTGCAGGAGCAGTGGCAGCTGAGAGGCAATGCCAGCTTGCCCCATGCCAGCCTGCGGGCCAGCACGAGGGGTTGAGTGCTGCTTTCTGCTGAGGCTCTCAGGGCACCAGGGCACAACAGGGCTGTGCTTGTCAGGGACATGTCGTGGCATGAGATGTGCCCGCATCAGCCCCCTCCCCCCGACAATTTGTAAGGGGATGTAGCTCAGTGGAAGAGCACCTGCTTTGCATGCAGGAGGTCCTGGGTTCAATGCCCAGCATCTCCGGCGGAGGGGGAGCTTTTTCCTCAGTCTCCACCCCCCTGACCAACAGCGGGGAGGGCTGGCAAGCGGCTGCATTGCTCCTCTCCACAAAGTGTCGGCTTGCCCTCCAACGACATGGCAGGCTGTCATGTGGGAAGTGGAGCTCCCCATGCAGGAAGAGCCCAGCCACATCCTCAGAAAGCCTGCCCAGGGCAAAGGACATCATGAGGGCACGACTCTTGCAACAAGCTGAGTGGCCAGCAGTAGGCAAACAGGCAGGACTTGTCAGATCCTCAAGTGCCTCTCAGCAGAGACCACAGCCCTGTGAGACAAGAGGGTGTGCCCATGAAGACGAGAGGGCTGGCTGCTGGCTGGGAGCTTCTTTTAGCTGCAGCAGCAGCAGCACTGCCCTGGCTGGGCAGGCAGGCGCTGGGAGGGCATCAGGCCCAGCAGGTACCTCCGACCACGGGAGGTGAGAGCTTGGCAGGAGCGCAGAGGGCAGGCAGGTGGAGGGGAGCACTGGCACGTCGCTGGGGAATGGCTCCTGTGCCAGCAGCGCCGGCCAGCAGCAGAGGAGCAGCCACTGGGGTCACCAGGAGCGCTGGGAGCTGATTCAACAGCTGGGCATGTGGCAGCGGGAGCGGGAGCGGGAAGGGCAGGCACAAGCACAATGGCTGCTGTGTTGGTTGTGAGCTCACTTGCATTCCAGTTAGCCCAGTGGCCAGCAGTGGATGGGCAGGCAGGTGTTAGGAGGTCATCAGCAGCATGGGAGAGGCTGCCCAGCAGCAAGGAGAGCTTGGGAGGAGGTGAGAGGGAGGGAGAGGGGAAGGTGACCTTGGTGGCTTGGATGGTGAGGTCTCTGCTTTCAGAGCAGCTGATTGGCCAGCAGCAGGTGGGCAGGCATGGGAGGTGGCCAAGGGCAGGACAAAGCCCAGGAGGTAGAGGGCAGAGCCTGGAGGGAGGAAGGAGGCAGAGAGAGGCAGGTGACTGTGGCAGCACTGGCACAGTGCTTGTGAGATCAGCTCTGTGACTGCAGCCTGCTTGGCCAGCAGCAGGCGGGCAGCACTGGGAGGTCATGCAGGGCAGGAGAAAGCCCCCAGCCGAGAGGAGAGCTGCTGAAGAGGGCAGAGGCAGAGGCAGGGAAAGCTGGCATGGCTGGGAGCTTGTTTGGGAGGTCACTTCTCTTGCAGCACTCTGATTGGGCAGCAGGCAGGCACGGTGGGCTCAGGAAGCAGCTGAGAAAAGCTTGCCCATGGAGAGGAGAGCTCTGGGGAGGGGAGAGGTGGGTCTTCAGGAAATTGTTGAACTGAAAGTGTCCAGAGGGAGCTGCTTAGGACAACTTCTATCCAACTTGCTTAGCAGGAGGAGCTACATTTGCTGCAGCCTTAGGCTGCACTCAGAGAACATGAGGCACTTTCACCTAGGTCAGTAAGCAAGGGCCCCAGAGCTGGTTCAAGCTGGGCAGATAAGGAAGCTACAAGCAGTCGGCATTGCTGTGTCTCACCCTCCGAAAGGGAGGATGTTGTTAAAGAAGAGTGACTTGAAACTGTCTAGAAATAGCTGCTTAGCACGACTTCTATAAAACTTGCTTAGCATGAGTAGCTACATTTGCTGAAGCCTTAGGCTGCACTTGGGAAAAGTAATAAACCTTTACCGAGTTTAGTAAAAAATAGTGCCTCAGAGCTCGTTCAGGCTGGGAAAATAGGGAAACCACACGCAGTCTGCGTTCCTGTGTTACCCACCCCAAAAGGGAAGACATCAGAACAATTGAAAAAGAAGACCTTGGGAGACAACCGCCAGGCCCAACAAAAACAGAGGTACAACCTTCATCAGAGACCGCAAAAAACAAGAAGAAGGAGAAAAACAGCTTACCTAAGAACGACGGTGAGACCCAATGAGGAGCAGGAGACCCCAGACCAAAACATTACTATTGGTCTAGCTTCCGCGTGAGGGGTGGGAAATGTAAGTGGAAAAACCTATAATTGCCCAGGATTTGTTTACGTTCGGGTCCCTCTTTGGAGGCACCCAGCTCGAGCTGTAATGATGGCACGCGCGTGATTAAAATGTAATTTGTTTTGATTTGGCTCTGAACTTTCCTTGCGGCAACCTAGGCTCGAGCCCTGTCATGGTGGCCGACAAGCCTAATTTCCATAACAGACGTCGAGGCTTTGAAATAAGACCGGCGCAGGGCATCAGGACCTTGAGGGACAAAGCCTCCCCTCACTGCTGGGGCAGTCTTCATTGCTATGGGTTGGAATCACCTCCTCCTCCTCCTTGTCTGGACCTTGCGAGGCAACGGTAGGCCCCAACAAGAAACAAAGACACATCCGTCAGCAGAAACCGCAACAGTAAAGATAAGGGAGAAAAGCAGCCTACCTAGGAACAACCATGCGAGCCAGTAAGGAGCAGGAGACCCCAGACCTGAATACTACTAGTGGTCTGAACTACCACGGGAGGGGTGGAGAGCTTCGATTGGAAAGTCGTAATGGCCCTGGGATTTCTTTGCTCGGGGTCCCTCTTTGGAGGCACCCAGCTCGAGCTGTAATGACGGCATGCACGTCCTTAAAATGTCATTATTTAATTTGCTTTGATTTGGCTGGGAACTTTTCTGCGGGAACCTAGGGTTGGACCCTGTTCTGGTGGCCGGCGAGCCTAACCTTCCCTAAGAGCGTGGCACCCCAGATGGGACCCTAGGTGAGCACTGTTGGGGCCTCTCGTCTCCAAACGATCATCTGGCGCCATGGGGTGAGTTCACCTGGGATCTTTGGCAAGAGGAGGCCCCAAGAAGGTGAGTCTTAAATTCCCGCCTGCATTCTAAATTCTGCTCTGGTAACAGAGTGCGCTGAAGGGGTACGCGGGCTGATCACCGTAAGGCGTCCCAGGCAGGGGGGTACGCGGGCTGGCCACCGTAAGACGTACCAGGGGGATGGGTAGGAGTCCCATCCCCAGGGTTGGAGTGGGTTTGAAGTCCCATCTCGGTGTGGCCAGAAAGGGGAGTGCACAGCCTGGTCAGCATGAGGCGCACCGCAAGACTATAGGAACAGAAATGTAGAGAGACTGTGACTGGTGTGAGTGTGAGCAGTACTGTGTGTGAGAGTGCGTAGAGCCTGGGAACGGACCGGGGCGCCCGTGGGCTGAGGAAGCCGCCCGCTGCGAAGGCACAGCAGTCCTGGCAGTGCAAGCCTGGTGCAGGAGCAGTGGCAGCTGAGAGGCAATGCCAGCTTGCCCCATGCCAGCCTGCGGGCCAGCACGAGGGGTTGAGTGCTGCTTTCTGCTGAGGCTCTCAGGGCAGCAGGGCACAACAGGGCTGTGCTTGTCAGGGACATGTCGTGGCATGAGATGTGCCCGCATCAGCCCCCTCCCCCCGACAATTTGTAAGGGGATGTAGCTCAGTGGAAGAGCACCTGCTTTGCATGCAGGAGGTCCTGGGTTCAATGCCCAGCATCTCCGGCGGACGGGGAGCTTTTTCCTCAGTCTCCACCCCCCTGACCAACAGCGGGGAGGGCTGGCAAGCGGCTGCATTGCTCCTCTCCACAGAGTGTCGGCTTGCCCTCCAACGACATGGCAGGCTGTCATGTGGGAAGTGGAGCTCGCCATGCAGGAAGAGCCCAGCCACATCCTCAGAAAGCCTGCCCAGGGCAAAGGACATCATGAGGGCACGACTCTTGCAACAAGCTGAGTGGCCAGCAGTAGGCAAACAGGCAGGACTTGTCAGATCCTCAAGTGCCTCTCAGCAGAGACCACAGCCCTGTGAGGCAAGAGGGTGTGCCCATGAAGACGAGAGGGCTGGCTGCTGGCTGGGAGCTTCTTTTAGCTGCAGCAGCAGCAGCACTGCCCTGGCTGGGCAGGCAGGCGCTGGGAGGGCATCAGGCCCAGCAGGTACCTCCGACCACGGGAGGTGAGAGCTTGGCAGGAGGGCAGAGGGCAGGCAGGTGGAGGGGAGCACTGGCACGTCGCTGGGGAATGGCTCCTGTGCCAGCAGCGCCGGCCAGCAGCAGGGGAGCAGCCACTGGGGTCACCAGGAGCGCTGGGAGCTGATTCAACAGCTGGGCATGTGGCAGCGGGAGCGGGAGCGGGAAGGGCAGGCACAAGCACAATGGCTGCTGTGTTGGTTGTGAGCTCACTTGCATTCCAGTTAGCCCAGTGGCCAGCAGTGGGTGGGCAGGCAGGTGTTAGGAGGTCATCAGCAGCATGGGAGAGGCTGCCCAGCAGCAAGGAGAGCTTGGGAGGAGGTGAGAGGGAGGGAGAGGGGAAGGTGACCTTGGTGGCTTGGATGGTGAGGTCTCTGCTTTCAGAGCAGCTGATTGGCCAGCAGCAGGTGGGCAGGCATGGGAGGTGGCCAAGGGCAGGACAAAGCCCAGGAGGTAGAGGGCAGAGCCTGGAGGGAGGAAGGAGGCAGAGAGAGGCAGGTGACTGTGGCAGCACTGGCACAGTGCTTGTGAGATGAGCTCTGTGACTGCAGCCTGCTTGGCCAGCAGCAGGCGGGCAGCACTGGGAGGTCATGCAGGGCAGGAGAAAGCCCCCAGCCGAGAGGAGAGCTGCTGAAGAGGGCAGAGGCAGAGGCAGGGAAAGCTGGCATGGCTGGGAGCTTGTTTGGGAGGTCACTTCTCTTGCAGCAGTCTGATTGGGCAGCAGGCAGGCACGGTGGGCTCAGGAAGCAGCTGAGAAAAGCTTGCCCATGGAGAGCAGAGCTCTGGGGAGGGGAGAGGTGGGTCTTCAGGAAATTATTGACCTGAAAGTGTCCAGAGGGAGCTGCTTAGGACAACTTCTATCCAACTTGCTTAGCAGGAGGAGCTACATTTGCTGCAGCCTTAGGCTGCACTCAGAGAACATGAGGCACTTTCACCTAGGTCAGTAAGCAAGGGCCCCAGAGCTGGTTCAAGCTGGGCAGATAAGGAAGCTACAAGCAGTCGGCATTGCTGGGTCTCACCCTCCGAAAGGGAGGATGTTGTTAAAGAAGAGTGACTTGAAACTGTCTAGAAATAGCTGCTTAGCACAACTTCTATAAAACTTGCTTAGCATGAGTAGCTACATTTGCTGAAGCCTTAGGCCGCACTTGGGAAAAGTAATAAACCTTTACCGAGTTTAGTAAAAAATAGTGCCTCAGAGCTCGTTCAGGCTGGGAAAATAGGGAAACCACACGCAGCCTGCGTTCCTGTGTTACCCACCCCAAAAGGGAAGACGTCAAAACAATTGAAAAAGAAGACCTTGGGAGACAACCGCCAGACCCAACAAAAACAGAGGTACAACCTTCATCAGAGACCGCAAAAAACAAGAAGAAGGAGAAAAACAGCTTACCAAAGAACGACGGTGAGACCCAATGAGGAGCAGGAGACCCCAGACCAAAACATTACTATTGGTCTAGCTTCCGCGTGAGGGGTGGGAAATGTAAGTGGAAAAACCTATAATTGCCCAGGATTTGTTTACGTTCGGGTCCCTCTTTGGAGGCACCCAGCTCGAGCTGTAATGACGGCACGCGCGTGATTAAAATGTAATTTGTTTGGATTTGGCTCTGAACTTTACTTGCGGCAACCTAGGTTCGAGCCCTGTCATGGTGGCCGACAAGCCTAATTTCCATAACAGATGTCGAGGCTTTGAAATAAGACCGGCGCAGGGCATCAGGACCTTGAGGGACAAAGTCTCCCCTCACTGCTGGGGCAGTCTTCATTGCTATGGGTTGGAATCACCTCCTCCTCCTCCTTCTCTGGACCTTGCGAGGCAATGGTAGGCCCCAACAAGAAACAAAGACACATCCGTCAGCAGAAACCGCAACAGTAAAGATAAGGGAGAAAAGCAGCCTACCTAGGAACAACCATGCGAGCCAGTAAGGAGCAGGAGACCCCAGACCTGAATACTACTAGTGGTCTGAACTACCACGGGAGGGGTGGAGAGCTTCGATTGGAAAGTCGTAATGGCCCCGGGATTTCTTTGCTCGGGGTCCCTCTTTGGAGGCACCCAGCTCGAGCTGTAATGACGGCATGCACGTCCTTAAAATGTCATTATTTAATTTGCTTTGATTTGGCTGGGAACTTTTCTGCGGGAACCTAGGGTTGGACCCTGTTCTGGTGGCCGGCGAGCCTAACCTTCCCTAAGAGCGTGGCACCCCAGATGGGACCCTAGGTGAGCACTGTTGGGGCCTCTCGTCTCCAAACGATCATCTGGCGCCATGGGGTGAGTTCACCTGGGATCTTTGGCAAGAGGAGGCCCCAAGAAGGTGAGTCTTAAATTCCCGCCTGCATTCTAAATTCTGCTCTGGTAACAGAGTGCGCTGAAGGGGTACGCGGGCTGATCACCGTAAGGCGTCCCAGGCAGGGGGGTACGCGGGCTGGCCACCGTAAGACGTCCCAGGGGGATGGGTAGGAGTCCCATCCCCAGGGTTGGAGTGGGTTTGAAGTCCCATCTCGGTGTGGCCAGAAAGGGGAGTGCACAGCCTGGTCAGCATGAGGCGCACCGCAAGACTATAGGAACAGAAATGTAGAGACACTGTGACTGGTGTGAGTGTGAGCAGTACTGTGTGTGAGAGTGCGTAGAGCCTGGGAACGGACCGGGGCGCCCATGGGCTGAGGAAGCCGCCCGCTGCGAAGGCACAGCAGTCCTGGCAGTGCAAGCCTGGTGCAGGAGCAGTGGCAGCTGAGAGGCAATGCCAGCTTGCCCCATGCCAGCCTGCGGCCCAGCACGAGGGGTTGAGTGCTGCTTTCTGCTGAGGCTCTCAGGGCGCCAGGGCACAACAGGGCTGTGCTTGTCAGGGACATGTCGTGGCATGAGATGTGCCCGCATCAGCCCCCTCCCCCCGACAATTTGTAAGGGGATGTAGCTCAGTGGAAGAGCACCTGCTTTGCATGCAGGAGGTCCTGGGTTCAATGCCCAGCATCTCCGGCGGAGGGGGAGCTTTTTCCTCAGTCTCCACCCCCCTGACCAACAGCGGGGAGGGCTGGCAAGCGGCTGCATTGCTCCTCTCCACAAAGTGTCGGCTTGCCCTCCAACGACATGGCAGGCTGTCATGTGGGAAGTGGAGCTCCCCATGCAGGAAGAGCCCAGCCACATCCTCAGAAAGCCTGCCCAGGGCAAAGGACATCATGAGGGCACGACTCTTGCAACAAGCTGAGTGGCCAGCAGTAGGCAAACAGGCAGGACTTGTCAGATCCTCAAGTGCCTCTCAGCAGAGACCACAGCCCTGTGAGGCAAGAGGGTGTGCCCATGAAGACGAGAGGGCTGGCTGCTGGCTGGGAGCTTCTTTTAGCTGCAGCAGCAGCAGCACTGCCCTGGCTGGGCAGGCAGGCGCTGGGAGGGCATCAGGCCCAGCAGGTACCTCCGACCACGGGAGGTGAGAGCTTGGCAGGAGGGCAGAGGGCAGGCAGGTGGAGGGGAGCACTGGCACGTCGCTGGGGAATGGCTCCTGTGCCAGCAGCGCCGGCCAGCAGCAGGGGAGCAGCCACTGGGGTCACCATGAGCGCTGGGAGCTGATTCAACAGCTGGGCATGTGGCAGCGGGAGCGGGAGCGGGAAGGGCAGGCGCAAGCACAATGGCTGCTGTGTTGGTTGTGAGCTCACTTGCATTCCAGTTAGCCCAGTGGCCAGCAGTGGGTGGGCAGGCAGGTGTTAGGAGGTCATCAGCAGCATGGGAGAGGCTGCCCAGCAGCAAGGAGAGCTTGGGAGGAGGTGAGAGGGAGGGAGAGGGGAAGGTGACCTTGGTGGCTTGGATGGTGAGGTCTCTGCTTTCAGAGCAGCTGATTGGCCAGCAGCAGGTGGGCAGGCATGGGAGGTGGCCAAGGGCAGGACAAAGCCCAGGAGGTAGAGGGCAGAGCCTGGAGGGAGGAAGGAGGCAGAGAGAGGCAGGTGACTGTGGCAGCACTGGCACAGTGCTTGTGAGATGAGCTCTGTGACTGCAGCCTGCTTGGCCAGCAGCAGGCGGGCAGCACTGGGAGGTCATGCAGGGCAGGAGAAAGCCCCCAGCCGAGAGGAGAGCTGCTGAAGAGGGCAGAGGCAGAGGCAGGGAAAGCTGGCATGGCTGGGAGCTTGTTTGGGAGGTCACTTCTCTTGCAGCAGTCTGATTGGGCAGCAGGCAGGCACGGTGGGCTCAGGAAGCAGCTGAGAAAAGCTTCCCCATGGAGAGGAGAGCTCTGGGGAGGGGAGAGGTGGGTCTTCAGGAAATTATTGACCTGAAAGTGTCCAGAGGGAGCTGCTTAGGACAACTTCTATCCAACTTGCTTAGCAGGAGGAGCTACATTTGCTGCCGCCTTAGGCTGCACTCAGAGAACATGAGGCACTTTCACCTAGGTCAGTAAGCAAGGGCCCCAGAGCTGGTTCAAGCTGGGCAGATAAGGAAGCTACAAGCAGTCGGCATTGCTGTGTCTCACCCTCCAAAAGGGAGGATGTTGTTAAAGAAGAGTGACTTGAAACTGTCTAGAAATAGCTGCTTAGCACAACTTCTATAAAACTTGCTTAGCATGAGTAGCTAAATTTGCTGAAGCCTTAGGCCGCACTTGGGAAAAGTAATAAACCTTTACCGAGTTTAGTAAAAAATAGTGCCTCAGAGCTCGTTCAGGCTGGGAAAATAGGGAAACCACACGCAGCCTGCGTTCCTGTGTTACCCACCCCAAAAGGGAAGACGTCAAAACAATTGAAAAAGAAGACCTTGGGAGACAACCGCCAGACCCAACAAAAACAGAGGTACAACCTTCATCAGAGACCGCAAAAAACAAGAAGAAGGAGAAAAACAGCTTACCAAAGAACGACGGTGAGACCCAATGAGGAGCAGGAGACCCCAGACCAAAAAATGACTATTGGTCTAGCTTCCGCGTGAGGGGTGGGAAATGTAAGTGGAAAAACCTATAATTGCCCAGGATTTGTTTACGTTCGGGTCCCTCTTTGGAGGCACCCAGCTCGAGCTGTAATGACGGCACGCGCGTGATTAAAATGTAATTTGTTTGGATTTGGCTCTGAACTTTACTTGCGGCAACCTAGGTTCGAGCCCTGTCATGGTGGCCGACAAGCCTAATTTCCATAACAGATGTCGAGGCTTTGAAATAAGACCGGCGCAGGGCATCAGGACCTTGAGGGACAAAGCCTCCCCTCACTGCTGGGGCAGTCTTCATTGCTATGGGTTGGAATCACCTCCTCCTCCTCCTTCTCTGGACCTTGCGAGGCAATGGTAGGCCCCAACAAGAAACAAAGACACATCCGTCAGCAGAAACCGCAACAGTAAAGATAAGGGAGAAAAGCAGCCTACCTAGGAACAACCATGCGAGCCAGTAAGGAGCAGGAGACCCCAGACCTGAATACTACTAGTGGTCTGAACTATACCACAGGAGGGGTGGAGAGTTTCGATTGGAAAGTCGTAATGGCCCCGGGATTTCTTTGCTTGGGGTCCCTCTTTGGAGGCACCCAGCTCGAGCTGTAATGACGGCATGCACGTCCTTAAAATGTCATTATTTAATTTGCTTTGATTTGGCTGGGAACTTTTCTGCGGGAACCTAGGGTTGGAGCCTGTTCTGGTGGCCGGCGAGCCTAACCTTCCCTAAGAGCGTGGCACCCCAGATGGGACCCTAGGTGAGCACTGTTGGGGCCTCTCGTCTCCAAACGATCATCTGGCGCCATGGGGTGAGTTCACCTGGGATCTTTGGCAAGAGGAGGCCCCAAGAAGGTGAGTCTTAAATTCCCGCCTGCATTCTAAATTCTGCTCTGGTAACAGAGTGCGCTGAAGGGGTACGCGGGCTGATCACCGTAAGGCGTCCCAGGCAGGGGGGTACGCGGGCTGGCCACCGTAAGACGTCCCAGGGGGATGGGTAGGAGTCCCATCCCCAGGGTTGGAGTGGGTTTGAAGTCCCATCTCGGTGTGGCCAGAAAGGGGAGTGCACAGCCTGGTCAGCATGAGGCGCACCGCAAGACTATAGCAACAGAAATGTAGAGACACTGTGACTGGTGTGAGTGTGAGCAGTACTGTGTGTGAGAGTGCGTAGAGCCTGGGAACGGACCGGGGCGCCCGTGGGCTGAGGAAGCCGCCCGCTGCGAAGACACAGCAGTCCTGGCAGTGCAAGCCTGGTGCAGGAGCAGTGGCAGCTGAGAGGCAATGCCAGCTTGCCCCATGCCAGCCTGCGGCCCAGCACGAGGGGTTGAGTGCTGCTTTCTGCTGAGGCTCTCAGGGCACCAGGGCACAACAGGGCTGTGCTTGTCAGGGACATGTCGTGGCATGAGATGTGCCCGCATCAGCCCCCTCCCCCCGACAATTTGTAAGGGGATGTAGCTCAGTGGAAGAGCACCTGCTTTGCATGCAGGAGGTCCTGGGTTCAATGCCCAGCATCTCCGGCGGAGGGGGAGCTTTTTCCTCAGTCTCCACCCCCCTGACCAACAGCGGGGAGGGCTGGCAAGCGGCTGCATTGCTCCTCTCCACAAAGTGTCGGCTTGCCCTCCAACGACATGGCAGGCTGTCATGTGGGAAGTGGAGCTCCCCATGCAGGAAGAGCCCAGCCACATCCTCAGAAAGCCTGCCCAGGGCAAAGGACATCATGAGGGCACGACTCTTGCAACAAGCTGAGTGGCCAGCAGTAGGCAAACAGGCAGGACTTGTCAGATCCTCAAGTGCCTCTCAGCAGAGACCACAGCCCTGTGAGGCAAGAGGGTGTGCCCATGAAGACGAGAGGGCTGGCTGCTGGCTGGGAGCTTCTTTTAGCTGCAGCAGCAGCAGCACTGCCCTGGCTGGGCAGGCAGGCGCTGGGAGGGCATCAGGCCCAGCAGGTACCTCCGACCACGGGAGGTGAGAGCTTGGCAGGAGGGCAGAGGGCAGGCAGGTGGAGGGGAGCACTGGCACGTCACTGGGGAATGGCTCCTGTGCCAGCAGCGCCGGCCAGCAGCAGGGGAGCAGCCACTGGGGTCACCAGGAGCGCTGGGAGCTGATTCAACAGCTGGGCATGTGGCAGCGGGAGCGGGAAGGGCAGGCACAAGCACAACGGCTGCTGTGTTGGTTGTGAGCTCACTTGCATTCCAGTTAGCCCAGTGGCCAGCAGTGGGTGGGCAGGCAGGTGTTAGGAGGTCATCAGCAGCATGGGAGAGGCTGCCCAGCAGCAAGGAGAGCTTGGGAGGAGGTGAGAGGGAGGGAGAGGGGAAGGTGACCTTGGTGGCTTGGATGGTGAGGTCTCTGCTTTCAGAGCAGCTGATTGGCCAGCAGCAGGTGGGCAGGCATGGGAGGTGGCCAAGGGCAGGACAAAGCCCAGGAGGTAGAGGGCAGAGCCTGGAGGGAGGAAGGAGGCAGAGAGAGGCAGGTGACTGTGGCAGCACTGGCACAGTGCTTGTGAGATGAGCTCTGTGACTGCAGCCTGCTTGGCCAGCAGCAGGCGGGCAGCACTGGGAGGTCATGCAGGGCAGGAGAAAGCCCCCAGCCGAGAGGAGAGCTGCTGAAGAGGGCAGAGGCAGAGGCAGGGAAAGCTGGCATGGCTGGGAGCTTGTTTGGGAGGTCACTTCTCTTGCAGCACTCTGATTGGGCAGCAGGCAGGCACGGTGGGCTCAGGAAGCAGCTGAGAAAAGCTTGCCCATGGAGAGCAGAGCTCTGGGGAGGGGAGAGGTGGGTCTTCAGGAAATTATTGAACTGAAAGTGTCCAGAGGGAGCTGCTTAGGACAACTTCTATCCAACTTGCTTAGCAGGAGGAGCTACATTTGCTGCAGCCTTAGGCTGCACTCAGAGAACATGAGGCACTTTCACCTAGGTCAGTAAGCAAGGGCCCCAGAGCTGGTTCAAGCTGGGCAGATAAGGAAGCTACAAGCAGTCGGCATTGCTGGGTCTCACCCTCCGAAAGGGAGGATGTTGTTAAAGAAGAGTGACTTGAAACTGTCTAGAAATAGCTGCTTAGCACAACTTCTATAAAACTTGCTTAGCATGAGTAGCTACATTTGCTGAAGCCTTAGGCCGCACTTGGGAAAAGTAATAAACCTTTACCGAGTTTAGTAAAAAATAGTGCCTCAGAGCTCGTTCAGGCTGGGAAAATAGGGAAACCACACGCAGTCTGCGTTCCTGTGTTACCCACCCCAAAAGGGAAGACGTCAGAACAATTGAAAAAGAAGACCTTGGGAGACAACCGCCAGACCCAACAAAAACAGAGGTACAACCTTCATCAGAGACCGCAAAAAACAAGAAGAAGGAGAAAAACAGCTTACCTAAGAACGACGGTGAGACCCAATGAGGAGCAGGAGACCCCAGACCAAAAAATGACTATTGGTCTAGCTTCCGCGTGAGGGGTGGGAAATGTAAGTGGAAAAACCTATAATTGCCCAGGATTTGTTTACGTTCGGGTCCCTCTTTGGAGGCACCCAGCTCGAGCTGTAATGACGGCACGCGCGTGATTAAAATGTAATTTGTTTTGATTTGGCTCTGAACTTTCCTTGCGGCAACCTAGGCTCGAGCCCTGTCATGGTGGCCGACAAGCCTAATTTCCATAACAGATGTCGAGGCTTTGAAATAAGACCGGCGCAGGGCATCAGGACCTTGAGGGACAAAGCCTCCCCTCACTGCTGGGGCAGTCTTCATTGCTATGGGTTGGAATCACCTCCTCCTCCTCCTTCTCTGGACCTTGCGAGGCAACGGTAGGCCCCAACAAGAAACAAAGACACATCCGTCAGCAGAAACCGCAACAGTAAAGATAAGGGAGAAAAGCAGCCTACCTAGGAACAACCATGCGAGCCAGTAAGGAGCAGGAGACCCCAGACCTGAATACTACTAGTGGTCTGAACTACCACGGGAGGGGTGGAGAGCTTCGATTGGAAAGTCGTAATGGCCCTGGGATTTCTTTGCTCGGGGTCCCTCTTTGGAGGCACCCAGCTCGAGCTGTAATGACGGCATGCACGTCCTTAAAATGTCATTATTTAATTTGCTTTGATTTGGCTGGGAACTTTTCTGCGGGAACCTAGGGTTGGAGCCTGTTCTGGTGGCCGGCGAGCCTAACCTTCCCTAAGAGCGTGGCACCCCAGATGGGACCCTAGGTGAGCACTGTTGGGGCCTCTCGTCTCCAAACGATCATCTGGCGCCATGGGGTGAGTTCACCTGGGATCTTTGGCAAGAGGAGGCCCCAAGAAGGTGAGTCTTAAATTCCCGCCTGCATTCTAAATTCTGCTCTGGTAACAGAGTGCGCTGAAGGGGTACGCGGGCTGATCACCGTAAGGCGTCCCAGGCAGGGGGGTACGCGGGCTGGCCACCGTAAGACGTCCCAGGGGGATGGGTAGGAGTCCCATCCCCAGGGTTGGAGTGGGTTTGAAGTCCCATCTCGGTGTGGCCAGAAAGGGGAGTGCACAGCCTGGTCAGCATGAGGCGCACCGCAAGACTATAGCAACAGAAATGTAGAGACACTGTGACTGGTGTGAGTGTGAGCAGTACTGTGTGTGAGAGTGCGTAGAGCCTGGGAACGGACCGGGGCGCCCGTGGGCTGAGGAAGCCGCCCGCTGCGAAGACACAGCAGTCCTGGCAGTGCAAGCCTGGTGCAGGAGCAGTGGCAGCTGAGAGGCAATGCCAGCTTGCCCCATGCCAGCCTGCGGGCCAGCACGAGGGGTTGAGTGCTGCTTTCTGCTGAGGCTCTCAGGGCACCAGGGCACAACAGGGCTGTGCTTGTCAGGGACATGTCGTGGCATGAGATGTGCCCGCATCAGCCCCCTCCCCCCGACAATTTGTAAGGGGATGTAGCTCAGTGGAAGAGCACCTGCTTTGCATGCAGGAGGTCCTGGGTTCAATGCCCAGCATCTCCGGCGGACGGGGAGCTTTTTCCTCAGTCTCCACCCCCCTGACCAACAGCGGGGAGGGCTGGCAAGCGGCTGCATTGCTCCTCTCCACAGAGTGTCGGCTTGCCCTCCAACGACATGGCAGGCTGTCATGTGGGAAGTGGAGCTCCCCATGCAGGAAGAGCCCAGCCACATCCTCAGAAAGCCTGCCCAGGGCAAAGGACATCATGAGGGCACGACTCTTGCAACAAGCTGAGTGGCCAGCAGTAGGCAAACAGGCAGGACTTGTCAGATCCTCAAGTGCCTCTCAGCAGAGACCACAGCCCTGTGAGGCAAGAGGGTGTGCCCATGAAGACGAGAGGGCTGGCTGCTGGCTGGGAGCTTCTTTTAGCTGCAGCAGCAGCAGCACTGCCCTGGCTGGGCAGGCAGGCGCTGGGAGGGCATCAGGCCCAGCAGGTACCTCCGACCACGGGAGGTGAGAGCTTGGCAGGAGGGCAGAGGGCAGGCAGGTGGAGGGGAGCACTGGCACGTCACTGGGGAATGGCTCCTGTGCCAGCAGCGCCGGCCAGCAGCAGGGGAGCAGCCACTGGGGTCACCAGGAGCGCTGGGAGCTGATTCAACAGCTGGGCATGTGGCAGCGGGAGCGGGAAGGGCAGGCACAAGCACAATGGCTGCTGTGTTGGTTGTGAGCTCACTTGCATTCCAGTTAGCCCAGTGGCCAGCAGTGGGTGGGCAGGCAGGTGTTAGGAGGTCATCAGCAGCATGGGAGAGGCTGCCCAGCAGCAAGGAGAGCTTGGGAGGAGGTGAGAGGGAGGGAGAGGGGAAGGTGACCTTGGTGGCTTGGATGGTGAGGTCTCTGCTTTCAGAGCAGCTGATTGGCCAGCAGCAGGTGGGCAGGCATGGGAGGTGGCCAAGGGCAGGACAAAGCCCAGGAGGTAGAGGGCAGAGCCTGGAGGGAGGAAGGAGGCAGAGAGAGGCAGGTGACTGTGGCAGCACTGGCACAGTGCTTGTGAGATGAGCTCTGTGACTGCAGCCTGCTTGGCCAGCAGCAGGCGGGCAGCACTGGGAGGTCATGCAGGGCAGGAGAAAGCCCCCAGCCGAGAGGAGAGCTGCTGAAGAGGGCAGAGGCAGAGGCAGGGAAAGCTGGCATGGCTGGGAGCTTGTTTGGGAGGTCACTTCTCTTGCAGCAGTCTGATTGGGCAGCAGGCAGGCACGGTGGGCTCAGGAAGCAGCTGAGAAAAGCTTGCCCATGGAGAGCAGAGCTCTGGGGAGGGGAGAGGTGGGTCTTCAGGAAATTATTGAACTGAAAGTGTCCAGAGGGAGCTGCTTAGGACAACTTCTATCCAACTTGCTTAGCAGGAGGAGCTACATTTGCTGCAGCCTTAGGCTGCACTCAGAGAACATGAGGCACTTTCACCTAGGTCAGTAAGCAAGGGCCCCAGAGCTGGTTCAAGCTGGGCAGATAAGGAAGCTACAAGCAGTCGGCATTGCTGGGTCTCACCCTCCGAAAGGGAGGATGTTGTTAAAGAAGAGTGACTTGAAACTGTCTAGAAATAGCTGCTTAGCACAACTTCTATAAAACTTGCTTAGCATGAGTAGCTAAATTTGCTGAAGCCTTAGGCCGCACTTGGGAAAAGTAATAAACCTTTACCGAGTTTAGTAAAAAATAGTGCCTCAGAGCTCGTTCAGGCTGGGAAAATAGGGAAACCACACGCAGTCTGCGTTCCTGTGTTACCCACCCCAAAAGGGAAGACGTCAGAACAATTGAAAAAGAAGACCTTGGGAGACAACCGCCAGACCCAACAAAAACAGAGGTAAAACCTTCATCAGAGACCGCAAAAAACAAGAAGGAGGAGAAAAACAGCTTACCTAAGAACGACGGTGAGACCCAATGAGGAGCAGGAGACCCCAGACCAAAACATTACTATTGGTCTAGCTTCCGCGTGAGGGGTGGGAAATGTAAGTGGAAAAACCTATAATTGCCCAGGATTTGTTTACGTTCGGGTCCCTCTTTGGAGGCACCCAGCTCGAGCTGTAATGACGGCACGCGCGTGATTAAAATGTAATTTGTTTTGATTTGGCTCTGAACTTTACTTGCGGCAACCTAGGCTCGAGCCCTGTCATGGTGGCTGACAAGCCTAATTTCCATAACAGATGTCGAGGCTTTGAAATAAGACCGGCGCAGGGCATCAGGACCTTGAGGGACAAAGCCTCCCCTCACTGCTGGGGCAGTCTTCATTGCTATGGGTTGGAATCACCTCCTCCTCCTCCTTCTCTGGACCTTGCGAGGCAACGGTAGGCCCCAACAAGAAACAAAGACACATCCGTCAGCAGAAACCGCAACAGTAAAGATAAGGGAGAAAAGCAGCCTACCTAGGAACAACCATGCGAGCCAGTAAGGAGCAGGAGACCCCAGACCTGAATACTACTAGTGGTCTGAACTACCACGGGAGGGGTGGAGAGCTTCGATTGGAAAGTCGTAATGGCCCTGGGATTTCTTTGCTCGGGGTCCCTCTTTGGAGGCACCCAGCTCGAGCTGTAATGACGGCATGCACGTCCTTAAAATGTCATTATTTAATTTGCTTTGATTTGGCTGGGAACTTTTCTGCGGGAACCTAGGGTTGGACCCTGTTCTGGTGGCCGGCGAGCCTAACCTTCCCTAAGAGCGTGGCACCCCAGATGGGACCCTAGGTGAGCACTGTTGGGGCCTCTCGTCTCCAAACGATCATCTGGCGCCATGGGGTGAGTTCACCTGGGATCTTTGGCAAGAGGAGGCCCCAAGAAGGTGAGTCTTAAATTCCCGCCTGCATTCTAAATTCTGCTCTGGTAACAGAGTGCGCTGAAGGGGTACGCGGGCTGATGACCGTAAGGCGTCCCAGGCAGGGGGGTACGCGGGCTGGCCACCGTAAGACGTCCCAGGGGGATGGGTAGGAGTCCCATCCCCAGGGTTGGAGTGGGTTTGAAGTCCCATCTCGGTGTGGCCAGAAAGGGGAGTGCACAGCCTGGTCAGCATGAGGCGCACCGCAAGACTATAGGAACAGAAATGTAGAGACACTGTGACTGGTGTGAGTGTGAGCAGTACTGTGTGTGAGAGTGCGTAGAGCCTGGGAACGGACCGGGGCGCCCGTGGGCTGAGGAAGCCGCCCGCTGCGAAGGCACAGCAGTCCTGGCAGTGCAAGCCTGGTGCAGGAGCAGTGGCAGCTGAGAGGCAATGCCAGCTTGCCCCATGCCAGCCTGTGGGCCAGCACGAGGGGTTGAGTGCTGCTTTCTGCTGAGGCTCTCAGGGCGCCAGGGCACAACAGGGCTGTGCTTGTCAGGGACATGTCGTGGCATGAGATGTGCCCGCATCAGCCCCCTCCCCCCGACAATTTGTAAGGGGATGTAGCTCAGTGGAAGAGCACCTGCTTTGCATGCAGGAGGTCCTGGGTTCAATGCCCAGCATCTCCGGCGGAGGGGGAGCTTTTTCCTCAGTCTCCACCCCCCTGACCAACAGCGGGGAGGGCTGGCAAGCGGCTGCATTGCTCCTCTCCACAGAGTGTCGGCTTGCCCTCCAACGACATGGCAGGCTGTCATGTGGGAAGTGGAGCTCGCCATGCAGGAAGAGCCCAGCCACATCCTCAGAAAGCCTGCCCAGGGCAAAGGACATCATGAGGGCACGACTCTTGCAACAAGCTGAGTGGCCAGCAGTAGGCAAACAGGCAGGACTTGTCAGATCCTCAAGTGCCTCTCAGCAGAGACCACAGCCCTGTGAGGCAAGAGGGTGTGCCCATGAAGACGAGAGGGCTGGCTGCTGGCTGGGAGCTTCTTTTAGCTGCAGCAGCAGCAGCACTGCCCTGGCTGGGCAGGCAGGCGCTGGGAGGGCATCAGGCCCAGCAGGTACCTCCGACCACGGGAGGTGAGAGCTTGGCAGGAGGGCAGAGGGCAGGCAGGTGGAGGGGAGCACTGGCACGTCGCTGGGGAATGGCTCCTGTGCCAGCAGCGCCGGCCAGCAGCAGGGGAGCAGCCACTGGGGTCACCAGGAGCGCTGGGAGCTGATTCAACAGCTGGGCATGTGGCAGCGGGAGCGGGAGCGGGAAGGGCAGGCGCAAGCACAATGGCTGCTGTGTTGGTTGTGAGCTCACTTGCATTCCAGTTAGCCCAGTGGCCAGCAGTGGGTGGGCAGGCAGGTGTTAGGAGGTCATCAGCAGCATGGGAGAGGCTGCCCAGCAGCAAGGAGAGCTTGGGAGGAGGTGAGAGGGAGGGAGAGGGGAAGGTGACCTTGGTGGCTTGGATGGTGAGGTCTCTGCTTTCAGAGCAGCTGATTGGCCAGCAGCAGGTGGGCAGGCATGGGAGGTGGCCAAGGGCAGGACAAAGCCCAGGAGGTAGAGGGCAGAGCCTGGAGGGAGGAAGGAGGCAGAGAGAGGCAGGTGACTGTGGCAGCACTGGCACAGTGCTTGTGAGATGAGCTCTGTGACTGCAGCCTGCTTGGCCAGCAGCAGGCGGGCAGCACTGGGAGGTCATGCAGGGCAGGAGAAAGCCCCCAGCCGAGAGGAGAGCTGCTGGAGAGGGCAGAGGCAGAGGCAGGGAAAGCTGGCATGGCTGGGAGCTTGTTTGGGAGGTCACTTCTCTTGCAGCAGTCTGATTGGGCAGCAGGCAGGCACGGTGGGGTCAGGAAGCAGCTGAGAAAAGCTTGCCCATGGAGAGCAGAGCTCTGGGGAGGGGAGAGGTGGGTCTTCAGGAAATTATTGAACTGAAAGTGTCCAGAGGGAGCTGCTTAGGACAACTTCTATCCAACTTGCTTAGCAGGAGGAGCTACATTTGCTGCAGCCTTAAGGCTGCACTCAGAGAACATGAGGCACTTTCACCTAGGTCAGTAAGCAAGGGCCCCAGAGCTGGTTCAAGCTGGGCAGATAAGGAAGCTACAAGCAGTCGGCATTGCTGTGTCTCACCCTCTGAAAGGGAGGATGTTGTTAAAGAAGAGTGACTTGAAACTGTCTAGAAATAGCTGCTTAGCACAACTTCTATAAAACTTGCTTAGCATGAGTAGCTACATTTGCTGAAGCCTTAGGCTGCACTTGGGAAAAGTAATAAACCTTTACCGAGTTTAGTAAAAAATAGTGCCTCAGAGCTCGTTCAGGCTGGGAAAATAGGGAAACCACACGCAGTCTGCGTTCCTGTGTTACCCACCCCAAAAGGGAAGACGTCAGAACAATTGAAAAAGAAGACCTTGGGAGACAACCGCCAGACCCAACAAAAACAGAGGTACAACCTTCATCAGAGACCGCAAAAAACAAGAAGGAGGAGAAAAACAGCTTAGCTAAGAACGACGGTGAGACCCAATGAGGAGCAGGAGACCCCAGACCAAAACATTACTATTGGTCTAGCTTCCGCGTGAGGGGTGGGAAATGTAAGTGGAAAAACCTGTAATTGCCCAGGATTTGTTTACGTTAGGGTCCCTCTTTGGAGGCACCCAGCTCGAGCTGTAATGACGGCACGCGCGTGATTAAAATGTAATTTGTTTGGATTTGGCTCTGAACTTTACTTGCGGGAACCTAGGCTCGAGCCCTGTCATGGTGGCCGACAAGCCTAATTTCCATAACAGATGTCGAGGCTTTGAAATAAGACCGGCGCAGGGCATCAGGACCTTGAGGGACAAAGCCTCCGCTCACTGCTGGGGCAGTCTTCATTGCTATGGGTTGGAATCACCTCCTCCTCCTCCTTGTCCGGACCTTGCGAGGCAACGGTAGGCCCCAACAAGAAACAAAGACACATCCGTCAGCAGAAACCGCAACAGTAAAGATAAGGGAGAAAAGCAGCCTACCTAGGAACAACCATGCGAGCCAGTAAGGAGCAGGAGACCCCAGACCTGAATACTACTAGTGGTCTGAACTACCACGGGAGGGGTGGAGAGCTTGGACTGGAAAGTTGTAATGGCCCCGGGATTTCTTTGCTCGGGGTCCCTCTTTGGAGGCACCCAGCTCGAGCTGTAATGATGGCATGCACGTCCTTAAAATGTCATTATGTAATTTGCTTTGATTTGGCTGGGAACTTTTCTGCGGGAACCTAGGGTTGGACCCTGTTCTGGTGGCCGGCGAGCCTAACCTTCCCTAAGAGCGTGGCACCCCAGATGGGACCCTAGGTGAGCACTGTTGGGGCCTCTCGTCTCCAAACGATCATCTGGCGCCATGGGGTGAGTTCACCTGGGATCTTTGGCAAGAGGAGGCCCCAAGAAGGTGAGTCTTAAATTCCCGCCTGCATTCTAAATTCTGCTCTGGTAACAGAGTGCGCTGAAGGGGTACGCGGGCTGATCATCGTAAGGCGTCCCAGGCAGGGGGGTACGCGGGCTGGCCACCGTAAGACGTACCAGGGGGATGGGTAGGAGTCCCATCCCCAGGGCTGGAGTGGGTTTGAAGTCCCATCTCGGTGTGGCCAGAAAGGGGAGTGCACAGCCTGGTCAGCATGAGGCGCACCGCAAGACTATAGGAACAGAAATGTAGAGACACTGTGACTGGTGTGAGTGTGAGCAGTACTGTGTGTGAGAGTGCGTAGAGCCTGGGAACGGACCGGGGCGCCCGTGGGCTGAGGAAGCCGCCCGCTGCGAAGGCACAGCAGTCCTGGCAGTGCAAGCCTGGTGCAGGAGCAGTGGCAGCTGAGAGGCAATGCCAGCTTGCCCCATGCCAGCCTGCGGGCCAGCACGAGGGGTTGAGTGCTGCTTTCTGCTGAGGCTCTCAGGGCACCAGGGCACAACAGGGCTGTGCTTGTCAGGGACATGTCGTGGCATGAGATGTGCCCGCATCAGCCCCCTCCCCCCGACAATTTGTAAGGGGATGTAGCTCAGTGGAAGAGCACCTGCTTTGCATGCAGGAGGTCCTGGGTTCAATGCCCAGCATCTCCGGCGGACGGGGAGCTTTTTCCTCAGTCTCCACCCCCCTGACCAACAGCGGGGAGGGCTGGCAAGCGGCTGCATTGCTCCTCTCCACAGAGTGTCGGCTTGCCCTCCAACGACATGGCAGGCTGTCATGTGGGAAGTGGAGCTCCCCATGCAGGAAGAGCCCAGCCACATCCTCAGAAAGCCTGCCCAGGGCAAAGGACATCATGAGGGCACGACTCTTGCAACAAGCTGAGTGGCCAGCAGTAGGCAAACAGGCAGGACTTGTCAGATCCTCAAGTGCCTCTCAGCAGAGACCACAGCCCTGTGAGGCAAGAGGGTGTGCCCATGAAGACGAGAGGGCTGGCTGCTGGCTGGGAGCTTCTTTTAGCTGCAGCAGCAGCAGCACTGCCCTGGCTGGGCAGGCAGGCGCTGGGAGGGCATCAGGCCCAGCAGGTACCTCCGAGCACGGGAGGTGAGAGCTTGGCAGGAGGGCAGAGGGGAGGCAGGTGGAGGGGAGCACTGGCACGTCGCTGGGGAATGGCTCCTGTGCCAGCAGCGCCGGCCAGCAGCAGGGGAGCAGCCACTGGGGTCACCAGGAGCGCTGGGAGCTGATTCAACAGCTGGGCATGTGGCAGCGGGAGCGGGAGCGGGAAGGGCAGGCGCAAGCACAATGGCTGCTGTGTTGGTTGTGAGCTCACTTGCATTCCAGTTAGCCCAGTGGCCAGCAGTGGGTGGGCAGGCAGGTGTTAGGAGGTCAGCAGCAGCATGGGAGAGGCTGCCCAGCAGCAAGGAGAGCTTGGGAGGAGGTGAGAGGGAGGGAGAGGGGAAGGTGACCTTGGTGGCTTGGATGGTGAGGTCTCTGCTTTCAGAGCAGCTGATTGGCCAGCAGCAGGTGGGCAGGCATGGGAGGTGGCCAAGGGCCTGACAAAGCCCAGGAGGTAGAGGGCAGAGCCTGGAGGGAGGAAGGAGGCAGAGAGAGGCAGGTGACTGTGGCAGCACTGGCACAGTGCTTGTGAGATGAGCTCTGTGACTGCAGCCTGCTTGGCCAGCAGCAGGCGGGCAGCACTGGGAGGTCATGCAGGGCAGGAGAAAGCCCCCAGCCAAGAGGAGAGCTGCTGAAGAGGGCAGAGGCAGAGGCAGGGAAAGCTGGCATGGCTGGGAGCTTGTTTGGGAGGTCACTTCTCTTGCAGCACTCTGATTGGGCAGCAGGCAGGCATGGTGGGGTCAGGAAGCAGCTGAGAAAAGCTTGCCCATGGAGAGCAGAGCTCTGGGGAGGGGAGAGGTGGGTCTTCAGGAAATTATTGAACTGAAAGTGTCCAGAGGGAGCTGCTTAGGACAACTTCTATCCAACTTGCTTAGCAGGAGGAGCTACATTTGCTGCAGCCTTAGGCTGCACTCAGAGAACATGAGGCACTTTCACCTAGGTCAGTAAGCAAGGGCCCCAGAGCTGGTTCAAGCTGGGCAGATAAGGAAGCTACAAGCAGTCGGCATTGCTGTGTCTCACCCTCCAAAAGGGAGGATGTTGTTAAAGAAGAGTGACTTGAAACTGTCTAGAAATAGCTGCTTAGCACAACTTCTATAAAACTTGCTTAGCATGAGTAGCTACATTTGCTGAAGCCTTAGGCCGCACTTGGGAAAAGTAATAAACCTTTACCGAGTTTAGTAAAAAATAGTGCCTCAGAGCTCGTTCAGGCTGGGAAAATAGGGAAACCACACGCAGTCTGCGTTCCTGTGTTACCCACCCCAAAAGGGAAGACGTCAAAACAATTGAAAAAGAAGACCTTGGGAGACAACCGCCAGACCCAACAAAAACAGAGGTACAACCTTCATCAGAGACCGCAAAAAACAAGAAGGAGGAGAAAACCAGCTTAGCTAAGAACGACGGTGAGACCCAATGAGGAGCAGGAGACCCCAGACCAAAAAATTACTATTGGTCTAGCTTCCGCGTGAGGGGTGGGAAATGTAAGTGGAAAAACCTATAATTGCCCAGGATTTGTTTACGTTCGGGTCCCTCTTTGGAGGCACCCAGCTCGAGCTGTAATGACGGCACGCGCGTGATTAAAATGTAATTTGTTTTGATTTGGCTCTGAACTTTCCTTGCGGCAACCTAGGCTCGAGCCCTGTCATGGTGGCCGACAAGCCTAATGTCCATAACAGATGTCGAGGCTTTGAAATAAGACCGGCGCAGGGCATCAGGACCTTGAGGGACAAAGCCTCCGCTCACTGCTGGGGCAGTCTTCATTGCTATGGGTTGGAATCACCTCCTCCTCCTCCATGTCCGGACCTTGCGAGGCAACGGTAGGCCCCAACAAGAAACAAAGACACATCCGTCAGCAGAAACCGCAACAGTAAAGATAAGGGAGAAAAGCAGCCTACCTAGGAACAACCATGCGAGCCAGTAAGGAGCAGGAGACCCCAGACCTGAATACTACTAGTGGTCTGAACTACCACGGGAGGGGTGGAGAGCTTGGACTGGAAAGTCGTAATGGCCCCGGGATTTCTTTGCTCGGGGTCCCTCTTTGGAGGCACCCAGCTCGAGCTGTAATGACGGCATGCACGTCCTTAAAATGTCATTATTTAATTTGCTTTGATTTGGCTGGGAACTTTTCTGCGGGAACCTAGGGTTGGAGCCTGTTCTGGTGGCCGGCGAGCCTAACCTTCCCTAAGAGCGTGGCACCCCAGATGGGACCCTAGGTGAGCACTGTTGGGGCCTCTCGTCTCCAAACGATCATCTGGCGCCATGGGGTGAGTTCACCTGGGATCTTTGGCAAGAGGAGGCCCCAAGAAGGTGAGTCTTAAATTCCCGCCTGCATTCTAAATTCTGCTCTGGTAACAGAGTGCGCTGAAGGGGTACGCGGGCTGATCACCGTAAGGCGTCCCAGGCAGGGGGGTACGCGGGCTGGCCACCGTAAGACGTCCCAGGGGGATGGGTAGGAGTCCCATCCCCAGGGCTGGAGTGGGTTTGAAGTCCCATCTCGGTGTGGCCAGAAAGGGGAGTGCACAGCCTGGTCAGCATGAGGCGCACCACAAGACTATAGCAACAGAAATGTAGAGACACTGTGACTGGTGTGAGTGTGAGCAGTGCTGTGTGTGAGAGTGCGTAGAGCCTGGGAACGGACCGGGGCGCCTGTGGGCTGAGGAAGCCGCCCGCTGCGAAGGCACAGCAGTCCTGGCAGTGCAAGCCTGGTGCAGGAGCAGTGGCAGCTGAGAGGCAATGCCAGCTTGCCCCATGCCAGCCTGCGGGCCAGCACGAGGGGTTGAGTGCTGCTTTCTGCTGAGGCTCTCAGGGCACCAGGGCACAACAGGGCTGTGCTTGTCAGGGACATGTCGTGGCATGAGATGTGCCCGCATCAGCCCCCTCCCCCCGACAATTTGTAAGGGGATGTAGCTCAGTGGAAGAGCACCTGCTTTGCATGCAGGAGGTCCTGGGTTCAATGCCCAGCATCTCCGGCGGACGGGGAGCTTTTTCCTCAGTCTCCACCCCCCTGACCAACAGCGGGGAGGGCTGGCAAGCGGCTGCATTGCTCCTCTCCACAGAGTGTCGGCTTGCCCTCCAACGACATGGCAGGCTGTCATGTGGGAAGTGGAGCTCCCCATGCAGGAAGAGCCCAGCCACATCCTCAGAAAGCCTGCCCAGGGCAAAGGACATCATGATGGCACGACTCTTGCAACAAGCTGAGTGGCCAGCAGTAGGCAAACAGGCAGGACTTGTCAGATCCTCAAGTGCCTCTCAGCAGAGACCACAGCCCTGTGAGGCAAGAGGGTGTGCCCATGAAGACGAGAGGGCTGGCTGCTGGCTGGGAGCTTCTTGTAGCTGCAGCAGCAGCAGCACTGCCCTGGCTGGGCAGGCAGGCGCTGGGAGGGCATCAGGCCCAGCAGGTACCTCCGACCACGGGAGGTGAGAGCTTGGCAGGAGGGCAGAGGGGAGGCAGGTGGAGGGGAGCACTGGCACGTCGCTGGGGAATGGCTCCTGTGCCAGCAGCGCCGGCCAGCAGCAGGGGAGCAGCCACTGGGGTCACCATGAGCGCTGGGAGCTGATTCAACAGCTGGGCATGTGGCAGCGGGAGCGGGAGCGGGAAGGGCAGGCGCAAGCACAATGGCTGCTGTGTTGGTTGTGAGCTCACTTGCATTCCAGTTAGCCCAGTGGCCAGCAGTGGGTGGGCAGGCAGGTGTTAGGAGGTCATCAGCAGCATGGGAGAGGCTGCCCAGCAGCAAGGAGAGCTTGGGAGGAGGTGAGAGGGAGGGAGAGGGGAAGGTGACCTTGGTGGCTTGGATGGTGAGGTCTCTGCTTTCAGAGCAGCTGATTGGCCAGCAGCAGGTGGGCAGGCATGGGAGGTGGCCAAGGGCCTGACAAAGCCCAGGAGGTAGAGGGCAGAGCCTGGAGGGAGGAAGGAGGCAGAGAGAGGCAGGTGACTGTGGCAGCACTGGCACAGTGCTTGTGAGATCAGCTCTGTGACTGCAGCCTGCTTGGCCAGCAGCAGGCGGGCAGCACTGGGAGGTCATGCAGGGCAGGAGAAAGCCCCCAGCCGAGAGGAGAGCTGCTGAAGAGGGCAGAGGCAGAGGCAGGGAAAGCTGGCATGGCTGGGAGCTTGTTTGGGAGGTCACTTCTCTTGCAGCACTCTGATTGGGCAGCAGGCAGGCACGGTGGGGTCAGGAAGCAGCTGAGAAAAGCTTGCCCATGGAGAGGAGAGCTCTGGGGAGGGGAGAGGTGGGTCTTCAGGAAATTATTGAACTGAAAGTGTCCAGAGGGAGCTGCTTAGGACAACTTCTATCCAACTTGCTTAGCAGGAGGAGCTACATTTGCTGCAGCCTTAGGCTGCACTCAGAGAACATGAGGCACTTTCACCTAGGTCAGTAAGCAAGGGCCCCAGAGCTGGTTCAAGCTGGGCAGATAAGGAAGCTACAAGCAGTCGGCATTGCTGGGTCTCACCCTCCGAAAGGGAGGATGTTGTTAAAGAAGAGTGACTTGAAACTGTCTAGAAATAGCTGCTTAGCACAACTTCTATAAAACTTGCTTAGCATGAGTAGCTACATTTGCTGAAGCCTTAGGCCGCACTTGGGAAAAGTAGTAAACCTTTACCGAGTTTAGTAAAAAATAGTGCCTCAGAGCTCGTTCAAGCTGGGAAAATAGGGAAACCACACGCAGTCTGCGTTCCTGTGTTACCCACCCCGAAAGGGAAGACGTCAAAACAATTGAAAAAGAAGACCTTGGGAGACAACCGCCAGACCCAACAAAAACAGAGGTACAACCTTCATTAGAGACAGCAAAAAACAAGAAGGAGGAGAAAACCAGCTTAGCTAAGAACGACGGTGAGACCCAATGAGGAGCAGGAGACCCCAGACCAAAAAATTACTATTGGTCTAGCTTCCGCGTGAGGGGTGGGAAATGTAAGTGGAAAAACCTATAATTGCCCAGGATTTCTTTACGTTCGGGTCCCTCTTTGGAGGCACCCAGCTCGAGCTGTAATGACGGCACGCGCGTGATTAAAATGTAATTTGTTTTGATTTGGCTCTGAACTTTCCTTGCGGCAACCTAGGCTCGAGCCCTGTCATGGTGGCCGACAAGCCTAATTTCCATAACAGATGTCGAGGCTTTGAAATAAGACCGGCGCAGGGCATCAGGACCTTGAGGGACAAAGCCTCCGCTCACTGCTGGGGCAGTCTTCATTGCTATGGGTTGGAATCACCTCCTCCTCCTCCTTGTCCGGACCTTGCGAGGCAACGGTAGGCCCCAACAAGAAACAAAGACACATCCGTCAGCAGAAACCGCAACAGTAAAGATAAGGGAGAAAAGCAGCCTACCTAGGAACAACCATGCGAGCCAGTAAGGAGCAGGAGACCCCAGACCTGAATACTACTAGTGGTCTGAACTACCACGGGAGGGGTGGAGAGCTTGGACTGGAAAGTCGTAATGGCCCCGGGATTTCTTTGCTCGGGGTCCCTCTTTGGAGGCACCCAGCTCGAGCTGTAATGACGGCATGCACGTCCTTCAAATGTCATTATGTAATTTGCTTTGATTTGGCTGGGAACTTTTCTGCGGGAACCTAGGGTTGGACCCTGTTCTGGTGGCCGGCGAGCCTAACCTTCCCTAAGAGCGTGGCACCCCAGATGGGACCCTAGGTGAGCACTGTTGGGGCCTCTCGTCTCCAAACGATCATCTGGCGCCATGGGGTGAGTTCACCTGGGATCTTTGGCAAGAGGAGGCCCCAAGAAGGTGAGTCTTAAATTCCCGCCTGCATTCTAAATTCTGCTCTGGTAACAGAGTGCGCTGAAGGGGTACGCGGGCTGATCACCGTAAGGCGTCCCAGGCAGGGGGGTACGCGGGCTGGCCACCGTAAGACGTACCAGGGGGATGGGTAGGAGTCCCATCCCCAGGGCTGGAGTGGGTTTGAAGTCCCATCTCGGTGTGGCCAGAAAGGGGAGTGCACAGCCTGGTCAGCATGAGGCGCACCGCAAGACTGTAAGAACAGAAATGTAGAGACACTGTGACTGGTGTGAGTGTGAGCAGTACTGTGTGTGAGAGTGCGTAGAGCCTGGGAACGGACCGGGGCGCCCGTGGGCTGAGGAAGCTGCCCGCTGCGAAGGGACAGCAGTCCTGGCAGTGCAAGCCTGGTGCAGGAGCAGTGGCAGCTGAGAGGCAATGCCAGCTTGCCCCATGCCAGCCTGCGGGCCAGCACGAGGGGTTGAGTGCTGCTTTCTGCTGAGGCTCTCAGGGCACCAGGGCACAACAGGGCTGTGCTTGTCAGGGACATGTCGTGGCATGAGATGTGCCCGCATCAGCCCCCTCCCCCCGACAATTTGTAAGGGGATGTAGCTCAGTGGAAGAGCACCTGCTTTGCATGCAGGAGGTCCTGGGTTCAATGCCCAGCATCTCCGGCGGAGGGGGAGCTTTTTCCTCAGTCTCCACCCCCCTGACCAACAGCGGGGAGGGCTGGCAAGCGGCTGCATTGCTCCTCTCCACAGAGTGTCGGCTTGCCCTCCAACGACATGGCAGGCTGTCATGTGGGAAGTGGAGCTCGCCATGCAGGAAGAGCCCAGCCACATCCTCAGAAAGCCTGCCCAGGGCAAAGGACATCATGATGGCACGACTCTTGCAACAAGCTGAGTGGCCAGCAGTAGGCAAACAGGCAGGACTTGTCAGATCCTCAAGTGCCTCTCAGCAGAGACCACAGCCCTGTGAGGCAAGAGGGTGTGCCCATGAAGACGAGAGGGCTGGCTGCTGGCTGGGAGCTTCTTTTAGCTGCAGCAGCAGCAGCACTACCCTGGCTGGGCAGGCAGGCGCTGGGAGGGCATCAGGCCCAGCAGGTACCTCCGACCACGGGAGGTGAGAGCTTGGCAGGAGGGCAGAGGGGAGGCAGGTGGAGGGGAGCACTGGCACGTCGCTGGGGAATGGCTCCTGTGCCAGCAGCGCCGGCCAGCAGCAGGGGAGCAGCCACTGGGGTCACCAGGAGCGCTGGGAGCTGATTCAACAGCTGGGCATGTGGCAGCGGGAGCGGGAGCGGGAAGGGCAGGCGCAAGCACAATGGCTGCTGTGTTGGTTGTGAGCTCACTTGCATTCCAGTTAGCCCAGTGGCCAGCAGTGGGTGGGCAGGCAGGTGTTAGGAGGTCATCAGCAGCATGGGAGAGGCTGCCCAGCAGCAAGGAGAGCTTGGGAGGAGGTGAGAGGGAGGGAGAGGTGAAGGTGACCTTGGTGGCTTGGATGGTGAGGTCTCTGCTTTCAGAGCAGCTGATTGGCCAGCAGCAGGTGGGCAGGCATGGGAGGTGGCCAAGGGCCTGACAAAGCCCAGGAGGTAGAGGGCAGAGCCTGGAGGGAGGAAGGAGGCAGAGAGAGGCAGGTGACTGTGGCAGCACTGGCACAGTGCTTGTGAGATGAGCTCTGTGACTGCAGCCTGCTTGGCCAGCAGCAGGCGGGCAGCACTGGGAGGTCATGCAGGGCAGGAGAAAGCCCCCAGCCGAGAGGAGAGCTGCTGAAGAGGGCAGAGGCAGAGGCAGGGAAAGCTGGCATGGCTGGGAGCTTGTTTGGGAGGTCACTTCTCTTGCAGCACTCTGATTGGGCAGCAGGCAGGCACGGTGGGGTCAGGAAGCAGCTGAGAAAAGCTTGCCCATGGAGAGGAGAGCTCTGGGGAGGGGAGAGGTGGGTCTTCAGGAAATTATTGAACTGAAAGTGTCCAGAGGGAGCTGCTTAGGACAACTTCTATCCAACTTGCTTAGCAGGAGGAGCTACATTTGCTGCAGCCTTAGGCTGCACTCAGAGAACATGAGGCACTTTCACCTAGGTCAGTAAGCAAGGGCCCCAGAGCTGGTTCAAGCTGGGCAGATAAGGAAGCTACAAGCAGTCGGCATTGCTGGGTCTCACCCTCCGAAAGGGAGGATGTTGTTAAAGAAGAGTGACTTGAAACTGTCTAGAAATAGCTGCTTAGCACAACTTCTATAAAACTTGCTTAGCATGAGTAGCTACATTTGCTGAAGCCTTAGGCCGCACTTGGGAAAAGTAATAAACCTTTACCGAGTTTAGTAAAAAATAGTGCCTCAGAGCTCGTTCAAGCTGGGAAAATAGGGAAACCACACGCAGTCTGCGTTCCTGTGTTACCCACCCCGAAAGGGAAGACGTCAAAACAATTGAAAAAGAAGACCTTGGGAGACAACCGCCAGACCCAACAAAAACAGAGGTACAACCTTCATCAGAGACCGCAAAAAACAAGAAGGAGGAGAAAACCAGCTTAGCTAAGAACGACGGTGAGACCCAATGAGGAGCAGGAGACCCCAGACCAAGAAATTACTATTGGTCTAGCTTCCGCGTGAGGGGTGGGAAATGTAAGTGGAAAAACCTATAATTGCCCAGGATTTGTTTACGTTAGGGTCCCTCTTTGGAGGCACCCAGCTCGAGCTGTAATGACGGCACGCGCGTGATTAAAATGTAATTTGTTTTGATTTGGCTCTGAACTTTCCTTGCGGCAACCTAGGCTCGAGCCCTGTCATGGTGGCCGACAAGCCTAATTTCCATAACAGATGTCGAGGCTTTGAAATAAGACCGGCGCAGGGCATCAGGACCTTGAGGGACAAAGCCTCCGCTCACTGCTGGGGCAGTCTTCATTGCTATGGGTTGGAATCACCTCCTCCTCCTCCTTGTCCGGACCTTGCGAGGCAACGGTAGGCCCCAACAAGAAACAAAGACACATCCGTCAGCAGAAACCGCAACAGTAAAGATAAGGGAGAAAAGCAGCCTACCTAGGAACAACCATGCGAGCCAGTAAGGAGCAGGAGACCCCAGACCTGAATACTACTAGTGGTCTGAACTACCACGGGAGGGGTGGAGAGCTTGGACTGGAAAGTCGTAATGGCCCCGGGATTTCTTTCCTCGGGGTCCCTCTTTGGAGGCACCCAGCTCGAGCTGTAATGACGGCATGCACGTCCTTCAAATGTCATTATGTAATTTGCTTTGATTTGGCTGGGAACTTTTCTGCGGGAACCTAGGGTTGGAGCCTGTTCTGGTGGCCGGCGAGCCTAACCTTCCCTAAGAGCGTGGCACCCCAGATGGGACCCTAGGTGAGCACTGTTGGGGCCTCTCGTCTCCAAACGATCATCTGGCGCCATGGGGTGAGTTCACCTGGGATCTTTGGCAAGAGGAGGCCCCAAGAAGGTGAGTCTTAAATTCCCGCCTGCATTCTAAATTCTGCTCTGGTAACAGAGTGCGCTGAAGGGGTACGCGGGCTGATCACTGTAAGGCGTCCCAGGCAGGGGGGTACGCGGGCTGGCCACCGTAAGACGTACCAGGGGGATGGGTAGGAGTCCCATCCCCAGGGCTGGAGTGGGTTTGAAGTCCCATCTCGGTGTGGCCAGAAAGGGGAGTGCACAGCCTGGTCAGCATGAGGCGCACCGCAAGACTATAGCAACAGAAATGTAGAGACACTGTGACTGGTGTGAGTGTGAGCAGTGCTGTGTGTGAGAGTGCGTAGAGCCTGGGAACGGACCGGGGCGCCCGTGGGCTGAGGAAGCCGCCCGCTGCGAAGGGACAGCAGTCCTGGCAGTGCAAGCCTGGTGCAGGAGCAGTGGCAGCTGAGAGGCAATGCCAGCTTGCCCCATGCCAGCCTGCGGGCCAGCACGAGGGGTTGAGTGCTGCTTTCTGCTGAGGCTCTCAGGGCACCAGGGCACAACAGGGCTGTGCTTGTCAGGGACATGTCGTGGCATGAGATGTGCCCGCATCAGCCCCCTCCCCCCGACAATTTGTAAGGGGATGTAGCTCAGTGGAAGAGCACCTGCTTTGCATGCAGGAGGTCCTGGGTTCAATGCCCAGCATCTCCGGCGGACGGGGAGCTTTTTCCTCAGTCTCCACCCCCCTGACCAACAGCGGGGAGGGCTGGCAAGCGGCTGCATTGCTCCTCTCCACAGAGTGTCGGCTTGCCCTCCAACGACATGGCAGGCCGTCATGTGGGAAGTGGAGCTCCCCATGCAGGAAGAGCCCAGCCACATCCTCAGAAAGCCTGCCCAGGGCAAAGGACATCATGATGGCACGACTCTTGCAACAAGTTGAGTGGCCAGCAGTAGGCAAACAGGCAGGACTTGTCAGATCCTCAAGTGCCTCTCAGCAGAGACCACAGCCCTGTGAGGCAAGAGGGTGTGCCCATGAAGACGAGAGGGCTGGCTGCTGGCTGGGAGCTTCTTTTAGCTGCAGCAGCAGCAGCACTGCCCTGGCTGGGCAGGCAGGCGCTGGGAGGGCATCAGGCCCAGCAGGTACCTCCGACCACGGGAGGTGAGAGCTTGGCAGGAGGGCAGAGGGCAGGCAGGTGGAGGGGAGCACTGGCACGTCGCTGGGGAATGGCTCCTGTGCCAGCAGCGCCGGCCAGCAGCAGGGGAGCAGCCACTGGGGTCACCATGAGCGCTGGGAGCTGATTCAACAGCTGGGCATGTGGCAGCGGGAGCGGGAGCGGGAAGGGCAGGCGCAAGCACAATGGCTGCTGTGTTGGTTGTGAGCTCACTTGCATTCCAGTTAGCCCAGTGGCCAGCAGTGGGTGGGCAGGCAGGTGTTAGGAGGTCATCAGCAGCATGGGAGAGGCTGCCCAGCAGCAAGGAGAGCTTGGGAGGAGGTGAGAGGGAGGGAGAGGGGAAGGTGACCTTGGTGGCTTGGATGGTGAGGTCTCTGCTTTCAGAGCAGCTGATTGGCCAGCAGCAGGTGGGCAGGCATGGGAGGTGGCCAAGGGCCTGACAAAGCCCAGGAGGTAGAGGGCAGAGCCTGGAGGGAGGAAGGAGGCAGAGAGAGGCAGGTGACTGTGGCAGCACTGGCACAGTGCTTGTGAGATGAGCTCTGTGACTGCAGCCTGCTTGGCCAGCAGCAGGCGGGCAGCACTGGGAGGTCATGCAGGGCAGGAGAAAGCCCCCAGCCGAGAGGAGAGCTGCTGAAGAGGGCAGAGGCAGAGGCAGGGAAAGCTGGCATGGCTGGGAGCTTGTTTGGGAGGTCACTTCTCTTGCAGCACTCTGATTGGGCAGCAGGCAGGCACGGTGGGGTCAGGAAGCAGCTGAGAAAAGCTTGCCCATGGAGAGGAGAGCTCTGGGGAGGGGAGAGGTGGGTCTTCAGGAAATTATTGAACTGAAAGTGTCCAGAGGGAGCTGCTTAGGACAACTTCTATCCAACTTGCTTAGCAGGAGGAGCTACATTTGCTGCAGCCTTAGGCTGCACTCAGAGAACATGAGGCACTTTCACCTAGGTCAGTAAGCAAGGGCCCCAGAGCTGGTTCAAGCTGGGCAGATAAGGAAGCTACAAGCAGTCGGCATTGCTGGGTCTCACCCTCCGAAAGGGAGGATGTTGTTAAAGAAGAGTGACTTGAAACTGTCTAGAAATAGCTGCTTAGCACAACTTCTATAAAACTTGCTTAGCATGAGTAGCTACATTTGCTGAAGCCTTAGGCCGCACTTGGGAAAAGTAATAAACCTTTACCGAGTTTAGTAAAAAATAGTGCCTCAGAGCTCGTTCAAGCTGGGAAAATAGGGAAACCACACGCAGTCTGCGTTCCTGTGTTACCCACCCCGAAAGGGAAGACGTCAAAACAATTGAAAAAGAAGACCTTGGGAGACAACCGCCAGACCCAACAAAAACAGAGGTACAACCTTCATTAGAGACCGCAAAAAACAAGAAGGAGGAGAAAACCAGCTTAGCTAAGAACGACGGTGAGACCCAATGAGGAGCAGGAGACCCCAGACCAAAAAATTACTATTGGTCTAGCTTCCGCGTGAGGGGTGGGAAATGTAAGTGGAAAAACCTATAATTGCCCAGGATTTCTTTACGTTCGGGTCCCTCTTTGGAGGCACCCAGCTCGAGCTGTAATGACGGCACGCGCGTGATTAAAATGTAATTTGTTTTGATTTGGCTCTGAACTTTCCTTGCGGCAACCTAGGCTCGAGCCCTGTCATGGTGGCCGACAAGCCTAATTTCCATAACAGATGTCGAGGCTTTGAAATAAGACCGGCGCAGGGCATCAGGACCTTGAGGGACAAAGCCTCCGCTCACTGCTGGGGCAGTCTTCATTGCTATGGGTTGGAATCACCTCCTCCTCCTCCTTGTCCGGACCTTGCGAGGCAACGGTAGGCCCCAACAAGAAACAAAGACACATCCGTCAGCAGAAACCGCAACAGTAAAGATAAGGGAGAAAAGCAGCCTACCTAGGAACAACCATGCGAGCCAGTAAGGAGCAGGAGACCCCAGACCTGAATACTACTAGTGGTCTGAACTACCACGGGAGGGGTGGAGAGCTTGGACTGGAAAGTCGTAATGGCCCCGGGATTTCTTTGCTCGGGGTCCCTCTTTGGAGGCACCCAGCTCGAGCTGTAATGACGGCATGCACGTCCTTCAAATGTCATTATGTAATTTGCTTTGATTTGGCTGGGAACTTTTCTGCGGGAACCTAGGGTTGGACCCTGTTCTGGTGGCCGGCGAGCCTAACCTTCCCTAAGAGCGTGGCACCCCAGATGGGACCCTAGGTGAGCACTGTTGGGGCCTCTCGTCTCCAAACGATCATCTGGCGCCATGGGGTGAGTTCACCTGGGATCTTTGGCAAGAGGAGGCCCCAAGAAGGTGAGTCTTAAATTCCCGCCTGCATTCTAAATTCTGCTCTGGTAACAGAGTGCGCTGAAGGGGTACGCGGGCTGATCACCGTAAGGCGTCCCAGGCAGGGGGGTACGCGGGCTGGCCACCGTAAGACGTACCAGGGGGATGGGTAGGAGTCCCATCCCCAGGGCTGGAGTGGGTTTGAAGTCCCATCTCGGTGTGGCCAGAAAGGGGAGTGCACAGCCTGGTCAGCATGAGGCGCACCGCAAGACTATAGCAACAGAAATGTAGAGACACTGTGACTGGTGTGAGTGTGAGCAGTGCTGTGTGTGAGAGTGCGTAGAGCCTGGGAACGGACCGGGGCGCCCGTGGGCTGAGGAAGCCGCCCGCTGCGAAGGCACAGCAGTCCTGGCAGTGCAAGCCTGGTGCAGGAGCAGTGGCAGCTGAGAGGCAATGCCAGCTTGCCCCATGCCAGCCTGCGGCCCAGCACGAGGGGTTGAGTGCTGCTTTCTGCTGAGGCTCTCAGGGCACCAGGGCACAACAGGGCTGTGCTTGTCAGGGACATGTCGTGGCATGAGATGTGCCCGCATCAGCCCCCTCCCCCCGACAATTTGTAAGGGGATGTAGCTCAGTGGAAGAGCACCTGCTTTGCATGCAGGAGGTCCTGGGTTCAATGCCCAGCATCTCCGGCGGAGGGGGAGCTTTTTCCTCAGTCTCCACCCCCCTGACCAACAGCGGGGAGGGCTGGCAAGCGGCTGCATTGCTCCTCTCCACAGAGTGTCGGCTTGCCCTCCAACGACATGGCAGGCTGTCATGTGGGAAGTGGAGCTCGCCATGCAGGAAGAGCCCAGCCACATCCTCAGAAAGCCTGCCCAGGGCAAAGGACATCATGAGGGCACGACTCTTGCAACAAGCTGAGTGGCCAGCAGTAGGCAAACAGGCAGGACTTGTCAGATCCTCAAGTGCCTCTCAGCAGAGACCACAGCCCTGTGAGACAAGAGGGTGTCCCCATGAAGACGAGAGGGCTGGCTGCTGGCTGGGAGCTTCTTTTAGCTGCAGCAGCAGCAGCACTGCCCTGGCTGGGCAGGCAGGCGCTGGGAGGGCATCAGGCCCAGCAGGTACCTCCGACCACGGGAGGTGAGAGCTTGGCAGGAGGGCAGAGGGGAGGCAGGTGGAGGGGAGCACTGGCACGTCACTGGGGAATGGCTCCTGTGCCAGCAGCGCCGGCCAGCAGCAGGGGAGCAGCCACTGGGGTCACCAGGAGCGCTGGGAGCTGATTCAACAGCTGGGCATGTGGCAGCGGGAGCGGGAGCGGGAAGGGCAGGCGCAAGCACAATGGCTGCTGTGTTGGTTGTGAGCTCACTTGCATTCCAGTTAGCCCAGTGGCCAGCAGTGGGTGGGCAGGCAGGTGTTAGGAGGTCATCAGCAGCATGGGAGAGGCTGCCCAGCAGCAAGGAGAGCTTGGGAGGAGGGGAGAGGGAGGGAGAGGGGAAGGTGACCTTGGTGGCTTGGATGGTGAGGTCTCTGCTTTCAGAGCAGCTGATTGGCCAGCAGCAGGTGGGCAGGCATGGGAGGTGGCCAAGGGCCTGACAAAGCCCAGGAGGTAGAGGGCAGAGCCTGGAGGGAGGAAGGAGGCAGAGAGAGGCAGGTGACTGTGGCAGCACTGGCACAGTGCTTGTGAGATGAGCTCTGTGACTGCAGCCTGCTTGGCCAGCAGCAGGCGGGCAGCACTGGGAGGTCATGCAGGGCAGGAGAAAGCCCCCAGCCGAGAGGAGAGCTGCTGAAGAGGGCAGAGGCAGAGGCAGGGAAAGCTGGCATGGCTGGGAGCTTGTTTGGGAGGTCACTTCTCTTGCAGCAGTCTGATTGGGCAGCAGGCAGGCACGGTGGGCTCAGGAAGCAGCTGAGTAAAGCTTGCCCATGGAGAGGAGAGCTCTGGGGAGGGGAGAGGTGGGTCTTCAGGAAATTATTGACCTGAAAGTGTCCAGAGGGAGCTGCTTAGGACAACTTCTATCCAACTTGCTTAGCAGGAGGAACTACATTTGCTGCAGCCTTAGGCTGCACTCAGAGAACATGAGGCACTTTCACCTAGGTCAGTAAGCAAGGGCCCCAGAGCTGGTTCAAGCTGGGCAGATAAGGAAGCTACAAGCAGTCGGCATTGCTGGGTCTCACCCTCCGAAAGGGAGGATGTTGTTAAAGAAGAGTGACTTGAAACTGTCTAGAAATAGCTGCTTAGCACAACTTCTATAAAACTTGCTTAGCATGAGTAGCTACATTTGCTGAAGCCTTAGGCCGCACTTGGGAAAAGTAATAAACCTTTACCGAGTTTAGTAAAAAATAGTGCCTCAGAGCTCGTTCAGGCTGGGAAAATAGGGAAACCACACGCAGTCTGCGTTCCTGTGTTACCCACCCCGAAAGGGAAGACGTCAAAACAATTGAAAAAGAAGACCTTGGGAGACAACCGCCAGACCCAACAAAAACAGAGGTACAACCTTCATCAGAGACCGCAAAAAACAAGAAGGAGGAGAAAACCAGCTTAGCTAAGAACGACGGTGAGACCCAATGAGGAGCAGGAGACCCCAGACCAAAAAATGACTATTGGTCTAGCTTCCGCGTGAGGGGTGGGAAATGTAAGTGGAAAAACCTATAATTGCCCAGGATTTGTTTACGTTCGGGTCCCTCTTTGGAGGCACCCAGCTCGAGCTGTAATGACGGCACGCGCGTGATTAAAATGTAATTTGTTTTGATTTGGCTCTGAACTTTCCTTGCGGCAACCTAGGCTCGAGCCCTGTCATGGTGGCCGACAAGCCTAATTTCCATAACAGATGTCGAGGCTTTGAAATAAGACCGGCGCAGGGCATCAGGACCTTGAGGGACAAAGCCTCCGCTCACTGCTGGGGCAGTCTTCATTGCTATGGGTTGGAATCACCTCCTCCTCCTCCTTCTCTGGACCTTGCAAGGCAATGGTAGGCCCCAACAAGAAACAAAGACACATCCGTCAGCAGAAACCGCAACAGTAAAGATAAGGGAGAAAAGCAGCCTACCTAGGAACAACCATGCGAGCCAGTAAGGAGCAGGAGACCCCAGACCTGAATACTACTAGTGGTCTGAACTACCACGGGAGGGGTGGAGAGCTTCGATTGGAAAGTCGTAATGGCCCTGGGATTTCTTTGCTCGGGGTCCCTCTTTGGAGGCACCCAGCTCGAGCTGTAATGACGGCATGCACGTCCTTAAAATGTCATTATTTAATTTGCTTTGATTTGGCTCGGAACTTTTCTGCGGGAACCTAGGGTTGGACCCTGTTCTGGTGGCCGGCGAGCCTAACCTTCCCTAAGAGCGTGGCACCCCAGATGGGACCCTAGGTGAGCACTGTTGGGGCCTCTCGTCTCCAAACGATCATCTGGCGCCATGGGGTGAGTTCACCTGGGATCTTTGGCAAGAGGAGGCCCCAAGAAGGTGAGTCTTAAATTCCCGCCTGCATTCTAAATTCTGCTCTGGTAACAGAGTGCGCTGAAGGGGTACGCGGGCTGATCACCGTAAGGCGTCCCAGGCAGGGGGGTACGCGGGCTGGCCACCGTAAGACGTACCAGGGGGATGGGTAGGAGTCCCATCCCCAGGGCTGGAGTGGGTTTGAAGTCCCATCTCGGTGTGGCCAGAAAGGGGAGTGCGCAGCCTGGTCAGCATGAGGCACACCGCAAGACTATAGGAACAGAAATGTAGAGACACTGTGACTGGTGTGAGTGTGAGCAGTACTGTGTGTGAGAGTGCGTAGAGCCTGGGAACGGACCGGGGCGCCCGTGGGCTGAGGAAGCCGCCCGCTGCGAAGGGACAGCAGTCCTGGCAGTGCAAGCCTGGTGCAGGAGCAGTGGCAGCTGAGAGGCAATGCCAGCTTGCCCCATGCCAGCCTGCGGGCCAGCACGAGGGGTTGAGTGCTGCTTTCTGCTGAGGCTCTCAGGGCACCAGGGCACAACAGGGCTGTGCTTGTCAGGGACATGTCGTGGCATGAGATGTGCCCGCATCAGCCCCCTCCCCCCGACAATTTGTAAGGGGATGTAGCTCAGTGGAAGAGCACCTGCTTTGCATGCAGGAGGTCCTGGGTTCAATGCCCAGCATCTCCGGCGGAGGGGGAGCTTTTTCCTCAGTCTCCACCCCCCTGACCAACAGCGGGGAGGGCTGGCAAGCGGCTGCATTGCTCCTCTCCACAGAGTGTCGGCTTGCCCTCCAACGACATGGCAGGCTGTCATGTGGGAAGTGGAGCTCCCCATGCAGGAAGAGCCCAGCCACATCCTCAGAAAGCCTGCCCAGGGCAAAGGACATCATGAGGGCACGACTCTTGCAACAAGCTGAGTGGCCAGCAGTAGGCAAACAGGCAGGACTTGTCAGATCCTCAAGTGCCTCTCAGCAGAGACCACAGCCCTGTGAGGCAAGAGGGTGTGCCCATGAAGACGAGAGGGCTGGCTGCTGGCTGGGAGCTTCTTTTAGCTGCAGCAGCAGCAGCACTGCCCTGGCTGGGCAGGCAGGCGCTGGGAGGGCATCAGGCCCAGCAGGTACCTCCGAGCACGGGAGGTGAGAGCTTGGCAGGAGGGCAGAGGGCAGGCAGGTGGAGGGGAGCACTGGCACGTCACTGGGGAATGGCTCCTGTGCCAGCAGCGCCGGCCAGCAGCAGGGGAGCAGCCACTGGGGTCACCATGAGCGCTGGGAGCTGATTCAACAGCTGGGCATGTGGCAGCGGGAGCGGGAGCGGGAAGGGCAGGCGCAAGCACAATGGCTGCTGTGTTGGTTGTGAGCTCACTTGCATTCCAGTTAGCCCAGTGGCCAGCAGTGGGTGGGCAGGCAGGTGTTAGGAGGTCAGCAGCAGCATGGGAGAGGCTGCCCAGCAGCAAGGAGAGCTTGGGAGGAGGGGAGAGGGAGGGAGAGGGGAAGGTGACCTTGGTGGCTTGGATGGTGAGGTCTCTGCTTTCAGAGCAGCTGATTGGCCAGCAGCAGGTGGGCAGGCATGGGAGGTGGCCAAGGGCAGGACAAAGCCCAGGAGGTAGAGGGCAGAGCCTGGAGGGAGGAAGGAGGCAGAGAGAGGCAGGTGACTGTGGCAGCACTGGCACAGTGCTTGTGAGATGAGCTCTGTGACTGCAGCCTGCTTGGCCAGCAGCAGGCGGGCAGCACTGGGAGGTCATGCAGGGCAGGAGAAAGCCCCCAGCCGAGAGGAGAGCTGCTGAAGAGGGCAGAGGCAGAGGCAGGGAAAGCTGGCATGGCTGGGAGCTTGTTTGGGAGGTCACTTCTCTTGCAGCACTCTGATTGGGCAGCAGGCAGGCACGGTGGGGTCAGGAAGCAGCTGAGAAAAGCTTGCCCATGGAGAGGAGAGCTCTGGGGAGGGCAGAGGTGGGTCTTCAGGAAATTATTGACCTGAAAGTGTCCAGAGGGAGCTGCTTAGGACAACTTCTATCCAACTTGCTTAGCAGGAGGAGCTACATTTGCTGCAGCCTTAGGCTGCACTCAGAGAACATGAGGCACTTTCACCTAGGTCAGTAAGCAAGGGCCCCAGAGCTGGTTCAAGCTGGGCAGATAAGGAAGCTACAAGCAGTCGGCATTGCTGGGTCTCACCCTCCGAAAGGGAGGATGTTGTTAAAGAAGAGTGACTTGAAACTGTCTAGAAATAGCTGCTTAGCACAACTTCTATAAAACTTGCTTAGCATGAGTAGCTACATTTGCTGAAGCCTTAGGCCGCACTTGGGAAAAGTAGTAAACCTTTACCGAGTTTAGTAAAAAATAGTGCCTCAGAGCTCGTTCAGGCTGGGAAACTAGGGAAACCACATGCAGTCTGCGTTCCTGTGTTACCCACCCCGAAAGGGAAGACGTCAAAACAATTGAAAAAGAAGACCTTGGGAGACAACCGCCAGACCCAACAAAAACAGAGGTACAACCTTCATCAGAGACCGCAAAAAACAAGAAGGAGGAGAAAACCAGCTTAGCTAAGAACGACGGTGAGACCCAATGAGGAGCAGGAGACCCCAGACCAAGAAATTACTATTGGTCTAACTTCCGCGTGAGGGGTGGGAAATGTAAGTGGAAAAACCTATAATTGCCCAGGATTTGTTTACGTTCGGGTCCCTCTTTGGAGGCACCCAGCTCGAGCTGTAATGACGGCACGCGCGTGATTAAAATGTAATTTGTTTGGATTTGGCTCTGAACTTTCCTTGCGGCAACCTAGGCTCGAGCCCTGTCATGGTGGCCGACAAGCCTAATTTCCATAACAGATGTCGAGGCTTTGAAATAAGACCGGCGCAGGGCATCAGGACCTTGAGGGACAAAGCCTCCGCTCACTGCTGGGGCAGTCTTCATTGCTATGGGTTGGAATCACCTCCTCCTCCTCCTTGTCCGGACCTTGCGAGGCAACGGTAGGCCCCAACAAGAAACAAAGACACATCCGTCAGCAGAAACCGCACCAGTAAAGATAAGGGAGAAAAGCAGCCTACCTAGGAACAACCATGCGAGCCAGTAAGGAGCAGGAGACCCCAGACCTGAATACTACTAGTGGTCTGAACTACCACGGGAGGGGTGGAGAGCTTCGATTGGAAAGTCGTAATGGCCCTGGGATTTCTTTGCTCGGGGTCCCTCTTTGGAGGCACCCAGCTCGAGCTGTAATGACGGCATGCACGTCCTTAAAATGTCATTATGTAATTTGCTTTGATTTGGCTGGGAACTTTTCTGCGGGAACCTAGGGTTGGAGCCTGTTCTGGTGGCCGGCGAGCCTAACCTTCCCTAAGAGCGTGGCACCCCAGATGGGACCCTAGGTGAGCACTGTTGGGGCCTCTCGTCTCCAAACGATCATCTGGCGCCATGGGGTGAGTTCACCTGGGATCTTTGGCAAGAGGAGGCCCCGAGAAGGTGAGTCTTAAATTCCCGCCTGCATTCTAAATTCTGCTCTGGTAACAGAGTGCGCTGAAGGGGTACGCGGGCTGATCACCGTAAGGCGTCCCAGGCAGGGGGGTACGCGGGCTGGCCACCGTAAGACGTACCAGGGGGATGGGTAGGAGTCCCATCCCCAGGGCTGGAGTGGGTTTGAAGTCCCATCTCGGTGTGGCCAGAAAGGGGAGTGCACAGCCTGGTCAGCATGAGGCGCACCGCAAGACTATAGCAACAGAAATGTAGAGACACTGTGACTGGTGTGAGTGTGAGCAGTACTGTGTGTGAGAGTGCGTAGAGCCTGGGAACGGACCGGGGCGCCCGTGGGCTGAGGAAGCCGCCCGCTGCGAAGGCACAGCAGTCCTGGCAGTGCAAGCCTGGTGCAGGAGCAGTGGCAGCTGAGAGGCAATGCCAGCTTGCCCCATGCCAGCCTGCGGGCCAGCACGAGGGGTTGAGTGCTGCTTTCTGCTGAGGCTCTCAGGGCACCAGGGCACAACAGGGCTGTGCTTGTCAGGGACATGTCGTGGCATGAGATGTGCCCGCATCAGCCCCCTCCCCCCGACAATTTGTAAGGGGATGTAGCTCAGTGGAAGAGCACCTGCTTTGCATGCAGGAGGTCCTGGGTTCAATGCCCAGCATCTCCGGCGGACGGGGAGCTTTTTCCTCAGTCTCCACCCCCCTGACCAACAGCGGGGAGGGCTGGCAAGCGGCTGCATTGCTCCTCTCCACAGAGTGTCGGCTTGCCCTCCAACGACATGGCAGGCTGTCATGTGGGAAGTGGAGCTCGCCATGCAGGAAGAGCCCAGCCACATCCTCAGAAAGCCTGCCCAGAGCAAAGGACATCATGAGGGCACGACTCTTGCAACAAGCTGAGTGGCCAGCAGTAGGCAAACAGGCAGGACTTGTCAGATCCTCAAGTGCCTCTCAGCAGAGACCACAGCCCTGTGAGGCAAGAGGGTGTGCCCATGAAGACGAGAGGGCTGGCTGCTGGCTGGGAGCTTCTTTTAGCTGCAGCAGCAGCAGCACTGCCCTGGCTGGGCAGGCAGGCGCTGGGAGGGCATCAGGCCCAGCAGGTACCTCCGACCACGGGAGGTGAGAGCTTGGCAGGAGGGCAGAGGGCAGGCAGGTGGAGGGGAGCACTGGCACGTCGCTGGGGAATGGCTCCTGTGCCAGCAGCGCCGGCCAGCAGCAGGGGAGCAGCCACTGGGGTCACCAGGAGCGCTGGGAGCTGATTCAACAGCTGGGCATGTGGCAGCGGGAGCGGGAGCGGGAAGGGCAGGCGCAAGCACAATGGCTGCTGTGTTGGTTGTGAGCTCACTTGCATTCCAGTTAGCCCAGTGGCCAGCAGTGGGTGGGCAGGCAGGTGTTAGGAGGTCATCAGCAGCATGGGAGAGGCTGCCCAGCAGCAAGGAGAGCTTGGGAGGAGGTGAGAGGGAGGGAGAGGGGAAGGTGACCTTGGTGGCTTGGATGGTGAGGTCTCTGCTTTCAGAGCAGCTGATTGGCCAGCAGCAGGTGGGCAGGCATGGGAGGTGGCCAAGGGCAGGACAAAGCCCAGGAGGTAGAGGGCAGAGCCTGGAGGGAGGAAGGAGGCAGAGAGAGGCAGGTGACTGTGGCAGCACTGGCACAGTGCTTGTGAGATGAGCTCTGTGACTGCAGCCTGCTTGGCCAGCAGCAGGCGGGCAGCACTGGGAGGTCATGCAGGGCAGGAGAAAGCCCCCAGCCGAGAGGAGAGCTGCTGAAGAGGGCAGAGGCAGAGGCAGGGAAAGCTGGCATGGCTGGGAGCTTGTTTGGGAGGTCACTTCTCTTGCAGCACTCTGATTGGGCAGCAGGCAGGCACGGTGGGGTCAGGAAGCAGCTGAGAAAAGCTTCCCCATGGAGAGGAGAGCTCTGGGGAGGGGAGAGGTGGGTCTTCAGGAAATTATTGAACTGAAAGTGTCCAGAGGGAGCTGCTTAGGACAACTTCTATCCAACTTGCTTAGCAGGAGGAGCTACATTTGCTGCAGCCTTAGGCTGCACTCAGAGAACATGAGGCACTTTCACCTAGGTCAGTAAGCAAGGGCCCCAGAGCTGGTTCAAGCTGGGCAGATAAGGAAGCTACAAGCAGTCGGCATTGCTGGGTCTCACCCTCCGAAAGGGAGGATGTTGTTAAAGAAGAGTGACTTGAAACTGTCTAGAAATAGCTGCTTAGCACAACTTCTATAAAACTTGCTTAGCATGAGTAGCTACATTTGCTGAAGCCTTAGGCCGCACTTGGGAAAAGTAGTAAACCCTTACCGAGTTTAGTAAAAAATAGTGCCTCAGAGCTCGTTCAGGCTGGGAAAATAGGGAAACCACACGCAGTCTGCGTTCCTGTGTTACCCACCCCGAAAGGGAAGACGTCAAAACAATTGAAAAAGAAGACCTTGGGAGACAACCGCCAGACCCAACAAAAACAGAGGTACAACCTTCATCAGAGACCGCAAAAAACAAGAAGGAGGAGAAAACCAGCTTACCTAAGAACGACGGTGAGACCCAATGAGGAGCAGGAGACCCCAGACCAAGAAATTACTATTGGTCTAACTTCCGCATGAGGGGTGGGAAATGTAAGTGGAAAAACCTATAATTGCCCAGGATTTGTTTACGTTCGGGTCCCTCTTTGGAGGCACCCAGCTCGAGCTGTAATGACGGCACGCGCGTGATTAAAATGTAATTTGTTTTGATCTGGCTCTGAACTTTACTTGCGGGAACCTAGGCTCGAGCCCTGTCATGGTGGCCGACAAGCCTAATTTCCGTAACAGATGTCGAGGCTTTGAAATAAGACCGGCGCAGGGCATCAGGACCTTGAGGGACAAAGCCTCCGCTCACTGCTGGGGCAGTCTTCATTGCTATGGGTTGGAATCACCTCCTCCTCCTCCTTGTCCGGACCTTGCGAGGCAACGGTAGGCCCCAACAAGAAACAAAGACACATCCGTCAGCAGAAACCGCAACAGTAAAGATAAGGGAGAAAAGCAGCCTACCTAGGAACAACCATGCGAGCCAGTAAGGAGCAGGAGACCCCAGACCTGAATACTACTAGTGGTCTGAACTACCACGGGAGGGGTGGAGAGCTTCGATTGGAAAGTCGTAATGGCCCTGGGATTTCTTTGCTCGGGGTCCCTCTTTGGAGGCACCCAGCTCGAGCTGTAATGATGGCATGCACGTCCTTCAAATGTCATTATGTAATTTGCTTTGATTTGGCTGGGAACTTTTCTGCGGGAACCTAGGGTTGGAGCCTGTTCTGGTGGCCGGCGAGCCTAACCTTCCCTAAGAGCGTGGCACCCCAGATGGGACCCTAGGTGAGCACTGTTGGGGCCTCTCGTCTCCAAACGATCATCTGGCGCCATGGGGTGAGTTCACCTGGGATCTTTGGCAAGAGGAGGCCCCAAGAAGGTGAGTCTTAAATTCCCGCCTGCATTCTAAATTCTGCTCTGGTAACAGAGTGCGCTGAAGGGGTACGCGGGCTGATCACCGTAAGGCGTCCCAGGCAGGGGGGTACGCGGGCTGGCCACCGTAAGACGTACCAGGGGGATGGGTAGGAGTCCCATCCCCAGGGCTGGAGTGGGTTTGAAGTCCCATCTCGGTGTGGCCAGAAAGGGGAGTGCGCAGCCTGGTCAGCATGAGGCGCACCGCAAGACTATAGGAACAGAAATGTAGAGACACTGTGACTGGTGTGAGTGTGAGCAGTACTGTGTGTGAGAGTGCGTAGAGCCTGGGAACGGACCGGGGCGCCCGTGGGCTGAGGAAGCCGCCCGCTGCGAAGGGACAGCAGTCCTGGCAGTGCAAGCCTGGTGCAGGAGCAGTGGCAGCTGAGAGGCAATGCCAGCTTGCCCCATGCCAGCCTGCGGGCCAGCACGAGGGGTTGAGTGCTGCTTTCTGCTGAGGCTCTCAGGGCACCAGGGCACAACAGGGCTGTGCTTGTCAGGGACATGTCGTGGCATGAGATGTGCCCGCATCAGCCCCCTCCCCCCGACAATTTGTAAGGGGATGTAGCTCAGTGGAAGAGCACCTGCTTTGCATGCAGGAGGTCCTGGGTTCAATGCCCAGCATCTCCGGCGGACGGGGAGCTTTTTCCTCAGTCTCCACCCCCCTGACCAACAGCGGGGAGGGCTGGCAAGCGGCTGCATTGCTCCTCTCCACAGAGTGTCGGCTTGCCCTCCAACGACATGGCAGGCTGTCATGTGGGAAGTGGAGCTCGCCATGCAGGAAGAGCCCAGCCACATCCTCAGAAAGCCTGCCCAGGGCAAAGGACATCATGAGGGCACGACTCTTGCAACAAGCTGAGTGGCCAGCAGTAGGCAAACAGGCAGGACTTGTCAGATCCTCAAGTGCCTCTCAGCAGAGACCACAGCCCTGTGAGGCAAGAGGGTGTGCCCATGAAGACGAGAGGGCTGGCTGCTGGCTGGGAGCTTCTTTTAGCTGCAGCAGCAGCAGCACTGCCCTGGCTGGGCAGGCAGGCGCTGGGAGGGCATCAGGCCCAGCAGGTACCTCCGAGCACGGGAGGTGAGAGCTTGGCAGGAGGGCAGAGGGCAGGCAGGTGGAGGGGAGCACTGGCACGTCACTGGGGAATGGCTCCTGTGCCAGCAGCGCCGGCCAGCAGCAGGGGAGCAGCCACTGGGGTCACCAGGAGCGCTGGGAGCTGATTCAACAGCTGGGCATGTGGCAGCGGGAGCGGGAGCGGGAAGGGCAGGCGCAAGCACAATGGCTGCTGTGTTGGTTGTGAGCTCACTTGCATTCCAGTTAGCCCAGTGGCCAGCAGTGGGTGGGCAGGCAGGTGTTAGGAGGTCAGCAGCAGCATGGGAGAGGCTGCCCAGCAGCAAGGAGAGCTTGGGAGGAGGGGAGAGGGAGGGAGAGGGGAAGGTGACCTTGGTGGCTTGGATGGTGAGGTCTCTGCTTTCAGAGCAGCTGATTGGCCAGCAGCAGGTGGGCAGGCATGGGAGGTGGCCAAGGGCAGGACAAAGCCCAGGAGGTAGAGGGCAGAGCCTGGAGGGAGGAAGGAGGCAGAGAGAGGCAGGTGACTGTGGCAGCACTGGCACAGTGCTTGTGAGATGAGCTCTGTGACTGCAGCCTGCTTGGCCAGCAGCAGGCGGGCAGCACTGGGAGGTCATGCAGGGCAGGAGAAAGCCCCCAGCCGAGAGGAGAGCTGCTGAAGAGGGCAGAGGCAGAGGCAGGGAAAGCTGGCATGGCTGGGAGCTTGTTTGGGAGGTCACTTCTCTTGCAGCACTCTGATTGGGCAGCAGGCAGGCACGGTGGGCTCAGGAAGCAGCTGAGAAAAGCTTGCCCATGGAGAGGAGAGCTCTGGGGAGGGCAGAGGTGGGTCTTCAGGAAATTATTGACCTGAAAGTGTCCAGAGGGAGCTGCTTAGGACAACTTCTATCCAACTTGCTTAGCAGGAGGAGCTACATTTGCTGCAGCCTTAGGCTGCACTCAGAGAACATGAGGCACTTTCACCTAGGTCAGTAAGCAAGGGCCCCAGAGCTGGTTCAAGCTGGGCAGATAAGGAAGCTACAAGCAGTCGGCATTGCTGGGTCTCACCCTCCGAAAGGGAGGATGTTGTTAAAGAAGAGTGACTTGAAACTGTCTAGAAATAGCTGCTTAGCACAACTTCTATAAAACTTGCTTAGCATGAGTAGCTACATTTGCTGAAGCCTTAGGCCGCACTTGGGAAAAGTAGTAAACCTTTACCGAGTTTAGTAAAAAATAGTGCCTCAGAGCTCGTTCAGGCTGGGAAATTAGGGAAACCACATGCAGTCTGCGTTCCTGTGTTACCCACCCCGAAAGGGAAGACGTCAAAACAATTGAAAAAGAAGACCTTGGGAGACAACCGCCAGACCCAACAAAAACAGAGGTACAACCTTCATCAGAGACCGCAAAAAACAAGAAGGAGGAGAAAACCAGCTTAGCTAAGAACGACGGTGAGACCCAATGAGGAGCAGGAGACCCCAGACCAAGAAATTACTATTGGTCTAACTTCCGCGTGAGGGGTGGGAAATGTAAGTGGAAAAACCTATAATTGCCCAGGATTTCTTTACGTTCGGGTCCCTCTTTGGAGGCACCCAGCTCGAGCTGTAATGACGGCACGCGCGTGATTAAAATGTAATTTGTTTGGATTTGGCTCTGAACTTTACTTGCGGCAACCTAGGCTCGAGCCCTGTCATGGTGGCCGACAAGCCTAATTTCCGTAACAGATGTCGAGGCTTTGAAATAAGACCGGCGCAGGGCATCAGGACCTTGAGGGACAAAGCCTCCGCTCACTGCTGGGGCAGTCTTCATTGCTATGGGTTGGAATCACCTCCTCCTCCTCCTTGTCCGGACCTTGCGAGGCAACGGTAGGCCCCAACAAGAAACAAAGACACATCCGTCAGCAGAAACCGCAACAGTAAAGATAAGGGAGAAAAGCAGCCTACCTAGGAACAACCATGCGAGCCAGTAAGGAGCAGGAGACCCCAGACCTGAATACTACTAGTGGTCTGAACTACCACGGGAGGGGTGGAGAGCTTCGATTGGAAAGTCGTAATGGCCCTGGGATTTCTTTGCTCGGGGTCCCTCTTTGGAGGCACCCAGCTCGAGCTGTAATGATGGCATGCACGTCCTTAAAATGTCATTATGTAATTTGCTTTGATTTGGCTGGGAACTTTTCTGCGGGAACCTAGGGTTGGAGCCTGTTCTGGTGGCCGGCGAGCCTAACCTTCCCTAAGAGCGTGGCACCCCAGATGGGACCCTAGGTGAGCACTGTTGGGGCCTCTCGTCTCCAAACGATCATCTGGCGCCATGGGGTGAGTTCACCTGGGATCTTTGGCAAGAGGAGGCCCCAAGAAGGTGAGTCTTAAATTCCCGCCTGCATTCTAAATTCTGCTCTGGTAACAGAGTGCGCTGAAGGGGTACGCGGGCTGATCACCGTAAGGCGTCCCAGGCAGGGGGGTACGCGGGCTGGCCACCGTAAGACGTACCAGGGGGATGGGTAGGAGTCCCATCCCCAGGGCTGGAGTGGGTTTGAAGTCCCATCTCGGTGTGGCCAGAAAGGGGAGTGCGCAGCCTGGTCAGCATGAGGCGCACCGCAAGACTATAGGAACAGAAATGTAGAGACACTGTGACTGGTGTGAGTGTGAGCAGTACTGTGTGTGAGAGTGCGTAGAGCCTGGGAACGGACCGGGGCGCCCGTGGGCTGAGGAAGCCGCCCGCTGCGAAGGCACAGCAGTCCTGGCAGTGCAAGCCTGGTGCAGGAGCAGTGGCAGCTGAGAGGCAATGCCAGCTTGCCCCATGCCAGCCTGCGGGCCAGCACGAGGGGTTGAGTGCTGCTTTCTGCTGAGGCTCTCAGGGCACCAGGGCACAACAGGGCTGTGCTTGTCAGGGACATGTCGTGGCATGAGATGTGCCCGCATCAGCCCCCTCCCCCCGACAATTTGTAAGGGGATGTAGCTCAGTGGAAGAGCACCTGCTTTGCATGCAGGAGGTCCTGGGTTCAATGCCCAGCATCTCCGGCGGACGGGGAGCTTTTTCCTCAGTCTCCACCCCCCTGACCAACAGCGGGGAGGGCTGGCAAGCGGCTGCATTGCTCCTCTCCACAGAGTGTCGGCTTGCCCTCCAACGACATGGCAGGCTGTCATGTGGGAAGTGGAGCTCGCCATGCAGGAAGAGCCCAGCCACATCCTCAGAAAGCCTGCCCAGGGCAAAGGACATCATGAGGGCACGACTCTTGCAACAAGCTGAGTGGCCAGCAGTAGGCAAACAGGCAGGACTTGTCAGATCCTCAAGTGCCTCTCAGCAGAGACCACAGCCCTGTGAGGCAAGAGGGTGTGCCCATGAAGACGAGAGGGCTGGCTGCTGGCTGGGAGCTTCTTTTAGCTGCAGCAGCAGCAGCACTGCCCTGGCTGGGCAGGCAGGCGCTGGGAGGGCATCAGGCCCAGCAGGTACCTCCGACCACGGGAGGTGAGAGCTTGGCAGGAGGGCAGAGGGCAGGCAGGTGGAGGGGAGCACTGGCACGTCACTGGGGAATGGCTCCTGTGCCAGCAGCGCCGGCCAGCAGCAGGGGAGCAGCCACTGGGGTCACCAGGAGCGCTGGGAGCTGATTCAACAGCTGGGCATGTGGCAGCGGGAGCGGGAGCGGGAAGGGCAGGCGCAAGCACAATGGCTGCTGTGTTGGTTGTGAGCTCACTTGCATTCCAGTTAGCCCAGTGGCCAGCAGTGGGTGGGCAGGCAGGTGTTAGGAGGTCAGCAGCAGCATGGGAGAGGCTGCCCAGCAGCAAGGAGAGCTTGGGAGGAGGGGAGAGGGAGGGAGAGGGGAAGGTGACCTTGGTGGCTTGGATGGTGAGGTCTCTGCTTTCAGAGCAGCTGATTGGCCAGCAGCAGGTGGGCAGGCATGGGAGGTGGCCAAGGGCAGGACAAAGCCCAGGAGGTAGAGGGCAGAGCCTGGAGGGAGGAAGGAGGCAGAGAGAGGCAGGTGACTGTGGCAGCACTGGCACAGTGCTTGTGAGATGAGCTCTGTGACTGCAGCCTGCTTGGCCAGCAGCAGGCGGGCAGCACTGGGAGGTCATGCAGGGCAGGAGAAAGCCCCCAGCCGAGAGGAGAGCTGCTGAAGAGGGCAGAGGCAGAGGCAGGGAAAGCTGGCATGGCTGGGAGCTTGTTTGGGAGGTCACTTCTCTTGCAGCACTCTGATTGGGCAGCAGGCAGGCACGGTGGGCTCAGGAAGCAGCTGAGAAAAGCTTGCCCATGGAGAGGAGAGCTCTGGGGAGGGCAGAGGTGGGTCTTCAGGAAATTATTGACCTGAAAGTGTCCAGAGGGAGCTGCTTAGGACAACTTCTATCCAACTTGCTTAGCAGGAGGAGCTACATTTGCTGCAGCCTTAGGCTGCACTCAGAGAACATGAGGCACTTTCACCTAGGTCAGTAAGCAAGGGCCCCAGAGCTGGTTCAAGCTGGGCAGATAAGGAAGCTACAAGCAGTCGGCATTGCTGTGTCTCACCCTCCGAAAAGGAGGATGTTGTTAAAGAAGAGTGACTTGAAACTGTCTAGAAATAGCTGCTTAGCACAACTTCTATAAAACTTGCTTAGCATGAGTAGCTACATTTGCTGAAGCCTTAGGCCGCACTTGGGAAAAGTAGTAAACCTTTACCGAGTTTAGTAAAAAATAGTGCCTCAGAGCTCGTTCAGGCTGGGAAATTAGGGAAACCACATGCAGTCTGCGTTCCTGTGTTACCCACCCCGAAAGGGAAGACGTCAAAACAATTGAAAAAGAAGACCTTGGGAGACAACCGCCAGACCCAACAAAAACAGAGGTACAACCTTCATCAGAGACCGCAAAAAACAAGAAGGAGGAGAAAACCAGCTTAGCTAAGAACGACGGTGAGACCCAATGAGGAGCAGGAGACCCCAGACCAAGAAATTACTATTGGTCTAACTTCCGCGTGAGGGGTGGGAAATGTAAGTGGAAAAACCTATAATTGCCCAGGATTTGTTTACGTTCGGGTCCCTCTTTGGAGGCACCCAGCTCGAGCTGTAATGACGGCACGCGCGTGATTAAAATGTAATTTGTTTGGATTTGGCTCTGAACTTTACTTGCGGCAACCTAGGCTCGAGCCCTGTCATGGTGGCCGACAAGCCTAATTTCCGTAACAGATGTCGAGGCTTTGAAATAAGACCGGCGCAGGGCATCAGGACCTTGAGGGACAAAGCCTCCGCTCACTGCTGGGGCAGTCTTCATTGCTATGGGTTGGAATCACCTCCTCCTCCTCCTTGTCCGGACCTTGCGAGGCAACGGTAGGCCCCAACAAGAAACAAAGACACATCCGTCAGCAGAAACCGCAACAGTAAAGATAAGGGAGAAAAGCAGCCTACCTAGGAACAACCATGCGAGCCAGTAAGGAGCAGGAGACCCCAGACCTGAATACTACTAGTGGTCTGAACTACCACGGGAGGGGTGGAGAGCTTCGATTGGAAAGTCGTAATGGCCCTGGGATTTCTTTGCTCGGGGTCCCTCTTTGGAGGCACCCAGCTCGAGCTGTAATGACGGCATGCACGTCCTTAAAATGTCATTATTTAATTTGCTTTGATTTGGCTGGGAACTTTTCTGCGGGAACCTAGGGTTGGAGCCTGTTCTGGTGGCCGGCGAGCCTAACCTTCCCTAAGAGCGTGGCACCCCAGATGGGACCCTAGGTGAGCACTGTTGGGGCCTCTCGTCTCCAAACGATCATCTGGCGCCATGGGGTGAGTTCACCTGGGATCTTTGGCAAGAGGAGGCCCCAAGAAGGTGAGTCTTAAATTCCCGCCTGCATTCTAAATTCTGCTCTGGTAACAGAGTGCGCTGAAGGGGTACGCGGGCTGATCACCGTAAGGCGTCCCAGGCAGGGGGGTACGCGGGCTGGCCACCGTAAGACGTACCAGGGGGATGGGTAGGAGTCCCATCCCCAGGGCTGGAGTGGGTTTGAAGTCCCATCTCGGTGTGGCCAGAAAGGGGAGTGCGCAGCCTGGTCAGCATGAGGCGCACCGCAAGACTATAGGAACAGAAATGTAGAGACACTGTGACTAGTGTGAGTGTGAGAAGTACTGTGTGTGAGAGTGCGTAGAGCCTGGGAATGGACCGGGGCGCCCGTGGGCTGAGGAAGCCGCCCGCTGCGAAGGGACAGCAGTCCTGGCAGTGCAAGCCTGGTGCAGGAGCAGTGGCAGCTGAGAGGCAATGCCAGCTTGCCCCATGCCAGCCTGCGGGCCAGCACGAGGGGTTGAGTGCTGCTTTCTGCTGAGGCTCTCAGGGCAGCAGGGCACAACAGGGCTGTGCTGGTCAGGGACATGTCGTGGCATGAGATGTGCCCGCATCAGCCCCCTCCCCCCGACAATTTGTAAGGGGATGTAGCTCAGTGGAAGAGCACCTGCTTTGCATGCAGGAGGTCCTGGGTTCAATGCCCAGCATCTCCGGCGGAGGGGGAGCTTTTTCCTCAGTCTCCACCCCCCTGACCAACAGCGGGGAGGGCTGGCAAGCGGCTGCATTGCTCCTCTCCACAGAGTGTCGGCTTGCCCTCCAACGACATGGCAGGCTGTCATGTGGGAAGTGGAGCTCCCCATGCAGGAAGAGCCCAGCCACATCCTCAGAAAGCCTGCCCAGGGCAAAGGACATCATGAGGGCACGACTCTTGCAACAAGCTGAGTGGCCAGCAGTAGGCAAACAGGCAGGACTTGTCAGATCCTCAAGTGCCTCTCAGCAGAGACCACAGCCCTGTGAGGCAAGAGGGTGTGCCCATGAAGACGAGAGGGCTGGCTGCTGGCTGGGAGCTTCTTTTAGCTGCAGCAGCAGCAGCACTGCCCTGGCTGGGCAGGCAGGCGCTGGGAGGGCATCAGGCCCAGCAGGTACCTCCGACCACGGGAGGTGAGAGCTTGGCAGGAGGGCAGAGGGGAGGCAGGTGGAGGGGTGTTGGAAACTTGCACGGGAGGAGCCGACAGAGGGAAGACCCAGACGCTCAATATGAGTGATCAGCGTACTTCAACTTTATTAGGCGTGGTCTTTCTTTATATAGTATAGGACTAATCAGGCTCATACATATTGCAAAAGCTGAGCTCCTTATTGGTAACAGCAACTTTGTTTACCCAGCAACTTCCCCATCCCATCACCCACAAGTTCACTTGTAACACATTGCAGCCAAGGACAGCGTGCCCTTGGCTCTAACTGGCTGTTTTCATGTTCATACGTGACTCGGCTCACATCAACTGTGTGCGATATGCACTTAGTTCTTCTTCCTTTATTTGTTCAATCTTCACATGACCTCTGCCCTCAACCCAGTCCTCCACAATTCCCCCGTTTTTATTTTGTGCGAGAAAGACCTTTTTAGCTAATTGTTCAAGCTTCTGTGTTAAGCAGCCAAAAATCACTCTTGCAACAACAAGGATTAATATAATTATAAGTATAACACGCAGCCCTTCTTTGATCAAGCTCAAAACCCAGGTACTCACATTACCAAACATTTTTCTAAACAGATCATCAAACCAATTATACTGCACGGTGATTCTCTGGGTGTGGTCCTTTAGCCATTTCAATTGCTCATGGATCGATTGTCCATGATCAGAAAGATTAAAGCAACACATTCCTTCAAAATCTTCACACCCATGTCCCTGTGCCAAAAGCAGAAAGTCTATAGCTGCTCTATTTTGCAACACTGCATGTCTCAGGCTATCCATATCCTGTGACATTTCAGAGAGAATTTGTGTAGTAACATTTGATTGCCTAACAGCCCAACAAGCAAGTTTATTTAGATTAGACATGGCATGCGCAACTGCAACGTTAGGAGCTAAAGCTGCGGCGAAAAACCTTTCCGCAGGTCCCCATAATGCTACATCATCAGCACAATCTGAACCTAGTTTTTTCAATTCACGTTTGCCTCGACGATTCTCACTTCTTCTATGTTTGATTGCTGCAGTCAGATTTGACCAACGCTGATCATGTAAGTCAGGGGCAAAGAGTGTCAGGCGTCCTATATAACAAGGTCCCCCATAAGCGTTTCCTGGCACGCCTTGCCATGCTCTGTCACCACAAATTAGAAAAATACCAGCAGGCAGTGCCTTAGGGGCACTCATAGGACCATTGGCGTTAAACCCTAAAGTTCTAGACGTTATGTTCGTCCAATGAGTCTTATTTTGTTTACCTTTATTTAGCATAAAACAGGTTTGTGTCCAATTATCACTAGTGTTTCCTACTGCTACTGACCCTAACAAATCTAATTCTTGTGGATCCCATGGCAACGATATATTAAGATGTTGCAGTGCAGCAACCACTCCGTCTGAGAGGTTGCTCGAGAAGGACCCATTTAAGAGAGTGAGTGAAGTTGAGTATGGGCCTAACAGCTTGACCAATTCCTTTGGAGCTCCTATAGGCACCCCAAATAGACACGTCCGGAAGGGATCGCTTCCTGAGGCTAGAGACAAACAAAAGGTGCGCTGGTTAGTTTCGTTAGCCCATGTAACCCACATATTCTGCTGAGTATCAATCTGAGACAACATCGTAGACCCTTCAGCAATTATCATAATCAATAGGACAATTTTGCGCAGAGTTGTCTGTCCGATTCCGAGCATGGTCTTTGTCCACAGTCGCTCCTTCGTCTATCACAGGTTTCGTAAATCTGCTGGGAACCCAAACCGGTCCTGTGGGAGAAGATATACACACATAACCGCGCCCTACATATATTACCTCTGCTGGACCTATCCATACTCCCGTTTTCATGTCCCGGTATTTTACTCTAAAGGTCCGGCTACCAGCCTTTTCTTCTTCTATATGATGTTTGATTGCTGGTGGTTCTTTGTCGTCCCCGAATACACACAAATAGTTTAGTACAAATAGGGTCTTATCAATTTTTTCCTGGAATAGTTCGTTTTGGTTGTAACGGTGGTGCTATCCATTCTAGTACAATGGGTTCCGCCAACCCTCTTTTTTCCCCCGTTTTTATTTTGTGTTGTGTAATGGCTCCCATTAGGTATTGTGGGCCACAGAAAATAGTAAGATCAAGTGGCTGATTTTCCAGGCGTCGGTGCGTAGCACGCGTAGTAATTAGCGATGCAATTTCCTGGAGTACCCGTTGCTGTTCCTCTGTGAGCGTGACGGCAGCCGCTGGGTCTGTTCCCTTCAGCAAGGGGCGTAGAATGCCGACAACCGGACGGATCCATTGGAGGTCTCCTAAGAGTTTTTGAGCATCATTGAGTGTTCTTATGTCAGTCCTGATTGTCAATTTCTGTGGTCTGATGGTGGCATTCGAAATATGCCAACCTAGATACTGCCAGGGGCTGGATTCCTGTACCTTTTCCGGGGCCACCACAAGTTCCTTTTTCTTTAATTGTGTGATTAGATCAAATTTTTGTTCGGGAGAAAAAGGGGTTTTTTGTGCCAACAATATGTCGTCCATGTAGTGATATATCATGGTCTCTGGCCACTGTTGACGTAACGGTTGAAGTGCCGCATCGACATAGAGTTGACAGAGGGTTGGTGAGTTTCGCATACCCTGCGGTAGTACTGTCCATTCAAATCTTTGGTCTGGCCCCTCTCTATTGGTAGCAGGGAGTATAAATGCAAATCGCTGTTTATCATCTTCATGGAGGGCTATAGTAAAGAAACAGTCCTTTAAATCTACGATTAGCAGGTGCCAGCCTTCTGGGATCATTGCTGGGTTGGGTAACCCCGGTTGTAAAGCGCCCATGTCATGCATCTGTCTGTTTACAGCACGTAGATCGTGTAAAAGTCTGTATTTGCCGGATTTTTTCTTGATCACAAATATTGGGGTATTCCAAGGGCTGGTAGATAGTCTTAGATGACCTTGTTTGTACTGTTCCTTTACTAGTTCATGTGCTTGAATGAGACTTTCCCGTTCAAGCGGCCATTGCTCTACCCACACAGGCTGATCAGTCCTCCAGCTGAGTGGGACTGGGAAAGTCCAGGCAATGGCCGGTGCTATAAAGGGTGTTCCGAGGTAAGCACCATACCCATCTGGGCAAGGATATCGCGCCCTATTAATGCTTGCACTCCTTCAGGTAGGGGTAAAATGGAAACGGAGCAATTAACCACCTTGTTCCCTATAGTCCATTGTAGCGTCGATGATTTTCGGGCGAGGGTGACCCCGCCTACTCCAGCTACCGTAGAGCTGGTCTCTCGGGTTGGCCAATGCTGGGGCCAAATCTTAGTGCTAATTATTGATACATCCGCTCCAGTGTCCAATAAGGCATTAGTGCGTATAGATTCTTCTTTATACTTTACAGTCACGGTTTGTCAGGGCCTTTGATGCATTCCGACAGTCAGTAATACTACACTTCCAGTGGAACCAAAAGCACCATAGCCTCGTGGTTGCTCTTTCGCTGGTGCCACCCCTACAGTCAGGTGGGGAAGCGGAATAAGCTGGTCTATTCTCGATCCTTGTGGTATGTGCATAGGTGGAAACATTGCTGAAACCACAATTTGTATTTCCCCGAAATAGTCCTTGTCGATCAATCCTGTCAAAACTTGTAATCCTTTCATTGTAGCGGACGATCTTCCAATCAGTAAGGCACCTACTGGCTCATGATTAATAATTACTGGTCCGTAGACATTCGTCCGGATTCTTGTTGGCTTTGTATCCAATAAGGTGGCGTCTACTGCTGTTGCCAAGTCCAGTCCGAGACTCCCTCTGGTGGCTGGTCGAAGACAAAGGGGTTCATGCCGTTCGGAGTGGAGCTGGGCGCCGGCTGGGGTGGTTGTGTTAACTGCGGGGGTTGCTGAGTTGTTGTGGTGAAGGCCGCCTTTTGTGTCGTCGCGGGGCGGCTCGTCCCGCTTCTCCGGGCGTTTCCCGAGCCAGCCTTCCAGCAAGCCGCTCCATCATGTTTGTTGCTTTTGCAGTTGGGACACCATACTCTACTAGCTTGGCATTCTCTGCGAAGATGACCAACAACGCCGCATCGGTAGCAGCGTGCCGATCGTCGATCAGGGCGGGTATTTCCGCCGAGAGTTTGCAAAGGAGCAAGGGCAGCGAATACCTGTCTTTGATTCTGTTGCATATTATCCCGCAACGCCTGTGCTTGCTCTCTCATGCTCTCTCCTAATTGTTTCACCGCCTCTACTAGCATAGCTTGCGGTCCTACAGGTACCTGCGCCATTCTTTCTAGCTCCTCCTGGGGGGGGGGGAGAGAGAGGGGGGGGGAGAGAGAGGGGGGGAGAGAGGGGGGTGGAGAGAGGGGGGGGAGGGGGGGGAGGAGGAGGGGGGGGAGGGGGGGGAGAGGGGGGGGAGGGGGGGGGAGGTGCTGAGGGAGGAGGGGGGATCTGCCGCATGGTCAATGTTGCTCCTTTTGGCAGGCCTGTGTTCCCAGACCCTCCCTGGGCAATAGTAAAGGTTCGGATCGAGGGGGGCGATGGGTATGGGGACACCTCTGCATGCGGGGGCTCCTTGAACCCATCGGGGCTTCCCAAACGCTCCGCGGTGGCGGCAGCTACTTTTTTTTTTTTTTTTTTTTTTTTTGAGGTGCGAGAGCATTAGTAACTGCCCTCCACGGCTTCATCAGCTTTTTTGCTGTCTTGTTGTCACTTATTACTTCATCAAACAACTTGTCCCCAAATTTTTTCCATTCAGTTTGTTCGAACATGGTATCTGGGTTAACAAAACACCCCTTAGCCACTCCGTAAGCTAATAGCCCTGGGAGTTCCTTATGACATTCTATTCCTTGAGTACCCCGCTTTTCTAAAAAGCATCTTAACAAATCATAAGCCGCTTGTCGCTCCGTGGTTACTCACTTACCGTTGCAACCTTTGCAAGACCTGCGGCGAGACTTTCTGGCAGGACCCCGTCTCGTCCTGGGCACGGACCCCCTTTGTTTGTGTCCTCTCCACCTCCTCTGTAACTCTGGCACGTAGACCCCCTTTTGTGTCTCGTCGCCTTTAGCACAGCAGGACCAGCTGTCTCTAGTACTCTGTCGACTCCTGAGTTTATAATCACCGAGTCCCTGACCAGCAGGGTCCCTGTTCGGGCGCCATTTGTTGGAAACTTGCACGGGAGGAGCCGACGGAGGGAAGACCCAGACGCTCAATATGAGTGATCAGCGTACTTCAACTTTATTAGGCGTGGTCTTTCTTTATATAGTATAGGACTAATCAGGCTCATACATATTGCAAAAGCTGAGCTCCTTATTGGTAACAGCAACTTTGTTTACCCAGCAACTTCCCCATCCCATCACCCACAAGTTCACTTGTAACACATTGCAGCCAAGGACAGCGTGCCCTTGGCTCTAACTGGCTGTTTTCATGTTCATACGTGACTCGGCTCACATCAACTGTGTGCGATATGCACTTAGTTCTTCTTCCTTTATTTGTTCAATCTTCACATGACCTCTGCCCTCAACCCAGTCCTCCACAGAGGGGAGCACTGGCACGTCGCTGGGGAATGGCTCCTGTGCCAGCAGCGCCGGCCAGCAGCAGGGGAGCAGCCACTGGGGTCACCATGAGCGCTGGGAGCTGATTCAACAGCTGGGCATGTGGCAGCGGGAGCGGGAGCGGGAAGGGCAGGCGCAAGCACAATGGCTGCTGTGTTGGTTGTGAGCTCACTTGCATTCCAGTTAGCCCAGTGGCCAGCAGTGGGTGGGCAGGCAGGTGTTAGGAGGTCATCAGCAGCATGGGAGAGGCTGCCCAGCAGCAAGGAGAGCTTGGGAGGAGGTGAGAGGGAGGGAGAGGGGAAGGTGACCTTGGTGGCTTGGATGGTGAGGTCTCTGCTTTCAGAGCAGCTGATTGGCCAGCAGCAGGTGGGCAGGCATGGGAGGTGGCCAAGGGCCTGACAAAGCCCAGGAGGTAGAGGGCAGAGCCTGGAGGGAGGAAGGAGGCAGAGAGAGGCAGGTGACTGTGGCAGCACTGGCACAGTGCTTGTGAGATGAGCTCTGTGACTGCAGCCTGCTTGGCCAGCAGCAGGCGGGCAGCACTGGGAGGTCATGCAGGGCAGGAGAAAGCCCCCAGCCGAGAGGAGAGCTGCTGAAGAGGGCAGAGGCAGAGGCAGGGAAAGCTGGCATGGCTGGGAGCTTGTTTGGGAGGTCACTTCTCTTGCAGCACTCTGATTGGGCAGCAGGCAGGCACGGTGGGCTCAGGAAGCAGCTGAGAAAAGCTTGCCCATGGAGAGCAGAGCTCTGGGGAGGGCAGAGGTGGGTCTTCAGGAAATTATTGAACTGAAAGTGTCCAGAGGGAGCTGCTTAGGACAACTTCTATCCAACTTGCTTAGCAGGAGGAGCTACATTTGCTGCAGCCTTAGGCTGCACTCAGAGAACATGAGGCACTTTCACCTAGGTCAGTAAGCAAGGGCCCCAGAGCTGGTTCAAGCTGGGCAGATAAGGAAGCTACAAGCAGTCGGCATTGCTGGGTCTCACCCTCCGAAAGGGAGGATGTTGTTAAAGAAGAGTGACTTGAAACTGTCTAGAAATAGCTGCTTAGCACAACTTCTATAAAACTTGCTTAGCATGAGTAGCTACATTTGCTGAAGCCTTAGGCCGCACTTGGGAAAAGTAGTAAACCTTTACCGAGTTTAGTAAAAAATAGTGCCTCAGAGCTCGTTCAGGCTGGGAAACTAGGGAAACCACATGCAGTCTGCGTTCCTGTGTTACCCACCCCGAAAGGGAAGACGTCAAAACAATTGAAAAAGAAGACCTTGGGAGACAACCGCCAGACCCAACAAAAACAGAGGTACAACCTTCATCAGAGACCGCAAAAAACAAGAAGGAGGAGAAAACCAGCTTAGCTAAGAACGACGGTGAGACCCAATGAGGAGCAGGAGACCCCAGACCAAGAAATTACTATTGGTCTAGCTTCCGCGTGAGGGGTGGGAAATGTAAGTGGAAAAACCTATAATTGCCCAGGATTTGTTTACGTTCGGGTCCCTCTTTGGAGGCACCCAGCTCGAGCTGTAATGACGGCACGCGCGTGATTAAAATGTAATTTGTTTTGATTTGGCTCTGAACTTTCCTTGCGGGAACCTAGGCTCGAGCCCTGTCATGGTGGCCGACAAGCCTAATTTCCATAACAGATGTCGAGGCTTTGAAATAAGACCGGCGCAGGGCATCAGGACCTTGAGGGACAAAGCCTCCGCTCACTGCTGGGGCAGTCTTCATTGCTATGGGTTGGAATCACCTCCTCCTCCTCCTTCTCTGGACCTTGCGAGGCAACGGTAGGCCCCAACAAGAAACAAAGACACATCCGTCAGCAGAAACCGCAACAGTAAAGATAAGGGAGAAAAGCAGCCTACCTAGGAACAACCATGCGAGCCAGTAAGGAGCAGGAGACCCCAGACCTGAATACTACTAGTGGTCTGAACTACCACGGGAGGGGTGGAGAGCTTCGACTGGAAAGTCGTAATGGCCCCGGGATTTCTTTGCTCGGGGTCCCTCTTTGGAGGCACCCAGCTCGAGCTGTAATGACGGCATGCACGTCCTTAAAATGTCATTATTTAATTTGCTTTGCTTTGGCTGGGAACTTTTCTGCGGGAACCTAGGGTTGGACCCTGTTCTGGTGGCCGGCGAGCCTCACCTTCCCTAAGAGCGTGGCACCCCAGATGGGACCCTAGGTGAGCACTGTTGGGGCCTCTCGTCTCCAAACGATCATCTGGCGCCATGGGGTGAGTTCACCTGGGATCTTTGGCAAGAGGAGGCCCCAAGAAGGTGAGTCTTAAATTCCCGCCTGCATTCTAAATTCTGCTCTGGTAACAGAGTGCGCTGAAGGGGTACGCGGGCTGATCACTGTAAGGCGTCCCAGGCAGGGGGGTACGCGGGCTGGCCACCGTAAGACGTACCAGGGGGATGGGTAGGAGTCCCATCCCCAGGGCTGGAGTGGGTTTGAAGTCCCATCTCGGTGTGGCCAGAAAGGGGAGTGCACAGCCTGGTCAGCATGAGGCGCACCGCAAGACTATAGCAACAGAAATGTAGAGACACTGTGACTGGTGTGAGTGTGAGCAGTACTGTGTGTGAGAGTGCGTAGAGCCTGGGAACGGACCGGGGCGCCCGTGGGCTGAGGAAGCCGCCCGCTGCGAAGGCACAGCAGTCCTGGCAGTGCAAGCCTGGTGCAGGAGCAGTGGCAGCTGAGAGGCAATGCCAGCTTGCCCCATGCCAGCCTGCGGGCCAGCACGAGGGGTTGAGTGCTGCTTTCTGCTGAGGCTCTCAGGGCACCAGGGCACAACAGGGCTGTGCTTGTCAGGGACATGTCGTGGCATGAGATGTGCCCGCATCAGCCCCCTCCCCCCGACAATTTGTAAGGGGATGTAGCTCAGTGGAAGAGCACCTGCTTTGCATGCAGGAGGTCCTGGGTTCAATGCCCAGCATCTCCGGCGGACGGGGAGCTTTTTCCTCAGTCTCCACCCCCCTGACCAACAGCGGGGAGGGCTGGCAAGCGGCTGCATTGCTCCTCTCCACAGAGTGTCGGCTTGCCCTCCAACGACATGGCAGGCTGTCATGTGGGAAGTGGAGCTCCCCATGCAGGAAGAGCCCAGCCACATCCTCAGAAAGCCTGCCCAGGGCAAAGGACATCATGAGGGCACGACTCTTGCAACAAGCTGAGTGGCCAGCAGTAGGCAAACAGGCAGGACTTGTCAGATCCTCAAGTGCCTCTCAGCAGAGACCACAGCCCTGTGAGGCAAGAGGGTGTGCCCATGAAGACGAGAGGGCTGGCTGCTGGCTGGGAGCTTCTTTTAGCTGCAGCAGCAGCAGCACTGCCCTGGCTGGGCAGGCAGGCGCTGGGAGGGCATCAGGCCCAGCAGGTACCTCCGACCACGGGAGGTGAGAGCTTGGCAGGAGGGCAGAGAGGAGGCAGGTGGAGGTGAGCACTGGCACGTCGCTGGGGAATGGCTCCTGTGCCAGCAGCGCCGGCCAGCAGCAGGGGAGCAGCCACTGGGGTCACCAGGAGCGCTGGGAGCTGATTCAACAGCTGGGCATGTGGCAGCGGGAGCGGGAGCGGGAAGGGCAGGCGCAAGCACAATGGCTGCTGTGTTGGTTGTGAGCTCACTTGCATTCCAGTTAGCCCAGTGGCCAGCAGTGGGTGGGCAGGCAGGTGTTAGGAGGTCATCAGCAGCATGGGAGAGGCTGCCCAGCAGCAAGGAGAGCTTGGGAGGAGGTGAGAGGGAGGGAGAGGTGAAGGTGACCTTGGTGGCTTGGATGGTGAGGTCTCTGCTTTCAGAGCAGCTGATTGGCCAGCAGCAGGTGGGCAGGCATGGGAGGTGGCCAAGGGCCGGACAAAGCCCAGGAGGTAGAGGGCAGAGCCTGGAGGGAGGAAGGAGGCAGAGAGAGGCAGGTGACTGTGGCAGCACTGGCACAGTGCTTGTGAGATGAGCTCTGTGACTGCAGCCTGCTTGGCCAGCAGCAGGCGGGCAGCACTGGGAGGTCATGCAGGGCAGGAGAAAGCCCCCAGCCGAGAGGAGAGCTGCTGAAGAGGGCAGAGGCAGAGGCAGGGAAAGCTGGCATGGCTGGGAGCTTGTTTGGGAGGTCACTTCTCTTGCAGCACTCTGATTGGGCAGCAGGCAGGCACGGTGGGCTCAGGAAGCAGCTGAGAAAAGCTTGCCCATGGAGAGGAGAGCTCTGGGGAGGGGAGAGGTGGGTCTTCAGGAAATTATTGAACTGAAAGTGTCCAGAGGGAGCTGCTTAGGACAACTTCTATCCAACTTGCTTAGCAGGAGGAGCTACATTTGCTGCAGCCTTAGGCTGCACTCAGAGAACATGAGGCACTTTCACCTAGGTCAGTAAGCAAGGGCCCCAGAGCTGGTTCAAGCTGGGCAGATAAGGAAGCTACAAGCAGTCGGCATTGCTGGGTCTCACCCTCCGAAAGGGAGGATGTTGTTAAAGAAGAGTGACTTGAAACTGTCTAGAAATAGCTGCTTAGCACAACTTCTATAAAACTTGCTTAGCATGAGTAGCTACATTTGCTGAAGCCTTAGGCCGCACTTGGGAAAAGTAGTAAACCTTTACCGAGTTTAGTAAAAAATAGTGCCTCAGAGCTCGTTCAGGCTGGGAAACTAGGGAAACCACATGCAGTCTGCGTTCCTGTGTTACCCACCCCGAAAGGGAAGACGTCAAAACAATTGAAAAAGAAGACCTTGGGAGACAACCGCCAGACCCAACAAAAACAGAGGTACAACCTTCATCAGAGACCGCAAAAAACAAGAAGGAGGAGAAAACCAGCTTAGCTAAGAACGACGGTGAGACCCAATGAGGAGCAGGAGACCCCAGACCAAGAAATTACTATTGGTCTAACTTCCGCGTGAGGGGTGGGAAATGTAAGTGGAAAAACCTATAATTGCCCAGGATTTGTTTACGTTAGGGTCCCTCTTTGGAGGCACCCAGCTCGAGCTGTAATGATGGCACGCGCGTGATTAAAATGTAATTTGTTTTGATTTGGCTCTGAACTTTACTTGCGGCAACCTAGGCTCGAGCCCTGTCATGGTGGCCGACAAGCCTAATTTCCATAACAGATGTCGAGGCTTTGAAATAAGACCGGCGCAGGGCATCAGGACCTTGAGGGACAAAGCCTCCGCTCACTGCTGGGGCAGTCTTCATTGCTATGGGTTGGAATCACCTCCTCCTCCTCCTTGTCCGGACCTTGCGAGGCAACGGTAGGCCCCAACAAGAAACAAAGACACATCCGTCAGCAGAAACCGCAACAGTAAAGATAAGGGAGAAAAGCAGCCTACCTAGGAACAACCATGCGAGCCAGTAAGGAGCAGGAGACCCCAGACCTGAATACTACTAGTGGTCTGAACTACCACGGGAGGGGTGGAGAGCTTCGACTGGAAAGTCGTAATGGCCCCGGGATTTCTTTGCTCGGGGTCCCTCTTTGGAGGCACCCAGCTCGAGCTGTAATGACGGCATGCACGTCCTTAAAATGTCATTATGTAATTTGCTTTGATTTGGCTGGGAACTTTTCTGCGGGAACCTAGGGTTGGACCCTGTTCTGGTGGCCGGCGAGCCTAATCTTCCCTAAGAGCGTGGCACCCCAGATGGGACCCTAGGTGAGCACTGTTGGGGCCTCTCGTCTCCAAACGATCATCTGGCGCCATGGGGTGAGTTCACCTGGGATCTTTGGCAAGAGGAGGCCCCAAGAAGGTGAGTCTTAAATTCCCGCCTGCATTCTAAATTCTGCTCTGGTAACAGAGTGCGCTGAAGGGGTACGCGGGCTGATCACCGTAAGGCGTCCCAGGCAGGGGGGTACGCGGGCTGGCCACCGTAAGACGTACCAGGGGGATGGGTAGGAGTCCCATCCCCAGGGCTGGAGTGGGTTTGAAGTCCCATCTCGGTGTGGCCAGAAAGGGGAGTGCACAGCCTGGTCAGCATGAGGCGCACCGCAAGACTATAGCAACAGAAATGTAGAGACACTGTGACTGGTGTGAGTGTGAGCAGTACTGTGTGTGAGAGTGCGTAGAGCCTGGGAACGGACCGGGGCGCCCGTGGGCTGAGGAAGCCGCCCGCTGCGAAGGCACAGCAGTCCTGGCAGTGCAAGCCTGGTGCAGGAGCAGTGGCAGCTGAGAGGCAATGCCAGCTTGCCCCATGCCAGCCTGCGGGCCAGCACGAGGGGTTGAGTGCTGCTTTCTGCTGAGGCTCTCAGGGCACCAGGGCACAACAGGGCTGTGCTTGTCAGGGACATGTCGTGGCATGAGATGTGCCCGCATCAGCCCCCTCCCCCCGACAATTTGTAAGGGGATGTAGCTCAGTGGAAGAGCACCTGCTTTGCATGCAGGAGGTCCTGGGTTCAATGCCCAGCATCTCCGGCGGAGGGGGAGCTTTTTCCTCAGTCTCCACCCCCCTGACCAACAGCGGGGAGGGCTGGCAAGCGGCTGCATTGCTCCTCTCCACAGAGTGTCGGCTTGCCCTCCAACGACATGGCAGGCTGTCATGTGGGAAGTGGAGCTCCCCATGCAGGAAGAGCCCAGCCACATCCTCAGAAAGCCTGCCCAGGGCAAAGGACATCATGAGGGCACGACTCTTGCAACAAGCTGAGTGGCCAGCAGTAGGCAAACAGGCAGGACTTGTCAGATCCTCAAGTGCCTCTCAGCAGAGACCACAGCCCTGTGAGGCAAGAGGGTGTGCCCATGAAGACGAGAGGGCTGGCTGCTGGCTGGGAGCTTCTTTTAGCTGCAGCAGCAGCAGCACTGCCCTGGCTGGGCAGGCAGGCGCTGGGAGGGCATCAGGCCCAGCAGGTACCTCCGAGCACGGGAGGTGAGAGCTTGGCAGGAGGGCAGAGAGGAGGCAGGTGGAGGTGAGCACTGGCACGTCGCTGGGGAATGGCTCCTGTGCCAGCAGCGCCGGCCAGCAGCAGGGGAGCAGCCACTGGGGTCACCAGGAGCGCTGGGAGCTGATTCAACAGCTGGGCATGTGGCAGCGGGAGCGGGAGCGGGAAGGGCAGGCGCAAGCACAATGGCTGCTGTGTTGGTTGTGAGCTCACTTGCATTCCAGTTAGCCCAGTGGCCAGCAGTGGGTGGGCAGGCAGGTGTTAGGAGGTCATCAGCAGCATGGGAGAGGCTGCCCAGCAGCAAGGAGAGCTTGGGAGGAGGGGAGAGGGAGGGAGAGGGGAAGGTGACCTTGGTGGCTTGGATGGTGAGGTCTCTGCTTTCAGAGCAGCTGATTGGCCAGCAGCAGGTGGGCAGGCATGGGAGGTGGCCAAGGGCAGGACAAAGCCCAGGAGGTAGAGGGCAGAGCCTGGAGGGAGGAAGGAGGCAGAGAGAGGCAGGTGACTGTGGCAGCACTGGCACAGTGCTTGTGAGATGAGCTCTGTGACTGCAGCCTGCTTGGCCAGCAGCAGGCGGGCAGCACTGGGAGGTCATGCAGGGCAGGAGAAAGCCCCCAGCCGAGAGGAGAGCTGCTGAAGAGGGCAGAGGCAGAGGCAGGGAAAGCTGGCATGGCTGGGAGCTTGTTTGGGAGGTCACTTCTCTTGCAGCACTCTGATTGGGCAGCAGGCAGGCACGGTGGGGTCAGGAAGCAGCTGAGAAAAGCTTGCCCATGGAGAGCAGAGCTCTGGGGAGGGGAGAGGTGGGTCTTCAGGAAATTATTGAACTGAAAGTGTCCAGAGGGAGCTGCTTAGGACAACTTCTATCCAACTTGCTTAGCAGGAGGAGCTACATTTGCTGCAGCCTTAGGCTGCACTCAGAGAACATGAGGCACTTTCACCTAGGTCAGTAAGCAAGGGCCCCAGAGCTGGTTCAAGCTGGGCAGATAAGGAAGCTACAAGCAGTCGGCATTGCTGTGTCTCACCCTCCGAAAGGGAGGATGTTGTTAAAGAAGAGTGACTTGAAACTGTCTAGAAATAGCTGCTTAGCACAACTTCTATAAAACTTGCTTAGCATGAGTAGCTACATTTGCTGAAGCCTTAGGCCGCACTTGGGAAAAGTAGTAAACCTTTACCGAGTTTAGTAAAAAATAGTGCCTCAGAGCTCGTTCAGGCTGGGAAACTAGGGAAACCACATGCAGTCTGCGTTCCTGTGTTACCCACCCCGAAAGGGAAGACGTCAAAACAATTGAAAAAGAAGACCTTGGGAGACAACCGCCAGACCCAACAAAAACAGAGGTACAACCTTCATCAGAGACCGCAAAAAACAAGAAGGAGGAGAAAACCAGCTTAGCTAAGAACGACGGTGAGACCCAATGAGGAGCAGGAGACCCCAGACCAAGAAATTACTATTGGTCTAACTTCCGCGTGAGGGGTGGGAAATGTAAGTGGAAAAACCTATAATTGCCCAGGATTTGTTTACGTTAGGGTCCCTCTTTGGAGGCACCCAGCTCGAGCTGTAATGACGGCACGCGCGTGATTAAAATGTAATTTGTTTTGATTTGGCTCTGAACTTTCCTTGCGGGAACCTAGGCTCGAGCCCTGTCATGGTGGCCGACAAGCCTAATTTCCATAACAGATGTCGAGGCTTTGAAATAAGACCGGCGCAGGGCATCAGGACCTTGAGGGACAAAGCCTCCGCTCACTGCTGGGGCAGTCTTCATTGCTATGGGTTGGAATCACCTCCTCCTCCTCCTTCTCTGGACCTTGCGAGGCAACGGTAGGCCCCAACAAGAAACAAAGACACATCCGTCAGCAGAAACCGCAACAGTAAAGATAAGGGAGAAAAGCAGCCTACCTAGGAACAACCATGCGAGCCAGTAAGGAGCAGGAGACCCCAGACCTGAATACTACTAGTGGTCTGAACTACCACGGGAGGGGTGGAGAGCTTCGACTGGAAAGTCGTAATGGCCCCGGGATTTCTTTGCTCGGGGTCCCTCTTTGGAGGCACCCAGCTCGAGCTGTAATGACAGCATGCACGTCCTTAAAATGTCATTATGTAATTTGCTTTGCTTTGGCTGGGAACTTCTCTGCGGGAACCTAGGGTTGGACCCTGTTCTGGTGGCCGGCGAGCCTAACCTTCCCTAAGAGCGTGGCACCCCAGATGGGACCCTAGGTGAGCACTGTTGGGGCCTCTCGTCTCCAAACGATCATCTGGCGCCATGGGGTGAGTTCACCTGGGATCTTTGGCAAGAGGAGGCCCCAAGAAGGTGAGTCTTAAATTCCCGCCTGCATTCTAAATTCTGCTCTGGTAACAGAGTGCGCTGAAGGGGTACGCGGGCTGATCACTGTAAGGCGTCCCAGGCAGGGGGGTACGCGGGCTGGCCACCGTAAGACGTACCAGGGGGATGGGTAGGAGTCCCATCCCCAGGGCTGGAGTGGGTTTTAAGTCCCATCTCGGTGTGGCCAGAAAGGGGAGTGCGCAGCCTGGTCAGCATGAGGCGCACCGCAAGACTATAGCAACAGAAATGTAGAGACACTGTGACTGGTGTGAGTGTGAGCAGTGCTGTGTGTGAGAGTGCGTAGAGCCTGGGAACGGACCGGGGAGCCCGTGGGCTGAGGAAGCCGCCTGCTGCGAAGGGACAGCAGTCCTGGCAGTGCAAGCCTGGTGCAGGAGCAGTGGCAGCTGAGAGGCAATGCCAGCTTGCCCCATGCCAGCCTGCGGGCCAGCACGAGGGGTTGAGTGCTGCTTTCTGCTGAGGCTCTCAGGGCACCAGGGCACAACAGGGCTGTGCTTGTCAGGGACATGTCGTGGCATGAGATGTGCCCGCATCAGCCCCCTCCCCCCGACAATTTGTAAGGGGATGTAGCTCAGTGGAAGAGCACCTGCTTTGCATGCAGGAGGTCCTGGGTTCAATGCCCAGCATCTCCGGCGGACGGGGAGCTTTTTCCTCAGTCTCCACCCCCCTGACCAACAGCGGGGAGGGCTGGCAAGCGGCTGCATTGCTCCTCTCCACAGAGTGTCGGCTTGCCCTCCAACGACATGGCAGGCTGTCATGTGGGAAGTGGAGCTCGCCATGCAGGAAGAGCCCAGCCACATCCTCAGAAAGCCTGCCCAGGGCAAAGGACATCATGAGGGCACGACTCTTGCAACAAGCTGAGTGGCCAGCAGTAGGCAAACAGGCAGGACTTGTCAGATCCTCAAGTGCCTCTCAGCAGAGACCACAGCCCTGTGAGGCAAGAGGGTGTGCCCATGAAGACGAGAGGGCTGGCTGCTGGCTGGGAGCTTCTTTTAGCTGCAGCAGCAGCAGCACTGCCCTGGCTGGGCAGGCAGGCGCTGGGAGGGCATCAGGCCCAGCAGGTACCTCCGACCACGGGAGGTGAGAGCTTGGCAGGAGGGCAGAGGGCAGGCAGGTGGAGGGGTGTTGGAAACTTGCACGGGAGGAGCCGACGGAGGGAAGACCCAGACGCTCAATATGAGTGATCAGCGTACTTCAACTTTATTAGGCGTGGTCTTTCTTTATATAGTATAGGACTAATCAGGCTCATACATATTGCAAAAGCTGAGCTCCTTATTGGTAACAGCAACTTTGTTTACCCAGCAACTTCCCCATCCCATCACCCACAAGTTCACTTGTAACACATTGCAGCCAAGGACAGCGTGCCCTTGGCTCTGACTGGCTGTTTTCATGTTCATACGTGACTCGGCTCACATCAACTGTGTGCGATATGCACTTAGTTCTTCTTCCTTTATTTGTTCAATCTTCACATGACCTCTGCCCTCAACCCAGTCCTCCACAATTCCCCCGTTTTTATTTTGTGGGAGAAAGACCTTTTTAGCTAATTGTTCAAGCTTCTGTGTTAAGCAGCCAAAAATCACTCTTGCAACAACAGGGATTAATATAATTATAAGTATAACACGCAGCCCTTCTTTGATCAAGCTCAAAACCCAGGTACTCACATTACCAAACATTTTTCTAAACAGATCATCAAACCAATTATACTGCACGGTGATTCTCTGGGTGTGGTCCTTTAGCCATTTCAATTGCTCATGGATCGATTGTCCATGATCAGAAAGATTAAAGCAACACATTCCTTCAAAATCTTCACACCCATGTCCCTGTGCCAAAAGCAGAAAGTCTATAGCTGCTCTATTTTGCAACACTGCATGTCTCAGGCTATCCATATCCTGTGACATTTCAGAGAGAATTTGTGTAGTAACATTTGATTGCCTAACAGCCCAACAAGCAAGTTTATTTAGATTAGACATGGCATGCGCAACTGCAACGTTAGGAGCTAAAGCTGCGGCGAAAAACCTTTCCGCAGGTCCCCATAATGCTACATCATCAGCACAATCTGAACCTAGTTTTTTCAATTCACGTTTGCCTCGACGATTCTCACTTCTTCTATGTTTGATTGCTGCAGTCAGATTTGACCAACGCTGATCATGTAAGTCAGGGGCAAAGAGTGTCAGGCGTCCTATATAACAAGGTCCCCCATAAGCGTTTCCTGGCACGCCTTGCCATGCTCTGTCACCACAAATTAGAAAAATACCAGCAGGCAGTGCCTTAGGGGCACTCATAGGACCATTGGCGTTAAACCCTAAAGTTCTAGACGTTATGTTCGTCCAATGAGTCTTATTTTGTTTACCTTTATTTAGCATAAAACAGGTTTGTGTCCAATTATCACTAGTGTTTCCTACTGCTACTGACCCTAACAAATCTAATTCTTGTGGATCCCATGGCAACGATATATTAAGATGTTGCAGTGCAGCAACCACTCCGTCTGAGAGGTTGCTCGAGAAGGACCCATTTAAGAGAGTGAGTGAAGTTGAGTATGGGCCTAACAGCTTGACCAATTCCTTTGGAGCTCCTATAGGCACCCCAAATAGACACGTCCGGAAGGGATCGCTTCCTGAGGCTAGAGACAAACAAAAGGTGCGCTGGTTAGTTTCGTTAGCCCATGTAACCCACATATTCTGCTGAGTATCAATCTGAGACAACATCGTAGACCCTTCAGCAATTATCATAATCAATAGGACAATTTTGCGCAGAGTTGTCTGTCCGATTCCGAGCATGGTCTTTGTCCACAGTCGCTCCTTCGTCTATCACAGGTTTCGTAAATCTGCTGGGAACCCAAACCGGTCCTGTGGGAGAAGATATACACACATAACCGCGCCCTACATATATTACCTCTGCTGGACCTATCCATACTCCCGTTTTCATGTCCCGGTATTTTACTCTAAAGGTCCGGCTACCAGCCTTTTCTTCTTCTATATGATGTTTGATTGCTGGTGGTTCTTTGTCGTCCCCGAATACACACAAATAGTTTAGTACAAATAGGGTCTTATCAATTTTTTCCTGGAATAGTTCGTTTTGGTTGTAACGGTGGTGCTATCCATTCTAGTACAATGGGTTCCGCCAACCCTCTTTTTTCCCCCGTTTTTATTTTGTGTTGTGTAATGGCTCCCATTAGGTATTGTGGGCCACAGAAAATAGTAAGATCAAGTGGCTGATTTTCCAGGCGTCGGTGCGTAGCACGCGTAGTAATTAGCGATGCAATTTCCTGGAGTACCCGTTGCTGTTCCTCTGTGAGCGTGACGGCAGCCGCTGGGTCTGTTCCCTTCAGCAAGGGGCGTAGAATGCCGACAACCGGACGGATCCATTGGAGGTCTCCTAAGAGTTTTTGAGCATCATTGAGTGTTCTTATGTCAGTCCTGATTGTCAATTTCTGTGGTCTGATGGTGGCATTCGAAATATGCCAACCTAGATACTGCCAGGGGCTGGATTCCTGTACCTTTTCCGGGGCCACCACAAGTTCCTTTTTCTTTAATTGTGTGATTAGATCAAATTTTTGTTCGGGAGAAAAAGGGGTTTTTTGTGCCAACAATATGTCGTCCATGTAGTGATATATCATGGTCTCTGGCCACTGTTGACGTAACGGTTGAAGTGCCGCATCGACATAGAGTTGACAGAGGGTTGGTGAGTTTCGCATACCCTGCGGTAGTACTGTCCATTCAAATCTTTGGTCTGGCCCCTCTCTATTGGTAGCAGGGAGTATAAATGCAAATCGCTGTTTATCATCTTCATGGAGGGCTGTAGTAAAGAAACAGTCCTTTAAATCTACGATTAGCAGGTGCCAGCCTTCTGGGATCATTGCTGGGTTGGGTAACCCCGGTTGTAAAGCGCCCATGTCATGCATCTGTCTGTTTACAGCACGTAGATCGTGTAAAAGTCTGTATTTGCCGGATTTTTTCTTGATCACAAATATTGGGGTATTCCAAGGGCTGGTAGATAGTCTTAGATGACCTTGTTTGTACTGTTCCTTTACTAGTTCATGTGCTTGAATGAGACTTTCCCGTTCAAGCGGCCATTGCTCTACCCACACAGGCTGATCAGTCCTCCAGCTGAGTGGGACTGGGAAAGTCCAGGCAATGGCCGGTGCTATAAAGGGTGTTCCGAGGTAAGCACCATACCCATCTGGGCAAGGATATCGCGCCCTATTAATGCTTGCACTCCTTCAGGTAGGGGTAAAATGGAAACGGAGCAATTAACCACCTTGTTCCCTATAGTCCATTGTAGCGTCGATGATTTTCGGGCGAGGGTGACCCCGCCTACTCCAGCTACCGTAGAGCTGGTCTCTCGGGTTGGCCAATGCTGGGGCCAAATCTTAGTGCTAATTATTGATACATCCGCTCCAGTGTCCAATAAGGCATTAGTGCGTATAGATTCTTCTTTATACTTTACAGTCACGGTTTGCCGGGGCCTTTGATGCATTCCGACAGTCAGTAATACTACACTTCCAGTGGAACCAAAAGCACCATAGCCTCGTGGTTGCTCTTTCGCTGGTGCCACCCCTACAGTCAGGTGGGGAAGCGGAATAAGCTGGGCTATTCTCGATCCTTGTGGTATGTGCATAGGTGGAAACATTGCTGAAACCACAATTTGTATTTCCCCGAAATAGTCCTTGTCGATCAATCCTGTCAAAACTTGTAATCCTTTCATTGTAGCAGACGATCTTCCAATCAGTAAGGCACCTACTGGCTCATGATTAATAATTACTGGTCCGTAGACATTCGTCCGGATTCTTGTTGGCTTTGTATCCAATAAGGTGGCGTCTACTGCTGTTGCCAAGTCCAGTCCGAGACTCCCTCTGGTGGCTGGTCGAAGACAAAGGGGTTCATGCCGTTCGGAGTGGAGCTGGGCGCCGGCTGGGGTGGTTGTGTTAACTGCGGGGGTTGCTGAGTTGTTGTGGTGAATGCCGCCTTTTGTGTCGTCGCGGGGCGGCTCGTCCCGCTTCTCCGGGCGTTTCCCGAGCCAGCCTTCCAACAAGCCGCTCCATCATGTTTGTTGCTTTTGCAGTTGGGACACCATATTCTACTAGCTTGGCATTCTCTGCGAAGATGACCAACAACGCCGCATCGGTAGCAGCGTGCCGATCGTCGATCAGGGCGGGTATTTCCGCCGAGAGTTTGCAAAGGAGCAAGGGCAGCGAATACCTGTCTTTGATTCTGTTGCATATTATCCCGCAACGCCTGTGCTTGCTCTCTCATGCTCTCTCCTAATTGTTTCACCGCCTCTACTAGCATAGCTTGCGGTCCTACAGGTACCTGCGCCATTCTTTCTAGCTCCTCCTGGGGGGGGGGGAGGGGGGGGGGGAGAGAGAGAGGGGGGAGAGAGAGAGGGGGGTGGAGAGAGGGGGGGAGGGGGGGAAGGAGGCGCTGAGGGAGGAGGGGGGATCTGCCGCATGGTCAATGTTGCTCCTTTTGGCAGGCCTGTGTTCCCAGACCCTCCCTGGGCAATAGTAAAGGTTCGGATCGAGGGGGGCGATGGGTATGGGGACACCTCTGCATGCGGGGGCTCCTTGAACCCATCGGGGCTTCCCAAACGCTCCGCAGCGGCGGCAGCTACTTTTTTTTTTTTTTTTTTTTTTTTTTTTTTGAGGTGCGAGAGCATTAGTAACTGCCCTCCACGGCTTCATCAGCTTTTTTGCTGTCTTGTTGTCACTTATTACTTCATCAAACAACTTGTCCCCAAATTTTTTCCATTCAGTTTGTTCGAACATGGTATCTGGGTTAACAAAACACCCCTTAGCCACTCCGTAAGCTAATAGCCCTGGGAGTTCCTTATGACATTCTATTCCTTGAGTACCCCGCTTTTCTAAAAAGCATCTTAACAAATCATAAGCCGCTTGTCGCTCCGTGGTTACTCACTTACCGTTGCAACCTTTGCAAGACCTGCGGCGAGACTTTCTGGCAGGACCCCGTCTCGTCCTGGGCACGGACCCCCTTTGTTTGTGTCCTCTCCACCTCCTCTGTAACTCTGGCACGTAGACCCCCTTTTGTGTCTCGTCGCCTTTAGCACAGCAGGACCAGCTGTCTCTAGTACTCTGTCGACTCCTGAGTTTATAATCACCGAGTCCCTGACCAGCAGGGTCCCTGTTCGGGCGCCATTTGTTGGAAACTTGCACGGGAGGAGCCGACGGAGGGAAGACCCAGACGCTCAATATGAGTGATCAGTGTACTTCAACTTTATTAGGCGTGGTCTTTCTTTATATAGTATAGGACTAATCAGGCTCATACATATTGCAAAAGCTGAGCTCCTTATTGGTAACAGCAACTTTGTTTACCCAGCAACTTCCCCATCCCATCACCCACAAGTTCACTTGTAACACATTGCAGCCAAGGACAGCGTGCCCTTGGCTCTGACTGGCTGTTTTCATGTTCATACGTGACTCGGCTCACATCAACTGTGTGCGATATGCACTTAGTTCTTCTTCCTTTATTTGTTCAATCTTCACATGACCTCTGCCCTCAACCCAGTCCTCCACAGAGGGGAGCACTGGCACGTCGCTGGGGAATGGCTCCTGTGCCAGCAGCGCCGGCCAGCAGCAGGGGAGCAGCCACTGGGGTCACCATGAGCGCTGGGAGCTGATTCAACAGCTGGGCATGTGGCAGCGGGAGCGGGAACGGGAAGGGCAGGCGCAAGCACAATGGCTGCTGTGTTGGTTGTGAGCTCACTTGCATTCCAGTTAGCCCAGTGGCCAGCAGTGGGTGGGCAGGCAGGTGTTAGGAGGTCATCAGCAGCATGGGAGAGGCTGCCCAGCAGCAAGGAGAGCTTGGGAGGAGGTGAGAGGGAGGGAGAGGTGAAGGTGACCTTGGTGGCTTGGATGCTGAGGTCTCTGCTTTCAGAGCAGCTGATTGGCCAGCAGCAGGTGGGCAGGCATGGGAGGTGGCCAAGGGCCTGACAAAGCCCAGGAGGTAGAGGGCAGAGCCTGGAGGGAGGAAGGAGGCAGAGAGAGGCAGGTGACTGTGGCAGCACTGGCACAGTGCTTGTGAGATGAGCTCTGTGACTGCAGCCTGCTTGGCCAGCAGCAGGCGGGCAGCACTGGGAGGTCATGCAGGGCAGGAGAAAGCCCCCAGCCGAGAGGAGAGCTGCTGAAGAGGGCAGAGGCAGAGGCAGGGAAAGCTGGCATGGCTGGGAGCTTGTTTGGGAGGTCACTTCTCTTGCAGCACTCTGATTGGGCAGCAGGCAGGCACGGTGGGCTCAGGAAGCAGCTGAGAAAAGCTTGCCCATGGAGAGCAGAGCTCTGGGGAGGGGAGAGGTGGGCCTTCAGGAAATTATTGACCTGAAAGTGTCCAGAGGGAGCTGCTTAGGACAACTTCTATCCAACTTGCTTAGCAGGAGGAGCTACATTTGCTGCAGCCTTAGGCTGCACTCAGAGAACATGAGGCACTTTCACCTAGGTCAGTAAGCAAGGGCCCCAGAGCTGGTTCAAGCTGGGCAGATAAGGAAGCTACAAGCAGTCAGCATTGCTGGGTCTCACCCTCCGAAAGGGAGGATGTTGTTAAAGAAGAGTGACTTGAAACTGTCTAGAAATAGCTGCTTAGCACAACTTCTATAAAACTTGCTTAGCATGAGTAGCTACATTTGCTGAAGCCTTAGGCCGCACTTGGGAAAAGTAATAAACCTTTACCGAGTTTAGTAAAAAATAGTGCCTCAGAGCTCGTTCGGGCTGGGAAAACAGGGAAACCACACGCAGTCTGCGTTCCTGTGTTACCCACCCCGAAAGGGAAGACGTCAAAACAATTGAAAAAGAAGACCTTGGGAGACAACCGCCAGACCCAACAAAAACAGAGGTACAACCTTCATCAGAGACCGCAAAAAACAAGAAGGAGGAGAAAACCAGCTTAGCTAAGAACGACGGTGAGAGCCAATGAGGAGCAGGAGACCCCAGACCAAGAAATTACTATTGGTCTAACTTCCGCGTGAGGGGTGGGAAATGTAAGTGGAAAAACCTATAATTGCCCAGGATTTGTTTACGTTCGGGTCCCTCTTTGGAGGCACCCAGCTCGAGCTGTAATGACGGCACGCGCGTGATTAAAATGTAATTTGTTTTGATTTGGCTCTGAACTTTCCTTGCGGCAACCTAGGCTCGAGCCCTGTCATGGTGGCCGACAAGCCTAATTTCCATAACAGACGTCGAGGCTTTGAAATAAGACCGGCGCAGGGCATCAGGACCTTGAGGGACAAAGCCTCCGCTCACTGCTGGGGCAGTCTTCATTGCTATGGGTTGGAATCACCTCCTCCTCCTCCTTGTCCGGACCTTGCGAGGCAACGGTAGGCCCCAACAAGAAACAAAGACACATCCGTCAGCAGAAACCGCAACAGTAAAGATAAGGGAGAAAAGCAGCCTACCTAGGAACAACCATGCGAGCCAGTAAGGAGCAGGAGACCCCAGACCTGAATACTACTAGTGGTCTGAACTACCACGGGAGGGGTGGAGAGCTTCGACTGGAAAGTCGTAATGGCCCCGGGATTTCTTTGCTCGGGGTCCCTCTTTGGAGGCACCCAGCTCGAGCTGTAATGACGGCATGCACGTCCTTAAAATGTCATTATTTAATTTGCTTTGATTTGGCTGGGAACTTTTCTGCGGGAACCTAGGGTTGGACCCTGTTCTGGTGGCCGGCGAGCCTAACCTTCCCTAAGAGCGTGGCACCCCAGATGGGACCCTAGGTGAGCACTGTTGGGGCCTCTCGTCTCCAAACGATCATCTGGCGCCATGGGGTGAGTTCACCTGGGATCTTTGGCAAGAGGAGGCCCCGAGAAGGTGAGTCTTAAATTCCCGCCTGCATTCTAAATTCTGCTCTGGTAACAGAGTGCGCTGAAGGGGTACGCGGGCTGATCACCGTAAGGCGTCCCAGGCAGGGGATACGCGGGCTGGCCACCGTAAGACGTACCAGGGGGATGGGTAGGAGTCCCATCCCCAGGGCTGGAGTGGGTTTGAAGTCCCATCTCGGTGTGGCCAGAAAGGGGAGTGCACAGCCTGGTCAGCATGAGGCGCACCGCAAGACTATAGCAACAGAAATGTAGAGACACTGTGACTGGTGTGAGTGTGAGCAGTACTGTGTGTGAGAGTGCGTAGAGCCTGGGAATGGACCGGGGCGCCCGTGGGCTGAGGAAGCCGCCCGCTGCGAAGGGACAGCAGTCCTGGCAGTGCAAGCCTGGTGCAGGAGCAGTGGCAGCTGAGAGGCAATGCCAGCTTGCCCCATGCCAGCCTGCGGGCCAGCACGAGGGGTTGAGTGCTGCTTTCTGCTGAGGCTCTCAGGGCACCAGGGCACAACAGGGCTGTGCTTGTCAGGGACATGTCGTGGCATGAGATGTGCCCGCATCAGCCCCCTCCCCCCGACAATTTGTAAGGGGATGTAGCTCAGTGGAAGAGCACCTGCTTTGCATGCAGGAGGTCCTGGGTTCAATGCCCAGCATCTCCGGCGGACGGGGAGCTTTTTCCTCAGTCTCCACCCCCCTGACCAACAGCGGGGAGGGCTGGCAAGCGGCTGCATTGCTCCTCTCCACAGAGTGTCGGCTTGCCCTCCAACGACATGGCAGGCTGTCATGTGGGAAGTGGAGCTCCCCATGCAGGAAGAGCCCAGCCACATCCTCAGAAAGCCTGCCCAGGGCAAAGGACATCATGAGGGCACGACTCTTGCAACAAGCTGAGTGGCCAGCAGTAGGCAAACAGGCAGGACTTGTCAGATCCTCAAGTGCCTCTCAGCAGAGACCACAGCCCTGTGAGGCAAGAGGGTGTGCCCATGAAGACGAGAGGGCTGGCTGCTGGCTGGGAGCTTCTTGTAGCTGCAGCAGCAGCAGCACTGCCCTGGCTGGGCAGGCAGGCGCTGGGAGGGCATCAGGCCCAGCAGGTACCTCCGACCACGGGAGGTGAGAGCTTGGCAGGAGGGCAGAGGGCAGGCAGGTGGAGGGGAGCACTGGCACGTCGCTGGGGAATGGCTCCTGTGCCAGCAGCGCCGGCCAGCAGCAGGGGAGCAGCCACTGGGGTCACCAGGAGCGCTGGGAGCTGATTCAACAGCTGGGCATGTGGCAGCGGGAGCGGGAGCGGGAGCGGGAAGGGCAGGCACAAGCACAATGGCTGCTGTGTTGGTTGTGAGCTCACTTGCATTCCAGTTAGCCCAGTGGCCAGCAGTGGGTGGGCAGGCAGGTGTTAGGAGGTCATCAGCAGCATGGGAGAGGCTGCCCAGCAGCAAGGAGAGCTTGGGAGGAGGTGAGAGGGAGGGAGAGGTGAAGGTGACCTTGGTGGCTTGGATGGTGAGGTCTCTGCTTTCAGAGCAGCTGATTGGCCAGCAGCAGGTGGGCAGGCATGGGAGGTGGCCAAGGGCCGGACAAAGCCCAGGAGGTAGAGGGCAGAGCCTGGAGGGAGGAAGGAGGCAGAGAGAGGCAGGTGACTGTGGCAGCACTGGCACAGTGCTTGTGAGATGAGCTCTGTGACTGCAGCCTGCTTGGCCAGCAGCAGGCGGGCAGCACTGGGAGGTCATGCAGGGCAGGAGAAAGCCCCCAGCCGAGAGGAGAGCTGCTGAAGAGGGCAGAGGCAGAGGCAGGGAAAGCTGGCATGGCTGGGAGCTTGTTTGGGAGGTCACTTCTCTTGCAGCAGTCTGATTGGGCAGCAGGCAGGCACGGTGGGCTCAGGAAGCAGCTGAGAAAAGCTTCCCCATGGAGAGGAGAGCTCTGGGGAGGGGAGAGGTGGGTCTTCAGGAAATTATTGACCTGAAAGTGTCCAGAGGGAGCTGCTTAGGACAACTTCTATCCAACTTGCTTAGCAGGAGGAGCTACATTTGCTGCAGCCTTAGGCTGCACTCAGAGAACATGAGGCACTTTCACCTAGGTCAGTAAGCAAGGGCCCCAGAGCTGGTTCAAGCTGGGCAGATAAGGAAGCTACAAGCAGTCGGCATTGCTGGGTCTCACCCTCCGAAAGGGAGGATGTTGTTAAAGAAGAGTGACTTGAAACTGTCTAGAAATAGCTGCTTAGCACAACTTCTATAAAACTTGCTTAGCATGAGTAGCTACATTTGCTGAAGCCTTAGGCCGCACTTGGGAAAAGTAATAAACCTTTACCGAGTTTAGTAAAAAATAGTGCCTCAGAGCTCGTTCGGGCTGGGAAAATAGGGAAACCACACGCAGTCTGCGTTCCTGTGTTACCCACCCCGAAAGGGAAGACGTCAAAACAATTGAAAAAGAAGACCTTGGGAGACAACCGCCAGACCCAACAAAAACAGAGGTACAACCTTCATCAGAGACCGCAAAAAACAAGAAGGAGGAGAAAACCAGCTTAGCTAAGAACGACGGTGAGAGCCAATGAGGAGCAGGAGACCCCAGACCAAGAAATTACTATTGGTCTAACTTCCGCGTGAGGGGTGGGAAATGTAAGTGGAAAAACCTATAATTGCCCAGGATTTGTTTACGTTCGGGTCCCTCTTTGGAGGCACCCAGCTCGAGCTGTAATGACGGCACGCGCGTGATTAAAATGTAATTTGTTTTGATTTGGCTCTGAACTTTCCTTGCGGGAACCTAGGCTCGAGCCCTGTCATGGTGGCCGACAAGCCTAATTTCCATAACAGACGTCGAGGCTTTGAAATAAGACCGGCGCAGGGCATCAGGACCTTGAGGGACAAAGCCTCCGCTCACTGCTGGGGCAGTCTTCATTGCTATGGGTTGGAATCACCTCCTCCTCCTCCTTGTCCGGACCTTGCGAGGCAACGGTAGGCCCCAACAAGAAACAAAGACACATCCGTCAGCAGAAACCGCAACAGTAAAGATAAGGGAGAAAAGCAGCCTACCTAGGAACAACCATGCGAGCCAGTAAGGAGCAGGAGACCCCAGACCTGAATACTACTAGTGGTCTGAACTACCACGGGAGGGGTGGAGAGCTTCGACTGGAAAGTCGTAATGGCCCCGGGATTTCTTTGCTCGGGGTCCCTCTTTGGAGGCACCCAGCTCGAGCTGTAATGACGGCATGCACGTCCTTAAAATGTCATTATTTAATTTGCTTTGATTTGGCTGGGAACTTTTCTGCGGGAACCTAGGGTTGGACCCTGTTCTGGTGGCCGGCGAGCCTAACCTTCCCTAAGAGCGTGGCACCCCAGATGGGACCCTAGGTGAGCACTGTTGGGGCCTCTCGTCTCCAAACGATCATCTGGCGCCATGGGGTGAGTTCACCTGGGATCTTTGGCAAGAGGAGGCCCCGAGAAGGTGAGTCTTAAATTCCCGCCTGCATTCTAAATTCTGCTCTGGTAACAGAGTGCGCTGAAGGGGTACGCGGGCTGATCACCGTAAGGCGTCCCAGGCAGGGGATACGCGGGCTGGCCACCGTAAGACGTACCAGGGGGATGGGTAGGAGTCCCATCCCCAGGGCTGGAGTGGGTTTGAAGTCCCATCTCGGTGTGGCCAGAAAGGGGAGTGCACAGCCTGGTCAGCATGAGGCGCACCGCAAGACTATAGCAACAGAAATGTAGAGACACTGTGACTGGTGTGAGTGTGAGCAGTACTGTGTGTGAGAGTGCGTAGAGCCTGGGAACGGACCGGGGCGCCCGTGGGCTGAGGAAGCCGCCCGCTGCGAAGGCACAGCAGTCCTGGCAGTGCAAGCCTGGTGCAGGAGCAGTGGCAGCTGAGAGGCAATGCCAGCTTGCCCCATGCCAGCCTGCGGCCCAGCACGAGGGGTTGAGTGCTGCTTTCTGCTGAGGCTCTCAGGGCACCAGGGCACAACAGGGCTGTGCTTGTCAGGGACATGTCGTGGCATGAGATGTGCCCGCATCAGCCCCCTCCCCCCGACAATTTGTAAGGGGATGTAGCTCAGTGGAAGAGCACCTGCTTTGCATGCAGGAGGTCCTGGGTTCAATGCCCAGCATCTCCGGCGGAGGGGGAGCTTTTTCCTCAGTCTCCACCCCCCTGACCAACAGCGGGGAGGGCTGGCAAGCGGCTGCATTGCTCCTCTCCACAGAGTGTCGGCTTGCCCTCCAACGACATGGCAGGCTGTCATGTGGGAAGTGGAGCTCGCCATGCAGGAAGAGCCCAGCCACATCCTCAGAAAGCCTGCCCAGGGCAAAGGACATCATGAGGGCACGACTCTTGCAACAAGCTGAGTGGCCAGCAGTAGGCAAACAGGCAGGACTTGTCAGATCCTCAAGTGCCTCTCAGCAGAGACCACAGCCCTGTGAGGCAAGAGGGTGTGCCCATGAAGACGAGAGGGCTGGCTGCTGGCTGGGAGCTTCTTTTAGCTGCAGCAGCAGCAGCACTGCCCTGGCTGGGCAGGCAGGCGCTGGGAGGGCATCAGGCCCAGCAGGTACCTCCGACCACGGGAGGTGAGAGCTTGGCAGGAGGGCAGAGGGCAGGCAGGTGGAGGGGAGCACTGGCACGTCGCTGGGGAATGGCTCCTGTGCCAGCAGCGCCGGCCAGCAGCAGGGGAGCAGCCACTGGGGTCACCAGGAGCGCTGGGAGCTGATTCAACAGCTGGGCATGTGGCAGCGGGAGCGGGAGCGGGAGCGGGAAGGGCAGGCACAAGCACAATGGCTGCTGTGTTGGTTGTGAGCTCACTTGCATTCCAGTTAGCCCAGTGGCCAGCAGTGGGTGGGCAGGCAGGTGTTAGGAGGTCATCAGCAGCATGGGAGAGGCTGCCCAGCAGCAAGGAGAGCTTGGGAGGAGGTGAGAGGGAGGGAGAGGTGAAGGTGACCTTGGTGGCTTGGATGGTGAGGTCTCTGCTTTCAGAGCAGCTGATTGGCCAGCAGCAGGTGGGCAGGCATGGGAGGTGGCCAAGGGCCGGACAAAGCCCAGGAGGTAGAGGGCAGAGCCTGGAGGGAGGAAGGAGGCAGAGAGAGGCAGGTGACTGTGGCAGCACTGGCACAGTGCTTGTGAGATGAGCTCTGTGACTGCAGCCTGCTTGGCCAGCAGCAGGCGGGCAGCACTGGGAGGTCATGCAGGGCAGGAGAAAGCCCCCAGCCGAGAGGAGAGCTGCTGAAGAGGGCAGAGGCAGAGGCAGGGAAAGCTGGCATGGCTGGGAGCTTGTTTGGGAGGTCACTTCTCTTGCAGCACTCTGATTGGGCAGCAGGCAGGCACGGTGGGCTCAGGAAGCAGCTGAGAAAAGCTTCCCCATGGAGAGGAGAGCTCTGGGGAGGGGAGAGGTGGGTCTTCAGGAAATTATTGACCTGAAAGTGTCCAGAGGGAGCTGCTTAGGACAACTTCTATCCAACTTGCTTAGCAGGAGGAGCTACATTTGCTGCAGCCTTAGGCTGCACTCAGAGAACATGAGGCACTTTCACCTAGGTCAGTAAGCAAGGGCCCCAGAGCTGGTTCAAGCTGGGCAGATAAGGAAGCTACAAGCAGTCGGCATTGCTGGGTCTCACCCTCCGAAAGGGAGGATGTTGTTAAAGAAGAGTGACTTGAAACTGTCTAGAAATAGCTGCTTAGCACAACTTCTATAAAACTTGCTTAGCATGAGTAGCTACATTTGCTGAAGCCTTAGGCCGCACTTGGGAAAAGTAATAAACCTTTACCGAGTTTAGTAAAAAATAGTGCCTCAGAGCTCGTTCAGGCTGGGAAAATAGGGAAACCACACGCAGTCTGCGTTCCTGTGTTACCCACCCCGAAAGGGAAGACGTCAAAACAATTGAAAAAGAAGACCTTGGGAGACAACCGCCAGACCCAACAAAAACAGAGGTACAACCTTCATCAGAGACCGCAAAAAACAAGAAGGAGGAGAAAACCAGCTTAGCTAAGAACGACGGTGAGACCCAATGAGGAGCAGGAGACCCCAGACCAAGAAATTACTATTGGTCTAACTTCCGCGTGAGGGGTGGGAAATGTAAGTGGAAAAACCTATAATTGCCCAGGATTTGTTTACGTTAGGGTCCCTCTTTGGAGGCACCCAGCTCGAGCTGTAATGATGGCACGCGCGTGATTAAAATGTAATTTGTTTTGATTTGGCTCTGAACTTTACTTGCGGGAACCTAGGCTCGAGCCCTGTCATGGTGGCCGACAAGCCTAATGTCCATAACAGATGTCGAGGCTTTGAAATAAGACCGGCGCAGGGCATCAGGACCTTGAGGGACAAAGCCTCCGCTCACTGCTGGGGCAGTCTTCATTGCTATGGGTTGGAATCACCTCCTCCTCCTCCTTGTCCGGACCTTGCGAGGCAACGGTAGGCCCCAACAAGAAACAAAGACACATCCGTCAGCAGAAACCGCAACAGTAAAGATAAGGGAGAAAAGCAGCCTACCTAGGAACAACCATGCGAGCCAGTAAGGAGCAGGAGACCCCATACCTGAATACTACTAGTGGTCTGAACTACCACAGGAGGGGTGGAGAGCTTCGACTGGAAAGTCGTAATGGCCCCGGGATTTCTTTGCTCGGGGTCCCTCTTTGGAGGCACCCAGCTCGAGCTGTAATGACAGCATGCACGTCCTTAAAATGTCATTATTTAATTTGCTTTGATTTGGCTGGGAACTTCTCTGCGGGAACCTAGGGTTGGACCCTGTTCTGGTGGCCGGCGAGCCTAACCTTCCCTAAGAGCGTGGCACCCCAGATGGGACCCTAGGTGAGCACTGTTGGGGCCTCTCGTCTCCAAACGATCATCTGGCGCCATGGGGTGAGTTCACCTGGGATCTTTGGCAAGAGGAGGCCCCAAGAAGGTGAGTCTTAAATTCCCGCCTGCATTCTAAATTCTGCTCTGGTAACAGAGTGCGCTGAAGGGGTACGCGGGCTGATCACCGTAAGGCGTCCCAGGCAGGGGGGTACGCGGGCTGGCCACCGTAAGACGTACCAGGGGGATGGGTAGGAGTCCCATCCCCAGGGCTGGAGTGGGTTTGAAGTCCCATCTCGGTGTGGCCAGAAAGGGGAGTGCGCAGCCTGGTCAGCATGAGGCGCACCGCAAGACTGTAAGAACAGAAATGTAGAGACACTGTGACTGGTGTGAGTGTGAGCAGTACTGTGTGTGAGAGTGCGTAGAGCCTGGGAACGGACCGGGGCGCCCGTGGGCTGAGGAAGCCGCCCGCTGCGAAGGGACAGCAGTCCTGGCAGTGCAAGCCTGGTCCAGGAGCAGTGGCAGCTGAGAGGCAATGCCAGCTTGCCCCATGCCAGCCTGCGGGCCAGCACGAGGGGTTGAGTGCTGCTTTCTGCTGAGGCTCTCAGGGCACCAGGGCACAACAGGGCTGTGCTTGTCAGGGACATGTCGTGGCATGAGATGTGCCCGCATCAGCCCCCTCCCCCCGACAATTTGTAAGGGGATGTAGCTCAGTGGAAGAGCACCTGCTTTGCATGCAGGAGGTCCTGGGTTCAATGCCCAGCATCTCCGGCGGACGGGGAGCTTTTTCCTCAGTCTCCACCCCCCTGACCAACAGCGGGGAGGGCTGGCAAGCGGCTGCATTGCTCCTCTCCACAGAGTGTCGGCTTGCCCTCCAACGACATGGCAGGCTGTCATGTGGGAAGTGGAGCTCGCCACGCAGGAAGAGCCCAGCCACATCCTCAGAAAGCCTGCCCAGGGCAAAGGACATCATGAGGGCACGACTCTTGCAACAAGCTGAGTGGCCAGCAGTAGGCAAACAGGCAGGACTTGTCAGATCCTCAAGTGCCTCTCAGCAGAGACCACAGCCCTGTGAGGCAAGAGGGTGTGCCCATGAAGACGAGAGGGCTGGCTGCTGGCTGGGAGCTTCTTGTAGCTGCAGCAGCAGCAGCACTGCCCTGGCTGGGCAGGCAGGCGCTGGGAGGGCATCAGGCCCAGCAGGTACCTCCGACCACGGGAGGTGAGAGCTTGGCAGGAGGGCAGAGGGCAGGCAGGTGGAGGGGAGCACTGGCACGTCGCTGGGGAATGGCTCCTGTGCCAGCAGCGCCGGCCAGCAGCAGGGGAGCAGCCACTGGGGTCACCAGGAGCGCTGGGAGCTGATTCAACAGCTGGGCATGTGGCAGCGGGAGCGGGAAGGGCAGGCGCAAGCACAATGGCTGCTGTGTTGGTTGTGAGCTCACTTGCATTCCAGTTAGCCCAGTGGCCAGCAGTGGGTGGGCAGGCAGGTGTTAGGAGGTCATCAGCAGCATGGGAGAGGCTGCCCAGCAGCAAGGAGAGCTTGGGAGGAGGTGAGAGGGAGGGAGAGGTGAAGGTGACCTTGGTGGCTTGGATGGTGAGGTCTCTGCTTTCAGAGCAGCTGATTGGCCAGCAGCAGGTGGGCAGGCATGGGAGGTGGCCAAGGGCAGGACAAAGCCCAGGAGGTAGAGGGCAGAGCCTGGAGGGAGGAAGGAGGCAGAGAGAGGCAGGTGACTGTGGCAGCACTGGCACAGTGCTTGTGAGATGAGCTCTGTGACTGCAGCCTGCTTGGCCAGCAGCAGGCGGGCAGCACTGGGAGGTCATGCAGGGCAGGAGAAAGCCCCCAGCCGAGAGGAGAGCTGCTGAAGAGGGCAGAGGCAGAGGCAGGGAAAGCTGGCATGGCTGGGAGCTTGTTTGGGAGGTCACTTCTCTTGCAGCACTCTGATTGGGCAGCAGGCAGGCACGGTGGGGTCAGGAAGCAGCTGAGAAAAGCTTGCCCATGGAGAGCAGAGCTCTGGGGAGGGGAGAGGTGGGCCTTCAGGAAATTATTGAACTGAAAGTGTCCAGAGGGAGCTGCTTAGGACAACTTCTATCCAACTTGCTTAGCAGGAGGAGCTACATTTGCTGCAGCCTTAGGCTGCACTCAGAGAACATGAGGCACTTTCACCTAGGTCAGTAAGCAAGGGCCCCAGAGCTGGTTCAAGCTGGGCAGATAAGGAAGCTACAAGCAGTCGGCATTGCTGGGTCTCACCCTCCGAAAGGGAGGATGTTGTTAAAGAAGAGTGACTTGAAACTGTCTAGAAATAGCTGCTTAGCACAACTTCTATAAAACTTGCTTAGCATGAGTAGCTACATTTGCTGAAGCCTTAGGCCGCACTTGGGAAAAGTAATAAACCTTTACCGAGTTTAGTAAAAAATAGTGCCTCAGAGCTCGTTCAGGCTGGGAAAATAGGGAAACCACACGCAGTCTGCGTTCCTGTGTTACCCACCCCGAAAGGGAAGACGTCAAAACAATTGAAAAAGAAGACCTTGGGAGACAACCGCCAGACCCAACAAAAACAGAGGTACAACCTTCATCAGAGACCGCAAAAAACAAGAAGGAGGAGAAAACCAGCTTAGCTAAGAACGACGGTGAGAGCCAATGAGGAGCAGGAGACCCCAGACCAAGAAATTACTATTGGTCTAACTTCCGCGTGAGGGGTGGGAAATGTAAGTGGAAAAACCTATAATTGCCCAGGATTTGTTTACGTTAGGGTCCCTCTTTGGAGGCACCCAGCTCGAGCTGTAATGATGGCACGCGCGTGATTAAAATGTAATTTGTTTTGATTTGGCTCTGAACTTTACTTGCGGCAACCTAGGCTCGAGCCCTGTCATGGTGGCCGACAAGCCTAATGTCCATAACAGATGTCGAGGCTTTGAAATAAGACCGGCGCAGGGCATCAGGACCTTGAGGGACAAAGCCTCCGCTCACTGCTGGGGCAGTCTTCATTGCTATGGGTTGGAATCACCTCCTCCTCCTCCTTGTCCGGACCTTGCGAGGCAACGGTAGGCCCCAACAAGAAACAAAGACACATCCGTCAGCAGAAACCGCAACAGTAAAGATAAGGGAGAAAAGCAGCCTACCTAGGAACAACCATGCGAGCCAGTAAGGAGCAGGAGACCCCATACCTGAATACTACTAGTGGTCTGAACTACCACAGGAGGGGTGGAGAGCTTCGACTGGAAAGTCGTAATGGCCCCGGGATTTCTTTGCTCGGGGTCCCTCTTTGGAGGCACCCAGCTCGAGCTGTAATGACAGCATGCACGTCCTTAAAATGTCATTATTTAATTTGCTTTGATTTGGCTGGGAACTTCTCTGCGGGAACCTAGGGTTGGACCCTGTTCTGGTGGCCGGCGAGCCTAACCTTCCCTAAGAGCGTGGCACCCCAGATGGGACCCTAGGTGAGCACTGTTGGGGCCTCTCGTCTCCAAACGATCATCTGGCGCCATGGGGTGAGTTCACCTGGGATCTTTGGCAAGAGGAGGCCCCAAGAAGGTGAGTCTTAAATTCCCGCCTGCATTCTAAATTCTGCTCTGGTAACAGAGTGCGCTGAAGGGGTACGCGGGCTGATCACCGTAAGGCGTCCCAGGCAGGGGGGTACGCGGGCTGGCCACCGTAAGACGTACCAGGGGGATGGGTAGGAGTCCCATCCCCAGGGCTGGAGTGGGTTTGAAGTCCCATCTCGGTGTGGCCAGAAAGGGGAGTGCGCAGCCTGGTCAGCATGAGGCGCACCGCAAGACTGTAAGAACAGAAATGTAGAGACACTGTGACTGGTGTGAGTGTGAGCAGTACTGTGTGTGAGAGTGCGTAGAGCCTGGGAACGGACCGGGGCGCCCGTGGGCTGAGGAAGCCGCCCGCTGCGAAGGGACAGCAGTCCTGGCAGTGCAAGCCTGGTCCAGGAGCAGTGGCAGCTGAGAGGCAATGCCAGCTTGCCCCATGCCAGCCTGCGGGCCAGCACGAGGGGTTGAGTGCTGCTTTCTGCTGAGGCTCTCAGGGCACCAGGGCACAACAGGGCTGTGCTTGTCAGGGACATGTCGTGGCATGAGATGTGCCCGCATCAGCCCCCTCCCCCCGACAATTTGTAAGGGGATGTAGCTCAGTGGAAGAGCACCTGCTTTGCATGCAGGAGGTCCTGGGTTCAATGCCCAGCATCTCCGGCGGACGGGGAGCTTTTTCCTCAGTCTCCACCCCCCTGACCAACAGCGGGGAGGGCTGGCAAGCGGCTGCATTGCTCCTCTCCACAGAGTGTCGGCTTGCCCTCCAACGACATGGCAGGCTGTCATGTGGGAAGTGGAGCTCGCCACGCAGGAAGAGCCCAGCCACATCCTCAGAAAGCCTGCCCAGGGCAAAGGACATCATGAGGGCACGACTCTTGCAACAAGCTGAGTGGCCAGCAGTAGGCAAACAGGCAGGACTTGTCAGATCCTCAAGTGCCTCTCAGCAGAGACCACAGCCCTGTGAGGCAAGAGGGTGTGCCCATGAAGACGAGAGGGCTGGCTGCTGGCTGGGAGCTTCTTGTAGCTGCAGCAGCAGCAGCACTGCCCTGGCTGGGCAGGCAGGCGCTGGGAGGGCATCAGGCCCAGCAGGTACCTCCGACCACGGGAGGTGAGAGCTTGGCAGGAGGGCAGAGGGCAGGCAGGTGGAGGGGAGCACTGGCACGTCGCTGGGGAATGGCTCCTGTGCCAGCAGCGCCGGCCAGCAGCAGGGGAGCAGCCACTGGGGTCACCAGGAGCGCTGGGAGCTGATTCAACAGCTGGGCATGTGGCAGCGGGAGCGGGAAGGGCAGGCGCAAGCACAATGGCTGCTGTGTTGGTTGTGAGCTCACTTGCATTCCAGTTAGCCCAGTGGCCAGCAGTGGGTGGGCAGGCAGGTGTTAGGAGGTCATCAGCAGCATGGGAGAGGCTGCCCAGCAGCAAGGAGAGCTTGGGAGGAGGTGAGAGGGAGGGAGAGGGGAAGGTGACCTTGGTGGCTTGGATGGTGAGGTCTCTGCTTTCAGAGCAGCTGATTGGCCAGCAGCAGGTGGGCAGGCATGGGAGGTGGCCAAGGGCAGGACAAAGCCCAGGAGGTAGAGGGCAGAGCCTGGAGGGAGGAAGGAGGCAGAGAGAGGCAGGTGACTGTGGCAGCACTGGCACAGTGCTTGTGAGATGAGCTCTGTGACTGCAGCCTGCTTGGCCAGCAGCAGGCGGGCAGCACTGGGAGGTCATGCAGGGCAGGAGAAAGCCCCCAGCCGAGAGGAGAGCTGCTGAAGAGGGCAGAGGCAGAGGCAGGGAAAGCTGGCATGGCTGGGAGCTTGTTTGGGAGGTCACTTCTCTTGCAGCACTCTGATTGGGCAGCAGGCAGGCACGGTGGGGTCAGGAAGCAGCTGAGAAAAGCTTGCCCATGGAGAGCAGAGCTCTGGGGAGGGGAGAGGTGGGCCTTCAGGAAATTATTGAACTGAAAGTGTCCAGAGGGAGCTGCTTAGGACAACTTCTATCCAACTTGCTTAGCAGGAGGAGCTACATTTGCTGCAGCCTTAGGCTGCACTCAGAGAACATGAGGCACTTTCACCTAGGTCAGTAAGCAAGGGCCCCAGAGCTGGTTCAAGCTGGGCAGATAAGGAAGCTACAAGCAGTCGGCATTGCTGGGTCTCACCCTCCGAAAGGGAGGATGTTGTTAAAGAAGAGTGACTTGAAACTGTCTAGAAATAGCTGCTTAGCACAACTTCTATAAAACTTGCTTAGCATGAGTAGCTACATTTGCTGAAGCCTTAGGCCGCACTTGGGAAAAGTAATAAACCTTTACCGAGTTTAGTAAAAAATAGTGCCTCAGAGCTCGTTCGGGCTGGGAAAATAGGGAAACCACACGCAGTCTGCGTTCCTGTGTTACCCACCCCGAAAGGGAAGACGTCAAAACAATTGAAAAAGAAGACCTTGGGAGACAACCGCCAGACCCAACAAAAACAGAGGTACAACCTTCATCAGAGACCGCAAAAAACAAGAAGGAGGAGAAAACCAGCTTAGCTAAGAACGACGGTGAGAGCCAATGAGGAGCAGGAGACCCCAGACCAAGAAATTACTATTGGTCTAACTTCCGCGTGAGGGGTGGGAAATGTAAGTGGAAAAACCTATAATTGCCCAGGATTTGTTTACGTTAGGGTCCCTCTTTGGAGGCACCCAGCTCGAGCTGTAATGACGGCACGCGCGTGATTAAAATGTAATTTGTTTTGATTTGGCTCTGAACTTTCCTTGCGGCAACCTAGGCTCGAGCCCTGTCATGGTGGCCGACAAGCCTAATTTCCATAACAGATGTCGAGGCTTTGAAATAAGACCGGCGCAGGGCATCAGGACCTTGAGGGACAAAGCCTCCGCTCACTGCTGGGGCAGTCTTCATTGCTATGGGTTGGAATCACCTCCTCCTCCTCCTTGTCCGGACCTTGCGAGGCAACGGTAGGCCCCAACAAGAAACAAAGACACATCCGTCAGCAGAAACCGCAACAGTAAAGATAAGGGAGAAAAGCAGCCTACCTAGGAACAACCATGCGAGCCAGTAAGGAGCAGGAGACCCCAGACCTGAATACTACTAGTGGTCTGAACTACCACAGGAGGGGTGGAGAGCTTCGACTGGAAAGTCGTAATGGCCCCGGGATTTCTTTGCTCGGGGTCCCTCTTTGGAGGCACCCAGCTCGAGCTGTAATGACGGCATGCACGTCCTTAAAATGTCATTATTTAATTTGCTTTGATTTGGCTGGGAACTTTTCTGCGGGAACCTAGGGTTGGACCCTGTTCTGGTGGCCGGCGAGCCTAACCTTCCCTAAGAGCGTGGCACCCCAGATGGGACCCTAGGTGAGCACTGTTGGGGCCTCTCGTCTCCAAACGATCATCTGGCGCCATGGGGTGAGTTCACCTGGGATCTTTGGCAAGAGGAGGCCCCAAGAAGGTGAGTCTTAAATTCCCGCCTGCATTCTAAATTCTGCTCTGGTAACAGAGTGCGCTGAAGGGGTACGCGGGCTGATCACCGTAAGGCGTCCCAGGCAGGGGGGTACGCGGGCTGGCCACCGTAAGACGTACCAGGGGGATGGGTAGGAGTCCCATCCCCAGGGCTGGAGTGGGTTTGAAGTCCCATCTCGGTGTGGCCAGAAAGGGGAGTGCGCAGCCTGGTCAGCATGAGGCGCACCGCAAGACTGTAAGAACAGAAATGTAGAGACACTGTGACTGGTGTGAGTGTGAGCAGTACTGTGTGTGAGAGTGCGTAGAGCCTGGGAACGGACCGGGGCGCCCGTGGGCTGAGGAAGCCGCCCGCTGCGAAGGGACAGCAGTCCTGGCAGTGCAAGCCTGGTGCAGGAGCAGTGGCAGCTGAGAGGCAATGCCAGCTTGCCCCATGCCAGCCTGCGGCCCAGCACGAGGGGTTGAGTGCTGCTTTCTGCTGAGGCTCTCAGGGCAGCAGGGCACAACAGGGCTGTGCTTGTCAGGGACATGTCGTGGCATGAAATGTCCCCGCATCAGCCCCCTCCCCCTGACAATTTGTAAGGGGATGTAGCTCAGTGGAAGAGCACCTGCTTTGCATGCAGGAGGTCCTGGGTTCAATGCCCAGCATCTCCGGCGGAGGGGGAGCTTTTTCCTCAGTCTCCACCCCCTGACCAACAGCGGGGAGGGCTGGCAAGCGGCTGCATTGCTCCTCTCCACAGAGTGTCGGCTTGCCCTCCAACGACATGGCAGGCTGTCATGTGGGAAGTGGAGCTCCCCATGCAGGAAGAGCCCAGCCACATCCTCAGAAAGCCTGCCCAGGGCAAAGGACATCATGATGGCACGACTCTTGCAACAAGCTGAGTGGCCAGCAGTAGGCAAACAGGCAGGACTTGTCAGATCCTCAAGTGCCTCTCAGCAGAGACCACAGCCCTGTGAGGCAAGAGGGTGTGCCCATGAAGACGAGAGGGCTGGCTGCTGGCTGGGAGCTTCTTTTAGCTGCAGCAGCAGCAGCACTGCCCTGGCTGGGCAGGCAGGCGCTGGGAGGGCATCAGGCCCAGCAGGTACCTCCGACCACGGGAGGTGAGAGCTTGGCAGGAGGGCAGAGGGGAGGCAGGTGGAGGGGAGCACTGGCACGTCGCTGGGGAATGGCTCCTGTGCCAGCAGCGCCGGCCAGCAGCAGGGGAGCAGCCACTGGGGTCACCATGAGCGCTGGGAGCTGATTCAACAGCTGGGCATGTGGCAGCGGGAGCAGGAGCGGGAAGGGCAGGCGCAAGCACAATGGCTGCTGTGTTGGTTGTGAGCTCACTTGCATTCCAGTTAGCCCAGTGGCCAGCAGTGGGTGGGCAGGCAGGTGTTAGGAGGTCATCAGCAGCATGGGAGAGGCTGCCCAGCAGCAAGGAGAGCTTGGGAGGAGGTGAGAGGGAGGGAGAGGGGAAGGTGACCTTGGTGGCTTGGATGGTGAGGTCTCTGCTTTCAGAGCAGCTGATTGGCCAGCAGCAGGTGGGCAGGCATGGGAGGTGGCCAAGGGCAGGACAAAGCCCAGGAGGTAGAGGGCAGAGCCTGGAGGGAGGAAGGAGGCAGAGAGAGGCAGGTGACTGTGGCAGCACTGGCACAGTGCTTGTGAGATGAGCTCTGTGACTGCAGCCTGCTTGGCCAGCAGCAGGCGGGCAGCACTGGGAGGTCATGCAGGGCAGGAGAAAGCCCCCAGCCGAGAGGAGAGCTGCTGAAGAGGGCAGAGGCAGAGGCAGGGAAAGCTGGCATGGCTGGGAGCTTGTTTGGGAGGTCACTTCTCTTGCAGCACTCTGATTGGGCAGCAGGCAGGCACGGTGGGCTCAGGAAGCAGCTGAGAAAAGCTTCCCCATGGAGAGGAGAGCTCTGGGGAGGGGAGAGGTGGGCCTTCAGGAAATTATTGAACTGAAAGTGTCCAGAGGGAGCTGCTTAGGACAACTTCTATCCAACTTGCTTAGCAGGAGGAGCTACATTTGCTGCAGCCTTAGGCTGCACTCAGAGAACATGAGGCACTTTCACCTAGGTCAGTAAGCAAGGGCCCCAGAGCTGGTTCAAGCTGGGCAGATAAGGAAGCTACAAGCAGTCGGCATTGCTGTGTCTCACCCTCCGAAAGGGAGGATGTTGTTAAAGAAGAGTGACTTGAAACTGTCTAGAAATAGCTGCTTAGCACAACTTCTATAAAACTTGCTTAGCATGAGTAGCTACATTTGCTGAAGCCTTAGGCCGCACTTGGGAAAAGTAATAAACCTTTACCGAGTTTAGTAAAAAATAGTGCCTCAGAGCTCGTTCGGGCTGGGAAACTAAGGAAACCACACGCAGTCTGCGTTCCTGTGTTACCCACCCCGAAAGGGAAGACGTCAAAACAATTGAAAAAGAAGACCTTGGGAGACAACCGCCAGACCCAACAAAAACAGAGGTACAACCTTCATCAGAGACCGCAAAAAACAAGAAGGAGGAGAAAAACAGCTTACCTAAGAACGACGGTGAGACCCAATGAGGAGCAGGAGACCCCAGACCAAGAAATTACTATTGGTCAAACTTCCGCGTGAGGGGTGGGAAATGTAAGTGGAAAAACCTATAATTGCCCAGGATTTGTTTACGTTAGGGTCCCTCTTTGGAGGCACCCAGCTCGAGCTGTAATGACGGCACGCGCGTGATTAAAATGTAATTTGTTTTGATTTGGCTCTGAACTTTCCTTGCGGCAACCTAGGCTCGAGCCCTGTCATGGTGGCCGACAAGCCTAATTTCCATAACAGACGTCGAGGCTTTGAAATAAGACCGGCGCAGGGCATCAGGACCTTGAGGGACAAAGCCTCCGCTCACTGCTGGGGCAGTCTTCATTGCTATGGGTTGGAATCACCTCCTCCTCCTCCTTGTCCGGACCTTGCGAGGCAACGGTAGGCCCCAACAAGAAACAAAGACACATCCGTCAGCAGAAACCGCAACAGTAAAGATAAGGGAGAAAAGCAGCCTACCTAGGAACAACCATGCGAGCCAGTAAGGAGCAGGAGACCCCAGACCTGAATACTACTAGTGGTCTGAACTACCACGGGAGGGGTGGAGAGCTTGGACTGGAAAGTCGTAATGGCCCCGGGATTTCTTTGCTCGGGGTCCCTCTTTGGAGGCACCCAGCTCGAGCTGTAATGACGGCATGCACGTCCTTAAAATGTCATTATTTAATTTGCTTTGATTTGGCTGGGAACTTTTCTGCGGGAACCTAGGGTTGGAGCCTGTTCTGGTGGCCGGCGAGCCTAACCTTCCCTAAGAGCGTGGCACCCCAGATGGGACCCTAGGTGAGCACTGTTGGGGCCTCTCGTCTCCAAACGATCATCTGGCGCCATGGGGTGAGTTCACCTGGGATCTTTGGCAAGAGGAGGCCCCGAGAAGGTGAGTCTTAAATTCCCGCCTGCATTCTAAATTCTGCTCTGGTAACAGAGTGCGCTGAAGGGGTACGCGGGCTGATCACCGTAAGGCGTCCCAGGCAGGGGATACGCGGGCTGGCCACCGTAAGACGTACCAGGGGGATGGGTAGGAGTCCCATCCCCAGGGCTGGAGTGGGTTTGAAGTCCCATCTCGGTGTGGCCAGAAAGGGGAGTGCACAGCCTGGTCAGCATGAGGCGCACCGCAAGACTATAGGAACAGAAATGTAGAGACACTGTGACTGGTGTGAGTGTGAGCAGTACTGTGTGTGAGAGTGCGTAGAGCCTGGGAACGGACCGGGGCGCCCGTGGGCTGAGGAAGCCGCCCGCTGCGAAGGCACAGCAGTCCTGGCAGTGCAAGCCTGGTGCAGGAGCAGTGGCAGCTGAGAGGCAATGCCAGCTTGCCCCATGCCAGCCTGCGGGCCAGCACGAGGGGTTGAGTGCTGCTTTCTGCTGAGGCTCTCAGGGCACCAGGGCACAACAGGGCTGTGCTTGTCAGGGACATGTCGTGGCATGAGATGTGCCCGCATCAGCCCCCTCCCCCCGACAATTTGTAAGGGGATGTAGCTCAGTGGAAGAGCACCTGCTTTGCATGCAGGAGGTCCTGGGTTCAATGCCCAGCATCTCCGGCGGAGGGGGAGCTTTTTCCTCAGTCTCCACCCCCCTGACCAACAGCGGGGAGGGCTGGCAAGCGGCTGCATTGCTCCTCTCCACAGAGTGTCGGCTTGCCCTCCAACGACATGGCAGGCTGTCATGTGGGAAGTGGAGCTCGCCATGCAGGAAGAGCCCAGCCACATCCTCAGAAAGCCTGCCCAGGGCAAAGGACATCATGAGGGCACGACTCTTGCAACAAGCTGAGTGGCCAGCAGTAGGCAAACAGGCAGGACTTGTCAGATCCTCAAGTGCCTCTCAGCAGAGACCACAGCCCTGTGAGGCAAGAGGGTGTGCCCATGAAGACGAGAGGGCTGGCTGCTGGCTGGGAGCTTCTTGTAGCTGCAGCAGCAGCAGCACTGCCCTGGCTGGGCAGGCAGGCGCTGGGAGGGCATCAGGCCCAGCAGGTACCTCCGACCACGGGAGGTGAGAGCTTGGCAGGAGGGCAGAGGGCAGGCAGGTGGAGGGGAGCACTGGCACGTCACTGGGGAATGGCTCCTGTGCCAGCAGTGCCGGCCAGCAGCAGGGGAGCAGCCACTGGGGTCACCAGGAGCGCTGGGAGCTGATTCAACAGCTGGGCATGTGGCAGCGGGAGCGGGAAGGGCAGGCGCAAGCACAATGGCTGCTGTGTTGGTTGTGAGCTCACTTGCATTCCAGTTAGCCCAGTGGCCAGCAGTGGGTGGGCAGGCAGGTGTTAGGAGGTCATCAGCAGCATGGGAGAGGCTGCCCAGCAGCAAGGAGAGCTTGGGAGGAGGTGAGAGGGAGGGAGAGGTGAAGGTGACCTTGGTGGCTTGGATGGTGAGGTCTCTGCTTTCAGAGCAGCTGATTGGCCAGCAGCAGGTGGGCAGGCATGGGAGGTGGCCAAGGGCCTGACAAAGCCCAGGAGGTAGAGGGCAGAGCCTGGAGGGAGGAAGGAGGCAGAGAGAGGCAGGTGACTGTGGCAGCACTGGCACAGTGCTTGTGAGATGAGCTCTGTGACTGCAGCCTGCTTGGCCAGCAGCAGGCGGGCAGCACTGGGAGGTCATGCAGGGCAGGAGAAAGCCCCCAGCCGAGAGGAGAGCTGCTGAAGAGGGCAGAGGCAGAGGCAGGGAAAGCTGGCATGGCTGGGAGCTTGTTTGGGAGGTCACTTCTCTTGCAGCACTCTGATTGGGCAGCAGGCAGGCACGGTGGGGTCAGGAAGCAGCTGAGAAAAGCTTGCCCATGGAGAGCAGAGCTCTGGGGAGGGGGGAGGAGGGTCTTCAGGAAATTATTGACCTGAAAGTGTCCAGAGGGAGCTGCTTAGGACAACTTCTATCCAACTTGCTTAGCAGGAGGAGCTACATTTGCTGCAGCCTTAGGCTGCACTCAGAGAACATGAGGCACTTTCACCTAGGTCAGTAAGCAAGGGCCCCAGAGCTGGTTCAAGCTGGGCAGATAAGGAAGCTACAAGCAGTCGGCATTGCTGTGTCTCACCCTCCGAAAGGGAGGATGTTGTTAAAGAAGAGTGACTTGAAACTGTCTAGAAATAGCTGCTTAGCACAACTTCTATAAAACTTGCTTAGCATGAGTAGCTACATTTGCTGAAGCCTTAGGCCGCACTTGGGAAAAGTAATAAACCTTTACCGAGTTTAGTAAAAAATAGTGCCTCAGAGCTCGTTTGGGCTGGGAAACTAAGGAAACCACACGCAGTCTGCGTTCCTGTGTTACCCACCCCGAAAGGGAAGACGTCAAAACAATTGAAAAAGAAGACCTTGGGAGACAACCGCCAGACCCAACAAAAACAGAGGTACAACCTTCATCAGAGACCGCAAAAAACAAGAAGGAGGAGAAAACCAGCTTACCTAAGAACGACGGTGAGACCCAATGAGGAGCAGGAGACCCCAGACCAAGAAATTACTATTGGTCTAACTTCCGCGTGAGGGGTGGGAAATGTAAGTGGAAAAACCTATAATTGCCCAGGATTTGTTTACGTTAGGGTCCCTCTTTGGAGGCACCCAGCTCGAGCTGTAATGACGGCACGCGCGTGATTAAAATGTAATTTGTTTTGATTTGGCTCTGAACTTTCCTTGCGGCAACCTAGGCTCGAGCCCTGTCATGGTGGCCAACAAGCCTAATTTCCATAACAGACGTCGAGGCTTTGAAATAAGACCGGCGCAGGGCATCAGGACCTTGAGGGACAAAGCCTCCGCTCACTGCTGGGGCAGTCTTCATTGCTATGGGTTGGAATCACCTCCTCCTCCTCCTTGTCCGGACCTTGCGAGGCAACGGTAGGCCCCAACAAGAAACAAAGACACATCCGTCAGCAGAAACCGCAACAGTAAAGATAAGGGAGAAAAGCAGCCTACCTAGGAACAACCATGCGAGCCAGTAAGGAGCAGGAGACCCCAGACCTGAATACTACTAGTGGTCTGAACTACCACGGGAGGGGTGGAGAGCTTCGACTGGAAAGTCGTAATGGCCCCGGGATTTCTTTGCTCGGGGTCCCTCTTTGGAGGCACCCAGCTCGAGCTGTAATGACGGCATGCACGTCCTTAAAATGTCATTATTTAATTTGCTTTGATTTGGCTGGGAACTTTTCTGCGGGAACCTAGGGTTGGAGCCTGTTCTGGTGGCCGGCAAGCCTAACCTTCCCTAAGAGCGTGGCACCCCAGATGGGACCCTAGGTGAGCACTGTTGGGGCCTCTCGTCTCCAAACGATCATCTGGCGCCATGGGGTGAGTTCACCTGGGATCTTTGGCAAGAGGAGGCCCCGAGAAGGTGAGTCTTAAATTCCCGCCTGCATTCTAAATTCTGCTCTGGTAACAGAGTGCGCTGAAGGGGTACGCGGGCTGATCACCGTAAGGCGTCCCAGGCAGGGGATACGCGGGCTGGCCACCGTAAGACGTACCAGGGGGATGGGTAGGAGTCCCATCCCCAGGGCTGGAGTGGGTTTGAAGTCCCATCTCGGTGTGGCCAGCAAGGGGAGTGCGCAGCCTGGTCAGCATGAGGCGCACCGCAAGACTATAGGAACAGAAATGTAGAGACACTGTGACTGGTGTGAGTGTGAGCAGTACTGTGTGTGAGAGTGCGTAGAGCCTGGGAACGGACCGGGGCGCCCGTGGGCTGAGGAAGCCGCCCGCTGCGAAGGCACAGCAGTCCTGGCAGTGCAAGCCTGGTCCAGGAGCAGTGGCAGCTGAGAGGCAATGCCAGCTTGCCCCATGCCAGCCTGCGGCCCAGCACGAGGGGTTGAGTGCTGCTTTCTGCTGAGGCTCTCAGGGCACCAGGGCACAACAGGGCTGTGCTTGTCAGGGACATGTCGTGGCATGAAATGTCCCCGCATCAGCCCCCTCCCCCCGACAATTTGTAAGGGGATGTAGCTCAGTGGAAGAGCACCTGCTTTGCATGCAGGAGGTCCTGGGTTCAATGCCCAGCATCTCCGGCGGAGGGGGAGCTTTTTCCTCAGTCTCCACCCCCCTGACCAACAGCGGGGAGGGCTGGCAAGCGGCTGCATTGCTCCTCTCCACAGAGTGTCGGCTTGCCCTCCAACGACATGGCAGGCTGTCATGTGGGAAGTGGAGCTCGCCATGCAGGAAGAGCCCAGCCACATCCTCAGAAAGCCTGCCCAGGGCAAAGGACATCATGAGGGCACGACTCTTGCAACAAGCTGAGTGGCCAGCAGTAGGCAAACAGGCAGGACTTGTCAGATCCTCAAGTGCCTCTCAGCAGAGACCACAGCCCTGTGAGGCAAGAGGGTGTGCCCATGAAGACGAGAGGGCTGGCTGCTGGCTGGGAGCTTCTTTTAGCTGCAGCAGCAGCAGCACTGCCCTGGCTGGGCAGGCAGGCGCTGGGAGGGCATCAGGCCCAGCAGGTACCTCCGAGCACGGGAGGTGAGAGCTTGGCAGGAGGGCAGAGGGCAGGCAGGTGGAGGGGAGCACTGGCACGTCGCTGGGGAATGGCTCCTGTGCCAGCAGCGCCGGCCAGCAGCAGGGGAGCAGCCACTGGGGTCACCAGGAGCGCTGGGAGCTGATTCAACAGCTGGGCATGTGGCAGCGGGAGCGGGAGCGGGAAGGGCAGGCGCAAGCACAATGGCTGCTGTGTTGGTTGTGAGCTCACTTGCATTCCAGTTAGCCCAGTGGCCAGCAGTGGGTGGGCAGGCAGGTGTTAGGAGGTCATCAGCAGCATGGGAGAGGCTGCCCAGCAGCAAGGAGAGCTTGGGAGGAGGTGAGAGGGAGGGAGAGGTGAAGGTGACCTTGGTGGCTTGGATGGTGAGGTCTCTGCTTTCAGAGCAGCTGATTGGCCAGCAGCAGGTGGGCAGGCATGGGAGGTGGCCAAGGGCCTGACAAAGCCCAGGAGGTAGAGGGCAGAGCCTGGAGGGAGGAAGGAGGCAGAGAGAGGCAGGTGACTGTGGCAGCACTGGCACAGTGCTTGTGAGATCAGCTCTGTGACTGCAGCCTGCTTGGCCAGCAGCAGGCGGGCAGCACTGGGAGGTCATGCAGGGCAGGAGAAAGCCCCCAGCCGAGAGGAGAGCTGCTGAAGAGGGCAGAGGCAGAGGCAGGGAAAGCTGGCATGGCTGGGAGCTTGTTTGGGAGGTCACTTCTCTTGCAGCACTCTGATTGGGCAGCAGGCAGGCACGGTGGGCTCAGGAAGCAGCTGAGAAAAGCTTGCCCATGGAGAGGAGAGCTCTGGGGAGGGGAGAGGTGGGTCTTCAGGAAATTATTGACCTGAAAGTGTCCAGAGGGAGCTGCTTAGGACAACTTCTATCCAACTTGCTTAGCAGGAGGAGCTACATTTGCTGCAGCCTTAGGCTGCACTCAGAGAACATGAGGCACTTTCACCTAGGTCAGTAAGCAAGGGCCCCAGAGCTGGTTCAAGCTGGGCAGATAAGGAAGCTACAAGCAGTTGGCATTGCTGTGTCTCACCCTCCGAAAGGGAGGATGTTGTTAAAGAAGAGTGACTTGAAACTGTCTAGAAATAGCTGCTTAGCACAACTTCTATAAAACTTGCTTAGCATGAGTAGCTACATTTGCTGAAGCCTTAGGCCGCACTTGGGAAAAGTAATAAACCTTTACCGAGTTTAGTAAAAAATAGTGCCTCAGAGCTCGTTCGGGCTGGGAAACTAAGGAAACCACACGCAGTCTGCGTTCCTGTGTTACCCACCCCGAAAGGGAAGACGTCAAAACAATTGAAAAAGAAGACCTTGGGAGACAACCGCCAGACCCAACAAAAACAGAGGTACAACCTTCATCAGAGACCGCAAAAAACAAGAAGGAGGAGAAAAACAGCTTACCTAAGAACGACGGTGAGACCCAATGAGGAGCAGGAGACCCCAGACCAAAAAATGACTATTGGTCTAACTTCCGCGTGAGGGGTGGGAAATGTAAGTGGAAAAACCTATAATTGCCCAGGATTTGTTTACGTTAGGGTCCCTCTTTGGAGGCACCCAGCTCGAGCTGTAATGACGGCACGCGCGTGATTAAAATGTAATTTGTTTTGATTTGGCTCTGAACTTTCCTTGCGGCAACCTAGGCTCGAGCCCTGTCATGGTGGCCGACAAGCCTAATTTCCATAACAGACGTCGAGGCTTTGAAATAAGACCGGCGCAGGGCATCAGGACCTTGAGGGACAAAGCCTCCGCTCACTGCTGGGGCAGTCTTCATTGCTATGGGTTGGAATCACCTCCTCCTCCTCCTTGTCCGGACCTTGCGAGGCAACGGTAGGCCCCAACAAGAAACAAAGACACATCCGTCAGCAGAAACCGCAACAGTAAAGATAAGGGAGAAAAGCAGCCTACCTAGGAACAACCATGCGAGCCAGTAAGGAGCAGGAGACCCCAGACCTGAATACTACTAGTGGTCTGAACTACCACGGGAGGGGTGGAGAGCTTCGACTGGAAAGTCGTAATGGCCCCGGGATTTCTTTGCTCGGGGTCCCTCTTTGGAGGCACCCAGCTCGAGCTGTAATGACGGCATGCACGTCCTTAAAATGTCATTATTTAATTTGCTTTGATTTGGCTGGGAACTTTTCTGCGGGAACCTAGGGTTGGAGCCTGTTCTGGTGGCCGGCGAGCCTAACCTTCCCTAAGAGCGTGGCACCCCAGATGGGACCCTAGGTGAGCACTGTTGGGGCCTCTCGTCTCCAAACGATCATCTGGCGCCATGGGGTGAGTTCACCTGGGATCTTTGGCAAGAGGAGGCCCCGAGAAGGTGAGTCTTAAATTCCCGCCTGCATTCTAAATTCTGCTCTGGTAACAGAGTGCGCTGAAGGGGTACGCGGGCTGATCACCGTAAGGCGTCCCAGGCAGGGGATACGCGGGCTGGCCACCGTAAGACGTACCAGGGGGATGGGTAGGAGTCCCATCCCCAGGGCTGGAGTGGGTTTGAAGTCCCATCTCGGTGTGGCCAGAAAGGGGAGTGCACAGCCTGGTCAGCATGAGGCGCACCGCAAGACTATAGGAACAGAAATGTAGAGACACTGTGACTGGTGTGAGTGTGAGCAGTACTGTGTGTGAGAGTGCGTAGAGCCTGGGAACGGACCGGGGCGCCCGTGGGCTGAGGAAGCCGCCCGCTGCGAAGGGACAGCAGTCCTGGCAGTGCAAGCCTGGTGCAGGAGCAGTGGCAGCTGAGAGGCAATGCCAGCTTGCCCCATGCCAGCCTGCGGGCCAGCACGAGGGGTTGAGTGCTGCTTTCTGCTGAGGCTCTCAGGGCACCAGGGCACAACAGGGCTGTGCTTGTCAGGGACATGTCGTGGCATGAGATGTGCCCGCATCAGCCCCCTCCCCCCGACAATTTGTAAGGGGATGTAGCTCAGTGGAAGAGCACCTGCTTTGCATGCAGGAGGTCCTGGGTTCAATGCCCAGCATCTCCGGCGGAGGGGGAGCTTTTTCCTCAGTCTCCACCCCCCTGACCAACAGCGGGGAGGGCTGGCAAGCGGCTGCATTGCTCCTCTGCACAGAGTGTCGGCTTGCCCTCCAACGACATGGCAGGCTGTCATGTGGGAAGTGGAGCTCCCCATGCAGGAAGAGCCCAGCCACATCCTCAGAAAGCCTGCCCAGGGCAAAGGACATCATGATGGCACGACTCTTGCAACAAGCTGAGTGGCCAGCAGTAGGCAAACAGGCAGGACTTGTCAGATCCTCAAGTGCCTCTCAGCAGAGACCACAGCCCTGTGAGGCAAGAGGGTGTGCCCATGAAGACGAGAGGGCTGGCTGCTGGCTGGGAGCTTCTTTTAGCTGCAGCAGCAGCAGCACTGCCCTGGCTGGGCAGGCAGGCGCTGGGAGGGCATCAGGCCCAGCAGGTACCTCCGAGCACGGGAGGTGAGAGCTTGGCAGGAGGGCAGAGGGCAGGCAGGTGGAGGTGAGCACTGGCACGTCGCTGGGGAATGGCTCCTGTGCCAGCAGCGCCGGCCAGCAGCAGGGGAGCAGCCACTGGGGTCACCAGGAGCGCTGGGAGCTGATTCAACAGCTGGGCATGTGGCAGCGGGAGCGGGAGCGGGAAGGGCAGGCGCAAGCACAATGGCTGCTGTGTTGGTTGTGAGCTCACTTGCATTCCAGTTAGCCCAGTGGCCAGCAGTGGGTGGGCAGGCAGGTGTTAGGAGGTCATCAGCAGCATGGGAGAGGCTGCCCAGCAGCAAGGAGAGCTTGGGAGGAGGTGAGAGGGAGGGAGAGGGGAAGGTGACCTTGGTGGCTTGGATGGTGAGGTCTCTGCTTTCAGAGCAGCTGATTGGCCAGCAGCAGGTGGGCAGGCATGGGAGGTGGCCAAGGGCCTGACAAAGCCCAGGAGGTAGAGGGCAGAGCCTGGAGGGAGGAAGGAGGCAGAGAGAGGCAGGTGACTGTGGCAGCACTGGCACAGTGCTTGTGAGATCAGCTCTGTGACTGCAGCCTGCTTGGCCAGCAGCAGGCGGGCAGCACTGGGAGGTCATGCAGGGCAGGAGAAAGCCCCCAGCCGAGAGGAGAGCTGCTGAAGAGGGCAGAGGCAGAGGCAGGGAAAGCTGGCATGGCTGGGAGCTTGTTTGGGAGGTCACTTCTCTTGCAGCACTCTGATTGGGCAGCAGGCAGGCACGGTGGGCTCAGGAAGCAGCTGAGAAAAGCTTGCCCATGGAGAGCAGAGCTCTGGGGAGGGCAGAGGTGGGTCTTCAGGAAATTATTGACCTGAAAGTGTCCAGAGGGAGCTGCTTAGGACAACTTCTATCCAACTTGCTTAGCAGGAGGAGCTACATTTGCTGCAGCCTTAGGCTGCACTCAGAGAACATGAAGCACTTTCACCTAGGTCAGTAAGCAAGGGCCCCAGAGCTGGTTCAAGCTGGGCAGATAAGGAAGCTACAAGCAGTTGGCATTGCTGGGTCTCACCCTCCGAAAGGGAGGATGTTGTTAAAGAAGAGTGACTTGAAACTGTCTAGAAATAGCTGCTTAGCACAACTTCTATAAAACTTGCTTAGCATGAGTAGCTACATTTGCTGAAGCCTTAGGCTGCACTTGGGAAAAGTAATAAACCTTTACCGAGTTTAGTAAAAAATAGTGCCTCAGAGCTCGTTCAGGCTGGGAAAATAGGGAAACCACACGCAGTCTGCGTTCCTGTGTTACCCACCCCGAAAGGGAAGACGTCAAAACAATTGAAAAAGAAGACCTTGGGAGACAACCGCCAGACCCAACAAAAACAGAGGTACAACCTTCATCAGAGACTGCAAAAAACAAGAAGGAGGAGAAAACCAGCTTAGCTAAGAACGACGGTGAGACCCAATGAGGAGCAGGAGACCCCAGACCAAAAAATGACTATTGGTCTAACTTCCGCGTGAGGGGTGGGAAATGTAAGTGGAAAAACCTATAATTGCCCAGGATTTGTTTACGTTAGGGTCCCTCTTTGGAGGCACCCAGCTCGAGCTGTAATGACGGCACGCGCGTGATTAAAATGTAATTTGTTTGGATTTGGCTCTGAACTTTCCTTGCGGCAACCTAGGCTCGAGCCCTGTCATGGTGGCCGACAAGCCTAATTTCCATAACAGACGTCGAGGCTTTGAAATAAGACCGGCGCAGGGCATCAGGACCTTGAGGGACAAAGCCTCCGCTCACTGCTGGGGCAGTCTTCATTGCTATGGGTTGGAATCACCTCCTCCTCCTCCTTGTCCGGACCTTGTGAGGCAACGGTAGGCCCCAACAAGAAACAAAGACACATCCGTCAGCAGAAACCGCAACAGTAAAGATAAGGGAGAAAAGCAGCCTACCTAGGAACAACCATGCGAGCCAGTAAGGAGCAGGAGACCCCAGACCTGAATACTACTAGTGGTCTGAACTACCACGGGAGGGGTGGAGAGCTTCGACTGGAAAGTCGTAATGGCCCCGGGATTTCTTTGCTCGGGGTCCCTCTTTGGAGGCACCCAGCTCGAGCTGTAATGACGGCATGCACGTCCTTAAAATGTCATTATGTAATTTGCTTTGATTTGGCTGGGAACTTTTCTGCGGGAACCTAGGGTTGGAGCCTGTTCTGGTGGCCGGCGAGCCTAACCTTCCCTAAGAGCGTGGCACCCCAGATGGGACCCTAGGTGAGCACTGTTGGGGCCTCTCGTCTCCAAACGATCATCTGGCGCCATGGGGTGAGTTCACCTGGGATCTTTGGCAAGAGGAGGCCCCAAGAAGGTGAGTCTTAAATTCCCGCCTGCATTCTAAATTCTGCTCTGGTAACAGAGTGCGCTGAAGGGGTACGCGGGCTGATCACCGTAAGGCGTCCCAGGCAGGGGGGTACGCGGGCTGGCCACTGTAAGACGTACCAGGGGGATGGGTAGGAGTCCCATCCCCAGGGCTGGAGTGGGTTTGAAGTCCCATCTCGGTGTGGCCAGAAAGGGGAGTGCACAGCCTGGTCAGCATGAGGCGCACCGCAAGACTATAGGAACAGAAATGTAGAGACACTGTGACTGGTGTGAGTGTGAGCAGTACTGTGTGTGAGAGTGCGTAGAGCCTGGGAACGGACCGGGGCGCCCGTGGGCTGAGGAAGCCGCCCGCTGCGAAGGGACAGCAGTCCTGGCAGTGCAAGCCTGGTCCAGGAGCAGTGGCAGCTGAGAGGCAATGCCAGCTTGCCCCATGCCAGCCTGCGGCCCAGCACGAGGGGTTGAGTGCTGCTTTCTGCTGAGGCTCTCAGGGCACCAGGGCACAACAGGGCTGTGCTTGTCAGGGACATGTCGTGGCATGAAATGTCCCCGCATCAGCCCCCTCCCCCCGACAATTTGTAAGGGGATGTAGCTCAGTGGAAGAGCACCTGCTTTGCATGCAGGAGGTCCTGGGTTCAATGCCCAGCATCTCCGGCGGAGGGGGAGCTTTTTCCTCAGTCTCCACCCCCCTGACCAACAGCGGGGAGGGCTGGCAAGCGGCTGCATTGCTCCTCTCCACAGAGTGTCGGCTTGCCCTCCAACGACATGGCAGGCTGTCATGTGGGAAGTGGAGCTCGCCATGCAGGAAGAGCCCAGCCACATCCTCAGAAAGCCTGCCCAGGGCAAAGGACATCATGATGGCACGACTCTTGCAACAAGCTGAGTGGCCAGCAGTAGGCAAACAGGCAGGACTTGTCAGATCCTCAAGTGCCTCTCAGCAGAGACCACAGCCCTGTGAGGCAAGAGGGTGTGCCCATGAAGACGAGAGGGCTGGCTGCTGGCTGGGAGCTTCTTTTAGCTGCAGCAGCAGCAGCACTGCCCTGGCTGGGCAGGCAGGCGCTGGGAGGGCATCAGGCCCAGCAGGTACCTCCGACCACGGGAGGTGAGAGCTTGGCAGGAGGGCAGAGGGGAGGCAGGTGGAGGGGAGCACTGGCACGTCGCTGGGGAATGGCTCCTGTGCCAGCAGCGCCGGCCAGCAGCAGGGGAGCAGCCACTGGGGTCACCAGGAGCGCTGGGAGCTGATTCAACAGCTGGGCATGTGGCAGCGGGAGCGGGAGCGGGAAGGGCAGGCGCAAGCACAATGGCTGCTGTGTTGGTTGTGAGCTCACTTGCATTCCAGTTAGCCCAGTGGCCAGCAGTGGGTGGGCAGGCAGGTGTTAGGAGGTCATCAGCAGCATGGGAGAGGCTGCCCAGCAGCAAGGAGAGCTTGGGAGGAGGGGAGAGGGAGGGAGAGGGGAAGGTGACCTTGGTGGCTTGGATGGTGAGGTCTCTGCTTTCAGAGCAGCTGATTGGCCAGCAGCAGGTGGGCAGGCATGGGAGGTGGCCAAGGGCCTGACAAAGCCCAGGAGGTAGAGGGCAGAGCCTGGAGGGAGGAAGGAGGCAGAGAGAGGCAGGTGACTGTGGCAGCACTGGCACAGTGCTTGTGAGACGAGCTCTGTGACTGCAGCCTGCTTGGCCAGCAGCAGGCGGGCAGCACTGGGAGGTCATGCAGGGCAGGAGAAAGCCCCCAGCCGAGAGGAGAGCTGCTGAAGAGGGCAGAGGCAGAGGCCGGGAAAGCTGGCATGGCTGGGAGCTTGTTTGGGAGGTCACTTCTCTTGCAGCACTCTGATTGGGCAGCAGGCAGGCACGGTGGGCTCAGGAAGCAGCTGAGAAAAGCTTGCCCATGGAGAGCAGAGCTCTGGGGAGGGGAGAGGTGGGCCTTCAGGAAATTATTGACCTGAAAGTGTCCAGAGGGAGCTGCTTAGGACAACTTCTATCCAACTTGCTTAGCAGGAGGAGCTACATTTGCTGCAGCCTTAGGCTGCACTCAGAGAACATGAGGCACTTTCACCTAGGTCAGTAAGCAAGGGCCCCAGAGCTGGTTCAAGCTGGGCAGATAAGGAAGCTACAAGCAGTCGGCATTGCTGTGTCTCACCCTCCGAAAGGGAGGATGTTGTTAAAGAAGAGTGACTTGAAACTGTCTAGAAATAGCTGCTTAGCACAACTTCTATAAAACTTGCTTAGCATGAGTAGCTACATTTGCTGAAGCCTTAGGCCGCACTTGGGAAAAGTAATAAACCTTTACCGAGTTTAGTAAAAAATAGTGCCTCAGAGCTCGTTCAGGCTGGGAAAATAGGGAAACCACACGCAGTCTGCGTTCCTGTGTTACCCACCCCGAAAGGGAAGACGTCAAAACAATTGAAAAAGAAGACCTTGGGAGACAACCGCCAGACCCAACAAAAACAGAGGTACAACCTTCATCAGAGACCACAAAAAACAAGAAGGAGGAGAAAACCAGCTTAGCTAAGAACGACGGTGAGAGCCAATGAGGAGCAGGAGACCCCAGACCAAGAAATTACTATTGGTCTAACTTCCGCGTGAGGGGTGGGAAATGTAAGTGGAAAAACCTATAATTGCCCAGGATTTGTTTACGTTAGGGTCCCTCTTTGGAGGCACCCAGCTCGAGCTGTAATGACGGCACGCGCGTGATTAAAATGTAATTTGTTTTGATTTGGCTCTGAACTTTCCTTGCGGGAACCTAGGCTCGAGCCCTGTCATGGTGGCCGACAAGCCTAATTTCCATAACAGATGTCGAGGCTTTGAAATAAGACCGGCGCAGGGCATCAGGACCTTGAGGGACAAAGCCTCCGCTCACTGCTGGGGCAGTCTTCATTGCTATGGGTTGGAATCACCTCCTCCTCCTCCTTGTCCGGACCTTGCGAGGCAACGGTAGGCCCCAACAAGAAACAAAGACACATCCGTCAGCAGAAACCGCAACAGTAAAGATAAGGGAGAAAAGCAGCCTACCTAGGAACAACCATGCGAGCCAGTAAGGAGCAGGAGACCCCAGACCTGAATACTACTAGTGGTCTGAACTACCACAGGAGGGGTGGAGAGCTTCGACTGGAAAGTCGTAATGGCCCCAGGATTTCTTTGCTCGGGGTCCCTCTTTGGAGGCACCCAGCTCGAGCTGTAATGATGGCATGCACGTCCTTAAAATGTCATTATGTAATTTGCTTTGATTTGGCTGGGAACTTTTCTGCGGGAACCTAGGGTTGGACCCTGTTCTGGTGGCCGGCGAGCCTAACCTTCCCTAAGAGCGTGGCACCCCAGATGGGACCCTAGGTGAGCACTGTTGGGGCCTCTCGTCTCCAAACGATCATCTGGCGCCATGGGGTGAGTTCACCTGGGATCTTTGGCAAGAGGAGGCCCCGAGAAGGTGAGTCTTAAATTCCCGCCTGCATTCTAAATTCTGCTCTGGTAACAGAGTGCGCTGAAGGGGTACGCGGGCTGATCACCGTAAGGCGTCCCAGGCAGGGGGGTACGCGGGCTGGCCACCGTAAGACGTACCAGGGGGATGGGTAGGAGTCCCATCCCCAGGGCTGGAGTGGGTTTTAAGTCCCATCTCGGTGTGGCCAGAAAGGGGAGTGCACAGCCTGGTCAGCATGAGGCGCACCGCAAGACTATAGGAACAGAAATGTAGAGACACTGTGACTGGTGTGAGTGTGAGCAGTACTGTGTGTGAGAGTGCGTAGAGCCTGGGAACGGACCGGGGCGCCCGTGGGCTGAGGAAGCCGCCCGCTGCGAAGGGACAGCAGTCCTGGCAGTGCAAGCCTGGTGCAGGAGCAGTGGCAGCTGAGAGGCAATGCCAGCTTGCCCCATGCCAGCCTGCGGGCCAGCACGAGGGGTTGAGTGCTGCTTTCTGCTGAGGCTCTCAGGGCACCAGGGCACAACAGGGCTGTGCTTGTCAGGGACATGTCGTGGCATGAGATGTGCCCGCATCAGCCCCCTCCCCCCGACAATTTGTAAGGGGATGTAGCTCAGTGGAAGAGCACCTGCTTTGCATGCAGGAGGTCCTGGGTTCAATGCCCAGCATCTCCGGCGGAGGGGGAGCTTTTTCCTCAGTCTCCACCCCCCTGACCAACAGCGGGGAGGGCTGGCAAGCGGCTGCATTGCTCCTCTCCACAAAGTGTCGGCTTGCCCTCCAACGACATGGCAGGCTGTCATGTGGGAAGTGGAGCTCGCCATGCAGGAAGAGCCCAGCCACATCCTCAGAAAGCCTGCCCAGGGCAAAGGACATCATGAGGGCACGACTCTTGCAACAAGCTGAGTGGCCAGCAGTAGGCAAACAGGCAGGACTTGTCAGATCCTCAAGTGCCTCTCAGCAGAGACCACAGCCCTGTGAGACAAGAGGGTGTGCCCATGAAGACGAGAGGGCTGGCTGCTGGCTGGGAGCTTCTTTTAGCTGCAGCAGCAGCAGCACTGCCCTGGCTGGGCAGGCAGGCGCTGGGAGGGCATCAGGCCCAGCAGGTACCTCCGAGCACGGGAGGTGAGAGCTTGGCAGGAGGGCAGAGGGGAGGCAGGTGGAGGGGAGCACTGGCACGTCGCTGGGGAATGGCTCCTGTGCCAGCAGCACCGGCCAGCAGCAGGGGAGCAGCCACTGGGGTCACCAGGAGCGCTGGGAGCTGATTCAACAGCTGGGCATGTGGCAGCGGGAGCGGGAGCGGGAAGGGCAGGCGCAAGCACAATGGCTGCTGTGTTGGTTGTGAGCTCACTTGCATTCCAGTTAGCCCAGTGGCCAGCAGTGGGTGGGAAGGCAGGTGTTAGGAGGTCATCAGCAGCATGGGAGAGGCTGCCCAGCAGCAAGGAGAGCTTGGGAGGAGGTGAGAGGGAGGGAGAGGTGAAGGTGACCTTGGTGGCTTGGATGGTGAGGTCTCTGCTTTCAGAGCAGCTGATTGGCCAGCAGCAGGTGGGCAGGCATGGGAGGTGGCCAAGGGCCTGACAAAGCCCAGGAGGTAGAGGGCAGAGCCTGGAGGGAGGAAGGAGGCAGAGAGAGGCAGGTGACTGTGGCAGCACTGGCACAGTGCTTGTGAGATCAGCTCTGTGACTGCAGCCTGCTTGGCCAGCAGCAGGCGGGCAGCACTGGGAGGTCATGCAGGGCAGGAGAAAGCCCCCAGCCGAGAGGAGAGCTGCTGAAGAGGGCAGAGGCAGGGAAAGCTGGCATGGCTGGGAGCTTGTTTGGGAGGTCACTTCTCTTGCAGCACTCTGATTGGGCAGCAGGCAGGCACGGTGGGCTCAGGAAGCAGCTGAGAAAAGCTTCCCCATGGAGAGCAGAGCTCTGGGGAGGGGAGAGGTGGGTCTTCAGGAAATTATTGACCTGAAAGTGTCCAGAGGGAGCTGCTTAGGACAACTTCTATCCAACTTGCTTAGCAGGAGGAGCTACATTTGCTGCAGCCTTAGGCTGCACTCAGAGAACATGAGGCACTTTCACCTAGGTCAGTAAGCAAGGGCCCCAGAGCTGGTTCACGCTGGGCAGATAAGGAAGCTACAAGCAGTCGGCATTGCTGGGTCTCACCCTCCGAAAGGGAGGATGTTGTTAAAGAAGAGTGACTTGAAACTGTCTAGAAATAGCTGCTTAGCACAACTTCTATAAAACTTGCTTAGCATGAGTAGCTACATTTGCTGAAGCCTTAGGCCGCACTTGGGAAAAGTAATAAACCTTTACCGAGTTTAGTAAAAAATAGTGCCTCAGAGCTCGTTCGGGCTGGGAAACTAAGGAAACCACACGCAGTCTGCGTTCCTGTGTTACCCACCCCGAAAGGGAAGACGTCAAAACAATTGAAAAAGAAGACCTTGGGAGACAACCGCCAGACCCAACAAAAACAGAGGTACAACCTTCATCAGAGACCGCAAAAAACAAGAAGGAGGAGAAAACCAGCTTAGCTAAGAACGACGGTGAGACCCAATGAGGAGCAGGAGACCCCAGACCAAGAAATTACTATTGGTCTAACTTCCGCGTGAGGGGTGGGAAATGTAAGTGGAAAAACCTATAATTGCCCAGGATTTGTTTACGTTAGGGTCCCTCTTTGGAGGCACCCAGCTCGAGCTGTAATGACGGCACGCGCGTGATTAAAATGTAATTTGTTTTGATTTGGCTCTGAACTTTCCTTGCGGCAACCTAGGCTCGAGCCCTGTCATGGTGGCCGACAAGCCTAATTTCCATAACAGACGTCGAGGCTTTGAAATAAGACCGGCGCAGGGCATCAGGACCTTGAGGGACAAAGCCTCCGCTCACTGCTGGGGCAGTCTTCATTGCTATGGGTTGGAATCACCTCCTCCTCCTCCTTGTCCGGACCTTGCGAGGCAACGGTAGGCCCCAACAAGAAACAAAGACACATCCGTCAGCAGAAACCGCAACAGTAAAGATAAGGGAGAAAAGCAGCCTACCTAGGAACAACCATGCGAGCCAGTAAGGAGCAGGAGACCCCAGACCTGAATACTACTAGTGGTCTGAACTACCACGGGAGGGGTGGAGAGCTTCGATTGGAAAGTCGTAATGGCCCCGGGATTTCTTTGCTCGGGGTCCCTCTTTGGAGGCACCCAGCTCGAGCTGTAATGACGGCATGCACGTCCTTAAAATGTCATTATTTAATTTGCTTTGATTTGGCTGGGAACTTCTCTGCGGGAACCTAGGGTTGGAGCCTGTTCTGGTGGCCGGCGAGCCTAACCTTCCCTAAGAGCGTGGCACCCCAGATGGGACCCTAGGTGAGCACTGTTGGGGCCTCTCGTCTCCAAACGATCATCTGGCGCCATGGGGTGAGTTCACCTGGGATCTTTGGCAAGAGGAGGCCCCAAGAAGGTGAGTCTTAAATTCCCGCCTGCATTCTAAATTCTGCTCTGGTAACAGAGTGCGCTGAAGGGGTACGCGGGCTGATCACCGTAAGGCGTCCCAGGCAGGGGGGTACGCGGGCTGGCCACCGTAAGACGTACCAGGGGGATGGGTAGGAGTCCCATCCCCAGGGCTGGAGTGGGTTTTAAGTCCCATCTCGGTGTGGCCAGAAAGGGGAGTGCGCAGCCTGGTCAGCATGAGGCGCACCGCAAGACTATAGGAACAGAAATGTAGAGACACTGTGACTGGTGTGAGTGTGAGCAGTACTGTGTGTGAGAGTGCGTAGAGCCTGGGAACGGACCGGGGCGCCCGTGGGCTGAGGAAGCCGCCCGCTGCGAAGGGACAGCAGTCCTGGCAGTGCAAGCCTGGTGCAGGAGCAGTGGCAGCTGAGAGGCAATGCCAGCTTGCCCCATGCCAGCCTGCGGCCCAGCACGAGGGGTTGAGTGCTGCTTTCTGCTGAGGCTCTCAGGGCACCAGGGCACAACAGGGCTGTGCTTGTCAGGGACATGTCGTGGCATGAGATGTGCCCGCATCAGCCCCCTCCCCCCGACAATTTGTAAGGGGATGTAGCTCAGTGGAAGAGCACCTGCTTTGCATGCAGGAGGTCCTGGGTTCAATGCCCAGCATCTCCGGCGGAGGGGGAGCTTTTTCCTCAGTCTCCACCCCCCTGACCAACAGCGGGGAGGGCTGGCAAGCGGCTGCATTGCTCCTCTCCATAAAGTGTCGGCTTGCCCTCCAACGACATGGCAGGCTGTCATGTGGGAAGTGGAGCTCGCCATGCAGGAAGAGCCCAGCCACATCCTCAGAAAGCCTGCCCAGGGCAAAGGACATCATGAGGGCACGACTCTTGCAACAAGCTGAGTGGCCAGCAGTAGGCAAACAGGCAGGACTTGTCAGATCCTCAAGTGCCTCTCAGCAGAGACCACAGCCCTGTGAGGCAAGAGGGTGTGCCCATGAAGACGAGAGGGCTGGCTGCTGGCTGGGAGCTTCTTTTAGCTGCAGCAGCAGCAGCACTGCCCTGGCTGGGCAGGCAGGCGCTGGGAGGGCATCAGGCCCAGCAGGTACCTCCGACCACGGGAGGTGAGAGCTTGGCAGGAGGGCAGAGGGGAGGCAGGTGGAGGGGAGCACTGGCACGTCGCTGGGGAATGGCTCCTGTGCCAGCAGCACCGGCCAGCAGCAGGGGAGCAGCCACTGGGGTCACCAGGAGCGCTGGGAGCTGATTCAACAGCTGGGCATGTGGCAGCGGGAGCGGGAGCGGGAAGGGCAGGCGCAAGCACAATGGCTGCTGTGTTGGTTGTGAGCTCACTTGCATTCCAGTTAGCCCAGTGGCCAGCAGTGGGTGGGCAGGCAGGTGTTAGGAGGTCATCAGCAGCATGGGAGAGGCTGCCCAGCAGCAAGGAGAGCTTGGGAGGAGGTGAGAGGGAGGGAGAGGGGAAGGTGACCTTGGTGGCTTGGATGGTGAGGTCTCTGCTTTCAGAGCAGCTGATTGGCCAGCAGCAGGTGGGCAGGCATGGGAGGTGGCCAAGGGCAGGACAAAGCCCAGGAGGTAGAGGGCAGAGCCTGGAGGGAGGAAGGAGGCAGAGAGAGGCAGGTGACTGTGGCAGCACTGGCACAGTGCTTGTGAGATGAGCTCTGTGACTGCAGCCTGCTTGGCCAGCAGCAGGCGGGCAGCACTGGGAGGTCATGCAGGGCAGGAGAAAGCCCCCAGCCGAGAGGAGAGCTGCTGAAGAGGGCAGAGGCAGAGGCAGGGAAAGCTGGCATGGCTGGGAGCTTGTTTGGGAGGTCACTTCTCTTGCAGCACTCTGATTGGGCAGCAGGCAGGCACGGTGGGCTCAGGAAGCAGCTGAGAAAAGCTTCCCCATGGAGAGGAGAGCTCTGGGGAGGGGAGAGGTGGGTCTTCAGGAAATTATTGACCTGAAAGTGTCCAGAGGGAGCTGCTTAGGACAACTTCTATCCAACTTGCTTAGCAGGAGGAGCTACATTTGCTGCAGCCTTAGGCTGCACTCAGAGAACATGAGGCACTTTCACCTAGGTCAGTAAGCAAGGGCCCCAGAGCTGGTTCACGCTGGGCAGATAAGGAAGCTACAAGCAGTCGGCATTGCTGGGTCTCACCCTCCGAAAGGGAGGATGTTGTTAAAGAAGAGTGACTTGAAACTGTCTAGAAATAGCTGCTTAGCACAACTTCTATAAAACTTGCTTAGCATGAGTAGCTAAATTTGCTGAAGCCTTAGGCTGCACTTGGGAAAAGTAATAAACCTTTACCGAGTTTAGTAAAAAATAGTGCCTCAGAGCTCGTTCAGGCTGGGAAACTAAGGAAACCACACGCAGTCTGCGTTCCTGTGTTACCCACCCCGAAAGGGAAGACGTCAAAACAATTGAAAAAGAAGACCTTGGGAGACAACCGCCAGACCCAACAAAAACAGAGGTACAACCTTCATCAGAGACCGCAAAAAACAAGAAGGAGGAGAAAACCAGCTTACCTAAGAACGACGGTGAGACCCAATGAGGAGCAGGAGACCCCAGACCAAGAAATTACTATTGGTCTAACTTCCGCGTGAGGGGTGGGAAATGTAAGTGGAAAAACCTATAATTGCCCAGGATTTGTTTACGTTAGGGTCCCTCTTTGGAGGCACCCAGCTCGAGCTGTAATGACGGCACGCGCGTGATTAAAATGTAATTTGTTTGGATTTGGCTCTGAACTTTCCTTGCGGCAACCTAGGCTCGAGCCCTGTCATGGTGGCCGACAAGCCTAATTTCCATAACAGACGTCGAGGCTTTGAAATAAGACCGGCGCAGGGCATCAGGACCTTGAGGGACAAAGCCTCCGCTCACTGCTGGGGCAGTCTTCATTGCTATGGGTTGGAATCACCTCCTCCTCCTCCTTGTCCGGACCTTGCGAGGCAACGGTAGGCCCCAACAAGAAACAAAGACACATCCGTCAGCAGAAACCGCAACAGTAAAGATAAGGGAGAAAAGCAGCCTACCTAGGAACAACCATGCGAGCCAGTAAGGAGCAGGAGACCCCAGACCTGAATACTACTAGTGGTCTGAACTACCACGGGAGGGGTGGAGAGCTTCGACTGGAAAGTCGTAATGGCCCCGGGATTTCTTTGCTCGGGGTCCCTCTTTGGAGGCACCCAGCTCGAGCTGTAATGACGGCATGCACGTCCTTAAAATGTCATTATTTAATTTGCTTTGATTTGGCTGGGAACTTCTCTGCGGGAACCTAGGGTTGGACCCTGTTCTGGTGGCCGGCGAGCCTAACCTTCCCTAAGAGCGTGGCACCCCAGATGGGACCCTAGGTGAGCACTGTTGGGGCCTCTCGTCTCCAAACGATCATCTGGCGCCATGGGGTGAGTTCACCTGGGATCTTTGGCAAGAGGAGGCCCCAAGAAGGTGAGTCTTAAATTCCCGCCTGCATTCTAAATTCTGCTCTGGTAACAGAGTGCGCTGAAGGGGTACGCGGGCTGATCACCGTAAGGCGTCCCAGGCAGGGGGGTACGCGGGCTGGCCACCGTAAGACGTACCAGGGGGATGGGTAGGAGTCCCATCCCCAGGGCTGGAGTGGGTTTGAAGTCCCATCTCGGTGTGGCCAGAAAGGGGAGTGCACAGCCTGGTCAGCATGAGGCGCACAGCAAGACTATAGGAACAGAAATGTAGAGACACTGTGACTGGTGTGTGTGAGCAGTACTGTGTGTGAGAGTGCATAGAGCCTGGGAACGGACCGGGGCGCCCGTGGGCTGAGGAAGCCGCCCGCTGCGAAGGGACAGCAGTCCTGGCAGTGCAAGCCTGGTGCAGGAGCAGTGGCAGCTGAGAGGCAATGCCAGCTTGCCCCATGCCAGCCTGCGGCCCAGCACGAGGGGTTGAGTGCTGCTTTCTGCTGAGGCTCTCAGGGCAGCAGGGCACAACAGGGCTGTGCTTGTCAGGGACATGTCGTGGCATGAGATGTGCCCGCATCAGCCCCCTCCCCCCGACAATTTGTAAGGGGATGTAGCTCAGTGGAAGAGCACCTGCTTTGCATGCAGGAGGTCCTGGGTTCAATGCCCAGCATCTCCGGCGGAGGGGGAGCTTTTTCCTCAGTCTCCACCCCCCTGACCAACAGCGGGGAGGGCTGGCAAGCGGCTGCATTGCTCCTCTCCACAAAGTGTCGGCTTGCCCTCCAACGACATGGCAGGCTGTCATGTGGGAAGTGGAGCTCCCCATGCAGGAAGAGCCCAGCCACATCCTCAGAAAGCCTGCCCAGGGCAAAGGACATCATGAGGGCACGACTCTTGCAACAAGCTGAGTGGCCAGCAGTAGGCAAACAGGCAGGACTTGTCAGATCCTCAAGTGCCTCTCAGCAGAGACCACAGCCCTGTGAGGCAAGAGGGTGTGCCCATGAAGACGAGAGGGCTGGCTGCTGGCTGGGAGCTTCTTTTAGCTGCAGCAGCAGCAGCACTGCCCTGGCTGGGCAGGCAGGCGCTGGGAGGGCATCAGGCCCAGCAGGTACCTCCGAGCACGGGAGGTGAGAGCTTGGCAGGAGGGCAGAGGGGAGGCAGGTGGAGGGGAGCACTGGCACGTCGCTGGGGAATGGCTCCTGTGCCAGCAGCACCGGCCAGCAGCAGGGGAGCAGCCACTGGGGTCACCAGGAGCGCTGGGAGCTGATTCAACAGCTGGGCATGTGGCAGCGGGAGCGGGAGCGGGAAGGGCAGGCGCAAGCACAATGGCTGCTGTGTTGGTTGTGAGCTCACTTGCATTCCAGTTAGCCCAGTGGCCAGCAGTGGGTGGGCAGGCAGGTGTTAGGAGGTCATCAGCAGCATGGGAGAGGCTGCCCAGCAGCAAGGAGAGCTTGGGAGGAGGTGAGAGGGAGGGAGAGGGGAAGGTGACCTTGGTGGCTTGGATGGTGAGGTCTCTGCTTTCAGAGCAGCTGATTGGCCAGCAGCAGGTGGGCAGGCATGGGAGGTGGCCAAGGGCCTGACAAAGCCCAGGAGGTAGAGGGCAGAGCCTGGAGGGAGGAAGGAGGCAGAGAGAGGCAGGTGACTGTGGCAGCACTGGCACAGTGCTTGTGAGATGAGCTCTGTGACTGCAGCCTGCTTGGCCAGCAGCAGGCGGGCAGCACTGGGAGGTCATGCAGGGCAGGAGAAAGCCCCCAGCCGAGAGGAGAGCTGCTGAAGAGGGCAGAGGCAGAGGCAGGGAAAGCTGGCATGGCTGGGAGCTTGTTTGGGAGGTCACTTCTCTTGCAGCACTCTGATTGGGCAGCAGGCAGGCACGGTGGGCTCAGGAAGCAGCTGAGAAAAGCTTCCCCATGGAGAGCAGAGCTCTGGGGAGGGGAGAGGTGGGTCTTCAGGAAATTATTGACCTGAAAGTGTCCAGAGGGAGCTGCTTAGGACAACTTCTATCCAACTTGCTTAGCAGGAGGAGCTACATTTGCTGCAGCCTTAGGCTGCACTCAGAGAACATGAGGCACTTTCACCTAGGTCAGTAAGCAAGGGCCCCAGAGCTGGTTCACGCTGGGCAGATAAGGAAGCTACAAGCAGTCGGCATTGCTGGGTCTCACCCTCCGAAAGGGAGGATGTTGTTAAAGAAGAGTGACTTGAAACTGTCTAGAAATAGCTGCTTAGCACAACTTCTATAAAACTTGCTTAGCATGAGTAGCTACATTTGCTGAAGCCTTAGGCCGCACTTGGGAAAAGTAATAAACCTTTACCGAGTTTAGTAAAAAATAGTGCCTCAGAGCTCGTTCAGGCTGGGAAACTAAGGAAACCACACGCAGTCTGCGTTCCTGTGTTACCCACCCCGAAAGGGAAGACGTCAAAACAATTGAAAAAGAAGACCTTGGGAGACAACCGCCAGACCCAACAAAAACAGAGGTACAACCTTCATCAGAGACCGCAAAAAACAAGAAGGAGGAGAAAACCAGCTTAGCTAAGAACGACGGTGAGACCCAATGAGGAGCAGGAGACCCCAGACCAAGAAATTACTATTGGTCTAACTTCCGCGTGAGGGGTGGGAAATGTAAGTGGAAAAACCTATAATTGCCCAGGATTTGTTTACGTTAGGGTCCCTCTTTGGAGGCACCCAGCTCGAGCTGTAATGACGGCACGCGCGTGATTAAAATGTAATTTGTTTGGATTTGGCTCTGAACTTTCCTTGCGGCAACCTAGGCTCGAGCCCTGTCATGGTGGCCGACAAGCCTAATTTCCATAACAGACGTCGAGGCTTTGAAATAAGACCGGCGCAGGGCATCAGGACCTTGAGGGACAAAGCCTCCGCTCACTGCTGGGGCAGTCTTCATTGCTATGGGTTGGAATCACCTCCTCCTCCTCCTTGTCCGGACCTTGCGAGGCAACGGTAGGCCCCAACAAGAAACAAAGACACATCCGTCAGCAGAAACCGCAACAGTAAAGATAAGGGAGAAAAGCAGCCTACCTAGGAACAACCATGCGAGCCAGTAAGGAGCAGGAGACCCCAGACCTGAATACTACTAGTGGTCTGAACTACCACGGGAGGGGTGGAGAGCTTCGACTGGAAAGTCGTAATGGCCCCGGGATTTCTTTGCTCGGGGTCCCTCTTTGGAGGCACCCAGCTCGAGCTGTAATGACGGCATGCACGTCCTTAAAATGTCATTATGTAATTTGCTTTGATTTGGCTGGGAACTTTTCTGCGGGAACCTAGGGTTGGACCCTGTTCTGGTGGCCGGCGAGCCTAACCTTCCCTAAGAGCGTGGCACCCCAGATGGGACCCTAGGTGAGCACTGTTGGGGCCTCTCGTCTCCAAACGATCATCTGGCGCCATGGGGTGAGTTCACCTGGGATCTTTGGCAAGAGGAGGCCCCAAGAAGGTGAGTCTTAAATTCCCGCCTGCATTCTAAATTCTGCTCTGGTAACAGAGTGCGCTGAAGGGGTACGCGGGCTGATCACCGTAAGGCGTCCCAGGCAGGGGGGTACGCGGGCTGCCCACCGTAAGACGTACCAGGGGGATGGGTAGGAGTCCCATCCCCAGGGCTGGAGTGGGTTTGAAGTCCCATCTCGGTGTGGCCAGAAAGGGGAGTGCACAGCCTGGTCAGCATGAGGCGCACAGCAAGACTATAGGAACAGAAATGTAGAGACACTGTGACTGGTGTGTGTGAGCAGTACTGTGTGTGAGAGTGCATAGAGCCTGGGAACGGACCGGGGCGCCCGTGGGCTGAGGAAGCCGCCCGCTGCGAAGGGACAGCAGTCCTGGCAGTGCAAGCCTGGTGCAGGAGCAGTGGCAGCTGAGAGGCAATGCCAGCTTGCCCCATGCCAGCCTGCGGCCCAGCACGAGGGGTTGAGTGCTGCTTTCTGCTGAGGCTCTCAGGGCAGCAGGGCACAACAGGGCTGTGCTTGTCAGGGACATGTCGTGGCATGAGATGTGCCCGCATCAGCCCCCTCCCCCCGACAATTTGTAAGGGGATGTAGCTCAGTGGAAGAGCACCTGCTTTGCATGCAGGAGGTCCTGGGTTCAATGCCCAGCATCTCCGGCGGAGGGGGAGCTTTTTCCTCAGTCTCCACCCCCCTGACCAACAGCGGGGAGGGCTGGCAAGCGGCTGCATTGCTCCTCTCCACAAAGTGTCGGCTTGCCCTCCAACGACATGGCAGGCTGTCATGTGGGAAGTGGAGCTCCCCATGCAGGAAGAGCCCAGCCACATCCTCAGAAAGCCTGCCCAGGGCAAAGGACATCATGAGGGCACGACTCTTGCAACAAGCTGAGTGGCCAGCAGTAGGCAAACAGGCAGGACTTGTCAGATCCTCAAGTGCCTCTCAGCAGAGACCACAGCCCTGTGAGGCAAGAGGGTGTGCCCATGAAGACGAGAGGGCTGGCTGCTGGCTGGGAGCTTCTTTTAGCTGCAGCAGCAGCAGCACTGCCCTGGCTGGGCAGGCAGGCGCTGGGAGGGCATCAGGCCCAGCAGGTACCTCCGAGCACGGGAGGTGAGAGCTTGGCAGGAGGGCAGAGGGGAGGCAGGTGGAGGGGAGCACTGGCACGTCGCTGGGGAATGGCTCCTGTGCCAGCAGCGCCGGCCAGCAGCAGGGGAGCAGCCACTGGGGTCACCAGGAGCGCTGGGAGCTGATTCAACAGCTGGGCATGTGGCAGCGGGAGCGGGAGCGGGAAGGGCAGGCGCAAGCACAATGGCTGCTGTGTTGGTTGTGAGCTCACTTGCATTCCAGTTAGCCCAGTGGCCAGCAGTGGGTGGGCAGGCAGGTGTTAGGAGGTCATCAGCAGCATGGGAGAGGCTGCCCAGCAGCAAGGAGAGCTTGGGAGGAGGTGAGAGGGAGGGAGAGGGGAAGGTGACCTTGGTGGCTTGGATGGTGAGGTCTCTGCTTTCAGAGCAGCTGATTGGCCAGCAGCAGGTGGGCAGGCATGGGAGGTGGCCAAGGGCCTGACAAAGCCCAGGAGGTAGAGGGCAGAGCCTGGAGGGAGGAAGGAGGCAGAGAGAGGCAGGTGACTGTGGCAGCACTGGCACAGTGCTTGTGAGACGAGCTCTGTGACTGCAGCCTGCTTGGCCAGCAGCAGGCGGGCAGCACTGGGAGGTCATGCAGGGCAGGAGAAAGCCCCCAGCCGAGAGGAGAGCTGCTGAAGAGGGCAGAGGCAGAGGCAGGGAAAGCTGGCATGGCTGGGAGCTTGTTTGGGAGGTCACTTCTCTTGCAGCACTCTGATTGGGCAGCAGGCAGGCACGGTGGGGTCAGGAAGCAGCTGAGAAAAGCTTCCCCATGGAGAGCAGAGCTCTGGGGAGGGGAGAGGTGGGCCTTCAGGAAATTAGTGACCTGAAAGTGTCCAGAGGGAGCTGCTTAGGACAACTTCTATCCAACTTGCTTAGCAGGAGGAGCTACATTTGCTGCAGCCTTAGGCTGCACTCAGAGAACATGAGGCACTTTCACCTAGGTCAGTAAGCAAGGGCCCCAGAGCTGGTTCAAGCTGGGCAGATAAGGAAGCTACAAGCAGTCGGCATTGCTGTGTCTCACCCTCCGAAAGGGAGGATGTTGTTAAAGAAGAGTGACTTGAAACTGTCTAGAAATAGCTGCTTAGCACAACTTCTATAAAACTTGCTTAGCATGAGTAGCTACATTTGCTGAAGCCTTAGGCCGCACTTGGGAAAAGTAATAAACCTTTACCGAGTTTAGTAAAAAATAGTGCCTCAGAGCTCGTTCAGGCTGGGAAAATAGGGAAACCACACGCAGTCTGCGTTCCTGTGTTACCCACCCCGAAAGGGAAGACGTCAAAATAATTGAAAAAGAAGACCTTGGGAGACAACCGCCAGACCCAACAAAAACAGAGGTACAACCTTCATCAGAGACCGCAAAAAACAAGAAGGAGGAGAAAACCAGCTTAGCTAAGAACGACGGTGAGACCCAATGAGGAGCAGGAGACCCCAGACCAAAAAATGACTATTGGTCTAGCTTCCGCGTGAGGGGTGGGAAATGTAAGTGGAAAAACCTATAATTGCCCAGGATTTGTTTACGTTCGGGTCCCTCTTTGGAGGCACCCAGCTCGAGCTGTAATGATGGCACGCGCGTGATTAAAATGTAATTTGTTTTGATTTGGCTCTGAACTTTCCTTGCGGGAACCTAGGCTCGAGCCCTGTCATGGTGGCCGACAAGCCTAATTTCCATAACAGACGTCGAGGCTTTGAAATAAGACCGGCGCAGGGCATCAGGACCTTGAGGGACAAAGCCTCCGCTCACTGCTGGGGCAGTCTTCATTGCTATGGGTTGGAATCACCTCCTCCTCCTCCTTGTCCGGACCTTGCGAGGCAACGGTAGGCCCCAACAAGAAACAAAGACACATCCGTCAGCAGAAACCGCAACAGTAAAGATAAGGGAGAAAAGCAGCCTACCTAGGAACAACCATGCGAGCCAGTAAGGAGCAGGAGACCCCAGACCTGAATACTACTAGTGGTCTGAACTACCACGGGAGGGGTGGAGAGCTTCGACTGGAAAGTCGTAATGGCCCCGGGATTTCTTTGCTCGGGGTCCCTCTTTGGAGGCACCCAGCTCGAGCTGTAATGACGGCATGCACGTCCTTAAAATGTCATTATTTAATTTGCTTTGATTTGGCTGGGAACTTCTCTGCGGGAACCTAGGGTTGGACCCTGTTCTGGTGGCCGGCGAGCCTAACCTTCCCTAAGAGCGTGGCACCCCAGATGGGACCCTAGGTGAGCACTGTTGGGGCCTCTCGTCTCCAAACGATCATCTGGCGCCATGGGGTGAGTTCACCTGGGATCTTTGGCAAGAGGAGGCCCCGAGAAGGTGAGTCTTAAATTCCCGCCTGCATTCTAAATTCTGCTCTGGTAACAGAGTGCGCTGAAGGGGTACGCGGGCTGATCACCGTAAGGCGTCCCAGGCAGGGGGGTACGCGGGCTGGCCACCGTAAGACGTACCAGTGGGATGGGTAGGAGTCCCATCCCCAGGGTTGGAGTGGGTTTGAAGTCCCATCTCGGTGTGGCCAGAAAGGGGAGTGCGCAGCCTGGTCAGCATGAGGCGCACCGCAAGACTATAGGAACAGAAATGTAGAGACACTGTGACTGGTGTGAGTGTGAGCAGTACTGTGTGTGAGAGTGCGTAGAGCCTGGGAACGGACCGGGGCGCCCGTGGGCTGAGGAAGCCGCCCGCTGCGAAGGGACAGCAGTCCTGGCAGTGCAAGCCTGGTGCAGGAGCAGTGGCAGCTGAGAGGCAATGCCAGCTTGCCCCATGCCAGCCTGCGGGCCAGCACGAGGGGTTGAGTGCTGCTTTCTGCTGAGGCTCTCAGGGCACCAGGGCACAACAGGGCTGTGCTTGTCAGGGACATGTCGTGGCATGAGATGTGCCCGCATCAGCCCCCTCCCCCCGACAATTTGTAAGGGGATGTAGCTCAGTGGAAGAGCACCTGCTTTGCATGCAGGAGGTCCTGGGTTCAATGCCCAGCATCTCCGGCGGAGGGGGAGCTTTTTCCTCAGTCTCCACCCCCCTGACCAACAGCGGGGAGGGCTGGCAAGCGGCTGCATTGCTCCTCTCCACAGAGTGTCGGCTTGCCCTCCAACGACATGGCAGGCTGTCATGTGGGAAGTGGAGCTCCCCATGCAGGAAGAGCCCAGCCACATCCTCAGAAAGCCTGCCCAGGGCAAAGGACATCATGAGGGCACGACTCTTGCAACAAGCTGAGTGGCCAGCAGTAGGCAAACAGGCAGGACTTGTCAGATCCTCAAGTGCCTCTCAGCAGAGACCACAGCCCTGTGAGACAAGAGGGTGTGCCCATGAAGACGAGAGGGCTGGCTGCTGGCTGGGAGCTTCTTTTAGCTGCAGCAGCAGCAGCACTGCCCTGGCTGGGCAGGCAGGCGCTGGGAGGGCATCAGGCCCAGCAGGTACCTCCGAGCACGGGAGGTGAGAGCTTGGCAGGAGGGCAGAGGGGAGGCAGGTGGAGGGGAGCACTGGCACGTCGCTGGGGAATGGCTCCTGTGCCAGCAGCGCCGGCCAGCAGCAGGGGAGCAGCCACTGGGGTCACCAGGAGCGCTGGGAGCTGATTCAACAGCTGGGCATGTGGCAGCGGGAGCGGGAGCGGGAAGGGCAGGCGCAAGCACAATGGCTGCTGTGTTGGTTGTGAGCTCACTTGCATTCCAGTTAGCCCAGTGGCCAGCAGTGGGTGGGCAGGCAGGTGTTAGGAGGTCATCAGCAGCATGGGAGAGGCTGCCCAGCAGCAAGGAGAGCTTGGGAGGAGGTGAGAGGGAGGGAGAGGGGAAGGTGACCTTGGTGGCTTGGATGGTGAGGTCTCTGCTTTCAGAGCAGCTGATTGGCCAGCAGCAGGTGGGCAGGCATGGGAGGTGGCCAAGGGCCTGACAAAGCCCAGGAGGTAGAGGGCAGAGCCTGGAGGGAGGAAGGAGGCAGAGAGAGGCAGGTGACTGTGGCAGCACTGGCACAGTGCTTGTGAGACGAGCTCTGTGACTGCAGCCTGCTTGGCCAGCAGCAGGCGGGCAGCACTGGGAGGTCATGCAGGGCAGGAGAAAGCCCCCAGCCGAGAGGAGAGCTGCTGAAGAGGGCAGAGGCAGAGGCAGGGAAAGCTGGCATGGCTGGGAGCTTGTTTGGGAGGTCACTTCTCTTGCAGCACTCTGATTGGGCAGCAGGCAGGCACGGTGGGCTCAGGAAGCAGCTGAGAAAAGCTTCCCCATGGAGAGCAGAGCTCTGGGGAGGGGAGAGGTGGGCCTTCAGGAAATTAGTGACCTGAAAGTGTCCAGAGGGAGCTGCTTAGGACAACTTCTATCCAACTTGCTTAGCAGGAGGAGCTACATTTGCTGCAGCCTTAGGCTGCACTCAGAGAACATGAGGCACTTTCACCTAGGTCAGTAAGCAAGGGCCCCAGAGCTGGTTCAAGCTGGGCAGATAAGGAAGCTACAAGCAGTCGGCATTGCTGTGTCTCACCCTCCGAAAGGGAGGATGTTGTTAAAGAAGAGTGACTTGAAACTGTCTAGAAATAGCTGCTTAGCACAACTTCTATAAAACTTGCTTAGCATGAGTAGCTACATTTGCTGAAGCCTTAGGCCGCACTTGGGAAAAGTAATAAACCTTTACCGAGTTTAGTAAAAAATAGTGCCTCAGAGCTCGTTCAGGCTGGGAAAATAGGGAAACCACACGCAGTCTGCGTTCCTGTGTTACCCACCCCGAAAGGGAAGACGTCAAAATAATTGAAAAAGAAGACCTTGGGAGACAACCGCCAGACCCAACAAAAACAGAGGTACAACCTTCATCAGAGACCGCAAAAAACAAGAAGGAGGAGAAAACCAGCTTAGCTAAGAACGACGGTGAGACCCAATGAGGAGCAGGAGACCCCAGACCAAAAAATGACTATTGGTCTAGCTTCCGCGTGAGGGGTGGGAAATGTAAGTGGAAAAACCTATAATTGCCCAGGATTTGTTTACGTTAGGGTCCCTCTTTGGAGGCACCCAGCTCGAGCTGTAATGATGGCACGCGCGTGATTAAAATGTAATTTGTTTTGATTTGGCTCTGAACTTTCCTTGCGGGAACCTAGGCTCGAGCCCTGTCATGGTGGCCGACAAGCCTAATTTCCATAACAGACGTCGAGGCTTTGAAATAAGACCGGCGCAGGGCATCAGGACCTTGAGGGACAAAGCCTCCGCTCACTGCTGGGGCAGTCTTCATTGCTATGGGTTGGAATCACCTCCTCCTCCTCCTTGTCCGGACCTTGCGAGGCAACGGTAGGCCCCAACAAGAAACAAAGACACATCCGTCAGCAGAAACCGCAACAGTAAAGATAAGGGAGAAAAGCAGCCTACCTAGGAACAACCATGCGAGCCAGTAAGGAGCAGGAGACCCCAGACCTGAATACTACTAGTGGTCTGAACTACCACGGGAGGGGTGGAGAGCTTGGACTGGAAAGTCGTAATGGCCCCGGGATTTCTTTGCTCGGGGTCCCTCTTTGGAGGCACCCAGCTCGAGCTGTAATGACGGCATGCACGTCCTTAAAATGTCATTATTTAATTTGCTTTGATTTGGCTGGGAACTTCTCTGCGGGAACCTAGGGTTGGACCCTGTTCTGGTGGCCGGCGAGCCTAACCTTCCCTAAGAGCGTGGCACCCCAGATGGGACCCTAGGTGAGCACTGTTGGGGCCTCTCGTCTCCAAACGATCATCTGGCGCCATGGGGTGAGTTCACCTGGGATCTTTGGCAAGAGGAGGCCCCGAGAAGGTGAGTCTTAAATTCCCGCCTGCATTCTAAATTCTGCTCTGGTAACAGAGTGCGCTGAAGGGGTACGCGGGCTGATCACCGTAAGGCGTCCCAGGCAGGGGGGTACGCGGGCTGGCCACCGTAAGACGTACCAGTGGGATGGGTAGGAGTCCCATCCCCAGGGTTGGAGTGGGTTTGAAGTCCCATCTCGGTGTGGCCAGAAAGGGGAGTGCGCAGCCTGGTCAGCATGAGGCGCACCGCAAGACTATAGGAACAGAAATGTAGAGACACTGTGACTGGTGTGAGTGTGAGCAGTACTGTGTGTGAGAGTGCGTAGAGCCTGGGAACGGACCGGGGCGCCCGTGGGCTGAGGAAGCCGCCCGCTGCGAAGGGACAGCAGTCCTGGCAGTGCAAGCCTGGTGCAGGAGCAGTGGCAGCTGAGAGGCAATGCCAGCTTGCCCCATGCCAGCCTGCGGCCCAGCACGAGGGGTTGAGTGCTGCTTTCTGCTGAGGCTCTCAGGGCACCAGGGCACAACAGGGCTGTGCTTGTCAGGGACATGTCGTGGCATGAGATGTGCCCGCATCAGCCCCCTCCCCCCGACAATTTGTAAGGGGATGTAGCTCAGTGGAAGAGCACCTGCTTTGCATGCAGGAGGTCCTGGGTTCAATGCCCAGCATCTCTGGCGGAGGGGGAGCTTTTTCCTCAGTCTCCACCCCCCTGACCAACAGCGGGGAGGGCTGGCAAGCGGCTGCATTGCTCCTCTCCACAGAGTGTCGGCTTGCCCTCCAACGACATGGCAGGCTGTCATGTGGGAAGTGGAGCTCCCCATGCAGGAAGAGCCCAGCCACATCCTCAGAAAGCCTGCCCAGGGCAAAGGACATCATGAGGGCACGACTCTTGCAACAAGCTGAGTGGCCAGCAGTAGGCAAACAGGCAGGACTTGTCAGATCCTCAAGTGCCTCTCAGCAGAGACCACAGCCCTGTGAGACAAGAGGGTGTGCCCATGAAGACGAGAGGGCTGGCTGCTGGCTGGGAGCTTCTTTTAGCTGCAGCAGCAGCAGCAGCAGCACTGCCCTGGCTGGGCAGGCAGGCGCTGGGAGGGCATCAGGCCCAGCAGGTACCTCCGAGCACGGGAGGTGAGAGCTTGGCAGGAGGGCAGAGGGGAGGCAGGTGGAGGGGAGCACTGGCACGTCACTGGGGAATGGCTCCTGTGCCAGCAGCGCCGGCCAGCAGCAGGGGCGCAGCCACTGGGGTCACCAGGAGCGCTGGGAGCTGATTCAACAGCTGGGCATGTGGCAGCGGGAGTGGGAGCGGGAAGGGCAGGCGCAAGCACAATGGCTGCTGTGTTGGTTGTGAGCTCACTTGCATTCCAGTTAGCCCAGTGGCCAGCAGTGGGTGGGCAGGCAGGTGTTAGGAGGTCATCAGCAGCATGGGAGAGGCTGCCCAGCAGCAAGGAGAGCTTGGGAGGAGGTGAGAGGGAGGGAGAGGGGAAGGTGACCTTGGTGGCTGTTTAGGAATAGCAAACTATAACTGAGTAGAGGTAGCCGCTTAGCACAGCTTCTTAAAAACTTGCTTAGCATGCGTAGCTAAATTTGCTGAAGCCTTAGGCCACACTTAGCTAAAATAATGAACTTTTACTTAGTCCAGTAAGCACGGGCCGCAGAGCTGGTACCAGCTGGGAAGATAAGGAAGTTACAAGCAGTCTGCATTCCTGCGTCTCACACTCCGAAAGGGAGGATGTCAAGGCTTTGAAATAAGACCCGTGCAGGGCATTAGGACCTTGAGGGACAAAGCCTCAGCTCACTGCTGGGGCAGTGTTAATTGTTATGATTTCGAACCACCTCCTCCTCCTCCTCCTCAGGACCTTGAGAGACAACAGTAAGACCCAACAAGATACGAAGACACATCCATCAGCAGAAACCGCAACAGTAAAGAAAAGGGAGAAAAGCAGCCTATCTAGGAACAACCATGAGACCCAGTAAGGAGCAGGAGATCCCAGACCTAAAAATTACTATTGGTCTGAACTACCGCGTGAGGGGTGGGAAACTTAATTTGAAAAAGCTGTAATTGCCCAGGGATTTCTGTGTTCCCCATGACTGTGGGGGACTTTTGCGGTAAGCCCCACTAAAATATGGAGGAATGACCCCACAAAACTTCAGTGATGCTCTTGCAATTAGTGTTTTTATAGATCAAGCAGAGCCTGATACACGAAAGTATTTTAAAGAGCATATGCCAGGCTGGCAAGGGGAGGGGCGCGGAAGAACCAGGGGAGATAGATGTAATCAAAGTGAAGGTGGTGTACAATTAAGAGTTAATGATGTTTGTCATTATTGCGGGGAACAAGGGCACTGGAAGCAGGAATGCCCAGTGAGGCCCCCTTTTAAATTTTGAGCCTAAAGGACGCAAGTCATCAGATAAAATAGTGATGCAAGGAGTGACGGGAAAAGGCGAACGAATGTTATCTAAGCCCTTAGTACTCACTATTGGGGGTAAAACAGTGTGGGAACATTTTATAATTTCCACAGGCACGCCCATGTGCCTTTTAGGGAGAGATCTCCTGCAAGCCTTGGATACTCAGATCTGCTTACAGCCGGAAGGGATAAAGCTAATAATTATGGGCTCATGTGTTCTGGCTAAGACACCAGAACCAGAGTCGACTAATCTGCAAATTCCAACAGGTTTAGAATCAGTTTCTAAAAAATTATGGAGCTCTTCAGGAATGGATGTGGGACTACTGAAATCAGCTAGTCCAGTCTCGATAAAAACAAAGGGGGGATTGCCTCCCGCAGTTAAGCAATACCCTATTCCAAAGGAAGAAGAGAAGAGTATCCAAAAACAAATCAATCATTATCTGAAACTGGGTATCCTTACAGTCTGTGATTCCCTGTACAACACCCCAATTCTGCCAGTTAAAAAGAATAGGCAAGATTCTGATGGCGATTCGGAGTATCGGTTTGTACAAGACTTAAGGGCTAGAAACCAACATGTAGTTGCTCCACATCCAGTAGTCCCCGACCCATCAACCATTTTACTACAAATACCTCATTGGGCAACTTATTTTACTGTGATTGACCTAACGGCAGCCTTTTTCAGTATACCGATAGCTGAAGATAGCCAAGATCTCTTTGCTTTCACTTGGAAGGGACAACAGTTAACTTGGACAAGGTTGCCACAGGGATTTACTGGGTCTCCGACTATTTTTTCGCGTATACTTAAAAATGACCTCTCAGATATCGAACTTCCAGGACATTCTATATTAATACAATATGTAGATGATTTGTTATTAGCAAGTAAAGATTATGAGACATGTTTGAAAGATACTGTTTCTCTATGTAACGCTCTTGCAGAAAAAGGGCATCGAGCATCTCTGTCTAAACTCCAGCTGTGTCAAAGAGAGGTAAAATATTTGGGTTTTAGCTTAAAAGAAGGACACAGGTTAGTTGATCTAGAACGAGTAAAGACAATTCTTGATATGCCCCGTCCTGTAACAAAAAAACAGCCTAGGGGATTTTTAGGAGCTGTAGGATTCTGCCGACCGTGGATTCCTGGGTTAGCAGAACTTACTAAGCCTCTGGTACAGGCAACAAAAAAGGAGGAGATAGAGCCTTTGGCCTGGGGCCCAGAAAGGGAGAAAGCCTTTACATCTGTGAAAAAAGCGTTGGTTTCAGCCCCTGCTCTAGGGTTACCAGATTATAGCAAACTATTTGAATTATTTGTCCATGAACGACAGGGAGTCGCAAGTGGGGTACTCACCCAAAAACTAGGCCCTCACCACAGACCAGTGGCCTATTACTCCACACAGCTAGATGAGGTAGCTAAAGGCACTCCCGGATGCATCACAGCAATAGCAGCTACTGCAGCTCTTCTTGAAAAAACACGACCTGTAGTTTTGGGTCATTCACTGACTGTGCATGTGCCACATGAAGTAGAACTGTTAATGAAACAATACGCGACTCAAGCACTATCCCCACAGAGAGCTCACTGCTATGCACTGATAAAACTGCATGCAGATAATGTGACTTTAAAAAGAGGCAATATTTTGAATCCAGCAACGCTATTGCCTCAACCGGAGGACGGAGAGCCACATCATTCCTGTGAGCAGGTGGTCGTCAGCTTGAGCAAACCCCGGGAGGACCTTAAAGATGAACCTTTGGAGAACCCGGACTTAGTTCTGTTTACAGATGGGTCATCCTATTATTTGGACGGAAGACATCACTCCGTCACTCCGGCTATGCTGTCCCTAACGTCTTTGAGGTACTTGAGGCCAATCCTTTGTCTCCATCAGTAAGTGCTCAAGGAGCAGAATTAATAGCAGTGACCCAAGCAGCAAAAATAGGTAAGAGCTTGCGGGTAAATATCTATACCGACTCTAAATATGCATTTGGAGTGTGTCATGCAACAGGGATGTTATGGAAAGAACGAGGATTCTTTTCGTCATCAGGAAAGAAATTAGCTAATGGAGAAGAAATACGTAATTTGCTGGAAGCAGTTCAACTGCCCAAAGAAATTGCGGTAATACACTGCCCAGCCCATACTAAAGACACTACAGAAATTAGCAGAGGAAATGCTTTAGCCGACGCTGCTGCGAGGGCTGCAGCTCGACAACCTCTGAGAGAATGTATGGGGGCAGTTCCAAGGATGGACCAGAGTGAGTGGCCAAACTTAATAGACCCCAAAACTATGTATGAAAAAGAGTGCTCAGTGGAAGAGAAAAACCAATGGGAACAGTGGGAAGCAAAACAAGATGATGATGGAATATGGACAATTGGGGAAAAACCAATTCTACCAAAAAAATATTTAATTACTATAGTTAGGTGGTTTCACGATAAAGCTCATGGGGGAGCCGAGGCAATAGCTAAGCAGGTACAGAAAGTATGGGCTGCTCCAGGAATTTATGCAGCTGCTAAAAGAATAACAAATAGCTGCCCGACCTGCCAGAAGTTTTCAAATAACAAGCCAAGCTCAGATTTGGGAGGGGGGGGGACCATGGGCTTTCTTCCCTTTCCAGAAGCTGCAAATAGATTATGCAGATATGCCATCTGTCTATGGATACAAACACTTGTTAGTGATAGTAGATCAGTTATCAAGCTGGGTAGAAGCTTTCCCAACAAGAAAGGCTGACACAGGGGGAGTGGTAAAAGCCTTACTGAAGGAAATCATACCCAGGTATGGGGTCCCAGAAGCCATTGATTCAGATAGGGGTGCCCATTTTACGGCAAGCATAATCACTCAGTTATATAAATCATTAGGAATAAAAAGAAACCTATGCACCCCTTATCACCCACAATCTTCAGGACAAGTAGAAAGAATGAATAGAACATTAAAAGAGAAAATAGCAAGAATATGCACACATGCTAGCCTAAAATGGCCAGAGGCATTAAACTCAGCTCTATGGGATGTTCGAAATTCTCCACAGCAACCCATAGGACTAACACGAGCAGAAATTCTTTTTGGGAGACATTTAGTGATACCAGGGACTTATATCCCTGCTAAGACCAGCCTATTAGACGGAGATGAACGAGTGACACAATATGTACTAGCCTTACAAGAACGGTTTAAGGCTTTGCAAAATCAAGCTCAGTGGTTTCAGCTGGTGCCATCAGACATTCAGGCACATGATATACAGCCTGGAGATAAAGTGTTGATAAAGGTATTCTCGCGAAAAACAAAATTAGAACCAAAATGGGAAGGACCCTATACTGTATTGTTAAGTTCTTACTACGCTGTTAAAATTCTAGGAAAAGAGAACTGGATTCACCACTCTCACGTGAAACGAGTGACAGTCCAAGAAGCAAACACAGCAGAGGGTGCAGCAGAACAGTGAAAACAGCTACGTAAAGCTCGATGGGATACACGACTTCCCCAGGCTTTAACAAAATCATGGGATGTGAATTCAATTATTCAGCTCCTATCGCGTCTTATCAATTGTTACAATCTAATTATACTTTAATTCAAAATTTACTACCTACCCCCACTGGGATGAATCTCACCCTGGTAAGGAAACTACTACAACATGATGATTTACATCGACTGCTAGAGCGCATCCGGAACAGTGGACAGAAAACTCTAATCACTGTTCACCATGATGCAAAAGAGATACATCATATCTTAGAAAGGGTAAAAAGGGACGGAGAACATCATGGCTGGGGAACTCTTCTAGGGTGGTCACCAACTGCAACAGGGATTTATAATCATGTATTGCACCCAGTAGTAGTTGTGTTAAGTTTAACTGTGTTATGCCTATTGCTTACAATCATATTATATATAAGAGTATGGAAAGTGATAGTACGCCTCAAAAGACTTCGAGAACTCTGTTTAAAATATTAGCAGGGATGCTTCATAAAAACAAAGGGGGGAAACTGTTAAAGAATAGTGAATTGAAACTGTCTAGAAATGGCTGCTTAGCACAACTTCTATAAAACTTGCTTAGCATGAGTGGCTAGATTTGCTGAAGCCCTAGGCCAAGCTTGGGAAAAGTAACGAATCTTTACTTAGTTTAATAAAAAATAGTGCCTCAGAGCTCGTTCAGGCTGGGAAGATAGGGGAGCCACACGCAGTCTGCGCACCTGTGTCACCGACTCCAAGAGGGAAGATGCCAAAACAATGGGGAAAAATAAGACCTTGGGAGACAACCGCCAGACCCAACAAAAACAGAGGTACAACCGTCATCAGAGACTGCAAAAAACAAGAATAAGGAGAAAACCAGCTTGCCTCAGAATGACGGTGAGACCCAATGAGGAACAGGAGACCCCAGACCAAGAAATTACTATTGGTCTATCTTCCGCGTGAGGGGTGGGAAATGGAAGTCGAAAAGACTATAATTACCCAGGATTTGTTTACGTTCGGGTCCCTCTTTGGAGGCACCCAGCTCGAGCTGTAATTACGGCGCGCGCGTGATTAAAATTATCTGATTTGTTTTGATTTGACTCTGAACTTTTCTGAGGGAACCTAGGGTCGAGCCCTGTTATGGTGGCCGACAGGCCTAACTTCCATAACAGTGAACGTCAGTTAACTCAAGTTTAGGAAGGCTTTTGACACTTTCTCCCACACTATACTTGCCTACAAGTTAGTACGCAAGTTAGTTAGACAGCAGTGTGCCCAGGCAGCAAGGAAGGACAACTGCCTGAAACAGGCTGAAAGCCTCTGACAGACCTGATGTCTTTGTCCCCTATGGTTGTTGCCTCTGCCACCGAGGCCTATGAGTAGACACCAGGGCTTCACTGTCCCCTGGGGAGCCCAGGAGGTCTTATGTCATTCTCCTGCATTCAGCATTGCACACCCCGATCTGAACACTGCCCCCCAGGAAGAGCCATGGAAAACACGTGGGGGAAAGGATCTCCCTTCCCAGGGTCTCACTGTCCATGCTTGGACGTTTTGCTTGAAAAACACGTCAAGGGTTAACATGGTATCAGAGCCACCTGCACATTTCCTTTGCCTACCTGTAATCAGTGATTACGATTCTCTGCTCTAATCAGCCCCCAGTGAGTCTTTGCTGGTAATGGCCCTCAGTGGGATCTATTAACGCTCTGCAAAGGTTTGGGATTTGCTTCTGACTCTGACTCGAACGTTTTGCTCAATCTCCTCGCAATAGCTGAGGTTCATGTACTCAGCACCAAATGCACCATGGGGCTCATTAAAATGCAAAAAAGCCTGATGAACCACATCTCTCTCTATAATTTTCTTCAAGTAATGTACAGCTAATTGGTTTCAGCAGTATAGCGGAAAGATGGTGACTTCAGTTAGAACATAGTGTAAAGGTATTTCTGCTTTTTAAGGTTTTTAGGATTATTTTTCTTATTCAGCTTTCAGAATACATGACAGCAACATTCTCCAAATGATATAGATCCAGAGTGTCTCCTAAAGAAGCATGGACATGTAGGAAAAGCAGTGTCCCAGAGGTCAGACACTGCATGGATATTCTTCCTCCTCATCTCCCCATCCCAACCATTGCTCTCATCAGCCACCTGGGACTTGCATCACTCCTGTTAAAGTCAAGCCTTTTTCCACTGAAGTCTGCAACTGAATGTTGAAGCTCATATGCCCCAGTTCTCACCCGCTTGCCTTAGAGAACTAGCTGCAAATAGACACAGAGGAATTTTTCTTAATTGCAAGAAAAAAGAAGAAAAAAAAAAGGCATGATACAGTTTCCTAAAAACAATTACACTGCTCTACTGCATGCTAAGTCCAAGCTGCCTCCAATGAGGTCCACAAGGGATAGCCTGACTAGGAATCTTTTGGGTAGATAGGAAATGCTGGAGAGAAACAGAATGAAGGACTTGCCCAGAGGAACAAACTGCTGAAAGACGGAGCAAGCTTTAAACTCCCCAAAGTGCAAATCAGCAGCATGGTACAGGAATGAACAAAGAGTAATGGAAGGAGTTGCAATGTTACAGTGTCCAGACAGCATGCTGTAAAGGGGATGTTAGAAATTGTTAATGTAATGAGGACATGAGGAAACAGAAGAGAGAGCCATACAGCTCCTGGGGGTCCTGCACCATGCCAGGGGCTGTGCTGCTCTTGGGCATTTTGGATCAGCTTGTGTTTCTGTACAAAAGTCTGGAAAAGCCTTGAGGCAAGTCCCTAGAGAAGAGAGATCTTCCTGGACACTCAGAGCAACTCATTCAGTATTCAGGGATGTTGAGGGAAACCCATCCCACCCAAACCCACTGCTCTCCCCAGAGACCTCCCTGGGGCCTCGGACCAGGAGCAGGAGGGGGTGTGGGGGCATGGCCACGTCCCAGACTAGCTTCCATCAGGCTTTCAGCTCCACAGCATGTCACAGATTCAAGTGAGCTCTCTAAAGCAACACCTCCCATGCCCGTAGTGCATTGGCCATTAGTTTGGTTACACCCGGGAGACAGGGCAGAGAAAGGGCAGAGACCTCAGAATGCAGAGCTGGGATCACAGCGTCACAGAGGGGAGCCACAGGCTGGATAAGCAACCCAAAGAAGTAAACGAGTCCTTCCTTTGGCAGTGACTTGGAAAGCCCCATCTCTGACAGTATTCAAGGGGGATGGAGACTCCCTTCTGCAAGAGTCACCCCAGGACTGTGCAGAGACTAGGAAGAACCAGAAGGCTGGTTGTAGGGACGTTCTCAAGCTTCAGCAGCTGCAGCTGATCACCTCACAAACTTCTGAATGAGCCCAAATGCAGGTCCTGAGGCATTGCACTGCCTTCCAGGCTCTGCACCAGAGCTTGGACAGCAGCACTGTGGTGTGTGGGCATGTCCTGAGAAGCCCAGGGTCAAAAATGTGGGAGATCCAGGGTGCCAGAGCTGTAAAGCTCCCCAGGAGAGCTTGGGTGGTGGCTGGGTATGTCCTGGGTGCCAGAGGCTTTAGCAACCCCCAGGCAAGAAGCACTGCTTCGAGGGGACTCTGAAAAGCCCAAGGCCCAGCTGAGGCCCAGGCACGGGAAATGACTTTCCCTAGGCTCAGGGAAGGCTCGGCCAGAAGGAAAGCTGGGCAAAATGCATGGGAAATGGGAAAACTTCCCCAGATTTGCTACCTGGGCTGGCCCTCCAGATGATGGGTGTTAAGGGCATATTTGCTCTTCTCTGGTGTATTATCTTCATCTTGAGCACTGCAGATGGAGCAACCTTGCTGAGGACTTTTAAAAACAAAGAGCCTGCTTTAGTGCCTAAAGGAGGAAGGCTCTGTCCTGTCCCAGATTGTCTTACATCCTGCTGTGAAAAAAAAAAACGACCCACAGCAGAAACCAGTTTTGAGGCTCACTGAAGCATCTCAGCCTGTGGCTATGCTTTGTGCTGCTTGATCTCATGTGACTTTGATCTTGGCCTTCAAAAATGCCAAACCTTAAACCAGCCCTGAAGCCCCAGCTTCATGTACAGGTCTGCCCAGGGCTGAGACCTGTTAGTGTGGGGGTGCAGAAGTGACATCTCTAGTGACCCATTTTAGATATTTCACAGCCTTTGGCACCATCTGGAGACATTCCTGAAGGGTTTATCAGCAAGTTCTAGAACATAACAGGGGTGAAAGGAGGTGACTGCTTTCCAGGACGTGAGGGGAAATCTCTCTGCTCTCTCCCTGGCTGTGCCATCTCCATGGCAGTGGCCTCCTGAGTCCCCAGATGACACGAGCTGAGGTCACAGTGGGATGTGCTGCATCACAGGGAGGTCTCCCTGGGGCCACAGCAGTGCCCTCACTTCCCTGCGAGGCCCAGGAGCTGCTGGGCACCACTTGTGCACTCCCCACCGCTGCCCTTTGGAGTCACTGCGGGACAAGGAGAGGGGACGGGAGCTGTGCTGGGTCCCCTCACTGACAGGCAGAGGAGCAGGAGCATGTTGGAGAGGAGTTTTGGGTGATGAGACGGGAAGAGCGTCCTTCCTCCTCGTCTGGAGAGGTGAGCCAAGGGCAAGGGGACAAGCAAGATGGAGGACTGCTGGACCAACATCATCAGCCCAGACAACAGTTCCTTGTTCCCAGCGCTCCTGCGGCTCTCCACCTAGGGTAAGGGCTTTGGGAGCTCCTTCCCGAGGGGTCACAAAGAGACTGTGAACTGCAAAAAGGGCTGTGGATCCTGGGCTGTGGGGGTGGCTGGAGAGGGTGGGGGCTGCCACGAGAGCCTTGTTGTAGAGCCCTGACTGGCTGCGGGGACAATGTGGCAGCCAGGACTCCTGGGTCCTGGGGCTTGGCCCTAAGCCCCAAGGATCCTGTGAGGGTGGGGGCAATCCATGGCCAGGCTTCCCTGGGAGTGGGTCCCCCTTTGGGATCTGGCTCTGAGAGGAAAGGGGTGCTGCATCCCAGAGCCTGGGGTATCCTGCAGTTCTGTGTGGCTCTCAAGAGCCTGCTGGAAATGCCCTTGCTGGAAATGGATCCTTCACCTTGCAATAAATCCTAGTGGTCTACTTGTTTCGGAGAACCTCTGTTCCTTCCCTGTGCATACCTTTACGCTTCTAACTTGGCAGAGCATGTTTTGGGCTCAGAGATGTTGTCCTCCGATGGCCTCAGCCCCTGTCCTCCTGCAAAATGGAGTCAAACCTCTGCACCCAAAAGACAGCCTGTTTGGGGGAGCAGCTTGGAAACAGGTGGGGGTGCCATTGCCACCCCACAAGCCCCTGTGGAGTGATATGCCGGGGCCCAGCCCAGCCCCGCAGAGAGCAGCCCCTGCCTGGCCGCGGCCCAGCCTGGCCAGGCAAAGCGCGAGGGCTGCCAAGCCCTGGAGCAGCAGGGGCCGGGGGCAGGGGCCCCAGGGACCAGAGGGCCCTGCCCAGCCTGGCCCTGCCCTGGAGGGAGCAGGACGCTGCCCGTGGGCTCTGGCACCTTGGCCATGCCCAGGGCCCCCGCGCTGGCGCTGGGGCTGACACCAGCACCGGCCCCGGGGCTGCTTCCCCACACCCGGCACGGCCCCCGGGCGCAGGGCAGCCAGGGGTCCCGCAGGGCCCCTGCAGCAGAGCCCAGCCCCTGCATGGCAGCAGCCGGGCCCGAGGGCCCCGCACTGCCCGGGCACATGGGGCCGGGCTGCCCCCAGGCCCCGCCGCACCCCGCCATGCCCCACACTGCCGCCCACAACATGGCGCCTCACTGCCTGGGGTGGGTGGGGGGAGGGTAGGGGCAGAGCTGGTCGCCAGGGCAGCAGGCTGCAACGTTACCCTAGCAACACCCCAGTGCTGCCTTCTATTGGCTGGTGTGAGGGAGAGGGTGGGGATGGATTGACTGGCGGCTCTGTCAGCCAATCGGAATGCAGCATGGGGAACAACCCAGCCCTGGAAGTGGGGCGGGATCAAAGCGGGAGCAAGGGGGCGGGGAGAGCGGGTGGGAGCGGGGCTGGCGGGGCTGTGGGCGCGTCCCGATGGCGGCGGGTTCCCTCCGGCCGGGGCGGGGGCAGCCGTGCTGCCCCAGGGCTGCTTTCCTCCCGGAGCTGCAGCAGGGGCTGGTGGGGCCGGGAGCACAGGACAAAGTGCCCTGGCCCCGGGGCAGCTGCCCTGCGAGCCAGACGTGCCGGCTGCACCTGAGCAGCTGGGCCGGGGCGGCTGGGGGGGTTTGGGGGCAGGAAGCTTTGCCTGTGTTGTGGGTCTGAGACCCATTTTCAAGGGTTTCCCTGAGCAGCTGCTGCCACCGCAGCCCCCAGGAGCAGCTCAGAGCTGTGTTTGGGAGCTGCAGGTGGCAAAGTGTGAGCAGGCTGCTGGTGTCCTCGCGAGGGGCCCTTCCCAGGGGTCTCTTTTGTTCTGAAAATGGCATTTCCGAGTGGCTCTGAGAGATGCTTTCAGAGAAGGTGAGGCACAAGTGAGAGGCAAGAGCTGCCTGATGATCCCCTGTGAGAGCACTTTTCCTCTGCTTCCTGGAGGTGGGAAGTGAGCAGGCCCTGGGCTGTGAGTGGCTGTTCAGAGGCAGTGCCTGTTGCAAGGCCTTGGAGGACTAGAAGGGAACTGAACGGATGGAGAGTTGGGCTTTCTGTGTTTCGTGGCCCTTCGGGGTGCCCTGTGTGTCGCTGATGCAGAGGCGCGTGTTGGCTGCCAACCCTCTGTGAGGTGCGGGGGAAGCGGCGTGCCACGGTGTCGGGTGCCCTGTGGTGGAGCTGGGTGGTGGCCCCAGTGTTTTGCTGCTCAGCACGGGAGGAGGTGGCTGGCGACAGCAGTGCTCTGCTCCCAGAGCCCAGCCTGCCATCATGGTGTCCTTCTGGGAGACCTGAGGCCTGTTGGTGACCGTGTTCCCTCCTTGGAGCATCCTGGTGTGACCCAGGGATGCTCGCAGTTTGGTGGTTTCTGTCAGCTGAGGTTCAGGCTTGCACTTTCTGACGGTCTTGATGCTTCCCTGAGTCTCTGGGATTTTACTGACTGTTATGGAAATTAGGCTTGTTAGCAACCGTAACAGGGCCTGACCCTAGCTTCCTGCAGAAAAGTTCAGAGCCAAATCAAAACAAATTAAATAATTAAATTTTAATGACGCGTGTGCAGTAATTACAGCTCAAGCTGGGTGCCTCCGAAGAGGGACCCCGAACAAAGAAATCCCTGGGCAATTACAGCTTTTTCAAATTAAGTTTCCCACCCCTCACGCGGTAGTTCAGACCAACAGTAATTTTTAGGTCTGGGGTCTCCTGCTCCTTACTGGCTCTCATGGTTGTTCCTAGGCAGGCTGTTTTTCTCCCTTATCTTTACTGTTGTGGTTTCTGCTGACGGTTGTACCTTTATTTTCGTTGGGTCTTACTGTTTTCTCTCAAGGTCCTGAGGAGGTGGAGGTGATTCTAAATCATAACAATTAACACTGACCCAGCAGTGAGCTAAGGCTTTGTCCCTCAAGGTCCTAATGCCCTGCACTGGTCTTATTTCAAAGCCTTGACACCCTCCCTTTCGGACTGTGAGACGCAGCAATGCCGACTGCTTGTAACTTTCTTATCTTCCTAGCTTGAACCAGCTCTTTTCTTCCTGGACTAAGTAAAAGTTCATTATTTTATCTAAGTGCGGCCTAAGGCTTCAGCAAATTTAGCTACTCATGCTAAGCAAGTTTTATAGAAGTTGTGCTAAGCGGCTACCTCTAGACAGTTTCAGTTCGCTATTCCTTAACAGTCCCCCCTTTGTTTTTATGAAGCATCCCTGCTAATACTTTAAACAGAGTTCTCAAAGTTTTTCGGGGTGTACTATTACTTTCCATAGTCTTATGTATAATATGATCGTAAGTAACAGGCATAACACAATTAGACAACACAGTTGCTACTGAGTTGAACACGTGACCACAAATCCCTGTTGCAGTTGGTGACCACCCCAGAAGAGTTTCCCAGCCATGATGTTCTCCGTCCCTCTTTACCCTTTCCAAGATATGGTGCATCTCTTCTGTATAATGATGAATGGTGATCACAGTTTTTTGTCCATTCTTTCGGGTGCATTCCAGCAGTCAACGCAAATCATCATGTTGTAGTAGTTTCTTTACTAGTGTAAGATTCATCCCAATGGGGTAGGTAGTGAATTTTGGCTCAGGGTATAATTAGATTGTAACAATTGATAAGATCTAATAGGAGCTGAATAATTAAAGTCACATCCCATAATTTTGGGTAAAGTTACAAATACAAATACTTGAGTGATTACTTGTATCTACAATAACGTTATCTATGAATATAAGATTACAAAGTGTTCTTACACATACACATCCTTTTTCAACATATACAAGTACAGTTCAACTTTAACAGCAAAATAAAAACATAGTATGACAGTATATGGCCCGTTCCATTTAGGTTTTAACCTGGATTTTTTGTGAAAATACTTTTAACTAAAACTTCATCCCCAGGCTGTATATCAGGCACTTCTATTTCAGGTGGTGTGGATTGATATCATTGAGCATTATATACATATTTTTTAAGATTTTCAAACCTTTTTGCATACTTAGAACATACTGGGTTAGTCATTCATCTCTGTCTAACAGGCTGGTCTTAGCTGGAATAATAAGTCCCTAGTACAGCTAAATGTCTCCCAAAGAGAATTTCTGCTGCTGTTAGTCCTATGGGTTTCCATAGGGCATTTCAAACATCCCATAGAGCTGAGTTTAATGCTTCTGGCCATTTTAGGCTAGCATGTGTGCATTTCTTGCTATTTTCTCTTTTAATGTTCTATTCATTCTTTCTACTTGTCCTGAAGATTGTGGGTGATAAGGGGTGCATAGGTTTCTTTTTATTCCTAATGATTTATATAACTGAGTGATTATGCTTGCCGTAAAATGGGCACCCCTATCTGGATCAGTGGCTTCTGGGACCCCATACCTGGGTATGATTTCCTTCAGTAAGGCTTTTACCACTCCCCCTGTGTCGGCCTTTCTTGTTGGGAAAGCTTCTACCCAGCCTGATAACTGATCTACTATCACTAACAAGTGTTTGTATCCATAGACAGATGGCATATCTGCATAATCTGTTTGCAGCTTCTGGAAAGGGAAGAAAGCCCATGGTTTCCCCCCCCCCCCAAATCTGAGCTTGGCTTGTTATTTGAAAACTTCTGGCAGGTCGGGCAGCTATTTGTTATTCTTTTAGCAGCTGCATAAATTCCTGGAGCAGCCCATACTTTCTGTACCTGCTTAGCTATTGCCTCGGCTCCCCCATGAGCTTTATCATGAAACCACCTAGCTATAGTAATTAAATATTTTTTTGGTAGAATTGGTTTTTCCCCAATTGTCCATATTCCATCATCATCTTGTTTTGCTTCCCACTGTTCCCATTGGTTTTTCTCTTCCACTGAGCACTCTTTTTCATACATAGTTTTGGGGTCTATTAAGTTTGGCCACTCACTCTGGTCCATCCTTGGAACTGCCCCCATACATTCTCTGAGAGGTTGTCGAGCTGCAGCCCTCGCAGCAGCGTCGGCTAAAGCATTTCCTCTGCTAATTTCTGTAGTGTCTTTAGTGTGGGCTGGGCAGTGTATTACCGCAATTTCTTTGGGCAGTTGAACTGCTTCCAGCAAATTACGTATTTCTTCTCCATTAGCTATTTTCTTTCCTGATGACGAAAAGAATCCTCATTCTTTCCATAACATCCCTGTTGCATGACACACTCCAAATGCATATTTAGAGTCGGTATAGATATTTACCCGCAAGCTCTTACCTATTTTTGCTGCTTGGGTCACTGCTATTAATTCTGCTCCTTGAGCACTTACTGATGGAGACAAAGGATTGGCCTCAAGTACCTCAAAGACTTTAGGGACAGCATAGCCGGAGTGACGGAGTGATGTCTTCCATCCAAATAATAGGATGACCCATCTGTAAACAGAACTAAGTCCGGGTTCTCCAAAGGTTCATCTTTAAGGTCCTCCCGGGGTTTGCTCGAGCTGACGACCACCTGCTCACAGGAATGATGTGGCTCTCCGTCCTCCGGTTGAGGCAGTAGCGTTGCTGGATTCAAAATATTGCCTCTTTTTAAAGTCACATTATCTGCATGCAGTTTCATCAGTGCATAGCGGTGAGCTCTCTGTGGGGATAGTGCTTGAGTCGCGTATTGTTTCATTAACAGTTCTACTTCATGTGGCACATGCACAGTCAGTGAATGACCCAAAACTACAGGTCGTGTTTTTTCAAGAAGAGCTGCAGTAGCTGCTATTGCTGTGATGCATCCGGGAGTGCCTTTAGCTACCTCATCTAGCTGTGTGGAGTAATAGGCCACTGGTCTGTGGTGAGGGCCTAGTTTTTGGGTGAGTACCCCACTTGCTACTCCCTGTCGTTCATGGACAAATAATTCAAATAGTTTGCTATAATCTGGTAACCCTAGAGCAGGGGCTGAAACCAACGCTTTTTTCACAGATGTAAAGGCTTTCTCCCTTTCTGGGCCCCAGGCCAAAGGCTCTATCTCCTCCTTTTTTGTTGCCTGTACTAGAGGCTTAGTAAGTTCTGCTAACCCAGGAATCCACGGTCGGCAAAATCCCACAGCTCCTAAAAATCCCCTAGGCTGTTTTATTGTTACAGGACGAGGCATATTAAGAATTGTCTTTACTCGTTCTGGATCAACTAACCTGTGTCCTTCTTTTAAGCTAAAACCCAAATATTTTACCTCTCTTTGACACAGCTGGAGTTTAGACAGAGATGCTGGATGCCCTTTTTCTGCAAGAGCGTTACATAGAGAAACAGTATCTTTCAAACGTGTCTCATAATCTTTACTTGCTAATAACGAATCGTCCACATTTGTATTAATATAGAATGTCCTGGAAGTTCGATATCTGAGCAGTCATTTTTGAGTATACACGAAAAAATAGTTGGAGACCTACTAAAGCCCTGTGGCAGCCTTGTCCAAGTTAATTGTTGTCCCTTCCAAGTGAAAGCAAAGAGATCTTGGCTATCTTCAGCTATCGGTATACTGAAAAAAGCTGCCGTTAGGTCAATCACAGTAAAATAAGTTGCCCAATGAGGTATTTGTAGTAAAATGGTTGATGGGTCGGGGACTACTGGATGTGGAGCAACTACATGTTGGTTTCTAGCCCTTAAGCCTTGTACAAACCGATACTCTGCATCGCCATCAGAATCTTGCCTATTCTTTTTAACTGGCAGAATTGGGGTGTTGTACGGGGATTCACAGACTGTAAGGATACCCATTTTCAGATAATGATTGATTTGTTTTTGGATACTCTTCTCTGCTTCCTTTGGAATAGGGTATTGCTTAACTGCGGGAGGCAATCCCCCCTTTGTTTTTATCGAGACTGGACTGGCTGATTTCAGTAGTCCCACATCCATTCCTGAAGAGCTCCATAATTTTTTAGAAACTGATTCTAAACCTGTTGGAATTTGCAGATTAGTTGACTCTGGTTCTGGTGTCTTAGCCAGAACACATGAGCCCATAATTATTAGCTTTATCCCTTCCGGCTGTAAGCAGATCTGAGTATCCAAGGCTTGCAGGAGATCTCTCCCTACAAGGCACATGGGCGTGCCTGTGGAAATTATAAAATGTCCCCACACTGTTTTACCCCCAATAGTGAGTACTAAGGGCTTAGATAACATTCGTTCGCCTTTTCCCGTCACTCCTTGCATCACTATTTTATCTGATGACTTGCGTCCTTTAGGCTCAAAATTTAAAAGGGAAAGGGTGGCTGCAGTATCCACTAGAAAGGGAACTTCTAAACCTTCTATATTTGCCATTACCTGCCCCTCAAATCCAAATCTATATCCCATTAATTTACCCCAATTTCCACAGTATTTTCTGAGTCTCCTGTCTCCTATCATTGTGGACTGACTGGGAATTGCCTGGTCTCATTCTTAGTGTTTGATTTTCTCATGCTGGCCCCTCTATGCCCAAGTACACAGGGGCCTCACTGGGCATTCCTGCTTCCAGTGCCTTTGTTCCCCGCAATAATGACAAACATCATTAACTCTTAATTGTACACCACCTTCACTTTGATTCCATCTATCTGCCCTGGTTCTTCCGCGCCCCTCCCCTTGCCAGCCTGGCATATGCTCTTTAAAATACTTTCGTGTATCAGGCTCTGCTTGATCTATAAAAACACTAATTGCAAGAGCATCACTGAAGTTTTGTGGGGTCATTCCTCCATATTTTAGTGGGGCTTACCGCAAAAGTCCCCCACAGTCATGGGGAACACAGAAATCCCTGGGCAATTACAGCTTTTTCAAATTAAGTTTCCCACCCCTCACGCGGTAGTTCAGACCAATAGTAATTTTTAGGTCTGGGATCTCCTGCTCCTTACTGGGTCTCATGGTTGTTCCTAGATAGGCTGCTTTTCTCCCTTATCTTTACTGTTGTGGTTTCTGCTGACGGATGTGTCTTCGTATCTTGTTGGGTCTTACTGTTGTTTCTCAAGGTCCTGAGGAGGAGGAGGAGGAGGTGGTTCTAAATCATAACAATTAACACTGCCCCAGCAGTGAGCTAAGGCTTTGTCCCTCAAGGTCCTGATGCCCTGCACGGGTCTTATTTCAAAGCCTTGACATCCTCCCTTTCGGAGTGTGAGACGCAGGAATGCAGACTGCTTGTAACTTCCTTATCTTCCTAGCTTGAACCAGCTCTGGGGACCTTGCTTACTGGACTAAGTAAAAGTTCATTATTTTATCTAAGTGTGGCCTAAGGCTTCAGCAAATTTAGCTACGCGTGCTAAGCAAGTTTTATAGAAGTTGTGCTAAGCAGCTACCTCTACTCAGTTTTAGTTTGCTATTCCTTAACAGCCACCAAGGTCACCTTCACCTCTCCCTCCCTCTCACCTCCTCCCAAGCTCTCCTTGCTGCTGGGCAGCCTCTCCCATGCTGCTGATGACCTCCTAACACCTGCCTGCCCACCCACTGCTGGCCACTGGGCTAACTGGAATGCAAGTGAGCTCACAACCAACACAGCAGCCATTGTGCTTGCGCCTGCCCTTCCCGCTCCCGCTCCCGCTGCCACATGCCCAGCTGTTGAATCAGCTCCCAGCGCTCCTGGTGACCCCAGTGGCTGCTCCCCTGCTGCTGGCCGGCGCTGCTGGCACAGGAGCCATTCCCCAGCGACGTGCCAGTGCTCCCCTCCACCTGCCTCCCCTCTGCCCTCCTGCCAAGCTCTCACCTCCCGTGCTCGGAGGTACCTGCTGGGCCTGATGCCCTCCCAGCGCCTGCCTGCCCAGCCAGGGCAGTGCTGCTGCTGCTGCAGCTAAAAGAAGCTCCCAGCCAGCAGCCAGCCCTCTCGTCTTCATGGGCACACCCTCTTGCCTCACAGGGCTGTGGTCTCTGCTGAGAGGCACTTGAGGATCTGACAAGTCCTGCCTGTTTGCCTACTGCTGGCCACTCAGCTTGTTGCAAGAGTCGTGCCATCATGATGTCCTTTGCCCTGGGCAGGCTTTCTGAGGATGTGGCTGGGCTCTTCCTGCATGGCGAGCTCCACTTCCCACATGACAGCCTGCCATGTCGTTGGAGGGCAAGCCGACACTCTGTGGAGAGGAGCAATGCAGCCGCTTGCCAGCCCTCCCCGCTGTTGGTCAGGGGGGTGAAGACTGAGGAAAAAGCTCCCCCCCCCACCGGCCGGAGATGCTGGGCATTGAACCCAGGACCTCCTGCATGCAAAGCAGGTGCTCTTCCACTGAGCTACATCCCCTTACAAATTGTCGGGGGGAGGGGGCTGATGCGGGCACATCTCATGCCACGACATGTCCCTGACAAGCACAGCCCTGTTGTGCCCTGCTGCCCTGAGAGCCTCAGCAGAAAGCAGCACTCAACCCCTCGTGCTGGCCCGCAGGCTGGCATGGGGCAAGCTGGCATTGCCTCTCAGCTGCCACTGCTCCTGCACCAGGGCTGCACTGGGGTGAGGTGCCCACAGCTCCAATTGCCCCCCGAAGTGTGCAGCGGAGGGGCCAGAGGAGCAGGCAGAGCTGGTGGTGGGCAGGGAGCTGCCCATAGCCCCTCACCTGGGTACCAGGCCTCCCCCACACTGCTCTGCCCACCAGCACCCAGCAGTGGGCAAAGGGCAATATCCCCTTCGGTGGGGCTGGGGACGGGGCTGGGCTCAGGGACATTCCCATTCCTGCAGCTCCAGGGACTGTCCCGATGCCGGAGCTGCCCCAGGACAGCCCCAGGCGGGGGTCTCTGTGGCGCAGCAGGCAGCGCATTTGGCTGTTAACCGAAAGGTTGGTGGTTCGAGCCCACCCAGGGACGGTGCCCTCTTGGTGGGGTGCCTGGGGGTTGTGCTGCCCGGCACCCTGGGTTTTGCTCCCAGGCCCCATGACCTGGTGCAGAAGAACCTGTGGTAACCGCACAGCTCTGACTCAGGCTGGTGAATTGCTCAGGGAAGGGGCTGTCGACATCTGAACCAGGGCTGCTGGGAACAGAGGGGTCGTGGCTAGTGGGCCTGGTGCCACTGACCTACCTGTTCACAGCTGTGTGTGTGCAGGGATGGTTCTTGCAGACGGGTGTTAGACTGGGAGGGACGGGGAGGGGGATCACCACCAAGCACAAGGCCCACGCTTGACTCTGGCTAAAATATAATAAATCAGGGTTGAGGGAATGCTGTCCGTTCTGGCCTGTGTCATCCTCCAAAGAGGAGAAGGAAGGGAAACATGAACAGCCACCAATGAATCCCAAACACTTTCCCAAAGCATCTCGTGGCTGTGTCTTCCACAGCCCCTTGATGTGCTGGGAACCTCCCTGCACCTCCCCTGCTTGCAGGGAATGGTCTTTTCTGCTCCCAGGAACTGACTTGGGAAACCCCAAGGGAAAAAGGACATGTGGGGCTGTTGGATTCAGTGCTGCCTACAAGCACACAGGACTGATCGTTCAGACTTCTCCCTGCTGCACAGCCCAGATGATAGCAAACAAAAGCAGAAGAACAGGCCGTAGCTGGATTTGTTTTGGGCAAAGTTGCAGAAGACAAACTGACAACAGCAGCATGGTGAAGAGGGGGCCAAGAGGTTACAGCAATGCACGACTAATCTCTTCTGCACCCTGTCCCTATGGACAAGCATTGGCAAGCTCATTCTCAAAGCTGGCAAGACAATCACCTTGCTTGGGTGGACAGACCCTTCCTCTGCTCCCACTTGAGCTCAGTCACAACAAAAGCCAAACTCCTCTGGAGGTACATCCCTGGGGAGCCAGCTCTGGCACAGCAGGTCTGCTGGTGGCTGGGACATGCGTGTTGCTGTGGGACGTCCTTTCTGGAGCATGTGGGATGGCCCGAGAAGCTGAGAAGCAGCACGGAGGATGCACATGGGTCCTGTTGAAGCTGAGCTGAGATGGTTGTGGCATCTCCTTGCCTGATGGGAAGGACAGAAGAGGGAACAGTGTGTGTCAGTGCTGAGTGGTGGTGTCTGTACATCTCATTACTGAATGGGGAGAGGAGAGGGTGCGGTGCCATGGGGCAGTGGAAGAGGCCAGCTGAGTCCCCGCTCCAGCAACTGTGTGGGGATGTGGGAGTGATTCTGACATCTGCCTGATGTGCAGACAGCTCTGCCAGAGACCCCTGTGGCTGGGTCAGTCCTTCATCTGCCCTGAGCACATCATCGGGGAGAACACAGCGTTCTCAGTTCCATCTGTGCTCGATCCTTGGCCTGACCTGTTGTTGGCTGGAGAGAGGCTGAGCCTGGAGACAGAGCGGGATGTCCTGGGTCGCAGTCGTAGCTGAGCTGCTGCTGGGAGAGCAGGGTTCAGCAGCAGCAAGAGCTAGCAAGAGGGGCAAGAGGAGCAAAGCAGCTTGTGGGGTTGCAGGAGCAGGGCTTCTGCCTCTGTGCAGGGGCGAGGGGCTGCAAGGGGCTGCAGCTGGGCTGGCCAGGACAGTCTGGTGGGTGAGCAGGGTCGGGTAGGGGAGGTGGGGAGGATCGCACCATTGGTGCTGTGAGCTGCTACTGAGGGGACAGAGAACACAAAAGCAAAGTGTGTGTGCGATGTCCAGGAAATGTTGAGCACAATGTTCAGCATAAACTGAAACACAGGAATTTCCATCTGAAGATGAGGAAAATGTCTTCACTGTGAGGGTAACAGAGCACTGCAGCAGGTTGCCCAGAGAGGTTGTGGAGTCTCCATCCTTGCAGATATTCAGAAGCCGCCTGGATAGGGTCCTGGGCAATGTGCTCTAGGCAACCCTGCTTGAGCAGGAGAATTGCACGAGATGATCTACCTAGGCCTCGGACTAGATCGGGACCTTGCCACTGCCCTGACCTTTGGGGAAGCTTTTGTGACATCCCCCCAGCCACTGCCTGGAACCATCCCCCTCATCCTCACGGGATCTACCTCCCTCCCCTTGCCCACTGCCTCCTGCAGCCACCACGTCTGCTTTGCACCAGGAGGTGCTGGTGCCTTTGGGTCCAAAAAGAAAGGCACAAACTCTCCCTCTCCGGAAAAATAATATTTTATTAACATCCCAGAAAAGGGTGACAGCAAACTATAAAATCTGACATCCCTTCTGATGCTGGGAACCCCGACCTAATACAGCTTGGGATGGACCTTTGGTCAGTCCGTGGCACACTGTGCAGATCCCATCTGTGGGGAGGGTCACCAGTCTTGTGGTCTTCTGAGGATTTGTAGCATTTTATTAAAGAAGTACAGTGGGGTATAAAGAAACAGGTTCGTGTTCAAGCTGGGAAGCCAATCCCCAGGTAAGAGTCAAGACCAGGATCAGGTCTGGTGAGGATAACCAAGCTCAGACCCAGCCCCATGATCGCTGGGCAGGTCCATGGTGACAAGGCAGCACCAAGGGCAGGCCATAAAGGCAGTGCATGGGTCGGAGTCTAGATCAGTGGTGTCCACAGTCAGGCATGGGCATGGCTCTGGCTGAGCTGGACACCATCACTCTGTGACACAGCTCCGGCAGGGCCTGCAGGCCGTGGGCTGAGCCCAAATGGGGCTCCTGGGCCCATGGGCAGGGGGTGGGTGGAAGCCCCAGGTGGGGCTGCTCAGGGACATTAAGGCCTCTTAGTGCCCTCAGGGCCCTGACAAACTCTCAGGTCATCTTTATCCCAGCAACTTCACAGGCCATCAGCAATCAGGCAAGTGGGCAGGCAGTGTGATGTCATCAAGGGCATCAGAACATTCCCCCAGCTGCGGTGACAGATTGAAGGGACAGAAGACTGTCAAGCCAAGACAGTCTCATGATAATTCCGCTTCTTTGCCTGCCTATCAAGAGGGATCATTCTTGTGCTTGGAAGGTGCTGTCCTTACACACCTGCCAGTTTTCTCCAGCTCCTTTGCCCTCCAGACAGCCCTGCAGGATCCCCCTACCACTTCCCTGACAAGGGGGAAGTCAGCTCACATCAAGTCCACGCTCTGCACTCTGCTGCTCTCCTTCCTCCCTCCCCTCAGAGTCCGCAACTCCACTATGTCATGGTCCCTACAGCCAAGGCAGCCACAGACCACCATGGCCACACCCTCCTGCTTGGGACCTTCCAATGCTAGTCCTTGCGATCCACATTATCCCCTTCTCACCCCCAAAAGCCAAGCACTCAATGCAACAAACACGCACACAAGAGTTGAGGTCCCCTCCTGTCTTGCAGCCAGCACTGGCACCAGGAAACAGAGGCCCTGGCACAACCTCTTCCTGCCTCAAGAGGGCCAAACCAGCGCTTCCCACCTCCCTGGAGCATCCCCTTGTCAGCAGGGGATGTGCTGCCGTGAAAGGGCTGACTCCACAGCTCTGACGGGCACCTACAAAGAGCAGGAGGTCCCTGAGACATCAGCACCACAGCTGCACACAAGCAGGTATGGCATGACCTTGGGAGAGAGCTGCCCTCAGAGCAGGCCCTGACACTCAACCCCAGACTCCTGAGCTGTTGGTTTTGGGCCCCTCTGGCATTCACATGCTGCAAATGGCAGAGTTCACACCATGCCAAGGAAAGAGCCACAGCAGTTTGGAGAGTTGCTTTCATTCACAAGAACAAAGTTCTGTGTGTGCCAGGACGGCTGGCAGTCACTGGTCCCTCTCCTGCCGGCTCGGGAGGCAGTTCTTCTCTCCAGAGCTAAGGAACAAGAAAGCAAGATGCTAAGTGGGATGCACACAGAGAAAGACAGAGAAATCCTGCAGACTATCTCAGGCCATGTATGTTTACATGTGCTTCTGATGGCACATCCATACTCAGTGTGACGTGACACAGGCCTCTGGCTCCACCCAAGGGCCTATGCACAGTTGGTCAGCCTGAGACTGATTCTGCCAGCTTTCCCTGCCTCTGCCTCTGCCCTCTTCAGCAGCTCTCCTCTCGGCTGGGGGCTTTCTCCTGCCCTGCATGACCTCCCAGTGCTGCCCGCCTGCTGCTGGCCAAGCAGGCTGCAGTCACAGAGCTCATCTCACAAGCACTGTGCCAGTGCTGCCACAGTCACCTGCCTCTCTCTGCCTCCTTCCTCCCTCCAGGCTCTGCCCTCTACCTCCTGGGCTTTGTCCTGCCCTTGGCCACCTCCCATGCCTGCCCACCTGCTGCTGGCCAATCAGCTGCTCTGAAAGCAGAGACCTCACCATCCAAGCCACCAAGGTCACCTTCCCCTCTCCCTCCCTCTCACCTCCTCCCAAGCTCTCCTTGCTGCTGGGCAGCCTCTCCGATGCTTCTGATAACCTCATAGCACCTCCCCACCCACTGCTGGCCAGTCTGGAGGTGCTGTCCCTCGGGGCTGGCCCAGCTTGAGGGCCAGGCACACTCCACAGCAGTGGCTCAGGACCTGCCTTTGGCCTCGCTCACGTTGCTCTTCTCCCTTTTGAACAGCTGCTCTTCCTAGGACGCGTTCCTAGTCCCTCTGCTGCTGTCTCAGCAGCTTCTCCTAATGATAGGGAGTAAAAAAGAGAGGTGCGTAGCTGTATGAACAGGGAGACAGCAGAGAAATACCGGAGGCCTAATTCAGGCCATACATTACGGGATCTGCTTCCGGAGAAGTTTCAAGCTCTCTGGGATGTGATAGAGTCCCCTTGTGCCCAAGCCCATGACTGGGTCCCATGGGCACCTAATCAGCCAGGGGCTGAGTCAGGTGGGCTGAGACCTTGCACTGAACAGCGATTGACCCTCAAGGCAAGGGGTCTCGGTGTCAGTGCTCCGCAAAGGAAGGCCAGACTGCCCGGTTTGGAAAAGGGAGAGCCAAACATCTGAGCGATCCACATGACTTCAGCCTGGACTTTTATGTGCCATATTGAAAGACCATTCTGAGTGCCCAACAACTCCCCCTTGGATGTCAGGGATATCCAGTCCAATGTCAGACTCAAAAACCTGCTTCTATCTCATGAGGGGTGTCAGAGACAGACGCTCTTTCCCCTGGTGCTGCTGTCAGTGGCATGGGCATTGCAGCGGGGCAAGCACCATCCCTCTTTGCGGAGACTTGCCAGCAGAACTGCTGCTGCTCTTCTTGCCTCCATCTATTCCTCTCAGTGACGTGCTTCGATATTTCCCGATGGCTTTTATATGGCTCCAACCTTCTTAGCATCTGGACTGCTCATGGGAAAGATGGCTGCAACAACATGGAGAAATTCTTTATCCGCTGGCTTAGGCACTTCCTGGACAGGCCCACCGCAGCTGCTGGCACGTAGGCAGGAAGGCGCACCGTGACTGCTGGCACGTAGGCAAGAAGGCACATGGTCACTGGCAACTCACATGCACACATTCTGGCCACAAATCATAGTTACCACATCATTACTTTCTGCCTTAGAGATTCTCTGCTGTCTTACACAGCATCATTCTATCTTGGTCCCCAACATCTCCCCCCTTTTTATTTCTTAATTAGCAAAGCCCTTCAAGTCATACTCTGCATAAGGCTTATTAGGTAGGGGAAACGGATAGCAAGGGTTAGAAATCTTAGCAAGATTACCAATCCATATGTCATTGCCCTCTTAACTTATGCCCCTAAACCAAACGTTCACTCTTATCCCTTAAAAGGGTTCCACTCTGATTCTATCTACAACTTATCAGTGAGGTTGTGCTCTATCCACAACTTATCAGTGCGATCATATTCTATCTACAACTTATCAGTGCAGTCATGTAAGTGCAGTAAACTTCTGTGAATTAACAGTGATCCTGCACAAGGCAGGCAGATATTGCCGAAAATACCCCAAGATGGGTTCATCTTAACTGGCTCTCAGCCCTTGTTTGGTATCCCGAGGAATACATCAACAGGTCGAATCAGTCGTGCCGGTATCCAACGAGGCCCGTTACCTGTGGAAACACAAGCATAACCTTTCCCCCACATTATTAGATCTACTGGTTCACTCCATTGACCCATTTCCAGGTTCCTGTAGCGAACTCGAGGTCATTCTCGCCCTGTAGGACATGAGAAATGCTTATTAACTGCACTTTGGTCCGTATAACGGTTTAAGAAGTTGAGAACATACAAAGCCTTCCAGAGCTGCTCTTGTGCCAGTCCATGTAGCTTGTGCAGCCTTTCAGCTTTTAAGGGCCACTGATTCACCCACACTGGCTCATCAGTCTTCCAGGTGAGTTTTATATAAGGCTGCACTTCAGTGACCCTTAGGATAAATTTGTTCTTATAATGACTCCCCATTGACTTAGCAGATCGCGGCCCCAAAGGGTACAAGGGGCTTGCACAACATAGGGGGTGATATGGCCCCGCTGTCCTTCAGGGCCCAACACCAATAACGGCTGGGCACTTTGCTTGGCAAATTGCATTCCACCAACGCCTACAATGGCCGCGGCTGGATTCCTTAGAGGCCAGTCCTGGGGCCAGTCTGATTGCATGATGACTGACACATCCGCTCCGGTATCCACCAGACCAGAGAAAGGTCGTCCATTGATGTAACACATAAGCGGCTGGTTCTGGGTAATTTGGTGTGCCCACATAATTTGAGGTGCACTGGTGCTCCCGAATCCCCCGAAGCGCTCTCCCCGACCTTTCGGTCCATTCACCTTAAACAGCACCAGCTGGGCAATCTTCTCCCCTTTTTAAATATAACACGGGGGAGAGGGTGTCCACGCCATAATCTGTAACTCCCCCACAAAATCAGAGTCTATTACTCCTGGAAGAACAAAAACTCCCATACGGGTAACAGATGAGCGACCAAGCAAAAGAGCACTGTGGCCGCGACCTAGCAGGTCCCATACTCCCATGAGGAGAAGCTGCTCTTTGGTGTCCGTAATCAGAACTGGCTGGTCGCAAGTCGGCGGCCTGCTGGCTGGGGCCATCAGTGTCTGCGCCGGCATCGTTGCCGTATTTATTGCTGGAGCGCGCGGTCTCGCGCTCCTCCTCCCCTTTCCCTGGACCGAGGGGAATGTGGCGCTATTCTGGCGGGACTTGAAACGGCACTGGCATCGTGGGCATAGTCTGCTGGGAGACTGTCTGCCTGACTTCTTCCCACCTCCCCCTCCGAACTTGCAATCTCTCTTAAAGTGGCCGAGCTGCCCACAGTTAAAACACGGAGCTCCCGGTGCCGCAGCAACAACCATCTGCTGTGACAGAGCGGCAGCTAGCAGGTCTGCACGATGCGATTCCGTGCCGACGTTCTGGCAAGCTCGTATCATATCAGCAAGGGAGAGGTTAGCATTACGTAAGGGGTGTAGAGCTTTTTGGCAGTCAGCATTAGCATTTTCCACGGCCAGCTGCATAAGCAGCAGCCGCCGGGCTTCCTCCGATTCAATCTGTTGAGCAATAGCATTCTGGAGCCTGTCCAAAAGCTGTATATACGGCTCCTGAGGGCCCTGGTGCACAGTTGCGAAAGACTGTGCCGGCTTTCCAGCCGGGACCTTCCGCTGTGCCTGCAGCGCCAGACGAGATGCCTGATCAAGTGCTTCTCATAGTAGCTGTGCTTGTGCTACGGCTGTTGCATATCTCCCTTCCCCCACCAGCTTTCTATGCCGATATTGGCCATATTATTTAAATTGCTCATAGTCTGGACCGTGGCTCGGTCACCATACTCAGTGATACAGTATATTGCATAGCCGAAAGCGTCATTCGGCACAGAGTCTTCCAGTCATGCGGGGTCATGGTATAACCCTCGGCGATAGCTTGAAATAAGTTCATAGTGTAAGCTGACTGGAGGCCGTAATCCTTAACCGACTTCCTGACTTCTTTTACCACCTCGTAAGGCAGCTGCTCCCATGTAGTGGGGTGCCCTGCCTGATACCGCACAGGGAAGGCGTGGAGAACGTCCAAGTCTCCTCTTCGCAGCGCCTCCTCGCAGCAAAGCTCTAGCACGCCACAGCAGTGCGGTAGCGCTGGCGTCGGGCCAATAGATCTTCCCCGGGAAGCCGGGGCAGCGGAGGGGGGCTGTGGGCGGTCCGCATTCGTGGGCAGTCCTGCCTCTTGAGGGGAGGGTGGTCCCGGGGGGCGCGGCCCCGGGAGGGGCAGTCCTGGGGGGTGGTCCTGGAGGGGCCGTGGGCTGGACACAGCAATGCATATTAGGAGGTGGATAAAAGCCCGCCTCCTGTTCCGGATCATTCGACCCTGGGTTAAATGAATCGTCTGGCTAGGAATCCGGTCCAGGTATTACTGAGAGCCTTACGGTGCTCTCACAGGCCGTTGCTGCGTGGGGCAAAAGTTCAGTTACATTTACTGCTTGCAAGCGGAGGAGGGCAGAAAAGACCTGTTGCCAAGTCACTAAAAGTTTCTTCGCCTTATCATCCCTCCGCTGCCGCAACTCGTCCCCACACCGCAATGCTTAACGTTCCCTCCTGCGGAAACCAGGACAGCTGGGAGATATTTCCCCCATGAGTCTTTAAGACTTTCTGTAACACTTCCATATAACTTCTCTGTTCTCTTGTAAGAGATTGCCCCGTGGTTCCCAGCTGCTCACCTGCTGTTCTGTGGTGGTGATGTGTGGAGGATTATCTGGAGGAAAACGGACATGTGAGCAATCCAGCCCTAATGCTAATAGCAAGAGTGTGAAAGTAGGTTTTGCAGCCTACCGGTAAGGTTACTAGAGGGCATGCAGTGTGGTGAGAAATTGTCCTTGGAACGAGAAAAACAACTCCCAGATATTCAGTAAGGAACTTACGGGCTTAGGGGAGTTTCTTTGCCTCCTTGTGGACAGTACATGCTATCCAATCACATACTGTTCAGATGTGCGTGCTAAATAAACATGTACCAATCACTGTATAGTTTGATTCATGTGACCACGGTTAAGGCATATAAAAGACGCTATTCGGGCTTAATAAAGTGTCAGCATTTAAACATATTGATTGTTGTGCTGTCCGTTAATCTCCCGCAGTGATGGGAGCGCTCAACTGTCAACTGTCCTGAGGTTCAGCTGGGCTATGCCACCGGATTCATTGGTTCTGTTTTTCATGCTTCATTCTTCAATGCTTCTATTTTGAAATTCCTTGGTTCTGTTTTTTATGCTTCTATTTTTCATGCTTCTGTTTTTGAGATCCCGATTTGGGCGCCATTTGTGGCATACGACGACACGGACCTCAGGTAGGGTAGTGCAAAGATCCTTTATTGAAAAACACAGTGGCTGGTTATATAGCAATCAAGCTCAGCCACTCCTCCAAGTACCTCCTAGGCATTGTGGCATCTTGTGATAGGTAGGAAGACGTCTCCTGATGCCTGGCAGGGGCACAGGACAGTCCAGCAGGACAGGCCCACCGCAGCTGCTGGCATGTAGGCAGGAAGGCACACCGTGGTTGCTGGCACGTAGGCAAGAAGGTACATGATCACTGGCGACTCACGTGCACACATTCTGGCCACAAATCATAGTTAGCACATCATTACTTTCTGCCTTAGAGATTCTCTGCTGTCTTACACAGCATCATTCTATCTTGGTCCCCAACACCCCAGGGCAGCCCGTCCCCCCTTCCACCCTCTGGGCACTTCTCCCCTGCGGCACCCTGAGTGCTGGTGCTGCCAGGGCAGAGGTGGAGGATCCCCCGGAGCGGCTCCTCCGGGAGCTCCCCAGGGAAAAGCTGTGCCCAGCCCCAGCCTCAGCCCCAGCCCCAGCGTGGCAGAGGGGAGCTGCCCTCTCCCAACCCACCCTGGCGGTACCAGCCCCACCTCAGTCTGCTCCTGAAAGGCTTCAGGGCAGCCCTGGAGGGGCCCTGTGGCATGTCGCGGCGGGATGATTTGATGTGGGCACAGCAGCAGTGGTGCCGGGAGCAGGGGGAGGAGCAGGGAAATTGGGGTGAAGACCCCTGCCCTTGGCTGCACAGCTGGGGCTCTGGACGGGCGATGCCTTGGTGGCCGGCCAGGCTCCAGGTTTGGGGTGGATGCCAGCTCAAGGGCAGGAGCACCAGGATTTTCATGGGCTTCCAGTGCAGCCGTGGCTGTGGTGAAGGCAAGTGGGCAGAGCAGGCACACGCAATTGCAAAGCCTGGGCATGAGAAAGGCACGGGGGGAAGGGGGAGCATGGGAGGGGCAGTGGGGCAGGGTGAGCAGCCTTGCTCAGGGCCCCACGACTGGCCCGGGGAATGTTGAGGGCTCTGGGGCTGGCTGGGCTCCAGATGCTGCTTCATTGTCAGCTCCACACTGGGAACGTTGGGGTATCACCCTTTGCAGGGAGCAGCCTGCGGTGGGGCCGTGAGCGGGGCCCTATCTGGACCCAGGCAATGTTCTGCTCAGAGGCAGAGGAGGACGAGGGCGTGTGGGGCTGGCCAAGGGCTCTGCCCCTCGCCTGCTGGGAGGGCAGTCCTTGGGACAGGCAGAGCCTGTGTTTGTGCCTGGGGTCTTTCCATTCCCGGATTTGTAGAGGAGTTTTGGTGGGAAGGCACCTCTGGAGGTCTCTGGTCCAACCTCCCACACAAAGCAGGGCTGGTGAAGCCCTGTGGTCTTGTCTGGTGATCACTGGCCTGTGCCTGATGCCGGTTACCATCCCCAGTCCTGCTCTGCTCCTCTTGTCCGGGCACTGCAGGACAGCATTTCACACCAGTGGGTCACTGCCCTGCCTGCCTTGCCGGCACCCTTGCCTCCCATCTCCCCTTCCCGTACGCAGCAGCTCTGCTCTTGCTGCTCCTGACAACACACTCTTTGTAGCAGGAACCCAGCCACAAATGATGCATAAACCCTTGAGCTGTGACACAGAAAGACCTGCTCTCCTAACTACCCATCGTAAAATCAGACCCTTTGGCTGCCTTCACTTTGTCATCCAGCTAAGACCGTGTGCAGTGGTAGCTGGGTAGTGGGTCCAAACCCAAATCACTCCTTACGTATTGAATTTGGCTGTCAGGCAAGAGTTGCTGTGGGGCGGTTTGGGGACCTTCTGTACCCACAACCTCCTCTGGGATCTGCCTGCATCCAGCTTTCTTTGCCAACGCTTTCTGACTGCAGTGCCCAGGTCTGTCCGAGGTAGAGATGGGGAGTCAGGTCAGCAGGACGAGGACAGGGTCAGGTCAGGACCTGCGAGGTGCAAGGTCAGGCACAGGCATGTCCACAGCGTAACTCAGGCCAGGCCCAAGGACAAGGGGAGCAGTTCCCCAGCAAGGGGGAGGAGGCCCCGCAATGACGCCGGTCACTCTGTGTCTCCCCTGCTCTTGTGTCCAGCAGATCCCCCTCCCTGTCTGCCTGCAGCCCCTCCATGCCCACCCCACTGCCCAGCACAGCACAAGAGCCCTGGCCCTGCAGCCCCTCCAGCAGCTCCTGCTGCCGCAGGGACAGAGCAGCCTGCCCCGAGCTGGGGCACACAGAAACCTGGGTCTCCTTCTCATTTTCCATCTCTGAAGGCTGCCCTGCTTTTCCCCTGCGACATCCCTGCTCCCCAGAGAGCCTTTCCCAGGTGACAATGTCCATGCTGGCCTGCCCAGCCATTCCTGCACCCTTCCCTGCTGCTCCCTGCAGGGTCCCAGGCTGGCGGTGCTGCTCTGCAGCGTGAGCAAACTGGGGGCCACAGGGTGACTCCTGACTGGGCACTGGCCGTGCTGGTCAGGTGGGAAGAGGGCCCAGCCAGACAGGGATCACCACCACCGACACTGCTGGCACGTGTCTGTGCTCATGGACAGTGCTCAGAGTGACCCCGAGGTGTTTGCAATGGCAGGAGATGTGTTTGGGTGGGCATGAACTCCAGCCTGGGGCGTTTCCCTGAGGGTGCACGAATCCCTCTCCAGTGCCCCTTCCCTGGGCCTCCTGGGTCCCCACTGCCCCTCCACGGGTGGCAGAGCCCTCATTTCCCTGGGCATACCTGCATTTAGTGCTTTGCATTCTGGTGACTCCACCATGGACTGTCCCTCCCTTGGTGAGCCTCCACTCACCTCCCACCCCCAGGCACACATTGTCCCCAGAGATCCCCTGAGCTCTGCTGGTGGCTCAGAATCCCCTCCAGAAGAATGGCCATCTGTCATCGGCACTGTCACCTGTGGGATAGCCCAGGAGAGGTAACTAGAGACCATTCTGCATCTCCACTGGCACCGCTCACTGAGAAAGGAGCCCCAAATCCAACCTGCGGTCTCTAGCAGATCCCATGGAGACTCTGAGCTTGTCCTCCAGAGCCTAGAGAGCTCACAAGCAGAACAGCAAGACCTTCTGTGGTGTAAGGCCTTGGGAGTCTTTTGGACTCCCCCTTCTGAAGAAAGGCCAGGCTTGAGGCACATCACAGAGGAGATCCCCTTTCATTATAAAATGTTTTTTGGAGGCCAGGTGTGGCAGAAAGGTGCCCAAAGCCTGCTCCTGCCTGCATTCACAGGAATGCCCAGGGAAGCACAACCCTACCACCACCCCATTAGGAGAGTGCTTAGGCCATATATCCACAGCAGAGCACAGCAGGAGAGTGTGGAAAGAAGGAGAATAGCCCTGAAAGGGGAAAGTCCTGCTGGCATTGCCAGATGTGTCTCCAGGAAAGCTGCAGTCCTTGTGCAAAGGCTGCAACCAGGAAATTCCTGCTGTGGCAGTGGGGCGATGGTCCTGAGGAGCACAGGGTCTGTCGCCACAAGCTGCATCCAGACTCCTCTGCCCTCCTGCTCTGCTTTGAGTGTTGGAGCAGTGCAGAGGCAAGGGACCAAGCCACAGGGACAGCTGGCTGCCACCCTTGCAGAGGAGGGCAGTGAAATCACCCTCTGACTGTGGCCAGGGGAGCTGAGCTCTCCTAATGGACACGGGACCCACGGTCTCACCCCAGCTGTGCTCATCCCAGCCTGACTCTGTTGCCCTGCACTCCCTTGGTGTCAGTGCCAAAAGCGACACGGCAAAGGGAAACTCTCCTCATTGCCCTGGGGGCATCGGAGGCAGCTCAGACCAGCGGGCTCTGAGGTTGCCCCTCTCTGCTGATGAAGGGCGAAGCCTGGCTTCCTGCTCCAACACGATCGCTGGGTCAGATTCCAATGAGAGTTTCCTGAGGAGAGGTGGCAGGAACCTAAACAATGTTTTCTGTTAACAATTAGGTAGAAGATAAAAGTAGGCAAGAAAGAAAAGCACACAGAGCCTTGATGCCAGATAACCTGGGGATGATGAGTGGATGCACGTGGGACAGTTATTGGTGCTGACATTGTCCCAGTTGAATCAGTTTCTTCAGTGCCTCCTTGAGCTCCTTGTTCCTCAAGCTGTAGATGAGCGGGTTCAGTGTTGGAGGCACCACCACGTACAGAACAGCCACCACCAGATCCTGAGCTGGGGAGGACATGGAGGAGGGCTTCAGATGGGAAAACATGACAGTGCTGACAAACAGGGAGACGACAGCCAGGTGAGGGAGGCACATGGAAAAGGCTTTGTGCCGGCCCTGCTCGGAGGGGATCCTCAGCACCACTGTGAGGATCTGCACGTAGGACAGAACAATGAAAACAAAGCACCCAAAGAATAAACAGGCACTAGCCATAATAACCTTGTCTTCCCTGAGATGGGAGTCTGCGCAGGAGACCTTGAGGATCTGGGGAATTTCACAGAAGAACTGCTCTACGGCATTGCCTTGGCAGAGTGGTATTGAAAATGTGTTTCCAGTGTGCAGCACAGCATTGAGAAAACCGCTGCCCCAGGCAGCTGCTGCCATTTTGACACAAGCTCTGCTGCCCATGAGGGTCTCGTAGTGCAGGGGTCTGCAGATGGCAACAAAGCGATCATAGGCCATGACAGTGAGAAGACAATATTCTGCTGAGAACAAAAAGAAATGCAGAAAGATCTGGGCAGCACATTCTGCATAGGAAATGGCCCTGGTGTCCCACAGGGAATTGGCCATGGATTTGGGGACAGTGACAGAGATGGAGCCAAGGTCGAGGACTGAGATATTGAGGAGGAAGAAGTACATGGGGGTGTGGAGGCGGTGGTCGCAGGCGATGGCAGTGATGATGAGGCCGTTGCTAAGGAGGGCAGCCAGGTAGATGCCCAGGAAGAGCGAGAAGTGCAAAAGCTGCAGCTCCCGTGTGTGAGCAAACGCCAGGAGGAGGAACTCAGTGGGGGAGCTGCTGTTGGACATTTGCTCCCTCAGGGCCCACAGGGACTATCCAAGGAAGAGGAGACAATGAGGAGACAGGAGAGCCTTCTACAAACAAAACCTTTGTGTAGAAGCCTCCCTCCCCCAAACATACACATTATCTCTCCTGCTCTTGCCAGGACCGTCACTGAGCTCCATGGCTTGAGCTCCCCTTTGTGCTGCCTGAGTTTGCCTTGAGGAGCGGGGGCCTCTTCCCACGGGCTCCAGAGGAGTCAGTCCTGACCCACAGCAGTGGGTGCATGGGAACAGGGGTGACTAAACTTTCAAATTCACGGTTTTAGTCAGATTTCATCCACTCATAATGTTGAAGGGCTTTTTGCATCTTCACTCTGAGTTCTGAACAATGGGTGTTCTTAACTAGTTTCAAGGATTTGTTGGTTATCTTTTAGATTCCCCTGATTCATCATCCCTGAGGAGGATTCTTGGAGACAGAGATCCTCAGCTCTGCAACTGCACTCAGAGTGAATAGCTGAGATTCTGGAGAGGCAAAAGGATTCACTCTGTCTTTAGTGCAGAGTGAGGAGAGCTGGCCTCTCCATCAGTCTTGCTCCCAGCTGCCCTGTGCTTGCACCTCTGAGGTGCAGGACATTTGCACTCATGCTGACCGTGACCCTGCTGCCTGGAGCTGTCCCTGCAGGGAGCTCTTTCTCTGTCCCACGTGTCATGCCAGTGCTCACAGACCCCCCCATGCCACCCCTGGGTGCTCAGCTCTGCCCTGCAGAAACCTCCTGGGGGCAGGGCACTGCCCAGGGGCACCTCTGTGTTTGCAGGGGCTAAGGAGCAGGTGGGATAAAGCTTGCTGAGGCTGGAAAGGTGATGCTGGTTCTGTCTGTAGGCTGAGGGGTGGAGGAAGGGATTTCTTGAGTTTCTCCCACAACTGTTCCTCTCTCACTGTTGCTCTTTGGGAATCTCAGTCCCTTGTTTAAACCAGACAGATCCAAAAACATTTCATCCCAACAAAGAGAATAAAACTGAAAGCAGAGACTCAGGAAAGCTCCTTCCCTTTCAGGCATCCCAGTCTTGACCTTCCTTTTGGAAAGCCTCCTCCAGAAATGTTCTCAGGCTGAGCCGCAGCTGAGAGCAGCCCTGACCCATGCAGCACCCTCTCAACAGGGGAGGGAACATGTCCTGCCAGCGGTCAGTCATCCCACCCAGAGCTTCTCCCCACAGCACCATGGGGAGTTCCCTGGGCAGGCTGAGTGCTGACCCTCACAGGTGGCAGAGTCACTGCCCTGGGCACTCAGCACCCTGGGGCACAGGCACACTGCTCTGAATTACAGCCCTGGGCAGACCTGTGTGCACACCCCGGCTTCACACCCTTGCAGCATCCCTGGGAGAAGGTGGCAGGACACCGTTGCCCTGTGACGGTGTGGCTGGAAATCCCTGCTCTAAAGCACCTCCTGCTCCACACAAGAGGGACTGGCATACCCATCCTGGCAGACCCCATCAGCCATGGCCTGTGGTAGCTTTAGAGAACCCCTCAGGATGCCTCAGCTGCATTGCCCTGCAGCCAGAGACTTACTGTGTTAGGGGCTGTGAAGATTTCTCCTCCAGTCAGCTCTCAGCCATCTACCCACTCCTGACTGCCTTCAACTCCTGTCTCACTCCTCTTGCTCATCTCCTTTGTCTCGTCGTGGCACCTGCAGGCAGTGCCTGCAGCCCTGCTGCTCTTTGCAGGAGAGCTGCTCCTGGACAGAGCTGACTCTCAGCAGTGCTGCCAGGTTGCCAGGAGCTCCCTCCGTCCCAGGAGCCTGGCCCCTTGTGGGAACAGTGGCCCAGCTGAAGAGGTGCCTTTATTTGTCCTTTGTACTCCCTCCTCCTGGGAAATGTTCAGTGAGGAAGACTAAAATAATCACTGAGGGTCTCTCTCTAAACACTGCAGACAGACCGATTCCAGCATTGCAGTTTGTCTCATCAGAGGACGTTTATCTACCAGAGGTGGAAATGTCCCACTCTGGAAGCCCCTCTTGCCATCTCTTAACTAGGCAGGACACCTGGACAGGGACAAGAAGGGAATTCATTTTCCCATGGCTCAGGGATTGATTCAGATGACTTAATCTGCACATCTCATGCCATCCTGGAAGCCCCTGGGATGGAGTGGCATTTAGCTGCCTCTACAAATACCTTAAGGGAGGGTGTCAAGAGGATGGGGCCAGGGTCTTTTCAGTGGTGCCCAGTGACAGGACAAGAGGCAATGGGCACAAACTGAAACCCAGGAAGTTCCATGTGGACATGAGGAAAAACTTTGCTGTGAGGGGGACAGAGCACTGGAACAGGTTGTCCAGAGAGGTTGTGCAGTCTCCATCTCTGGAGATATTCATACCCCACCTGGATGCCATCCTGTGCAATGTGCTCTAAGTGACTCTGCTGGAGTGGGGGGGCGGAGGGGGGGGGTTGCACTAGATGATCTCCAGAGGTTCCTTCCAACCTCAGCCATTCTCTAATTCTGTGACCTGCACTCGGTGTTGCACACCCCCACCCTCACACTGCCCCCAGGAAGAGCCCTGAGCAAAGCCTGAGGGAAAGGATCACCCCTTTCCAGGGGCTGCCTGTCGGTGCCTGGCCAATCTGCTTGATAAAACGCATCAAGGTTTACTGGACATCAGAGCCAGCTGCACATTGCCTTTGCCTACCTGCAATCAGTGCCTCCAACTTTCTGCTCTAATCAGCCCCCAGGGAGCCTTTTTTTGTTAACGTCCCTCCGTGGGACCTATTAACACTCCAAGAAACTTTGGTGTTTGCTTCTGACTTCAACTTCTGGAGTGGTTTGATCAATCTCCTCTCAGCATCTGAGGTTCGTGGACTCAGGCCTAATAACCCCTGTCACTCTCCAGCATTTTCTTCAGTTCTTCAATTCTTGCATGGCCAATGGGAGATTTTTTCAGAAGTGTATTAAAATGAGGAGGATTTCAATGAACAAAGTTTGTCTTATTTTTAAGTTTTATTTTCCAGCTGGCAGAACAAGTGATATGCACATTCTCCACTTCATACTGACCCAGAGTGACTCCTAATGAAGTCTGGACATGTAGGGAAAGCAGTAGCCTTGATGGGAGATCTTTATGGACAGCCTTCCTCCTCACCTCCCCAGCCCTGCCGTTTCTCCCATCAGCCACTGGGGACTTAGATCACTCCTGTTAAAATCCAACCATTTTCCACTCAAGTCTCTAGCTGCATGCTACACTCCCACCTGCTTTCCTTAGAGAACTAGTTGTAGACGCAGAAGAATTTTTTCTATCTGCAGACAAACAAATATAACATACGATAGAGTTTACTAAAAAAATAAAATACACTCCCCAACTGTATGCTAAGTGCAAGCTGCCTCCAGTGAGGTCCACTTGCCACAAGAAAAACTGTCCCTGAAATGGTTTTGACAGAGAGATAGGAAAGGAGAGCTGGAAACACAACTAAGGAGGTGGCTAAAGAGACAATGAGACTCCTGAGAGACGAGGCAAGCTGCAGACTCCCTGAAGCCCAGAGCAGCAGCTAGGGAGGTGAGAGGTATCTGAATGGCTAAAGAGTAAAGGCAGGAGGGAAACTGGGCAGCTATGGAAAGTGCAGAAGTGCAGGTAGTCTGAGGCAAAGATGCCTTTAGAAATGATCAATTTAGTCAGGACATGTGAAAATAGGTGAGAGATTACTGAGACTACCTCCACAGTATAACAGACAGAGCAGTGGTAACGCAGGTTGAGGGGGACAGATCAACATTTCTTCGCCTGAGATTAAGACTCTTCCTGAAAATTGCCACTATTTCCACTATCACGGGAAAACATTGACATTAAAATTAGTCAATCATTTTAGCCGGTGAAAGTGTGTTCATACTTTTCAGATGTTGAAAACAGTTCTTCCCCTTTCCAGGCAGAGCTCAGGTGTCCAACCACAAACACCCAGCAGCACCTGGAGAGGCCCCGGTGTCTCTGAGGCACCTGCCTGGGCCTGGCAGCTCTCACGGGGCACCTGCGGGAGACCAGAGCCCCTCCGGGCTGCAGGTGGAGGCTGGGCAGAGGGCACCAGGGCACCTGCAATGGCACCAGATGTCCATGACCCTGTGACGGCATCCCACCCCAATTCGGAGAAGCACTTTCCTTAAAGAAGACCACACACAAAAGCCCCTCAAAACACCAGCATATTGAGAAAACACACCACCAACAAGAAAATAAAAAAAAGAAAGCTTATCAAGGAGGGCTATAAGAACAAAGAATGTTATCAACTGAAAAGTGTAACTAAACATTTCCTTGTTTAACATCCTTTTTAAAATTTCTGTCTTGATTCATTTTTATTGACATTTTCTAAACATTTTTGTTATAATCAACCATTAAAAAAGATATTTTTATGTCTTAAAAAAGATATTTTGGTGTCTCGTACAGCGCTTAGTGGCCCAAACCACTCCCTGCCTGGGACAGTCCATGCAACTCCTCACTCTTTGCACAGAGCCATTCCTGCTCTGAGGTGTCGAGCTCTCTTGACTCAGAGAGGGCAGCAGGGTAACCAGCTTCAATGAAACACTCTATTTTTGGATGGCTAAGTTTGCAAAAATCTCAGCACACCTGTGTTATAGTGATGTCTTGAAGGAGTCCCTAAACATCCAGCTGCACTCCCTTTCCATCCCTGCCCAGCAAATGAAGTGCAACTCCATTTGAGGGGACAACAGGGAGGAGACACGTCTCACCCCATGCCAGACCCCTCCAGTGCAGATGTCTCTGTCTAATCCAGGTGTCTGGACTTCCCTTTCTAGTCAAGGGAGAGAAATAAGGCGTCTCCCTGAGAGGTCTGGAGAGACTTCTCTTGGTGACCAGCTCATGCTTCAGACAGCTTCCCACAGGTCCTGGGCCACCTTTTCTAGCACCACATGGGAACACAGGTACCCCTGGGCATCTTGGGCAGCAATCGTCTCTGTATGTGGGCAAATGAATAAAGGCCTGAAAACCTATCCGAAAAAAAAGCTCCATGCAAAGACTGAGAAGAAAATATATTCATGGGTAGCTCCCCTGCATACCCTGCAGTTCTGATGCTTTAAAATCTCTCATCGTTGTGGTCCCCTCACATTGACTGCATTCAGTCCGGTAAGCCACTGCTCTGCCACCGGCCGGACAGCACCTCCCGCTCATGCAGTAAACCCTGCGCAGAGCTGCTGGAGCGGTGGCTGCACCTTCAGCTGGAGCAACACACACAGCCCCCGGGGGTGGGGGAGTGCGGCGAGCAGCCTGGAGAGCGCAGGGGGGTCCCGCGACACCCACTGCCCTGCCGGCAGCGTGCGTGGACGGGGAGCTGCCAGGGGCACAAACCGGGGCCAGGCAGCGTTGCCCACGTTGTACCCGCTTAGCTCCACGGCAGTTGTGGACCAAAAAGCCTTATATCCAGCTGCACTGGAGGACACAGGCATCTTGTGCCGCCTTCAGTTTTACCTTCTGAAATAGCAGCCTGTGCTGACTGAGAATGTATTTTGATAGGAATGGATTGGCATTTAAAATCCACTCCCTCCAATTTTCTCTGCTCGACTTTAGTAGCATATTGACAGCCAATGTTCCCTGTGTGATAGGAAAGGGGCAGTTAAGGATATCGCCTAGGCTCTGGGGGCGTTTTGTGTATCTGTTAGAAAAGGCAGCTAATGCAGTAGTGATGGTACTGGCTGGGTTTGGGAGCAAAAGAGAGGCAAATAATTGATTTTGTTGAGGAAATGGCAGAATATCCTTGCAGTGTCTCCTATTCTTTTTCAAAGGAAATGGGGAAAAAAACCCAAAAAACAAAAAAACACCCGAACTTGGAAGTTGCTTTCAGGGCAGCACAACCAGTTTTCCTCTCCCCAGCTCTCTGCTCCCTGCGCCTTGCACAGGCTGCCCTTCTTCAGGCACTCCCTAGCAGGCATCCACTACAAGGCCACCCCTGCTGCTCTGCCCACTAATCCTCACCCACATGCTCTCCACTGCCTCATCGCCCGTCCCTGCGCAGAGCTCCCTGCATGCCGCTGCTCTCTCTCCAGGGTATCCTTCCTCCACATCACCCTGCACCTTTTCCTTGCCATCCCACACCACCACTTCCTCACTCTTTCTGCAGTCAGCCTCTCCCCTGAGCTGCCCCCTGTAACCCCAGGCCAGCCGGGGAAGCAGCCGCTCCCCTCTCCTGGGAACCTCTTCCTGCTCTCGGGGCTCGTTTTCAGCCAGAAATCCTGCTCACCACAAAACTGCAAGGACTGTCACGGGCTAAGAGCAGGACTGTAGGCGATGGACCATGCGCTGCTGCAGCATGGTTTTACACTCCCCTCAGCTCCATGTGTCACCAGCCCCTAACCTGCCACCATGAGAAGGGAAAAAAAGGCTCAGCTCTAGTGCTGAGGGTCAGCACATGGGCTAGCTTTCCTCCACGCTCATTCACCACCTCCGAGCCCCCGGCCCTGTGGCTGCCCTGAAGAGCCAGGCCGTAGCCCCTTGACTCTGCCTTTTCCCATCCTGCCCCTGACACACTCAGAATGACATTAAGGCCTGGCATTTGAAAGGTGCGGGGGGTGTTAATCAAATTAATTAGTTCCAAATAAGATGTAAACTATTGACTTTCATTTAAGAAAAAATTTCTTCTCTGCTCTTCCTCTCTCTCTGCAACACACACATAGCCATACACAGACAAACACCCCTAGCTCCTTTCCTTTCCTGCAGCAGCATGCTAAGACAGAGAAAGCATAAGTGGGGAGGGAAAGAAAAGGAGATGCAGGAATGAACAGCAGAGGGAAGAGAAAAGAAGACCTGCTCAGTCAGCACATGCTGCTATTTCAGAAGGTAAAACTCAAGGCGGCACAAAACGCCTCCAGTGTCCTCCAGGGCAGCTTTTAGCCAGAGACACGTTTCATGCTGCTCCTTCAGTCACACCTCGCCAGCATCGGTCTCCCAGCAGACACAAAGCACAACCCAGCCTTCTCCAGCGGTAACTGCAAAGAGGCTGAACACGGGCTGGGGAAGCTCTGGGGGGAGCAGCGGCCCCGGCAGGGCAGGGGCATTCCCCCAGGCAGAGGGGCTGCGTGGGGCAGGGCTGCTCACAGCTCCCGCTCGCCCCCAGGACACTTCCCCAGGGGCTTCTCAGCAGGAAGCTCCAGGCAGGGACCACACCAAAGGCAAGCAGCTTCCCAGAGTCTCTGCTTCCAGGTCCCTGCTGCTGGCGTGGCGGGAAGGGAAAAGGAGCTGCCCAGCCGCAACAAGAGCCCCAGGCTCCGAAGCCCACGCAGAGACCAGCAGCTCTGCGAGGAAGCTCACCAAGGGCCTTCGCCCACTCGCTGCCCACGCGCAGCACCAGCAGCACCGTGGCTGCCCCAGCAGGCTCTGTCCCAGCTGCTGCTGAGCACCTGCAAACACACACGTGCCCCTCGACACTGCCCCGCTGCCGCCAGGGCTCTGTGGGGCAGAGCTGAGCGCCATGGGGCTGCCATGGGGGCCGGGGGCCAACGCTGCCCTGAGCAGACGTCACCTGCAGACCCTGCACTGCCTCTGGGCAGGTGTCCACAGGGGCTGCGAGCGCCCTCCAGAAGGGCACAGCTCTGCCGCAGCCGCTCCGCTGCCACAGCCGAGAGCCTGGCTCTGGCCATGGCCACCAGCAGCCTCCGCACGTCCTGCTCATCCCGGTGCCCACGGCCGGGCTGAGCACAGGCAGGAGCTGGGCATCCGCCCGGGCAAAGCAGGGCTGTCAGCAGGGGCACAGGGCAGCTGGCGGCCTCCTGCCCCGGCCCGCAGCCACCACAAGCCCAGCTGCCCCCACGCCCGCCCCACGCAGCACCCACAGCACCCAGAAACGGCCACCGCAGCCGGCACCGAGCCGTGGGGCCGCCGGCAGAAGGGGCACAAGAGCCGGGGGCTCCCGCAGGGCCGCAGGTGGCCCAGGCCGCACCGGGCCTTCCCCAGCCGCTGCTCGCACCCAGCCGGGCCGCGGCGGCTCCGGCCACCCCCGCGCGCACAGCCGCTCGCTCTGCCCAGCCCAAGGCCCTCGGCCCCGGCGCGGCAGCTCCCGGCGCTGCGGCTCGAGGCTCCGGGCGGCCCCGCCCCAGGACACGCTGCCCCGCGCGGCCGGCAGCAGCCGCCTCTCGGCCCCTCCCTCCCCGCAGGGCCCGGGCAGCCCCGGCACCGCCCCCGCCCCGCCCCTGGGCCGCCTCCTCTGCACCAGTGCGCATGCTCCGCCCCGCCCCTCCCAGTTCCTCCCCCTCTGCCCCGCCCCGCCCCTCCGCTCCCTCCCCTCCCCTCCCCACCAGACCGCACAGCGCACACGCACTGCCGCCCCCCGCCCCTCCCTCCCTGCTGCCCGGCCCCGGGAGGCCCCGCCCCGTGGGAGCCAATGGGGGAGGCGGGGCGGAGGCTCTGTCTGCTGGGAGAGCGGTGCTGGCGAGGGGGTGGGGGAGGTGCAGGGCAGGAGATCAGCTTTGTTCTGGGCACCTTTGTGCAGGGGATGCCAAAAGGAGACAGTCGAGGAGTGACGGTACCACCTGGGTTTGGGAGCCTAACAGTGGAAAAGGAGTGAATTTGTTGAAGAAAGGCCAGAGTATCCTTGCAGTGTCTCCTGTTCTTTTTCAAAGGAAATGGAAAAAACAAAACAACAACAAAAACCCCTTAGAAGCTGCTTTCAGTGTCTGTTCCTGAAGGAGGAGTTTCCACAAGACTTCCTCTCTGTCTTAGCTGACGTAATACTTTGACTCTTGCCTTCTGCGTCGTGGGGAAGTGTGCAGCTGAGAAGTTTTGAAAGACCTCGTTCCTGAGCCCTGCTGGAGCAGCAGGTTATTTAAGTGTGCGTATGAGTTGCTCTTCCGTCTTGTCTTTCCTCACCGCCTTCGACATCTCTGCCCTCGATTGGAGTGTGTTCAAAGCAGAGGTGTGTGGAAGACCTTTGAGTGTCTCTTGATTCTCCCAGCTGGTTCTTGTGGCACCTTTTTGAAATGTTGAGAGCTTGTGTTTGACCTGCTGCCAAGTCCCTGCAGCTGCTCCCTCCCTCCCTCCGTCCGTCCCTCTGCGAGGGTCAGCCACCCGTGTGGCTGTGGGTTGTCAGCGCTGGCTGCCCCGGTGGCAGCAGCCGCCTCCGCTGTGCCGCCGTGGGGCGAGCGCGGCGCAGGGCCCCCTGCCCTCCCTCGCAGGCAGGTTTCCCTGGGGGGCCACGGCCAGGGCAGCGCAGCCGCCTGTGCAGGCCCGGCCGGGCCCCGCGGCGGGGTTGTCCCTGCGGCCCGGCCTGCGTGGGGCAGGGGCAGCCCCCGGGCGCCCCGCGCAGCCCCTGCCCGCTGCAGGGCCAGCCCTGGCCGGGGCCCTGGGGGCGAGGGGGGCCGGGCCCCCTCTGTGACACGGGCTGTGCTCACAGGGGACATCCCGTGTCACGGCCACAGCTGCCCTCTCCCGCGCGGCCCCGGCCTCTCCCCACACGTCCCGGCGAGGCCGCGCCAGCCCAGGCGCTGGGGCTGCTCTCGGCACCGCTCTGCTGCCAGGAGCCGCCGAGCCCCAGCGGGAGCCGGCGAGGGGAGGCCGGGGCAGCGCGGGGCTGCGGGGAAGTGCGGAGGAGGAGGAGGAGAAGGAGGAGAGGAGCTGTTTCCTCATCACCTCCCGCCGTGGGGGTGACCCAGGGCGAGGAGGACAAGGATGGAGCTCTGGGACGCTGGCCACGGGACGCGGCGTGGGCAGGGGGTGCCAGCGCTCCCCCCGCAGGGTGAGGCCTTGAGGAGCTCTTTCCCGGGAGCTGTCGCAGAGACCATGAACTCTGAGCGTGGCTCCTGCTGGGCTCTGGAGATGCTGCTGGGAACACATGTGCTCCAAAGGAATCCTTGGACTTTTCCTCAGCTCAGCGGGGACTTTTGTCCAGGATCCCAGCCACTGCCCCTAGTTCCTTCCCACTGGATCTCCTTGTACCTGCAGTTGAGCTCAGGGACACACTGTGGATGTCCCGTGGCAGGATCTCCATGTCCTAATGCCTCTGTTTCAGCTCCAGAGCCCTCGTGGGGGCAGATGACAGGTTCTACCTCAAGGCAGTGCCCACCTCAGCCGCTGAGCCCCTGTCAGGACTGGGGTTAGTTTGGGGAGGGGGATGCTTTTGGAAGACACTTGCACTTGTCATCTCCTTGGTTAGGCATGTGCTGAATGGTTGTGAGCTGGCCCAGCCAGAGCATGACGTGTCTTTCCCTTCTTTTCCAGAGCGCCTTGCTATCTGGGAAGGTGTGTCTGACTACATTGTATGGCAGCTGATGCTGAGCCAGGTGGGTCTGCCCTCCTGGGCCTGCCCAGGAAAGCCTTCTTCTGCCTCCTCTGTACCTGAGGGGTGACCTCTCTGCTTTGGCTTGTATTTTTGAGAGGCTGAAGGGGAGGGAGATGAAAACATCTGGAAGATTCTTCCAGAGAACTTCTCCAAAGCTTTCCCGAGTGCTCCATCTGTCCCTTTTGTGCAGCAGGAGTGGGCAGGGCACCGAGCACCATCACCATGTGCTGACAAGTCACCAGCCTGTCCACCTAACACTCTCATAACTCTTCTCTTCCTGCCTGTTTTCAGGGAGTCAGGATTATTCGGCTGGGCACCTTCAGTGTTGTGAGGGAACAAGTTGTTGGTGGGAAACATGGTCTTCTGACTGTTCGCAGACCCGTGTTCCATCTTTCGAAGAATATTGCACAGGTTCTCGGCCTCTCCCATGACGAGGCCTATGCTCCTGGTAAGAAGACAGGCGGAAACTTTTGCTTCGCCTTGGGACATCTTTGGGCTGTGCATAACTGCTGCTCAGCAGTGACTGTTAGAAATCTGGAATTCCAGCACCAGGTCCTCAGAAGAGCTTCAGATTTTTTTAAATACTCATGACATCATCGTGCACATGACAATTATACTCCCTCTCTGTATGATTTGCTTGAACAGCTGGCTACATGCCAGGTGTGTGGGGGCTGCTGCTTCTCATCAGGTTTCGTTGAAACTGTTGGTATGTGTTTACTGCCTCAGCAGACCTTGTAAAGGCAAACACCAGCATTCATGCTGGCTCTTCCCTTCTCCTTCTACTCAGAGATGGGTCAAAGTCATCTGTAGAGAGCCTTGAAACAGAGATGGGGAGCAGAGTGTGTATGAAAAGCCACCCGAGGCCAGCTGCGCTGGGATTGCTGGTCAGTGCTGCCAGCACTGCAGCTGTAGTGGACATCAGTGATGCCTGTGAGGCAGCAGGAGCTCCGAGCTGTGTTTGGAGTGGGTCTTTCCTTTGAAAGGCCTCCATCTTCTCTGGGATGGCAACATCATTCTGGCACGTGGCGGGGACAGCCCTCTGGCAGCAAAAGCAGGGATGTTTGCTGTGCCCTTGTGAGGGTGCTGGGGGTGGCCGGAAGGATCTGAAGGGGTGGAGTGGAGTGCCTGTGTTTTCCTTCTTCCTTGCATCCCCGTGACATGGCACAGCTGAATGTCTGCCAACCTGGAATGCGCTGAGTGTGGGCACAAGTACTGTGACCTGGCAGCCACTCCCCCAGCATAGGAACTGGTCCCCTTTCTGCTCCCCTTGTCCTGCCATCATGGCTCCTGTTCCTGCGAGATGGCTAGAGCCCTTTCTTTCTCTCTGTGGAGGCAAGAAAGCATTGCTGCACACTTGGCACGTCCGGCTGTAGAGTGCTTTGGAGTTCTCCTGGGGAGGGATGGCATCAGCTTCCCCCATGAGCTTTCCCAGAGGCTTAAAGAAGACAGCTGTGTAGCAGTGTCTTGCTTGAAGCCCTCCAAGCTGCTGACGCTCTCTTTTTGCCTGCTGCAGTGCTCTGTTAGTGACAGTGTTGTTGTTATGTTGCTTGCTAGGTCACAAGGAAATGGAGCCCCTGAAGTGTGCTCGCATAGCCTCGGACATGTCTGTTCCTCGGCAAACAGTGGAGGCTTGCATAGAAGAGACCCTGCGTGAGTTCTGCTGCTGCCTCAAGAGTGGGCAGAATGTTGCCTTTGTGTTGAAGGACGTCGGCATGCTTGTTATTCAAGGGAACCACGTGAAAATGAGATTTTACAAAAGCCTTCTGCAAAGGCTGAATGGGACTGAACAGCGGCTTGCAGCTCTTCTTGGGGTGAGTTTTCCATTTCTCCAGCCCTTCTTGTAGTCCTTTGGAAAGCCTAGCACAGTGCAAGTGAATGCATTTCTGTTGGCCTGCCACGACCTCTCTGGGCACCTGGATAGCTGTGGCCTAGAGTAATGCCAGTTCCCGGCACAATTTCTCTTGAGTGGACTTGGTGACCTAGAAGACCCTGGGAATTTCTGTACTGGGTCAAACCACAGCTGCCTGCAGCCCAGCATCCCGTTCCAATGTGGTCTGGGAAAGCTTGCAAGAAAAGGGCAAGTCTATTGTGTGTTTTCCCATGAGATTTCTCTCCTTCCAGAAAGCCACGGTTTAGCACCATGGTGTTTTAGGCTCACATCTGAATCCATGGGTGGCAGTGGAGACACAGGCAGAGCAAGGCCCCGCTGGGAGCAGACCCCTTTTGCTGCTGTCACTGGGTTGGTCTAGTTGTGCTGACCAGCTCTTGCCAGTGCCCCTGGAGCCAGGGGAGCACAAAGCGGGGCTTTTCCTGCTGTGTGCATCTGCATGCTGCTAGTGGTGGCCACAGTGTGTTACAGAGAGAATTGCTCCAGCCCTTGCCCTTCCCCAGGTCTCTAGCTCAGTGCAGCGCAGGCTGTGTCTCTCCATTCCTCCATGCTGCAGACGCAGCCGTTTGAATGTTAGGAGAGACTGTGGGGTTAACCCCACGTCTGACCCCTTTGTTCTCAGCTCAGGAGGCATCAACTCAAGCCAGCAGGGAAAACACAGCAGCCAGGAACCCCGGCTAGTGAAATGCCTTCTCCTGTGCTTGCCTCCATGGACTTCTGCATTAGGAAAGACCTGGTCTCCATGCTGAGTCCCTAGATTCTTACCCCTGCCCAAAGCCTGACAGTGTCCTTACCCTTTCTCATGTATTTCCCTCCAGCTGCTCTGCTGTAGAAGTGAGGGGCTGCTGAGAGGAAGGGAGTTCTTTGTCTCAGCATTTCTGAGAGGAAGCATCTTCTCTGAGCAGTGGAAAAGTCTGCTGCCCTTGTGAGCACTGCTCTGATTTTCTTGGCATCATCTCCCATGTGTCTCTCACCTTGCAGATGCCAGAGATGAGGGATTCAGTGCTCTCGCGCACCAAAACTGCTGCTTCCCAGACCCTTTCTGGTCATGTCATTGTCTTCCCAGAGTGAGCATGTTTGCTTCTTAGCCCCTGGCTCCCACAGGAGATGGGAGATGGTCCCCAATGGCAGCCCAGAGGATTGAGGTTAAAAGAGCTTGATGAGGAAGCTGGTGCCCCTCGAGGCCCCTCCTGTTACTCAGCTTGCTAATACACGCTTGCAGGATCTGGCATATTCTGCTTTGGGAAAGGATGGACTTCCCAGGAGCTCCCAAATACTGCTGTGTTCCCATTATTCACACAAGGTGCAAAGGCAGTGTGGTGCCCTCCCTTTGGACTGATGTGTTTTTCCTGTGTCCAGGTACAAGCTTGAGAGTGTAGCTAGAAAGCCACCTGTGAGGCCCGTGGCAGCTGCGAAGGCCACCCAGGCAGAGGAGAGGGGAAAAGCTGACTGCAGTGGCAGGAAAGGTAATGCAAGAGCTGATTTCTGGCAGGGGGTTGTGCCTTCTCCTCGTGTGCTCATGGGTAGGGCATCAGAGCCAGGGTGACAGTGCGATGGCTCAGGGAGCATGAGGTCCTAGAGGTGATGCCGCTTACCCGTTATGGGAAATCTCCTGAGGGAACAAGCCCTCGGGGCAGCCCATCACTCCCACCTGCCGTGGATCCCTCTGATTAAACCTTCCCCCATTTCCAAGGGGACTCCATGCCTTGGTGTGCATTGCAAGCACTTCTGTTTGAGGAGGTGGTGCAGAAAGGAGGCAAACGTGTGACCAATCCTTGATTACTGTGAATCAGAAATTGTGCCTGGAGTTGTAGGTGATGGAGGGGCTGAGCTATCTCATGGACTCAAAGTGTTTTCATCAGATGGGAGAAGTCCCCTTGAGTAGATGGTCAGAAGTCTGGCAAGCTGTGCCCAGACTTCCTTTCATTTTCCAAGCAAGCAGTAACCTTGCTTTCTTAGTTTCTCATATTCCTTCCCCAAACAATGCCTTTGGAGATCAGTAGACGGATCCAAAGATGTGTTTCCCTTGTGTGAAATGACTGCCCCCAGAGAGACTCTGTTAGGTCACCAGCACATGCCAGCAAGCCCCCTTTCCCATCATGTGAATGGGATAGAATGGGAGAAAACCAGTAGCACAAGAAATGATGTTGCCCAGGAAAACCTGCAAATTGGACAGGAGCCAGCATCCAGTAGGGCCAAAGACTGCCCAAGAAATAAGGCTGGAAAGGAATCGGCTTGAGGCCGCCCAGTTTGACCACAGGCTTGAGGAGATTTGCCTATCCTTCCTGTTCCAAAGGTCTCCACAGTGCTGTCCTGAAGTGTTTCCTTGTCTCCTGCTTACAGGCAATCTCCCTGCCAACCACCTCCTCTTGCGAGAGCAGCTTCCTGCACGCAGACTAACTGCTCTGAGCATGGAGAAAGGAAAGGGAGACACAGGCAAGGGCAAAGCTCCTCCTGGCAGGTGAGAGCCTTGGAGAAATGGCTGAGGGTGACCCTGTGCTATCATGGTTGTTTGGGTGAGATGTTTGCTTTGGACACAATGTTTATGGTACCTCTGAAGGCCTTTGACCATGTGTCCTAATGCCTGCTGATCCCTTGCTGGATGGCCAGCACACCTGAAGTTCTTGGGAGACACCCGTGTTCGCATCCTGTTTCTCCTGACTGCCTCCAGGTTAGAAGCTTTTTGGAAACTCCACATGGCCAATGAGTCCTAAGTGAGAATGGGTTAAACATGGAGGAGCTCTTTCTTTGCATGGAAAGGCTGTTGCTTTGCAAGACAAAGTGAAATTGCACTCATCCTGCCACCCAGGATGCAGAGCGGAGTGTCTTTTCATGATTTCAGTTTAATTTGTTTCCCTCAAAGCCTTCTCATTCATATGAAACCTTGTCTTGTGGCTGGCACAAGAGAGTGGCAGGGACAGGTAAATGGCAGGCACGCTTTACTCCCTCGACGACTTGCTCCCTCTTTGACACTGGGTCCCCCTAATAATCCATTGTACATCCCCAGACACAGAGTGTTTTGGGACAGCAAGCAGTGACAAATGCAACTGCCAGGAAGGGCGGGGGGGGGTGGTAAAGGTGTCTCTTGGAGCCTGTCCTTGCAGAAGACCTGGCTCCGCTCCTTGCTGCGTCAAGAGAGAGGCTGGCTTTGGGCATCCTGAGCATTTCTCTGAACATGTTAGTACAGCCTGGGGCGTTTCAGCCTGGGGGGATCTCTGTCTCTGTGGAAGTGAAGACATTTCTTTGAACCCAAGTCATTGCCCTGCAGAGCTGCCTTGTGCTGCAGAAGCAAGAGCCCAGCTTGTGAGCTGGGGATGGAGTCCAAGCTCGCCCTGTGCTCACACCACCTCCCCGTGATGTGTCTTTCCAGTGTGCTCCCAGCCATCGGAGAGAGCTCCTTGAGGAAGGTGGAGAAAGGCAGGAGGAAGCCAAGTGCTGAAGAATCATCAGCAAAGCCAAAGGAAAAGAAAGAAAGGGCAGCACTGAAGGCAACGAGAGACATGGAAGAGCCAGAGGGGATCCAGGTACGGGAAGCCTTTATAAACCTTCAGACAGAAAAGGCCTTTCGTCTACTGCAGGGGAGCTGAACCTTGAAGGTCCCTCAGTGAGCCTGTCACAGGTGCCTTGAAATGCATCTGTAAGAGGCAAAGCACCATCAGGAGTGGGGTTTGTCGTCCAAGAGAAGCCCCAGTGTTCTTAAAGGCCCATTGCTGGTCTGTTGGGTGTTAGGGAAGCAGCAAGTGAGGCCATGAAGAGTCATGCTAAGAGTAAAAGCTAAGGTCGGAATGGGTATGTGGGGAGGTTTGTTCTGGCCGGGTGACCCCAACAGCGGGGCTGCATTCATAGGTTCTGCTCAGGCAACAGCAGTTCCTTCCCCTCCTTTGCTAGGCTATGTGAGAGGTGTGCGACTGGGATGGGAAGTTTGGCTGTGAGGGCTGGTGAGCCTTGGTGAGGCTGGCACATGCCCTGAGGGCTGTGTGGAGGCGGCTGTGCTGTTTCAGCAGCTCTGACTGCAGCGTCCCTGCCTGAGCAAGGGGTTTCTCCTGCCTTGGGGGGCCTGAGGCCCCACCAGACTTGGGGGCTGGTGAAGGCCCAGCTCCTGCAGGCGCCAGCTGCTCTAGTGCAGCATGTTCAGAGCGTCCGAGTGAGGGGAGACCCAGCATACAAATCCTGCTGTGATGCTCATGCAGGTTCGGCGGATGTCAAGGACCCTGACAAACCTGCGGCCTGACCTCAGCCTGCCCACGACCAGCAGGGACGAGAGGGCTGATGACCGTGCTGGGGAGAAAAAGCCAAGCATTAAGGATGTGTACATCTACCACCTGGGGCCAGAGGAAGAGATGACGGTCTATGTTTACTTCTCCCACATAGACGAGGAGGAGAAGAAGAAAGAGCAGCAGTCATCGCAAGAGACAGTATATGGCGTGAGTGTGTGTGATTGTCAGGGTGAAACCTGAGCTGAGAAGGGCTTGTGAGGATTGTGTGGTGTGAGCTGCTGAGCGCGGTAGCAGGATTTCCTTTTGGAGTTCTGCTCTGCCAAAGAGAATCCCTTCCCCTCATTGGTGATGTGAGGAGTGAGATCCCAGGGGGACATTGGGGTTCGGTGGGCAATTGCTGGGATGCCCTGGTCACTCAACAGTTTCCCCCTGAGAGCATACAGAGGTCCAAGCTTTCTGGGTTGTCCAGCTGCTGCAAAGTGCTCCTGTGGGAAATTGTCTGTGGGTCTTGTGGGCTGGGCAGCAGCACTGCACAGTCTTGAGGTTGTATGAGAATCTCTCTGCATGTGCAGGATTCGTTCACTTGCTGGATGATGGAGGAGTGGGAGGAATATAAAGGAGCATCATCTGCAGAGTACAAGGCCAGCAGCACCTCCCCAAAAAGGTACGTGTGCCCCAGCTGCAGCAAGGGCTGTGGCATTTGGATGGTGGTGAGCCTCTGGCTGCGGGGTGAGCAAGGCACATTGGTGGGTGGTGGAGCTGGCCTGCCCCAGGAGCCTCTGATTTCTCTGGGCATGGCAATGACTGGGGTAGAGCCTGCTGGCAAGCGCCTCTCAGCATCCTCCAACAAGGACGGAAACCTTGTGCGGAGTTGCAGGCTGCAAGTCCAGCTGGGAGTGTGTGTGTACAGGGCCTTTGGGAGACAGGAGGGCTCCATGCAGAGCGTGAGAGAGACCCTGTGCCCGCTCTCGCAGGATGGTTTCCAAGCAAAGTCTCCAGGCGCTTCAAGCAGCAGTGACGAGCCTAGTGAAGGAGGCAAAGAGTTGTGTGGAAGAGGTGGGAGCAAAGAATGTTACTGAAGAACCCGAGTGCCTCAGGTGAGTATCTCTAAAAGCAAGTGTTTCTTCTCCTTGTGTAATGCCCTTCCTTCCATGCCCAGCAGCATGGGGGAGAGAAGGTCTTTTGTGGAGAGCCATCATGGGACAGAGAGCAGCAGGCTTGCGAGTCTGTGTCCTTGAATGAGACAGCTCTTCCACCCAACGGTTATTTTTTGGTCCCTCAGAGGAGGATTTCCACGTGGGACAGGAGTGATGGAGGAATGAAGAGTCAGAGGGACAGAGCGGTATCCATTGCTAGTGTTTCAGGTTTACTTAGTTACCTAGAAATTTCTTCTTTTGTGTTCCCACCTGCTTTTATGGCTGGCAGGAGAGAGTGGCAGGGATGGGTAAATGGCAGGCATGCTTTAGGCCCTTGACCACTTGCTCCGTTCTTGACACTGAGTGCCCAGTGAAGAAACATTTTCCATCCCTAGACATGGAGACGGGGGAGCACGGGGCTGTGGTCAATGCAGTTGCCAGGAAGGGGGGTAAGGGTGTGTGTCGGTGCCTGTCCTTGCAGAAGACCGGGCTGCTCTCCTTGCTGCCTCAAGAGGGAGCCCGGATTTGGGCATCCTGAGCTTTCCTCTGGGCCTGTCGTGTAGCCTGGGTGTTTCAGCCTGGGGTGATCTCTGTCTCTGTGGATGTGAACGCGTTTAGCTGAACCCAAGTCATTGCCCTGCAGAGCTGCCTTGTGCTGCAGCAGCAGGTGCCCAGCTTGCGAGCTGGGGATGGAGACCAACCTCCCTCTGTGCTCACACCACCTCCCCGTGATGTGTCTTTTCAGTGTGCTCCCAGCCATCCGAGAGAGCTCCTCAAGGAAGGTGGAGAAAGGCAGGAGGAAGCAAAGGTCTGAAGCCAGACTGCCAGGCGTGAGGCCTCTTGGTAGAAGCCAAGAGAGGGCAGGACAGGTATGTGCTACTGACTGAGGTCCCTCTTGTGCCACAGGGGCTTGTGGAAAAGCACATGCTCACACATGAGTTTCCCCCTGAGAGCCTGCTGAGGTCCCTTTCTAAGTTGCAAAGAGCCACCCAGAGAAGCTGCCTGTGGGCTGTATTTGCTTAAGGGAGTTAAGGCTTAATATTGCAAGTATTAGCTCCAGATTGCTGACTGGGTGGCTCAAGTCAAGCATCAGAGGAGGCAGTTGGAGACAATCATGCCCTGTAGGAAGAACCATCCCAGCTGAACCCCCATCACCAGTCTTTGCCTGGGTTGAATGCAGTGCCGGTGTCGTGCTCTGCAAGTCACAATTCCCTTCCGTCATTTGTGTTGCCATCAGAGATGCCAGCTTGAGAGAGAAGTGCCAGTGGGAAACAATAGTGAAAGCTGGTGGGGCTGTGACATACCTTGGGCCTGTTGCAGTGACTCTCGTGGTTCTCCAGCTACGGCTGCAGCCTCCCTTGCTGGGGTGCCTGAGGCCAGGCCAGAGCAAGGGCTGTGGTCCAGGTGCTGGCACAGGTCCTGCAGTCCCTGGCTGCTCTCTTGGTGCATGTTGAGAGCCTCTGAGTGTGCTGGGAAGTGGGACTACAAACTTCCTGGGATTGTCTTGCAGGCTCAGCAGAGAAGTGAAACCCAGCCAAGGGTTCGGTCAGGCTCCTCCCGACCCACAGCTGAGAAAGAGGAGGAGAGTGGTGGGAAGCTGGGTGAAGACAAGCCCTGTTTTCAGGATGTCCTCAAGTACCGCCTGGCATCAGACGAGGAAGAGACTGTCTATGTTTACTTCTCCCGCATAGACGAGGAGGAGAGAAGAGCAGCCGAGAGGCTGGGGACACAGCAGAGGCAGTAAGTGTGTGCCAGCTGGAGGAAAAGCCTGGGAGTGTTGAAGGGTAGTGACCCACCGAGGTGTCAGAATGCCAATGCCAGAGTCGCTGGTTTGGATATGACATCCTGGGCCTTTTTGTGACTTTGGATTGACCAGGGGTAGACCTTGATGCCATGCACCTCTGCACAGCCCCAAGCAAATGCCCAGCCCTCCCTTGGAGGTGGATGAGACCTGCCTGCCCTCCAAGGGGCAGCTGTTTAGCACTCAGAATAGGATTACAGTGTGGGACATAGAAGTCCTGAGCAGCTGAACACCAAGGGATGTTTGTCTGCACCTTTTCCACCCTCTGCCTGAATGCTGAAGCCAAGAAAAGGGTTGAGCCCCAGTCTTAGCCCCAGCAGACTCAGTCTCAGGCTGAGCAACTGTGCATAGGCCCTTGGGTGGAGCCAGGGGCCTGTGTCACGTCACACTGAGTATGGATGTGCCATCAGAAGCACATGTAAACATACGTGGCCTGAGATAGTCTGCAGTATTTCTCTGTCTTTCTCTGTGTGCATCCCACTTAGCATCTTGCTTTCTTGTTCCTTAGCTCTGGGGAGAAGAACTGCCTCCCGAGCCGGCAGGAGAGGGACCAGTGACTGCCAGCCATCCCGGCACACACAGAACTTTGTTCTTGTGAATGAAAGCAACTCTCCAAACTGCTGTGGCTCTTTCCTTGGCATGGTGTGAACTCTGCCATTTGCAGCATGTGAATGTCAGAGGGGCCCAAAACCAACAGCTCAGGAGTCTGGGGTTGAGTATCAGGGCCTGCTCTGAGGGCAGCTCTCTCCCAAGGTCATGCCATACCTACTTGGGTGCAGCTGTGGTGCTGATGTCTCAGGGACCTCCTGCTCTTTGTAGGTCCCCGTCAGAGCAGTGGAGTCAGCCCTGTCATGGCAGCACATCCCCTGCTGGCAAGGAGATGCTCCAGGGAGGTGGGAAGAGCTGGTTTGGCCCTCTTGAGACAGGAAGAGGTTGTGCCAGGGCCTCTGTTTCCTGGTGCCAGTGCTGGCTGCAAGACAGGAGGGGACCTCAACTCTTGTGTGCGTGTTTGCTGCATTGAGTGCTTGGCTTTTGGGGGTGAGAAGGGAATAATGTGGATCGCAAGGACTAGCAATGGAAGGTCCCAAGCAGGAGGGTGTGGCCATGGTGGTCCGTGGCTGCCTTGGCTGTAGGGACCATGACACAGTGGAGTTGCGGACTCTGAGGGGAGGGAGGAAGGAGACCAGCAGAGTGCAGAGCGTGGACTTGATGTGAGCTGACTTCCCCCTTGTCAGGGAAGTGGTAGGGGGATCCTGCAGGGCTGTCTGGAGGGCAAAGGAGCTGGAAAAAAACTGGCAGGTGTGTAAGGACAGCACCTTCCAAGCACAAGAATGATCCCTCTTGATATGCAGGCAAATGATCAGAGGTATCATGAGACTGTCTTGGCTCAGCCGGGACCTCATAGTGGAACTGCAGCACAAAAACGGGAGCATAGAGGAGGTGGAAGCAGGGACAGGCTGCAAAGGACTACAGAAACAAGTCCTGGATGTGCAGGGATGGTGTCCAGAAGGCCGAAGCTGAGCTGGAGTGAGACTTGCAAGGGGCGTCAAGGACAAGAGGAGTTTCCTCTGCTAAATGAGGAGGCTGAAGTGGAAAATACAGGTCTCTTGCTGCATGGGGTGGTTGAATTAATGCCAGCAAAGCAGATGCGGCTGAGCCTCTCTGTGCCGCCTTTGCCTCAGTCTTCACCAAAAGGTCTCTGGTCCTCTGTGCTTATGGAAGGGGTTCAAGGAGGAGAAGAACAAGCAGCAGTAGCAGAGGATGCAGTCGGGGATCCTTGATCCGAGTGGGCAGGCTCTGGGATGCCCTGGATGACCTCACGACAGCGGCCCTCCTGCTTGCCTGCTGCTGGCTTATCACATGGCGGAGTCAGGAGTGACCTCCCAGGCAAGGCAGCAGCCATGTCCTCTTTTCCTCCTCTGCCTCTTCTCTCCCCCAAATCTGTCACCTCAGCTGGGGGAATGTTCTGATGCCTTGATGACCTCACACTGCCTGCCCACTTGCCTGATTGCTGGTGGCCTGTGAAGTTGCTGGGATAAAGATGACCTGGGAGTTTGTCAGGGCCCTGAGGGCACTAAGAGGCCTTAATGTCCCTGAGCAGCCCCACCCGGGGCTTCCACCCACCCCCTGCCCATGTGCCCAGGAGCCCCATTTGGGCTCAGCCCAGGGCCTGCAGGCCCTGCCGGAGCTGTGTCACAGAGTGATGGTGTCCAGCTCAGCCAGAGCCATGCCCATGCCTGACTGTGGACACCACTGATCTAGACTCTGACCCATGCACTGGCTTTATGGCCTGCCCTTGGCACTGCCTTGTCACCATGGACCTGCCCAGCGATCATGGGGCTGGGTCTGAGCCTGGTTATCCTCACCAGAGCTGATCCTGGTCTTGACTCTGACCTGGGGATTGGCTTCCCAGCTTGAACATGAACCTGTTTCTTTATACCCCACTGTACTTCTTTAATAAAATGCTACAAATCCTCAGAAGACCACAAGACTGGTGACCCTCCCCACAGATGGGATCTGCACAGTGTGCCACGGACTGACCAAAGGTCCATCCCAAGCTGTATTAGGTCGGGGTTCCCAGCATCAGAAGGGATGTCAGATTTTATAGTTTGCTGTCACCCTTTTCTGGGATGTTAATAAAATAGTATTTTTCCGGAGAGGGAGAGTTTGTGCCTTTCTTTTTGGACCCAAAGGCAAAGCAGACGGGCTGGCTGCAGGAGGCAGTGGGCAAGGGGAAGGAGGTAGATCTCGTGAGGATGAGGGGATGGTTCCAGGCAGTGGCTGGGGGGATGTCACAAAAGCTTCCCCAAAGGTCAGGGCAGTGGCAAGGTCCCGATCTAGTCCGAGGCCTAGGTAGATCATCTCGTGCAATTCTCCTGCTCAAGCAGGGTTGCCTAGAGCACATTGCCCAGGACCCTATCCAGGCGGCTTCTGAATATCTGCAAGGATGGAGACTCCACAACCTCTCTGGGCAACCTGCTGCAGTGCTCTATTACCCTCACAGTGAAGACATTTTCCTCATCTTCCGATGGAAATTCCTGTGTTTCAGTTTATGCTGAACATTGTGCTCAACATTTCCTGGACATCGCACACACACTTTGCTTTTGTGTTCTCTGTCCCCTCAGTAGCAGCTCACAGCACCACTGGTGCGATCCTCCCCACCTCCCCTACCTGACCCTGCTCACCCACCAGACTGTCCTGGCCAGCCCAGCTGCAGCCCCTTGCAGCCCCTCGTCCCTGCACAGAGGCAGAAGCCCTGCTCCTGCAACCCCACAAGCTGCTTTGCTCCTCTTGCCCCTCTTGCCAGCTCTTGCTGCTGCTGAACCCTGCTCTCCCAGCAGCAGCTCAGCTACGACTGCGACCCAGGACATCCCGCTCTGTCTCCAGGCTCAGCCTCTCTCCAGCCAACAGGTCAGGCCAAGGATCGAGCACAGATGGGACTGAGAGAGCTGTCCTCTCCCCCGATGATGTGCTCAGGGCAGATGAAGGACTGACCCAGCCACAGGGGTCTCTGGCAGAGCTGTCTGCACATCAGGCAGATGTCAGAATCACTCCCACGTCCCCACACAGTTGCTGGAGTGGGGACTCAGCTGGCCTCTTCCACTGCCCCATGGCACCGCACCCTCTCTTCTCCCCATTCAGTATCGAGATGTACAGACACCACCACTCAGCACTGACACACACTGTTCCCTCTTCTGTCCTTCCCATCAGGCAAGGAGATGCCACAACCATCTCAGCTCAGCTTCAACAGGACCCATGTGCATCCTCCGTGCTGCTCCTCAGCTTCTCGGGCCATCCCACATGCTCCAGAAAGGACGTCCCACAGCAACACGCACGTCCCAGCCACCAGCAGACCTGCTGTGCCAGAGCTGGCTCCCCAGGGATGTACCTCCAGAGGAGTTTGGCTTTTGTTGTGACTGAGCTCAAGTGGGAGCAGAGGGAGGGTCTGTCCACCCAAGCAAGGTGATTGTCTTGCCAGCTTTGAGAATGAGCTTGCGAATGCTTGTCCCTAGGGACAGGGACTGCAGGGCTGCCACTGCCCCAAAAGACTCTACCAGGTTGGTCTGGAGCCACAAACAGGAGTGTCTTTGACGAGGAAGGGGTTTGAACCCACCTGCATGGTGCAGAAGAGATGAGCAGTGCATTGCTGCAACCTCTTGGCCCCCTCTTCACCATGCTGTTGTTGTCAGTTTGTCTTCTGCAACTTAAAACAAATCCAGCTACGATCTGTTCTTCTGCTTTTGTTTTCTATCATCAGGGCTGTGCAGCAGGGAGATGTCCTGTGTGCTTGTAGGCAGCGCTAATCGAACAGCCCCACACACTCCCGTCTGGTGGGGAGCGGAATTTTCCCTCTTCCCTCAGGGTTTCCCAGGTCAGTTGCTGGGAGCAAAAAGACCATTCCCTGCAAGCAGGGGAGGTTCCCAGCACATCAAGGGGCTGTGGAAGACACAGCCACGAGATGCTTTGGGAAAGTGTTTGGGATTCATTTGTGGCTGTTCATGTTTCCCGTTCTTCTCCTCTTTGGAGGATGACACAGGCCAGAACAGACAGCATTCCCTAAACCCTGATTTATTATATTTTAGCCAGAGTCAAGCGTGGGCCTTGTGCTTGGTGGTGATCCTAACGCTGTTGATCCCCCTCCCCATTCCCTCCCAGTGTAACACCCCTCCGCAAGACCCATCTCTGCACACACACAGCTGTGAACAGGAAGGTCAGTGGCACCAGCCCTGCCAGTGAGGACCCCTCTGTTCCCAGCAGCCCTGGTTCAGGAGACAGCCCCTTCCCTGAGCAATGCACCAGCCTGAGTCAGAGCTGTGCGGTTACCAGAGGTTTTTCTGCACCAGGTCATGGTGCCTGGGAGCAAAACCAGGGTGCCGGGCAGCACAACCCCCAGGCACCCCACCAAGAGGGCACCGTCCCTGGGTGGGCTCGAACCACCAACCTTTCGGTTAACAGCCGAATGCGCTGCCTGCTGCGCCACAGAGACCCCCGCCTGGGGCTGTCCTGGGGCAGCTCTGGCATCGGGACAGTCCCTGGTGCTGCAGGAATGGGAATGTCCCTGAGCCCAGCCACGTCCCCAGGCCCAGAGAAGGGGATGCTGCTGTTGGCCCACTGCCGGATGCTGGTGGGCAGAGCAGTGTGGGGGAGGCCTGGTGCCCGGGTGAGGGGCTGTGGGCAGCTCCCTGCCCACCACCAGCTCTGCCTGCTCCACTGTCTACTCTGCTGCATGCCCCAGGGGACAATTAAAAGCTGTGGGAACCTCACCGCAGTGCAGCCCTGGTCCAGGAGCAGTGGCAGCTGAGAGGCAATGCCAGCTTGCCCCATGCCAGCCTGCGGCCCAGCACGAGGGGTTGAGTGCTGCTTTCTGCTGAGGCTCTCAGGGCACAACAGGGCTGTGCTTGTCAGGGACATGTCGTGGCATGAAATGTCCCCGCATCAGCCCCCTCCCCCCGACAATTTGTAAGGGGATGTAGCTCAGTGGAAGAGCACCTGCTTTGCATGCAGGAGGTCCTGGGTTCAATGCCCAGCATCTCCGGCGGAGGGGGAGCTTTTTCCTCAGTCTCCACCCCCCTGACCAACAGCGGGGAGGGCTGGCAAGCGGCTGCATTGCTCCTCTCCACAAAGTGTCGGCTTGCCCTCCAACGACATGGCAGGCTGTCATGTGGGAAGTGGAGCTCCCCATGCAGGAAGAGCCCAGCCACATCCTCAGAAAGCCTGCCCAGGGCAAAGGACATCATGAGGGCACGACTCTTGCAACAAGCTGAGTGGCCAGCAGTAGGCAAACAGGCAGGACTTGTCAGATCCTCAAGTGCCTCTCAGCAGAGACCACAGCCCTGTGAGGCAAGAGGGTGTGCCCATGAAGACGAGAGGGCTGGCTGCTGGCTGGGAGCTTCTTTTAGCTGCAGCAGCAGCAGCACTGCCCTGGCTGGGCAGGCAGGCGCTGGGAGGGCATCAGGCCCAGCAGGTACCTCCGAGCACGGGAGGTGAGAGCTTGGCAGGAGGGCAGAGGGGAGGCAGGTGGAGGGGAGCACTGGCACGTCGCTGGGGAATGGCTCCTGTGCCAGCAGCGCCGGCCAGCAGCAGGGGAGCAGCCACTGGGGTCACCAGGAGCGCTGGGAGCTGATTCAACAGCTGGGCATGTGGCAGCGGGAGCGGGAGCGGGAAGGGCAGGCACAAGCACAATGGCTGCTGTGTTGGTTGTGAGCTCACTTGCATTCCAGTTAGCCCAGTGGCCAGCAGTGGGTGGGCAGGCAGGTGTTAGGAGGTCATCAGCAGCATGGGAGAGGCTGCCCAGCAGCAAGGAGAGCTTGGGAGGAGGTGAGAGGGAGGGAGAGGGGAAGGTGACCTTGGTGGCTTGGATGGTGAGGTCTCTGCTTTCAGAGCAGCTGATTGGCCAGTAGCAGGTGGGCAGGCATGGGAGGTGGCCAAGGGCCTGACAAAGCCCAGGAGGTAGAGGGCAGAGCCTGGAGGGAGGAAGGAGGCAGAGAGAGGCAGGTGACTGTGGCAGCACTGGCACAGTGCTTGTGAGATGAGCTCTGTGACTGCAGCCTGCTTGGCCAGCAGCAGGCGGGCAGCACTGGGAGGTCATGCAGGGCAGGAGAAAGCCCCCAGCCGAGAGGAGAGCTGCTGAAGAGGGCAGAGGCAGAGGCAGGGAAAGCTGGCATGGCTGGGAGCTTGTTTGGGAGGTCACTTCTCTTGCAGCACTCTGATTGGGCAGCAGGCAGGCACGGTGGGGTCAGGAAGCAGCTGAGAAAAGCTTGCCCATGGAGAGGAGAGCTCTGGGGAGGGGAGAGGTGGGTCTTCAGGAAATTATTGACCTGAAAGTGTCCAGAGGGAGCTGCTTAGGACAACTTCTATCCAACTTGCTTAGCAGGAGGAGCTACATTTGCTGCAGCCTTAGGCTGCACTCAGAGAACATGAGGCACTTTCACCTAGGTCAGTAAGCAAGGGCCCCAGAGCTGGTTCAAGCTGGGCAGATAAGGAAGCTACAAGCAGTCGGCATTGCTGAGTCTCACCCTCCGAAAGGGAGGATGTTGTTAAAGAAGAGTGACTTGAAACTGTCTAGAAATAGCTGCTTAGCACAACTTCTATAAAACTTGCTTAGCATGAGTAGCTACATTTGCTGAAGCCTTAGGCCGCACTTGGGAAAAGTAATAAACCTTTACCGAGTTTAGTAAAAAATAGTGCCTCAGAGCTCGTTCAGGCTGGGAAAACAGGGAAACCACACGCAGTCTGCGTTCCTGTGTTACCCACCCCAAAAGGGAAGACGTCAAAACAATTGAAAAAGAAGACCTTGGGAGACAACCGCCAGACCCAACAAAAACAGAGGTACAACCTTCATCAGAGACCGCAAAAAACAAGAAGGAGGAGAAAACCAGCTTACCTAAGAACGACGGTGAGACCCAATGAGGAGCAGGAGACTCCAGACCAAAAAATTACTATTGGTCTAGCTTCCGCGTGAGGGGTGGGAAATGTAAGTGGAAAAACCTATAATTGCCCAGGATTTGTTTACGTTAGGGTCCCTCTTTGGAGGCACCCAGCTCGAGCTGTAATGACGGCACGCGCGTGATTAAAATGTAATTTGTTTTGATTTGGCTCTGAACTTTACTTGCGGCAACCTAGGCTCGATGCCTGTCATGGTGGCCGACAAGCCTAATTTCCATAACAGATGTCGAGGCTTTGAAATAAGACCGGCGCAGGGCATCAGGACCTTGAGGGACAAAGCCTCCGCTCACTGCTGGGGCAGTCTTCATTGCTATGGGTTGGAATCACCTCCTCCTCCTCCTTCTCTGGACCTTGCGAGGCAACGGTAGGCCCCAACAAGAAACAAAGACACATCCGTCAGCAGAAACCGCAACAGTAAAGATAAGGGAGAAAAGCAGCCTACCTAGGAACAACCATGCGAGCCAGTAAGGAGCAGGAGACCCCAGACCTGAATACTACTAGTGGTCTGAACTACCACGGGAGGGGTGGAGAGCTTCGACTGGAAAGTCGTAATGGCCCCGGGATTTCTTTGCTCGGGGTCCCTCTTTGGAGGCACCCAGCTCGAGCTGTAATGACGGCATGCACGTCCTTAAAATGTCATTATTTAATTTGCTTTGATTTGGCTGGGAACTTTTCTGCGGGAACCTAGGGTTGGAGCCTGTTCTGGTGGCCGGCGAGCCTAACCTTCCCTAAGAGCGTGGCACCCCAGATGGGACCCTAGGTGAGCACTGTTGGGGCCTCTCGTCTCCAAACGATCATCTGGCGCCATGGGGTGAGTTCACCTGGGATCTTTGGCAAGAGGAGGCCCCAAGAAGGTGAGTCTTAAATTCCCGCCTGCATTCTAAATTCTGCTCTGGTAACAGAGTGCGCTGAAGGGGTACGCGGGCTGATCACCGTAAGACGTACCAGGGGGATGGGTAGGAGTCCCATCCCCAGGGTTGGAGTGGGTTTGAAGTCCCATCTCGGTGTGGCCAGAAAGGGGAGTGCACAGCCTGGTCAGCATGAGGCGCACCGCAAGACTATAGGAACAGAAATGTAGAGAGACTGTGACTGGTGTGAGTGTGAGCAGTACTGTGTGTGAGAGTGCGTAGAGCCTGGGAACGGACCGGGGCGCCCGTGGGCTGAGGAAGCCGCCCGCTGCGAAGGGACAGCAGTCCTGGCAGTGCAAGCCTGGTGCAGGAGCAGTGGCAGCTGAGAGGCAATGCCAGCTTGCCCCATGCCAGCCTGCGGGCCAGCACGAGGGGTTGAGTGCTGCTTTCTGCTGAGGCTCTCAGGGCAGCAGGGCACAACAGGGCTGTGCTTGTCAGGGACATGTCGTGGCATGAGATGTGCCCGCATCAGCCCCCTCCCCCCGACAATTTGTAAGGGGATGTAGCTCAGTGGAAGAGCACCTGCTTTGCATGCAGGAGGTCCTGGGTTCAATGCCCAGCATCTCCGGCGGAGGGGGAGCTTTTTCCTCAGTCTCCACCCCCCTGACCAACAGCGGGGAGGGCTGGCAAGCGGCTGCATTGCTCCTCTCCACAGAGTGTCGGCTTGCCCTCCAACGACATGGCAGGCTGTCATGTGGGAAGTGGAGCTCGCCATGCAGGAAGAGCCCAGCCACATCCTCAGAAAGCCTGCCCAGGGCAAAGGACATCATGAGGGCACGACTCTTGCAACAAGCTGAGTGGCCAGCAGTAGGCAAACAGGCAGGACTTGTCAGATCCTCAAGTGCCTCTCAGCAGAGACCACAGCCCTGTGAGGCAAGAGGGTGTGCCCATGAAGACGAGAGGGCTGGCTGCTGGATGGGAGCTTCTTGTAGCTGCAGCAGCAGCAGCACTGCCCTGGCTGGGCAGGCAGGCGCTGGGAGGGCATCAGGCCCAGCAGGTACCTCCGAGCACGGGAGGTGAGAGCTTGGCAGGAGGGCAGAGGGGAGGCAGGTGGAGGGGAGCACTGGCACGTCGCTGGGGAATGGCTCCTGTGCCAGCAGCGCCGGCCAGCAGCAGGGGAGCAGCCACTGGGGTCACCAGGAGCGCTGGGAGCTGATTCAACAGCTGGGCATGTGGCAGCGGGAGCGGAAGCGGGAAGGGCAGGCGCAAGCACAATGGCTGCTGTGTTGGTTGTGAGCTCACTTGCATTCCAGTTAGCCCAGTGGCCAGCAGTGGGTGGGCAGGCAGGTGTTAGGAGGTCATCAGCAGCATGGGAGAGGCTGCCCAGCAGCAAGGAGAGCTTGGGAGGAGGTGAGAGGGAGGGAGAGGGGAAGGTGACCTTGGTGGCTTGGATGGTGAGGTCTCTGCTTTCAGAGCAGCTGATTGGCCAGTAGCAGGTGGGCAGGCATGGGAGGTGGCCAAGGGCCTGACAAAGCCCAGGAGGTAGAGGGCAGAGCCTGGAGGGAGGAAGGAGGCAGAGAGAGGCAGGTGACTGTGGCAGCACTGGCACAGTGCTTGTGAGATGAGCTCTGTGACTGCAGCCTGCTTGGCCAGCAGCAGGCGGGCAGCACTGGGAGGTCATGCAGGGCAGGAGAAAGCCCCCAGCCGAGAGGAGAGCTGCTGAAGAGGGCAGAGGCAGAGGCCGGGAAAGCTGGCATGGCTGGGAGCTTGTTTGGGAGGTCACTTCTCTTGCAGCACTCTGATTGGGCAGCAGGCAGGCACGGTGGGGTCAGGAAGCAGCTGAGAAAAGCTTGCCCATGGAGAGGAGAGCTCTGGGGAGGGGAGAGGTGGGTCTTCAGGAAATTACTGAACTGAAAGTGTCCAGAGGGAGCTGCTTAGGACAACTTCTATCCAACTTGCTTAGCAGGAGGAGCTACATTTGCTGCAGCCTTAGGCTGCACTCAGAGAACATGAGGCACTTTCACCTAGGTCAGTAAGCAAGGGCCCCAGAGCTGGTTCAAGCTGGGCAGATAAGGAAGCTACAAGCAGTCGGCATTGCTGAGTCTCACCCTCCGAAAGGGAGGATGTTGTTAAAGAAGAGTGACTTGAAACTGTCTAGAAATAGCTGCTTAGCACAACTTCTATAAAACTTGCTTAGCATGAGTAGCTACATTTGCTGAAGCCTTAGGCCGCACTTGGGAAAAGTAATAAACCTTTACCGAGTTTAGTAAAAAATAGTGCCTCAGAGCTCGTTCAGGCTGGGAAAACAGGGAAACCACACGCAGTCTGCGTTCCTGTGTTACCCACCCCAAAAGGGAAGACGTCAAAACAATTGAAAAAGAAGACCTTGGGAGACAACCGCCAGACCCAACAAAAACAGAGGTACAACCTTCATCAGAGACCTCAAAAAACAAGAAGGAGGAGAAAACCAGCTTACCTAAGAACGACAGTGAGACCCAATGAGGAGCAGGAGACTCCAGACCAAAAAATTACTATTGGTCTAGCTTCTGCGTGAGGGGTGGGAAATGTAAGTGGAAAAACCTATAATTGCCCAGGATTTGTTTACGTTAGGGTCCCTCTTTGGAGGCACCCAGCTCGAGCTGTAATGACGGCACGCGCGTGATTAAAATGTAATTTGTTTTGATTTGGCTCTGAACTTTACTTGCGGCAACCTAGGCTCGAGCCCTGTCATGGTGGCCGACAAGCCTAATGTCCATAACAGATGTCGAGGCTTTGAAATAAGACCGGCGCAGGGCATCAGGACCTTGAGGGACAAAGCCTCTGCTCACTGCTGGGGCAGTCTTCATTGCTATGGGTTGGAATCACCTCCTCCTCCTCCTTGTCCGGACCTTGCGAGGCAACGGTAGGCCCCAACAAGAAACAAAGACACATCCGTCAGCAGAAACCGCAACAGTAAAGATAAGGGAGAAAAGCAGCCTACCTAGGAACAACCATGCGAGCCAGTAAGGAGCAGGAGACCCCAGACCTGAATACTACTAGTGGTCTGAACTACCACAGGAGGGGTGGAGAGCTTCGACTGGAAAGTCGTAATGGCCCCGGGATTTCTTTGCTCGGGGTCCCTCTTTGGAGGCACCCAGCTCGAGCTGTAATGACGGCATGCACGTCCTTAAAATGTCATTATGTAATTTGCTTTGATTTGGCTGGGAACTTTTCTGCGGGAACCTAGGGTTGGAGCCTGTTCTGGTGGCCGGCGAGCCTAACCTTCCCTAAGAGCGTGGCACCCCAGATGGGACCCTAGGTGAGCACTGTTGGGGCCTCTCGTCTCCAAACGATCATCTGGTGCCATGGGGTGAGTTCACCTGGGATCTTTGGCAAGAGGAGGCCCCAAGAAGGTGAGTCTTAAATTCCTGCCTGCATTCTAAATTCTGCTCTGGTAACAGAGTGCGCTGAAGGGGTACGCGGGCTGATCACCGTAAGGCGTCCCAGGCAGGGGGGTACGCGGGCTGGCCACCGCAAGACGTACCAGGGGGATGGGTAGGAGTCCCATCCCCAGGGCTGGAGTAGGTTTGAAGTCCCATCTCGGTGTGGCCAGAAAGGGGAGTGCACAGCCTGGTCAGCATGAGGCGCACCGCAAGACTATAGGAACAGAAATGTAGAGAGACTGTGACTGGTGTGAGTGTGAGCAGTACTGTGTGTGAGAGTGCGTAGAGCCTGGGAACGGACCGGGGCGCCCGTGGGCTGAGGAAGCCGCCCGCTGCGAAGGCACAGCAGTCCTGGCAGTGCAAGCCTGGTGCAGGAGCAGTGGCAGCTGAGAGGCAATGCCAGCTTGCCCCATGCCAGCCTGCGGCCCAGCACGAGGGGTTGAGTGCTGCTTTCTGCTGAGGCTCTCAGGGCAGCAGGGCACAACAGGGCTGTGCTTGTCAGGGACATGTCATGGCATGAGATGTGCCCGCATCAGCCCCCTCCCCCCGACAATTTGTAAGGGGATGTAGCTCAGTGGAAGAGCACCTGCTTTGCATGCAGGAGGTCCTGGGTTCAATGCCCAGCATCTCCGGCGGAGGGGGAGCTTTTTCCTCAGTCTCCACCCCCCTGACCAACAGCGGGGAGGGCTGGCAAGCGGCTGCATTGCTCCTCTCCACAGAGTGTCGGCTTGCCCTCCAACGACATGGCAGGCTGTCATGTGGGAAGTGGAGCTCGCCATGCAGGAAGAGCCCAGCCACATCCTCAGAAAGCCTGCCCAGGGCAAAGGACATCATGAGGGCACGACTCTTGCAACAAGCTGAGTGGCCAGCAGTAGGCAAACAGGCAGGACTTGTCAGATCCTCAAGTGCCTCTCAGCAGAGACCACAGCCCTGTGAGGCAAGAGGGTGTGCCCATGAAGACGAGAGGGCTGGCTGCTGGATGGGAGCTTCTTGTAGCTGCAGCAGCAGCAGCACTGCCCTGGCTGGGCAGGCAGGCGCTGGGAGGGCATCAGGCCCAGCAGGTACCTCCGACCACGGGAGGTGAGAGCTTGGCAGGAGGGCAGAGGGCAGGCAGGTGGAGGGGAGCACTGGCACGTCGCTGGGGAATGGCTCCTGTGCCAGCAGCGCCGGCCAGCAGCAGGGGAGCAGCCACTGGGGTCACCATGAGCGCTGGGAGCTGATTCAACAGCTGGGCATGTGGCAGCGGGAGCGGGAAGGGCAGGCGCAAGCACAATGGCTGCTGTGTTGGTTGTGAGCTCACTTGCATTCCAGTTAGCCCAGTGGCCAGCAGTGGGTGGGCAGGCAGGTGTTAGGAGGTCATCAGCAGCATGGGAGAGGCTGCCCAGCAGCAAGGAGAGCTTGGGAGGAGGTGAGAGGGAGGGAGAGGGGAAGGTGACCTTGGTGGCTTGGATGGTGAGGTCTCTGCTTTCAGAGCAGCTGATTGGCCAGCAGCAGGTGGGCAGGCATGGGAGGTGGCCAAGGGCAGGACAAAGCCCAGGAGGTAGAGGGCAGAGCCTGGAGGGAGGAAGGAGGCAGAGAGAGGCAGGTGACTGTGGCAGCACTGGCACAGTGCTTGTGAGATGAGCTCTGTGACTGCAGCCTGCTTGGCCAGCAGCAGGCGGGCAGCACTGGGAGGTCATGCAGGGCAGGAGAAAGCCCCCAGCCGAGAGGAGAGCTGCTGAAGAGGGCAGAGGCAGAGGCCGGGAAAGCTGGCATGGCTGGGAGCTTGTTTGGGAGGTCACTTCTCTTGCAGCACTCTGATTGGGCAGCAGGCAGGCACGGTGGGGTCAGGAAGCAGCTGAGAAAAGCTTGCCCATGGAGAGGAGAGCTCTGGGGAGGGGAGAGGTGGGTCTTCAGGAAATTACTGAACTGAAAGTGTCCAGAGGGAGCTGCTTAGGACAACTTCTATCCAACTTGCTTAGCAGGAGGAGCTACATTTGCTGCAGCCTTAGGCTGCACTCAGAGAACATGAGGCACTTTCACCTAGGTCAGTAAGCAAGGGCCCCAGAGCTGGTTCAAGCTGGGCAGATAAGGAAGCTACAAGCAGTCGGCATTGCTGAGTCTCACCCTCCGAAAGGGAGGATGTTGTTAAAGAAGAGTGACTTGAAACTGTCTAGAAATAGCTGCTTAGCACAACTTCTATAAAACTTGCTTAGCATGAGTAGCTACATTTGCTGAAGCCTTAGGCCGCACTTGGGAAAAGTAATAAACCTTTACCGAGTTTAGTAAAAAATAGTGCCTCAGAGCTCGTTCAGGCTGGGAAAACAGGGAAACCACACGCAGTCTGCGTTCCTGTGTTACCCACCCCAAAAGGGAAGACGTCAAAACAATTGAAAAAGAAGACCTTGGGAGACAACCGCCAGACCCAACAAAAACAGAGGTACAACCTTCATCAGAGACCTCAAAAAACAAGAAGGAGGAGAAAACCAGCTTACCTAAGAACGACAGTGAGACCCAATGAGGAGCAGGAGACTCCAGACCAAAAAATTACTATTGGTCTAGCTTCTGCGTGAGGGGTGGGAAATGTAAGTGGAAAAACCTATAATTGCCCAGGATTTGTTTACGTTAGGGTCCCTCTTTGGAGGCACCCAGCTCGAGCTGTAATGACGGCACGCGCGTGATTAAAATGTAATTTGTTTTGATTTGGCTCTGAACTTTACTTGCGGCAACCTAGGCTCGAGCCCTGTCATGGTGGCCGACAAGCCTAATGTCCATAACAGATGTCGAGGCTTTGAAATAAGACCGGCGCAGGGCATCAGGACCTTGAGGGACAAAGCCTCTGCTCACTGCTGGGGCAGTCTTCATTGCTATGGGTTGGAATCACCTCCTCCTCCTCCTTGTCCGGACCTTGCGAGGCAACGGTAGGCCCCAACAAGAAACAAAGACACATCCGTCAGCAGAAACCGCAACAGTAAAGATAAGGGAGAAAAGCAGCCTACCTAGGAACAACCATGCGAGCCAGTAAGGAGCAGGAGACCCCAGACCTGAATACTACTAGTGGTCTGAACTACCACAGGAGGGGTGGAGAGCTTCGACTGGAAAGTCGTAATGGCCCCGGGATTTCTTTGCTCGGGGTCCCTCTTTGGAGGCACCCAGCTCGAGCTGTAATGACGGCATGCACGTCCTTAAAATGTCATTATGTAATTTGCTTTGATTTGGCTGGGAACTTTTCTGCGGGAACCTAGGGTTGGAGCCTGTTCTGGTGGCCGGCGAGCCTAACCTTCCCTAAGAGCGTGGCACCCCAGATGGGACCCTAGGTGAGCACTGTTGGGGCCTCTCGTCTCCAAACGATCATCTGGTGCCATGGGGTGAGTTCACCTGGGATCTTTGGCAAGAGGAGGCCCCAAGAAGGTGAGTCTTAAATTCCTGCCTGCATTCTAAATTCTGCTCTGGTAACAGAGTGCGCTGAAGGGGTACGCGGGCTGATCACCGTAAGGCGTCCCAGGCAGGGGGGTACGCGGGCTGGCCACCGCAAGACGTACCAGGGGGATGGGTAGGAGTCCCATCCCCAGGGCTGGAGTAGGTTTGAAGTCCCATCTCGGTGTGGCCAGAAAGGGGAGTGCACAGCCTGGTCAGCATGAGGCGCACCGCAAGACTATAGGAACAGAAATGTAGAGAGACTGTGACTGGTGTGAGTGTGAGCAGTACTGTGTGTGAGAGTGCGTAGAGCCTGGGAACGGACCGGGGCGCCCGTGGGCTGAGGAAGCCGCCCGCTGCGAAGGCACAGCAGTCCTGGCAGTGCAAGCCTGGTGCAGGAGCAGTGGCAGCTGAGAGGCAATGCCAGCTTGCCCCATGCCAGCCTGCGGCCCAGCACGAGGGGTTGAGTGCTGCTTTCTGCTGAGGCTCTCAGGGCAGCAGGGCACAACAGGGCTGTGCTTGTCAGGGACATGTCATGGCATGAGATGTGCCCGCATCAGCCCCCTCCCCCCGACAATTTGTAAGGGGATGTAGCTCAGTGGAAGAGCACCTGCTTTGCATGCAGGAGGTCCTGGGTTCAATGCCCAGCATCTCCGGCGGAGGGGGAGCTTTTTCCTCAGTCTCCACCCCCCTGACCAACAGCGGGGAGGGCTGGCAAGCGGCTGCATTGCTCCTCTCCACAGAGTGTCGGCTTGCCCTCCAACGACATGGCAGGCTGTCATGTGGGAAGTGGAGCTCGCCATGCAGGAAGAGCCCAGCCACATCCTCAGAAAGCCTGCCCAGGGCAAAGGACATCATGAGGGCACGACTCTTGCAACAAGCTGAGTGGCCAGCAGTAGGCAAACAGGCAGGACTTGTCAGATCCTCAAGTGCCTCTCAGCAGAGACCACAGCCCTGTGAGGCAAGAGGGTGTGCCCATGAAGACGAGAGGGCTGGCTGCTGGATGGGAGCTTCTTGTAGCTGCAGCAGCAGCAGCACTGCCCTGGCTGGGCAGGCAGGCGCTGGGAGGGCATCAGGCCCAGCAGGTACCTCCGACCACGGGAGGTGAGAGCTTGGCAGGAGGGCAGAGGGCAGGCAGGTGGAGGGGAGCACTGGCACGTCGCTGGGGAATGGCTCCTGTGCCAGCAGCGCCGGCCAGCAGCAGGGGAGCAGCCACTGGGGTCACCATGAGCGCTGGGAGCTGATTCAACAGCTGGGCATGTGGCAGCGGGAGCGGGAAGGGCAGGCGCAAGCACAATGGCTGCTGTGTTGGTTGTGAGCTCACTTGCATTCCAGTTAGCCCAGTGGCCAGCAGTGGGTGGGCAGGCAGGTGTTAGGAGGTCATCAGCAGCATGGGAGAGGCTGCCCAGCAGCAAGGAGAGCTTGGGAGGAGGTGAGAGGGAGGGAGAGGGGAAGGTGACCTTGGTGGCTTGGATGGTGAGGTCTCTGCTTTCAGAGCAGCTGATTGGCCAGCAGCAGGTGGGCAGGCATGGGAGGTGGCCAAGGGCAGGACAAAGCCCAGGAGGTAGAGGGCAGAGCCTGGAGGGAGGAAGGAGGCAGAGAGAGGCAGGTGACTGTGGCAGCACTGGCACAGTGCTTGTGAGATGAGCTCTGTGACTGCAGCCTGCTTGGCCAGCAGCAGGCGGGCAGCACTGGGAGGTCATGCAGGGCAGGAGAAAGCCCCCAGCCGAGAGGAGAGCTGCTGAAGAGGGCAGAGGCAGAGGCCGGGAAAGCTGGCATGGCTGGGAGCTTGTTTGGGAGGTCACTTCTCTTGCAGCACTCTGATTGGGCAGCAGGCAGGCACGGTGGGGTCAGGAAGCAGCTGAGTAAAGCTTGCCCATGGAGAGGAGAGCTCTGGGGAGGGGAGAGGTGGGTCTTCAGGAAATTATTGACCTGAAAGTGTCCAGAGGGAGCTGCTTAGGACAACTTCTATCCAACTTGCTTAGCAGGAGGAGCTACATTTGCTGCAGCCTTAGGCTGCACTCAGAGAACATGAGGCACTTTCACCTAGGTCAGTAAGCAAGGGCCCCAGAGCTGGTTCAAGCTGGGCAGATAAGGAAGCTACAAGCAGTCGGCATTGCTGAGTCTCACCCTCCGAAAGGGAGGATGTTGTTAAAGAAGAGTGACTTGAAACTGTCTAGAAATAGCTGCTTAGCACAACTTCTATAAAACTTGCTTAGCATGAGTAGCTACATTTGCTGAAGCCTTAGGCCGCACTTGGGAAAAGTAATAAACCTTTACCGAGTTTAGTAAAAAATAGTGCCTCAGAGCTCGTTCAGGCTGGGAAAACAGGGAAACCACACGCAGCCTGCGTTCCTGTGTTACCCACCCCAAAAGGGAAGACGTCAAAACAATTGAAAAAGAAGACCTTGGGAGACAACCGCCAGGCCCAACAAAAACAGAGGTACAACCTTCATCAGAGACTGCAAAAAACAAGAAGGAGGAGAAAAACAGCTTACCTAAGAACGACGGTGAGACCCAATGAGGAGCAGGAGACCCCAGACCAAAACATTACTATTGGTCTAGCTTCTGCGTGAGGGGTGGGAAATGTAAGTGGAAAAACCTATAATTGCCCAGGATTTGTTTACGTTCGGGTCCCTCTTTGGAGGCACCCAGCTCGAGCTGTAATGACGGCACGCGCGTGATTAAAATGTAATTTGTTTTGATTTGGCTCTGAACTTTACTTGCGGCAACCTAGGCTCGAGCCCTGTCATGGTGGCCGACAAGCCTAATGTCCATAACAGATGTCGAGGCTTTGAAATAAGACCGGCGCAGGGCATCAGGACCTTGAGGGACAAAGCCTCCGCTCACTGCTGGGGCAGTCTTCATTGCTATGGGTTGGAATCACCTCCTCCTCCTCCTTCTCTGGACCTTGCGAGGCAACGGTAGGCCCCAACAAGAAACAAAGACACATCCGTCAGCAGAAACCGCAACAGTAAAGATAAGGGAGAAAAGCAGCCTACCTAGGAACAACCATGCGAGCCAGTAAGGAGCAGGAGACCCCAGACCTGAATACTACTAGTGGTCTGAACTACCACGGGAGGGGTGGAGAGCTTCGATTGGAAAGTCGTAATGGCCCCGGGATTTCTTTGCTCGGGGTCCCTCTTTGGAGGCACCCAGCTCGAGCTGTAATGACGGCATGCACGTCCTTAAAATGTCATTATGTAATTTGCTTTGATTTGGCTGGGAACTTTTCTGCGGGAACCTAGGGTTGGACCCTGTTCTGGTGGCCGGTGAGCCTAACCTTCCCTAAGAGCGTGGCACCCCAGATGGGACCCTAGGTGAGCACTGTTGGGGCCTCTCGTCTCCAAACGATCATCTGGCGCCATGGGGTGAGTTCACCTGGGATCTTTGGCAAGAGGAGGCCCCAAGAAGGTGAGTCTTAAATTCCCGCCTGCATTCTAAATTCTGCTCTGGTAACAGAGTGCGCTGAAGGGGTACGCGGGCTGATCACCGTAAGGCGTCCCAGGCAGGGGGGTACGCGGGCTGGCCACCGTAAGATGTACCAGGGGGATGGGTAGGAGTCCCATCCCCAGGGCTGGAGTGGGTTTGAAGTCCCATCTCGGTGTGGCCAGAAAGGGGAGTGCACAGCCTGGTCAGCATGAGGCGCACCGCAAGACTATAGGAACAGAAATGTAGAGAGACTGTGACTGGTGTGAGTGTGAGCAGTACTGTGTGTGAGAGTGCGTAGAGCCTGGGAACGGACCGGGGCGCCCGTGGGCTGAGGAAGCCGCCCGCTGCGAAGGCACAGCAGTCCTGGCAGTGCAAGCCTGGTGCAGGAGCAGTGGCAGCTGAGAGGCAATGCCAGCTTGCCCCATGCCAGCCTGCGGGCCAGCACGAGGGGTTGAGTGCTGCTTTCTGCTGAGGCTCTCAGGGCAGCAGGGCACAACAGGGCTGTGCTTGTCAGGGACATGTCGTGGCATGAGATGTGCCCGCATCAGCCCCCTCCCCCCGACAATTTGTAAGGGGATGTAGCTCAGTGGAAGAGCACCTGCTTTGCATGCAGGAGGTCCTGGGTTCAATGCCCAGCATCTCCGGCGGAGGGGGAGCTTTTTCCTCAGTCTCCACCCCCCTGACCAACAGCGGGGAGGGCTGGCAAGCGGCTGCATTGCTCCTCTCCACAGAGTGTCGGCTTGCCCTCCAACGACATGGCAGGCTGTCATGTGGGAAGTGGAGCTCCCCATGCAGGAAGAGCCCAGCCACATCCTCAGAAAGCCTGCCCAGGGCAAAGGACATCATGAGGGCACGACTCTTGCAACAAGCTGAGTGGCCAGCAGTAGGCAAACAGGCAGGACTTGTCAGATCCTCAAGTGCCTCTCAGCAGAGACCACAGCCCTGTGAGACAAGAGGGTGTGCCCATGAAGACGAGAGGGCTGGCTGCTGGCTGGGAGCTTCTTTTAGCTGCAGCAGCAGCAGCACTGCCCTGGCTGGGCAGGCAGGCGCTGGGAGGGCATCAGGCCCAGCAGGTACCTCCGACCACGGGAGGTGAGAGCTTGGCAGGAGGGCAGGGCAGAGGGCAGGCAGGTGGAGGGGAGCACTGGCACGTCGCTGGGGAATGGCTCCTGTGCCAGCAGCGCCGGCCAGCAGCAGGGGAGCAGCCACTGGCGTCACCATGAGCGCTGGGAGCTGATTCAACAGCTGGGCATGTGGCAGCGGGAGCGGGAGCGGGAGCGGGAAGGGCAGGCACAAGCACAATGGCTGCTGTGTTGGTTGTGAGCTCACTTGCATTCCAGTTAGCCCAGTGGCCAGCAGTGGGTGGGCAGGCAGGTGTTAGGAGGTCATCAGCAGCATGGGAGAGGCTGCCCAGCAGCAAGGAGAGCTTGGGAGGAGGTGAGAGGGAGGGAGAGGGGAAGGTGACCTTGGTGGCTTGGATGGTGAGGTCTCTGCTTTCAGAGCAGCTGATTGGCCAGCAGCAGGTGGGCAGGCATGGGAGGTGGCCAAGGGCAGGACAAAGCCCAGGAGGTAGAGGGCAGAGCCTGGAGGGAGGAAGGAGGCAGAGAGAGGCAGGTGACTGTGGCAGCACTGGCACAGTGCTTGTGAGATGAGCTCTGTGACTGCAGCCTGCTTGGCCAGCAGCAGGCGGGCAGCACTGGGAGGTCATGCAGGGCAGGAGAAAGCCCCCAGCCGAGAGGAGAGCTGCTGAAGAGGGCAGAGGCAGAGGCCGGGAAAGCTGGCATGGCTGGGAGCTTGTTTGGGAGGTCACTTCTCTTGCAGCACTCTGATTGGGCAGCAGGCAGGCACGGTGGGCTCAGGAAGCAGCTGAGTAAAGCTTGCCCATGGAGAGGAGAGCTCTGGGGAGGGGAGAGGTGGGTCTTCAGGAAATTATTGACCTGAAAGTGTCCAGAGGGAGCTGCTTAGGACAACTTCTATCCAACTTGCTTAGCAGGAGGAGCTACATTTGCTGCAGCCTTAGGCTGCACTCAGAGAACATGAGGCACTTTCACCTAGGTCAGTAAGCAAGGGCCCCAGAGCTGGTTCAAGCTGGGCAGATAAGGAAGCTACAAGCAGTCGGCATTGCTGAGTCTCACCCTCCGAAAGGGAGGATGTTGTTAAAGAAGAGTGACTTGAAACTGTCTAGAAATAGCTGCTTAGCACAACTTCTATAAAACTTGCTTAGCATGAGTAGCTACATTTGCTGAAGCCTTAGGCCGCACTTGGGAAAAGTAATAAACCTTTACCGAGTTTAGTAAAAAATAGTGCCTCAGAGCTCGTTCAGGCTGGGAAAACAGGGAAACCACACACAGTCTGCGTTCCTGTGTTACCCACCCCAAAAGGGAAGACGTCAAAACAATTGAAAAAGAAGACCTTGGGAGACAACCGCCAGGCCCAACAAAAACAGAGGTACAACCTTCATCAGAGACCGCAAAAAACAAGAAGGAGGAGAAAAACAGCTTAGCTAAGAACGACGGTGAGACCCAATGAGGAGCAGGAGACCCCAGACCAAGAAATTACTATTGGTCTAGCTTCCGCGTGAGGGGTGGGAAATGTAAGTGGAAAAACCTATAATTGCCCAGGATTTGTTTACGTTAGGGTCCCTCTTTGGAGGCACCCAGCTCGAGCTGTAATGACGGCACGCGCGTGATTAAAATGTAATTTGTTTTGATTTGGCTCTGAACTTTACTTGCGGCAACCTAGGCTCGATGCCTGTCATGGTGGCCGACAAGCCTAATTTCCATAACAGATGTCGAGGCTTTGAAATAAGACCAGCGCAGGGCATCAGGACCTTGAGGGACAAAGCCTCCGCTCACTGCTGGGGCAGTCTTCATTGCTATGGGTTGGAATCACCTCCTCCTCCTCCTTGTCCGGACCTTGCGAGGCAACGGTAGGCCCCAACAAGAAACAAAGACACATCCGTCAGCAGAAACCGCAACAGTAAAGATAAGGGAGAAAAGCAGCCTACCTAGGAACAACCATGCGAGCCAGTAAGGAGCAGGAGACCCCAGACCTGAATACTACTAGTGGTCTGAACTACCACGGGAGGGGTGGAGAGCTTCGATTGGAAAGTCGTAATGGCCCCGGGATTTCTTTGCTCGGGGTCCCTCTTTGGAGGCACCCAGCTCGAGCTGTAATGACGGCATGCACGTCCTTAAAATGTCATTATGTAATTTGCTTTGATTTGGCTGGGAACTTTTCTGCGGGAACCTAGGGTTGGAGCCTGTTCTGGTAGCCGGTGAGCCTAACCTTCCCTAAGAGCGTGGCACCCCAGATGGGACCCTAGGTGAGCACTGTTGGGGCCTCTCGTCTCCAAACGATCATCTGGCGCCATGGGGTGAGTTCACCTGGGATCTTTGGCAAGAGGAGGCCCCAAGAAGGTGAGTCTTAAATTCCCGCCTGCATTCTAAATTCTGCTCTGGTAACAGAGTGCGCTGAAGGGGTACGCGGGCTGATCACCGTAAGGCGTCCCAGGCAGGGGGGTACGCGGGCTGGCCACCGTAAGACGTACCAGGGGGATGGGTAGGAGTCCCATCCCCAGGGCTGGAGTGGGTTTGAAGTCCCATCTCGGTGTGGCCAGAAAGGGGAGTGCACAGCCTGGTCAGCATGAGGCGCACCGCAAGACTATAGGAACAGAAATGTAGAGAGACTGTGACTGGTGTGAGTGTGAGCAGTACTGTGTGTGAGAGTGCGTAGAGCCTGGGAACGGACCGGGGCGCCCGTGGGCTGAGGAAGCCGCCCGCTGCGAAGGCACAGCAGTCCTGGCAGTGCAAGCCTGGTGCAGGAGCAGTGGCAGCTGAGAGGCAATGCCAGCTTGCCCCATGCCAGCCTGCGGGCCAGCACGAGGGGTTGAGTGCTGCTTTCTGCTGAGGCTCTCAGGGCAGCAGGGCACAACAGGGCTGTGCTTGTCAGGGACATGTCGTGGCATGAGATGTGCCCGCATCAGCCCCCTCCCCCCGACAATTTGTAAGGGGATGTAGCTCAGTGGAAGAGCACCTGCTTTGCATGCAGGAGGTCCTGGGTTCAATGCCCAGCATCTCCGGCGGAGGGGGAGCTTTTTCCTCAGTCTCCACCCCCCTGACCAACAGCGGGGAGGGCTGGCAAGCGGCTGCATTGCTCCTCTCCACAGAGTGTCGGCTTGCCCTCCAACGACATGGCAGGCTGTCATGTGGGAAGTGGAGCTCGCCATGCAGGAAGAGCCCAGCCACATCCTCAGAAAGCCTGCCCAGGGCAAAGGACATCATGAGGGCACGACTCTTGCAACAAGCTGAGTGGCCAGCAGTAGGCAAACAGGCAGGACTTGTCAGATCCTCAAGTGCCTCTCAGCAGAGACCACAGCCCTGTGAGACAAGAGGGTGTGCCCATGAAGACGAGAGGGCTGGCTGCTGGCTGGGAGCTTCTTGTAGCTGCAGCAGCAGCAGCACTGCCCTGGCTGGGCAGGCAGGCGCTGGGAGGGCATCAGGCCCAGCAGGTACCTCCGAGCACGGGAGGTGAGAGCTTGGCAGGAGGGCAGGGCAGAGGGGAGGCAGGTGGAGGGGAGCACTGGCACGTCGCTGGGGAATGGCTCCTGTGCCAGCAGCGCCGGCCAGCAGCAGGGGAGCAGCCACTGGCGTCACCATGAGCGCTGGGAGCTGATTCAACAGCTGGGCATGTGGCAGCGGGAGCGGGAGCGGGAGCGGGAAGGGCAGGCACAAGCACAATGGCTGCTGTGTTGGTTGTGAGCTCACTTGCATTCCAGTTAGCCCAGTGGCCAGCAGTGGGTGGGCAGGCAGGTGTTAGGAGGTCATCAGCAGCATGGGAGAGGCTGCCCAGCAGCAAGGAGAGCTTGGGAGGAGGTGAGAGGGAGGGAGAGGGGAAGGTGACCTTGGTGGCTTGGATGGTGAGGTCTCTGCTTTCAGAGCAGCTGATTGGCCAGCAGCAGGTGGGCAGGCATGGGAGGTGGCCCAGGGCAGGACAAAGCCCAGGAGGTAGAGGGCAGAGCCTGGAGGGAGGAAGGAGGCAGAGAGAGGCAGGTGACTGTGGCAGCACTGGCACAGTGCTTGTGAGATGAGCTCTGTGACTGCAGCCTGCTTGGCCAGCAGCAGGCGGGCAGCACTGGGAGGTCATGCAGGGCAGGAGAAAGCCCCCAGCCGAGAGGAGAGCTGCTGAAGAGGGCAGAGGCAGAGGCAGGGAAAGCTGGCATGGCTGGGAGCTTGTTTGGGAGGTCACTTCTCTTGCAGCACTCTGATTGGGCAGCAGGCAGGCACGGTGGGGTCAGGAAGCAGCTGAGAAAAGCTTGCCCATGGAGAGGAGAGCTCTGGGGAGGGGAGAGGTGGGTCTTCAGGAAATTATTGAACTGAAAGTGTCCAGAGGGAGCTGCTTAGGACAACTTCTATCCAACTTGCTTGGCAGGAGGAGCTACATTTGCTGCAGCCTTAGGCTGCACTCAGAGAACATGAGGCACTTTCACCTAGGTCAGTAAGCAAGGGCCCCAGAGCTGGTTCAAGCTGGGCAGATAAGGAAGCTACAAGCAGTCGGCATTGCTGAGTCTCACCCTCCGAAAGGGAGGATGTTGTTAAAGAAGAGTGACTTGAAACTGTCTAGAAATAGCTGCTTAGCACAACTTCTATAAAACTTGCTTAGCATGAGTAGCTACATTTGCTGAAGCCTTAGGCTGCACTTGGGAAAAGTAATAAACCTTTACCGAGTTTAGTAAAAAATAGTGCCTCAGAGCTCGTTCAGGCTGGGAAAACAGGGAAACCACACGCAGTCTGCGTTCCTGTGTTACCCACCCCAAAAGGGAAGACGTCAAAACAATTGAAAAAGAAGACCTTGGGAGACAACCGCCAGACCCAACAAAAACAGGTACAACCTTCATCAGAGACCGCAAAAAACAAGAAGGAGGAGAAAACCAGCTTACCTAAGAACGACAGTGAGACCCAATGAGGAGCAGGAGACTCCAGACCAAAAAATTACTATTGGTCTAGCTTCTGCGTGAGGGGTGGGAAATGTAAGTGGAAAAACCTATAATTGCCCAGGATTTGTTTACGTTAGGGTCCCTCTTTGGAGGCACCCAGCTCGAGCTGTAATGACGGCACGCGCGTGATTAAAATGTAATTTGTTTTGATTTGGCTCTGAACTTTCCTTGCGGCAACCTAGGCTCGAGCCCTGTCATGGTGGCCGACAAGCCTAATGTCCATAACAGATGTCGAGGCTTTGAAATAAGACCGGCGCAGGGCATCAGGACCTTGAGGGACAAAGCCTCTGCTCACTGCTGGGGCAGTCTTCATTGCTATGGGTTGGAATCACCTCCTCCTCCTCCTTGTCCGGACCTTGCGAGGCAACGGTAGGCCCCAACAAGAAACAAAGACACATCCGTCAGCAGAAACCGCAACAGTAAAGATAAGGGAGAAAAGCAGCCTACCTAGGAACAACCATGCGAGCCAGTAAGGAGCAGGAGACCCCAGACCTGAATACTACTAGTGGTCTGAACTACCACAGGAGGGGTGGAGAGCTTCGACTGGAAAGTCGTAATGGCCCCGGGATTTCTTTGCTCGGGGTCCCTCTTTGGAGGCACCCAGCTCGAGCTGTAATGACGGCATGCACGTCCTTAAAATGTCATTATTTAATTTGCTTTGATTTGGCTGGGAACTTTTCTGCGGGAACCTAGGGTTGGACCCTGTTCTGGTGGCCGGCGAGCCTAACCTTCCCTAAGAGCGTGGCACCCCAGATGGGACCCTAGGTGAGCACTGTTGGGGCCTCTCATCTCCAAACGATCATCTGGCGCCATGGGGTGAGTTCACCTGGGATCTTTGGCAAGAGGAGGCCCCAAGAAGGTGAGTCTTAAATTCCCGCCTGCATTCTAAATTCTGCTCTGGTAACAGAGTGCGCTGAAGGGGTACGTGGGCTGATCACCGTAAGACGTACCAGGGGGATGGGTAGGAGTCCCATCCCCAGGGTTGGAGTGGGTTTGAAGTCCCATCTCGGTGTGGCCAGAAAGGGGAGTGCGCAGCCTGGTCAGCATGAGGCGCACCGCAAGACTATAGGAACAGAAATGTAGAGAGACTGTGACTGGTGTGAGTGTGAGCAGTACTGTGTGTGAGAGTGCGTAGAGCCTGGGAACGGACCGGGGCGCCCGTGGGCTGAGGAAGCCGCCCGCTGCGAAGGCACAGCAGTCCTGGCAGTGCAAGCCTGGTGCAGGAGCAGTGGCAGCTGAGAGGCAATGCCAGCTTGCCCCATGCCAGCCTGCGGGCCAGCACGAGGGGTTGAGTGCTGCTTTCTGCTGAGGCTCTCAGGGCACCAGGGCACAACAGGGCTGTGCTTGTCAGGGACATGTCGTGGCATGAGATGTGCCCGCATCAGCCCCCTCCCCCCGACAATTTGTAAGGGGATGTAGCTCAGTGGAAGAGCACCTGCTTTGCATGCAGGAGGTCCTGGGTTCAATGCCCAGCATCTCCGGCGGAGGGGGAGCTTTTTCCTCAGTCTCCACCCCCCTGACCAACAGCGGGGAGGGCTGGCAAGCGGCTGCATTGCTCCTCTCCACAAAGTGTTGGCTTGCCCTCCAACGACATGGCAGGCTGTCATGTGGGAAGTGGAGCTCCCCATGCAGGAAGAGCCCAGCCACATCCTCAGAAAGCCTGCCCAGGGCAAAGGACATCATGAGGGCACGACTCTTGCAACAAGCTGAGTGGCCAGCAGTAGGCAAACAGGCAGGACTTGTCAGATCCTCAAGTGCCTCTCAGCAGAGACCACAGCCCTGTGAGACAAGAGGGTGTGCCCATGAAGACGAGAGGGCTGGCTGCTGGCTGGGAGCTTCTTGTAGCTGCAGCAGCAGCAGCAGCAGCACTGCCCTGGCTGGGCAGGCAGGCGCTGGGAGGGCATCAGGCCCAGCAGGTACCTCCGAGCACGGGAGGTGAGAGCTTGGCAGGAGGGCAGGGCAGAGGGCAGGCAGGTGGAGGGGAGCACTGGCACGTCGCTGGGGAATGGCTCCTGTGCCAGCAGCGCCGGCCAGCAGCAGGGGAGCAGCCACTGGCGTCACCATGAGCGCTGGGAGCTGATTCAACAGCTGGGCATGTGGCAGCGGGAGCGGGAGCGGGAGCGGGAAGGGCAGGCACAAGCACAATGGCTGCTGTGTTGGTTGTGAGCTCACTTGCATTCCAGTTAGCCCAGTGGCCAGCAGTGGGTGGGCAGGCAGGTGTTAGGAGGTCATCAGCAGCATGGGAGAGGCTGCCCAGCAGCAAGGAGAGCTTGGGAGGAGGTGAGAGGGAGGGAGAGGGGAAGGTGACCTTGGTGGCTTGGATGGTGAGGTCTCTGCTTTCAGAGCAGCTGATTGGCCAGCAGCAGGTGGGCAGGCATGGGAGGTGGCCCAGGGCAGGACAAAGCCCAGGAGGTAGAGGGCAGAGCCTGGAGGGAGGAAGGAGGCAGAGAGAGGCAGGTGACTGTGGCAGCACTGGCACAGTGCTTGTGAGATGAGCTCTGTGACTGCAGCCTGCTTGGCCAGCAGCAGGCGGGCAGCACTGGGAGGTCATGCAGGGCAGGAGAAAGCCCCCAGCCGAGAGGAGAGCTGCTGAAGAGGGCAGAGGCAGAGGCAGGGAAAGCTGGCATGGCTGGGAGCTTGTTTGGGAGGTCACTTCTCTTGCAGCACTCTGATTGGGCAGCAGGCAGGCACGGTGGGGTCAGGAAGCAGCTGAGAAAAGCTTGCCCATGGAGAGGAGAGCTCTGGGGAGGGCAGAGGTGGGTCTTCAGGAAATTATTGACCTGAAAGTGTCCAGAGGGAGCTGCTTAGGACAACTTCTATCCAACTTGCTTGGCAGGAGGAGCTACATTTGCTGCAGCCTTAGGCTGCACTCAGAGAACATGAGGCACTTTCACCTAGGTCAGTAAGCAAGGGCCCCAGAGCTGGTTCAAGCTGGGCAGATAAGGAAGCTACAAGCAGTCGGCATTGCTGAGTCTCACCCTCCGAAAGGGAGGATGTTGTTAAAGAAGAGTGACTTGAAACTGTCTAGAAATAGCTGCTTAGCACAACTTCTATAAAACTTGCTTAGCATGAGTAGCTACATTTGCTGAAGCCTTAGGCTGCACTTGGGAAAAGTAATAAACCTTTACCGAGTTTAGTAAAAAATAGTGCCTCAGAGCTCGTTCAGGCTGGGAAAATAGGGAAACCACACGCAGTCTGCGTTCCTGTGTTACCCACCCCAAAAGGGAAGACGTCAAAACAATTGAAAAAGAAGACCTTGGGAGACAAACGCCAGACCCAACAAAAACAGAGGTACAACCTTCATCAGAGACCGCAAAAAACAAGAAGGAGGAGAAAACCAGCTTACCTAAGAACGACAGTGAGACCCAATGAGGAGCAGGAGACTCCAGACCAAAAAATTACTATTGGTCTAGCTTCTGCGTGAGGGGTGGGAAATGTAAGTGGAAAAACCTATAATTGCCCAGGATTTGTTTACGTTAGGGTCCCTCTTTGGAGGCACCCAGCTCGAGCTGTAATGACGGCACGCGCGTGATTAAAATGTAATTTGTTTGGATTTGGCTCTGAACTTTACTTGCGGCAACCTAGGCTCGAGCCCTGTCATGGTGGCCGACAAGCCTAATGTCCATAACAGATGTCGAGGCTTTGAAATAAGACCGGCGCAGGGCATCAGGACCTTGAGGGACAAAGCCTCCGCTCACTGCTGGGGCAGTCTTCATTGCTATGGGTTGGAATCACCTCCTCCTCCTCCTTGTCCGGACCTTGCGAGGCAACGGTAGGCCCCAACAAGAAACAAAGACACATCCGTCAGCAGAAACCGCAACAGTAAAGATAAGGGAGAAAAGCAGCCTACCTAGGAACAACCATGCGAGCCAGTAAGGAGCAGGAGACCCCAGACCTGAATACTACTAGTGGTCTGAACTACCACGGGAGGGGTGGAGAGCTTCGATTGGAAAGTCGTAATGGCCCCGGGATTTCTTTGCTCGGGGTCCCTCTTTGGAGGCACCCAGCTCGAGCTGTAATGACGGCATGCACGTCCTTAAAATGTCATTATTTAATTTGCTTTGATTTGGCTGGGAACTTTTCTGTGGGAACCTAGGGTTGGAGCCTGTTCTGGTGGCCGGCGAGCCTAACCTTCCCTAAGAGCGTGGCACCCCAGATGGGACCCTAGGTGAGCACTGTTGGGGCCTCTCGTCTCCAAACGATCATCTGGCGCCATGGGGTGAGTTCACCTGGGATCTTTGGCAAGAGGAGGCCCCAAGAAGGTGAGTCTTAAATTCCCGCCTGCATTCTAAATTCTGCTCTGGTAACAGAGTGCGCTGAAGGGGTACGCGGGCTGATCACCGTAAGGCGTCCCAGGCAGGGGGGTACGCGGGCTGGCCACCGTAAGATGTACCAGGGGGATGGGTAGGAGTCCCATCCCCAGGGCTGGAGTGGGTTTGAAGTCCCATCTCGGTGTGGCCAGAAAGGGGAGTGCACAGCCTGGTCAGCATGAGGCGCACCGCAAGACTATAGGAACAGAAATGTAGAGAGACTGTGACTGGTGTGAGTGTGAGCAGTACTGTGTGTGAGAGTGCGTAGAGCCTGGGAACGGACCGGGGCGCCCGTGGGCTGAGGAAGCCGCCCGCTGCGAAGGGACAGCAGTCCTGGCAGTGCAAGCCTGGTGCAGGAGCAGTGGCAGCTGAGAGGCAATGCCAGCTTGCCCCATGCCAGCCTGCGGGCCAGCACGAGGGGTTGAGTGCTGCTTTCTGCTGAGGCTCTCAGGGCAGCAGGGCACAACAGGGCTGTGCTTGTCAGGGACATGTCGTGGCATGAGATGTGCCCGCATCAGCCCCCTCCCCCCGACAATTTGTAAGGGGATGTAGCTCAGTGGAAGAGCACCTGCTTTGCATGCAGGAGGTCCTGGGTTCAATGCCCAGCATCTCCGGCGGAGGGGGAGCTTTTTCCTCAGTCTCCACCCCCCTGACCAACAGCGGGGAGGGCTGGCAAGCGGCTGCATTGCTCCTCTCCACAGAGTGTCGGCTTGCCCTCCAACGACATGGCAGGCTGTCATGTGGGAAGTGGAGCTCGCCATGCAGGAAGAGCCCAGCCACATCCTCAGAAAGCCTGCCCAGGGCAAAGGACATCATGATGGCACGACTCTTGCAACAAGCTGAGTGGCCAGCAGTAGGCAAACAGGCAGGACTTGTCAGATCCTCAAGTGCCTCTCAGCAGAGACCACAGCCCTGTGAGACAAGAGGGTGTGCCCATGAAGACGAGAGGGCTGGCTGCTGGCTGGGAGCTTCTTGTAGCTGCAGCAGCAGCAGCACTGCCCTGGCTGGGCAGGCAGGCGCTGGGAGGGCATCAGGCCCAGCAGGTACCTCCGAGCACGGGAGGTGAGAGCTTGGCAGGAGGGCAGGGCAGAGGGGAGGCAGGTGGAGGGGAGCACTGGCACGTCGCTGGGGAATGGCTCCTGTGCCAGCAGCGCCGGCCAGCAGCAGGGGAGCAGCCACTGGGGTCACCATGAGCGCTGGGAGCTGATTCAACAGCTGGGCATGTGGCAGCGGGAGCGGGAGCGGGAAGGGCAGGCACAAGCACAATGGCTGCTGTGTTGGTTGTGAGCTCACTTGCATTCCAGTTAGCCCAGTGGCCAGCAGTGGGTGGGCAGGCAGGTGTTAGGAGGTCATCAGCAGCATGGGAGAGGCTGCCCAGCAGCAAGGAGAGCTTGGGAGGAGGTGAGAGGGAGGGAGAGGGGAAGGTGACCTTGGTGGCTTGGATGGTGAGGTCTCTGCTTTCAGAGCAGCTGATTGGCCAGCAGCAGGTGGGCAGGCATGGGAGGTGACCAAGGGCAGGACAAAGCCCAGGAGGTAGAGGGCAGAGCCTGGAGGGAGGAAGGAGGCAGAGAGAGGCAGGTGACTGTGGCAGCACTGGCACAGTGCTTGTGAGATGAGCTCTGTGACTGCAGCCTGCTTGGCCAGCAGCAGGCGGGCAGCACTGGGAGGTCATGCAGGGCAGGAGAAAGCCCCCAGCCGAGAGGAGAGCTGCTGAAGAGGGCAGAGGCAGAGGCAGGGAAAGCTGGCATGGCTGGGAGCTTGTTTGGGAGGTCACTTCTCTTGCAGCACTCTGATTGGGCAGCAGGCAGGCACGGTGGGGTCAGGAAGCAGCTGAGAAAAGCTTGCCCATGGAGAGGAGAGCTCTGGGGAGGGCAGAGGTGGGTCTTCAGGAAATTATTGAACTGAAAGTGTCCAGAGGGAGCTGCTTAGGACAACTTCTATCCAACTTGCTTGGCAGGAGGAGCTACATTTGCTGCAGCCTTAGGCTGCACTCAGAGAACATGAGGCACTTTCACCTAGGTCAGTAAGCAAGGGCCCCAGAGCTGGTTCAAGCTGGGCAGATAAGGAAGCTACAAGCAGTCGGCATTGCTGAGTCTCACCCTCCGAAAGGGAGGATGTTGTTAAAGAAGAGTGACTTGAAACTGTCTAGAAATAGCTGCTTAGCACAACTTCTATAAAACTTGCTTAGCATGAGTAGCTACATTTGCTGAAGCCTTAGGCTGCACTTGGGAAAAGTAATAAACCTTTACCGAGTTTAGTAAAAAATAGTGCCTCAGAGCTCGTTCAGGCTGGGAAAACAGGGAAACCACACGCAGTCTGCGTTCCTGTGTTACCCACCCCAAAAGGGAAGACGTCAGAACAATTGAAAAAGAAGACCTTGGGAGACAACCGCCAGACCCAACAAAAACAGAGGTACAACCTTCATCAGAGACCGCAAAAAACAAGAAGGAGGAGAAAAACAGCTTAGCTAAGAACGACGGTGAGACCCAATGAGGAGCAGGAGACCCCAGACCAAAAAATGACTATTGGTCTAGCTTCCGCGTGAGGGGTGGGAAATGTAAGTGGAAAAACCTATAATTGCCCAGGATTTGTTTACGTTAGGGTCCCTCTTTGGAGGCACCCAGCTCGAGCTGTAATGACGGCACGCGCGTGATTAAAATGTAATTTGTTTTGATTTGGCTCTGAACTTTCCTTGCGGCAACCTAGGCTCGAGGCCTGTCATGGTGGCCGACAAGCCTAATTTCCATAACAGATGTCGAGGCTTTGAAATAAGACCGGCGCAGGGCATCAGGACCTTGAGGGACAAAGCCTCCGCTCACTGCTGGGGCAGTCTTCATTGCTATGGGTTGGAATCACCTCCTCCTCCTCCTTGTCCGGACCTTGCGAGGCAACGGTAGGCCCCAACAAGAAACAAAGACACATCCGTCAGCAGAAACCGCAACAGTAAAGATAAGGGAGAAAAGCAGCCTACCTAGGAACAACCATGCGAGCCAGTAAGGAGCAGGAGACCCCAGACCTGAATACTACTAGTGGTCTGAACTACCACGGGAGGGGTGGAGAGCTTCGATTGGAAAGTCGTAATGGCCCCGGGATTTCTTTGCTCGGGGTCCCTCTTTGGAGGCACCCAGCTCGAGCTGTAATGACGGCATGCACGTCCTTAAAATGTCATTATGTAATTTGCTTTGATTTGGCTGGGAACTTTTCTGCGGGAACCTAGGGTTGGAGCCTGTTCTGGTGGCCGGCGAGCCTAACCTTCCCTAAGAGCGTGGCACCCCAGATGGGACCCTAGGTGAGCACTGTTGGGGCCTCTCGTCTCCAAACGATCATCTGGCGCCATGGGGTGAGTTCACCTGGGATCTTTGGCAAGAGGAGGCCCCAAGAAGGTGAGTCTTAAATTCCCGCCTGCATTCTAAATTCTGCTCTGGTAACAGAGTGCGCTGAAGGGGTACGTGGGCTGATCACCGTAAGGCGTCCCAGGCAGCGGGGTACGCGGGCTGGCCACCGTAAGACGTACCAGGGGGATGGGTAGGAGTCCCATCCCCAGGGTTGGAGTGGGTTTGAAGTCCCATCTCGGTGTGGCCAGAAAGGGGAGTGCGCAGCCTGGTCAGCATGAGGCGCACCGCAAGACTATAGGAACAGAAATGTAGAGAGACTGTGACTGGTGTGAGTGTGAGCAGTACTGTGTGTGAGAGTGCGTAGAGCCTGGGAACGGACCGGGGCGCCCGTGGGCTGAGGAAGCCGCCCGCTGCGAAGGCACAGCAGTCCTGGCAGTGCAAGCCTGGTGCAGGAGCAGTGGCAGCTGAGAGGCAATGCCAGCTTGCCCCATGCCAGCCTGCGGGCCAGCACGAGGGGTTGAGTGCTGCTTTCTGCTGAGGCTCTCAGGGCAGCAGGGCACAACAGGGCTGTGCTTGTCAGGGACATGTCGTGGCATGAGATGTGCCCGCATCAGCCCCCTCCCCCCGACAATTTGTAAGGGGATGTAGCTCAGTGGAAGAGCACCTGCTTTGCATGCAGGAGGTCCTGGGTTCAATGCCCAGCATCTCCGGCGGAGGGGGAGCTTTTTCCTCAGTCTCCACCCCCCTGACCAACAGCGGGGAGGGCTGGCAAGCGGCTGCATTGCTCCTCTCCACAGAGTGTCGGCTTGCCCTCCAACGACATGGCAGGCTGTCATGTGGGAAGTGGAGCTCCCCATGCAGGAAGAGCCCAGCCACATCCTCAGAAAGCCTGCCCAGGGCAAAGGACATCATGAGGGCACGACTCTTGCAACAAGCTGAGTGGCCAGCAGTAGGCAAACAGGCAGGACTTGTCAGATCCTCAAGTGCCTCTCAGCAGAGACCACAGCCCTGTGAGACAAGAGGGTGTGCCCATGAAGACGAGAGGGCTGGCTGCTGGCTGGGAGCTTCTTTTAGCTGCAGCAGCAGCAGCACTGCCCTGGCTGGGCAGGCAGGCGCTGGGAGGGCATCAGGCCCAGCAGGTACCTCCGAGCACGGGAGGTGAGAGCTTGGCAGGAGGGCAGAGGGGAGGCAGGTGGAGGGGAGCACTGGCACGTCGCTGGGGAATGGCTCCTGTGCCAGCAGCGCCGGCCAGCAGCAGGGGAGCAGCCACTGGGGTCACCATGAGCGCTGGGAGCTGATTCAACAGCTGGGCATGTGGCAGCGGGAGCGGGAAGGGCAGGCGCAAGCACAATGGCTGCTGTGTTGGTTGTGAGCTCACTTGCATTCCAGTTAGCCCAGTGGCCAGCAGTGGATGGGCAGGCAGGTGTTAGGAGGTCATCAGCAGCATGGGAGAGGCTGCCCAGCAGCAAGGAGAGCTTGGGAGGAGGTGAGAGGGAGGGAAAGGGGAAGGTGACCTTGGTGGCTTGGATGGTGAGGTCTCTGCTTTCAGAGCAGCTGATTGGCCAGTAGCAGGTGGGCAGGCATGGGAGGTGGCCAAGGGCAGGACAAAGCCCAGGAGGTAGAGGGCAGAGCCTGGAGGGAGGAAGGAGGCAGAGAGAGGCAGGTGACTGTGGCAGCACTGGCACAGTGCTTGTGAGATGAGCTCTGTGACTGCAGCCTGCTTGGCCAGCAGCAGGCGGGCAGCACTGGGAGGTCATGCAGGGCAGGAGAAAGCCCCCAGCCGAGAGGAGAGCTGCTGAAGAGGGCAGAGGCAGAGGCAGGGAAAGCTGGCATGGCTGGGAGCTTGTTTGGGAGGTCACTTCTCTTGCAGCACTCTGATTGGGCAGCAGGCAGGCACGGTGGGGTCAGGAAGCAGCTGAGAAAAGCTTGCCCATGGAGAGGAGAGCTCTGGGGAGGGGAGAGGTGGGCCTTCAGGAAATTATTGAACTGAAAGTGTCCAGAGGGAGCTGCTTAGGACAACTTCTATCCAACTTGCTTAGCAGGAGGAGCTACATTTGCTGCAGCCTTAGGCTGCACTCAGAGAACATGAGGCACTTTCACCTAGGTCAGTAAGCAAGGGCCCCAGAGCTGGTTCAAGCTGGGCAGATAAGGAAGCTACAAGCAGCCGGCATTGCTGGGTCTCACCCTCCGAAAGGGAGGATGTTGTTGAAGAAGAGTGACTTGAAACTGTCTAGAAATAGCTGCTTAGCACAACTTCTATAAAACTTGCTTAGCATGAGTAGCTAAATTTGCTGAAGCCTTAGGCTGCACTTGGGAAAAGTAATAAACCTTTACCGAGTTTAGTAAAAAATAGTGCCTCAGAGCTCGTTCAGGCTGGGAAAACAGGGAAACCACACGCAGCCTGCGTTCCTGTGTTACCCACCCCAAAAGGGAAGACGTCAAAACAATTGAAAAAGAAGACCTTGGGAGACAACTGCCAGGCCCAACAAAAACAGAGGTACAACCTTCATCAGAGACCGCAAAAAACAAGAAGGAGGAGAAAACCAGCTTAGCTAAGAACGACGGTGAGACCCAATGAGGAGCAGGAGACCCCAGACCAAAAAATTACTATTGGTCTATGTTGGAAACTTGCACGGGAGGAGCCGACGGAGGGAAGACCCAGACGCTCAATATGAGTGATCAGTGTACTTCAACTTTATTAGGTGTGGTCTTTCTTTATATAGCACAGGACTAATCAGGCTCATACATATTGCAAAAGCTGAGCTCCTTATTGGTAACAGCAATTTGGTTTACCCAGCAACTTCTGCATTACATCACCCGCAAGTTCCCAGGACTAATCATTGATAACACCTTGGAGCCAAGGACAATGTGTCCTTGGCTCTAGCTGTTTTTACTCTCATACGGGACTTGGCTCACATCAACTGTGTGCGATATGCACTTAGTTCTGCTTCCTTTAGTTGTTCAGTCTTCACATGACCTCTGCCCTCAAGCCAGTCCTCCACAATTTCCCCGTTTTTATTTTGTGCGAGAAAGACTTTTTCAGTTAATTGTTCAAGCTTTTGTGTTAAGCAGCCAAAAATTACTCTTACAGCAATTAAAATTAATACAATTATGAATAGAATACGTAGCCCTTCTTTGATCAAGCTCAAAATCCAGGTACTCACATTACCAAACATCTTTCTAAACAGATCATCAAACCAATTATACTGTACGGTGATTCTCTGGGTGTGGTCCTTTAGCCATTTCAATTGCTCATGGATTGACTGTCCATGATCAGAAAGATTAAAACAACACATTCCTTCAAAATCCTCACACCCGCGTCCCTGTGCCAAAAGCAGAAAGTCTATAGCTGCTCTATTTTGCAACACTGCATGTCTCAGGCTATCCATATCCTGTGACATTTCAGAGAGAATTTGTGTAGTAACATTTGATTGCCTAACAGCCCAACAAGCAAGTTTATTTAGATTAGACATGGCATGCGCAACTGCAACGTTAGGAGCTAAAGCTGCGGCGAAAAACCTTTCCGCAGGCCCCCATAATTCTACATCATCAGCACAATCTGAACCTAGTTTTTTCAATTCACGCTTGCCTCGACGATTCTCACTTCTTCTATGTCTGATTGCTGCAGTCAGATTTGACCAACGCTGATCATGTAAGTCAGGGGCGAAGAGTGTCCTAATGAGTTCGGCCAGCGTTGAAATTTTTTCTTGAATAGTTCGTTTTGGTTGTAACGGTGGTGCTATCCATTCTAGTACAATGGGTTCCGCCAACCCTCTTTTTTCCCCGTTTTTATTTTGTGTTGTGTAATGGCTCCCATTAGGTATTGTGGGCCACATAAAATAGTAAGATCAAGTGGCTGATTTTCCAGGCATCGGTGCGTAGCACGCGTAGTAATTAGCGATGCAATCTCCTGGAGTGCTCGTTGCTGTTCCTCTGTGAGCGTGACGGCAGCCGCTGGGTCTGTTCCCTTCAGCAAGGGGCGTAGCAGATTTAAGAGTTCATTAGGAATGCCGACAACCGGACGGATCCATTGGAGGTCTCCTAATAGTTTTTGAGCATCATTGAGTGTTCTTATGTCAGTCCTGATTGTCAATTTCTGTGGTCTGATGGTGGCATTCGAAATATGCCAACCTAGATACTGCCAGGGGCTGGATTCCTGTACCTTTTCCGGGGCCACCACAAGTTCCTTTTTCTTTAATTGTGTGATTAGATCAAATTTTTGTTCAGGAGAAAAAGGGGTTTTTTGTGCCAACAATATGTCGTCCATGTAGTGATATATCATGGTCTCTGGCCACTGTTGACGTAACGGTTGAAGTGCCGCATCGACATAGAGTTGACAGAGGGTTGGTGAGTTTCGCATACCCTGCGGTAGTACTGTCCATTCAAATCTTTGGTCTGGCCCCTCTCTATTGATAGCAGGGAGTGTAAATGCAAATCACTGTTTATCATCTTCATGGAGGGCTGTAGTAAAGAAACAGTCCTTTAAATCTACGATTAGCAGGTGCCAGCCTTCTGGGATCATTGCTGGGTTGGGTAACCCCGGTTGTAAAGCGCCCATGTCATGCATCTGTCTGTTTACAGCACGTAGATCGTGTAAAAGTCTGTATTTGCCGGATTTTTTCTTGATCACAAATATTGGGGTATTCCAAGGGCTGGTAGATAGTCTTAGATGACCTTGTTTGTACTGTTCCTTTACTAGTTCATGTGCTTGAATGAGACTTTCCCGTTTAAACGGCCATTGCTCTACCCACACAGGCTGATCAGTCCTCCAGCTGAGTGGGATTGGGAAAGTCCAGGCAATGGCCGGTGCTATAAAGGGTGTTCCGAGGTAAGCACCATACCCATCTGGGCAAGGATATCGCGCCCTATTAATGTTTGCACTCCTTCAGGTAGGGGTAAAATGGAAACGGAGCAATTAACCACCTTGTTCCCTATAGTCCATTGTAGCGTCGATGATTTTCGGGCGAGGGTGACCCCGCCTACTCCAGCTACCGTGGAGCTGGTCTCTCGGGTTGGCCAATGCTGGGGCCAAATCTTAGTGCTAATTATTGATACATCCGCTCCAGTGTCCAATAAGGCATTAGTGCGTATAGATTCTTCTTTATACTTTACAGTCACGGTTTGTCAGGGCCTTTGATGCATTCCGACAGTCAGTAATACTACACTTCCAGTGGAACCAAAAGCACCATAGCCTCGTGGTTGCTCTTTCGCTGGTGCCACCCCTACAGTCAGGTGGGGAAGCGGAATAAGCTGGGCTATTCTCGATCCTTGTGGTATGTGCATAGGTGGAAACATTGCTGGAACCACAATTTGTATTTCCCCGAAATAGTCCTTGTCGATCAATCCTGTCAAAACTTGTAATCCTTTCATTGTAGTGGACGATCTTCCAATCAGTAAGGCACCTACTGGCTCATGATGATTAATAATTACTGGTCCGTAGACATTCGTCCGGATTCTTGTTGGCTTTGTATCCAATAAGGTGGCGTCTACCGCTGTTGCCAAGTCCAGTCCGAGACTCCCTCTGGTGGCTGGTCGAAGACAAAGGGGTTCATGCCGTTCGGAGTGGAGCTGGGCGCCGGCTGAGGTGGTTGTGTTAACTGCGGGGGTTGCTGAGTTGTTGTGGTGAAGGCTGCCTTTTGTGTCGTCGCGGGGCGGCTCGTCCCGCTTCTCCGGGCGTTTCCCGAGCCAGCCTTCCAACAAGCCGCTCCATCATGTTTGTTGCTTTTGCAGTTGGGACACCATACTCTACTAGCTTGGCATTCTCTGCGAAGATGACCAACAACGCCGCATCGGTAGCAGTGTGCCGATCGTCGATTAGGGGGGATATTTCCGCCGGGATTTTGCAAAGGAGCAAGGGCAGCGAATACCTGACTTTGATTCTGTTGCATATTATCCCGCAACGCCTGTGCTTGCTCTCTCATGCTCTCTCCTAATTGTTTCACTGCCTCTACTAGCATAGCTTGCGGTCCTACAGGTACCTGCGCCATTCTTTCTAGCCCCTCCTCAATAGTCCATGTTCCCGGGAGTGTGGCTAAAATACTACGCGTTGAAGGGTTACTATTCTGTATTGCACATTGTTTCAAGATAGTCCCTTTCAGATAATCTGGTACCCCTGCTGCTTGTATAGCATTGGCTACTCTGTCAATAAACAAGCCGAAAGGCTGTTCCCAGCCCTGCTTTATTCCCATATAAGATGGGATACCCCTTTTTTTTTTTTTTCTTTTTTTTTTCTTTTTTTTCCTTTTTTTTTCTTTTTTTTTTTTTTTTTTCAAACTGCTTTTATTAGTGGTTTCTGACCATTAATATCATAGAGAAAAACTTATTTCACATTGATAGCCTGAGATGGGTGTCCTCAGATAACTGTGGCCAAAGGAAGAGGAGAAGGAGGAGAGGAGAAAAAGGGGGGGGGGGAAGAGAGAGGGGGGGAGAGAGAGAGGGGGGAGAGAGAGAGGGGGGGAGAGAGAGGGGGGGAGGGGGGGAAGGAGGCGCTGAGGGAGGAGGGGGGATCTGCCGCATGGTCAATGTTACTCCTTTTGGCAGGCCTGTGTTCCCAGACCCTCCCTGGGCAATAGTAAAGGTTCGAGGGGGGTGATGGGTATGGGAACACAGGGGACACCTCTGCATGCGGGGGTTCCTTGAACCCATCGGGGCTTCCCAAATGCTCCGCGGCGGCGGCAGCTACCTTTTTTTTTTTTTTTTTTTTTTTTTTTTTGAGGTGCGAGAGCATTAGTAACTGCCCTCCACGGCTTCATCAGCTTTTTTACTGTCTTGTTGTCACTTATTACTTCATCAAACAACTTGTCCCCAAATTTTTTCCATTCAGTTTGTTCGAACATGGTATCTGGGTTAACAAAACACCCCTTAGCCACTCCGTCAGCTAATAGCCCTGGGAGTTCCTTATCTGGGTTAACAAAACACCCCTTAGCCACTCCGTAAGCTAATAGCCCTGGGAGTTCCTTATGACATTCTATTCCTTGAGTACCTCGCTTTTCTAAAAAGCATCTTAATAAATAATAAGCCGCTTGTCGCGCCGTGGTTACTCACTTACCGTTGCAACCTTTGCAAGACCTGCGGCGAGACTTTCTGGCAGGACCCCGTCTCGTCCTGGGCACGGACCCCCTTTGTTTGTGTCCTCTCCACCTCCTCTGTAACTCTGGCACGTAGACCCCCTTTTGTGTCACGTCGCCTTTAGCACAGCAGGACCAGCTGTCTCTAGCACTCTGTCGACTCCTGAGTTTTTAATCACCGAGTCCCTGACCGGCAGGGTCCCTGTTCGGGCGCCATTTGTTGGAAACTTGCACGGGAGGAGCCGACGGAGGGAAGACCCAGACGCTCAATATGAGTGATCAGTGTACTTCAACTTTATTAGGTGTGGTCTTTCTTTATATAGCACAGGACTAATCAGGCTCATACATATTGCAAAAGCTGAGCTCCTTATTGGTAACAGCAATTTGGTTTACCCAGCAACTTCTGCATTACATCACCCGCAAGTTCCCAGGACTAATCATTGATAACACCTTGGAGCCAAGGACAATGTGTCCTTGGCTCTAGCTGTTTTTACTCTCATACGGGACTTGGCTCACATCAACTGTGTGCGATATGCACTTAGTTCTCCTTCCTTTAGTTGTTCAGTCTTCACATGACCTCTGCCCTCAAGCCAGTCCTCCACAGGTCTAGCTTCTGCGTGAGGGGTGGGAAATGTAAGTGGAAAAACCTATAATTGCCCAGGATTTGTTTACGTTAGGGTCCCTCTTTGGAGGCACCCAGCTCGAGCTGTAATGACGGCACGCGCGTGATTAAAATGTAATTTGTTTTGATTTGGCTCTGAACTTTCCTTGCGGCAACCTAGGCTCGAGCCCTGTCATGGTGGCCGACAAGCCTAATGTCCATAACAGATGTCGAGGCTTTGAAATAAGACCGGCGCAGGGCATCAGGACCTTGAGGGACAAAGCCTCCGCTCACTGCTGGGGCAGTCTTCATTGCTATGGGTTGGAATCACCTCCTCCTCCTCCTTGTCCGGACCTTGCGAGGCAACGGTAGGCCCCAACAAGAAACAAAGACACATCCGTCAGCAGAAACCGCAACAGTAAAGATAAGGGAGAAAAGCAGCCTACCTAGGAACAACCATGCGAGCCAGTAAGGAGCAGGAGACCCCAGACCTGAATACTACTAGTGGTCTGAACTACCACGGGAGGGGTGGAGAGCTTGGACTGGAAAGTTGTAATGGCCCCGGGATTTCTTTGCTCGGGGTCCCTCTTTGGAGGCACCCAGCTCGAGCTGTAATGACGGCATGCACGTCCTTAAAATGTCATTATTTAATTTGCTTTGATTTGGCTGGGAACTTTTCTGCGGGAACCTAGGGTTGGACCCTGTTCTGGTGGCCGGCGAGCCTAACCTTCCCTAAGAGCGTGGCACCCCAGATGGGACCCTAGGTGAGCACTGTTGGGGCCTCTCGTCTCCAAACGATCATCTGGCGCCATGGGGTGAGTTCACCTGGGATCTTTGGCAAGAGGAGGCCCCAAGAAGGTGAGTCTTAAATTCCCGCCTGCATTCTAAATTCTGCTCTGGTAACAGAGTGCGCTGAAGGGGTACGCGGGCTGATGACCGTAAGGCGTCCCAGGCAGGGGGGTACGCGGGCTGGCCACCGTAAGGCGTCCCAGGCAGGGGGGTACGCGGGCTGGCCACCGTAAGACGTACCAGGGGGATGGGTAGGAGTCCCATCCCCAGGGTTGGAGTGGGTTTGAAGTCCCATCTCGGTGTGGCCAGAAAGGGGAGTGCACAGCCTGGTCAGCATGAGGCGCACCGCAAGACTATAGGAACAGAAATGTAGAGAGACTGTGACTGGTGTGAGTGTGAGCAGTACTGTGTGTGAGAGTGCGTAGAGCCTGGGAACGGACCGGGGCGCCCGTGGGCTGAGGAAGCCGCCCGCTGCGAAGGCACAGCAGTCCTGGCAGTGCAAGCCTGGTGCAGGAGCAGTGGCAGCTGAGAGGCAATGCCAGCTTGCCCCATGCCAGCCTGCGGGCCAGCACGAGGGGTTGAGTGCTGCTTTCTGCTGAGGCTCTCAGGGCAGCAGGGCACAACAGGGCTGTGCTTGTCAGGGACATGTCGTGGCATGAGATGTGCCCGCATCAGCCCCCTCCCCCCGACAATTTGTAAGGGGATGTAGCTCAGTGGAAGAGCACCTGCTTTGCATGCAGGAGGTCCTGGGTTCAATGCCCAGCATCTCCGGCGGAGGGGGAGCTTTTTCCTCAGTCTCCACCCCCCTGACCAACAGCGGGGAGGGCTGGCAAGCGGCTGCATTGCTCCTCTCCACAGAGTGTCGGCTTGCCCTCCAACGACATGGCAGGCTGTCATGTGGGAAGTGGAGCTCGCCATGCAGGAAGAGCCCAGCCACATCCTCAGAAAGCCTGCCCAGGGCAAAGGACATCATGATGGCACGACTCTTGCAACAAGCTGAGTGGCCAGCAGTAGGCAAACAGGCAGGACTTGTCAGATCCTCAAGTGCCTCTCAGCAGAGACCACAGCCCTGTGAGACAAGAGGGTGTGCCCATGAAGACGAGAGGGCTGGCTGCTGGCTGGGAGCTTCTTGTAGCTGCAGCAGCAGCAGCACTGCCCTGGCTGGGCAGGCAGGCGCTGGGAGGGCATCAGGCCCAGCAGGTACCTCCGAGCACGGGAGGTGAGAGCTTGGCAGGAGGGCAGGGCAGAGGGGAGGCAGGTGGAGGGGAGCACTGGCACGTCGCTGGGGAATGGCTCCTGTGCCAGCAGCGCCGGCCAGCAGCAGGGGAGCAGCCACTGGGGTCACCATGAGCGCTGGGAGCTGATTCAACAGCTGGGCATGTGGCAGCGGGAGCGGGAGCGGGAAGGGCAGGCACAAGCACAATGGCTGCTGTGTTGGTTGTGAGCTCACTTGCATTCCAGTTAGCCCAGTGGCCAGCAGTGGGTGGGCAGGCAGGTGTTAGGAGGTCATCAGCAGCATGGGAGAGGCTGCCCAGCAGCAAGGAGAGCTTGGGAGGAGGTGAGAGGGAGGGAGAGGGGAAGGTGACCTTGGTGGCTTGGATGGTGAGGTCTCTGCTTTCAGAGCAGCTGATTGGCCAGCAGCAGGTGGGCAGGCATGGGAGGTGGCCCAGGGCAGGACAAAGCCCAGGAGGTAGAGGGCAGAGCCTGGAGGGAGGAAGGAGGCAGAGAGAGGCAGGTGACTGTGGCAGCACTGGCACAGTGCTTGTGAGATGAGCTCTGTGACTGCAGCCTGCTTGGCCAGCAGCAGGCGGGCAGCACTGGGAGGTCATGCAGGGCAGGAGAAAGCCCCCAGCCGAGAGGAGAGCTGCTGAAGAGGGCAGAGGCAGAGGCAGGGAAAGCTGGCATGGCTGGGAGCTTGTTTGGGAGGTCACTTCTCTTGCAGCACTCTGATTGGGCAGCAGGCAGGCACGGTGGGGTCAGGAAGCAGCTGAGAAAAGCTTGCCCATGGAGAGGAGAGCTCTGGGGAGGGCAGAGGTGGGTCTTCAGGAAATTATTGAACTGAAAGTGTCCAGAGGGAGCTGCTTAGGACAACTTCTATCCAACTTGCTTGGCAGGAGGAGCTACATTTGCTGCAGCCTTAGGCTGCACTCAGAGAACATGAGGCACTTTCACCTAGGTCAGTAAGCAAGGGCCCCAGAGCTGGTTCAAGCTGGGCAGATAAGGAAGCTACAAGCAGTCGGCATTGCTGAGTCTCACCCTCCGAAAGGGAGGATGTTGTTAAAGAAGAGTGACTTGAAACTGTCTAGAAATAGCTGCTTAGCACAACTTCTATAAAACTTGCTTAGCATGAGTAGCTACATTTGCTGAAGCCTTAGGCTGCACTTGGGAAAAGTAATAAACCTTTACCGAGTTTAGTAAAAAATAGTGCCTCAGAGCTCGTTCAGGCTGGGAAAACAGGGAAACCACACGCAGTCTGCGTTCCTGTGTTACCCACCCCAAAAGGGAAGACGTCAGAACAATTGAAAAAGAAGACCTTGGGAGACAACCGCCAGACCCAACAAAAACAGAGGTACAACCTTCATCAGAGACCGCAAAAAACAAGAAGGAGGAGAAAAACAGCTTAGCTAAGAATGACGGTGAGACCCAATGAGGAGCAGGAGACCCCAGACCAAAAAATTACTATTGGTCTAGCTTCCGCGTGAGGGGTGGGAAATGTAAGTGGAAAAACCTATAATTGCCCAGGATTTGTTTACGTTAGGGTCCCTCTTTGGAGGCACCCAGCTCGAGCTGTAATGACGGCACGCGCGTGATTAAAATGTAATTTGTTTTGATTTGGCTCTGAACTTTCCTTGCGGCAACCTAGGCTCGAGGCCTGTCATGGTGGCTGACAAGCCTAATTTCCATAACAGATGTCGAGGCTTTGAAATAAGACCGGCGCAGGGCATCAGGACCTTGAGGGACAAAGCCTCCGCTCACTGCTGGGGCAGTCTTCATTGCTATGGGTTGGAATCACCTCCTCCTCCTCCTTGTCCGGACCTTGCGAGGCAACGGTAGGCCCCAACAAGAAACAAAGACACATCCGTCAGCAGAAACCGCAACAGTAAAGATAAGGGAGAAAAGCAGCCTACCTAGGAACAACCATGCGAGCCAGTAAGGAGCAGGAGACCCCAGACCTGAATACTACTAGTGGTCTGAACTACCACGGGAGGGGTGGAGAGCTTCGATTGGAAAGTCGTAATGGCCCCGGGATTTCTTTGCTCGGGGTCCCTCTTTGGAGGCACCCAGCTCGAGCTGTAATGACGGCATGCACGTCCTTAAAATGTCATTATGTAATTTGCTTTGATTTGGCTGGGAACTTTTCTGCGGGAACCTAGGGTTGGAGCCTGTTCTGGTGGCTGGCGAGCCTAACCTTCCCTAAGAGCGTGGCACCCCAGATGGGACCCTAGGTGAGCACTGTTGGGGCCTCTCGTCTCCAAACGATCATCTGGCGCCATGGGGTGAGTTCACCTGGGATCTTTGGCAAGAGGAGGCCCCAAGAAGGTGAGTCTTAAATTCCCGCCTGCATTCTAAATTCTGCTCTGGTAACAGAGTGCGCTGAAGGGGTACGTGGGCTGATCACCGTAAGGCGTCCCAGGCAGCGGGGTACGCGGGCTGGCCACCGTAAGACGTACCAGTGGGATGGGTAGGAGTCCCATCCCCAGGGTTGGAGTGGGTTTGAAGTCCCATCTCGGTGTGGCCAGAAAGGGGAGTGCGCAGCCTGGTCAGCATGAGGCGCACCGCAAGACTATAGGAACAGAAATGTAGAGACACTGTGACTGGTGTGAGTGTGAGCAGTACTGTGTGTGAGAGTGCGTAGAGCCTGGGAACGGACCGGGGCGCCCGTGGGCTGAGGAAGCCGCCCGCTGCGAAGGCACAGCAGTCCTGGCAGTGCAAGCCTGGTGCAGGAGCAGTGGCAGCTGAGAGGCAATGCCAGCTTGCCCCATGCCAGCCTGCGGGCCAGCACGAGGGGTTGAGTGCTGCTTTCTGCTGAGGCTCTCAGGGCAGCAGGGCACAACAGGGCTGTGCTTGTCAGGGACATGTCGTGGCATGAGATGTGCCCGCATCAGCCCCCTCCCCCCGACAATTTGTAAGGGGATGTAGCTCAGTGGAAGAGCACCTGCTTTGCATGCAGGAGGTCCTGGGTTCAATGCCCAGCATCTCCGGCGGAGGGGGAGCTTTTTCCTCAGTCTCCACCCCCCTGACCAACAGCGGGGAGGGCTGGCAAGCGGCTGCATTGCTCCTCTCCACAGAGTGTCGGCTTGCCCTCCAACGACATGGCAGGCTGTCATGTGGGAAGTGGAGCTCGCCATGCAGGAAGAGCCCAGCCACATCCTCAGAAAGCCTGCCCAGGGCAAAGGACATCATGATGGCACGACTCTTGCAACAAGCTGAGTGGCCAGCAGTAGGCAAACAGGCAGGACTTGTCAGATCCTCAAGTGCCTCTCAGCAGAGACCACAGCCCTGTGAGACAAGAGGGTGTGCCCATGAAGACGAGAGGGCTGGCTGCTGGCTGGGAGCTTCTTGTAGCTGCAGCAGCAGCAGCACTGCCCTGGCTGGGCAGGCAGGCGCTGGGAGGGCATCAGGCCCAGCAGGTACCTCCGAGCACGGGAGGTGAGAGCTTGGCAGGAGGGCAGGGCAGAGGGGAGGCAGGTGGAGGGGAGCACTGGCACGTCGCTGGGGAATGGCTCCTGTGCCAGCAGCGCCGGCCAGCAGCAGGGGAGCAGCCACTGGGGTCACCAGGAGCGCTGGGAGCTGATTCAACAGCTGGGCATGTGGCAGCGGGAGCGGGAGCGGGAAGGGCAGGCACAAGCACAATGGCTGCTGTGTTGGTTGTGAGCTCACTTGCATTCCAGTTAGCCCAGTGGCCAGCAGTGGGTGGGCAGGCAGGTGTTAGGAGGTCATCAGCAGCATGGGAGAGGCTGCCCAGCAGCAAGGAGAGCTTGGGAGGAGGTGAGAGGGAGGGAGAGGGGAAGGTGACCTTGGTGGCTTGGATGGTGAGGTCTCTGCTTTCAGAGCAGCTGATTGGCCAGCAGCAGGTGGGCAGGCATGGGAGGTGGCCCAGGGCAGGACAAAGCCCAGGAGGTAGAGGGCAGAGCCTGGAGGGAGGAAGGAGGCAGAGAGAGGCAGGTGACTGTGGCAGCACTGGCACAGTGCTTGTGAGATGAGCTCTGTGACTGCAGCCTGCTTGGCCAGCAGCAGGCGGGCAGCACTGGGAGGTCATGCAGGGCAGGAGAAAGCCCCCAGCCGAGAGGAGAGCTGCTGAAGAGGGCAGAGGCAGAGGCAGGGAAAGCTGGCATGGCTGGGAGCTTGTTTGGGAGGTCACTTCTCTTGCAGCACTCTGATTGGGCAGCAGGCAGGCACGGTGGGGTCAGGAAGCAGCTGAGAAAAGCTTGCCCATGGAGAGGAGAGCTCTGGGGAGGGCAGAGGTGGGTCTTCAGGAAATTATTGAACTGAAAGTGTCCAGAGGGAGCTGCTTAGGACAACTTCTATCCAACTTGCTTGGCAGGAGGAGCTACATTTGCTGCAGCCTTAGGCTGCACTCAGAGAACATGAGGCACTTTCACCTAGGTCAGTAAGCAAGGGCCCCAGAGCTGGTTCAACCTGGGCAGATAAGGAAGCTACAAGCAGTCGGCATTGCTGAGTCTCACCCTCCGAAAGGGAGGATGTTGTTAAAGAAGAGTGACTTGAAACTGTCTAGAAATAGCTGCTTAGCACAACTTCTATAAAACTTGCTTAGCATGAGTAGCTACATTTGCTGAAGCCTTAGGCTGCACTTGGGAAAAGTAATAAACCTTTACCGAGTTTAGTAAAAAATAGTGCCTCAGAGCTCGTTCAGGCTGGGAAAACAGGGAAACCACACGCAGTCTGCGTTCCTGTGTTACCCACCCCAAAAGGGAAGACGTCAGAACAATTGAAAAAGAAGACCTTGGGAGACAACCGCCAGACCCAACAAAAACAGAGGTACAACCTTCATCAGAGACCGCAAAAAACAAGAAGGAGGAGAAAAACAGCTTAGCTAAGAATGACGGTGAGACCCAATGAGGAGCAGGAGACCCCAGACCAAAAAATTACTATTGGTCTAGCTTCCGCGTGAGGGGTGGGAAATGTAAGTGGAAAAACCTATAATTGCCCAGGATTTGTTTACGTTAGGGTCCCTCTTTGGAGGCACCCAGCTCGAGCTGTAATGACGGCACGCGCGTGATTAAAATGTAATTTGTTTTGATTTGGCTCTGAACTTTCCTTGCGGCAACCTAGGCTCGAGGCCTGTCATGGTGGCTGACAAGCCTAATGTCCATAACAGATGTCGAGGCTTTGAAATAAGACCGGCGCAGGGCATCAGGACCTTGAGGGACAAAGCCTCCGCTCACTGCTGGGGCAGTCTTCATTGCTATGGGTTGGAATCACCTCCTCCTCCTCCTTGTCCGGACCTTGCGAGGCAACGGTAGGCCCCAACAAGAAACAAAGACACATCCGTCAGCAGAAACCGCAACAGTAAAGATAAGGGAGAAAAGCAGCCTACCTAGGAACAACCATGCGAGCCAGTAAGGAGCAGGAGACCCCAGACCTGAATACTACTAGTGGTCTGAACTACCACGGGAGGGGTGGAGAGCTTCGATTGGAAAGTCGTAATGGCCCCGGGATTTCTTTGCTCGGGGTCCCTCTTTGGAGGCACCCAGCTCGAGCTGTAATGACGGCATGCACGTCCTTAAAATGTCATTATGTAATTTGCTTTGATTTGGCTGGGAACTTTTCTGCGGGAACCTAGGGTTGGAGCCTGTTCTGGTGGCTGGCGAGCCTAACCTTCCCTAAGAGCGTGGCACCCCAGATGGGACCCTAGGTGAGCACTGTTGGGGCCTCTCGTCTCCAAACGATCATCTGGCGCCATGGGGTGAGTTCACCTGGGATCTTTGGCAAGAGGAGGCCCCAAGAAGGTGAGTCTTAAATTCCCGCCTGCATTCTAAATTCTGCTCTGGTAACAGAGTGCGCTGAAGGGGTACGTGGGCTGATCACCGTAAGGCGTCCCAGGCAGGGGGGTACGCGGGCTGGCCACCGTAAGACGTACCAGTGGGATGGGTAGGAGTCCCATCCCCAGGGTTGGAGTGGGTTTGAAGTCCCATCTCGGTGTGGCCAGAAAGGGGAGTGCGCAGCCTGGTCAGCATGAGGCGCACCGCAAGACTATAGGAACAGAAATGTAGAGACACTGTGACTGGTGTGAGTGTGAGCAGTACTGTGTGTGAGAGTGCGTAGAGCCTGGGAACGGACCGGGGCGCCCGTGGGCTGAGGAAGCCGCCCGCTGCGAAGGCACAGCAGTCCTGGCAGTGCAAGCCTGGTGCAGGAGCAGTGGCAGCTGAGAGGCAATGCCAGCTTGCCCCATGCCAGCCTGCGGGCCAGCACGAGGGGTTGAGTGCTGCTTTCTGCTGAGGCTCTCAGGGCAGCAGGGCACAACAGGGCTGTGCTTGTCAGGGACATGTCGTGGCATGAGATGTGCCCGCATCAGCCCCCTCCCCCCGACAATTTGTAAGGGGATGTAGCTCAGTGGAAGAGCACCTGCTTTGCATGCAGGAGGTCCTGGGTTCAATGCCCAGCATCTCCGGCGGACGGGGAGCTTTTTCCTCAGTCTCCACCCCCCTGACCAACAGCGGGGAGGGCTGGCAAGCGGCTGCATTGCTCCTCTCCACAGAGTGTCGGCTTGCCCTCCAACGACATGGCAGGCTGTCATGTGGGAAGTGGAGCTCGCCATGCAGGAAGAGCCCAGCCACATCCTCAGAAAGCCTGCCCAGGGCAAAGGACATCATGAGGGCACGACTCTTGCAACAAGCTGAGTGGCCAGCAGTAGGCAAACAGGCAGGACTTGTCAGATCCTCAAGTGCCTCTCAGCAGAGACCACAGCCCTGTGAGACAAGAGGGTGTGCCCATGAAGACGAGAGGGCTGGCTGCTGGCTGGGAGCTTCTTTTAGCTGCAGCAGCAGCAGCACTGCCCTGGCTGGGCAGGCAGGCGCTGGGAGGGCATCAGGCCCAGCAGGTACCTCCGAGCACGGGAGGTGAGAGCTTGGCAGGAGGGCAGAGGGGAGGCAGGTGGAGGGGAGCACTGGCACGTCGCTGGGGAATGGCTCCTGTGCCAGCAGCGCCGGCCAGCAGCAGGGGAGCAGCCACTGGGGTCACCATGAGCGCTGGGAGCTGATTCAACAGCTGGGCATGTGGCAGCGGGAGCGGGAAGGGCAGGCGCAAGCACAATGGCTGCTGTGTTGGTTATGAGCTCACTTGCATTCCAGTTAGCCCAGTGGCCAGCAGTGGGTGGGCAGGCAGGTGTTAGGAGGTCATCAGCAGCATGGGAGAGGCTGCCCAGCAGCAAGGAGAGCTTGGGAGGAGGTGAGAGGGAGGGAGAGGGGAAGGTGACCTTGGTGGCTTGGATGGTGAGGTCTCTGCTTTCAGAGCAGCTGATTGGCCAGTAGCAGGTGGGCAGGCATGGGAGGTGGCCAAGGGCCTGACAAAGCCCAGGAGGTAGAGGGCAGAGCCTGGAGGGAGGAAGGAGGCAGAGAGAGGCAGGTGACTGTGGCAGCACTGGCACAGTGCTTGTGAGATGAGCTCTGTGACTGCAGCCTGCTTGGCCAGCAGCAGGTGGGCAGCACTGGGAGGTCATGCAGGGCAGGAGAAAGCCCCCAGCCGAGAGGAGAGCTGCTGGAGAGGGCAGAGGCAGAGGCAGGGAAAGCTGGCATGGCTGGGAGCTTGTTTGGGAGGTCACTTCTCTTGCAGCACTCTGATTGGGCAGCAGGCAGGCACGGTGGGGTCAGGAAGCAGCTGAGAAAAGCTTGCCCATGGAGAGGAGAGCTCTGGGGAGGGGAGAGGTGGGCCTTCAGGAAATTATTGAACTGAAAGTGTCCAGAGGGAGCTGCTTAGGACAACTTCTATCCAACTTGCTTAGCAGGAGGAGCTACATTTGCTGCAGCCTTAGGCTGCACTCAGAGAACATGAGGCACTTTCACCTAGGTCAGTAAGCAAGGGCCCCAGAGCTGGTTCAAGCTGGGCAGATAAGGAAGCTACAAGCAGCCGGCATTGCTGGGTCTCACCCTCCGAAAGGGAGGATGTTGTTGAAGAAGAGTGACTTGAAACTGTCTAGAAATAGCTGCTTAGCACAACTTCTATAAAACTTGCTTAGCATGAGTAGCTACATTTGCTGAAGCCTTAGGCTGCACTTGGGAAAAGTAATAAACCTTTACCGAGTTTAGTAAAAAATAGTGCCTCAGAGCTCGTTCAGGCTGGGAAAACAGGGAAACCACACGCAGCCTGCGTTCCTGTGTTACCCACCCCAAAAGGGAAGACGTCAAAACAATTGAAAAAGAAGACCTTGGGAGACAACTGCCAGGCCCAACAAAAACAGAGGTACAACCTTCATCAGAGACCGCAAAAAACAAGAAGGAGGAGAAAACCAGCTTAGCTAAGAACGACGGTGAGACCCAATGAGGAGCAGGAGACCCCAGACCAAAAAATTACTATTGGTCTATGTTGGAAACTTGCACGGGAGGAGCCGACGGAGGGAAGACCCAGACGCTCAATATGAGTGATCAGTGTACTTCAACTTTATTAGGTGTGGTCTTTCTTTATATAGCACAGGACTAATCAGGCTCATACATATTGCAAAAGCTGAGCTCCTTATTGGTAACAGCAATTTGGTTTACCCAGCAACTTCTGCATTACATCACCCGCAAGTTCCCAGGACTAATCATTGATAACACCTTGGAGCCAAGGACAATGTGTCCTTGGCTCTAGCTGTTTTTACTCTCATACGGGACTTGGCTCACATCAACTGTGTGCGATATGCACTTAGTTCTGCTTCCTTTAGTTGTTCAGTCTTCACATGACCTCTGCCCTCAAGCCAGTCCTCCACAATTTCCCCGTTTTTATTTTGTGCGAGAAAGACTTTTTCAGTTAATTGTTCAAGCTTTTGTGTTAAGCAGCCAAAAATTACTCTTACAGCAATTAAAATTAATACAATTATGAATAGAATACGTAGCCCTTCTTTGATCAAGCTCAAAATCCAGGTACTCACATTACCAAACATCTTTCTAAACAGATCATCAAACCAATTATACTGTACGGTGATTCTCTGGGTGTGGTCCTTTAGCCATTTCAATTGCTCATGGATTGACTGTCCATGATCAGAAAGATTAAAACAACACATTCCTTCAAAATCCTCACACCCGCGTCCCTGTGCCAAAAGCAGAAAGTCTATAGCTGCTCTATTTTGCAACACTGCATGTCTCAGGCTATCCATATCCTGTGACATTTCAGAGAGAATTTGTGTAGTAACATTTGATTGCCTAACAGCCCAACAAGCAAGTTTATTTAGATTAGACATGGCATGCGCAACTGCAACGTTAGGAGCTAAAGCTGCGGCGAAAAACCTTTCCGCAGGCCCCCATAATTCTACATCATCAGCACAATCTGAACCTAGTTTTTTCAATTCACGCTTGCCTCGACGATTCTCACTTCTTCTATGTCTGATTGCTGCAGTCAGATTTGACCAACGCTGATCATGTAAGTCAGGGGCGAAGAGTGTCCTAATGAGTTCGGCCAGCGTTGAAATTTTTTCTTGAATAGTTCGTTTTGGTTGTAACGGTGGTGCTATCCATTCTAGTACAATGGGTTCCGCCAACCCTCTTTTTTCCCCGTTTTTATTTTGTGTTGTGTAATGGCTCCCATTAGGTATTGTGGGCCACATAAAATAGTAAGATCAAGTGGCTGATTTTCCAGGCATCGGTGCGTAGCACGCGTAGTAATTAGCGATGCAATCTCCTGGAGTGCTCGTTGCTGTTCCTCTGTGAGCGTGACGGCAGCCGCTGGGTCTGTTCCCTTCAGCAAGGGGCGTAGCAGATTTAAGAGTTCATTAGGAATGCCGACAACCGGACGGATCCATTGGAGGTCTCCTAATAGTTTTTGAGCATCATTGAGTGTTCTTATGTCAGTCCTGATTGTCAATTTCTGTGGTCTGATGGTGGCATTCGAAATATGCCAACCTAGATACTGCCAGGGGCTGGATTCCTGTACCTTTTCCGGGGCCACCACAAGTTCCTTTTTCTTTAATTGTGTGATTAGATCAAATTTTTGTTCAGGAGAAAAAGGGGTTTTTTGTGCCAACAATATGTCGTCCATGTAGTGATATATCATGGTCTCTGGCCACTGTTGACGTAACGGTTGAAGTGCCGCATCGACATAGAGTTGACAGAGGGTTGGTGAGTTTCGCATACCCTGCGGTAGTACTGTCCATTCAAATCTTTGGTCTGGCCCCTCTCTATTGATAGCAGGGAGTGTAAATGCAAATCACTGTTTATCATCTTCATGGAGGGCTGTAGTAAAGAAACAGTCCTTTAAATCTACGATTAGCAGGTGCCAGCCTTCTGGGATCATTGCTGGGTTGGGTAACCCCGGTTGTAAAGCGCCCATGTCATGCATCTGTCTGTTTACAGCACGTAGATCGTGTAAAAGTCTGTATTTGCCGGATTTTTTCTTGATCACAAATATTGGGGTATTCCAAGGGCTGGTAGATAGTCTTAGATGACCTTGTTTGTACTGTTCCTTTACTAGTTCATGTGCTTGAATGAGACTTTCCCGTTTAAACGGCCATTGCTCTACCCACACAGGCTGATCAGTCCTCCAGCTGAGTGGGATTGGGAAAGTCCAGGCAATGGCCGGTGCTATAAAGGGTGTTCCGAGGTAAGCACCATACCCATCTGGGCAAGGATATCGCGCCCTATTAATGTTTGCACTCCTTCAGGTAGGGGTAAAATGGAAACGGAGCAATTAACCACCTTGTTCCCTATAGTCCATTGTAGCGTCGATGATTTTCGGGCGAGGGTGACCCCGCCTACTCCAGCTACCGTGGAGCTGGTCTCTCGGGTTGGCCAATGCTGGGGCCAAATCTTAGTGCTAATTATTGATACATCCGCTCCAGTGTCCAATAAGGCATTAGTGCGTATAGATTCTTCTTTATACTTTACAGTCACGGTTTGTCAGGGCCTTTGATGCATTCCGACAGTCAGTAATACTACACTTCCAGTGGAACCAAAAGCACCATAGCCTCGTGGTTGCTCTTTCGCTGGTGCCACCCCTACAGTCAGGTGGGGAAGCGGAATAAGCTGGGCTATTCTCGATCCTTGTGGTATGTGCATAGGTGGAAACATTGCTGGAACCACAATTTGTATTTCCCCGAAATAGTCCTTGTCGATCAATCCTGTCAAAACTTGTAATCCTTTCATTGTAGTGGACGATCTTCCAATCAGTAAGGCACCTACTGGCTCATGATGATTAATAATTACTGGTCCGTAGACATTCGTCCGGATTCTTGTTGGCTTTGTATCCAATAAGGTGGCGTCTACCGCTGTTGCCAAGTCCAGTCCGAGACTCCCTCTGGTGGCTGGTCGAAGACAAAGGGGTTCATGCCGTTCGGAGTGGAGCTGGGCGCCGGCTGAGGTGGTTGTGTTAACTGCGGGGGTTGCTGAGTTGTTGTGGTGAAGGCTGCCTTTTGTGTCGTCGCGGGGCGGCTCGTCCCGCTTCTCCGGGCGTTTCCCGAGCCAGCCTTCCAACAAGCCGCTCCATCATGTTTGTTGCTTTTGCAGTTGGGACACCATACTCTACTAGCTTGGCATTCTCTGCGAAGATGACCAACAACGCCGCATCGGTAGCAGTGTGCCGATCGTCGATTAGGGGGGATATTTCCGCCGGGATTTTGCAAAGGAGCAAGGGCAGCGAATACCTGACTTTGATTCTGTTGCATATTATCCCGCAACGCCTGTGCTTGCTCTCTCATGCTCTCTCCTAATTGTTTCACTGCCTCTACTAGCATAGCTTGCGGTCCTACAGGTACCTGCGCCATTCTTTCTAGCCCCTCCTCAATAGTCCATGTTCCCGGGAGTGTGGCTAAAATACTACGCGTTGAAGGGTTACTATTCTGTATTGCACATTGTTTCAAGATAGTCCCTTTCAGATAATCTGGTACCCCTGCTGCTTGTATAGCATTGGCTACTCTGTCAATAAACAAGCCGAAAGGCTGTTCCCAGCCCTGCTTTATTCCCATATAAGATGGGATACCCCTTTTTTTTTTTTTTTCTTTTTTTTTTCTTTTTTTTCCTTTTTTTTTCTTTTTTTTTTTTTTTTTCAAACTGCTTTTATTAGTGGTTTCTGACCATTAATATCATAGAGAAAAACTTATTTCACATTGATAGCCTGAGATGGGTGTCCTCAGATAACTGTGGCCAAAGGAAGAGGAGAAGGAGGAGAGGAGAAAAAGGGGGGGGGGGGGAAGAGAGAGGGGGGGAGAGAGAGAGGGGGGAGAGAGAGAGGGGGGGAGAGAGAGGGGGGGAGGGGGGGAAGGAGGCGCTGAGGGAGGAGGGGGGATCTGCCGCATGGTCAATGTTACTCCTTTTGGCAGGCCTGTGTTCCCAGACCCTCCCTGGGCAATAGTAAAGGTTCGAGGGGGGTGATGGGTATGGGAACACAGGGGACACCTCTGCATGCGGGGGTTCCTTGAACCCATCGGGGCTTCCCAAATGCTCCGCGGCGGCGGCAGCTACCTTTTTTTTTTTTTTTTTTTTTTTTTTTTTGAGGTGCGAGAGCATTAGTAACTGCCCTCCACGGCTTCATCAGCTTTTTTACTGTCTTGTTGTCACTTATTACTTCATCAAACAACTTGTCCCCAAATTTTTTCCATTCAGTTTGTTCGAACATGGTATCTGGGTTAACAAAACACCCCTTAGCCACTCCGTCAGCTAATAGCCCTGGGAGTTCCTTATCTGGGTTAACAAAACACCCCTTAGCCACTCCGTAAGCTAATAGCCCTGGGAGTTCCTTATGACATTCTATTCCTTGAGTACCTCGCTTTTCTAAAAAGCATCTTAATAAATAATAAGCCGCTTGTCGCGCCGTGGTTACTCACTTACCGTTGCAACCTTTGCAAGACCTGCGGCGAGACTTTCTGGCAGGACCCCGTCTCGTCCTGGGCACGGACCCCCTTTGTTTGTGTCCTCTCCACCTCCTCTGTAACTCTGGCACGTAGACCCCCTTTTGTGTCACGTCGCCTTTAGCACAGCAGGACCAGCTGTCTCTAGCACTCTGTCGACTCCTGAGTTTTTAATCACCGAGTCCCTGACCGGCAGGGTCCCTGTTCGGGCGCCATTTGTTGGAAACTTGCACGGGAGGAGCCGACGGAGGGAAGACCCAGACGCTCAATATGAGTGATCAGTGTACTTCAACTTTATTAGGTGTGGTCTTTCTTTATATAGCACCGGACTAATCAGGCTCATACATATTGCAAAAGCTGAGCTCCTTATTGGTAACAGCAATTTGGTTTACCCAGCAACTTCTGCATTACATCACCCGCAAGTTCCCAGCACTAATCATTGATAACACCTTGGAGCCAAGGACAATGTGTCCTTGGCTCTAGCTGTTTTTACTCTCATACGGGACTTGGCTCACATCAACTGTGTGCGATATGCACTTAGTTCTCCTTCCTTTAGTTGTTCAGTCTTCACATGACCTCTGCCCTCAAGCCAGTCCTCCACAGGTCTAGCTTCTGCGTGAGGGGTGGGAAATGTAAGTGGAAAAACCTATAATTGCCCAGGATTTGTTTACGTTAGGGTCCCTCTTTGGAGGCACCCAGCTCGAGCTGTAATGACGGCACGCGCGTGATTAAAATGTAATTTGTTTTGATTTGGCTCTGAACTTTCCTTGCGGCAACCTAGGCTCGAGCCCTGTCATGGTGGCCGACAAGCCTAATGTCCATAACAGATGTCGAGGCTTTGAAATAAGACCGGCGCAGGGCATCAGGACCTTGAGGGACAAAGCCTCCGCTCACTGCTGGGGCAGTCTTCATTGCTATGGGTTGGAATCACCTCCTCCTCCTCCTTGTCCGGACCTTGCGAGGCAACGGTAGGCCCCAACAAGAAACAAAGACACATCCGTCAGCAGAAACCGCAACAGTAAAGATAAGGGAGAAAAGCAGCCTACCTAGGAACAACCATGCGAGCCAGTAAGGAGCAGGAGACCCCAGACCTGAATACTACTAGTGGTCTGAACTACCACGGGAGGGGTGGAGAGCTTGGACTGGAAAGTTGTAATGGCCCCGGGATTTCTTTGCTCGGGGTCCCTCTTTGGAGGCACCCAGCTCGAGCTGTAATGACGGCATGCACGTCCTTAAAATGTCATTATTTAATTTGCTTTGATTTGGCTGGGAACTTTTCTGCGGGAACCTAGGGTTGGACCCTGTTCTGGTGGCCGGCGAGCCTAACCTTCCCTAAGAGCGTGGCACCCCAGATGGGACCCTAGGTGAGCACTGTTGGGGCCTCTCGTCTCCAAACGATCATCTGGCGCCATGGGGTGAGTTCACCTGGGATCTTTGGCAAGAGGAGGCCCCAAGAAGGTGAGTCTTAAATTCCCGCCTGCATTCTAAATTCTGCTCTGGTAACAGAGTGCGCTGAAGGGGTACGCGGGCTGATGACCGTAAGGCGTCCCAGGCAGGGGGGTACGCGGGCTGGCCACCGTAAGGCGTCCCAGGCAGGGGGGTACGCGGGCTGGCCACCGTAAGACGTACCAGGGGGATGGGTAGGAGTCCCATCCCCAGGGTTGGAGTGGGTTTGAAGTCCCATCTCGGTGTGGCCAGAAAGGGGAGTGCACAGCCTGGTCAGCATGAGGCGCACCGCAAGACTATAGGAACAGAAATGTAGAGAGACTGTGACTGGTGTGAGTGTGAGCAGTACTGTGTGTGAGAGTGCGTAGAGCCTGGGAACGGACCGGGGCGCCCGTGGGCTGAGGAAGCCGCCCGCTGCGAAGGCACAGCAGTCCTGGCAGTGCAAGCCTGGTGCAGGAGCAGTGGCAGCTGAGAGGCAATGCCAGCTTGCCCCATGCCAGCCTGCGGCCCAGCACGAGGGGTTGAGTGCTGCTTTCTGCTGAGGCTCTCAGGGCACCAGGGCACAACAGGGCTGTGCTTGTCAGGGACATGTCGTGGCATGAGATGTGCCCGCATCAGCCCCCTCCCCCCGACAATTTGTAAGGGGATGTAGCTCAGTGGAAGAGCACCTGCTTTGCATGCAGGAGGTCCTGGGTTCAATGCCCAGCATCTCCGGCGGAGGGGGAGCTTTTTCCTCAGTCTCCACCCCCCTGACCAACAGCGGGGAGGGCTGGCAAGCGGCTGCATTGCTCCTCTCCACAAAGTGTTGGCTTGCCCTCCAACGACATGGCAGGCTGTCATGTGGGAAGTGGAGCTCCCCATGCAGGAAGAGCCCAGCCACATCCTCAGAAAGCCTGCCCAGGGCAAAGGACATCATGAGGGCACGACTCTTGCAACAAGCTGAGTGGCCAGCAGTAGGCAAACAGGCAGGACTTGTCAGATCCTCAAGTGCCTCTCAGCAGAGACCACAGCCCTGTGAGACAAGAGGGTGTGCCCATGAAGACGAGAGGGCTGGCTGCTGGCTGGGAGCTTCTTGTAGCTGCAGCAGCAGCAGCAGCAGCACTGCCCTGGCTGGGCAGGCAGGCGCTGGGAGGGCATCAGGCCCAGCAGGTACCTCCGAGCACGGGAGGTGAGAGCTTGGCAGGAGGGCAGGGCAGAGGGCAGGCAGGTGGAGGGGAGCACTGGCATGTCGCTGGGGAATGGCTCCTGTGCCAGCAGCGCCGGTCAGCAGCAGGGGAGCAGCCACTGGGGTCACCATGAGCGCTGGGAGCTGATTCAACAGCTGGGCATGTGGCAGCGGGAGCGGGAGCGGGAGCGGGAAGGGCAGGCACAAGCACAATGGCTGCTGTGTTGGTTGTGAGCTCACTTGCATTCCAGTTAGCCCAGTGGCCAGCAGTGGGTGGGCAGGCAGGTGTTAGGAGGTCATCAGCAGCATGGGAGAGGCTGCCCAGCAGCAAGGAGAGCTTGGGAGGAGGTGAGAGGGAGGGAGAGGGGAAGGTGACCTTGGTGGCTTGGATGGTGAGGTCTCTGCTTTCAGAGCAGCTGATTGGCCAGCAGCAGGTGGGCAGGCATGGGAGGTGGCCCAGGGCAGGACAAAGCCCAGGAGGTAGAGGGCAGAGCCTGGAGGGAGGAAGGAGGCAGAGAGAGGCAGGTGACTGTGGCAGCACTGGCACAGTGCTTGTGAGATGAGCTCTGTGACTGCAGCCTGCTTGGCCAGCAGCAGGCGGGCAGCACTGGGAGGTCATGCAGGGCAGGAGAAAGCCCCCAGCCGAGAGGAGAGCTGCTGAAGAGGGCAGAGGCAGAGGCAGGGAAAGCTGGCATGGCTGGGAGCTTGTTTGGGAGGTCACTTCTCTTGCAGCACTCTGATTGGGCAGCAGGCAGGCACGGTGGGGTCAGGAAGCAGCTGAGAAAAGCTTGCCCATGGAGAGGAGAGCTCTGGGGAGGGCAGAGGTGGGTCTTCAGGAAATTATTGAACTGAAAGTGTCCAGAGGGAGCTGCTTAGGACAACTTCTATCCAACTTGCTTGGCAGGAGGAGCTACATTTGCTGCAGCCTTAGGCTGCACTCAGAGAACATGAGGCACTTTCACCTAGGTCAGTAAGCAAGGGCCCCAGAGCTGGTTCAAGCTGGGCAGATAAGGAAGCTACAAGCAGTCGGCATTGCTGAGTCTCACCCTCCGAAAGGGAGGATGTTGTTAAAGAAGAGTGACTTGAAACTGTCTAGAAATAGCTGCTTAGCACAACTTCTATAAAACTTGCTTAGCATGAGTAGCTACATTTGCTGAAGCCTTAGGCTGCACTTGGGAAAAGTAATAAACCTTTACCGAGTTTAGTAAAAAATAGTGCCTCAGAGCTCGTTCAGGCTGGGAAAACAGGGAAACCACACGCAGTCTGCGTTCCTGTGTTACCCACCCCAAAAGGGAAGACGTCAGAACAATTGAAAAAGAAGACCTTGGGAGACAACCGCCAGACCCAACAAAAACAGAGGTACAACCTTCATCAGAGACCGCAAAAAACAAGAAGGAGGAGAAAAACAGCTTAGCTAAGAACGACGGTGAGACCCAATGAGGAGCAGGAGACCCCAGACCAAAAAATTACTATTGGTCTAGCTTCCGCGTGAGGGGTGGGAAATGTAAGTGGAAAAACCTATAATTGCCCAGGATTTGTTTACGTTAGGGTCCCTCTTTGGAGGCACCCAGCTCGAGCTGTAATGACGGCACGCGCGTGATTAAAATGTAATTTGTTTTGATTTGGCTCTGAACTTTCCTTGCGGCAACCTAGGCTCGAGGCCTGTCATGGTGGCTGACAAGCCTAATGTCCATAACAGATGTCGAGGCTTTGAAATAAGACCGGCGCAGGGCATCAGGACCTTGAGGGACAAAGCCTCCGCTCACTGCTGGGGCAGTCTTCATTGCTATGGGTTGGAATCACCTCCTCCTCCTCCTTGTCCGGACCTTGCGAGGCAACGGTAGGCCCCAACAAGAAACAAAGACACATCCGTCAGCAGAAACCGCAACAGTAAAGATAAGGGAGAAAAGCAGCCTACCTAGGAACAACCATGCGAGCCAGTAAGGAGCAGGAGACCCCAGACCTGAATACTACTAGTGGTCTGAACTACCACGGGAGGGGTGGAGAGCTTCGATTGGAAAGTCGTAATGGCCCCGGGATTTCTTTGCTCGGGGTCCCTCTTTGGAGGCACCCAGCTCGAGCTGTAATGACGGCATGCACGTCCTTAAAATGTCATTATGTAATTTGCTTTGATTTGGCTGGGAACTTTTCTGCGGGAACCTAGGGTTGGAGCCTGTTCTGGTGGCTGGCGAGCCTAACCTTCCCTAAGAGCGTGGCACCCCAGATGGGACCCTAGGTGAGCACTGTTGGGGCCTCTCGTCTCCAAACGATCATCTGGCGCCATGGGGTGAGTTCACCTGGGATCTTTGGCAAGAGGAGGCCCCAAGAAGGTGAGTCTTAAATTCCCGCCTGCATTCTAAATTCTGCTCTGGTAACAGAGTGCGCTGAAGGGGTACGCGGGCTGATCACCGTAAGGCGTCCCAGGCAGGGGGGTACGCGGGCTGGCCACCGCAAGACGTACCAGGGGGATGGGTAGGAGTCCCATCCCCAGGGCTGGAGTAGGTTTGAAGTCCCATCTCGGTGTGGCCAGAAAGGGGAGTGCACAGCCTGGTCAGCATGAGGCGCACCGCAAGACTATAGGAACAGAAATGTAGAGAGACTGTGACTGGTGTGAGTGTGAGCAGTACTGTGTGTGAGAGTGCGTAGAGCCTGGGAACGGACCGGGGCGCCCGTGGGCTGAGGAAGCCGCCCGCTGCGAAGGCACAGCAGTCCTGGCAGTGCAAGCCTGGTGCAGGAGCAGTGGCAGCTGAGAGGCAATGCCAGCTTGCCCCATGCCAGCCTGCGGGCCAGCACGAGGGGTTGAGTGCTGCTTTCTGCTGAGGCTCTCAGGGCACCAGGGCACAACAGGGCTGTGCTTGTCAGGGACATGTCGTGGCATGAGATGTGCCCGCATCAGCCCCCTCCCCCCGACAATTTGTAAGGGGATGTAGCTCAGTGGAAGAGCACCTGCTTTGCATGCAGGAGGTCCTGGGTTCAATGCCCAGCATCTCCGGCGGACGGGGAGCTTTTTCCTCAGTCTCCACCCCCCTGACCAACAGCGGGGAGGGCTGGCAAGCGGCTGCATTGCTCCTCTCCACAGAGTGTCGGCTTGCCCTCCAACGACATGGCAGGCTGTCATGTGGGAAGTGGAGCTCCCCATGCAGGAAGAGCCCAGCCACATCCTCAGAAAGCCTGCCCAGGGCAAAGGACATCATGAGGGCACGACTCTTGCAACAAGCTGAGTGGCCAGCAGTAGGCAAACAGGCAGGACTTGTCAGATCCTCAAGTGCCTCTCAGCAGAGACCACAGCCCTGTGAGACAAGAGGGTGTGCCCATGAAGACGAGAGGGCTGGCTGCTGGCTGGGAGCTTCTTTTAGCTGCAGCAGCAGCAGCACTGCCCTGGCTGGGCAGGCAGGCGCTGGGAGGGCATCAGGCCCAGCAGGTACCTCCGAGCACGGGAGGTGAGAGCTTGGCAGGAGGGCAGAGGGGAGGCAGGTGGAGGGGAGCACTGGCACGTCGCTGGGGAATGGCTCCTGTGCCAGCAGCGCCGGCCAGCAGCAGGGGAGCAGCCACTGGGGTCACCAGGAGCGCTGGGAGCTGATTCAACAGCTGGGCATGTGGCAGCGGGAGCGGGAAGGGCAGGCGCAAGCACAATGGCTGCTGTGTTGGTTGTGAGCTCACTTGCATTCCAGTTAGCCCAGTGGCCAGCAGTGGGTGGGCAGGCAGGTGTTAGGAGGTCATCAGCAGCATGGGAGAGGCTGCCCAGCAGCAAGGAGAGCTTGGGAGGAGGTGAGAGGGAGGGAGAGGTGAAGGTGACCTTGGTGGCTTGGATGGTGAGGTCTCTGCTTTCAGAGCAGCTGATTGGCCAGTAGCAGGTGGGCAGGCATGGGAGGTGGCCAAGGGCCTGACAAAGCCCAGGAGGTAGAGGGCAGAGCCTGGAGGGAGGAAGGAGGCAGAGAGAGGCAGGTGACTGTGGCAGCACTGGCACAGTGCTTGTGAGATGAGCTCTGTGACTGCAGCCTGCTTGGCCAGCAGCAGGCGGGCAGCACTGGGAGGTCATGCAGGGCAGGAGAAAGCCCCCAGCCGAGAGGAGAGCTGCTGAAGAGGGCAGAGGCAGAGGCAGGGAAAGCTGGCATGGCTGGGAGCTTGTTTGGGAGGTCACTTCTCTTGCAGCACTCTGATTGGGCAGCAGGCAGGCACGGTGGGGTCAGGAAGCAGCTGAGAAAAGCTTGCCCATGGAGAGGAGAGCTCTGGGGAGGGGAGAGGTGGGCCTTCAGGAAATTATTGAACTGAAAGTGTCCAGAGGGAGCTGCTTAGGACAACTTCTATCCAACTTGCTTAGCAGGAGGAGCTACATTTGCTGCAGCCTTAGGCTGCACTCAGAGAACATGAGGCACTTTCACCTAGGTCAGTAAGCAAGGGCCCCAGAGCTGGTTCAAGCTGGGCAGATAAGGAAGCTACAAGCAGCCGGCATTGCTGGGTCTCACCCTCCGAAAGGGAGGATGTTGTTGATGAAGAGTGACTTGAAACTGTCTAGAAATAGCTGCTTAGCACAACTTCTATAAAACTTGCTTAGCATGAGTAGCTAAATTTGCTGAAGCCTTAGGCTGCACTTGGGAAAAGTAATAAACCTTTACCGAGTTTAGTAAAAAATAGTGCCTCAGAGCTCGTTCAGGCTGGGAAAACAGGGAAACCACACGCAGCCTGCGTTCCTGTGTTACCCACCCCAAAAGGGAAGACGTCAAAACAATTGAAAAAGAAGACCTTGGGAGACAACTGCCAGGCCCAACAAAAACAGAGGTACAACCTTCATCAGAGACCGCAAAAAACAAGAAGGAGGAGAAAACCAGCTTAGCTAAGAACGACGGTGAGACCCAATGAGGAGCAGGAGACCCCAGACCAAAAAATTACTATTGGTCTATGTTGGAAACTTGCACGGGAGGAGCCGACGGAGGGAAGACCCAGACGCTCAATATGAGTGATCAGTGTACTTCAACTTTATTAGGTGTGGTCTTTCTTTATATAGCACAGGACTAATCAGGCTCATACATATTGCAAAAGCTGAGCTCCTTATTGGTAACAGCAATTTGGTTTACCCAGCAACTTCTGCATTACATCACCCGCAAGTTCCCAGGACTAATCATTGATAACACCTTGGAGCCAAGGACAATGTGTCCTTGGCTCTAGCTGTTTTTACTCTCATACGGGACTTGGCTCACATCAACTGTGTGCGATATGCACTTAGTTCTGCTTCCTTTAGTTGTTCAGTCTTCACATGACCTCTGCCCTCAAGCCAGTCCTCCACAATTTCCCCGTTTTTATTTTGTGCGAGAAAGACTTTTTCAGTTAATTGTTCAAGCTTTTGTGTTAAGCAGCCAAAAATTACTCTTACAGCAATTAAAATTAATACAATTATGAATAGAATACGTAGCCCTTCTTTGATCAAGCTCAAAATCCAGGTACTCACATTACCAAACATCTTTCTAAACAGATCATCAAACCAATTATACTGTACGGTGATTCTCTGGGTGTGGTCCTTTAGCCATTTCAATTGCTCATGGATTGACTGTCCATGATCAGAAAGATTAAAACAACACATTCCTTCAAAATCCTCACACCCGCGTCCCTGTGCCAAAAGCAGAAAGTCTATAGCTGCTCTATTTTGCAACACTGCATGTCTCAGGCTATCCATATCCTGTGACATTTCAGAGAGAATTTGTGTAGTAACATTTGATTGCCTAACAGCCCAACAAGCAAGTTTATTTAGATTAGACATGGCATGCGCAACTGCAACGTTAGGAGCTAAAGCTGCGGCGAAAAACCTTTCCGCAGGCCCCCATAATTCTACATCATCAGCACAATCTGAACCTAGTTTTTTCAATTCACGCTTGCCTCGACGATTCTCACTTCTTCTATGTCTGATTGCTGCAGTCAGATTTGACCAATGCTGATCATGTAAGTCAGGGGCGAAGAGTGTCCTAATGAGTTCGGCCAGCGTTGAAATTTTTTCTTGAATAGTTCGTTTTGGTTGTAACGGTGGTGCTATCCATTCTAGTACAATGGGTTCCGCCAACCCTCTTTTTTCCCCGTTTTTATTTTGTGTTGTGTAATGGCTCCCATTAGGTATTGTGGGCCACATAAAATAGTAAGATCAAGTGGCTGATTTTCCAGGCATCGGTGCGTAGCACGCGTAGTAATTAGCGATGCAATCTCCTGGAGTGCTCGTTGCTGTTCCTCTGTGAGCGTGACGGCAGCCGCTGGGTCTGTTCCCTTCAGCAAGGGGCGTAGCAGATTTAAGAGTTCATTAGGAATGCCGACAACCGGACGGATCCATTGGAGGTCTCCTAATAGTTTTTGAGCATCATTGAGTGTTCTTATGTCAGTCCTGATTGTCAATTTCTGTGGTCTGATGGTGGCATTCGAAATATGCCAACCTAGATACTGCCAGGGGCTGGATTCCTGTACCTTTTCCGGGGCCACCACAAGTTCCTTTTTCTTTAATTGTGTGATTAGATCAAATTTTTGTTCAGGAGAAAAAGGGGTTTTTTGTGCCAACAATATGTCGTCCATGTAGTGATATATCATGGTCTCTGGCCACTGTTGACGTAACGGTTGAAGTGCCGCATCGACATAGAGTTGACAGAGGGTTGGTGAGTTTCGCATACCCTGCGGTAGTACTGTCCATTCAAATCTTTGGTCTGGCCCCTCTCTATTGATAGCAGGGAGTGTAAATGCAAATCGCTGTTTATCATCTTCATGGAGGGCTGTAGTAAAGAAACAGTCCTTTAAATCTACGATTAGCAGGTGCCAGCCTTCTGGGATCATTGCTGGGTTGGGTAACCCCGGTTGTAAAGCGCCCATGTCATGCATCTGTCTGTTTACAGCACGTAGATCGTGTAAAAGTCTGTATTTGCCGGATTTTTTCTTGATCACAAATATTGGGGTATTCCAAGGGCTGGTAGATAGTCTTAGATGACCTTGTTTGTACTGTTCCTTTACTAGTTCATGTGCTTGAATGAGACTTTCCCGTTTAAACGGCCATTGCTCTACCCACACAGGCTGATCAGTCCTCCAGCTGAGTGGGATTGGGAAAGTCCAGGCAATGGCCGGTGCTATAAAGGGTGTTCCGAGGTAAGCACCATACCCATCTGGGCAAGGATATCGCGCCCTATTAATGTTTGCACTCCTTCAGGTAGGGGTAAAATGGAAACGGAGCAATTAACCACCTTGTTCCCTATAGTCCATTGTAGCGTCGATGATTTTCGGGCGAGGGTGACCCCGCCTACTCCAGCTACCGTGGAGCTGGTCTCTCGGGTTGGCCAATGCTGGGGCCAAATCTTAGTGCTAATTATTGATACATCCGCTCCAGTGTCCAATAAGGCATTAGTGCGTATAGATTCTTCTTTATACTTTACAGTCACGGTTTGTCAGGGCCTTTGATGCATTCCGACAGTCAGTAATACTACACTTCCAGTGGAACCAAAAGCACCATAGCCTCGTGGTTGCTCTTTCGCTGGTGCCACCCCTACAGTCAGGTGGGGAAGCGGAATAAGCTGGGCTATTCTCGATCCTTGTGGTATGTGCATAGGTGGAAACATTGCTGGAACCACAATTTGTATTTCCCCGAAATAGTCCTTGTCGATCAATCCTGTCAAAACTTGTAATCCTTTCATTGTAGTGGACGATCTTCCAATCAGTAAGGCACCTACTGGCTCATGATGATTAATAATTACTGGTCCGTAGACATTCGTCCGGATTCTTGTTGGCTTTGTATCCAATAAGGTGGCGTCTACCGCTGTTGCCAAGTCCAGTCCGAGACTCCCTCTGGTGGCTGGTCGAAGACAAAGGGGTTCATGCCGTTCGGAGTGGAGCTGGGCGCCGGCTGAGGTGGTTGTGTTAACTGCGGGGGTTGCTGAGTTGTTGTGGTGAAGGCTGCCTTTTGTGTCGTCGCGGGGCGGCTCGTCCCGCTTCTCCGGGCGTTTCCCGAGCCAGCCTTCCAACAAGCCGCTCCATCATGTTTGTTGCTTTTGCAGTTGGGACACCATACTCTACTAGCTTGGCATTCTCTGCGAAGATGACCAACAACGCCGCATCGGTAGCAGTGTGCCGATCGTCGATTAGGGGGGATATTTCCGCCGGGATTTTGCAAAGGAGCAAGGGCAGCGAATACCTGACTTTGATTCTGTTGCATATTATCCCGCAACGCCTGTGCTTGCTCTCTCATGCTCTCTCCTAATTGTTTCACTGCCTCTACTAGCATAGCTTGCGGTCCTACAGGTACCTGCGCCATTCTTTCTAGCCCCTCCTCAATAGTCCATGTTCCCGGGAGTGTGGCTAAAATACTACGCGTTGAAGGGTTACTATTCTGTATTGCACATTGTTTCAAGATAGTCCCTTTCAGATAATCTGGTACCCCTGCTGCTTGTATAGCATTGGCTACTCTGTCAATAAACAAGCCGAAAGGCTGTTCCCAGCCCTGCTTTATTCCCATATAAGATGGGATACCCCTTTTTTTTTTTTTTTCTTTTTTTTTTCTTTTTTTTCCTTTTTTTTTCTTTTTTTTTTTTTTTTCAAACTGCTTTTATTAGTGGTTTCTGACCATTAATATCATAGAGAAAAACTTATTTCACATTGATAGCCTGAGATGGGTGTCCTCAGATAACTGTGGCCAAAGGAAGAGGAGAAGGAGGAGAGGAGAAAAAGGGGGGGGGGGGGAAGAGAGAGGGGGGGAGAGAGAGAGGGGGGAGAGAGAGAGGGGGGGAGAGAGAGGGGGGGAGGGGGGGAAGGAGGCGCTGAGGGAGGAGGGGGGATCTGCCGCATGGTCAATGTTACTCCTTTTGGCAGGCCTGTGTTCCCAGACCCTCCCTGGGCAATAGTAAAGGTTCGAGGGGGGTGATGGGTATGGGAACACAGGGGACACCTCTGCATGCGGGGGTTCCTTGAACCCATCGGGGCTTCCCAAATGCTCCGCGGCGGCGGCAGCTACCTTTTTTTTTTTTTTTTTTTTTTTTTTTTTTTGAGGTGCGAGAGCATTAGTAACTGCCCTCCACGGCTTCATCAGCTTTTTTACTGTCTTGTTGTCACTTATTACTTCATCAAACAACTTGTCCCCAAATTTTTTCCATTCAGTTTGTTCGAACATGGTATCTGGGTTAACAAAACACCCCTTAGCCACTCCGTCAGCTAATAGCCCTGGGAGTTCCTTATCTGGGTTAACAAAACACCCCTTAGCCACTCCGTAAGCTAATAGCCCTGGGAGTTCCTTATGACATTCTATTCCTTGAGTACCTCGCTTTTCTAAAAAGCATCTTAATAAATAATAAGCCGCTTGTCGCGCCGTGGTTACTCACTTACCGTTGCAACCTTTGCAAGACCTGCGGCGAGACTTTCTGGCAGGACCCCGTCTCGTCCTGGGCACGGACCCCCTTTGTTTGTGTCCTCTCCACCTCCTCTGTAACTCTGGCACGTAGACCCCCTTTTGTGTCACGTCGCCTTTAGCACAGCAGGACCAGCTGTCTCTAGCACTCTGTCGACTCCTGAGTTTTTAATCACCGAGTCCCTGACCGGCAGGGTCCCTGTTCGGGCGCCATTTGTTGGAAACTTGCACGGGAGGAGCCGACGGAGGGAAGACCCAGACGCTCAATATGAGTGATCAGTGTACTTCAACTTTATTAGGTGTGGTCTTTCTTTATATAGCACCGGACTAATCAGGCTCATACATATTGCAAAAGCTGAGCTCCTTATTGGTAACAGCAATTTGGTTTACCCAGCAACTTCTGCATTACATCACCCGCAAGTTCCCAGGACTAATCATTGATAACACCTTGGAGCCAAGGACAATGTGTCCTTGGCTCTAGCTGTTTTTACTCTCATACGGGACTTGGCTCACATCAACTGTGTGCGATATGCACTTAGTTCTCCTTCCTTTAGTTGTTCAGTCTTCACATGACCTCTGCCCTCAAGCCAGTCCTCCACAGGTCTAGCTTCTGCGTGAGGGGTGGGAAATGTAAGTGGAAAAACCTATAATTGCCCAGGATTTGTTTACGTTAGGGTCCCTCTTTGGAGGCACCCAGCTCGAGCTGTAATGACGGCACGCGCGTGATTAAAATGTAATTTGTTTTGATTTGGCTCTGAACTTTCCTTGCGGCAACCTAGGCTCGAGCCCTGTCATGGTGGCCGACAAGCCTAATGTCCATAACAGATGTCGAGGCTTTGAAATAAGACCGGCGCAGGGCATCAGGACCTTGAGGGACAAAGCCTCCGCTCACTGCTGGGGCAGTCTTCATTGCTATGGGTTGGAATCACCTCCTCCTCCTCCTTGTCCGGACCTTGCGAGGCAACGGTAGGCCCCAACAAGAAACAAAGACACATCCGTCAGCAGAAACCACAACAGTAAAGATAAGGGAGAAAAGCAGCCTACCTAGGAACAACCATGCGAGCCAGTAAGGAGCAGGAGACCCCAGACCTGAATACTACTAGTGGTCTGAACTACCACGGGAGGGGTGGAGAGCTTCGATTGGAAAGTTGTAATGGCCCCGGGATTTCTTTGCTCGGGGTCCCTCTTTGGAGGCACCCAGCTCGAGCTGTAATGACGGCATGCACGTCCTTAAAATGTCATTATTTAATTTGCTTTGATTTGGCTGGGAACTTTTCTGCGGGAACCTAGGGTTGGAGCCTGTTCTGGTGGCCGGCGAGCCTAACCTTCCCTAAGAGCGTGGCACCCCAGATGGGACCCTAGGTGAGCACTGTTGGGGCCTCTCGTCTCCAAACGATCATCTGGCGCCATGGGGTGAGTTCACCTGGGATCTTTGGCAAGAGGAGGCCCCAAGAAGGTGAGTCTTAAATTCCCGCCTGCATTCTAAATTCTGCTCTGGTAACAGAGTGCGCTGAAGGGGTACGCGGGCTGATCACCGTAAGGCGTCCCAGGCAGGGGGGTACGCGGGCTGGCCACCGTAAGACGTCCCAGGGGGATGGGTAGGAGTCCCATCCCCAGGGTTGGAGTGGGTTTGAAGTCCCATCTCGGTGTGGCCAGAAAGGGGAGTGCACAGCCTGGTCAGCATGAGGCGCACCGCAAGACTATAGGAACAGAAATGTAGAGAGACTGTGACTGGTGTGAGTGTGAGCAGTACTGTGTGTGAGAGTGCGTAGAGCCTGGGAACGGACCGGGGCGCCCGTGGGCTGAGGAAGCCGCCCGCTGCGAAGGCACAGCAGTCCTGGCAGTGCAAGCCTGGTGCAGGAGCAGTGGCAGCTGAGAGGCAATGCCAGCTTGCCCCATGCCAGCCTGCGGGCCAGCACGAGGGGTTGAGTGCTGCTTTCTGCTGAGGCTCTCAGGGCACCAGGGCACAACAGGGCTGTGCTTGTCAGGGACATGTCGTGGCATGAGATGTGCCCGCATCAGCCCCCTCCCCCCGACAATTTGTAAGGGGATGTAGCTCAGTGGAAGAGCACCTGCTTTGCATGCAGGAGGTCCTGGGTTCAATGCCCAGCATCTCCGGCGGACGGGGAGCTTTTTCCTCAGTCTCCACCCCCCTGACCAACAGCGGGGAGGGCTGGCAAGCGGCTGCATTGCTCCTCTCCACAGAGTGTCGGCTTGCCCTCCAACGACATGGCAGGCTGTCATGTGGGAAGTGGAGCTCGCCATGCAGGAAGAGCCCAGCCACATCCTCAGAAAGCCTGCCCAGGGCAAAGGACATCATGAGGGCACGACTCTTGCAACAAGCTGAGTGGCCAGCAGTAGGCAAACAGGCAGGACTTGTCAGATCCTCAAGTGCCTCTCAGCAGAGACCACAGCCCTGTGAGACAAGAGGGTGTGCCCATGAAGACGAGAGGGCTGGCTGCTGGCTGGGAGCTTCTTTTAGCTGCAGCAGCAGCAGCAGCAGCACTGCCCTGGCTGGGCAGGCAGGCGCTGGGAGGGCATCAGGCCCAGCAGGTACCTCCGAGCACGGGAGGTGAGAGCTTGGCAGGAGGGCAGAGGGCAGGCAGGTGGAGGGGAGCACTGGCACGTCGCTGGGGAATGGCTCCTGTGCCAGCAGCGCCGGCCAGCAGCAGGGGAGCAGCCACTGGCGTCACCATGAGCGCTGGGAGCTGATTCAACAGCTGGGCATGTGGCAGCGGGAGCGGAAGCGGGAAGGGCAGGCGCAAGCACAATGGCTGCTGTGTTGGTTGTGAGCTCACTTGCATTCCAGTTAGCCCAGTGGCCAGCAGTGGGTGGGCAGGCAGGTGTTAGGAGGTCATCAGCAGCATGGGAGAGGCTGCCCAGCAGCAAGGAGAGCTTGGGAGGAGGCGAGAGGGAGGGAGAGGGGAAGGTGACCTTGGTGGCTTGGATGGTGAGGTCTCTGCTTTCAGAGCAGCTGATTGGCCAGCAGCAGGTGGGCAGGCATGGGAGGTGGCCAAGGGCAGGACAAAGCCCAGGAGGCAGAGGGCAGAGCCTGGAGGGAGGAAGGAGGCAGAGAGAGGCAGGTGACTGTGGCAGCACTGGCACAGTGCTTGTGAGATGAGCTCTGTGACTGCAGCCTGCTTGGCCAGCAGCAGGCGGGCAGCACTGGGAGGTCATGCAGGGCAGGAGAAAGCCCCCAGCCGAGAGGAGAGCTGCTGAAGAGGGCAGAGGCAGAGGCAGGGAAAGCTGGCATGGCTGGGAGCTTGTTTGGGAGGTCACTTCTCTTGCAGCACTCTGATTGGGCAGCAGGCAGGCACGGTGGGGTCAGGAAGCAGCTGAGAAAAGCTTGCCCATGGAGAGGAGAGCTCTGGGGAGGGGAGAGGTGGGTCTTCAGGAAATTATTGACCTGAAAGTGTCCAGAGGGAGCTGCTTAGGACAACTTCTATCCAACTTGCTTAGCAGGAGGAGCTACATTTGCTGCAGCCTTAGGCTGCACTCAGAGAACATGAGGCACTTTCACCTAGGTCAGTAAGCAAGGGCCCCAGAGCTGGTTCAAGCTGGGCAGATAAGGAAGCTACAAGCAGTCGGCATTGCTGTGTCTCACCCTCCGAAAGGGAGGATGTTGTTAAAGAAGAGTGACTTGAAACTGTCTAGAAATAGCTGCTTAGCACAACTTCTATAAAACTTGCTTAGCATGAGTAGCTACATTTGCTGAAGCCTTAGGCTGCACTTGGGAAAAGTAATAAACCTTTACCGAGTTTAGTAAAAAATAGTGCCTCAGAGCTCGTTCAGGCTGGGAAAACAGGGAAACCACACGCAGTCTGCGTTCCTGTGTTACCCACCCCAAAAGGGAAGACGTCAGAACAATTGAAAAAGAAGACCTTGGAAGACAACCGCCAGACCCAACAAAAACAGAGGTACAACCTTCATCAGAGACCGCAAAAAACAAGAAGGAGGAGAAAAACAGCTTACCTAAGAACGACGGTGAGACCCAATGAGGAGCAGGAGACCCCAGACCAAAAAATTACTATTGGTCTAGCTTCCGCGTGAGGGGTGGGAAATGTAAGTGGAAAAACCTATAATTGCCCAGGATTTGTTTACGTTAGGGTCCCTCTTTGGAGGCACCCAGCTCGAGCTGTAATGACGGCACGCGCGTGATTAAAATGTAATTTGTTTGGATTTGGCTCTGAACTTTACTTGCGGCAACCTAGGCTCGAGCCCTGTCATGGTGGCCGACAAGCCTAATGTCCATAACAGATGTCGAGGCTTTGAAATAAGACCGGCGCAGGGCATCAGGACCTTGAGGGACAAAGCCTCCGCTCACTGCTGGGGCAGTCTTCATTGCTATGGGTTGGAATCACCTCCTCCTCCTCCTTGTCCGGACCTTGCGAGGCAACGGTAGGCCCCAACAAGAAACAAAGACACATCCGTCAGCAGAAACCGCAACAGTAAAGATAAGGGAGAAAAGCAGCCTACCTAGGAACAACCATGCGAGCCAGTAAGGAGCAGGAGACCCCAGACCTGAATACTACTAGTGGTCTGAACTACCACGGGAGGGGTGGAGAGCTTCGATTGGAAAGTCGTAATGGCCCCGGGATTTCTTTGCTCGGGGTCCCTCTTTGGAGGCACCCAGCTCGAGCTGTAATGACGGCATGCACGTCCTTAAAATGTCATTATTTAATTTGCTTTGATTTGGCTGGGAACTTTTCTGCGGGAACCTAGGGTTGGACCCTGTTCTGGTGGCCGGCGAGCCTAACCTTCCCTAAGAGCGTGGCACCCCAGATGGGACCCTAGGTGAGCACTGTTGGGGCCTCTCGTCTCCAAACGATCATCTGGCGCCATGGGGTGAGTTCACCTGGGATCTTTGGCAAGAGGAGGCCCCAAGAAGGTGAGTCTTAAATTCCCGCCTGCATTCTAAATTCTGCTCTGGTAACAGAGTGCGCTGAAGGGGTACGCGGGCTGATCACCGTAAGGCGTCCCAGGCAGGGGGGTACGCGGGCTGGCCACCGTAAGACGTACCAGGGGGATGGGTAGGAGTCGCATCCCCAGGGTTGGAGTGGGTTTGAAGTCCCATCTCGGTGTGGCCAGAAAGGGGAGTGCACAGCCTGGTCAGCATGAGGCGTACCGCAAGACTATAGGAACAGAAATGTAGAGACACTGTGACTGGTGTGAGTGTGAGCAGTGCTGCGTGTGAGAGTGCGTAGAGCCTGGGAACGGACCGGGGTGCCCGTGGGCTGAGGAAGCCGCCCGCTGCGAAGGCACAGCAGTCCTGGCAGTGCAAGCCTGGTGCAGGAGCAGTGGCAGCTGAGAGGCAATGCCAGCTTGCCCCATGCCAGCCTGCGGGCCAGCACGAGGGGTTGAGTGCTGCTTTCTGCTGAGGCTCTCAGGGCAGCAGGGCACAACAGGGCTGTGCTTGTCAGGGACATGTCGTGGCATGAGATGTGCCCGCATCAGCCCCCTCCCCCCGACAATTTGTAAGGGGATGTAGCTCAGTGGAAGAGCACCTGCTTTGCATGCAGGAGGTCCTGGGTTCAATGCCCAGCATCTCCGGCGGAGGGGGAGCTTTTTCCTCAGTCTCCACCCCCCTGACCAACAGCGGGGAGGGCTGGCAAGCGGCTGCATTGCTCCTCTCCACAAAGTGTCGGCTTGCCCTCCAACGACATGGCAGGCTGTCATGTGGGAAGTGGAGCTCCCCATGCAGGAAGAGCCCAGCCACATCCTCAGAAAGCCTGCCCAGGGCAAAGGACATCATGAGGGCACGACTCTTGCAACAAGCTGAGTGGCCAGCAGTAGGCAAACAGGCAGGACTTGTCAGATCCTCAAGTGCCTCTCAGCAGAGACCACAGCCCTGTGAGACAAGAGGGTGTGCCCATGAAGACGAGAGGGCTGGCTGCTGGCTGGGAGCTTCTTTTAGCTGCAGCAGCAGCAGCAGCAGCACTGCCCTGGCTGGGCAGGCAGGCGCTGGGAGGGCATCAGGCCCAGCAGGTACCTCCGAGCACGGGAGGTGAGAGCTTGGCAGGAGGGCAGAGGGGAGGCAGGTGGAGGGGAGCACTGGCACGTCGCTGGGGAATGGCTCCTGTGCCAGCAGCGCCGGCCAGCAGCAGGGGAGCAGCCACTGGGGTCACCAGGAGCGCTGGGAGCTGATTCAACAGCTGGGCATGTGGCAGCGGGAGCGGGAGCGGGAAGGGCAGGCGCAAGCACAATGGCTGCTGTGTTGGTTGTGAGCTCACTTGCATTCCAGTTAGCCCAGTGGCCAGCAGTGGGTGGGCAGGCAGGTGTTAGGAGGTCATCAGCAGCATGGGAGAGGCTGCCCAGCAGCAAGGAGAGCTTGGGAGGAGGTGAGAGGGAGGGAGAGGTGAAGGTGACCTTGGTGGCTTGGATGGTGAGGTCTCTGCTTTCAGAGCAGCTGATTGGCCAGCAGCAGGTGGGCAGGCATGGGAGGTGGCCAAGGGCCTGACAAAGCCCAGGAGGTAGAGGGCAGAGCCTGGAGGGAGGAAGGAGGCAGAGAGAGGCAGGTGACTGTGGCAGCACTGGCACAGTGCTTGTGAGATGAGCTCTGTGACTGCAGCCTGCTTGGCCAGCAGCAGGCGGGCAGCACTGGGAGGTCATGCAGGGCAGGAGAAAGCCCCCAGCCGAGAGGAGAGCTGCTGGAGAGGGCAGAGGCAGAGGCCGGGAAAGCTGGCATGGCTGGGAGCTTGTTTGGGAGGTCACTTCTCTTGCAGCAGTCTGATTGGGCAGCAGGCAGGCACGGTGGGGTCAGGAAGCAGCTGAGAAAAGCTTGCCCATGGAGAGGAGAGCTCTGGGGAGGGGGGAGGAGGGTCTTCAGGAAATTATTGAACTGAAAGTGTCCAGAGGGAGCTGCTTAGGACAACTTCTATCCAACTTGCTTAGCAGGAGGAGCTACATTTGCTGCAGCCTTAGGCTGCACTCAGAGAACATGAGGCACTTTCACCTAGGTCAGTAAGCAAGGGCCCCAGAGCTGGTTCAAGCTGGGCAGATAAGGAAGCTACAAGCAGCCGGCATTGCTGGGTCTCACCCTCCGAAAGGGAGGATGTTGTTAAAGAAGAGTGACTTGAAACTGTCTAGAAATAGCTGCTTAGCACAACTTCTATAAAACTTGCTTAGCATGAGTAGCTACATTTGCTGAAGCCTTAGGCCGCACTTGGGAAAAGTAATAAACCTTTACCGAGTTTAGTAAAAAATAGTGCCTCAGAGCTCGTTCAGGCTGGGAAAACAGGGAAACCACACGCAGCCTGCGTTCCTGTGTTACCCACCCCAAAAGGGAAGACGTCAAAACAATTGAAAAAGAAGACCTTGGGAGACAACTGCCAGGCCCAACAAAAACAGAGGTACAACCTTCATCAGAGACCGCAAAAAACAAGAAGGAGGAGAAAACCAGCTTAGCTAAGAACGACGGTGAGACCCAATGAGGAGCAGGAGACCCCAGACCAAAAAATTACTATTGGTCTATGTTGGAAACTTGCACGGGAGGAGCCGACGGAGGGAAGACCCAGACGCTCAATATGAGTGATCAGTGTACTTCAACTTTATTAGGTGTGGTCTTTCTTTATATAGCACCGGACTAATCAGGCTCATACATATTGCAAAAGCTGAGCTCCTTATTGGTAACAGCAATTTGGTTTACCCAGCAACTTCTGCATTACATCACCCGCAAGTTCCCAGCACTAATCATTGATAACACCTTGGAGCCAAGGACAATGTGTCCTTGGCTCTAGCTGTTTTTACTCTCATACGGGACTTGGCTCACATCAACTGTGTGCGATATGCACTTAGTTCTGCTTCCTTTAGTTGTTCAGTCTTCACATGACCTCTGCCCTCAAGCCAGTCCTCCACAATTTCCCCGTTTTTATTTTGTGCGAGAAAGACTTTTTCAGTTAATTGTTCAAGCTTTTGTGTTAAGCAGCCAAAAGTTACTCTTACAGCAATTAAAATTAATACAATTATGAATAGAATACGTAGCCCTTCTTTGATCAAGCTCAAAATCCAGGTACTCACATTACCAAACATCTTTCTAAACAGATCATCAAACCAATTATACTGTACGGTGATTCTCTGGGTGTGGTCCTTTAGCCATTTCAATTGCTCATGGATTGACTGTCCATGATCAGAAAGATTAAAACAACACATTCCTTCAAAATCCTCACACCCGCGTCCCTGTGCCAAAAGCAGAAAGTCTATAGCTGCTCTATTTTGCAACACTGCATGTCTCAGGCTATCCATATCCTGTGACATTTCAGAGAGAATTTGTGTAGTAACATTTGATTGCCTAACAGCCCAACAAGCAAGTTTATTTAGATTAGACATGGCATGCGCAACTGCAACGTTAGGAGCTAAAGCTGCGGCGAAAAACCTTTCCGCAGGCCCCCATAATTCTACATCATCAGCACAATCTGAACCTAGTTTTTTCAATTCACGCTTGCCTCGACGATTCTCACTTCTTCTATGTCTGATTGCTGCAGTCAGATTTGACCAACGCTGATCATGTAAGTCAGGGGCGAAGAGTGTCCTAATGAGTTCGGCCAGCGTTGAAATTTTTTCTTGAATAGTTCGTTTTGGTTGTAACGGTGGTGCTATCCATTCTAGTACAATGGGTTCCGCCAACCCTCTTTTTTCCCCGTTTTTATTTTGTGTTGTGTAATGGCTCCCATTAGGTATTGTGGGCCACATAAAATAGTAAGATCAAGTGGCTGATTTTCCAGGCATCGGTGCGTAGCACGCGTAGTAATTAGCGATGCAATCTCCTGGAGTGCTCGTTGCTGTTCCTCTGTGAGCGTGACGGCAGCCGCTGGGTCTGTTCCCTTCAGCAAGGGGCGTAGCAGATTTAAGAGTTCATTAGGAATGCCGACAACCGGACGGATCCATTGGAGGTCTCCTAATAGTTTTTGAGCATCATTGAGTGTTCTTATGTCAGTCCTGATTGTCAATTTCTGTGGTCTGATGGTGGCATTCGAAATATGCCAACCTAGATACTGCCAGGGGCTGGATTCCTGTACCTTTTCCGGGGCCATCACAAGTTCCTTTTTCTTTAATTGTGTGATTAGATCAAATTTTTGTTCAGGAGAAAAAGGGGTTTTTTGTGCCAACAATATGTCGTCCATGTAGTGATATATCATGGTCTCTGGCCACTGTTGACGTAACGGTTGAAGTGCCGCATCGACATAGAGTTGACAGAGGGTTGGTGAGTTTCGCATACCCTGCGGTAGTACTGTCCATTCAAATCTTTGGTCTGGCCCCTCTCTATTGATAGCAGGGAGTGTAAATGCAAATCGCTGTTTATCATCTTCATGGAGGGCTGTAGTAAAGAAACAGTCCTTTAAATCTACGATTAGCAGGTGCCAGCCTTCTGGGATCATTGCTGGGTTGGGTAACCCCGGTTGTAAAGCGCCCATGTCATGCATCTGTCTGTTTACAGCACGTAGATCGTGTAAAAGTCTGTATTTGCCGGATTTTTTCTTGATCACAAATATTGGGGTATTCCAAGGGCTGGTAGATAGTCTTAGATGACCTTGTTTGTACTGTTCCTTTACTAGTTCATGTGCTTGAATGAGACTTTCCCGTTTAAACGGCCATTGCTCTACCCACACAGGCTGATCAGTCCTCCAGCTGAGTGGGATTGGGAAAGTCCAGGCAATGGCCGGTGCTATAAAGGGTGTTCCGAGGTAAGCACCATACCCATCTGGGCAAGGATATCGCGCCCTATTAATGTTTGCACTCCTTCAGGTAGGGGTAAAATGGAAACGGAGCAATTAACCACCTTGTTCCCTATAGTCCATTGTAGCGTCGATGATTTTCGGGCGAGGGTGACCCCGCCTACTCCAGCTACCGTGGAGCTGGTCTCTCGGGTTGGCCAATGCTGGGGCCAAATCTTAGTGCTAATTATTGATACATCCGCTCCAGTGTCCAATAAGGCATTAGTGCGTATAGATTCTTCTTTATACTTTACAGTCACGGTTTGTCAGGGCCTTTGATGCATTCCGACAGTCAGTAATACTACACTTCCAGTGGAACCAAAAGCACCATAGCCTCGTGGTTGCTCTTTCGCTGGTGCCACCCCTTCAGTCAGGTGGGGAAGCGGAATAAGCTGGGCTATTCTCGATCCTTGTGGTATGTGCATAGGTGGAAACATTGCTGAAACCACAATTTGTATTTCCCCGAAATAGTCCTTGTCGATCAATCCTGTCAAAACTTGTAATCCTTTCATTGTAGTGGACGATCTTCCAATCAGTAAGGCACCTACTGGCTCATGATGATTAATAATTACTGGTCCGTAGACATTCGTCCGGATTCTTGTTGGCTTTGTATCCAATAAGGTGGCGTCTACCGCTGTTGCCAAGTCCAGTCCGAGACTCCCTCTGGTGGCTGGTCGAAGACAAAGGGGTTCATGCCGTTCGGAGTGGAGCTGGGCGCCGGCTGAGGTGGTTGTGTTAACTGCGGGGGTTGCTGAGTTGTTGTGGTGAAGGCTGCCTTTTGTGTCGTCGCGGGGCGGCTCGTCCCGCTTCTCCGGGCGTTTCCCGAGCCAGCCTTCCAACAAGCCGCTCCATCATGTTTGTTGCTTTTGCAGTTGGGACACCATACTCTACTAGCTTGGCATTCTCTGCGAAGATGACCAACAACGCCGCATCGGTAGCAGTGTGCCGATCGTCGATTAGGGGGGATATTTCCGCCGGGATTTTGCAAAGGAGCAAGGGCAGCGAATACCTGACTTTGATTCTGTTGCATATTATCCCGCAACGCCTGTGCTTGCTCTCTCATGCTCTCTCCTAATTGTTTCACTGCCTCTACTAGCATAGCTTGCGGTCCTACAGGTACCTGCGCCATTCTTTCTAGCCCCTCCTCAATAGTCCATGTTCCCGGGAGTGTGGCTAAAATACTACGCGTTGAAGGGTTACTATTCTGTATTGCACATTGTTTCAAGATAGTCCCTTTCAGATAATCTGGTACCCCTGCTGCTTGTATAGCATTGGCTACTCTGTCAATAAACAAGCCGAAAGGCTGTTCCCAGCCCTGCTTTATTCCCATATAAGATGGGATACCCCTTTTTTTTTTTTTCTTTTTTTTTTCTTTTTTTTCCTTTTTTTTTCTTTTTTTTTTTTTTTTCAAACTGCTTTTATTAGTGGTTTCTGACCATTAATATCATAGAGAAAAACTTATTTCACATTGATAGCCTGAGATGGGTGTCCTCAGATAACTGTGGCCAAAGGAAGAGGAGAAGGAGGAGAGGAGAAAAAGGGGGGGGGGGGGAAGAGAGAGGGGGGGAGAGAGAGAGGGGGGAGAGAGAGAGGGGGGGAGAGAGAGGGGGGGAGGGGGGGAAGGAGGCGCTGAGGGAGGAGGGGGGATCTGCCGCATGGTCAATGTTACTCCTTTTGGCAGGCCTGTGTTCCCAGACCCTCCCTGGGCAATAGTAAAGGTTCGAGGGGGGTGATGGGTATGGGAACACAGGGGACACCTCTGCATGCGGGGGTTCCTTGAACCCATCGGGGCTTCCCAAATGCTCCGCGGCGGCGGCAGCTACCTTTTTTTTTTTTTTTTTTTTTTTTTTTTTTGAGGTGCGAGAGCATTAGTAACTGCCCTCCACGGCTTCATCAGCTTTTTTACTGTCTTGTTGTCACTTATTACTTCATCAAACAACTTGTCCCCAAATTTTTTCCATTCAGTTTGTTCGAACATGGTATCTGGGTTAACAAAACACCCCTTAGCCACTCCGTCAGCTAATAGCCCTGGGAGTTCCTTATCTGGGTTAACAAAACACCCCTTAGCCACTCCGTAAGCTAATAGCCCTGGGAGTTCCTTATGACATTCTATTCCTTGAGTACTTCGCTTTTCTAAAAAGCATCTTAATAAATAATAAGCCGCTTGTCGCGCCGTGGTTACTCACTTACCGTTGCAACCTTTGCAAGACCTGCGGCGAGACTTTCTGGCAGGACCCCGTCTCGTCCTGGGCACGGACCCCCTTTGTTTGTGTCCTCTCCACCTCCTCTGTAACTCTGGCACGTAGACCCCCTTTTGTGTCACGTCGCCTTTAGCACAGCAGGACCAGCTGTCTCTAGCACTCTGTCGACTCCTGAGTTTTTAATCACCGAGTCCCTGACCGGCAGGGTCCCTGTTCGGGCGCCATTTGTTGGAAACTTGCACGGGAGGAGCCGACGGAGGGAAGACCCAGACGCTCAATATGAGTGATCAGTGTACTTCAACTTTATTAGGTGTGGTCTTTCTTTATATAGCACAGGACTAATCAGGCTCATACATATTGCAAAAGCTGAGCTCCTTATTGGTAACAGCAATTTGGTTTACCCAGCAACTTCTGCATTACATCACCCGCAAGTTCCCAGGACTAATCATTGATAACACCTTGGAGCCAAGGACAATGTGTCCTTGGCTCTAGCTGTTTTTACTCTCATACGGGACTTGGCTCACATCAACTGTGTGCGATATGCACTTAGTTCTCCTTCCTTTAGTTGTTCAGTCTTCACATGACCTCTGCCCTCAAGCCAGTCCTCCACAGGTCTAGCTTCTGCATGAGGGGTGGGAAATGTAAGTGGAAAAACCTATAATTGCCCAGGATTTGTTTACGTTAGGGTCCCTCTTTGGAGGCACCCAGCTCGAGCTGTAATGACGGCACGCGCGTGATTAAAATGTAATTTGTTTTGATTTGGCTCTGAACTTTACTTGCGGCAACCTAGGCTCGAGCCCTGTCATGGTGGCCGACAAGCCTAATGTCCATAACAGATGTCGAGGCTTTGAAATAAGACCGGCGCAGGGCATCAGGACCTTGAGGGACAAAGCCTCCGCTCACTGCTGGGGCAGTCTTCATTGCTATGGGTTGGAATCACCTCCTCCTCCTCCTTCTCTGGACCTTGCGAGGCAACGGTAGGCCCCAACAAGAAACAAAGACACATCCGTCAGCAGAAACCGCAACAGTAAAGATAAGGGAGAAAAGCAGCCTACCTAGGAACAACCATGCGAGCCAGTAAGGAGCAGGAGACCCCAGACCTGAATACTACTAGTGGTCTGAACTACCACGGGAGGGGTGGAGAGCTTCGATTGGAAAGTCGTAATGGCCCCGGGATTTCTTTGCTCGGGGTCCCTCTTTGGAGGCACCCAGCTCGAGCTGTAATGACGGCATGCACGTCCTTAAAATGTCATTATGTAATTTGCTTTGATTTGGCTGGGAACTTTTCTGCAGGAACCTAGGGTTGGACCCTGTTCTGGTGGCCGGCGAGCCTAACCTTCCCTAAGAGCGTGGCACCCCAGATGGGACCCTAGGTGAGCACTGTTGGGGCCTCTCGTCTCCAAACGATCATCTGGCGCCATGGGGTGAGTTCACCTGGGATCTTTGGCAAGAGGAGGCCCCAAGAAGGTGAGTCTTAAATTCCCGCCTGCATTCTAAATTCTGCTCTGGTAACAGAGTGCGCTGAAGGGGTACGCGGGCTGATCACCGTAAGGCGTCCCAGGCAGGGGGGTACGCGGGCTGGCCACCGTAAGGCGTCCCAGGCAGGGGGGTACGCGGGCTGGCCACCGTAAGACGTACCAGGGGGATGGGTAGGAGTCCCATCCCCAGGGTTGGAGTGGGTTTGAAGTCCCATCTCGGTGTGGCCAGAAAGGGGAGTGCACAGCCTGGTCAGCATGAGGCGCACCGCAAGACTATAGGAACAGAAATGTAGAGACACTGTGACTGGTGTGAGTGTGAGCAGTACTGTGTGTGAGAGTGCGTAGAGCCTGGGAACGGACTGGGGCGCCCGTGGGCTGAGGAAGCCGCCCGCTGCGAAGGCACAGCAGTCCTGGCAGTGCAAGCCTGGTGCAGGAGCAGTGGCAGCTGAGAGGCAATGCCAGCTTGCCCCATGCCAGCCTGCGGGCCAGCACGAGGGGTTGAGTGCTGCTTTCTGCTGAGGCTCTCAGGGCACCAGGGCACAACAGGGCTGTGCTTGTCAGGGACATGTCGTGGCATGAGATGTGCCCGCATCAGCCCCCTCCCCCCGACAATTTGTAAGGGGATGTAGCTCAGTGGAAGAGCACCTGCTTTGCATGCAGGAGGTCCTGGGTTCAATGCCCAGCATCTCCGGCGGAGGGGGAGCTTTTTCCTCAGTCTCCACCCCCCTGACCAACAGCGGGGAGGGCTGGCAAGCGGCTGCATTGCTCCTCTCCACAGAGTGTCGGCTTGCCCTCCAACGACATGGCAGGCTGTCATGTGGGAAGTGGAGCTCGCCATGCAGGAAGAGCCCAGCCACATCCTCAGAAAGCCTGCCCAGGGCAAAGGACATCATGAGGGCACGACTCTTGCAACAAGCTGAGTGGCCAGCACTCAGGTGCCTCTCAGTGCCTCAAGTGCCTCCTCAAGTGCCTCTCAGCAGAGACCACAGCCCTGTGAGGCAAGAGGGTGTGCCCATGAAGACGAGAGGGCTGGCTGCTGGCTGGGAGCTTCTTTTAGCTGCAGCAGCAGCAGCACTGCCCTGGCTGGGCAGGCAGGCACTGGGAGGGCATCAGGCCCAGCAGGTACCTCCGAGCACGGGAGGTGAGAGCTTGGCAGGAGGGCAGAGAGGAGGCAGGTGGAGGTGAGCACTGGCACGTCGCTGGGGAATGGCTCCTGTGCCAGCAGCGCCGGCCAGCAGCAGGGGAGCAGCCACTGGGGTCACCAGGAGCGCTGGGAGCTGATTCAACAGCTGGGCATGTGGCAGCGGGAGCGGGAGCGGGAAGGGCAGGCGCAAGCACAATGGCTGCTGTGTTGGTTGTGAGCTCACTTGCATTCCAGTTAGCCCAGTGGCCAGCAGTGGGTGGGCAGGCAGGTGTTAGGAGGTCATCAGCAGCATGGGAGAGGCTGCCCAGCAGCAAGGAGAGCTTGGGAGGAGGTGAGAGGGAGGGAGAGGGGAAGGTGACCTTGGTGGCTTGGATGGTGAGGTCTCTGCTTTCAGAGCAGCTGATTGGCCAGCAGCAGGTGGGCAGGCATGGGAGGTGGCCAAGGGCAGGACAAAGCCCAGGAGGTAGAGGGCAGAGCCTGGAGGGAGGAAGGAGGCAGAGAGAGGCAGGTGACTGTGGCAGCACTGGCACAGTGCTTGTGAGATGAGCTCTGTGACTGCAGCCTGCTTGGCCAGCAGCAGGCGGGCAGCACCGGGAGGTCATGCAGGGCAGGAGAAAGCCCCCAGCCGAGAGGAGAGCTGCTGAAGAGGGCAGAGGCAGAGGCCGGGAAAGCTGGCATGGCTGGGAGCTTGTTTGGGAGGTCACTTCTCTTGCAGCACTCTGATTGGGCAGCAGGCAGGCACGGTGGGGTCAGGAAGCAGCTGAGAAAAGCTTGCCCATGGAGAGGAGAGCTCTGGGGAGGGGGGAGGAGGGTCTTCAGGAAATTATTGAACTGAAAGTGTCCAGAGGGAGCTGCTTAGGACAACTTCTATCCAACTTGCTTAGCAGGAGGAGCTACATTTGCTGCAGCCTTAGGCTGCACTCAGAGAACATGAGGCACTTTCACCTAGGTCAGTAAGCAAGGGCCCCAGAGCTGGTTCAAGCTGGGCAGATAAGGAAGCTACAAGCAGCCGGCATTGCTGTGTCTCACCCTCCGAAAGGGAGGATGTTGTTAAAGAAGAGTGACTTGAAACTGTCTAGAAATAGCTGCTTAGCACAACTTCTATAAAACTTGCTTAGCATGAGTAGCTACATTTGCTGAAGCCTTAGGCCGCACTTGGGAAAAGTAATAAACCTTTACCGAGTTTAGTAAAAAATAGTGCCTCAGAGCTCGTTCAGGCTGGGAAAATAGGGAAACCACACGCAGTCTGCGTTCCTGTGTTACCCACCCCAAAAGGGAAGACGTCAAAACAATTGAAAAAGAAGACCTTGGGAGACAACCGCCAGGCCCAACAAAAACAGAGGTACAACCTTCATCAGAGACCGCAAAAAACAAGAAGGAGGAGAAAAACAGCTTACCTAAGAACGACGGTGAGACCCAATGAGGAGCAGGAGACCCCAGACCAAAAAATTACTATTGGTGTAGCTTCCGCGTGAGGGGTGGGAAATGTAAGTGGAAAAACCTATAATTGCCCAGGATTTGTTTACGTTAGGGTCCCTCTTTGGAGGCACCCAGCTCGAGCTGAAATGACGGCACGCGCGTGATTAAAATGTCATTATTTAATTTGCTTTGATTTGGCTGGGAACTTTTCTGCGGGAACCTAGGGTTGGAGCCTGTTCTGGTGGCCGGCGAGCCTAACCTTCCCTAAGAGCGTGGCACCCCAGATGGGACCCTAGGTGAGCACTGTTGGGGCCTCTCGTCTCCAAACGATCATCTGGCGCCATGGGGTGAGTTCACCTGGGATCTTGGGCAAGAGGAGGCCCCAAGAAGGTGAGTCTTAAATTCCCGCCTGCATTCTAAATTCTGCTCTGGTAACAGAGTGCGCTGAAGGGGTACGCGGGCTGATGACCGTAAGGCGTCCCAGGCAGGGGGGTACGCGGGCTGGCCACCGTAAGACGTACCAGGGGGATGGGTAGGAGTCCCATCCCCAGGGCTGGAGTGGGTTTGAAGTCCCATCTCGGTGTGGCCAGAAAGGGGAGTGCGCAGCCTGGTCAGCATGAGGCGCACCGCAAGACTATAGGAACAGAAATGTAGAGAGACTGTGACTGGTGTGAGTGTGAGCAGTACTGTGTGTGAGAGTGCGTAGAGCCTGGGAACGGACCGGGGCGCCCGTGGGCTGAGGAAGCCGCCCCCTGCGAAGGCACAGCAGTCCTGGCAGTGCAAGCCTGGTGCAGGAGCAGTGGCAGCTGAGAGGCAATGCCAGCTTGCCCCATGCCAGCCTGCGGGCCAGCACGAGGGGTTGAGTGCTGCTTTCTGCTGAGGCTCTCAGGGCACCAGGGCACAACAGGGCTGTGCTTGTCAGGGACATGTCGTGGCATGAGATGTGCCCGCATCAGCCCCCTCCCCCCGACAATTTGTAAGGGGATGTAGCTCAGTGGAAGAGCACCTGCTTTGCATGCAGGAGGTCCTGGGTTCAATGCCCAGCATCTCCGGCGGACGGGGAGCTTTTTCCTCAGTCTCCACCCCCCTGACCAACAGCGGGGAGGGCTGGCAAGCGGCTGCATTGCTCCTCTCCACAGAGTGTCGGCTTGCCCTCCAACGACATGGCAGGCTGTCATGTGGGAAGTGGAGCTCCCCATGCAGGAAGAGCCCAGCCACATCCTCAGAAAGCCTGCCCAGGGCAAAGGACATCATGAGGGCACGACTCTTGCAACAAGCTGAGTGGCCAGCAGTAGGCAAACAGGCAGGACTTGTCAGATCCTCAAGTGCCTCTCAGCAGAGACCACAGCCCTGTGAGACAAGAGGGTGTGCCCATGAAGACGAGAGGGCTGGCTGCTGGCTGGGAGCTTCTTTTAGCTGCAGCAGCAGCAGCACTGCCCTGGCTGGGCAGGCAGGCGCTGGGAGGGCATCAGGCCCAGCAGGTACCTCCGAGCACGGGAGGTGAGAGCTTGGCAGGAGGGCAGAGGGCAGGCAGGTGGAGGGGAGCACTGGCACGTCGCTGGGGAATGGCTCCTGTGCCAGCAGCGCCGGCCAGCAGCAGGGGAGCAGCCACTGGGGTCACCAGGAGCGCTGGGAGCTGATTCAACAGCTGGGCATGTGGCAGCGGGAGCGGGAGCGGGAAGGGCAGGCGCAAGCACAATGGCTGCTGTGTTGGTTGTGAGCTCACTTGCATTCCAGTTAGCCCAGTGGCCAGCAGTGGATGGGCAGGCAGGTGTTAGGAGGTCATCAGCAGCATGGGAGAGGCTGCCCAGCAGCAAGGAGAGCTTGGGAGGAGGTGAGAGGGAGGGAGAGGGGAAGGTGACCTTGGTGGCTTGGATGGTGAGGTCTCTGCTTTCAGAGCAGCTGATTGGCCAGCAGCAGGTGGGCAGGCATGGGAGGTGGCCAAGGGCCTGACAAAGCCCAGGAGGTAGAGGGCAGAGCCTGGAGGGAGGAAGGAGGCAGAGAGAGGCAGGTGACTGTGGCAGCACTGGCACAGTGCTTGTGAGATGAGCTCTGTGACTGCAGCCTGCTTGGCCAGCAGCAGGCGGGCAGCACTGGGAGGTCATGCAGGGCAGGAGAAAGCCCCCAGCCGAGAGGAGAGCTGCTGAAGAGGGCAGAGGCAGAGGCAGGGAAAGCTGGCATGGCTGGGAGCTTGTTTGGGAGGTCACTTCTCTTGCAGCAGTCTGACTGGGCAGCAGGCAGGCATGGTGGGCTCAGGAAGCAGCTGAGTAAAGCTTGCCCATGGAGAGGAGAGCTCTGGGGAGGGGAGAGGTGGGTCTTCAGGAAATTATTGAACTGAAAGTGTCCAGAGGGAGCTGCTTAGGATAACTTCTATCCAACTTGCTTAGCAGGAGGAGCTACATTTGCTGCAGCCTGAGGCACTTTCACCTAGGTCAGTAAGCAAGGGCCCCAGAGCTGGTTCAAGCTGGGCAGATAAGGAAGCTACAAGCAGTCGGCATTGCTGGGTCTCACCCTCCGAAAGGGAGGATGTTGTTAAAGAATAGTGACTTGAAACTGTCTAGAAATAGCTGCTTAGCACAACTTCTATAAAACTTGCTTAGCATGAGTAGCTAAATTTGCTGAAGCCTTAGGCTGCACTTGGGAAAAGTAATAAACCTTTACCGAGTTTAGTAAAAAATAGTGCCTCAGAGCTCGTTCAGGCTGGGAAAATAGGGAAACCACACGCAGCCTGCGTTCCTGTGTTACCCACCCCAAAAGGGAAGACGTCAAAACAATTGAAAAAGAAGACCTTGGGAGACAACCGCCAGGCCCAACAAAAACAGAGGTACAACCTTCATCAGAGACTGCAAAAAACAAGAAGGAGGAGAAAAACAGCTTACCTAAGAACGACGGTGAGACCCAATGAGGAGCAGGAGACCCCAGACCAAAAAATAACTATTGGTCTAGCTTCTGCGTGAGGGGTGGGAAATGTAAGTGGAAAAACCTATAATTGCCCAGGATTTGTTTACGTTAGGGTCCCTCTTTGGAGGCACCCAGCTCGAGCTGTAATGACGGCACGCGCGTGATTAAAATGTCATTATTTAATTTGCTTTGATTTGGCTGGGAACTTTTCTGCGGGAACCTAGGGTTGGAGCCTGTTCTGGTGGCCGGCGAGCCTAACCTTCCCTAAGAGCGTGGCACCCCAGATGGGACCCTAGGTGAGCACTGTTGGGGCCTCTCGTCTCCAAACGATCATCTGGCGCCATGGGGTGAGTTCACCTGGGATCTTTGGCAAGAGGAGGCCCCAAGAAGGTGAGTCTTAAATTCCCGCCTGCATTCTAAATTCTGCTCTGGTAACAGAGTGCGCTGAAGGGGTACGCGGGCTGATCACCGTAAGGCGTCCCAGGCAGGGGGGTACGCGGGCTGGCCACCGTAAGACGTACCAGGGGGATGGGTAGGAGTCCCATCCCCAGGGCTGGAGTGGGTTTGAAGTCCCATCTCGGTGTGGCCAGAAAGGGGAGTGCGCAGCCTGGTCAGCATGAGGCGCACCGCAAGACTATAGGAACAGAAATGTAGAGAGACTGTGACTGGTGTGAGTGTGAGCAGTACTGTGTGTGAGAGTGCGTAGAGCCTGGGAACGGACCGGGGCGCCCGTGGGCTGAGGAAGCCGCCCCCTGCGAAGGCACAGCAGTCCTGGCAGTGCAAGCCTGGTGCAGGAGCAGTGGCAGCTGAGAGGCAATGCCAGCTTGCCCCATGCCAGCCTGCGGGCCAGCACGAGGGGTTGAGTGCTGCTTTCTGCTGAGGCTCTCAGGGCACCAGGGCACAACAGGGCTGTGCTTGTCAGGGACATGTCGTGGCATGAGATGTGCCCGCATCAGCCCCCTCCCCCCGACAATTTGTAAGGGGATGTAGCTCAGTGGAAGAGCACCTGCTTTGCATGCAGGAGGTCCTGGGTTCAATGCCCAGCATCTCCGGCCGGTGGGGGGGGGAGCTTTTTCCTCAGTCTCCACCCCCCTGACCAACAGCGGGGAGGGCTGGCAAGCGGCTGCATTGCTCCTCTCCACAGAGTGTCGGCTTGCCCTCCAACGACATGGCAGGCTGTCATGTGGGAAGTGGAGCTCCCCATGCAGGAAGAGCCCAGCCACATCCTCAGAAAGCCTGCCCAGGGCAAAGGACATCATGAGGGCACGACTCTTGCAACAAGCTGAGTGGCCAGCAGTAGGCAAACAGGCAGGACTTGTCAGATCCTCAAGTGCCTCTCAGCAGAGACCACAGCCCTGTGAGACAAGAGGGTGTGCCCATGAAGACGAGAGGGCTGGCTGCTGGCTGGGAGCTTCTTTTAGCTGCAGCAGCAGCAGCACTGCCCTGGCTGGGCAGGCAGGCGCTGGGAGGGCATCAGGCCCAGCAGGTACCTCCGACCACGGGAGGTGAGAGCTTGGCAGGAGGGCAGAGGGCAGGCAGGTGGAGGGGAGCACTGGCACGTCGCTGGGGAATGGCTCCTGTGCCAGCAGCGCCGGCCAGCAGCAGGGGAGCAGCCACTGGGGTCACCATGAGCGCTGGGAGCTGATTCAACAGCTGGGCATGTGGCAGCGGGAGCGGGAGCGGGAGCGGGAAGGGCAGGCGCAAGCACAATGGCTGCTGTGTTGGTTGTGAGCACAGTTGCATTCCAGTTAGCCCAGTGGCCAGCAGTGGATGGGCAGGCAGGTGTTAGGAGGTCATCAGCAGCATGGGAGAGGCTGCCCAGCAGCAAGGAGAGCTTGGGAGGAGGTGAGGGGGAGGGAGAGGGGAAGGTGACCTTGGTGGCTTGGATGGTGAGGTCTCTGCTTTCAGAGCAGCTGATTGGCCAGCAGCAGGTGGGCAGGCATGGGAGGTGGCCAAGGGCAGGACAAAGCCCAGGAAGTAGAGGGCAGAGCCTGGAGGGAGGAAGGAGGCAGAGAGAGGCAGGTGACTGTGGCAGCACTGGCACAGTGCTTGTGAGATGAGCTCTGTGACTGCAGCCTGCTTGGCCAGCAGCAGGCGGGCAGCACTGGGAGGTCATGCAGGGCAGGAGAAAGCCCCCAGCCGAGAGGAGAGCTGCTGAAGAGGGCAGAGGCAGAGGCAGGGAAAGCTGGCATGGCTGGGAGCTTGTTTGGGAGGTCACTTCTCTTGCAGCACTCTGATTGGGCAGCAGGCAGGCACGGTGGGCTCAGGAAGCAGCTGAGTAAAGCTTGCCCATGGAGAGGAGAGCTCTGGGGAGGGGAGAGGTGGGTCTTCAGGAAATTATTGACCTGAAAGTGTCCAGAGGGAGCTGCTTAGGACAACTTCTATCCAACTTGCTTAGCAGGAGGAGCTACATTTGCTGCAGCCTTAGGCTGCACTCAGAGAACATGAGGCACTTTCACCTAGGTCAGTAAGCAAGGGCCCCAGAGCTGGTTCAAGCTGGGCAGATAAGGAAGCTACAAGCAGTCAGCATTGCTGTGTCTCACCCTCCGAAAGGGAGGATGTTGTTAAAGAAGAGTGACTTGAAACTGTCTAGAAATAGCTGCTTAGCACAACTTCTATAGAACTTGCTTAGCATGAGTAGCTAAATTTGCTGAAGCCTTAGGCTGCACTTGGGAAAAGTAATAAACCTTTACCGAGTTTAGTAAAAAATAGTGCCTCAGAGCTCGTTCAGGCTGGGAAAACAGGGAAACCACACGCAGCCTGCGTTCCTGTGTTACCCACCCCAAAAGGGAAGACGTCAAAACAATTGAAAAAGAAGACCTTGGGAGACAACCGCCAGACCCAACAAAAACAGAGGTACAACCTTCATCAGAGACCGCAAAAAACAAGAAGGAGGAGAAAAACAGCTTACCTAAGAACGACGGTGAGACCCAATGAGGAGCAGGAGACCCCAGACCAAAAAATGACTATTGGTCTAGCTTCCGCGTGAGGGGTGGGAAATGTAAGTGGAAAAACCTATAATTGCCCAGGATTTGTTTACGTTCGGGTCCCTCTTTGGAGGCACCCAGCTCGAGCTGTAATGACGGCACGCGCGTGATTAAAATGTAATTTGTTTGGATTTGGCTCTGAACTTTACTTGCGGCAACCTAGGCTCGAGCCCTGTCATGGTGGCCGACAAGCCTAATGTCCATAACAGATGTCGAGGCTTTGAAATAAGACCGGCGCAGGGCATCAGGACCTTGAGGGACAAAGCCTCCGCTCACTGCTGGGGCAGTCTTCATTGCTATGGGTTGGAATCACCTCCTCCTCCTCCTTGTCCGGACCTTGCGAGGCAACGGTAGGCCCCAACAAGAAACAAAGACACATCCGTCAGCAGAAACCGCAACAGTAAAGATAAGGGAGAAAAGCAGCCTACCTAGGAACAACCATGCGAGCCAGTAAGGAGCAGGAGACCCCAGACCTGAATACTACTAGTGGTCTGAACTACCACGGGAGGGGTGGAGAGCTTCGATTGGAAAGTCGTAATGGCCCCGGGATTTCTTTGCTCGGGGTCCCTCTTTGGAGGCACCCAGCTCGAGCTGTAATGACGGCATGCACGTCCTTAAAATGTCATTATTTAATTTGCTTTGATTTGGCTGGGAACTTTTCTGCGGGAACCTAGGGTTGGACCCTGTTCTGGTGGCCGGCGAGCCTAACCTTCCCTAAGAGCGTGGCACCCCAGATGGGACCCAAGGTGAGCACTGTTGGGGCCTCTCGTCTCCAAACGATCATCTGGCGCCATGGGGTGAGTTCACCTGGGATCTTTGGCAAGAGGAGGCCCCAAGAAGGTGAGTCTTAAATTCCCGCCTGCATTCTAAATTCTGCTCTGGTAACAGAGTGCGCTGAAGGGGTACGCGGGCTGATCACCGTAAGGCGTCCCAGGCAGGGGGGTACGCAGGCTGGCCACCGTAAGACGTACCAGGGGGATGGGTAGGAGTCCCATCCCCAGGGCTGGAGTGGGTTTGAAGTCCCATCTCGGTGTGGCCAGAAAGGGGAGTGCACAGCCTGGTCAGCATGAGGCGCACCGCAAGACTATAGGAACAGAAATGTAGAGAGACTGTGACTGGTGTGAGTGTGAGCAGTACTGTGTGTGAGAGTGCGTAGAGCCTGGGAACGGACCGGGGCGCCCGTGGGCTGAGGAAGCCGCCCGCTGCGAAGGCACAGCAGTCCTGGCAGTGCAAGCCTGGTGCAGGAGCAGTGGCAGCTGAGAGGCAATGCCAGCTTGCCCCATGCCAGCCTGCGGCCCAGCACGAGGGGTTGAGTGCTGCTTTCTGCTGAGGCTCTCAGGGCACCAGGGCACAACAGGGCTGTGCTTGTCAGGGACATGTCGTGGCATGAGATGTGCCCGCATCAGCCCCCTCCCCCCGACAATTTGTAAGGGGATGTAGCTCAGTGGAAGAGCACCTGCTTTGCATGCAGGAGGTCCTGGGTTCAATGCCCAGCATCTCCGGCGGAGGGGGAGCTTTTTCCTCAGTCTCCACCCCCCTGACCAACAGCGGGGAGGGCTGGCAAGCGGCTGCATTGCTCCTCTCCACAGAGTGTCGGCTTGCCCTCCAACGACATGGCAGGCTGTCATGTGGGAAGTGGAGCTCCCCATGCAGGAAGAGCCCAGCCACATCCTCAGAAAGCCTGCCCAGGGCAAAGGACATCATGAGGGCACGACTCTTGCAACAAGCTGAGTGGCCAGCAGTAGGCAAACAGGCAGGACTTGTCAGATCCTCAAGTGCCTCTCAGCAGAGACCACAGCCCTGTGAGACAAGAGGGTGTGCCCATGAAGACGAGAGGGCTGGCTGCTGGCTGGGAGCTTCTTTTAGCTGCAGCAGCAGCAGCAGCAGCACTGCCCTGGCTGGGCAGGCAGGCGCTGGGAGGGCATCAGGCCCAGCAGGTACCTCCGAGCACGGGAGGTGAGAGCTTGGCAGGAGGGCAGAGGGGAGGCAGGTGGAGGGGAGCACTGGCACGTCGCTGGGGAATGGCTCCTGTGCCAGCAGCGCCGGCCAGCAGCAGGGGAGCAGCCACTGGGGTCACCATGAGCGCTGGGAGCTGATTCAACAGCTGGGCATGTGGCAGCGGGAGTGGGAGCGGGAGCGGGAAGGGCAGGCGCAAGCACAATGGCTGCTGTGTTGGTTGTGAGCACAGTTGCATTCCAGTTAGCCCAGTGGCCAGCAGTGGATGGGCAGGCAGGTGTTAGGAGGTCATCAGCAGCATGGGAGAGGCTGCCCAGCAGCAAGGAGAGCTTGGGAGGAGGTGAGGGGGAGGGAGAGGGGAAGGTGACCTTGGTGGCTTGGATGGTGAGGTCTCTGCTTTCAGAGCAGCTGATTGGCCAGCAGCAGGTGGGCAGGCATGGGAGGTGGCCAAGGGCAGGACAAAGCCCAGGAGGTAGAGGGCAGAGCCTGGAGGGAGGAAGGAGGCAGAGAGAGGCAGGTGACTGTGGCAGCACTGGCACAGTGCTTGTGAGATGAGCTCTGTGACTGCAGCCTGCTTGGCCAGCAGCAGGCGGGCAGCACTGGGAGGTCATGCAGGGCAGGAGAAAGCCCCCAGCCGAGAGGAGAGCTGCTGAAGAGGGCAGAGGCAGAGGCAGGGAAAGCTGGCATGGCTGGGAGCTTGTTTGGGAGGTCACTTCTCTTGCAGCAGTCTGACTGGGCAGCAGGCAGGCATGGTGGGCTCAGGAAGCAGCTGAGAAAAGCTTGCCCATGGAGAGGAGAGCTCTGGGGAGGGGAGAGGTGGGTCTTCAGGAAATTATTGACCTGAAAGTGTCCAGAGGGAGCTGCTTAGGACAACTTCTATCCAACTTGCTTAGCAGGAGGAGCTACATTTGCTGCAGCCTTAGGCTGCACTCAGAGAACATGAGGCACTTTCACCTAGGTCAGTAAGCAAGGGCCCCAGAGCTGGTTCAAGCTGGGCAGATAAGGAAGCTACAAGCAGTCGGCATTGCTGAGTCTCACCCTCCGAAAGGGAGGATGTTGTTAAAGAAGAGTGACTTGAAACTGTCTAGAAATAGCTGCTTAGCACAACTTCTATAAAACTTGCTTAGCATGAGTAGCTACATTTGCTGAAGCCTTAGGCTGCACTTGGGAAAAGTAATAAACCTTTACCGAGTTTAGTAAAAAATAGTGCCTCAGAGCTCGTTCAGGCTGGGAAAATAGGGAAACCACACGCAGTCTGCATTCCTGTGTTACCCACCCCAAAAGGGAAGACGTCAAAACAATTGAAAAAGAAGACCTTGGGAGACAACCGCCAGGCCCAACAAAAACAGAGGTACAACCTTCATCAGAGACCGCAAAAAACAAGAAGGAGGAGAAAAACAGCTTAGCTAAGAACGACGGTGAGACCCAATGAGGAGCAGGAGACCCCAGACCAAACAATGACTATTGGTCTAGCTTCCGCGTGAGGGGTGGGAAATGTAAGTGGAAAAACCTATAATTGCCCAGGATTTGTTTACGTTAGGGTCCCTCTTTGGAGGCACCCAGCTCGAGCTGTAATGACGGCACGCGCGTGATTAAAATGTAATTTGTTTGGATTTGGCTCTGAACTTTACTTGCGGCAACCTAGGCTCGAGCCCTGTCATGGTGGCCGACAAGCCTAATGTCCATAACAGATGTCGAGGCTTTGAAATAAGACCGGCGCAGGGCATCAGGACCTTGAGGGACAAAGCCTCCGCTCACTGCTGGGGCAGTCTTCATTGCTATGGGTTGGAATCACCTCCTCCTCCTCCTTCTCTGGACCTTGCGAGGCAACGGTAGGCCCCAACAAGAAACAAAGACACATCCGTCAGCAGAAACCGCAACAGTAAAGATAAGGGAGAAAAGCAGCCTACCTAGGAACAACCATGCGAGCCAGTAAGGAGCAGGAGACCCCAGACCTGAATACTACTAGTGGTCTGAACTACCACGGGAGGGGTGGAGAGCTTCGATTGGAAAGTCGTAATGGCCCCGGGATTTCTTTGCTCGGGGTCCCTCTTTGGAGGCACCCAGCTCGAGCTGTAATGACGGCATGCACGTCCTTAAAATGTCATTATTTAATTTGCTTTGATTTGGCTGGGAACTTTTCTGCGGGAACCTAGGGTTGGACCCTGTTCTGGTGGCCGGCGAGCCTAACCTTCCCTAAGAGCGTGGCACCCCAGATGGGACCCTAGGTGAGCACTGTTGGGGCCTCTCGTCTCCAAACGATCATCTGGCGCCATGGGGTGAGTTCACCTGGGATCTTTGGCAAGAGGAGGCCCCAAGAAGGTGAGTCTTAAATTCCCGCCTGCATTCTAAATTCTGCTCTGGTAACAGAGTGCGCTGAAGGGGTACGCGGGCTGATCACCGTAAGGCGTCCCAGGCAGGGGGGTACGCGGGCTGGCCACCGTAAGACGTACCAGGGGGATGGGTAGGAGTCCCATCCCCAGGGCTGGAGTGGGTTTGAAGTCCCATCTCGGTGTGGCCAGAAAGGGGAGTGCGCAGCCTGGTCAGCATGAGGCGCACCGCAAGACTATAGGAACAGAAATGTAGAGAGACTGTGACTGGTGTGAGTGTGAGCAGTACTGTGTGTGAGAGTGCGTAGAGCCTGGGAACGGACCGGGGCGCCCGTGGGCTGAGGAAGCCGCCCGCTGCGAAGGCACAGCAGTCCTGGCAGTGCAAGCCTGGTGCAGGAGCAGTGGCAGCTGAGAGGCAATGCCAGCTTGCCCCATGCCAGCCTGCGGCCCAGCACGAGGGGTTGAGTGCTGCTTTCTGCTGAGGCTCTCAGGGCACCAGGGCACAACAGGGCTGTGCTTGTCAGGGACATGTCGTGGCATGAGATGTGCCCGCATCAGCCCCCTCCCCCCGACAATTTGTAAGGGGATGTAGCTCAGTGGAAGAGCACCTGCTTTGCATGCAGGAGGTCCTGGGTTCAATGCCCAGCATCTCCGGCGGAGGGGGAGCTTTTTCCTCAGTCTCCACCCCCCTGACCAACAGCGGGGAGGGCTGGCAAGCGGCTGCATTGCTCCTCTCCACAGAGTGTCGGCTTGCCCTCCAACGACATGGCAGGCTGTCATGTGGGAAGTGGAGCTCCCCATGCAGGAAGAGCCCAGCCACATCCTCAGAAAGCCTGCCCAGGGCAAAGGACATCATGAGGGCACGACTCTTGCAACAAGCTGAGTGGCCAGCAGTAGGCAAACAGGCAGGACTTGTCAGATCCTCAAGTGCCTCTCAGCAGAGACCACAGCCCTGTGAGACAAGAGGGTGTGCCCATGAAGACGAGAGGGCTGGCTGCTGGCTGGGAGCTTCTTTTAGCTGCAGCAGCAGCAGCAGCAGCACTGCCCTGGCTGGGCAGGCAGGCGCTGGGAGGGCATCAGGCCCAGCAGGTACCTCCGAGCACGGGAGGTGAGAGCTTGGCAGGAGGGCAGAGGGCAGGCAGGTGGAGGGGAGCACTGGCACGTCGCTGGGGAATGGCTCCTGTGCCAGCAGCGCCGGCCAGCAGCAGGGGAGCAGCCACTGGGGTCACCATGAGCGCTGGGAGCTGATTCAACAGCTGGGCATGTGGCAGCGGGAGTGGGAGCGGGAGCGGGAAGGGCAGGCGCAAGCACAATGGCTGCTGTGTTGGTTGTGAGCACAGTTGCATTCCAGTTAGCCCAGTGGCCAGCAGTGGATGGGCAGGCAGGTGTTAGGAGGTCATCAGCAGCATGGGAGAGGCTGCCCAGCAGCAAGGAGAGCTTGGGAGGAGGTGAGGGGGAGGGAGAGGGGAAGGTGACCTTGGTGGCTTGGATGGTGAGGTCTCTGCTTTCAGAGCAGCTGATTGGCCAGCAGCAGGTGGGCAGGCATGGGAGGTGGCCAAGGGCAGGACAAAGCCCAGGAAGTAGAGGGCAGAGCCTGGAGGGAGGAAGGAGGCAGAGAGAGGCAGGTGACTGTGGCAGCACTGGCACAGTGCTTGTGAGATGAGCTCTGTGACTGCAGCCTGCTTGGCCAGCAGCAGGCGGGCAGCACTGGGAGGTCATGCAGGGCAGGAGAAAGCCCCCAGCCGAGAGGAGAGCTGCTGAAGAGGGCAGAGGCAGAGGCAGGGAAAGCTGGCATGGCTGGGAGCTTGTTTGGGAGGTCACTTCTCTTGCAGCAGTCTGACTGGGCAGCAGGCAGGCATGGTGGGCTCAGGAAGCAGCTGAGAAAAGCTTGCCCATGGAGAGGAGAGCTCTGGGGAGGGGAGAGGTGGGTCTTCAGGAAATTATTGACCTGAAAGTGTCCAGAGGGAGCTGCTTAGGACAACTTCTATCCAACTTGCTTAGCAGGAGGAGCTACATTTGCTGCAGCCTTAGGCTGCACTCAGAGAACATGAGGCACTTTCACCTAGGTCAGTAAGCAAGGGCCCCAGAGCTGGTTCAAGCTGGGCAGATAAGGAAGCTACAAGCAGTCGGCATTGCTGAGTCTCACCCTCCGAAAGGGAGGATGTTGTTAAAGAAGAGTGACTTGAAACTGTCTAGAAATAGCTGCTTAGCACAACTTCTATAAAACTTGCTTAGCATGAGTAGCTAAATTTGCTGAAGCCTTAGGCTGCACTTGGGAAAAGTAATAAACCTTTACCGAGTTTAGTAAAAAATAGTGCCTCAGAGCTCGTTCAGGCTGGGAAAATAGGGAAACCACACGCAGTCTGCATTTCTGTGTTACCCACCCCAAAAGGGAAGACGTCAAAACAATTGAAAAAGAAGACCTTGGGAGACAACCGCCAGGCCCAACAAAAACAGAGGTACAACCTTCATCAGAGACCGCAAAAAACAAGAAGGAGGAGAAAAACAGCTTAGCTAAGAACGACGGTGAGACCCAATGAGGAGCAGGAGACCCCAGACCAAAAAATGACTATTGGTCTAGCTTCCGCGTGAGGGGTGGGAAATGTAAGTGGAAAAACCTATAATTGCCCAGGATTTGTTTACGTTAGGGTCCCTCTTTGGAGGCACCCAGCTCGAGCTGTAATGACGGCACGCGCGTGATTAAAATGTAATTTGTTTTGATTTGGCTCTGAACTTTACTTGCGGCAACCTAGGCTCGAGCCCTGTCATGGTGGCCGACAAGCCTAATGTCCATAACAGATGTCGAGGCTTTGAAATAAGACCGGCGCAGGGCATCAGGACCTTGAGGGACAAAGCCTCCGCTCACTGCTGGGGCAGTCTTCATTGCTATGGGTTGGAATCACCTCCTCCTCCTCCTTCTCTGGACCTTGCGAGGCAACGGTAGGCCCCAACAAGAAACAAAGACACATCCGTCAGCAGAAACCGCAACAGTAAAGATAAGGGAGAAAAGCAGCCTACCTAGGAACAACCATGCGAGCCAGTAAGGAGCAGGAGACCCCAGACCTGAATACTACTAGTGGTCTGAACTACCACGGGAGGGGTGGAGAGCTTCGATTGGAAAGTCGTAATGGCCCCGGGATTTCTTTGCTCGGGGTCCCTCTTTGGAGGCACCCAGCTCGAGCTGTAATGACGGCATGCACGTCCTTAAAATGTCATTATTTAATTTGCTTTGATTTGGCTGGGAACTTTTCTGCGGGAACCTAGGGTTGGACCCTGTTCTGGTGGCCGGCGAGCCTAACCTTCCCTAAGAGCGTGGCACCCCAGATGGGACCCTAGGTGAGCACTGTTGGGGCCTCTCGTCTCCAAACGATCATCTGGCGCCATGGGGTGAGTTCACCTGGGATCTTTGGCAAGAGGAGGCCCCAAGAAGGTGAGTCTTAAATTCCCGCCTGCATTCTAAATTCTGCTCTGGTAACAGAGTGCGCTGAAGGGGTACGCGGGCTGATCACCGTAAGGCGTCCCAGGCAGGGGGGTACGCGGGCTGGCCACCGTAAGACGTACCAGGGGGATGGGTAGGAGTCCCATCCCCAGGGCTGGAGTGGGTTTGAAGTCCCATCTCGGTGTGGCCAGAAAGGGGAGTGCGCAGCCTGGTCAGCATGAGGCGCACCGCAAGACTATAGGAACAGAAATGTAGAGAGACTGTGACTGGTGTGAGTGTGAGCAGTACTGTGTGTGAGAGTGCGTAGAGCCTGGGAACGGACCGGGGCGCCCGTGGGCTGAGGAAGCCGCCCGCTGCGAAGGCACAGCAGTCCTGGCAGTGCAAGCCTGGTGCAGGAGCAGTGGCAGCTGAGAGGCAATGCCAGCTTGCCCCATGCCAGCCTGCGGCCCAGCACGAGGGGTTGAGTGCTGCTTTCTGCTGAGGCTCTCAGGGCACCAGGGCACAACAGGGCTGTGCTTGTCAGGGACATGTCGTGGCATGAGATGTGCCCGCATCAGCCCCCTCCCCCCGACAATTTGTAAGGGGATGTAGCTCAGTGGAAGAGCACCTGCTTTGCATGCAGGAGGTCCTGGGTTCAATGCCCAGCATCTCCGGCGGAGGGGGAGCTTTTTCCTCAGTCTCCACCCCCCTGACCAACAGCGGGGAGGGCTGGCAAGCGGCTGCATTGCTCCTCTCCACAGAGTGTCGGCTTGCCCTCCAACGACATGGCAGGCTGTCATGTGGGAAGTGGAGCTCCCCATGCAGGAAGAGCCCAGCCACATCCTCAGAAAGCCTGCCCAGGGCAAAGGACATCATGAGGGCACGACTCTTGCAACAAGCTGAGTGGCCAGCAGTAGGCAAACAGGCAGGACTTGTCAGATCCTCAAGTGCCTCTCAGCAGAGACCACAGCCCTGTGAGACAAGAGGGTGTGCCCATGAAGACGAGAGGGCTGGCTGCTGGCTGGGAGCTTCTTTTAGCTGCAGCAGCAGCAGCAGCAGCACTGCCCTGGCTGGGCAGGCAGGCGCTGGGAGGGCATCAGGCCCAGCAGGTACCTCCGAGCACGGGAGGTGAGAGCTTGGCAGGAGGGCAGAGGGCAGGCAGGTGGAGGGGAGCACTGGCACGTCGCTGGGGAATGGCTCCTGTGCCAGCAGCGCCGGCCAGCAGCAGGGGAGCAGCCACTGGGGTCACCATGAGCGCTGGGAGCTGATTCAACAGCTGGGCATGTGGCAGCGGGAGCGGGAGCGGGAGCGGGAAGGGCAGGCGCAAGCACAATGGCTGCTGTGTTGGTTGTGAGCACAGTTGCATTCCAGTTAGCCCAGTGGCCAGCAGTGGATGGGCAGGCAGGTGTTAGGAGGTCATCAGCAGCATGGGAGAGGCTGCCCAGCAGCAAGGAGAGCTTGGGAGGAGGTGAGGGGGAGGGAGAGGGGAAGGTGACCTTGGTGGCTTGGATGGTGAGGTCTCTGCTTTCAGAGCAGCTGATTGGCCAGCAGCAGGTGGGCAGGCATGGGAGGTGGCCAAGGGCAGGACAAAGCCCAGGAAGTAGAGGGCAGAGCCTGGAGGGAGGAAGGAGGCAGAGAGAGGCAGGTGACTGTGGCAGCACTGGCACAGTGCTTGTGAGATGAGCTCTGTGACTGCAGCCTGCTTGGCCAGCAGCAGGCGGGCAGCACTGGGAGGTCATGCAGGGCAGGAGAAAGCCCCCAGCCGAGAGGAGAGCTGCTGAAGAGGGCAGAGGCAGAGGCAGGGAAAGCTGGCATGGCTGGGAGCTTGTTTGGGAGGTCACTTCTCTTGCAGCACTCTGATTGGGCAGCAGGCAGGCACGGTGGGCTCAGGAAGCAGCTGAGTAAAGCTTGCCCATGGAGAGGAGAGCTCTGGGGAGGGGAGAGGTGGGTCTTCAGGAAATTATTGACCTGAAAGTGTCCAGAGGGAGCTGCTTAGGACAACTTCTATCCAACTTGCTTAGCAGGAGGAGCTACATTTGCTGCAGCCTTAGGCTGCACTCAGAGAACATGAGGCACTTTCACCTAGGTCAGTAAGCAAGGGCCCCAGAGCTGGTTCAAGCTGGGCAGATAAGGAAGCTACAAGCAGTCGGCATTGCTGAGTCTCACCCTCCGAAAGGGAGGATGTTGTTAAAGAAGAGTGACTTGAAACTGTCTAGAAATAGCTGCTTAGCACAACTTCTATAAAACTTGCTTAGCATGAGTAGCTAAATTTGCTGAAGCCTTAGGCTGCACTTGGGAAAAGTAATAAACCTTTACCGAGTTTAGTAAAAAATAGTGCCTCAGAGCTCGTTCAGGCTGGGAAAATAGGGAAACCACACGCAGTCTGCATTCCTGTGTTACCCACCCCAAAAGGGAAGACGTCAAAACAATTGAAAAATACGACCTTGGGAGACAACCGCCAGGCCCAACAAAAACAGAGGTACAACCTTCATCAGAGACCGCAAAAAACAAGAAGGAGGAGAAAAACAGCTTACCTAAGAACGACGGTGAGACCCAATGAGGAGCAGGAGACCCCAGACCAAAAAATTACTATTGGTCTAGCTTCCGCGTGAGGGGTGGGAAATGTAAGTGGAAAAACCTATAATTGCCCAGGATTTGTTTACGTTCGGGTCCCTCTTTGGAGGCACCCAGCTCGAGCTGTAATGACGGCACGCGCGTGATTAAAATGTAATTTGTTTTGATTTGGCTCTGAACTTTCCTTGCGGCAACCTAGGCTCGAGCCCTGTCATGGTGGCCAACAAGCCTAATGTCCATAACAGATGTCGAGGCTTTGAAATAAGACCGGCGCAGGGCATCAGGACCTTGAGGGACAAAGCCTCCGCTCACTGCTGGGGCAGTCTTCATTGCTATGGGTTGGAATCACCTCCTCCTCCTCCTTCTCTGGACCTTGCGAGGCAACGGTAGGCCCCAACAAGAAACAAAGACACATCCGTCAGCAGAAACCGCAACAGTAAAGAGAAGGGAGAAAAGCAGCCTACCTAGGAACAACCATGCGAGCCAGTAAGGAGCAGGAGACCCCAGACCTGAATACTACTAGTGGTCTGAACTACCACGGGAGGGGTGGAGAGCTTCGATTGGAAAGTCGTAATGGCCCCGGGATTTCTTTGCTCGGGGTCCCTCTTTGGAGGCACCCAGCTCGAGCTGTAATGACGGCATGCACGTCCTTAAAATGTCATTATGTAATTTGCTTTGATTTGGCTGGGAACTTTTCTGCGGGAACCTAGGGTTGGACCCTGTTCTGGTGGCCGGCGAGCCTAACCTTCCCTAAGAGCGTGGCACCCCAGATGGGACCCTAGGTGAGCACTGTTGGGGCCTCTCGTCTCCAAACGATCATCTGGCGCCATGGGGTGAGTTCACCTGGGATCTTTGGCAAGAGGAGGCCCCAAGAAGGTGAGTCTTAAATTCCCGCCTGCATTCTAAATTCTGCTCTGGTAACAGAGTGCGCTGAAGGGGTACGCGGGCTGATGACCGTAAGGCGTCCCAGGCAGGGGGGTACGCGGGCTGGCCACCGTAAGACGTACCAGGGGGATGGGTAGGAGTCCCATCCCCAGGGCTGGAGTGGGTTTGAAGTCCCATCTCGGTGTGGCCAGAAAGGGGAGTGCACAGCCTGGTCAGCATGAGGCGCACCGCAAGACTATAGGAACAGAAATGTAGAGAGACTGTGACTGGTGTGAGTGTGAGCAGTACTGTGTGTGAGAGTGCGTAGAGCCTGGGAACGGACCGGGGCGCCCGTGGGCTGAGGAAGCCGCCCGCTGCGAAGGCACAGCAGTCCTGGCAGTGCAAGCCTGGTGCAGGAGCAGTGGCAGCTGAGAGGCAATGCCAGCTTGCCCCATGCCAGCCTGCGGCCCAGCACGAGGGGTTGAGTGCTGCTTTCTGCTGAGGCTCTCAGGGCAGCAGGGCACAACAGGGCTGTGCTTGTCAGGGACATGTCGTGGCATGAGATGTGCCCGCATCAGCCCCCTCCCCCCGACAATTTGTAAGGGGATGTAGCTCAGTGGAAGAGCACCTGCTTTGCATGCAGGAGGTCCTGGGTTCAATGCCCAGCATCTCCGGCGGAGGGGGAGCTTTTTCCTCAGTCTCCACCCCCCTGACCAACAGCGGGGAGGGCTGGCAAGCGGCTGCATTGCTCCTCTCCACAGAGTGTCGGCTTGCCCTCCAACGACATGGCAGGCTGTCATGTGGGAAGTGGAGCTCCCCATGCAGGAAGAGCCCAGCCACATCCTCAGAAAGCCTGCCCAGGGCAAAGGACATCATGAGGGCACGACTCTTGCAACAAGCTGAGTGGCCAGCAGTAGGCAAACAGGCAGGACTTGTCAGATCCTCAAGTGCCTCTCAGCAGAGACCACAGCCCTGTGAGACAAGAGGGTGTGCCCATGAAGACGAGAGGGCTGGCTGCTGGCTGGGAGCTTCTTTTAGCTGCAGCAGCAGCAGCAGCAGCACTGCCCTGGCTGGGCAGGCAGGCGCTGGGAGGGCATCAGGCCCAGCAGGTACCTCCGAGCACGGGAGGTGAGAGCTCGGCAGGAGGGCAGAGGGCAGGCAGGTGGAGGGGAGCACTGGCACGTCGCTGGGGAATGGCTCCTGTGCCAGCAGCGCCGGCCAGCAGCAGGGGAGCAGCCACTGGGGTCACCATGAGCGCTGGGAGCTGATTCAACAGCTGGGCATGTGGCAGCGGGAGCGGGAGCGGGAGCGGGAAGGGCAGGCACAAGCACAATGGCTGCTGTGTTGGTTGTGAGCTCACTTGCATTCCAGTTAGCCCAGTGGCCAGCAGTGGGTGGGCAGGCAGGTGTTAGGAGGTCATCAGCAGCATGGGAGAGGCTGCCCAGCAGCAAGGAGAGCTTGGGAGGAGGTGAGGGGGAGGGAGAGGTGAAGGTGACCTTGGTGGCTTGGATGGTGAGGTCTCTGCTTTCAGAGCAGCTGATTGGCCAGCAGCAGGTGGGCAGGCATGGGAGGTGGCCAAGGGCAGGACAAAGCCCAGGAAGTAGAGGGCAGAGCCTGGAGGGAGGAAGGAGGCAGAGAGAGGCAGGTGACTGTGGCAGCACTGGCACAGTGCTTGTGAGATGAGCTCTGTGACTGCAGCCTGCTTGGCCAGCAGCAGGCGGGCAGCACTGGGAGGTCATGCAGGGCAGGAGAAAGCCCCCAGCCGAGAGGAGAGCTGCTGAAGAGGGCAGAGGCAGAGGCAGGGAAAGCTGGCATGGCTGGGAGCTTGTTTGGGAGGTCACTTCTCTTGCAGCACTCTGATTGGGCAGCAGGCAGGCACGGTGGGCTCAGGAAGCAGCTGAGTAAAGCTTGCCCATGGAGAGGAGAGCTCTGGGGAGGGGAGAGGTGGGTCTTCAGGAAATTATTGACCTGAAAGTGTCCAGAGGGAGCTGCTTAGGACAACTTCTATCCAACTTGCTTAGCAGGAGGAGCTACATTTGCTGCAGCCTTAGGCTGCACTCAGAGAACATGAGGCACTTTCACCTAGGTCAGTAAGCAAGGGCCCCAGAGCTGGTTCAAGCTGGGCAGATAAGGAAGCTACAAGCAGTCGGCATTGCTGAGTCTCACCCTCCGAAAGGGAGGATGTTGTTAAAGAAGAGTGACTTGAAACTGTCTAGAAATAGCTGCTTAGCACAACTTCTATAGAACTTGCTTAGCATGAGTAGCTACATTTGCTGAAGCCTTAGGCTGCACTTGGGAAAAGTAATAAACCTTTACCGAGTTTAGTAAAAAATAGTGCCTCAGAGCTCGTTCAGGCTGGGAAAATAGGGAAACCACACGCAGTCTGCATTCCTGTGTTACCCACCCCAAAAGGGAAGACGTCAAAACAATTGAAAAAGAAGACCTTGGGAGACAACCGCCAGGCCCAACAAAAACAGAGGTACAACCTTCATCAGAGACCGCAAAAAACAAGCAGGAGGAGAAAAACAGCTTACCTAAGAACGACGGTGAGAGCCAATGAGGAGCAGGAGACCCCAGACCAAAAAATGACTATTGGTCTAGCTTCCGCGTGAGGGGTGGGAAATGTAAGTGGAAAAACCTATAATTGCCCAGGATTTGTTTACGTTAGGGTCCCTCTTTGGAGGCACCCAGCTCGAGCTGTAATGACGGCACGCGCGTGATTAAAATGTAATTTGTTTTGATTTGGCTCTGAACTTTCCTTGCGGCAACCTAGGCTCGAGCCCTGTCATGGTGGCCAACAAGCCTAATGTCCATAACAGATGTCGAGGCTTTGAAATAAGACCGGCGCAGGGCATCAGGACCTTGAGGGACAAAGCCTCCGCTCACTGCTGGGGCAGTCTTCATTGCTATGGGTTGGAATCACCTCCTCCTCCTCCTTCTCTGGACCTTGCGAGGCAACGGTAGGCCCCAACAAGAAACAAAGACACATCCGTCAGCAGAAACCGCAACAGTAAAGATAAGGGAGAAAAGCAGCCTACCTAGGAACAACCATGCGAGCCAGTAAGGAGCAGGAGACCCCAGACCTGAATACTACTAGTGGTCTGAACTACCACGGGAGGGGTGGAGAGCTTCGATTGGAAAGTCGTAATGGCCCCGGGATTTCTTTGCTCGGGGTCCCTCTTTGGAGGCACCCAGCTCGAGCTGTAATGACGGCATGCACGTCCTTAAAATGTCATTATGTAATTTGCTTTGATTTGGCTGGGAACTTTTCTGCGGGAACCTAGGGTTGGACCCTGTTCTGGTGGCCGGCGAGCCTAACCTTCCCTAAGAGCGTGGCACCCCAGATGGGACCCTAGGTGAGCACTGTTGGGGCCTCTCGTCTCCAAACGATCATCTGGCGCCATGGGGTGAGTTCACCTGGGATCTTTGGCAAGAGGAGGCCCCAAGAAGGTGAGTCTTAAATTCCCGCCTGCATTCTAAATTCTGCTCTGGTAACAGAGTGCGCTGAAGGGGTACGCGGGCTGATCACCGTAAGGCGTCCCAGGCAGGGGGGTACGCGGGCTGGCCACCGTAAGACGTACCAGGGGGATGGGTAGGAGTCCCATCCCCAGGGCTGGAGTGGGTTTGAAGTCCCATCTCGGTGTGGCCAGAAAGGGGAGTGCACAGCCTGGTCAGCATGAGGCGCACCGCAAGACTATAGGAACAGAAATGTAGAGAGACTGTGACTGGTGTGAGTGTGAGCAGTACTGTGTGTGAGAGTGCGTAGAGCCTGGGAACGGACCGGGGCGCCCGTGGGCTGAGGAAGCCGCCCGCTGCGAAGGCACAGCAGTCCTGGCAGTGCAAGCCTGGTGCAGGAGCAGTGGCAGCTGAGAGGCAATGCCAGCTTGCCCCATGCCAGCCTGCGGCCCAGCACGAGGGGTTGAGTGCTGCTTTCTGCTGAGGCTCTCAGGGCACCAGGGCACAACAGGGCTGTGCTTGTCAGGGACATGTCGTGGCATGAGATGTGCCCGCATCAGCCCCCTCCCCCCGACAATTTGTAAGGGGATGTAGCTCAGTGGAAGAGCACCTGCTTTGCATGCAGGAGGTCCTGGGTTCAATGCCCAGCATCTCCGGCGGAGGGGGAGCTTTTTCCTCAGTCTCCACCCCCCTGACCAACAGCGGGGAGGGCTGGCAAGCGGCTGCATTGCTCCTCTCCACAGAGTGTCGGCTTGCCCTCCAACGACATGGCAGGCTGTCATGTGGGAAGTGGAGCTCGCCATGCAGGAAGAGCCCAGCCACATCCTCAGAAAGCCTGCCCAGGGCAAAGGACATCATGAGGGCACGACTCTTGCAACAAGCTGAGTGGCCAGCAGTAGGCAAACAGGCAGGACTTGTCAGATCCTCAAGTGCCTCTCAGCAGAGACCACAGCCCTGTGAGACAAGAGGGTGTGCCCATGAAGACGAGAGGGCTGGCTGCTGGCTGGGAGCTTCTTTTAGCTGCAGCAGCAGCAGCAGCAGCACTGCCCTGGCTGGGCAGGCAGGCGCTGGGAGGGCATCAGGCCCAGCAGGTACCTCCGAGCACGGGAGGTGAGAGCTCGGCAGGAGGGCAGAGGGCAGGCAGGTGGAGGGGAGCACTGGCACGTCGCTGGGGAATGGCTCCTGTGCCAGCAGCGCCGGCCAGCAGCAGGGGAGCAGCCACTGGGGTCACCATGAGCGCTGGGAGCTGATTCAACAGCTGGGCATGTGGCAGCGGGAGCGGGAGCGGGAGCGGGAAGGGCAGGCACAAGCACAATGGCTGCTGTGTTGGTTGTGAGCTCACTTGCATTCCAGTTAGCCCAGTGGCCAGCAGTGGGTGGGCAGGCAGGTGTTAGGAGGTCATCAGCAGCATGGGAGAGGCTGCCCAGCAGCAAGGAGAGCTTGGGAGGAGGTGAGGGGGAGGGAGAGGTGAAGGTGACCTTGGTGGCTTGGATGGTGAGGTCTCTGCTTTCAGAGCAGCTGATTGGCCAGCAGCAGGTGGGCAGGCATGGGAGGTGGCCAAGGGCAGGACAAAGCCCAGGAAGTAGAGGGCAGAGCCTGGAGGGAGGAAGGAGGCAGAGAGAGGCAGGTGACTGTGGCAGCACTGGCACAGTGCTTGTGAGATGAGCTCTGTGACTGCAGCCTGCTTGGCCAGCAGCAGGCGGGCAGCACTGGGAGGTCATGCAGGGCAGGAGAAAGCCCCCAGCCGAGAGGAGAGCTGCTGAAGAGGGCAGAGGCAGAGGCAGGGAAAGCTGGCATGGCTGGGAGCTTGTTTGGGAGGTCACTTCTCTTGCAGCACTCTGATTGGGCAGCAGGCAGGCACGGTGGGCTCAGGAAGCAGCTGAGTAAAGCTTGCCCATGGAGAGGAGAGCTCTGGGGAGGGGAGAGGTGGGTCTTCAGGAAATTATTGACCTGAAAGTGTCCAGAGGGAGCTGCTTAGGACAACTTCTATCCAACTTGCTTAGCAGGAGGAGCTACATTTGCTGCAGCCTTAGGCTGCACTCAGAGAACATGAGGCACTTTCACCTAGGTCAGTAAGCAAGGGCCCCAGAGCTGGTTCAAGCTGGGCAGATAAGGAAGCTACAAGCAGTCGGCATTGCTGAGTCTCACCCTCCGAAAGGGAGGATGTTGTTAAAGAAGAGTGACTTGAAACTGTCTAGAAATAGCTGCTTAGCACAACTTCTATAGAACTTGCTTAGCATGAGTAGCTACATTTGCTGAAGCCTTAGGCTGCACTTGGGAAAAGTAATAAACCTTTACCGAGTTTAGTAAAAAATAGTGCCTCAGAGCTCGTTCAGGCTGGGAAAATAGGGAAACCACACGCAGTCTGCATTCCTGTGTTACCCACCCCAAAAGGGAAGACGTCAAAACAATTGAAAAAGAAGACCTTGGGAGACAACCGCCAGGCCCAACAAAAACAGAGGTACAACCTTCATCAGAGACCGCAAAAAACAAGCAGGAGGAGAAAAACAGCTTACCTAAGAACGACGGTGAGAGCCAATGAGGAGCAGGAGACCCCAGACCAAAAAATGACTATTGGTCTAGCTTCCGCGTGAGGGGTGGGAAATGTAAGTGGAAAAACCTATAATTGCCCAGGATTTGTTTACGTTAGGGTCCCTCTTTGGAGGCACCCAGCTCGAGCTGTAATGACGGCACGCGCGTGATTAAAATGTAATTTGTTTTGATTTGGCTCTGAACTTTCCTTGCGGCAACCTAGGCTCGAGCCCTGTCATGGTGGCCAACAAGCCTAATGTCCATAACAGATGTCGAGGCTTTGAAATAAGACCGGCGCAGGGCATCAGGACCTTGAGGGACAAAGCCTCCGCTCACTGCTGGGGCAGTCTTCATTGCTATGGGTTGGAATCACCTCCTCCTCCTCCTTCTCTGGACCTTGCGAGGCAACGGTAGGCCCCAACAAGAAACAAAGACACATCCGTCAGCAGAAACCGCAACAGTAAAGATAAGGGAGAAAAGCAGCCTACCTAGGAACAACCATGCGAGCCAGTAAGGAGCAGGAGACCCCAGACCTGAATACTACTAGTGGTCTGAACTACCACGGGAGGGGTGGAGAGCTTCGATTGGAAAGTCGTAATGGCCCCGGGATTTCTTTGCTCGGGGTCCCTCTTTGGAGGCACCCAGCTCGAGCTGTAATGACGGCATGCACGTCCTTAAAATGTCATTATGTAATTTGCTTTGATTTGGCTGGGAACTTTTCTGCGGGAACCTAGGGTTGGACCCTGTTCTGGTGGCCGGCGAGCCTAACCTTCCCTAAGAGCGTGGCACCCCAGATGGGACCCTAGGTGAGCACTGTTGGGGCCTCTCGTCTCCAAACGATCATCTGGCGCCATGGGGTGAGTTCACCTGGGATCTTTGGCAAGAGGAGGCCCCAAGAAGGTGAGTCTTAAATTCCCGCCTGCATTCTAAATTCTGCTCTGGTAACAGAGTGCGCTGAAGGGGTACGCGGGCTGATGACCGTAAGGCGTCCCAGGCAGGGGGGTACGCGGGCTGGCCACCGTAAGACGTACCAGGGGGATGGGTAGGAGTCCCATCCCCAGGGCTGGAGTGGGTTTGAAGTCCCATCTCGGTGTGGCCAGAAAGGGGAGTGCACAGCCTGGTCAGCATGAGGCGCACCGCAAGACTATAGGAACAGAAATGTAGAGAGACTGTGACTGGTGTGAGTGTGAGCAGTACTGTGTGTGAGAGTGCGTAGAGCCTGGGAACGGACCGGGGCGCCCGTGGGCTGAGGAAGCCGCCCGCTGCGAAGGCACAGCAGTCCTGGCAGTGCAAGCCTGGTGCAGGAGCAGTGGCAGCTGAGAGGCAATGCCAGCTTGCCCCATGCCAGCCTGCGGCCCAGCACGAGGGGTTGAGTGCTGCTTTCTGCTGAGGCTCTCAGGGCACCAGGGCACAACAGGGCTGTGCTTGTCAGGGACATGTCGTGGCATGAGATGTGCCCGCATCAGCCCCCTCCCCCCGACAATTTGTAAGGGGATGTAGCTCAGTGGAAGAGCACCTGCTTTGCATGCAGGAGGTCCTGGGTTCAATGCCCAGCATCTCCGGCGGAGGGGGAGCTTTTTCCTCAGTCTCCACCCCCCTGACCAACAGCGGGGAGGGCTGGCAAGCGGCTGCATTGCTCCTCTCCACAGAGTGTCGGCTTGCCCTCCAACGACATGGCAGGCTGTCATGTGGGAAGTGGAGCTCGCCATGCAGGAAGAGCCCAGCCACATCCTCAGAAAGCCTGCCCAGGGCAAAGGACATCATGAGGGCACGACTCTTGCAACAAGCTGAGTGGCCAGCAGTAGGCAAACAGGCAGGACTTGTCAGATCCTCAAGTGCCTCTCAGCAGAGACCACAGCCCTGTGAGACAAGAGGGTGTGCCCATGAAGACGAGAGGGCTGGCTGCTGGCTGGGAGCTTCTTTTAGCTGCAGCAGCAGCAGCAGCAGCACTGCCCTGGCTGGGCAGGCAGGCGCTGGGAGGGCATCAGGCCCAGCAGGTACCTCCGAGCACGGGAGGTGAGAGCTCGGCAGGAGGGCAGAGGGCAGGCAGGTGGAGGGGAGCACTGGCACGTCGCTGGGGAATGGCTCCTGTGCCAGCAGCGCCGGCCAGCAGCAGGGGAGCAGCCACTGGGGTCACCATGAGCGCTGGGAGCTGATTCAACAGCTGGGCATGTGGCAGCGGGAGCGGGAGCGGGAGCGGGAAGGGCAGGCGCAAGCACAATGGCTGCTGTGTTGGTTGTGAGCTCACTTGCATTCCAGTTAGCCCAGTGGCCAGCAGTGGGTGGGCAGGCAGGTGTTAGGAGGTCATCAGCAGCATGGGAGAGGCTGCCCAGCAGCAAGGAGAGCTTGGGAGGAGGTGAGAGGGAGGGAGAGGGGAAGGTGACCTTGGTGGCTTGGATGGTGAGGTCTCTGCTTTCAGAGCAGCTGATTGGCCAGCAGCAGGTGGGCAGGCATGGGAGGTGGCCAAGGGCAGGACAAAGCCCAGGAGGCAGAGGGCAGAGCCTGGAGGGAGGAAGGAGGCAGAGAGAGGCAGGTGACTGTGGCAGCACTGGCACAGTGCTTGTGAGATGAGCTCTGTGACTGCAGCCTGCTTGGCCAGCAGCAGGCGGGCAGCACTGGGAGGTCATGCAGGGCAGGAGAAAGCCCCCAGCCGAGAGGAGAGCTGCTGAAGAGGGCAGAGGCAGAGGCAGGGAAAGCTGGCATGGCTGGGAGCTTGTTTGGGAGGTCACTTCTCTTGCAGCACTCTGATTGGGCAGCAGGCAGGCACGGTGGGCTCAGGAAGCAGCTGAGTAAAGCTTGCCCATGGAGAGGAGAGCTCTGGGGAGGGGAGAGGTGGGTCTTCAGGAAATTATTGAACTGAAAGTGTCCAGAGGGAGCTGCTTAGGACAACTTCTATCCAACTTGCTTAGCAGGAGGAGCTACATTTGCTGCAGCCTTAGGCTGCACTCAGAGAACATGAGGCACTTTCACCTAGGTCAGTAAGCAAGGGCCCCAGAGCTGGTTCAAGCTGGGCAGATAAGGAAGCTACAAGCAGTCGGCATTGCTGGGTCTCACCCTCCGAAAGGGAGGATGTTGTTAAAGAAGAGTGACTTGAAACTGTCTAGAAATAGCTGCTTAGCACAACTTCTATAAAACTTGCTTAGCATGAGTAGCTACATTTGCTGAAGCCTTCGGCTGCACTTGGGAAAAGTAATAAACCTTTACCGAGTTTAGTAAAAAATAGTGCCTCAGAGCTCGTTCAGGCTGGGAAAATAGGGAAACCACACGCAGTCTGCGTTCCTGTGTTACCCACCCCAAAAGGGAAGACGTCAAAACAATTGAAAAAGAAGACCTTGGGAGACAACCGCCAGGCCCAACAAAAACAGAGGTACAACCTTCATCAGAGACCGCAAAAAACAAGAAGGAGGAGAAAACCAGCTTAGCTAAGAACGACGGTGAGACCCAATGAGGAGCAGGAGACCCCAGACCAAAAAATGACTATTGGTCTAGCTTCCGCGTGAGGGGTGGGAAATGTAAGTGGAAAAACCTATAATTGCCCAGGATTTGTTTACGTTAGGGTCCCTCTTTGGAGGCACCCAGCTCGAGCTGTAATGACGGCACGCGCGTGATTAAAATGTAATTTGTTTTGATTTGGCTCTGAACTTTACTTGCGGCAACCTAGGCTCGAGCCCTGTCATGGTGGCCGACAAGCCTAATGTCCATAACAGATGTCGAGGCTTTGAAATAAGACCGGCGCAGGGCATCAGGACCTTGAGGGACAAAGCCTCCGCTCACTGCTGGGGCAGTCTTCATTGCTATGGGTTGGAATCACCTCCTCCTCCTCCTTGTCCGGACCTTGCGAGGCAACGGTAGGCCCCAACAAGAAACAAAGACACATCCGTCAGCAGAAACCGCAACAGTAAAGATAAGGGAGAAAAGCAGCCTACCTAGGAACAACCATGCGAGCCAGTAAGGAGCAGGAGACCCCAGACCTGAATACTACTAGTGGTCTGAACTACCACGGGAGGGGTGGAGAGCTTCGATTGGAAAGTCGTAATGGCCCCGGGATTTCTTTGCTCGGGGTCCCTCTTTGGAGGCACCCAGCTCGAGCTGTAATGACGGCATGCACGTCCTTAAAATGTCATTATGTAATTTGCTTTGATTTGGCTGGGAACTTTTCTGCGGGAACCTTGGGTTGGACCCTGTTCTGGTGGCCGGCGAGCCTAACCTTCCCTAAGAGCGTGGCACCCCAGATGGGACCCTAGGTGAGCACTGTTGGGGCCTCTCGTCTCCAAACGATCATCTGGTGCCATGGGGTGAGTTCACCTGGGATCTTTGGCAAGAGGAGGCCCCAAGAAGGTGAGTCTTAAATTCCCGCCTGCATTCTAAATTCTGCTCTGGTAACAGAGTGCGCTGAAGGGGTACGCGGGCTGATCACCGTAAGGCGTCCCAGGCAGAGGGGTACGCGGGCTGGCCACCGTAAGACGTACCAGGGGGATGGGTAGGAGTCCCATCCCCAGGGCTGGAGTGGGTTTGAAGTCCCATCTCGGTGTGGCCAGAAAGGGGAGTGCACAGCCTGGTCAGCATGAGGCGCACCGCAAGACTATAGCAACAGAAATGTAGAGACACTGTGACTGGTGTGAGTGTGAGCAGTACTGTGTGTGAGAGTGCGTAGAGCCTGGGAACGGACCGGGGCGCCCGTGGGCTGAGGAAGCCGCCCGCTGCGAAGGCACAGCAGTCCTGGCAGTGCAAGCCTGGTGCAGGAGCAGTGGCAGCTGAGAGGCAATGCCAGCTTGCCCCATGCCAGCCTGCGGGCCAGCACGAGGGGTTGAGTGCTGCTTTCTGCTGAGGCTCTCAGGGCACCAGGGCACAACAGGGCTGTGCTTGTCAGGGACATGTCGTGGCATGAGATGTGCCCGCATCAGCCCCCTCCCCCTGACAATTTGTAAGGGGATGTAGCTCAGTGGAAGAGCACCTGCTTTGCATGCAGGAGGTCCTGGGTTCAATGCCCAGCATCTCCGGCCGGTGGGGGGGGGAGCTTTTTCCTCAGTCTCCACCCCCCTGACCAACAGCGGGGAGGGCTGGCAAGCGGCTGCATTGCTCCTCTCCACAGAGTGTCGGCTTGCCCTCCAACGACATGGCAGGCTGTCATGTGGGAAGTGGAGCTCCCCATGCAGGAAGAGCCCAGCCACATCCTCAGAAAGCCTGCCCAGGGCAAAGGACATCATGAGGGCACGACTCTTGCAACAAGCTGAGTGGCCAGCAGTAGGCAAACAGGCAGGACTTGTCAGATCCTCAAGTGCCTCTCAGCAGAGACCACAGCCCTGTGAGACAAGAGGGTGTGCCCATGAAGACGAGAGGGCTGGCTGCTGGCTGGGAGCTTCTTTTAGCTGCAGCAGCAGCAGCACTGCCCTGGCTGGGCAGGCAGGCGCTGGGAGGGCATCAGGCCCAGCAGGTACCTCCGAGCACGGGAGGTGAGAGCTTGGCAGGAGGGCAGAGGGCAGGCAGGTGGAGGGGAGCACTGGCACGTCACTGGGGAATGGCTCCTGTGCCAGCAGCGCCGGCCAGCAGCAGGGGAGCAGCCACTGGGGTCACCAGGAGCGCTGGGAGCTGATTCAACAGCTGGGCATGTGGCAGCGGGAGCGGAAGCGGGAGCGGGAAGGGCAGGCACAAGCACAATGGCTGCTGTGTTGGTTGTGAGCACAGTTGCATTCCAGTTAGCCCAGTGGCCAGCAGTGGATGGGCAGGCAGGTGTTAGGAGGTCATCAGCAGCATGGGAGAGGCTGCCCAGCAGCAAGGAGAGCTTGGGAGGAGGTGAGAGGGAGGGAGAGGGGAAGGTGACCTTGGTGGCTTGGATGGTGAGGTCTCTGCTTTCAGAGCAGCTGATTGGCCAGCAGCAGGTGGGCAGGCATGGGAGGTGGCCAAGGGCAGGACAAAGCCCAGGAGGCAGAGGGCAGAGCCTGGAGGGAGGAAGGAGGCAGAGAGAGGCAGGTGACTGTGGCAGCACTGGCACAGTGCTTGTGAGATGAGCTCTGTGACTGCAGCCTGCTTGGCCAGCAGCAGGCGGGCAGCACTGGGAGGTCATGCAGGGCAGGAGAAAGCCCCCAGCCGAGAGGAGAGCTGCTGAAGAGGGCAGAGGCAGAGGCAGGGAAAGCTGGCATGGCTGGGAGCTTGTTTGGGAGGTCACTTCTCTTGCAGCACTCTGATTGGGCAGCAGGCAGGCACGGTGGGCTCAGGAAGCAGCTGAGTAAAGCTTGCCCATGGAGAGGAGAGCTCTGGGGAGGGCAGAGGTGGGTCTTCAGGAAATTATTGAACTGAAAGTGTCCAGAGGGAGCTGCTTAGGACAACTTCTATCCAACTTGCTTGGCAGGAGGAGCTACATTTGCTGCAGCCTTAGGCTGCACTCAGAGAACATGAGGCACTTTCACCTAGGTCAGTAAGCAAGGGCCCCAGAGCTGGTTCAAGCTGGGCAGATAAGGAAGCTACAAGCAGTCGGCATTGCTGTGTCTCACCCTCCGAAAGGGAGGATGTTGTTAAAGAAGAGTGACTTGAAACTGTCTAGAAATAGCTGCTTAGCACAACTTCTATAAAACTTGCTTAGCATGAGTAGCTAAATTTGCTGAAGCCTTCGGCTGCACTTGGGAAAAGTAATAAGCCTTTACCGAGTTTAGTAAAAAATAGTGCCTCAGAGCTCGTTCAGGCTGGGAAAATAGGGAAACCACACGCAGCCTGCGTTCCTGTGTTACCCACCCCAAAAGGGAAGACGTCAAAACAATTGAAAAAGAAGACCTTGGGAGACAACTGCCAGACCCAACAAAAACAGAGGTACAACCTTCATCAGAGACCGCAAAAAACAAGCAGGAGGAGAAAAACAGCTTACCTAAGAACGACGGTGAGAGCCAATGAGGAGCAGGAGACCCCAGACCAAAAAATTACTATTGGTCTAGCTTCCGCGTGAGGGGTGGGAAATGTAAGTGGAAAAACCTATAATTGCCCAGGATTTGTTTACGTTAGGGTCCCTCTTTGGAGGCACCCAGCTCGAGCTGTAATGACGGCACGCGCGTGATTAAAATGTAATTTGTTTTGATTTGGCTCTGAACTTTCCTTGCGGCAACCTAGGCTCGAGCCCTGTCATGGTGGCCGACAAGCCTAATGTCCATAACAGATGTCGAGGCTTTGAAATAAGACCGGCGCAGGGCATCAGGACCTTGAGGGACAAAGCCTCCGCTCACTGCTGGGGCAGTCTTCATTGCTATGGGTTGGAATCACCTCCTCCTCCTCCTTCTCTGGACCTTGCGAGGCAACGGTAGGCCCCAACAAGAAACAAAGACACATCCGTCAGCAGAAACCGCAACAGTAAAGATAAGGGAGAAAAGCAGCCTACCTAGGAACAACCATGCGAGCCAGTAAGGAGCAGGAGACCCCAGACCTGAATACTACTAGTGGTCTGAACTACCACGGGAGGGGTGGAGAGCTTCGATTGGAAAGTCGTAATGGCCCCGGGATTTCTTTGCTCGGGGTCCCTCTTTGGAGGCACCCAGCTCGAGCTGTAATGACGGCATGCACGTCCTTAAAATGTCATTATTTAATTTGCTTTGATTTGGCTGGGAACTTTTCTGCGGGAACCTAGGGTTGGACCCTGTTCTGGTGGCCGGCGAGCCTAACCTTCCCTAAGAGCGTGGCACCCCAGATGGGACCCTAGGTGAGCACTGTTGGGGCCTCTCGTCTCCAAACGATCATCTGGCGCCATGGGGTGAGTTCACCTGGGATCTTTGGCAAGAGGAGGCCCCAAGAAGGTGAGTCTTAAATTCCCGCCTGCATTCTAAATTCTGCTCTGGTAACAGAGTGCGCTGAAGGGGTACGCAGGCTGATCACCGTAAGGCGTCCCAGGCAGGGGGGTACGCGGGCTGCCCACCGTAAGACGTACCGGGGGATGGGTAGGAGTCCCATCCCCAGGGTTGGAGTGGGTTTGAAGTCCCATCTCGGTGTGGCCAGAAAGGGGAGCGCACAGCCTGGTCAGCATGAGGCGCACCGCAAGACTATAGGAACAGAAATGTAGAGACACTGTGACTGGTGTGAGTGTGAGCAGTACTGTGTGTGAGAGTGCGTAGAGCCTGGGAACGGACCGGGGCGCCCGTGGGCTGAGGAAGCCGCCCGCTGCGAAGGCACAGCAGTCCTGGCAGTGCAAGCCTGGTGCAGGAGCAGTGGCAGCTGAGAGGCAATGCCAGCTTGCCCCATGCCAGCCTGCGGGCCAGCACGAGGGGTTGAGTGCTGCTTTCTGCTGAGGCTCTCAGGGCGCCAGGGCACAACAGGGCTGTGCTTGTCAGGGACATGTCGTGGCATGACATGTCCCCACACCAGCCCCCTCCCCCCGACAATTTGTAAGGGGATGTAGCTCAGTGGAAGAGCACCTGCTTTGCATGCAGGAGGTCCTGGGTTCAATGCCCAGCATCTCCGGCGGACGGGGAGCTTTTTCCTCAGTCTCCACCCCCCTGACCAACAGCGGGGAGGGCTGGCAAGCGGCTGCATTGCTCCTCTCCACAGAGTGTCGGCTTGCCCTCCAACGACATGGCAGGCTGTCATGTGGGAAGTGGAGCTCCCCATGCAGGAAGAGCCCAGCCACATCCTCAGAAAGCCTGCCCAGGGCAAAGGACATCATGAGGGCACGACTCTTGCAACAAGCTGAGTGGCCAGCAGTAGGCAAACAGGCAGGACTTGTCAGATCCTCAAGTGCCTCTCAGCAGAGACCACAGCCCTGTGAGACAAGAGGGTGTGCCCATGAAGACGAGAGGGCTGGCTGCTGGCTGGGAGCTTCTTTTAGCTGCAGCAGCAGCAGCAGCAGCACTGCCCTGGCTGGGCAGGCAGGCGCTGGGAGGGCATCAGGCCCAGCAGGTACCTCCGAGCACGGGAGGTGAGAGCTTGGCAGGAGGGCAGAGGGCAGGCAGGTGGAGGGGAGCACTGGCACGTCACTGGGGAATGGCTCCTGTGCCAGCAGCGCCGGCCAGCAGCAGGGGAGCAGCCACTGGGGTCACCAGGAGCGCTGGGAGCTGATTCAACAGCTGGGCATGTGGCAGCGGGAGCGGGAGCGGGAGCGGGAAGGGCAGGCACAAGCACAATGGCTGCTGTGTTGGTTGTGAGCACAGTTGCATTCCAGTTAGCCCAGTGGCCAGCAGTGGATGGGCAGGCAGGTGTTAGGAGGTCATCAGCAGCATGGGAGAGGCTGCCCAGCAGCAAGGAGAGCTTGGGAGGAGGCGAGAGGGAGGGAGAGGGGAAGGTGACCTTGGTGGCTTGGATGGTGAGGTCTCTGCTTTCAGAGCAGCTGATTGGCCAGCAGCAGGTGGGCAGGCATGGGAGGTGGCCAAGGGCAGGACAAAGCCCAGGAGGCAGAGGGCAGAGCCTGGAGGGAGGAAGGAGGCAGAGAGAGGCAGGTGACTGTGGCAGCACTGGCACAGTGCTTGTGAGATGAGCTCTGTGACTGCAGCCTGCTTGGCCAGCAGCAGGCGGGCAGCACTGGGAGGTCATGCAGGGCAGGAGAAAGCCCCCAGCCGAGAGGAGAGCTGCTGAAGAGGGCAGAGGCAGAGGCAGGGAAAGCTGGCATGGCTGGGAGCTTGTTTGGGAGGTCACTTCTCTTGCAGCACTCTGATTGGGCAGCAGGCAGGCACGGTGGGCTCAGGAAGCAGCTGAGTAAAGCTTGCCCATGGAGAGGAGAGCTCTGGGGAGGGGAGAGGTGGGTCTTCAGGAAATTATTGAACTGAAAGTGTCCAGAGGGAGCTGCTTAGGACAACTTCTATCCAACTTGCGTAGCAGGAGGAGCTACATTTGCTGCAGCCTTAGGCTGCACTCAGAGAACATGAGGCACTTTCACCTAGGTCAGTAAGCAAGGGCCCCAGAGCTGGTTCAAGCTGGGCAGATAAGGAAGCTACAAGCAGTCGGCATTGCTGTGTCTCACCCTCCGAAAGGGAGGATGTTGTTAAAGAAGAGTGACTTGAAACTGTCTAGAAATAGCTGCTTAGCACAACTTCTATAAAACTTGCTTAGCATGAGTAGCTAAATTTGCTGAAGCCTTCGGCTGCACTTGGGAAAAGTAATAAACCTTTACCGAGTTTAGTAAAAAATAGTGCCTCAGAGCTCGTTCAGGCTGGGAAAATAGGGAAACCACACGCAGTCTGCGTTCCTGTGTTACCCACCCCAAAAGGGAAGACGTCAAAACAATTGAAAAAGAAGACCTTGGGAGACAACCGCCAGACCCAACAAAAACAGAGGTACAACCTTCATCAGAGACCGCAAAAAACAAGAAGGAGGAGAAAACCAGCTTAGCTAAGAACGACGGTGAGACCCAATGAGGAGCAGGAGACCCCAGACCAAAAAATGACTATTGGTCTAGCTTCCGCGTGAGGGGTGGGAAATGTAAGTGGAAAAACCTATAATTGCCCAGGATTTGTTTACGTTAGGGTCCCTCTTTGGAGGCACCCAGCTCGAGCTGTAATGACGGCACGCGCGTGATTAAAATGTAATTTGTTTTGATTTGGCTCTGAACTTTACTTGCGGCAACCTAGGCTCGAGCCCTGTCATGGTGGCCAACAAGCCTAATGTCCATAACAGATGTCGAGGCTTTGAAATAAGACCGGCGCAGGGCATCAGGACCTTGAGGGACAAAGCCTCCGCTCACTGCTGGGGCAGTCTTCATTGCTATGGGTTGGAATCACCTCCTCCTCCTCCTTGTCCGGACCTTGCGAGGCAACGGTAGGCCCCAACAAGAAACAAAGACACATCCGTCAGCAGAAACCGCAACAGTAAAGATAAGGGAGAAAAGCAGCCTACCTAGGAACAACCATGCGAGCCAGTAAGGAGCAGGAGACCCCAGACCTGAATACTACTAGTGGTCTGAACTACCACGGGAGGGGTGGAGAGCTTCGATTGGAAAGTCGTAATGGCCCCGGGATTTCTTTGCTCGGGGTCCCTCTTTGGAGGCACCCAGCTCGAGCTGTAATGACGGCATGCACGTCCTTAAAATGTCATTATGTAATTTGCTTTGATTTGGCTGGGAACTTTTCTGCGGGAACCTAGGGTTGGACCCTGTTCTGGTGGCCGGCGAGCCTAACCTTCCCTAAGAGCGTGGCACCCCAGATGGGACCCTAGGTGAGCACTGTTGGGGCCTCTCGTCTCCAAACGATCATCTGGTGCCATGGGGTGAGTTCACCTGGGATCTTTGGCAAGAGGAGGCCCCAAGAAGGTGAGTCTTAAATTCCCGCCTGCATTCTAAATTCTGCTCTGGTAACAGAGTGCGCTGAAGGGGTACGCGGGCTGATCACCGTAAGGCGTCCCAGGCAGAGGGGTACGCGGGCTGGCCACCGTAAGACGTACCAGGGGGATGGGTAGGAGTCCCATCCCCAGGGCTGGAGTGGGTTTGAAGTCCCATCTCGGTGTGGCCAGAAAGGGGAGTGCACAGCCTGGTCAGCATGAGGCGCACCGCAAGACTATAGCAACAGAAATGTAGAGACACTGTGACTGGTGTGAGTGTGAGCAGTACTGTGTGTGAGAGTGCGTAGAGCCTGGGAACGGACCGGGGCGCCCGTGGGCTGAGGAAGCCGCCCGCTGCGAAGGCACAGCAGTCCTGGCAGTGCAAGCCTGGTGCAGGAGCAGTGGCAGCTGAGAGGCAATGCCAGCTTGCCCCATGCCAGCCTGCGGGCCAGCACGAGGGGTTGAGTGCTGCTTTCTGCTGAGGCTCTCAGGGCACCAGGGCACAACAGGGCTGTGCTTGTCAGGGACATGTCGTGGCATGAGATGTGCCCGCATCAGCCCCCTCCCCCTGACAATTTGTAAGGGGATGTAGCTCAGTGGAAGAGCACCTGCTTTGCATGCAGGAGGTCCTGGGTTCAATGCCCAGCATCTCCGGCCGGTGGGGGGGGGAGCTTTTTCCTCAGTCTCCACCCCCCTGACCAACAGCGGGGAGGGCTGGCAAGCGGCTGCATTGCTCCTCTCCACAGAGTGTCGGCTTGCCCTCCAACGACATGGCAGGCTGTCATGTGGGAAGTGGAGCTCCCCATGCAGCAAGAGCCCAGCCACATCCTCAGAAAGCCTGCCCAGGGCAAAGGACATCATGAGGGCACGACTCTTGCAACAAGCTGAGTGGCCAGCAGTAGGCAAACAGGCAGGACTTGTCAGATCCTCAAGTGCCTCTCAGCAGAGACCACAGCCCTGTGAGACAAGAGGGTGTGCCCATGAAGACGAGAGGGCTGGCTGCTGGCTGGGAGCTTCTTTTAGCTGCAGCAGCAGCAGCACTGCCCTGGCTGGGCAGGCAGGCGCTGGGAGGGCATCAGGCCCAGCAGGTACCTCCGAGCACGGGAGGTGAGAGCTTGGCAGGAGGGCAGAGGGCAGGCAGGTGGAGGGGAGCACTGGCACGTCACTGGGGAATGGCTCCTGTGCCAGCAGCGCCGGCCAGCAGCAGGGGAGCAGCCACTGGGGTCACCAGGAGCGCTGGGAGCTGATTCAACAGCTGGGCATGTGGCAGCGGGAGCGGGAGCGGGAGCGGGAAGGGCAGGCACAAGCACAATGGCTGCTGTGTTGGTTGTGAGCACAGTTGCATTCCAGTTAGCCCAGTGGCCAGCAGTGGATGGGCAGGCAGGTGTTAGGAGGTCATCAGCAGCATGGGAGAGGCTGCCCAGCAGCAAGGAGAGCTTGGGAGGAGGCGAGAGGGAGGGAGAGGGGAAGGTGACCTTGGTGGCTTGGATGGTGAGGTCTCTGCTTTCAGAGCAGCTGATTGGCCAGCAGCAGGTGGGCAGGCATGGGAGGTGGCCAAGGGCAGGACAAAGCCCAGGAGGCAGAGGGCAGAGCCTGGAGGGAGGAAGGAGGCAGAGAGAGGCAGGTGACTGTGGCAGCACTGGCACAGTGCTTGTGAGATGAGCTCTGTGACTGCAGCCTGCTTGGCCAGCAGCAGGCGGGCAGCACTGGGAGGTCATGCAGGGCAGGAGAAAGCCCCCAGCCGAGAGGAGAGCTGCTGAAGAGGGCAGAGGCAGAGGCAGGGAAAGCTGGCATGGCTGGGAGCTTGTTTGGGAGGTCACTTCTCTTGCAGCACTCTGATTGGGCAGCAGGCAGGCACGGTGGGCTCAGGAAGCAGCTGAGTAAAGCTTGCCCATGGAGAGGAGAGCTCTGGGGAGGGGAGAGGTGGGTCTTCAGGAAATTATTGACCTGAAAGTGTCCAGAGGGAGCTGCTTAGGACAACTTCTATCCAACTTGCGTAGCAGGAGGAGCTACATTTGCTGCAGCCTTAGGCTGCACTCAGAGAACATGAGGCACTTTCACCTAGGTCAGTAAGCAAGGGCCCCAGAGCTGGTTCAAGCTGGGCAGATAAGGAAGCTACAAGCAGTCGGCATTGCTGTGTCTCACCCTCCGAAAGGGAGGATGTTGTTAAAGAAGAGTGACTTGAAACTGTCTAGAAATAGCTGCTTAGCACAACTTCTATAAAACTTGCTTAGCATGAGTAGCTAAATTTGCTGAAGCCTTCGGCTGCACTTGGGAAAAGTAATAAGCCTTTACCGAGTTTAGTAAAAAATAGTGCCTCAGAGCTCGTTCAGGCTGGGAAAATAGGGAAACCACACGCAGCCTGCGTTTCTGTGTTACCCACCCCAAAAGGGAAGACGTCAAAACAATTGAAAAAGAAGACCTTGGGAGACAACTGCCAGACCCAACAAAAACAGAGGTACAACCTTCATCAGAGACCGCAAAAAACAAGAAGGAGGAGAAAAACAGCTTACCTAAGAACGACGGTGAGACCCAATGAGGAGCAGGAGACCCCAGACCAAAAAATGACTATTGGTCTAGCTTCCGCGTGAGGGGTGGGAAATGTAAGTGGAAAAACCTATAATTGCCCAGGATTTGTTTACGTTAGGGTCCCTCTTTGGAGGCACCCAGCTCGAGCTGTAATGACGGCACGCGCGTGATTAAAATGTAATTTGTTTTGATTTGGCTCTGAACTTTACTTGCGGCAACCTAGGCTCGAGCCCTGTCATGGTGGCCGACAAGCCTAATGTCCATAACAGATGTCGAGGCTTTGAAATAAGACCGGCGCAGGGCATCAGGACCTTGAGGGACAAAGCCTCCGCTCACTGCTGGGGCAGTCTTCATTGCTATGGGTTGGAATCACCTCCTCCTCCTCCTTCTCTGGACCTTGCGAGGCAACGGTAGGCCCCAACAAGAAACAAAGACACATCCGTCAGCAGAAACCGCAACAGTAAAGATAAGGGAGAAAAGCAGCCTACCTAGGAACAACCATGCGAGCCAGTAAGGAGCAGGAGACCCCAGACCTGAATACTACTAGTGGTCTGAACTACCACGGGAGGGGTGGAGAGCTTCGATTGGAAAGTCGTAATGGCCCCGGGATTTCTTTGCTCGGGGTCCCTCTTTGGAGGCACCCAGCTCGAGCTGTAATGACGGCATGCACGTCCTTAAAATGTCATTATGTAATTTGCTTTGATTTGGCTGGGAACTTTTCTGCGGGAACCTAGGGTTGGACCCTGTTCTGGTGGCCGGCGAGCCTAACCTTCCCTAAGAGCGTGGCACCCCAGATGGGACCCTAGGTGAGCACTGTTGGGGCCTCTCGTCTCCAAACGATCATCTGGCGCCATGGGGTGAGTTCACCTGGGATCTTTGGCAAGAGGAGGCCCCAAGAAGGTGAGTCTTAAATTCCCGCCTGCATTCTAAATTCTGCTCTGGTAACAGAGTGCGCTGAAGGGGTACGCAGGCTGATCACCGTAAGGCGTCCCAGGCAGGGGGGTACGCGGGCTGGCCACCGTAAGACGTACCGGGGGATGGGTAGGAGTCCCATCCCCAGGGTTGGAGTGGGTTTGAAGTCCCATCTCGGTGTGGCCAGAAAGGGGAGCGCACAGCCTGGTCAGCATGAGGCGCACCGCAAGACTATAGGAACAGAAATGTAGAGACACTGTGACTGGTGTGAGTGTGAGCAGTACTGTGTGTGAGAGTGCGTAGAGCCTGGGAACGGACCGGGGCGCCTGTGGGCTGAGGAAGCCGCCCGCTGCGAAGGCACAGCAGTCCTGGCAGTGCAAGCCTGGTGCAGGAGCAGTGGCAGCTGAGAGGCAATGCCAGCTTGCCCCATGCCAGCCTGCGGGCCAGCACGAGGGGTTGAGTGCTGCTTTCTGCTGAGGCTCTCAGGGCACCAGGGCACAACAGGGCTGTGCTTGTCAGGGACATGTCGTGGCATGACATGTCCCCACACCAGCCCCCTCCCCCCGACAATTTGTAAGGGGATGTAGCTCAGTGGAAGAGCACCTGCTTTGCATGCAGGAGGTCCTGGGTTCAATGCCCAGCATCTCCGGCGGAGGGGGAGCTTTTTCCTCAGTCTCCACCCCCCTGACCAACAGCGGGGAGGGCTGGCAAGCGGCTGCATTGCTCCTCTCCACAGAGTGTCGACTTGCCCTCCAACGACATGGCAGGCTGTCATGTGGGAAGTGGAGCTCCCCATGCAGGAAGAGCCCAGCCACATCCTCAGAAAGCCTGCCCAGGGCAAAGGACATCATGAGGGCACGACTCTTGCAACAAGCTGAGTGGCCAGCAGTAGGCAAACAGGCAGGACTTGTCAGATCCTCAAGTGCCTCTCAGCAGAGACCACAGCCCTGTGAGGCAAGAGGGTGTGCCCATGAAGACGAGAGGGCTGGCTGCTGGCTGGGAGCTGCTTTTAGCTGCAGCAGCAGCAGCACTGCCCTGGCTGGGCAGGCAGGCGCTGGGAGGGCATCAGGCCCAGCAGGTACCTCCGAGCACGGGAGGTGAGAGCTTGGCAGGAGGGCAGAGGGCAGGCAGGTGGAGGGGAGCACTGGCACGTCGCTGGGGAATGGCTCCTGTGCCAGCAGCGCCGGCCAGCAGCAGGGGAGCAGCCACTGGGGTCACCAGGAGCGCTGGGAGCTGATTCAACAGCTGGGCATGTGGCAGCGGGAGCGGGAGCGGGAAGGGCAGGCGCAAGCACAATGGCTGCTGTGTTGGTTGTGAGCTCACTTGCATTCCAGTTAGCCCAGTGGCCAGCAGTGGGTGGGCAGGCAGGTGTTAGGAGGTCATCAGCAGCATGGGAGAGGCTGCCCAGCAGCAAGGAGAGCTTGGGAGGAGGTGAGAGGGAGGGAGAGGGGAAGGTGACCTTGGTGGCTTGGATGGTGAGGTCTCTGCTTTCAGAGCAGCTGATTGGCCAGCAGCAGGTGGGCAGGCATGGGAGGTGGCCAAGGGCAGGACAAAGCCCAGGAGGTAGAGGGCAGAGCCTGGAGGGAGGAAGGAGGCAGAGAGAGGCAGGTGACTGTGGCAGCACTGGCACAGTGCTTGTGAGATGAGCTCTGTGACTGCAGCCTGCTTGGCCAGCAGCAGGCGGGCAGCACTGGGAGGTCATGCAGGGCAGGAGAAAGCCCCCAGCTGAGAGGAGAGCTGCTGAAGAGGGCAGAGGCAGAGGCAGGGAAAGCTGGCATGGCTGGGAGCTTGTTTGGGAGGTCACTTCTCTTGCAGCACTCTGATTGGGCAGCAGGCAGGCACGGTGGGCTGTCGCCTTCTGATGCGACAATCTCCCGTTCGCCTGAGACGGAACGGAGGCTCCCCCTGTCTCCGGGCCAATGAGCACTGACACCAATATGAGGATGCTACAAATGGCGTTTATTGTACGCATGTATTCGCTTATATACCTACAAGCATACTGCTATCTCTACGTCACATCCTTCCTCTTCCTTCCTCTTTCCGTGCCATCGCGAGATCTTCCGATCGCCGTTCTCTACAGTGGGCTCAGGAAGCAGCTGAGTAAAGCTTGCCACATGGAGAGCAGAGCTCTGGGGAGGGGAGAGGTGGGTCTTCAGGAAATTATTGAACTGAAAGTGTCCAGAGGGAGCTGCTTAGGACAACTTCTATCCAACTTGCTTAGCAGGAGGAGCTACATTTGCTGCAGCCTTAGGCTGCACTCAGAGAACATGAGGCACTTTCACCTAGGTCAGTAAGCAAGGGCCCCAGAGCTGGTTCAAGCTGGGCAGATAAGGAAGCTACAAGCAGTCGGCATTGCTGTGTCTCACCCTCCGAAAGGGAGGATGTTGTTAAAGAAGAGTGACTTGAAACTGTCTAGAAATAGCTGCTTAGCACAACTTCTATAAAACTTGCTTAGCATGAGTAGCTACATTTGCTGAAGCCTTAGGCTGCACTTGGGAAAAGTAATAAACCTTTACCGAGTTTAGTAAAAAATAGTGCCTCAGAGCTCGTTCAGGCTGGGAAAATAGGGAAACCACACGCAGTTTGCGTTCCTGTGTTACCCACCCCAAAAGGGAAGACGTCAAAACAATTGAAAAAGAAGACCTTGGGAGACAACCGCCAGGCCCAACAAAAACAGAGGTACAACCTTCATCAGAGACCGCAAAAAACAAGAATGAGGAGAAAAACAGCTTACCTAAGAACGACGGTGAGACCCAATGAGGAGCAGGAGACCCCAGACCAAAAAATTACTATTGGTCTAGCTTCTGCGTGAGGGGTGGGAAATGTAAGTGGAAAAACCTATAATTGCCCAGGATTTGTTTACGTTAGGGTCCCTCTTTGGAGGCACCCAGCTCGAGCTGTAATGACGGCACGCGCGTGATTAAAATGTAATTTGTTTTGATTTGGCTCTGAACTTTACTTGCGGCAACCTAGGCTCGAGCCCTGTCATGGTGGCCGACAAGCCTGATTTCCATAACAGATGTCGAGGCTTTGAAATAAGACCGGCGCAAGGCATCAGGACCTTGAGGGACAAAGCCTCCGCTCACTGCTGGGGCAGTCTTCATTGCTATGGGTTGGAATCACCTCCTCCTCCTCCTTGTCCGGACCTTGCGAGGCAACGGTAGGCCCCAACAAGAAACAAAGACACATCCGTCAGCAGAAACCGCAACAGTAAAGATAAGGGAGAAAAGCAGCCTACCTAGGAACAACCATGCGAGCCAGTAAGGAGCAGGAGACCCCAGACCTGAATACTACTAGTGGTCTGAACTACCACGGGAGGGGTGGAGAGCTTCGATTGGAAAGTCGTAATGGCCCCGGGATTTCTTTGCTCGGGGTCCCTCTTTGGAGGCACCCAGCTCGAGCTGTAATGACGGCATGCACGTCCTTAAAATGTCATTATGTAATTTGCTTTGATTTGGCTGGGAACTTTTCTGCGGGAACCTAGGGTTGGACCCTGTTCTGGTGGCCGGCGAGCCTAACCTTCCCTAAGAGCGTGGCACCCCAGATGGGACCCTAGGTGAGCACTGTTGGGGCCTCTCGTCTCCAAACGATCATCTGGCGCCATGGGGTGAGTTCACCTGGGATCTTTGGCAAGAGGAGGCCCCAAGAAGGTGAGTCTTAAATTCCCGCCTGCATTCTAAATTCTGCTCTGGTAACAGAGTGCGCTGAAGGGGTACGCGGGCTGATCACCGTAAGGCGTCCCAGGCAGGGGGGTACGCGGGCTGGCCACCGTAAGACGTACCAGGGGGATGGGTAGGAGTCCCATCCCCAGGGCTGGAGTGGGTTTGAAGTCCCATCTCGGTGTGGCCAGAAAGGGGAGTGCACAGCCTGGTCAGCATGAGGCGCACCGCAAGACTATAGGAACAGAAATGTAGAGAGACTGTGACTGGTGTGAGTGTGAGCAGTACTGTGTGTGAGAGTGCGTAGAGCCTGGGAACGGACCGGGGCGCCCGTGGGCTGAGGAAGCCGCCCGCTGCGAAGGCACAGCAGTCCTGGCAGTGCAAGCCTGGTGCAGGAGCAGTGGCAGCTGAGAGGCAATGCCAGCTTGCCCCATGCCAGCCTGCGGGCCAGCACGAGGGGTTGAGTGCTGCTTTCTGCTGAGGCTCTCAGGGCACCAGGGCACAACAGGGCTGTGCTTGTCAGGGACATGTCGTGGCATGAGATGTGCCCGCATCAGCCCCCTCCCCCCGACAATTTGTAAGGGGATGTAGCTCAGTGGAAGAGCACCTGCTTTGCATGCAGGAGGTCCTGGGTTCAATGCCCAGCATCTCCGGCCGGTGGGGGGGGGAGCTTTTTCCTCAGTCTCCACCCCCCTGACCAACAGCGGGGAGGGCTGGCAAGCGGCTGCATTGCTCCTCTCCACAGAGTGTCGGCTTGCCCTCCAACGACATGGCAGGCTGTCATGTGGGAAGTGGAGCTCCCCATGCAGGAAGAGCCCAGCCACATCCTCAGAAAGCCTGCCCAGGGCAAAGGACATCATGAGGGCACGACTCTTGCAACAAGCTGAGTGGCCAGCAGTAGGCAAACAGGCAGGACTTGTCAGATCCTCAAGTGCCTCTCAGCAGAGACCACAGCCCTGTGAGACAAGAGGGTGTGCCCATGAAGACGAGAGGGCTGGCTGCTGGCTGGGAGCTGCTTTTAGCTGCAGCAGCAGCAGCACTGCCCTGGCTGGGCAGGCAGGCGCTGGGAGGGCATCAGGCCCAGCAGGTACCTCCGAGCACGGGAGGTGAGAGCTTGGCAGGAGGGCAGAGGGCAGGCAGGTGGAGGGGAGCACTGGCACGTCGCTGGGGAATGGCTCCTGTGCCAGCAGCGCCGGCCAGCAGCAGGGGAGCAGCCACTGGGGTCACCAGGAGCGCTGGGAGCTGATTCAACAGCTGGGCATGTGGCAGCGGGAGCGGGAGCGGGAAGGGCAGGCGCAAGCACAATGGCTGCTGTGTTGGTTGTGAGCTCACTTGCATTCCAGTTAGCCCAGTGGCCAGCAGTGGGTGGGCAGGCAGGTGTTAGGAGGTCATCAGCAGCATGGGAGAGGCTGCCCAGCAGCAAGGAGAGCTTGGGAGGAGGTGAGAGGGAGGGAGAGGGGAAGGTGACCTTGGTGGCTTGGATGGTGAGGTCTCTGCTTTCAGAGCAGCTGATTGGCCAGCAGCAGGTGGGCAGGCATGGGAGGTGGCCAAGGGCCTGACAAAGCCCAGGAGGTAGAGGGCAGAGCCTGGAGGGAGGAAGGAGGCAGAGAGAGGCAGGTGACTGTGGCAGCACTGGCACAGTGCTTGTGAGATGAGCTCTGTGACTGCAGCCTGCTTGGCCAGCAGCAGGCGGGCAGCACTGGGAGGTCATGCAGGGCAGGAGAAAGCCCCCAGCCGAGAGGAGAGCTGCTGAAGAGGGCAGAGGCAGAGGCAGGGAAAGCTGGCATGGCTGGGAGCTTGTTTGGGAGGTCACTTCTCTTGCAGCACTCTGATTGGGCAGCAGGCAGGCACGGTGGGCTGTCGCCTTCTGATGCGACAATCTCCCGTTCGCCTGAGACGGAACGGAGGCTCCCCCTGCCTCCGGGCCAATGAGCACTGACACCAATATGAGGATGCTACAAATGGCGTTTATTGTACGCATGTATTCGCTTATATACCTACAAGCATACTGCTATCTCTACGTCACATCCTTCCTCTTCCTTCCTCTTTCCGTGCCATCGCGAGATCTTCCGATCGCCGTTCTCTACAGTGGGCTCAGGAAGCAGCTGAGTAAAGCTTGCCACATGGAGAGCAGAGCTCTGGGGAGGGGAGAGGTGGGTCTTCAGGAAATTATTGAACTGAAAGTGTCCAGAGGGAGCTGCTTAGGACAACTTCTATCCAACTTGCTTAGCAGGAGGAGCTACATTTGCTGCAGCCTTAGGCTGCACTCAGAGAACATGAGGCACTTTCACCTAGGTCAGTAAGCAAGGGCCCCAGAGCTGGTTCAAGCTGGGCAGATAAGGAAGCTACAAGCAGTCGGCATTGCTGTGTCTCACCCTCCGAAAGGGAGGATGTTGTTAAAGAAGAGTGACTTGAAACTGTCTAGAAATAGCTGCTTAGCACAACTTCTATAAAACTTGCTTAGCATGAGTAGCTAAATTTGCTGAAGCCTTAGGCTGCACTTGGGAAAAGTAATAAACCTTTACCGAGTTTAGTAAAAAATAGTGCCTCAGAGCTCGTTCAGGCTGGGAAAACAGGGAAACCACACGCAGTCTGCGTTCCTGTGTTACCCACCCCAAAAGGGAAGACGTCAAAACAATTGAAAAAGAAGACCTTGGGAGACAACCGCCAGGCCCAACAAAAACAGAGGTACAACCTTCATCAGAGACCGCAAAAAACAAGCAGGAGGAGAAAAACAGCTTACCTAAGAACGACGGTGAGAGCCAATGAGGAGCAGGAGACCCCAGACCAAAACATTACTATTGGTCTAGCTTCCGCGTGAGGGGTGGGAAATGTAAGTGGAAAAACCTATAATTGCCCAGGATTTCTTTACGTTAGGGTCCCTCTTTGGAGGCACCCAGCTCGAGCTGTAATGACGGCACGCGCGTGATTAAAATGTAATTTGTTTTGATTTGGCTCTGAACTTTACTTGCGGCAACCTAGGCTCGAGCCCTGTCATGGTGGCCGACAAGCCTAATGTCCATAACAGATGTCGAGGCTTTGAAATAAGACCGGCGCAGGGCATCAGGACCTTGAGGGACAAAGCCTCCGCTCACTGCTGGGGCAGTCTTCATTGCTATGGGTTGGAATCACCTCCTCCTCCTCCTTCTCTGGACCTTGCGAGGCAACGGTAGGCCCCAACAAGAAACAAAGACACATCCGTCAGCAGAAACCGCAACAGTAAAGATAAGGGAGAAAAGCAGCCTACCTAGGAACAACCATGCGAGCCAGTAAGGAGCAGGAGACCCCAGACCTGAATACTACTAGTGGTCTGAACTACCACGGGAGGGGTGGAGAGCTTCGATTGGAAAGTCGTAATGGCCCCGGGATTTCTTTGCTTGGGGTCCCTCTTTGGAGGCACCCAGCTCGAGCTGTAATGACGGCATGCACGTCCTTAAAATGTCATTATGTAATTTGCTTTGATTTGGCTGGGAACTTTTCTGCGGGAACCTAGGGTTGGACCCTGTTCTGGTGGCCGGCGAGCCTAACCTTCCCTAAGAGCGTGGCACCCCAGATGGGACCCTAGGTGAGCACTGTTGGGGCCTCTCGTCTCCAAACGATCATCTGGCGCCATGGGGTGAGTTCACCTGGGATCTTTGGCAAGAGGAGGCCCCAAGAAGGTGAGTCTTAAATTCCCGCCTGCATTCTAAATTCTGCTCTGGTAACAGAGTGCGCTGAAGGGGTACGCGGGCTGATCACCGTAAGGCGTCCCAGGCAGGGGGGTACACGGGCTGGCCACCGTAAGACGTACCAGGGGGATGGGTAGGAGTCCCATCCCCAGGGCTGGAGTGGGTTTGAAGTCCCATCTCGGTGTGGCCAGAAAGGGGAGTGCACAGCCTGGTCAGCATGAGGCGCACCGCAAGACTATAGGAACAGAAATGTAGAGAGACTGTGACTGGTGTGAGTGTGAGCAGTACTGTGTGTGAGAGTGCGTAGAGCCTGGGAACGGACCGGGGCGCCCGTGGGCTGAGGAAGCCGCCCGCTGCGAAGGCACAGCAGTCCTGGCAGTGCAAGCCTGGTGCAGGAGCAGTGGCAGCTGAGAGGCAATGCCAGCTTGCCCCATGCCAGCCTGCGGGCCAGCACGAGGGGTTGAGTGCTGCTTTCTGCTGAGGCTCTCAGGGCACCAGGGCACAACAGGGCTGTGCTTGTCAGGGACATGTCGTGGCATGAGATGTGCCCGCATCAGCCCCCTCCCCCTGACAATTTGTAAGGGGATGTAGCTCAGTGGAAGAGCACCTGCTTTGCATGCAGGAGGTCCTGGGTTCAAGGCCCAGCATCTCCGGCGGAGGGGGAGCTTTTTCCTCAGTCTCCACCCCCCTGACCAACAGCGGGGAGGGCTGGCAAGCGGCTGCATTGCTCCTCTCCACAGAGTGTCGGCTTGCCCTCCAACGACATGGCAGGCTGTCATGTGGGAAGTGGAGCTCCCCATGCAGCAAGAGCCCAGCCACATCCTCAGAAAGCCTGCCCAGGGCAAAGGACATCATGAGGGCACGACTCTTGCAACAAGCTGAGTGGCCAGCAGTAGGCAAACAGGCAGGACTTGTCAGATCCTCAAGTGCCTCTCAGCAGAGACCACAGCCCTGTGAGACAAGAGGGTGTGCCCATGAAGACGAGAGGGCTGGCTGCTGGCTGGGAGCTTCTTTTAGCTGCAGCAGCAGCAGCACTGCCCTGGCTGGGCAGGCAGGCGCTGGGAGGGCATCAGGCCCAGCAGGTACCTCCGAGCACGGGAGGTGAGAGCTTGGCAGGAGGGCAGAGGGCAGGCAGGTGGAGGGGAGCACTGGCACGTCGCTGGGGAATGGCTCCTGTGCCAGCAGCGCCGGCCAGCAGCAGGGGAGCAGCCACTGGGGTCACCAGGAGCGCTGGGAGCTGATTCAACAGCTGGGCATGTGGCAGCGGGAGCGGGAGCGGGAAGGGCAGGCGCAAGCACAATGGCTGCTGTGTTGGTTGTGAGCTCACTTGCATTCCAGTTAGCCCAGTGGCCAGCAGTGGGTGGGCAGGCAGGTGTTAGGAGGTCATCAGCAGCATGGGAGAGGCTGCCCAGCAGCAAGGAGAGCTTGGGAGGAGGTGAGAGGGAGGGAGAGGGGAAGGTGACCTTGGTGGCTTGGATGGTGAGGTCTCTGCTTTCAGAGCAGCTGATTGGCCAGCAGCAGGTGGGCAGGCATGGGAGGTGGCCAAGGGCAGGACAAAGCCCAGGAGGTAGAGGGCAGAGCCTGGAGGGAGGAAGGAGGCAGAGAGAGGCAGGTGACTGTGGCAGCACTGGCACAGTGCTTGTGAGATCAGCTCTGTGACTGCAGCCTGCTTGGCCAGCAGCAGGCGGGCAGCACTGGGAGGTCATGCAGGGCAGGAGAAAGCCCCCAGCCGAGAGGAGAGCTGCTGAAGAGGGCAGAGGCAGAGGCAGGGAAAGCTGGCATGGCTGGGAGCTTGTTTGGGAGGTCACTTCTCTTGCAGCACTCTGATTGGGCAGCAGGCAGGCACGGTGGGCTGTCGCCTTCTGATGCGACAATCTCCCGTTCGCCTGAGACGGAACGGAGGCTCCCCCTGCCTCCGGGCCAATGAGCACTGACACCAATATGAGGATGCTACAAATGGCGTTTATTGTACGCATGTATTCGCTTATATACCTACAAGCATACTGCTATCTCTACGTCACATCCTTCCTCTTCCTTCCTCTTTCCGTGCCATCGCGAGATCTTCCGATCGCCGTTCTCTACAGTGGGCTCAGGAAGCAGCTGAGTAAAGCTTGCCACATGGAGAGCAGAGCTCTGGGGAGGGGAGAGGTGGGTCTTCAGGAAATTATTGAACTGAAAGTGTCCAGAGGGAGCTGCTTAGGACAACTTCTATCCAACTTGCTTAGCAGGAGGAGCTACATTTGCTGCAGCCTTAGGCTGCACTCAGAGAACATGAGGCACTTTCACCTAGGTCAGTAAGCAAGGGCCCCAGAGCTGGTTCAAGCTGGGCAGATAAGGAAGCTACAAGCAGTCGGCATTGCTGTGTCTCACCCTCCGAAAGGGAGGATGTTGTTAAAGAAGAGTGACTTGAAACTGTCTAGAAATAGCTGCTTAGCACAACTTCTATAAAACTTGCTTAGCATGAGTAGCTACATTTGCTGAAGCCTTAGGCTGCACTTGGGAAAAGTAATAAACCTTTACCGAGTTTAGTAAAAAATAGTGCCTCAGAGCTCGTTCAGGCTGGGAAAACAGGGAAACCACACGCAGTCTGCGTTCCTGTGTTACCCACCCCAAAAGGGAAGACGTCAAAACAATTGAAAAAGAAGACCTTGGGAGACAACCGCCAGGCCCAACAAAAACAGAGGTACAACCTTCATCAGAGACCGCAAAAAACAAGCAGGAGGAGAAAAACAGCTTACCTAAGAACGACGGTGAGACCCAATGAGGAGCAGGAGACCCCAGACCAAAAAATGACTATTGGTCTAGCTTCCGCGTGAGGGGTGGGAAATGTAAGTGGAAAAACCTATAATTGCCCAGGATTTGTTTACGTTAGGGTCCCTCTTTGGAGGCACCCAGCTCGAGCTGTAATGACGGCACGCGCGTGATTAAAATGTAATTTGTTTTGATTTGGCTCTGAACTTTACTTGCGGCAACCTAGGCTCGAGCCCTGTCATGGTGGCCGACAAGCCTAATGTCCATAACAGATGTCGAGGCTTTGAAATAAGACCGGCGCAGGGCATCAGGACCTTGAGGGACAAAGCCTCCGCTCACTGCTGGGGCAGTCTTCATTGCTATGGGTTGGAATCACCTCCTCCTCCTCCTTCTCTGGACCTTGCGAGGCAACGGTAGGCCCCAACAAGAAACAAAGACACATCCGTCAGCAGAAACCGCAACAGTAAAGATAAGGGAGAAAAGCAGCCTACCTAGGAACAACCATGCGAGCCAGTAAGGAGCAGGAGACCCCAGACCTGAATACTACTAGTGGTCTGAACTACCACGGGAGGGGTGGAGAGCTTCGATTGGAAAGTCGTAATGGCCCCGGGATTTCTTTGCTCGGGGTCCCTCTTTGGAGGCACCCAGCTCGAGCTGTAATGACGGCATGCACGTCCTTAAAATGTCATTATTTAATTTGCTTTGATTTGGCTGGGAACTTTTCTGCGGGAACCTAGGGTTGGACCCTGTTCTGGTGGCTGGCGAGCCTAACCTTCCTAAGAGCGTGGCACCCCAGATGGGACCCTAGGTGAGCACTGTTGGGGCCTCTCGTCTCCAAACGATCATCTGGCGCCATGGGGTGAGTTCACCTGGGATCTTTGGCAAGAGGAGGCCCCAAGAAGGTGAGTCTTAAATTCCCGCCTGCATTCTAAATTCTGCTCTGGTAACAGAGTGCGCTGAAGGGGTACGCGGGCTGATCACCGTAAGGCGTCCCAGGCAGGGGGGTACGCGGGCTGGCCACCGTAAGACGTCCCAGGGGGATGGGTAGGAGTCGCATCCCCAGGGTTGGAGTGGGTTTGAAGTCCCATCTCGGTGTGGCCAGAAAGGGGAGTGCACAGCCTGGTCAGCATGAGGCGCACCGCAAGACTATAGGAACAGAAATGTAGAGACACTGTGACTGGTGTGAGTGTGAGCAGTACTGTGTGTGAGAGTGCGTAGAGCCTGGGAACGGACCGGGGCGCCCGTGGGCTGAGGAAGCCGCCCGCTGCGAAGGCACAGCAGTCCTGGCAGTGCAAGCCTGGTGCAGGAGCAGTGGCAGCTGAGAGGCAATGCCAGCTTGCCCCATGCCAGCCTGCGGCCCAGCACGAGGGGTTGAGTGCTGCTTTCTGCTGAGGCTCTCAGGGCGCCAGGGCACAACAGGGCTGTGCTTGTCAGGGACATGTCGTGGCATGAGATGTGCCCGCATCAGCCCCCTCCCCCCGACAATTTGTAAGGGGATGTAGCTCAGTGGAAGAGCACCTGCTTTGCATGCAGGAGGTCCTGGGTTCAATGCCCAGCATCTCCGGCGGAGGGGGAGCTTTTTCCTCAGTCTCCACCCCCCTGACCAACAGCGGGGAGGGCTGGCAAGCGGCTGCATTGCTCCTCTCCACAGAGTGTCGGCTTGCCCTCCAACGACATGGCAGGCTGTCATGTGGGAAGTGGAGCTCCCCATGCAGGAAGAGCCCAGCCACATCCTCAGAAAGCCTGCCCAGGGCAAAGGACATCATGAGGGCACGACTCTTGCAACAAGCTGAGTGGCCAGCAGTAGGCAAACAGGCAGGACTTGTCAGATCCTCAAGTGCCTCTCAGCAGAGACCACAGCCCTGTGAGACAAGAGGGTGTGCCCATGAAGACGAGAGGGCTGGCTGCTGGCTGGGAGCTTCTTTTAGCTGCAGCAGCAGCAGCACTGCCCTGGCTGGGCAGGCAGGCGCTGGGAGGGCATCAGGCCCAGCAGGCACCTCCGACCATGGGAGGTGAGAGCTTGGCAGGAGGGCAGAGGGCAGGCAGGTGGAGGGGAGCACTGGCACGTCGCTGGGGAATGGCTCCTGTGCCAGCAGCGCCGGCCAGCAGCAGGGGAGCAGCCACTGGGGTCACCAGGAGCGCTGGGAGCTGATTCAACAGCTGGGCATGTGGCAGCGGGAGCGGGAGCGGGAGCGGGAAGGGCAGGCGCAAGCACAATGGCTGCTGTGTTGGTTGTGAGCTCACTTGCATTCCAGTTAGCCCAGTGGCCAGCAGTGGGTGGGCAGGCAGGTGTTAGGAGGTCATCAGCAGCATGGGAGAGGCTGCCCAGCAGCAAGGAGAGCTTGGGAGGAGGCGAGAGGGAGGGAGAGGGGAAGGTGACCTTGGTGGCTTGGATGGTGAGGTCTCTGCTTTCAGAGCAGCTGATTGGCCAGCAGCAGGTGGGCAGGCATGGGAGGTGGCCAAGGGCAGGACAAAGCCCAGGAGGCAGAGGGCAGAGCCTGGAGGGAGGAAGGAGGCAGAGAGAGGCAGGTGACTGTGGCAGCACTGGCACAGTGCTTGTGAGATGAGCTCTGTGACTGCAGCCTGCTTGGCCAGCAGCAGGCGGGCAGCACTGGGAGGTCATGCAGGGCAGGAGAAAGCCCCCAGCCGAGAGGAGAGCTGCTGAAGAGGGCAGAGGCAGAGGCAGGGAAAGCTGGCATGGCTGGGAGCTTGTTTGGGAGGTCACTTCTCTTGCAGCACTCTGATTGGGCAGCAGGCAGGCACGGTGGGCTGTCGCCTTCTGATGCGACAATCTCCCGTTCGCCTGAGACGGAACGGAGGCTCCCCCTGCCTCCGGGCCAATGAGCACTGACACCAATATGAGGATGCTACAAATGGCGTTTATTGTACGCATGTATTCGCTTATATACCTACAAGCATACTGCTATCTCTACGTCACATCCTTCCTCTTCCTTCCTCTTTCCGTGCCATCGCGAGATCTTCCGATCGCCGTTCTCTACAGTGGGCTCAGGAAGCAGCTGAGTAAAGCTTGCCACATGGAGAGCAGAGCTCTGGGGAGGGGAGAGGTGGGTCTTCAGGAAATTATTGAACTGAAAGTGTCCAGAGGGAGCTGCTTAGGACAACTTCTATCCAACTTGCTTAGCAGGAGGAGCTACATTTGCTGCAGCCTTAGGCTGCACTCAGAGAACATGAGGCACTTTCACCTAGGTCAGTAAGCAAGGGCCCCAGAGCTGGTTCAAGCTGGGCAGATAAGGAAGCTACAAGCAGTCGGCATTGCTGTGTCTCACCCTCCGAAAGGGAGGATGTTGTTAAAGAAGAGTGACTTGAAACTGTCTAGAAATAGCTGCTTAGCACAACTTCTATAAAACTTGCTTAGCATGAGTAGCTACATTTGCTGAAGCCTTAGGCTGCACTTGGGAAAAGTAATAAACCTTTACCGAGTTTAGTAAAAAATAATGCCTCAGAGCTCGTTCAGGCTGGGAAAACAGGGAAACCACACGCAGTCTGCGTTCCTGTGTTACCCACCCCAAAAGGGAAGACGTCAAAACAATTGAAAAAGAAGACCTTGGGAGACAACCGCCAGGCCCAACAAAAACAGAGGTACAACCTTCATCAGAGACTGCAAAAAACAAGCAGGAGGAGAAAAACAGCTTACCTAAGAACGACGGTGAGACCCAATGAGGAGCAGGAGACCCCAGACCAAAAAATGACTATTGGTCTAGCTTCCGCGTGAGGGGTGGGAAATGTAAGTGGAAAAACCTATAATTGCCCAGGATTTCTTTACGTTCGGGTCCCTCTTTGGAGGCACCCAGCTCGAGCTGTAATGACGGCACGCGCGTGATTAAAATGTAATTTGTTTTGATTTGGCTCTGAACTTTACTTGCGGCAACCTAGGCTCGAGCCCTGTCATGGTGGCCGACAAGCCTAATGTCCATAACAGATGTCGAGGCTTTGAAATAAGACCGGCGCAGGGCATCAGGACCTTGAGGGACAAAGCCTCCGCTCACTGCTGGGGCAGTCTTCATTGCTATGGGTTGGAATCACCTCCTCCTCCTCCTTCTCTGGACCTTGCGAGGCAACGGTAGGCCCCAACAAGAAACAAAGACACATCCGTCAGCAGAAACCGCAACAGTAAAGATAAGGGAGAAAAGCAGCCTACCTAGGAACAACCATGCGAGCCAGTAAGGAGCAGGAGACCCCAGACCTGAATACTACTAGTGGTCTGAACTACCACGGGAGGGGTGGAGAGCTTCGATTGGAAAGTCGTAATGGCCCCGGGATTTCTTTGCTCGGGGTCCCTCTTTGGAGGCACCCAGCTCGAGCTGTAATGACGGCATGCACGTCCTTAAAATGTCATTATTTAATTTGCTTTGATTTGGCTGGGAACTTTTCTGCGGGAACCTAGGGTTGGACCCTGTTCTGGTGGCTGGCGAGCCTAACCTTCCTAAGAGCGTGGCACCCCAGATGGGACCCTAGGTGAGCACTGTTGGGGCCTCTCGTCTCCAAACGATCATCTGGCACCATGGGGTGAGTTCACCTGGGATCTTTGGCAAGAGGAGGCCCCAAGAAGGTGAGTCTTAAATTCCCGCCTGCATTCTAAATTCTGCTCTGGTAACAGAGTGCGCTGAAGGGGTACGCGGGCTGATCACCGTAAGGCGTCCCAGGCAGGGGGGTACGCGGGCTGGCCACCGTAAGACGTCCCAGGGGGATGGGTAGGAGTCGCATCCCCAGGGTTGGAGTGGGTTTGAAGTCCCATCTCGGTGTGGCCAGAAAGGGGAGTGCACAGCCTGGTCAGCATGAGGCGCACCGCAAGACTATAGGAACAGAAATGTAGAGACACTGTGACTGGTGTGAGTGTGAGCAGTACTGTGTGTGAGAGTGCGTAGAGCCTGGGAACGGACCGGGGCGCCTGTGGGCTGAGGAAGCCGCCCGCTGCGAAGGCACAGCAGTCCTGGCAGTGCAAGCCTGGTGCAGGAGCAGTGGCAGCTGAGAGGCAATGCCAGCTTGCCCCATGCCAGCCTGCGGCCCAGCACGAGGGGTTGAGTGCTGCTTTCTGCTGAGGCTCTCAGGGCACCAGGGCACAACAGGGCTGTGCTTGTCAGGGACATGTCGTGGCATGAGATGTGCCCGCATCAGCCCCCTCCCCCCGACAATTTGTAAGGGGATGTAGCTCAGTGGAAGAGCACCTGCTTTGCATGCAGGAGGTCCTGGGTTCAATGCCCAGCATCTCCGGCGGAGGGGGAGCTTTTTCCTCAGTCTCCACCCCCCTGACCAACAGCGGGGAGGGCTGGCAAGCGGCTGCATTGCTCCTCTCCACAGAGTGTCGGCTTGCCCTCCAACGACATGGCAGGCTGTCATGTGGGAAGTGGAGCTCCCCATGCAGGAAGAGCCCAGCCACATCCTCAGAAAGCCTGCCCAGGGCAAAGGACATCATGAGGGCACGACTCTTGCAACAAGCTGAGTGGCCAGCAGTAGGCAAACAGGCAGGACTTGTCAGATCCTCAAGTGCCTCTCAGCAGAGACCACAGCCCTGTGAGACAAGAGGGTGTGCCCATGAAGACGAGAGGGCTGGCTGCTGGCTGGGAGCTTCTTTTAGCTGCAGCAGCAGCAGCACTGCCCTGGCTGGGCAGGCAGGCGCTGGGAGGGCATCAGGCCCAGCAGGCACCTCCGACCATGGGAGGTGAGAGCTTGGCAGGAGGGCAGAGGGCAGGCAGGTGGAGGGGAGCACTGGCACGTCGCTGGGGAATGGCTCCTGTGCCAGCAGCGCCGGCCAGCAGCAGGGGAGCAGCCACTGGGGTCACCAGGAGCGCTGGGAGCTGATTCAACAGCTGGGCATGTGGCAGCGGGAGCGGGAGCGGGAAGGGCAGGCGCAAGCACAATGGCTGCTGTGTTGGTTGTGAGCTCACTTGCATTCCAGTTAGCCCAGTGGCCAGCAGTGGATGGGCAGGCAGGTGTTAGGAGGTCATCAGCAGCATGGGAGAGGCTGCCCAGCAGCAAGGAGAGCTTGGGAGGAGGCGAGAGGGAGGGAGAGGGGAAGGTGACCTTGGTGGCTTGGATGGTGAGGTCTCTGCTTTCAGAGCAGCTGATTGGCCAGCAGCAGGTGGGCAGGCATGGGAGGTGGCCAAGGGCAGGACAAAGCCCAGGAGGCAGAGGGCAGAGCCTGGAGGGAGGAAGGAGGCAGAGAGAGGCAGGTGACTGTGGCAGCACTGGCACAGTGCTTGTGAGATGAGCTCTGTGACTGCAGCCTGCTTGGCCAGCAGCAGGCGGGCAGCACTGGGAGGTCATGCAGGGCAGGAGAAAGCCCCCAGCCGAGAGGAGAGCTGCTGAAGAGGGCAGAGGCAGAGGCAGGGAAAGCTGGCATGGCTGGGAGCTTGTTTGGGAGGTCACTTCTCTTGCAGCACTCTGATTGGGCAGCAGGCAGGCACGGTGGGGTCAGGAAGCAGCTGAGTAAAGCTTGCCCATGGAGAGCAGAGCTCTGGGGAGGGGAGAGGTGGGTCTTCAGGAAATTATTGAACTGAAAGTGTCCAGAGGGAGCTGCTTAGGACTTCTATCCAACTTGCTTAGCAGGAGGAGCTACATTTGCTGCAGCCTTAGGCTGCACTCAGAGAACATGAGGCACTTTCACCTAGGTCAGTAAGCAAGGGCCCCAGAGCTGGTTCAAGCTGGGCAGATAAGGAAGCTACAAGCAGTCGGCATTGCTGGGTCTCACCCTCCGAAAGGGAGGATGTTGTTAAAGAAGAGTGACTTGAAACTGTCTAGAAATAGCTGCTTAGCACAACTTCTATAAAACTTGCTTAGCATGAGTAGCTAAATTTGCTGAAGCCTTCGGCTGCACTTGGGAAAAGTAATAAACCTTTACCGAGTTTAGTAAAAAATAGTGCCTCAGAGCTCGTTCAGGCTGGGAAAATAGGGAAACCACACGCAGTCTGCATTCCTGTGTTACCCACCCCAAAAGGGAAGACGTCAAAACAATTGAAAAAGAAGACCTTGGGAGACAACCGCCAGGCCCAACAAAAACAGAGGTACAACCTTCATCAGAGACCGCAAAAAACAAGCAGGAGGAGAAAAACAGCTTACCTAAGAACGACGGTGAGAGCCAATGAGGAGCAGGAGACCCCAGACCAAAAAATGACTATTGGTCTAGCTTCCGCGTGAGGGGTGGGAAATGTAAGTGGAAAAACCTATAATTGCCCAGGATTTGTTTACGTTAGGGTCCCTCTTTGGAGGCACCCAGCTCGAGCTGTAATGACAGCACGCGCGTGATTAAAATGTAATTTGTTTTGATTTGGCTCTGAACTTTCCTTGCGGCAACCTAGGCTCGAGCCCTGTCATGGTGGCCGACAAGCCTAATGTCCATAACAGATGTCGAGGCTTTGAAATAAGACCGGCGCAGGGCATCAGGACCTTGAGGGACAAAGCCTCCGCTCACTGCTGGGGCAGTCTTCATTGCTATGGGTTGGAATCACCTCCTCCTCCTCCTTCTCTGGACCTTGCGAGGCAACGGTAGGCCCCAACAAGAAACAAAGACACATCCGTCAGCAGAAACCGCAACAGTAAAGATAAGGGAGAAAAGCAGCCTACCTAGGAACAACCATGCGAGCCAGTAAGGAGCAGGAGACCCCAGACCTGAATACTACTAGTGGTCTGAACTACCACGGGAGGGGTGGAGAGCTTCGATTGGAAAGTCGTAATGGCCCCGGGATTTCTTTGCTCGGGGTCCCTCTTTGGAGGCACCCAGCTCGAGCTGTAATGACGGCATGCACGTCCTTAAAATGTCATTATTTAATTTGCTTTGATTTGGCTGGGAACTTTTCTGCGGGAACCTAGGGTTGGACCCTGTTCTGGTGGCCGGCGAGCCTAACCTTCCCTAAGAGCGTGGCACCCCAGATGGGACCCTAGGTGAGCACTGTTGGGGCCTCTCGTCTCCAAACGATCATCTGGCGCCATGGGGTGAGTTCACCTGGGATCTTTGGCAAGAGGAGGCCCCAAGAAGGTGAGTCTTAAATTCCTGCCTGCATTCTAAATTCTGCTCTGGTAACAGAGTGCGCTGAAGGGGTACGCGGGCTGATCACCGTAAGGCGTCCCAGGCAGGGGGTACGCGGGCTGGCCACCGTAAGACGTACCAGGGGGATGGGTAGGAGTCCCATCCCCAGGGCTGGAGTGGGTTTGAAGTCCCATCTCGGTGTGGCCAGAAAGGGGAGTGCGCAGCCTGGTCAGCATGAGGCGCACCGCAAGACTATAGGAACAGAAATGTAGAGAGACTGTGACTGGTGTGAGTGTGAGCAGTACTGTGTGTGAGAGTGCGTAGAGCCTGGGAACGGACCGGGGCGCCCGTGGGCTGAGGAAGCCGCCCGCTGCGAAGGCACAGCAGTCCTGGCAGTGCAAGCCTGGTGCAGGAGCAGTGGCAGCTGAGAGGCAATGCCAGCTTGCCCCATGCCAGCCTGCGGCCCAGCACGAGGGGTTGAGTGCTGCTTTCTGCTGAGGCTCTCAGGGCACCAGGGCACAACAGGGCTGTGCTTGTCAGGGACATGTCGTGGCATGAGATGTGCCCGCATCAGCCCCCTCCCCCTGACAATTTGTAAGGGGATGTAGCTCAGTGGAAGAGCACCTGCTTTGCATGCAGGAGGTCCTGGGTTCAATGCCCAGCATCTCCGGTGGAGGGGGAGCTTTTTCCTCAGTCTCCACCCCCCTGACCAACAGCGGGGAGGGCTGGCAAGCGGCTGCATTGCTCCTCTCCACAGAGTGTCGGCTTGCCCTCCAACGACATGGCAGGCTGTCATGTGGGAAGTGGAGCTCCCCATGCAGGAAGAGCCCAGCCACATCCTCAGAAAGCCTGCCCAGGGCAAAGGACATCATGAGGGCACGACTCTTGCAACAAGCTGAGTGGCCAGCAGTAGGCAAACAGGCAGGACTTGTCAGATCCTCAAGTGCCTCTCAGCAGAGACCACAGCCCTGTGAGACAAGAGGGTGTGCCCATGAAGACGAGAGGGCTGGCTGCTGGCTGGGAGCTTCTTTTAGCTGCAGCAGCAGCAGCACTGCCCTGGCTGGGCAGGCAGGCGCTGGGAGGGCATCAGGCCCAGCAGGTACCTCCGAGCACGGGAGGTGAGAGCTTGGCAGGAGGGCAGAGGGCAGGCAGGTGGAGGGGAGCACTGGCACGTCACTGGGGAATGGCTCCTGTGCCAGCAGCGCCAGCCAGCAGCAGGGGAGCAGCCACTGGGGTCACCATGAGCGCTGGGAGCTGATTCAACAGCTGGGCATGTGGCAGCGGGAGCGGGAGCGGGAGCGGGAATGGCAGGCGCAAGCACAATGGCTGCTGTGTTGGTTGTGAGCACAGTTGCATTCCAGTTAGCCCAGTGGCCAGCAGTGGATGGGCAGGCAGGTGTTAGGAGGTCATCAGCAGCATGGGAGAGGCTGCCCAGCAGCAAGGAGAGCTTGGGAGGAGGTGAGAGGGAGGGAGAGGGGAAGGTGACCTTGGTGGCTTGGATGGTGAGGTCTCTGCTTTCAGAGCAGCTGATTGGCCAGCAGCAGGTGGGCAGGCATGGGAGGTGGCCAAGGGCAGGACAAAGCCCAGGAGGCAGAGGGCAGAGCCTGGAGGGAGGAAGGAGGCAGAGAGAGGCAGGTGACTGTGGCAGCACTGGCACAGTGCTTGTGAGATGAGCTCTGTGACTGCAGCCTGCTTGGCCAGCAGCAGGCGGGCAGCACTGGGAGGTCATGCAGGGCAGGAGAAAGCCCCCAGCCGAGAGGAGAGCTGCTGAAGAGGGCAGAGGCAGAGGCAGGGAAAGCTGGCATGGCTGGGAGCTTGTTTGGGAGGTCACTTCTCTTGCAGCAGTCTGATTGGGCAGCAGGCAGGCACGGTGGGCTCAGGAAGCAGCTGAGTAAAGCTTGCCCATGGAGAGGAGAGCTCTGGGGAGGGGAGAGGTGGGTCTTCAGGAAATTATTGACCTGAAAGTGTCCAGAGGGAGCTGCTTAGGACAACTTCTATCCAACTTGCTTAGCAGGAGGAGCTACATTTGCTGCAGCCTTAGGCTGCACTCAGAGAACATGAGGCACTTTCACCTAGGTCAGTAAGCAAGGGCCCCAGAGCTGGTTCAAGCTGGGCAGATAAGGAAGCTACAAGCAGTCGGCATTGCTGTGTCTCACCCTCCAAAAGGGAGGATGTTGTTAAAGAAGAGTGACTTGAAACTGTCTAGAAATAGCTGCTTAGCACAACTTCTATAAAACTTGCTTAGCATGAGTAGCTACATTTGCTGAAGCCTTAGGCTGCACTTGGGAAAAGTAATAAACCTTTACCGAGTTTAGTAAAAAATAATGCCTCAGAGCTCGTTCAGGCTGGGAAAATAGGGAAACCACACGCAGTCTGCGTTCCTGTGTTACCCACCCCAAAAGGGAAGACGTCAAAACAATTGAAAAAGAAGACCTTGGGAGACAACCGCCAGGCCCAACAAAAACAGAGGTACAACCTTCATCAGAGACCGCAAAAAACAAGAAGGAGGAGAAAAACAGCTTACCTAAGAACGACGGTGAGACCCAATGAGGAGCAGGAGACCCCAGACCAAAACATTACTATTGGTCTAGCTTCCGCGTGAGGGGTGGGAAATGTAAGTGGAAAAACCTATAATTGCCCAGGATTTGTTTACGTTCGGGTCCCTCTTTGGAGGCACCCAGCTCGAGCTGTAATGACGGCACGCGCGTGATTAAAATGTAATTTGTTTTGATTTGGCTCTGAACTTTACTTGCGGCAACCTAGGCTCGAGCCCTGTCATGGTGGCCGACAAGCCTAATGTCCATAACAGATGTCGAGGCTTTGAAATAAGACCGGCGCAGGGCATCAGGACCTTGAGGGACAAAGCCTCCGCTCACTGCTGGGGCAGTCTTCATTGCTATGGGTTGGAATCACCTCCTCCTCCTCCTTCTCTGGACCTTGCGAGGCAACGGTAGGCCCCAACAAGAAACAAAGACACATCCGTCAGCAGAAACCGCAACAGTAAAGATAAGGGAGAAAAGCAGCCTACCTAGGAACAACCATGCGAGCCAGTAAGGAGCAGGAGACCCCAGACCTGAATACTACTAGTGGTCTGAACTACCACGGGAGGGGTGGAGAGCTTCGATTGGAAAGTCGTAATGGCCCCGGGATTTCTTTGCTCGGGGTCCCTCTTTGGAGGCACCCAGCTCGAGCTGTAATGACGGCATGCACGTCCTTAAAATGTCATTATGTAATTTGCTTTGATTTGGCTGGGAACTTTTCTGCGGGAACCTAGGGTTGGACCCTGTTCTGGTGGCCGGCGAGCCTAACCTTCCCTAAGAGCGTGGCACCCCAGATGGGACCCTAGGTGAGCACTGTTGGGGCCTCTCGTCTCCAAACGATCATCTGGCGCCATGGGGTGAGTTCACCTGGGATCTTTGGCAAGAGGAGGCCCCAAGAAGGTGAGTCTTAAATTCCCGCCTGCATTCTAAATTCTGCTCTGGTAACAGAGTGCGCTGAAGGGGTACGCGGGCTGATCACCGTAAGGCGTCCCAGGCAGGGGGGTACACGGGCTGGCCACCGTAAGACGTACCAGGGGGATGGGTAGGAGTCCCATCCCCAGGGCTGGAGTGGGTTTGAAGTCCCATCTCGGTGTGGCCAGAAAGGGGAGTGCACAGCCTGGTCAGCATGAGGCGCACCGCAAGACTATAGGAACAGAAATGTAGAGAGACTGTGACTGGTGTGAGTGTGAGCAGTACTGTGTGTGAGAGTGCGTAGAGCCTGGGAACGGACCGGGGCGCCCGTGGGCTGAGGAAGCCGCCCGCTGCGAAGGCACAGCAGTCCTGGCAGTGCAAGCCTGGTGCAGGAGCAGTGGCAGCTGAGAGGCAATGCCAGCTTGCCCCATGCCAGCCTGCGGGCCAGCACGAGGGGTTGAGTGCTGCTTTCTGCTGAGGCTCTCAGGGCACCAGGGCACAACAGGGCTGTGCTTGTCAGGGACATGTCGTGGCATGAGATGTGCCCGCATCAGCCCCCTCCCCCTGACAATTTGTAAGGGGATGTAGCTCAGTGGAAGAGCACCTGCTTTGCATGCAGGAGGTCCTGGGTTCAAGGCCCAGCATCTCCGGCGGAGGGGGAGCTTTTTCCTCAGTCTCCACCCCCCTGACCAACAGCGGGGAGGGCTGGCAAGCGGCTGCATTGCTCCTCTCCACAGAGTGTCGGCTTGCCCTCCAACGACATGGCAGGCTGTCATGTGGGAAGTGGAGCTCCCCATGCAGCAAGAGCCCAGCCACATCCTCAGAAAGCCTGCCCAGGGCAAAGGACATCATGAGGGCACGACTCTTGCAACAAGCTGAGTGGCCAGCAGTAGGCAAACAGGCAGGACTTGTCAGATCCTCAAGTGCCTCTCAGCAGAGACCACAGCCCTGTGAGACAAGAGGGTGTGCCCATGAAGACGAGAGGGCTGGCTGCTGGCTGGGAGCTTCTTTTAGCTGCAGCAGCAGCAGCACTGCCCTGGCTGGGCAGGCAGGCGCTGGGAGGGCATCAGGCCCAGCAGGTACCTCCGAGCACGGGAGGTGAGAGCTTGGCAGGAGGGCAGAGGGCAGGCAGGTGGAGGGGAGCACTGGCACGTCGCTGGGGAATGGCTCCTGTGCCAGCAGCGCCGGCCAGCAGCAGGGGAGCAGCCACTGGGGTCACCAGGAGCGCTGGGAGCTGATTCAACAGCTGGGCATGTGGCAGCGGGAGCGGGAGCGGGAAGGGCAGGCGCAAGCACAATGGCTGCTGTGTTGGTTGTGAGCTCACTTGCATTCCAGTTAGCCCAGTGGCCAGCAGTGGGTGGGCAGGCAGGTGTTAGGAGGTCATCAGCAGCATGGGAGAGGCTGCCCAGCAGCAAGGAGAGCTTGGGAGGAGGTGAGAGGGAGGGAGAGGGGAAGGTGACCTTGGTGGCTTGGATGGTGAGGTCTCTGCTTTCAGAGCAGCTGATTGGCCAGCAGCAGGTGGGCAGGCATGGGAGGTGGCCAAGGGCAGGACAAAGCCCAGGAGGCAGAGGGCAGAGCCTGGAGGGAGGAAGGAGGCAGAGAGAGGCAGGTGACTGTGGCAGCACTGGCACAGTGCTTGTGAGATCAGCTCTGTGACTGCAGCCTGCTTGGCCAGCAGCAGGCGGGCAGCACTGGGAGGTCATGCAGGGCAGGAGAAAGCCCCCAGCCGAGAGGAGAGCTGCTGAAGAGGGCAGAGGCAGAGGCAGGGAAAGCTGGCATGGCTGGGAGCTTGTTTGGGAGGTCACTTCTCTTGCAGCACTCTGATTGGGCAGCAGGCAGGCACGGTGGGCTGTCGCCTTCTGATGCGACAATCTCCCGTTCGCCTGAGACGGAACGGAGGCTCCCCCTGCCTCCGGGCCAATGAGCACTGACACCAATATGAGGATGCTACAAATGGCGTTTATTGTACGCATGTATTCGCTTATATACCTACAAGCATACTGCTATCTCTACGTCACATCCTTCCTCTTCCTTCCTCTTTCCGTGCCATCGCGAGATCTTCCGATCGCCGTTCTCTACAGTGGGCTCAGGAAGCAGCTGAGTAAAGCTTGCCACATGGAGAGCAGAGCTCTGGGGAGGGGAGAGGTGGGTCTTCAGGAAATTATTGAACTGAAAGTGTCCAGAGGGAGCTGCTTAGGACAACTTCTATCCAACTTGCTTAGCAGGAGGAGCTACATTTGCTGCAGCCTTAGGCTGCACTCAGAGAACATGAGGCACTTTCACCTAGGTCAGTAAGCAAGGGCCCCAGAGCTGGTTCAAGCTGGGCAGATAAGGAAGCTACAAGCAGTCGGCATTGCTGTGTCTCACCCTCCGAAAGGGAGGATGTTGTTAAAGAAGAGTGACTTGAAACTGTCTAGAAATAGCTGCTTAGCACAACTTCTATAAAACTTGCTTAGCATGAGTAGCTACATTTGCTGAAGCCTTAGGCTGCACTTGGGAAAAGTAATAAACCTTTACCGAGTTTAGTAAAAAATAGTGCCTCAGAGCTCGTTCAGGCTGGGAAAACAGGGAAACCACACGCAGTCTGCGTTCCTGTGTTACCCACCCCAAAAGGGAAGACGTCAAAACAATTGAAAAAGAAGACCTTGGGAGACAACCGCCAGGCCCAACAAAAACAGAGGTACAACCTTCATCAGAGACCGCAAAAAACAAGCAGGAGGAGAAAAACAGCTTACCTAAGAACGACGGTGAGAGCCAATGAGGAGCAGGAGACCCCAGACCAAAAAATGACTATTGGTCTAGCTTCCGCGTGAGGGGTGGGAAATGTAAGTGGAAAAACCTATAATTGCCCAGGATTTCTTTACGTTCGGGTCCCTCTTTGGAGGCACCCAGCTCGAGCTGTAATGACGGCACGCGCGTGATTAAAATGTAATTTGTTTTGATTTGGCTCTGAACTTTACTTGCGGCAACCTAGGCTCGAGCCCTGTCATGGTGGCCGACAAGCCTAATGTCCATAACAGATGTCGAGGCTTTGAAATAAGACCGGCGCAGGGCATCAGGACCTTGAGGGACAAAGCCTCCGCTCACTGCTGGGGCAGTCTTCATTGCTATGGGTTGGAATCACCTCCTCCTCCTCCTTCTCTGGACCTTGCGAGGCAACGGTAGGCCCCAACAAGAAACAAAGACACATCCGTCAGCAGAAACCGCAACAGTAAAGATAAGGGAGAAAAGCAGCCTACCTAGGAACAACCATGCGAGCCAGTAAGGAGCAGGAGACCCCAGACCTGAATACTACTAGTGGTCTGAACTACCACGGGAGGGGTGGAGAGCTTCGATTGGAAAGTCGTAATGGCCCCGGGATTTCTTTGCTCGGGGTCCCTCTTTGGAGGCACCCAGCTCGAGCTGTAATGACGGCATGCACGTCCTTAAAATGTCATTATTTAATTTGCTTTGATTTGGCTGGGAACTTTTCTGCGGGAACCTAGGGTTGGACCCTGTTCTGGTGGCTGGCGAGCCTAACCTTCCTAAGAGCGTGGCACCCCAGATGGGACCCTAGGTGAGCACTGTTGGGGCCTCTCGTCTCCAAACGATCATCTGGCGCCATGGGGTGAGTTCACCTGGGATCTTTGGCAAGAGGAGGCCCCAAGAAGGTGAGTCTTAAATTCCCGCCTGCATTCTAAATTCTGCTCTGGTAACAGAGTGCGCTGAAGGGGTACGCGGGCTGATCACCGTAAGGCGTCCCAGGCAGCGGGGTACGCGGGCTGGCCACCGTAAGACGTCCCAGTGGGATGGGTAGGAGTCGCATCCCCAGGGTTGGAGTGGGTTTGAAGTCCCATCTCGGTGTGGCCAGAAAGGGGAGTGCACAGCCTGGTCAGCATGAGGCGCACCGCAAGACTATAGGAACAGAAATGTAGAGACACTGTGACTGGTGTGAGTGTGAGCAGTACTGTGTGTGAGAGTGCGTAGAGCCTGGGAACGGACCGGGGCGCCCGTGGGCTGAGGAAGCCGCCCGCTGCGAAGGCACAGCAGTCCTGGCAGTGCAAGCCTGGTGCAGGAGCAGTGGCAGCTGAGAGGCAATGCCAGCTTGCCCCATGCCAGCCTGCGGCCCAGCACGAGGGGTTGAGTGCTGCTTTCTGCTGAGGCTCTCAGGGCGCCAGGGCACAACAGGGCTGTGCTTGTCAGGGACATGTCGTGGCATGAGATGTGCCCGCATCAGCCCCCTCCCCCCGACAATTTGTAAGGGGATGTAGCTCAGTGGAAGAGCACCTGCTTTGCATGCAGGAGGTCCTGGGTTCAATGCCCAGCATCTCCGGTGGAGGGGGAGCTTTTTCCTCAGTCTCCACCCCCCTGACCAACAGCGGGGAGGGCTGGCAAGCGGCTGCATTGCTCCTCTCCACAGAGTGTCGGCTTGCCCTCCAACGACATGGCAGGCTGTCATGTGGGAAGTGGAGCTCCCCATGCAGGAAGAGCCCAGCCACATCCTCAGAAAGCCTGCCCAGGGCAAAGGACATCATGAGGGCACGACTCTTGCAACAAGCTGAGTGGCCAGCAGTAGGCAAACAGGCAGGACTTGTCAGATCCTCAAGTGCCTCTCAGCAGAGACCACAGCCCTGTGAGACAAGAGGGTGTGCCCATGAAGACGAGAGGGCTGGCTGCTGGCTGGGAGCTTCTTTTAGCTGCAGCAGCAGCAGCACTGCCCTGGCTGGGCAGGCAGGCGCTGGGAGGGCATCAGGCCCAGCAGGCACCTCCGACCATGGGAGGTGAGAGCTTGGCAGGAGGGCAGAGGGCAGGCAGGTGGAGGGGAGCACTGGCACGTCGCTGGGGAATGGCTCCTGTGCCAGCAGCGCCGGCCAGCAGCAGGGGAGCAGCCACTGGGGTCACCAGGAGCGCTGGGAGCTGATTCAACAGCTGGGCATGTGGCAGCGGGAGCGGGAGCGGGAGCGGGAAGGGCAGGCGCAAGCACAATGGCTGCTGTGTTGGTTGTGAGCTCACTTGCATTCCAGTTAGCCCAGTGGCCAGCAGTGGGTGGGCAGGCAGGTGTTAGGAGGTCATCAGCAGCATGGGAGAGGCTGCCCAGCAGCAAGGAGAGCTTGGGAGGAGGTGAGAGGGAGGGAGAGGGGAAGGTGACCTTGGTGGCTTGGATGGTGAGGTCTCTGCTTTCAGAGCAGCTGATTGGCCAGCAGCAGGTGGGCAGGCATGGGAGGTGGCCAAGGGCAGGACAAAGCCCAGGAGGCAGAGGGCAGAGCCTGGAGGGAGGAAGGAGGCAGAGAGAGGCAGGTGACTGTGGCAGCACTGGCACAGTGCTTGTGAGATGAGCTCTGTGACTGCAGCCTGCTTGGCCAGCAGCAGGCGGGCAGCACTGGGAGGTCATGCAGGGCAGGAGAAAGCCCCCAGCCGAGAGGAGAGCTGCTGAAGAGGGCAGAGGCAGAGGCAGGGAAAGCTGGCATGGCTGGGAGCTTGTTTGGGAGGTCACTTCTCTTGCAGCACTCTGATTGGGCAGCAGGCAGGCACGGTGGGCTGTCGCCTTCTGATGCGACAATCTCCCGTTCGCCTGAGACGGAACGGAGGCTCCCCCTGCCTCCGGGCCAATGAGCACTGACACCAATATGAGGATGCTACAAATGGCGTTTATTGTACGCATGTATTCGCTTATATACCTACAAGCATACTGCTATCTCTACGTCACATCCTTCCTCTTCCTTCCTCTTTCCGTGCCATCGCGAGATCTTCCGATCGCCGTTCTCTACAGTGGGCTCAGGAAGCAGCTGAGTAAAGCTTGCCACATGGAGAGCAGAGCTCTGGGGAGGGGAGAGGTGGGTCTTCAGGAAATTATTGAACTGAAAGTGTCCAGAGGGAGCTGCTTAGGACAACTTCTATCCAACTTGCTTAGCAGGAGGAGCTACATTTGCTGCAGCCTTAGGCTGCACTCAGAGAACATGAGGCACTTTCACCTAGGTCAGTAAGCAAGGGCCCCAGAGCTGGTTCAAGCTGGGCAGATAAGGAAGCTACAAGCAGTCGGCATTGCTGTGTCTCACCCTCCGAAAGGGAGGATGTTGTTAAAGAAGAGTGACTTGAAACTGTCTAGAAATAGCTGCTTAGCACAACTTCTATAAAACTTGCTTAGCATGAGTAGCTACATTTGCTGAAGCCTTAGGCTGCACTTGGGAAAAGTAATAAACCTTTACCGAGTTTAGTAAAAAATAGTGCCTCAGAGCTCGTTCAGGCTGGGAAAACAGGGAAACCACACGCAGTCTGCGTTCCTGTGTTACCCACCCCAAAAGGGAAGACGTCAAAACAATTGAAAAAGAAGACCTTGGGAGACAACCGCCAGGCCCAACAAAAACAGAGGTACAACCTTCATCAGAGACTGCAAAAAACAAGCAGGAGGAGAAAAACAGCTTACCTAAGAACGACGGTGAGACCCAATGAGGAGCAGGAGACCCCAGACCAAAAAATGACTATTGGTCTAGCTTCCGCGTGAGGGGTGGGAAATGTAAGTGGAAAAACCTATAATTGCCCAGGATTTCTTTACGTTCGGGTCCCTCTTTGGAGGCACCCAGCTCGAGCTGTAATGACGGCACGCGCGTGATTAAAATGTAATTTGTTTTGATTTGGCTCTGAACTTTACTTGCGGCAACCTAGGCTCGAGCCCTGTCATGGTGGCCGACAAGCCTAATGTCCATAACAGATGTCGAGGCTTTGAAATAAGACCGGCGCAGGGCATCAGGACCTTGAGGGACAAAGCCTCCGCTCACTGCTGGGGCAGTCTTCATTGCTATGGGTTGGAATCACCTCCTCCTCCTCCTTCTCTGGACCTTGCGAGGCAACGGTAGGCCCCAACAAGAAACAAAGACACATCCGTCAGCAGAAACCGCAACAGTAAAGATAAGGGAGAAAAGCAGCCTACCTAGGAACAACCATGCGAGCCAGTAAGGAGCAGGAGACCCCAGACCTGAATACTACTAGTGGTCTGAACTACCACGGGAGGGGTGGAGAGCTTCGATTGGAAAGTCGTAATGGCCCCGGGATTTCTTTGCTCGGGGTCCCTCTTTGGAGGCACCCAGCTCGAGCTGTAATGACGGCATGCACGTCCTTAAAATGTCATTATTTAATTTGCTTTGATTTGGCTGGGAACTTTTCTGCGGGAACCTAGGGTTGGACCCTGTTCTGGTGGCTGGCGAGCCTAACCTTCCTAAGAGCGTGGCACCCCAGATGGGACCCTAGGTGAGCACTGTTGGGGCCTCTCGTCTCCAAACGATCATCTGGCACCATGGGGTGAGTTCACCTGGGATCTTTGGCAAGAGGAGGCCCCAAGAAGGTGAGTCTTAAATTCCCGCCTGCATTCTAAATTCTGCTCTGGTAACAGAGTGCGCTGAAGGGGTACGCGGGCTGATCACCGTAAGGCGTCCCAGGCAGGGGGGTACGCGGGCTGGCCACCGTAAGACGTCCCAGGGGGATGGGTAGGAGTCGCATCCCCAGGGTTGGAGTGGGTTTGAAGTCCCATCTCGGTGTGGCCAGAAAGGGGAGTGCACAGCCTGGTCAGCATGAGGCGCACCGCAAGACTATAGGAACAGAAATGTAGAGACACTGTGACTGGTGTGAGTGTGAGCAGTACTGTGTGTGAGAGTGCGTAGAGCCTGGGAACGGACCGGGGCGCCTGTGGGCTGAGGAAGCCGCCCGCTGCGAAGGCACAGCAGTCCTGGCAGTGCAAGCCTGGTGCAGGAGCAGTGGCAGCTGAGAGGCAATGCCAGCTTGCCCCATGCCAGCCTGCGGCCCAGCACGAGGGGTTGAGTGCTGCTTTCTGCTGAGGCTCTCAGGGCACCAGGGCACAACAGGGCTGTGCTTGTCAGGGACATGTCGTGGCATGAGATGTGCCCGCATCAGCCCCCTCCCCCCGACAATTTGTAAGGGGATGTAGCTCAGTGGAAGAGCACCTGCTTTGCATGCAGGAGGTCCTGGGTTCAATGCCCAGCATCTCCGGCGGAGGGGGAGCTTTTTCCTCAGTCTCCACCCCCCTGACCAACAGCGGGGAGGGCTGGCAAGCGGCTGCATTGCTCCTCTCCACAGAGTGTCGGCTTGCCCTCCAACGACATGGCAGGCTGTCATGTGGGAAGTGGAGCTCCCCATGCAGGAAGAGCCCAGCCACATCCTCAGAAAGCCTGCCCAGGGCAAAGGACATCATGAGGGCACGACTCTTGCAACAAGCTGAGTGGCCAGCAGTAGGCAAACAGGCAGGACTTGTCAGATCCTCAAGTGCCTCTCAGCAGAGACCACAGCCCTGTGAGACAAGAGGGTGTGCCCATGAAGACGAGAGGGCTGGCTGCTGGCTGGGAGCTTCTTTTAGCTGCAGCAGCAGCAGCACTGCCCTGGCTGGGCAGGCAGGCGCTGGGAGGGCATCAGGCCCAGCAGGCACCTCCGACCATGGGAGGTGAGAGCTTGGCAGGAGGGCAGAGGGCAGGCAGGTGGAGGGGAGCACTGGCACGTCGCTGGGGAATGGCTCCTGTGCCAGCAGCGCCGGCCAGCAGCAGGGGAGCAGCCACTGGGGTCACCAGGAGCGCTGGGAGCTGATTCAACAGCTGGGCATGTGGCAGCGGGAGCGGGAGCGGGAAGGGCAGGCGCAAGCACAATGGCTGCTGTGTTGGTTGTGAGCTCACTTGCATTCCAGTTAGCCCAGTGGCCAGCAGTGGATGGGCAGGCAGGTGTTAGGAGGTCATCAGCAGCATGGGAGAGGCTGCCCAGCAGCAAGGAGAGCTTGGGAGGAGGCGAGAGGGAGGGAGAGGGGAAGGTGACCTTGGTGGCTTGGATGGTGAGGTCTCTGCTTTCAGAGCAGCTGATTGGCCAGCAGCAGGTGGGCAGGCATGGGAGGTGGCCAAGGGCAGGACAAAGCCCAGGAGGCAGAGGGCAGAGCCTGGAGGGAGGAAGGAGGCAGAGAGAGGCAGGTGACTGTGGCAGCACTGGCACAGTGCTTGTGAGATGAGCTCTGTGACTGCAGCCTGCTTGGCCAGCAGCAGGCGGGCAGCACTGGGAGGTCATGCAGGGCAGGAGAAAGCCCCCAGCCGAGAGGAGAGCTGCTGAAGAGGGCAGAGGCAGAGGCAGGGAAAGCTGGCATGGCTGGGAGCTTGTTTGGGAGGTCACTTCTCTTGCAGCACTCTGATTGGGCAGCAGGCAGGCACGGTGGGGTCAGGAAGCAGCTGAGTAAAGCTTGCCCATGGAGAGCAGAGCTCTGGGGAGGGGAGAGGTGGGTCTTCAGGAAATTATTGAACTGAAAGTGTCCAGAGGGAGCTGCTTAGGACTTCTATCCAACTTGCTTAGCAGGAGGAGCTACATTTGCTGCAGCCTTAGGCTGCACTCAGAGAACATGAGGCACTTTCACCTAGGTCAGTAAGCAAGGGCCCCAGAGCTGGTTCAAGCTGGGCAGATAAGGAAGCTACAAGCAGTCGGCATTGCTGGGTCTCACCCTCCGAAAGGGAGGATGTTGTTAAAGAAGAGTGACTTGAAACTGTCTAGAAATAGCTGCTTAGCACAACTTCTATAAAACTTGCTTAGCATGAGTAGCTAAATTTGCTGAAGCCTTAGGCTGCACTTGGGAAAAGTAATAAACCTTTACCGAGTTTAGTAAAAAATAGTGCCTCAGAGCTCGTTCAGGCTGGGAAAATAGGGAAACCACACGCAGTCTGCGTTCCTGTGTTACCCACCCCAAAAGGGAAGACGTCAAAACAATTGAAAAAGAAGACCTTGGGAGACAACCGCCAGGCCCAACAAAAACAGAGGTACAACCTTCATCAGAGACCGCAAAAAACAAGCAGGAGGAGAAAAACAGCTTACCTAAGAACGACGGTGAGAGCCAATGAGGAGCAGGAGACCCCAGACCAAAAAATGACTATTGGTCTAGCTTCCGCGTGAGGGGTGGGAAATGTAAGTGGAAAAACCTAGAATTGCCCAGGATTTGTTTACGTTAGGGTCCCTCTTTGGAGGCACCCAGCTCGAGCTGTAATGACAGCACGCGCGTGATTAAAATGTAATTTGTTTTGATTTGGCTCTGAACTTTACTTGCGGCAACCTAGGCTCGAGCCCTGTCATGGTGGCCGACAAGCCTAATGTCCATAACAGATGTCGAGGCTTTGAAATAAGACCGGCGCAGGGCATCAGGACCTTGAGGGACAAAGCCTCCGCTCACTGCTGGGGCAGTCTTCATTGCTATGGGTTGGAATCACCTCCTCCTCCTCCTTCTCTGGACCTTGCGAGGCAACGGTAGGCCCCAACAAGAAACAAAGACACATCCGTCAGCAGAAACCGCAACAGTAAAGATAAGGGAGAAAAGCAGCCTACCTAGGAACAACCATGCGAGCCAGTAAGGAGCAGGAGACCCCAGACCTGAATACTACTAGTGGTCTGAACTACCACGGGAGGGGTGGAGAGCTTCGATTGGAAAGTCGTAATGGCCCCGGGATTTCTTTGCTCGGGGTCCCTCTTTGGAGGCACCCAGCTCGAGCTGTAATGACGGCATGCACGTCCTTAAAATGTCATTATGTAATTTGCTTTGATTTGGCTGGGAACTTTTCTGCGGGAACCTAGGGTTGGACCCTGTTCTGGTGGCCGGCGAGCCTAACCTTCCCTAAGAGCGTGGCACCCCAGATGGGACCCTAGGTGAGCACTGTTGGGGCCTCTCGTCTCCAAACGATCATCTGGCGCCATGGGGTGAGTTCACCTGGGATCTTTGGCAAGAGGAGGCCCCAAGAAGGTGAGTCTTAAATTCCTGCCTGCATTCTAAATTCTGCTCTGGTAACAGAGTGCGCTGAAGGGGTACGCGGGCTGATCACCGTAAGGCGTCCCAGGCAGGGGGTACGCGGGCTGGCCACCGTAAGACGTACCAGGGGGATGGGTAGGAGTCCCATCCCCAGGGCTGGAGTGGGTTTGAAGTCCCATCTCGGTGTGGCCAGAAAGGGGAGTGCGCAGCCTGGTCAGCATGAGGCGCACCGCAAGACTATAGGAACAGAAATGTAGAGAGACTGTGACTGGTGTGAGTGTGAGCAGTACTGTGTGTGAGAGTGCGTAGAGCCTGGGAACGGACCGGGGCGCCCGTGGGCTGAGGAAGCCGCCCGCTGCGAAGGCACAGCAGTCCTGGCAGTGCAAGCCTGGTGCAGGAGCAGTGGCAGCTGAGAGGCAATGCCAGCTTGCCCCATGCCAGCCTGCGGGCCAGCACGAGGGGTTGAGTGCTGCTTTCTGCTGAGGCTCTCAGGGCACCAGGGCACAACAGGGCTGTGCTTGTCAGGGACATGTCGTGGCATGAGATGTGCCCGCATCAGCCCCCTCCCCCTGACAATTTGTAAGGGGATGTAGCTCAGTGGAAGAGCACCTGCTTTGCATGCAGGAGGTCCTGGGTTCAATGCCCAGCATCTCCGGTGGAGGGGGAGCTTTTTCCTCAGTCTCCACCCCCCTGACCAACAGCGGGGAGGGCTGGCAAGCGGCTGCATTGCTCCTCTCCACAGAGTGTCGGCTTGCCCTCCAACGACATGGCAGGCTGTCATGTGGGAAGTGGAGCTCCCCATGCAGGAAGAGCCCAGCCACATCCTCAGAAAGCCTGCCCAGGGCAAAGGACATCATGAGGGCACGACTCTTGCAACAAGCTGAGTGGCCAGCAGTAGGCAAACAGGCAGGACTTGTCAGATCCTCAAGTGCCTCTCAGCAGAGACCACAGCCCTGTGAGACAAGAGGGTGTGCCCATGAAGACGAGAGGGCTGGCTGCTGGCTGGGAGCTTCTTTTAGCTGCAGCAGCAGCAGCACTGCCCTGGCTGGGCAGGCAGGCGCTGGGAGGGCATCAGGCCCAGCAGGTACCTCCGAGCACGGGAGGTGAGAGCTTGGCAGGAGGGCAGAGGGCAGGCAGGTGGAGGGGAGCACTGGCACGTCACTGGGGAATGGCTCCTGTGCCAGCAGCGCCAGCCAGCAGCAGGGGAGCAGCCACTGGGGTCACCATGAGCGCTGGGAGCTGATTCAACAGCTGGGCATGTGGCAGCGGGAGCGGGAGCGGGAGCGGGAATGGCAGGCGCAAGCACAATGGCTGCTGTGTTGGTTGTGAGCACAGTTGCATTCCAGTTAGCCCAGTGGCCAGCAGTGGATGGGCAGGCAGGTGTTAGGAGGTCATCAGCAGCATGGGAGAGGCTGCCCAGCAGCAAGGAGAGCTTGGGAGGAGGTGAGAGGGAGGGAGAGGGGAAGGTGACCTTGGTGGCTTGGATGGTGAGGTCTCTGCTTTCAGAGCAGCTGATTGGCCAGCAGCAGGTGGGCAGGCATGGGAGGTGGCCAAGGGCAGGACAAAGCCCAGGAGGCAGAGGGCAGAGCCTGGAGGGAGGAAGGAGGCAGAGAGAGGCAGGTGACTGTGGCAGCACTGGCACAGTGCTTGTGAGATGAGCTCTGTGACTGCAGCCTGCTTGGCCAGCAGCAGGCGGGCAGCACTGGGAGGTCATGCAGGGCAGGAGAAAGCCCCCAGCCGAGAGGAGAGCTGCTGAAGAGGGCAGAGGCAGAGGCAGGGAAAGCTGGCATGGCTGGGAGCTTGTTTGGGAGGTCACTTCTCTTGCAGCAGTCTGATTGGGCAGCAGGCAGGCACGGTGGGCTCAGGAAGCAGCTGAGTAAAGCTTGCCCATGGAGAGGAGAGCTCTGGGGAGGGGAGAGGTGGGTCTTCAGGAAATTATTGACCTGAAAGTGTCCAGAGGGAGCTGCTTAGGACAACTTCTATCCAACTTGCTTAGCAGGAGGAGCTACATTTGCTGCAGCCTTAGGCTGCACTCAGAGAACATGAGGCACTTTCACCTAGGTCAGTAAGCAAGGGCCCCAGAGCTGGTTCAAGCTGGGCAGATAAGGAAGCTACAAGCAGTCGGCATTGCTGTGTCTCACCCTCCAAAAGGGAGGATGTTGTTAAAGAAGAGTGACTTGAAACTGTCTAGAAATAGCTGCTTAGCACAACTTCTATAAAACTTGCTTAGCATGAGTAGCTACATTTGCTGAAGCCTTAGGCTGCACTTGGGAAAAGTAATAAACCTTTACCGAGTTTAGTAAAAAATAATGCCTCAGAGCTCGTTCAGGCTGGGAAAATAGGGAAACCACACGCAGTCTGCGTTCCTGTGTTACCCACCCCAAAAGGGAAGACGTCAAAACAATTGAAAAAGAAGACCTTGGGAGACAACCGCCAGGCCCAACAAAAACAGAGGTACAACCTTCATCAGAGACCGCAAAAAACAAGAAGGAGGAGAAAAACAGCTTAGCTAAGAACGACGGTGAGACCCAATGAGGAGCAGGAGACCCCAGACCAAAACATTACTATTGGTCTAGCTTCCGCGTGAGGGGTGGGAAATGTAAGTGGAAAAACCTATAATTGCCCAGGATTTGTTTACGTTCGGGTCCCTCTTTGGAGGCACCCAGCTCGAGCTGTAATGACGGCACGCGCGTGATTAAAATGTAATTTGTTTTGATTTGGCTCTGAACTTTACTTGCGGCAACCTAGGCTCGAGCCCTGTCATGGTGGCCGACAAGCCTAATGTCCATAACAGATGTCGAGGCTTTGAAATAAGACCGGCGCAGGGCATCAGGACCTTGAGGGACAAAGCCTCCGCTCACTGCTGGGGCAGTCTTCATTGCTATGGGTTGGAATCACCTCCTCCTTCTCTGGACCTTGCGAGGCAACGGTAGGCCCCAACAAGAAACAAAGACACATCCGTCAGCAGAAACCGCAACAGTAAAGATAAGGGAGAAAAGCAGCCTACCTAGGAACAACCATGCGAGCCAGTAAGGAGCAGGAGACCCCAGACCTGAATACTACTAGTGGTCTGAACTACCACGGGAGGGGTGGAGAGCTTCGATTGGAAAGTCGTAATGGCCCCGGGATTTCTTTGCTCGGGGTCCCTCTTTGGAGGCACCCAGCTCGAGCTGTAATGACGGCATGCACGTCCTTAAAATGTCATTATGTAATTTGCTTTGATTTGGCTGGGAACTTTTCTGCGGGAACCTAGGGTTGGACCCTGTTCTGGTGGCCGGCGAGCCTAACCTTCCCTAAGAGCGTGGCACCCCAGATGGGACCCTAGGTGAGCACTGTTGGGGCCTCTCGTCTCCAAACGATCATCTGGCGCCATGGGGTGAGTTCACCTGGGATCTTTGGCAAGAGGAGGCCCCAAGAAGGTGAGTCTTAAATTCCCGCCTGCATTCTAAATTCTGCTCTGGTAACAGAGTGCGCTGAAGGGGTACGCGGGCTGATGACCGTAAGGCGTCCCAGGCAGGGGGGTACGCGGGCTGGCCACCGTAAGACGTACCAGGGGAATGGGTAGGAGTCCCATCCCCAGGGCTGGAGTGGGTTTGAAGTCCCATCTCGGTGTGGCCAGAAAGGGGAGTGCGCAGCCTGGTCAGCATGAGGCGCACCGCAAGACTATAGGAACAGAAATGTAGAGACACTGTGACTGGTGTGAGTGTGAGCAGTACTGTGTGTGAGAGTGCGTAGAGCCTGGGAACGGACCGGGGCGCCCGTGGGCTGAGGAAGCCGCCCGCTGCGAAGGCACAGCAGTCCTGGCAGTGCAAGCCTGGTGCAGGAGCAGTGGCAGCTGAGAGGCAATGCCAGCTTGCCCCATGCCAGCCTGCGGGCCAGCACGAGGGGTTGAGTGCTGCTTTCTGCTGAGGCTCTCAGGGCACCAGGGCACAACAGGGCTGTGCTTGTCAGGGACATGTCGTGGCATGAGATGTGCCCGCATCAGCCCCCTCCCCCCGACAATTTGTAAGGGGATGTAGCTCAGTGGAAGAGCACCTGCTTTGCATGCAGGAGGTCCTGGGTTCAATGCCCAGCATCTCCGGCCGGTGGGGGGGGGAGCTTTTTCCTCAGTCTCCACCCCCCTGACCAACAGCGGGGAGGGCTGGCAAGCGGCTGCATTGCTCCTCTCCACAGAGTGTCGGCTTGCCCTCCAACGACATGGCAGGCTGTCATGTGGGAAGTGGAGCTCCCCATGCAGGAAGAGCCCAGCCACATCCTCAGAAAGCCTGCCCAGGGCAAAGGACATCATGAGGGCACGACTCTTGCAACAAGCTGAGTGGCCAGCAGTAGGCAAACAGGCAGGACTTGTCAGATCCTCAAGTGCCTCTCAGCAGAGACCACAGCCCTGTGAGACAAGAGGGTGTGCCCATGAAGACGAGAGGGCTGGCTGCTGGCTGGGAGCTTCTTTTAGCTGCAGCAGCAGCAGCACTGCCCTGGCTGGGCAGGCAGGCGCTGGGAGGGCATCAGGCCCAGCAGGTACCTCCGACCACGGGAGGTGAGAGCTTGGCAGGAGGGCAGAGGGCAGGCAGGTGGAGGGGAGCACTGGCACGTCGCTGGGGAATGGCTCCTGTGCCAGCAGCGCCGGCCAGCAGCAGGGGAGCAGCCACTGGGGTCACCATGAGCGCTGGGACCTGATTCAACAGCTGGGCATGTGGCAGCGGGAGCGGGAAGGGCAGGCGCAAGCACAATGGCTGCTGTGTTGGTTGTGAGCTCACTTGCATTCCAGTTAGCCCAGTGGCCAGCAGTGGATGGGCAGGCAGGTGTTAGGAGGTCATCAGCAGCATGGGAGAGGCTGCCCAGCAGCAAGGAGAGCTTGGGAGGAGGCGAGAGGGAGGGAGAGGGGAAGGTGACCTTGGTGGCTTGGATGGTGAGGTCTCTGCTTTCAGAGCAGCTGATTGGCCAGCAGCAGGTGGGCAGGCATGGGAGGTGGCCAAGGGCCTGACAAAGCCCAGGAGGTAGAGGGCAGAGCCTGGAGGGAGGAAGGAGGCAGAGAGAGGCAGGTGACTGTGGCAGCACTGGCACAGTGCTTGTGAGATGAGCTCTGTGACTGCAGCCTGCTTGGCCAGCAGCAGGCGGGCAGCACTGGGAGGTCATGCAGGGCAGGAGAAAGCCCCCAGCCGAGAGGAGAGCTGCTGAAGAGGGCAGAGGCAGAGGCAGGGAAAGCTGGCATGGCTGGGAGCTTGTTTGGGAGGTCACTTCTCTTGCAGCACTCTGATTGGGCAGCAGGCAGGCACGGTGGGCTCAGGAAGCAGCTGAGAAAAGCTTCCCCATGGAGAGCAGAGCTCTGGGGAGGGGAGAGGTGGGTCTTCAGGAAATTATTGAACTGAAAGTGTCCAGAGGGAGCTGCTTAGGACTTCTATCCAACTTGCTTAGCAGGAGGAGCTACATTTGCTGCAGCCTTAGGCTGCACTCAGAGAACATGAGGCACTTTCACCTAGGTCAGTAAGCAAGGGCCCCAGAGCTGGCTCAAGCTGGGCAGATAAGGAAGCTACAAGCAGTCGGCATTGCTGGGTCTCACCCTCCGAAAGGGAGGATGTTGTTAAAGAAGAGTGACTTGAAACTGTCTAGAAATAGCTGCTTAGCACAACTTCTATAAAACTTGCTTAGCATGAGTAGCTAAATTTGCTGAAGCCTTCGGCTGCACTTGGGAAAAGTAATAAACCTTTACCGAGTTTAGTAAAAAATAGTGCCTCAGAGCTCGTTCAGGCTGGGAAAACAGGGAAACCACACGCAGCCTGCGTTCCTGTGTTACCCACCCCAAAAGGGAAGACGTCAAAACAATTGAAAAAGAAGACCTTGGGAGACAACCGCCAGACCCAACAAAAACAGAGGTACAACCTTCATCAGAGACTGCAAAAAACAAGAAGGAGGAGAAAAACAGCTTACCTAAGAACGACGGTGAGACCCAATGAGGAGCAGGAGACCCCAGACCAAAAAATTACTATTGGTCTAGCTTCTGCGTGAGGGGTGGGAAATGTAAGTGGAAAAACCTATAATTGCCCAGGATTTGTTTACGTTAGGGTCCCTCTTTGGAGGCACCCAGCTCGAGCTGTAATGACGGCACGCGCGTGATTAAAATGTAATTTGTTTGGATTTGGCTCTGAACTTTACTTGCGGCAACCTAGGCTCGAGCCCTGTCATGGTGGCCGACAAGCCTAATGTCCATAACAGATGTCGAGGCTTTGAAATAAGACCGGCGCAGGGCATCAGGACCTTGAGGGACAAAGCCTCCGCTCACTGCTGGGGCAGTCTTCATTGCTATGGGTTGGAATCACCTCCTCCTCCTCCTTCTCCGGACCTTGCGAGGCAACGGTAGGCCCCAACAAGAAACAAAGACACATCCGTCAGCAGAAACCGCAACAGTAAAGATAAGGGAGAAAAGCAGCCTACCTAGGAACAACCATGCGAGCCAGTAAGGAGCAGGAGACCCCAGACCTGAATACTACTAGTGGTCTGAACTACCACGGGAGGGGTGGAGAGCTTCGATTGGAAAGTCGTAATGGCCCCGGGATTTCTTTGCTCGGGGTCCCTCTTTGGAGGCACCCAGCTCGAGCTGTAATGACGGCATGCACGTCCTTAAAATGTCATTATGTAATTTGCTTTGATTTGGCTGGGAACTTTTCTGCGGGAACCTAGGGTTGGACCCTGTTCTGGTGGCCGGCGAGCCTAACCTTCCCTAAGAGCGTGGCACCCCAGATGGGACCCTAGGTGAGCACTGTTGGGGCCTCTCGTCTCCAAACGATCATCTGGCGCCATGGGGTGAGTTCACCTGGGATCTTTGGCAAGAGGAGGCCCCAAGAAGGTGAGTCTTAAATTCCTGCCTGCATTCTAAATTCTGCTCTGGTAACAGAGTGCGCTGAAGGGGTACGCGGGCTGATGACCGTAAGGCGTCCCAGGCAGGGGGGTACGCGGGCTGGCCACCGTAAGACGTACCAGGGGGATGGGTAGGAGTCGCATCCCCAGGGTTGGAGTGGGTTTGAAGTCCCATCTCGGTGTGGCCAGAAAGGGGAGTGCGCAGCCTGGTCAGCATGAGGCGCACCGCAAGACTATAGGAACAGAAATGTAGAGAGACTGTGACTGGTGTGAGTGTGAGCAGTACTGTGTGTGAGAGTGCGTAGAGCCTGGGAACGGACTGGGGCGCCCGTGGGCTGAGGAAGCCGCCCGCTGCGAAGGCACAGCAGTCCTGGCAGTGCAAGCCTGGTGCAGGAGCAGTGGCAGCTGAGAGGCAATGCCAGCTTGCCCCATGCCAGCCTGCGGCCCAGCACGAGGGGTTGAGTGCTGCTTTCTGCTGAGGCTCTCAGGGCACCAGGGCACAACAGGGCTGTGCTTGTCAGGGACATGTCGTGGCATGAGATGTGCCCGCATCAGCCCCCTCCCCCCGACAATTTGTAAGGGGATGTAGCTCAGTGGAAGAGCACCTGCTTTGCATGCAGGAGGTCCTGGGTTCAAGGCCCAGCATCTCCGGCGGAGGGGGAGCTTTTTCCTCAGTCTCCACCCCCCTGACCAACAGCGGGGAGGGCTGGCAAGCGGCTGCATTGCTCCTCTCCACAAAGTGTCGGCTTGCCCTCCAACGACATGGCAGGCTGTCATGTGGGAAGTGGAGCTCCCCATGCAGGAAGAGCCCAGCCACATCCTCAGAAAGCCTGCCCAGGGCAAAGGACATCATGAGGGCACGACTCTTGCAACAAGCTGAGTGGCCAGCAGTAGGCAAACAGGCAGGACTTGTCAGATCCTCAAGTGCCTCTCAGCAGAGACCACAGCCCTGTGAGACAAGAGGGTGTGCCCATGAAGACGAGAGGGCTGGCTGCTGGCTGGGAGCTTCTTTTAGCTGCAGCAGCAGCAGCACTGCCCTGGCTGGGCAGGCAGGCGCTGGGAGGGCATCAGGCCCAGCAGGTACCTCCGAGCACGGGAGGTGAGAGCTTGGCAGGAGGGCAGAGGGCAGGCAGGTGGAGGGGAGCACTGGCACGTCACTGGGGAATGGCTCCTGTGCCAGCAGCGCCGGCCAGCAGCAGGGGAGCAGCCACTGGGGTCACCATGAGCGCTGGGAGCTGATTCAACAGCTGGGCATGTGGCAGCGGGAGCGGGAGCGGGAAGGGCAGGCGCAAGCACAATGGCTGCTGTGTTGGTTGTGAGCTCACTTGCATTCCAGTTAGCCCAGTGGCCAGCAGTGGGTGGGCAGGCAGGTGTTAGGAGGTCATCAGCAGCATGGGAGAGGCTGCCCAGCAGCAAGGAGAGCTTGGGAGGAGGTGAGAGGGAGGGAGAGGGGAAGGTGACCTTGGTGGCTTGGATGGTGAGGTCTCTGCTTTCAGAGCAGCTGATTGGCCAGCAGCAGGTGGGCAGGCATGGGAGGTGGCCAAGGGCAGGACAAAGCCCAGGAGGCAGAGGGCAGAGCCTGGAGGGAGGAAGGAGGCAGAGAGAGGCAGGTGACTGTGGCAGCACTGGCACAGTGCTTGTGAGATCAGCTCTGTGACTGCAGCCTGCTTGGCCAGCAGCAGGCGGGCAGCACTGGGAGGTCATGCAGGGCAGGAGAAAGCCCCCAGCTGAGAGGAGAGCTGCTGAAGAGGGCAGAGGCAGAGGCAGGGAAAGCTGGCATGGCTGGGAGCTTGTTTGGGAGGTCACTTCTCTTGCAGCAGTCTGATTGGGCAGCAGGCAGGCACGGTGGGGTCAGGAAGCAGCTGAGAAAAGCTTCCCCATGGAGAGGAGAGCTCAGGAGGAGGGGGGAGGTGGGTCTTCAGGAAATTATTGAACTGAAAGTGTCCAGAGGGAGCTGCTTAGGACAACTTCTATCCAACTTGCTTAGCAGGAGGAGCTACATTTGCTGCAGCCTTAGGCTGCACTCAGAGAACATGAGGCACTTTCACCTAGGTCAGTAAGCAAGGGCCCCAGAGCTGGTTCAAGCTGGGCAGATAAGGAAGCTACAAGCAGTCGGCATTGCTGTGTCTCACCCTCCGAAAGGGAGGATGTTGTTAAAGAAGAGTGACTTGAAACTGTCTAGAAATAGCTGCTTAGCACAACTTCTATAAAACTTGCTTAGCATGAGTAGCTACATTTGCTGAAGCCTTAGGCTGCACTTGGGAAAAGTAATAAACCTTTACCGAGTTTAGTAAAAAATAGTGCCTCAGAGCTCGTTCAGGCTGGGAAAATAGGGAAACCACACGCAGTCTGCGTTCCTGTGTTACCCACCCCAAAAGGGAAGACGTCAAAACAATTGAAAAAGAAGACCTTGGGAGACAACCGCCAGGCCCAACAAAAACAGAGGTACAACCTTCATCAGAGACCGCAAAAAACAAGAAGGAGGAGAAAAACAGCTTACCTAAGAACGACGGTGAGACCCAATGAGGAGCAGGAGACTCCAGACCAAAAAATTACTATTGGTCTAGCTTCCGCGTGAGGGGTGGGAAATGTAAGTGGAAAAACCTATAATTGCCCAGGATTTGTTTACGTTAGGGTCCCTCTTTGGAGGCACCCAGCTCGAGCTGTAATGACGGCACGCGCGTGATTAAAATGTAATTTGTTTTGATTTGGCTCTGAACTTTACTTGCGGCAACCTAGGCTCGAGCCCTGTCATGGTGGCCGACAAGCCTAATGTCCATAACAGATGTCGAGGCTTTGAAATAAGACCGGCGCAGGGCATCAGGACCTTGAGGGACAAAGCCTCCGCTCACTGCTGGGGCAGTCTTCATTGCTATGGGTTGGAATCACCTCCTCCTCCTCCTTCTCTGGACCTTGCGAGGCAACGGTAGGCCCCAACAAGAAACAAAGACACATCCGTCAGCAGAAACCGCAACAGTAAAGATAAGGGAGAAAAGCAGCCTACCTAGGAACAACCATGAGAGCCAGTAAGGAGCAGGAGACCCCAGACCTGAATACTACTAGTGGTCTGAACTACCACGGGAGGGGTGGAGAGCTTCGATTGGAAAGTCGTAATGGCCCCGGGATTTCTTTGCTCGGGGTCCCTCTTTGGAGGCACCCAGCTCGAGCTGTAATGACGGCATGCACGTCCTTAAAATGTCATTATTTAATTTGCTTTGATTTGGCTGGGAACTTTTCTGCGGGAACCTAGGGTTGGACCCTGTTCTGGTGGCCGGCGAGCCTAACCTTCCTAAGAGCGTGGCACCCCAGATGGGACCCTAGGTGAGCACTGTTGGGGCCTCTCGTCTCCAAACGATCATCTGGCGCCATGGGGTGAGTTCACCTGGGATCTTTGGCAAGAGGAGGCCCCAAGAAGGTGAGTCTTAAATTCCCGCCTGCATTCTAAATTCTGCTCTGGTAACAGAGTGCGCTGAAGGGGTACGCGGGCTGATCACCGTAAGGCGTCCCAGGCAGCGGGGTACGCGGGCTGCCCACCGTAAGACGTACCAGGGGGATGGGTAGGAGTCCCATCCCCAGGGTTGGAGTGGGTTTGAAGTCCCATCTCGGTGTGGCCAGAAAGGGGAGTGCACAGCCTGGTCAGCATGAGGCGCACCGCAAGACTATAGCAACAGAAATGTAGAGAGACTGTGACTGGTGTGAGTGTGAGCAGTACTGTGTGTGAGAGTGCGTAGAGCCTGGGAACGGACCGGGGCGCCCGTGGGCTGAGGAAGCCGCCCGCTGCGAAGGCACAGCAGTCCTGGCAGTGCAAGCCTGGTGCAGGAGCAGTGGCAGCTGAGAGGCAATGCCAGCTTGCCCCATGCCAGCCTGCGGCCCAGCACGAGGAGTTGAGTGCTGCTTTCTGCTGAGGCTCTCAGGGCACCAGGGCACAACAGGGCTGTGCTTGTCAGGGACATGTCGTGGCATGAGATGTGCCCGCATCAGCCCCCTCCCCCTGACAATTTGTAAGGGGATGTAGCTCAGTGGAAGAGCACCTGCTTTGCATGCAGGAGGTCCTGGGTTCAATGCCCAGCATCTCCGGCGGAGGGGGAGCTTTTTCCTCAGTCTCCACCCCCCTGACCAACAGCGGGGAGGGCTGGCAAGCGGCTGCATTGCTCCTCTCCACAAAGTGTCGGCTTGCCCTCCAACGACATGGCAGGCTGTCATGTGGGAAGTGGAGCTCGCCATGCAGGAAGAGCCCAGCCACATCCTCAGAAAGCCTGCCCAGGGCAAAGGACATCATGAGGGCACGACTCTTGCAACAAGCTGAGTGGCCAGCAGTAGGCAAACAGGCAGGACTTGTCAGATCCTCAAGTGCCTCTCAGCAGAGACCACAGCCCTGTGAGACAAGAGGGTGTGCCCATGAAGACGAGAGGGCTGGCTGCTGGCTGGGAGCTTCTTTTAGCTGCAGCAGCAGCAGCACTGCCCTGGCTGGGCAGGCAGGTGCTGGGAGGGCATCAGGCCCAGCAGGTACCTCCGAGCACGGGAGGTGAGAGCTTGGCAGGAGGGCAGAGGGGAGGCAGGTGGAGGGGAGCACTGGCACGTCACTGGGGAATGGCTCCTGTGCCAGCAGCGCCAGCCAGCAGCAGGGGAGCAGCCACTGGGGTCACCATGAAGGCTGGGAGCTGATTCAACAGCTGGGCATGTGGCAGCGGGAGCGGGAGCGGGAGCGGGAATGGCAGGCGCAAGCACAATGGCTGCTGTGTTGGTTGTGAGCTCACTTGCATTCCAGTTAGCCCAGTGGCCAGCAGTGGGTGGGCAGGCAGGTGTTAGGAGGTCATCAGCAGCATGGGAGAGGCTGCCCAGCAGCAAGGAGAGCTTGGGAGGAGGTGAGAGGGAGGGAGAGGGGAAGGTGACCTTGGTGGCTTGGATGGTGAGGTCTCTGCTTTCAGAGCAGCTGATTGGCCAGCAGCAGGTGGGCAGGCATGGGAGGTGGCCAAGGGCAGGACAAAGCCCAGGAGGCAGAGGGCAGAGCCTGGAGGGAGGAAGGAGGCAGAGAGAGGCAGGTGACTGTGGCAGCACTGGCACAGTGCTTGTGAGATCAGCTCTGTGACTGCAGCCTGCTTGGCCAGCAGCAGGCGGGCAGCACTGGGAGGTCATGCAGGGCAGGAGAAAGCCCCCAGCCGAGGGGAGAGCTGCTGAAGAGGGCAGAGGCAGAGGCAGGGAAAGCTGGCATGGCTGGGAGCTTGTTTGGGAGGTCACTTCTCTTGCAGCAGTCTGATTGGGCAGCAGGCAGGCACGGTGGGCTCAGGAAGCAGCTGAGAAAAGCTTGCCCATGGAGAGGAGAGCTCTGGGGAGGGGGGAGGTGGGTCTTCAGGAAATTATTGAACTGAAAGTGTCCAGAGGGAGCTGCTTAGGACAACTTCTATCCAACTTGCTTAGCAGGAGGAGCTACATTTGCTGCAGCCTTAGGCTGCACTCAGAGAACATGAGGCACTTTCACCTAGGTCAGTAAGCAAGGGCCCCAGAGCTGGTTCAAGCTGGGCAGATAAGGAAGCTACAAGCAGTCGGCATTGCTGTGTCTCACCCTCCGAAAGGGAGGATGTTGTTAAAGAAGAGTGACTTGAAACTGTCTAGAAATAGCTGCTTAGCACAACTTCTATAAAACTTGCTTAGCATGAGTAGCTAAATTTGCTGAAGCCTTAGGCTGCACTTGGGAAAAGTAATAAACCTTTACCGAGTTTAGTAAAAAATAGTGCCTCAGAGCTCGTTCAGGCTGGGAAAACAGGGAAACCACACGCAGTCTGCGTTCCTGTGTTACCCACCCCAAAAGGGAAGACGTCAAAACAATTGAAAAAGAAGACCTTGGGAGACAACCGCCAGGCCCAACAAAAACAGAGGTACAACCTTCATCAGAGACCGCAAAAAACAAGAAGGAGGAGAAAAACAGCTTACCTAAGAACGACGGTGAGACCCAATGAGGAGCAGGAGACTCCAGACCAAAACATTACTATTGGTCTAGCTTCCGCGTGAGGGGTGGGAAATGTAAGTGGAAAAACCTATAATTGCCCAGGATTTGTTTACGTTCGGGTCCCTCTTTGGAGGCACCCAGCTCGAGCTGTAATGACGGCACGCGCGTGATTAAAATGTAATTTGTTTTGATTTGGCTCTGAACTTTACTTGCGGCAACCTAGGCTCGAGCCCTGTCATGGTGGCCGACAAGCCTAATGTCCATAACAGATGTCGAGGCTTTGAAATAAGACCGGCGCAGGGCATCAGGACCTTGAGGGACAAAGCCTCCGCTCACTGCTGGGGCAGTCTTCATTGCTATGGGTTGGAATCACCTCCTCCTCCTCCTTCTCTGGACCTTGCGAGGCAACGGTAGGCCCCAACAAGAAACAAAGACACATCCGTCAGCAGAAACCGCAACAGTAAAGATAAGGGAGAAAAGCAGCCTACCTAGGAACAACCATGCGAGCCAGTAAGGAGCAGGAGACCCCAGACCTGAATACTACTAGTGGTCTGAACTACCACGGGAGGGGTGGAGAGCTTCGATTGGAAAGTCGTAATGGCCCCGGGATTTCTTTGCTCGGGGTCCCTCTTTGGAGGCACCCAGCTCGAGCTGTAATGACGGCATGCACGTCCTTAAAATGTCATTATGTAATTTGCTTTGATTTGGCTGGGAACTTTTCTGCGGGAACCTAGGGTTGGACCCTGTTCTGGTGGCCGGCGAGCCTAACCTTCCCTAAGAGCGTGGCACCCCAGATGGGACCCTAGGTGAGCACTGTTGGGGCCTCTCGTCTCCAAACGATCATCTGGCGCCATGGGGTGAGTTCACCTGGGATCTTTGGCAAGAGGAGGCCCCAAGAAGGTGAGTCTTAAATTCCCGCCTGCATTCTAAATTCTGCTCTGGTAACAGAGTGCGCTGAAGGGGTACGTGGGCTGATCACCGTAAGGCGTCCCAGGCAGCGGGGTACGCGGGCTGCCCACCGTAAGACGTACCAGGGGGATGGGTAGGAGTCCCATCCCCAGGGTTGGAGTGGGTTTGAAGTCCCATCTCGGTGTGGCCAGAAAGGGGAGTGCACAGCCTGGTCAGCATGAGGCGCACCGCAAGACTATAGCAACAGAAATGTAGAGAGACTGTGACTGGTGTGAGTGTGAGCAGTACTGTGTGTGAGAGTGCGTAGAGCCTGGGAACGGACCGGGGCGCCCGTGGGCTGAGGAAGCCGCCCGCTGCGAAGGCACAGCAGTCCTGGCAGTGCAAGCCTGGTGCAGGAGCAGTGGCAGCTGAGAGGCAATGCCAGCTTGCCCCATGCCAGCCTGCGGCCCAGCACGAGGGGTTGAGTGCTGCTTTCTGCTGAGGCTCTCAGGGCACCAGGGCACAACAGGGCTGTGCTTGTCAGGGACATGTCGTGGCATGAGATGTGCCCGCATCAGCCCCCTCCCCCTGACAATTTGTAAGGGGATGTAGCTCAGTGGAAGAGCACCTGCTTTGCATGCAGGAGGTCCTGGGTTCAATGCCCAGCATCTCCGGCGGAGGGGGAGCTTTTTCCTCAGTCTCCACCCCCCTGACCAACAGCGGGGAGGGCTGGCAAGCGGCTGCATTGCTCCTCTCCACAGAGTGTCGGCTTGCCCTCCAACGACATGGCAGGCTGTCATGTGGGAAGTGGAGCTCCCCATGCAGGAAGAGCCCAGCCACATCCTCAGAAAGCCTGCCCAGGGCAAAGGACATCATGAGGGCACGACTCTTGCAACAAGCTGAGTGGCCAGCAGTAGGCAAACAGGCAGGACTTGTCAGATCCTCAAGTGCCTCTCAGCAGAGACCACAGCCCTGTGAGACAAGAGGGTGTGCCCATGAAGACGAGAGGGCTGGCTGCTGGCTGGGAGCTTCTTGTAGCTGCAGCAGCCGCAGCACTGCCCTGGCTGGGCAGGCAGGCGCTGGGAGGGCATCAGGCCCAGCAGGTACCTCCGAGCACGGGAGGTGAGAGCTCGGCAGGAGGGCAGAGGGGAGGCAGGTGGAGGGGAGCACTGGCACGTCACTGGGGAATGGCTCCTGTGCCAGCAGCGCCGGCCAGCAGCAGGGGAGCAGCCACTGGGGTCACCAGGAGCGCTGGGAGCTGATTCAACAGCTGGGCATGTGGCAGCGGGAGCGGGAGCGGGAAGGGCAGGCGCAAGCACAATGGCTGCTGTGTTGGTTGTGAGCTCACTTGCATTCCAGTTAGCCCAGTGGCCAGCAGTGGGTGGGCAGGCAGGTGTTAGGAGGTCATCAGCAGCATGGGAGAGGCTGCCCAGCAGCAAGGAGAGCTTGGGAGGAGGTGAGAGGGAGGGAGAGGGGAAGGTGACCTTGGTGGCTTGGATGGTGAGGTCTCTGCTTTCAGAGCAGCTGATTGGCCAGCAGCAGGTGGGCAGGCATGGGAGGTGGCCAAGGGCAGGACAAAGCCCAGGAGGCAGAGGGCAGAGCCTGGAGGGAGGAAGGAGGCAGAGAGAGGCAGGTGACTGTGGCAGCACTGGCACAGTGCTTGTGAGATCAGCTCTGTGACTGCAGCCTGCTTGGCCAGCAGCAGGCGGGCAGCACTGGGAGGTCATGCAGGGCAGGAGAAAGCCCCCAGCCGAGGGGAGAGCTGCTGAAGAGGGCAGAGGCAGAGGCAGGGAAAGCTGGCATGGCTGGGAGCTTGTTTGGGAGGTCACTTCTCTTGCAGCAGTCTGATTGGGCAGCAGGCAGGCACGGTGGGCTCAGGAAGCAGCTGAGAAAAGCTTGCCCATGGAGAGGAGAGCTCTGGGGAGGGGGGAGGTGGGTCTTCAGGAAATTATTGAACTGAAAGTGTCCAGAGGGAGCTGCTTAGGACAACTTCTATCCAACTTGCTTAGCAGGAGGAGCTACATTTGCTGCAGCCTTAGGCTGCACTCAGAGAACATGAGGCACTTTCACCTAGGTCAGTAAGCAAGGGCCCCAGAGCTGGTTCAAGCTGGGCAGATAAGGAAGCTACAAGCAGTCGGCATTGCTGGGTCTCACCCTCCGAAAGGGAGGATGTTGTTAAAGAAGAGTGACTTGAAACTGTCTAGAAATAGCTGCTTAGCACAACTTCTATAAAACTTGCTTAGCATGAGTAGCTAAATTTGCTGAAGCCTTAGGCTGCACTTGGGAAAAGTAATAAACCTTTACCGAGTTTAGTAAAAAATAGTGCCTCAGAGCTCGTTCAGGCTGGGAAAACAGGGAAACCACACGCAGTCTGCGTTCCTGTGTTACCCACCCCAAAAGGGAAGACGTCAAAACAATTGAAAAAGAAGACCTTGGGAGACAACCGCCAGGCCCAACAAAAACAGAGGTACAACCTTCATCAGAGACCGCAAAAAACAAGAAGGAGGAGAAAAACAGCTTACCTAAGAACGACGGTGAGACCCAATGAGGAGCAGGAGACTCCAGACCAAAACATTACTATTGGTCTAGCTTCCGCGTGAGGGGTGGGAAATGTAAGTGGAAAAACCTATAATTGCCCAGGATTTGTTTACGTTCGGGTCCCTCTTTGGAGGCACCCAGCTCGAGCTGTAATGACGGCACGCGCGTGATTAAAATGTAATTTGTTTTGATTTGGCTCTGAACTTTACTTGCGGCAACCTAGGCTCGAGCCCTGTCATGGTGGCCGACAAGCCTAATGTCCATAACAGATGTCGAGGCTTTGAAATAAGACCGGCGCAGGGCATCAGGACCTTGAGGGACAAAGCCTCCGCTCACTGCTGGGGCAGTCTTCATTGCTATGGGTTGGAATCACCTCCTCCTCCTCCTTCTCTGGACCTTGCGAGGCAACGGTAGGCCCCAACAAGAAACAAAGACACATCCGTCAGCAGAAACCGCAACAGTAAAGATAAGGGAGAAAAGCAGCCTACCTAGGAACAACCATGCGAGCCAGTAAGGAGCAGGAGACCCCAGACCTGAATACTACTAGTGGTCTGAACTACCACGGGAGGGGTGGAGAGCTTCGATTGGAAAGTCGTAATGGCCCCGGGATTTCTTTGCTCGGGGTCCCTCTTTGGAGGCACCCAGCTCGAGCTGTAATGACGGCATGCACGTCCTTAAAATGTCATTATGTAATTTGCTTTGATTTGGCTGGGAACTTTTCTGCGGGAACCTAGGGTTGGACCCTGTTCTGGTGGCCGGCGAGCCTAACCTTCCCTAAGAGCGTGGCACCCCAGATGGGACCCTAGGTGAGCACTGTTGGGGCCTCTCGTCTCCAAACGATCATCTGGCGCCATGGGGTGAGTTCACCTGGGATCTTTGGCAAGAGGAGGCCCCAAGAAGGTGAGTCTTAAATTCCCGCCTGCATTCTAAATTCTGCTCTGGTAACAGAGTGCGCTGAAGGGGTACGTGGGCTGATCACCGTAAGGCGTCCCAGGCAGCGGGGTACGCGGGCTGGCCACCGTAAGACGTACCAGGGGGATGGGTAGGAGTCCCATCCCCAGGGTTGGAGTGGGTTTGAAGTCCCATCTCGGTGTGGCCAGAAAGGGGAGTGCGCAGCCTGGTCAGCATGAGGCGCACCGCAAGACTATAGGAACAGAAATGTAGAGAGACTGTGACTGGTGTGAGTGTGAGCAGTACTGTGTGTGAGAGTGCGTAGAGCCTGGGAACGGACCGGGGCGCCCGTGGGCTGAGGAAGCCGCCCGCTGCGAAGGCACAGCAGTCCTGGCAGTGCAAGCCTGGTGCAGGAGCAGTGGCAGCTGAGAGGCAATGCCAGCTTGCCCCATGCCAGCCTGCGGCCCAGCACGAGGGGTTGAGTGCTGCTTTCTGCTGAGGCTCTCAGGGCACCAGGGCACAACAGGGCTGTGCTTGTCAGGGACATGTCGTGGCATGAGATGTGCCCGCATCAGCCCCCTCCCCCCGACAATTTGTAAGGGGATGTAGCTCAGTGGAAGAGCACCTGCTTTGCATGCAGGAGGTCCTGGGTTCAATGCCCAGCATCTCCGGCGGAGGGGGAGCTTTTTCCTCAGTCTCCACCCCCCTGACCAACAGCGGGGAGGGCTGGCAAGCGGCTGCATTGCTCCTCTCCACAGAGTGTCGGCTTGCCCTCCAACGACATGGCAGGCTGTCATGTGGGAAGTGGAGCTCCCCATGCAGGAAGAGCCCAGCCACATCCTCAGAAAGCCTGCCCAGGGCAAAGGACATCATGAGGGCACGACTCTTGCAACAAGCTGAGTGGCCAGCAGTAGGCAAACAGGCAGGACTTGTCAGATCCTCAAGTGCCTCTCAGCAGAGACCACAGCCCTGTGAGACAAGAGGGTGTGCCCATGAAGACGAGAGGGCTGGCTGCTGGCTGGGAGCTTCTTGTAGCTGCAGCAGCCGCAGCACTGCCCTGGCTGGGCAGGCAGGCGCTGGGAGGGCATCAGGCCCAGCAGGTACCTCCGAGCACGGGAGGTGAGAGCTCGGCAGGAGGGCAGAGGGGAGGCAGGTGGAGGGGAGCACTGGCACGTCACTGGGGAATGGCTCCTGTGCCAGCAGCGCCGGCCAGCAGCAGGGGAGCAGCCACTGGGGTCACCAGGAGCGCTGGGAGCTGATTCAACAGCTGGGCATGTGGCAGCGGGAGCGGGAGCGGGAAGGGCAGGCGCAAGCACAATGGCTGCTGTGTTGGTTGTGAGCTCACTTGCATTCCAGTTAGCCCAGTGGCCAGCAGTGGATGGGCAGGCAGGTGTTAGGAGGTCATCAGCAGCATGGGAGAGGCTGCCCAGCAGCAAGGAGAGCTTGGGAGGAGGTGAGAGGGAGGGAGAGGGGAAGGTGACCTTGGTGGCTTGGATGGTGAGGTCTCTGCTTTCAGAGCAGCTGATTGGCCAGCAGCAGGTGGGCAGGCATGGGAGGTGGCCAAGGGCAGGACAAAGCCCAGGAGGCAGAGGGCAGAGCCTGGAGGGAGGAAGGAGGCAGAGAGAGGCAGGTGACTGTGGCAGCACTGGCACAGTGCTTGTGAGATCAGCTCTGTGACTGCAGCCTGCTTGGCCAGCAGCAGGCGGGCAGCACTGGGAGGTCATGCAGGGCAGGAGAAAGCCCCCAGCCGAGGGGAGAGCTGCTGAAGAGGGCAGAGGCAGAGGCAGGGAAAGCTGGCATGGCTGGGAGCTTGTTTGGGAGGTCACTTCTCTTGCAGCAGTCTGATTGGGCAGCAGGCAGGCACGGTGGGCTCAGGAAGCAGCTGAGAAAAGCTTGCCCATGGAGAGGAGAGCTCTGGGGAGGGGAGAGGTGGGTCTTCAGGAAATTATTGAACTGAAAGTGTCCAGAGGGAGCTGCTTAGGACAACTTCTATCCAACTTGCTTAGCAGGAGGAGCTACATTTGCTGCAGCCTTAGGCTGCACTCAGAGAACATGAGGCACTTTCACCTAGGTCAGTAAGCAAGGGCCCCAGAGCTGGTTCAAGCTGGGCAGATAAGGAAGCTACAAGCAGTCGGCATTGCTGTGTCTCACCCTCCGAAAGGGAGGATGTTGTTAAAGAAGAGTGACTTGAAACTGTCTAGAAATAGCTGCTTAGCACAACTTCTATAAAACTTGCTTAGCATGAGTAGCTAAATTTGCTGAAGCCTTCGGCTGCACTTGGGAAAAGTAATAAACCTTTACCGAGTTTAGTAAAAAATAGTGCCTCAGAGCTCGTTCAGGCTGGGAAAATAGGGAAACCACACGCAGTCTGCGTTCCTGTGTTACCCACCCCAAAAGGGAAGACGTCAAAACAATTGAAAAAGAAGACCTTGGGAGACAACCGCCAGGCCCAACAAAAACAGAGGTACAACCTTCATCAGAGACCGCAAAAAACAAGAAGGAGGAGAAAAACAGCTTAGCTAAGAACGACGGTGAGACCCAATGAGGAGCAGGAGACCCCAGACCAAAACATTACTATTGGTCTAGCTTCCGCGTGAGGGGTGGGAAATGTAAGTGGAAAAACCTATAATTGCCCAGGATTTGTTTACGTTCGGGTCCCTCTTTGGAGGCACCCAGCTCGAGCTGTAATGACGGCACGCGCGTGATTAAAATGTAATTTGTTTTGATTTGGCTCTGAACTTTACTTGCGGCAACCTAGGCTCGAGCCCTGTCATGGTGGCCGACAAGCCTAATGTCCATAACAGATGTCGAGGCTTTGAAATAAGACCGGCGCAGGGCATCAGGACCTTGAGGGACAAAGCCTCCGCTCACTGCTGGGGCAGTCTTCATTGCTGTGGGTTGGAATCACCTCCTCCTCCTCCTTCTCTGGACCTTGCGAGGCAACGGTAGGCCCCAACAAGAAACAAAGACACATCCGTCAGCAGAAACCGCAACAGTAAAGATAAGGGAGAAAAGCAGCCTACCTAGGAACAACCATGCGAGCCAGTAAGGAGCAGGAGACCCCAGACCTGAATACTACTAGTGGTCTGAACTACCACGGGAGGGGTGGAGAGCTTCGATTGGAAAGTCGTAATGGCCCCGGGATTTCTTTGCTCGGGGTCCCTCTTTGGAGGCACCCAGCTCGAGCTGTAATGACGGCATGCACGTCCTTAAAATGTCATTATGTAATTTGCTTTGATTTGGCTGGGAACTTTTCTGCGGGAACCTAGGGTTGGACCCTGTTCTGGTGGCCGGCGAGCCTAACCTTCCTAAGAGCGTGGCACCCCAGATGGGACCCTAGGTGAGCACTGTTGGGGCCTCTCGTCTCCAAACGATCATCTGGCGCCATGGGGTGAGTTCACCTGGGATCTTTGGCAAGAGGAGGCCCCAAGAAGGTGAGTCTTAAATTCCCGCCTGCATTCTAAATTCTGCTCTGGTAACAGAGTGCGCTGAAGGGGTATGTGGGCTGATCACCGTAAGGCGTCCCAGGCAGCGGGGTACGCGGGCTGCCCACCGTAAGACGTACCAGGGGGATGGGTAGGAGTCCCATCCCCAGGGTTGGAGTGGGTTTGAAGTCCCATCTCGGTGTGGCCAGAAAGGGGAGTGCGCAGCCTGGTCAGCATGAGGCGCACCGCAAGACTATAGGAACAGAAATGTAGAGAGACTGTGACTGGTGTGAGTGTGAGCAGTACTGTGTGTGAGAGTGCGTAGAGCCTGGGAACGGACCGGGGCGCCCGTGGGCTGAGGAAGCCGCCCGCTGCGAAGGCACAGCAGTCCTGGCAGTGCAAGCCTGGTGCAGGAGCAGTGGCAGCTGAGAGGCAATGCCAGCTTGCCCCATGCCAGCCTGCGGCCCAGCACGAGGGGTTGAGTGCTGCTTTCTGCTGAGGCTCTCAGGGCACCAGGACACAACAGGGCTGTGCTTGTCAGGGACATGTCGTGGCATGAGATGTGCCCGCATCAGCCCCCTCCCCCCGACAATTTGTAAGGGGATGTAGCTCAGTGGAAGAGCACCTGCTTTGCATGCAGGAGGTCCTGGGTTCAATGCCCAGCATCTCCGGCGGAGGGGGAGCTTTTTCCTCAGTCTCCACCCCCCCTGACCAACAGCGGGGAGGGCTGGCAAGCGGCTGCATTGCTCCTCTCCACAGAGTGTCGGCTTGCCCTCCAACGACATGGCAGGCTGTCATGTGGGAAGTGGAGCTCCCCATGCAGGAAGAGCCCAGCCACATCCTCAGAAAGCCTGCCCAGGGCAAAGGATATCATGAGGGCACGACTCTTGCAACAAGCTGAGTGGCCAGCAGTAGGCAAACAGGCAGGACTTGTCAGATCCTCAAGTGCCTCTCAGCAGAGACCACAGCCCTGTGAGGCAAGAGGGTGTGCCCATGAAGACGAGAGGGCTGGCTGCTGGCTGGGAGCTTCTTTTAGCTGCAGCAGCAGCAGCACTGCCCTGGCTGGGCAGGCAGGCGCTGGGAGGGCATCAGGCCCAGCAGGTACCTCCGAGCACGGGAGGTGAGAGCTTGGCAGGAGGGCAGAGGGCAGGCAGGTGGAGGGGAGCACTGGCACGTCACTGGGGAATGGCTCCTGTGCCAGCAGCGCCGGCCAGCAGCAGGGGAGCAGCCACTGGGGTCACCATGAGCACTGGGAGCTGATTCAACAGCTGGGCATGTGGCAGCAGGAGCGGGAGCGGGAAGGGCAGGCACAAGCACAATGGCTGCTGTGTTGGTTGTGAGCTCACTTGCATTCCAGTTAGCCCAGTGGCCAGCAGTGGGTGGGCAGGCAGGTGTTAGGAGGTCATCAGCAGCATGGGAGAGGCTGCCCAGCAGCAAGGAGAGCTTGGGAGGAGGTGAGAGGGAGGGAGAGGGGAAGGTGACCTTGGTGGCTTGGATGGTGAGGTCTCTGCTTTCAGAGCAGCTGATTGGCCAGCAGCAGGTGGGCAGGCATGGGAGGTGGCCAAGGGCCTGACAAAGCCCAGGAGGTAGAGGGCAGAGCCTGGAGGGAGGAAGGAGGCAGAGAGAGGCAGGTGACTGTGGCAGCACTGGCACAGTGCTTGTGAGATGAGCTCTGTGACTGCAGCCTGCTTGGCCAGCAGCAGGCGGGCAGCACCGGGAGGTCATGCAGGGCTGGAGAAAGCCCCCAGCCGAGAGGAGAGCTGCTGAAGAGGGCAGAGGCAGAGGCCGGGAAAGCTGGCATGGCTGGGAGCTTGTTTGGGAGGTCACTTCTCTTGCAGCAGTCTGATTGGGCAGCAGGCAGGCACGGTGGGCTCAGGAAGCAGCTGAGTAAAGCTTGCCCATGGAGAGGAGAGCTCTGGGGAGGGGAGAGGTGGGTCTTCAGGAAATTATTGAACTGAAAGTGTCCAGAGGGAGCTGCTTAGGACAACTTCTATCCAACTTGCTTAGCAGGAGGAGCTACATTTGCTGCAGCCTTAGGCTGCACTCAGAGAACATGAGGCACTTTCACCTAGGTCAGTAAGCAAGGGCCCCAGAGCTGGTTCAAGCTGGGCAGATAAGGAAGCTACAAGCAGTCGGCATTGCTGGGTCTCACCCTCCGAAAGGGAGGATGTTGTTGAAGAATAGTGACTTGAAACTGTCTAGAAATAGCTGCTTAGCACAACTTCTATAAAACTTGCTTAGCATGAGTAGCTAAATTTGCTGAAGCCTTCGGCTGCACTTGGGAAAAGTAATAAACCTTTACCGAGTTTAGTAAAAAATAGTGCCTCAGAGCTCGTTCAGGCTGGGAAAATAGGGAAACCACACGCAGTCTGCGTTCCTGTGTTACCCACCCCAAAAGGGAAGACGTCAAAACAATTGAAAAAGAAGACCTTGGGAGACAACCGCCAGGCCCAACAAAAACAGAGGTACAACCTTCATCAGAGACCGCAAAAAACAAGCAGGAGGAGAAAAACAGCTTACCTAAGAACGACGGTGAGACCCAATGAGGAGCAGGAGACCCCAGACCAAAAAATTACTATTGGTCTAGCTTCCGCGTGAGGGGTGGGAAATGTAAGTGGAAAAACCTATAATTGCCCAGGATTTGTTTACGTTCGGGTCCCTCTTTGGAGGCACCCAGCTCGAGCTGTAATGACGGCACGCGCGTGATTAAAATGTAATTTGTTTTGATTTGGCTCTGAACTTTACTTGCGGCAACCTAGGCTCGAGCCCTGTCATGGTGGCCGACAAGCCTAATGTCCATAACAGATGTCGAGGCTTTGAAATAAGACCGGCGCAGGGCATCAGGACCTTGAGGGACAAAGCCTCCGCTCACTGCTGGGGCAGTCTTCATTGCTATGGGTTGGAATCACCTCCTCCTCCTCCTTCTCTGGACCTTGCGAGGCAACGGTAGGCCCCAACAAGAAACAAAGACACATCCGTCAGCAGAAACCGCAACAGTAAAGATAAGGGAGAAAAGCAGCCTACCTAGGAACAACCATGCGAGCCAGTAAGGAGCAGGAGACCCCAGACCTGAATACTACTAGTGGTCTGAACTACCACGGGAGGGGTGGAGAGCTTCGATTGGAAAGTCGTAATGGCCCCGGGATTTCTTTGCTCGGGGTCCCTCTTTGGAGGCACCCAGCTCGAGCTGTAATGATGGCATGCACGTCCTTAAAATGTCATTATTTAATTTGCTTTGATTTGGCTGGGAACTTTTCTGCGGGAACCTAGGGTTGGACCCTGTTCTGGTGGCCGGCGAGCCTAACCTTCCTAAGAGCGTGGCACCCCAGATGGGACCCTAGGTGAGCACTGTTGGGGCCTCTCGTCTCCAAACGATCATCTGGCACCATGGGGTGAGTTCACCTGGGATCTTTGGCAAGAGGAGGCCCCAAGAAGGTGAGTCTTAAATTCCTGCCTGCATTCTAAATTCTGCTCTGGTAACAGAGTGCGCTGAAGGGGTACGCGGGCTGATCACCGTAAGGCGTCCCAGGCAGGGGGGTACGCGGGCTGGCCACCGTAAGACGTACCGGGGGATGGGTAGGAGTCCCATCCCCAGGGTTGGAGTGGGTTTGAAGTCCCATCTCGGTGTGGCCAGAAAGGGGAGTGCACAGCCTGGTCAGCATGAGGCGCACCGCAAGACTATAGGAACAGAAATGTAGAGAGACTGTGACTGGTGTGAGTGTGAGCAGTACTGTGTGTGAGAGTGCGTAGAGCCTGGGAACGGACCGGGGCGCCCGTGGGCTGAGGAAGCCGCCCGCTGCGAAGGCACAGCAGTCCTGGCAGTGCAAGCCTGGTGCAGGAGCAGTGGCAGCTGAGAGGCAATGCCAGCTTGCCCCATGCCAGCCTGCGGCCCAGCACGAGGGGTTGAGTGCTGCTTTCTGCTGAGGCTCTCAGGGCACCAGGGCACAACAGGGCTGTGCTTGTCAGGGACATGTCGTGGCATGAGATGTGCCCGCATCAGCCCCCTCCCCCGACAATTTGTAAGGGGATGTAGCTCAGTGGAAGAGCACCTGCTTTGCATGCAGGAGGTCCTGGGTTCAAGGCCCAGCATCTCCGGCGGAGGGGGAGCTTTTTCCTCAGTCTCCACCCCCCTGACCAACAGCGGGGAGGGCTGGCAAGCGGCTGCATTGCTCCTCTCCACAAAGTGTCGGCTTGCCCTCCAACGACATGGCAGGCTGTCATGTGGGAAGTGGAGCTCCCCATGCAGGAAGAGCCCAGCCACATCCTCAGAAAGCCTGCCCAGGGCAAAGGACATCATGAGGGCACGACTCTTGCAACAAGCTGAGTGGCCAGCAGTAGGCAAACAGGCAGGACTTGTCAGATCCTCAAGTGCCTCTCAGCAGAGACCACAGCCCTGTGAGGCAAGAGGGTGTCCCCATGAAGACGAGAGGGCTGGCTGCTGGCTGGGAGCTTCTTTTAGCTGCAGCAGCAGCAGCACTGCCCTGGCTGGGCAGGCAGGCGCTGGGAGGGCATCAGGCCCAGCAGGTACCTCCGACCACGGGAGGTGAGAGCTTGGCAGGAGGGCAGAGGGGAGGCAGGTGGAGGGGAGCACTGGCACGTCACTGGGGAATGGCTCCTGTGCCAGCAGCGCCGGCCAGCAGCAGGGGAGCAGCCACTGGGGTCACCATGAGCACTGGGAGCTGATTCAACAGCTGGGCATGTGGCAGCGGGAGCGGGAGCGGGAAGGGCAGGCACAAGCACAATGGCTGCTGTGTTGGTTGTGAGCTCACTTGCATTCCAGTTAGCCCAGTGGCCAGCAGTGGGTGGGCAGGCAGGTGTTAGGAGGTCATCAGCAGCATGGGAGAGGCTGCCCAGCAGCAAGGAGAGCTTGGGAGGAGGTGAGAGGGAGGGAGAGGGGAAGGTGACCTTGGTGGCTTGGATGGTGAGGTCTCTGCTTTCAGAGCAGCTGATTGGCCAGCAGCAGGTGGGCAGGCATGGGAGGTGGCCAAGGGCCTGACAAAGCCCAGGAGGTAGAGGGCAGAGCCTGGAGGGAGGAAGGAGGCAGAGAGAGGCAGGTGACTGTGGCAGCACTGGCACAGTGCTTGTGAGATGAGCTCTGTGACTGCAGCCTGCTTGGCCAGCAGCAGGCGGGCAGCACCGGGAGGTCATGCAGGGCAGGAGAAAGCCCCCAGCCGAGAGGAGAGCTGCTGAAGAGGGCAGAGGCAGAGGCCGGGAAAGCTGGCATGGCTGGGAGCTTGTTTGGGAGGTCACTTCTCTTGCAGCAGTCTGATTGGGCAGCAGGCAGGCACGGTGGGCTCAGGAAGCAGCTGAGTAAAGCTTGCCCATGGAGAGGAGAGCTCTGGGGAGGGGAGAGGTGGGTCTTCAGGAAATTATTGAACTGAAAGTGTCCAGAGGGAGCTGCTTAGGACAACTTCTATCCAACTTGCTTAGCAGGAGGAGCTACATTTGCTGCAGCCTTAGGCTGCACTCAGAGAACATGAGGCACTTTCACCTAGGTCAGTAAGCAAGGGCCCCAGAGCTGGTTCAAGCTGGGCAGATAAGGAAGCTACAAGCAGTCGGCATTGCTGGGTCTCACCCTCCGAAAGGGAGGATGTTGTTAAAGAAGAGTGACTTGAAACTGTCTAGAAATAGCTGCTTAGCACAACTTCTATAAAACTTGCTTAGCATGAGTAGCTAAATTTGCTGAAGCCTTCGGCTGCACTTGGGAAAAGTAATAAACCTTTACCGAGTTTAGTAAAAAATAGTGCCTCAGAGCTCGTTCAGGCTGGGAAAATAGGGAAACCACACGCAGTCTGCGTTCCTGTGTTACCCACCCCAAAAGGGAAGACGTCAAAACAATTGAAAAAGAAGACCTTGGGAGACAACCGCCAGGCCCAACAAAAACAGAGGTACAACCTTCATCAGAGACCGCAAAAAACAAGCAGGAGGAGAAAAACAGCTTACCTAAGAACGACGGTGAGAGCCAATGAGGAGCAGGAGACCCCAGACCAAAAAATGACTATTGGTCTAGCTTCCGCGTGAGGGGTGGGAAATGTAAGTGGAAAAACCTATAATTGCCCAGGATTTGTTTACGTTAGGGTCCCTCTTTGGAGGCACCCAGCTCGAGCTGTAATGACGGCACGCGCGTGATTAAAATGTAATTTGTTTTGATTTGGCTCTGAACTTTACTTGCGGCAACCTAGGCTCGAGCCCTGTCATGGTGGCCGACAAGCCTAATGTCCATAACAGATGTCGAGGCTTTGAAATAAGACCGGCGCAGGGCATCAGGACCTTGAGGGACAAAGCCTCCCCTCACTGCTGGGGCAGTCTTCATTGCTATGGGTTGGAATCACCTCCTCCTCCTCCTTCTCTGGACCTTGCGAGGCAACGGTAGGCCCCAACAAGAAACACAGACACATCCGTCAGCAGAAACCGCAACAGTAAAGATAAGGGAGAAAAGCAGCCTACCTAGGAACAACCATGCGAGCCAGTAAGGAGCAGGAGACCCCAGACCTGAATACTACTAGTGGTCTGAACTACCACGGGAGGGGTGGAGAGCTTCGATTGGAAAGTCGTAATGGCCCCGGGATTTCTTTGCTCGGGGTCCCTCTTTGGAGGCACCCAGCTCGAGCTGTAATGACGGCATGCACGTCCTTAAAATGTCATTATGTAATTTGCTTTGATTTGGCTGGGAACTTTTCTGCGGGAACCTAGGGTTGGACCCTGTTCTGGTGGCCGGCGAGCCTAACCTTCCTAAGAGCGTGGCACCCCAGATGGGACCCTAGGTGAGCACTGTTGGGGCCTCTCGTCTCCAAACGATCATCTGGCGCCATGGGGTGAGTTCACCTGGGATCTTTGGCAAGAGGAGGCCCCAAGAAGGTGAGTCTTAAATTCCCGCCTGCATTCTAAATTCTGCTCTGGTAACAGAGTGCGCTGAAGGGGTACGCGGGCTGATCACCGTAAGGCGTCCCAGGCAGCGGGGTACGCGGGCTGCCCACCGTAAGACGTACCAGGGGGATGGGTAGGAGTCCCATCCCCAGGGTTGGAGTGGGTTTGAAGTCCCATCTCGGTGTGGCCAGAAAGGGGAGTGCGCAGCCTGGTCAGCATGAGGCGCACCGCAAGACTATAGGAACAGAAATGTAGAGACACTGTGACTGGTGTGAGTGTGAGCAGTACTGTGTGTGAGAGTGCGTAGAGCCTGGGAACGGACCGGGGCGCCCGTGGGCTGAGGAAGCCGCCCGCTGCGAAGGCACAGCAGTCCTGGCAGTGCAAGCCTGGTGCAGGAGCAGTGGCAGCTGAGAGGCAATGCCAGCTTGCCCCATGCCAGCCTGCGGCCCAGCACGAGGGGTTGAGTGCTGCTTTCTGCTGAGGCTCTCAGGGCACCAGGGCACAACAGGGCTGTGCTTGTCAGGGACATGTCGTGGCATGAGATGTGCCCGCATCAGCCCCCTCCCCCGACAATTTGTAAGGGGATGTAGCTCAGTGGAAGAGCACCTGCTTTGCATGCAGGAGGTCCTGGGTTCAAGGCCCAGCATCTCCGGCGGAGGGGGAGCTTTTTCCTCAGTCTCCACCCCCCTGACCAACAGCGGGGAGGGCTGGCAAGCGGCTGCATTGCTCCTCTCCACAAAGTGTCGGCTTGCCCTCCAACGACATGGCAGGCTGTCATGTGGGAAGTGGAGCTCCCCATGCAGGAAGAGCCCAGCCACATCCTCAGAAAGCCTGCCCAGGGCAAAGGACATCATGAGGGCACGACTCTTGCAACAAGCTGAGTGGCCAGCAGTAGGCAAACAGGCAGGACTTGTCAGATCCTCAAGTGCCTCTCAGCAGAGACCACAGCCCTGTGAGGCAAGAGGGTGTCCCCATGAAGACGAGAGGGCTGGCTGCTGGCTGGGAGCTTCTTTTAGCTGCAGCAGCAGCAGCACTGCCCTGGCTGGGCAGGCAGGCGCTGGGAGGGCATCAGGCCCAGCAGGTACCTCCGACCACGGGAGGTGAGAGCTTGGCAGGAGGGCAGAGGGGAGGCAGGTGGAGGGGAGCACTGGCACGTCACTGGGGAATGGCTCCTGTGCCAGCAGCGCCGGCCAGCAGCAGGGGAGCAGCCACTGGGGTCACCATGAGCACTGGGAGCTGATTCAACAGCTGGGCATGTGGCAGCGGGAGCGGGAGCGGGAAGGGCAGGCACAAGCACAATGGCTGCTGTGTTGGTTGTGAGCTCACTTGCATTCCAGTTAGCCCAGTGGCCAGCAGTGGGTGGGCAGGCAGGTGTTAGGAGGTCATCAGCAGCATGGGAGAGGCTGCCCAGCAGCAAGGAGAGCTTGGGAGGAGGTGAGAGGGAGGGAGAGGGGAAGGTGACCTTGGTGGCTTGGATGGTGAGGTCTCTGCTTTCAGAGCAGCTGATTGGCCAGCAGCAGGTGGGCAGGCATGGGAGGTGGCCAAGGGCCTGACAAAGCCCAGGAGGTAGAGGGCAGAGCCTGGAGGGAGGAAGGAGGCAGAGAGAGGCAGGTGACTGTGGCAGCACTGGCACAGTGCTTGTGAGATGAGCTCTGTGACTGCAGCCTGCTTGGCCAGCAGCAGGCGGGCAGCACCGGGAGGTCATGCAGGGCAGGAGAAAGCCCCCAGCCGAGAGGAGAGCTGCTGAAGAGGGCAGAGGCAGAGGCCGGGAAAGCTGGCATGGCTGGGAGCTTGTTTGGGAGGTCACTTCTCTTGCAGCAGTCTGATTGGGCAGCAGGCAGGCACGGTGGGCTCAGGAAGCAGCTGAGTAAAGCTTGCCCATGGAGAGGAGAGCTCTGGGGAGGGGAGAGGTGGGTCTTCAGGAAATTATTGAACTGAAAGTGTCCAGAGGGAGCTGCTTAGGACAACTTCTATCCAACTTGCTTAGCAGGAGGAGCTACATTTGCTGCAGCCTTAGGCTGCACTCAGAGAACATGAGGCACTTTCACCTAGGTCAGTAAGCAAGGGCCCCAGAGCTGGTTCAAGCTGGGCAGATAAGGAAGCTACAAGCAGTCGGCATTGCTGGGTCTCACCCTCCGAAAGGGAGGATGTTGTTAAAGAAGAGTGACTTGAAACTGTCTAGAAATAGCTGCTTAGCACAACTTCTATAAAACTTGCTTAGCATGAGTAGCTAAATTTGCTGAAGCCTTCGGCTGCACTTGGGAAAAGTAATAAACCTTTACCGAGTTTAGTAAAAAATAGTGCCTCAGAGCTCGTTCAGGCTGGGAAAATAGGGAAACCACACGCAGTCTGCGTTCCTGTGTTACCCACCCCAAAAGGGAAGACGTCAAAACAATTGAAAAAGAAGACCTTGGGAGACAACCGCCAGGCCCAACAAAAACAGAGGTACAACCTTCATCAGAGACCGCAAAAAACAAGCAGGAGGAGAAAAACAGCTTACCTAAGAACGACGGTGAGAGCCAATGAGGAGCAGGAGACCCCAGACCAAAAAATGACTATTGGTCTAGCTTCCGCGTGAGGGGTGGGAAATGTAAGTGGAAAAACCTATAATTGCCCAGGATTTGTTTACGTTCGGGTCCCTCTTTGGAGGCACCCAGCTCGAGCTGTAATGACGGCACGCGCGTGATTAAAATGTAATTTGTTTTGATTTGGCTCTGAACTTTACTTGCGGCAACCTAGGCTCGAGCCCTGTCATGGTGGCCGACAAGCCTAATGTCCATAACAGATGTCGAGGCTTTGAAATAAGACCGGCGCAGGGCATCAGGACCTTGAGGGACAAAGCCTCCGCTCACTGCTGGGGCAGTCTTCATTGCTATGGGTTGGAATCACCTCCTCCTCCTCCTTCTCTGGACCTTGCGAGGCAACGGTAGGCCCCAACAAGAAACACAGACACATCCGTCAGCAGAAACCGCAACAGTAAAGATAAGGGAGAAAAGCAGCCTACCTAGGAACAACCATGCGAGCCAGTAAGGAGCAGGAGACCCCAGACCTGAATACTACTAGTGGTCTGAACTACCACGGGAGGGGTGGAGAGCTTCGATTGGAAAGTCGTAATGGCCCCGGGATTTCTTTGCTCGGGGTCCCTCTTTGGAGGCACCCAGCTCGAGCTGTAATGACGGCATGCACGTCCTTAAAATGTCATTATGTAATTTGCTTTGATTTGGCTGGGAACTTTTCTGCGGGAACCTAGGGTTGGACCCTGTTCTGGTGGCCGGCGAGCCTAACCTTCCTAAGAGCGTGGCACCCCAGATGGGACCCTAGGTGAGCACTGTTGGGGCCTCTCGTCTCCAAACGATCATCTGGCGCCATGGGGTGAGTTCACCTGGGATCTTTGGCAAGAGGAGGCCCCAAGAAGGTGAGTCTTAAATTCCCGCCTGCATTCTAAATTCTGCTCTGGTAACAGAGTGCGCTGAAGGGGTACGCGGGCTGATCACCGTAAGGCGTCCCAGGCAGCGGGGTACGCGGGCTGCCCACCGTAAGACGTACCAGGGGGATGGGTAGGAGTCCCATCCCCAGGGTTGGAGTGGGTTTGAAGTCCCATCTCGGTGTGGCCAGAAAGGGGAGTGCGCAGCCTGGTCAGCATGAGGCGCACCGCAAGACTATAGGAACAGAAATGTAGAGACACTGTGACTGGTGTGAGTGTGAGCAGTGCTGTGTGTGAGAGTGCGTAGAGCCTGGGAACAGACCGGGGCGCCCGTGGGCTGAGGAAGCCGCCCGCTGCGAAGGCACAGCAGTCCTGGCAGTGCAAGCCTGGTGCAGGAGCAGTGGCAGCTGAGAGGCAATGCCAGCTTGCCCCATGCCAGCCTGCGGCCCAGCACGAGGGGTTGAGTGCTGCTTTCTGCTGAGGCTCTCAGGGCACCAGGACACAACAGGGCTGTGCTTGTCAGGGACATGTCGTGGCATGAGATGTGCCCGCATCAGCCCCCTCCCCCTGACAATTTGTAAGGGGATGTAGCTCAGTGGAAGAGCACCTGCTTTGCATGCAGGAGGTCCTGGGTTCAATGCCCAGCATCTCCGGCGGAGGGGGAGCTTTTTCCTCAGTCTCCACCCCCCTGACCAACAGCGGGGAGGGCTGGCAAGCGGCTGCATTGCTCCTCTCCACAGAGTGTCGGCTTGCCCTCCAACGACATGGCAGGCTGTCATGTGGGAAGTGGAGCTCCCCATGCAGGAAGAGCCCAGCCACATCCTCAGAAAGCCTGCCCAGGGCAAAGGACATCATGAGGGCACGACTCTTGCAACAAGCTGAGTGGCCAGCAGTAGGCAAACAGGCAGGACTTGTCAGATCCTCAAGTGCCTCTCAGCAGAGACCACAGCCCTGTGAGACAAGAGGGTGTGCCCATGAAGACGAGAGGGCTGGCTGCTGGCTGGGAGCTTCTTTTAGCTGCAGCAGCAGCAGCACTGCCCTGGCTGGGCAGGCAGGCGCTGGGAGGGCATCAGGCCCAGCAGGTACCTCCGAGCACGGGAGGTGAGAGCTTGGCAGGAGGGCAGAGGGCAGGCAGGTGGAGGGGAGCACTGGCACGTCACTGGGGAATGGCTCCTGTGCCAGCAGCGCCGGCCAGCAGCAGGGGAGCAGCCACTGGGGTCACCATGAGCACTGGGAGCTGATTCAACAGCTGGGCATGTGGCAGCGGGAGCGGGAGCGGGAAGGGCAGGCACAAGCACAATGGCTGCTGTGTTGGTTGTGAGCTCACTTGCATTCCAGTTAGCCCAGTGGCCAGCAGTGGGTGGGCAGGCAGGTGTTAGGAGGTCATCAGCAGCATGGGAGAGGCTGCCCAGCAGCAAGGAGAGCTTGGGAGGAGGTGAGAGGGAGGGAGAGGGGAAGGTGACCTTGGTGGCTTGGATGGTGAGGTCTCTGCTTTCAGAGCAGCTGATTGGCCAGCAGCAGGTGGGCAGGCATGGGAGGTGGCCAAGGGCCTGACAAAGCCCAGGAGGTAGAGGGCAGAGCCTGGAGGGAGGAAGGAGGCAGAGAGAGGCAGGTGACTGTGGCAGCACTGGCACAGTGCTTGTGAGATGAGCTCTGTGACTGCAGCCTGCTTGGCCAGCAGCAGGCGGGCAGCACCGGGAGGTCATGCAGGGCAGGAGAAAGCCCCCAGCCGAGAGGAGAGCTGCTGAAGAGGGCAGAGGCAGAGGCAGGGAAAGCTGGCATGGCTGGGAGCTTGTTTGGGAGGTCACTTCTCTTGCAGCAGTCTGATTGGGCAGCAGGCAGGCACGGTGGGCTCAGGAAGCAGCTGAGTAAAGCTTGCCCATGGAGAGGAGAGCTCTGGGGAGGGCAGAGGTGGGTCTTCAGGAAATTATTGACCTGAAAGTGTCCAGAGGGAGCTGCTTAGGACAACTTCTATCCAACTTGCTTAGCAGGAGGAGCTACATTTGCTGCAGCCTTAGGCTGCACTCAGAGAACATGAGGCACTTTCACCTAGGTCAGTAAGCAAGGGCCCCAGAGCTGGTTCAAGCTGGGCAGATAAGGAAGCTACAAGCAGTCGGCATTGCTGGGTCTCACCCTCCGAAAGGGAGGATGTTGTTAAAGAAGAGTGACTTGAAACTGTCTAGAAATAGCTGCTTAGCACAACTTCTATAAAACTTGCTTAGCATGAGTAGCTACATTTGCTGAAGCCTTAGGCTGCACTTGGGAAAAGTAATAAACCTTTACCGAGTTTAGTAAAAAATAGTGCCTCAGAGCTCGTTCAGGCTGGGAAAATAGGGAAACCACACGCAGTCTGCGTTCCTGTGTTACCCACCCCAAAAGGGAAGACGTCAAAACAATTGAAAAAGAAGACCTTGGGAGACAACCGCCAGGCCCAACAAAAACAGAGGTACAACCTTCATCAGAGACCGCAAAAAACAAGCAGGAGGAGAAAAACAGCTTACCTAAGAACGACGGTGAGAGCCAATGAGGAGCAGGAGACCCCAGACCAAAAAATGACTATTGGTCTAGCTTCCGCGTGAGGGGTGGGAAATGTAAGTGGAAAAACCTATAATTGCCCAGGATTTGTTTACGTTCGGGTCCCTCTTTGGAGGCACCCAGCTCGAGCTGTAATGACGGCACGCGCGTGATTAAAATGTAATTTGTTTTGATTTGGCTCTGAACTTTACTTGCGGCAACCTAGGCTCGAGCCCTGTCATGGTGGCCGACAAGCCTAATGTCCATAACAGATGTCGAGGCTTTGAAATAAGACCGGCGCAGGGCATCAGGACCTTGAGGGACAAAGCCTCCGCTCACTGCTGGGGCAGTCTTCATTGCTATGGGTTGGAATCACCTCCTCCTCCTCCTTCTCTGGACCTTGCGAGGCAACGGTAGGCCCCAACAAGAAACAAAGACACATCCGTCAGCAGAAACCGCAACAGTAAAGATAAGGGAGAAAAGCAGCCTACCTAGGAACAACCATGCGAGCCAGTAAGGAGCAGGAGACCCCAGACCTGAATACTACTAGTGGTCTGAACTACCACGGGAGGGGTGGAGAGCTTCGATTGGAAAGTCGTAATGGCCCCGGGATTTCTTTGCTCGGGGTCCCTCTTTGGAGGCACCCAGCTCGAGCTGTAATGACGGCATGCACGTCCTTAAAATGTCATTATTTAATTTGCTTTGATTTGGCTGGGAACTTTTCTGCGGGAACCTAGGGTTGGAGCCTGTTCTGGTGGCCGGCGAGCCTAACCTTCCTAAGAGCGTGGCACCCCAGATGGGACCCTAGGTGAGCACTGTTGGGGCCTCTCGTCTCCAAACGATCATCTGGCGCCATGGGGTGAGTTCACCTGGGATCTTTGGCAAGAGGAGGCCCCAAGAAGGTGAGTCTTAAATTCCCGCCTGCATTCTAAATTCTGCTCTGGTAACAGAGTGCGCTGAAGGGGTACGCGGGCTGATCACCGTAAGGCGTCCCAGGCAGGGGGGTACGCGGGCTGGCCACCGTAAGACGTACCGGGGGATGGGTAGGAGTCCCATCCCCAGGGTTGGAGTGGGTTTGAAGTCCCATCTCGGTGTGGCCAGAAAGGGGAGTGCACAGCCTGGTCAGCATGAGGCGCAGCGCAAGACTATAGGAACAGAAATGTAGAGAGACTGTGACTGGTGTGAGTGTGAGCAGTACTGTGTGTGAGAGTGCGTAGAGCCTGGGAACGGACCGGGGCGCCCGTGGGCTGAGGAAGCCGCCCGCTGCGAAGGCACAGCAGTCCTGGCAGTGCAAGCCTGGTGCAGGAGCAGTGGCAGCTGAGAGGCAATGCCAGCTTGCCCCATGCCAGCCTGCGGCCCAGCACGAGGGGTTGAGTGCTGCTTTCTGCTGAGGCTCTCAGGGCACCAGGGCACAACAGGGCTGTGCTTGTCAGGGACATGTCGTGGCATGAGATGTGCCCGCATCAGCCCCCTCCCCCGACAATTTGTAAGGGGATGTAGCTCAGTGGAAGAGCACCTGCTTTGCATGCAGGAGGTCCTGGGTTCAAGGCCCAGCATTTCCGGTGGAGGGGGAGCTTTTTCCTCAGTCTCCACCCCCCTGACCAACAGCGGGGAGGGCTGGCAAGCGGCTGCATTGCTCCTCTCCACAGAGTGTCGGCTTGCCCTCCAACGACATGGCAGGCTGTCATGTGGGAAGTGGAGCTCCCCATGCAGCAAGAGCCCAGCCACATCCTCAGAAAGCCTGCCCAGGGCAAAGGACATCATGAGGGCACGACTCTTGCAACAAGCTGAGTGGCCAGCAGTAGGCAAACAGGCAGGACTTGTCAGATCCTCAAGTGCCTCTCAGCAGAGACCACAGCCCTGTGAGACAAGAGGGTGTCCCCATGAAGACGAGAGGGCTGGCTGCTGGCTGGGAGCTGCTTTTAGCTGCAGCAGCAGCAGCACTGCCCTGGCTGGGCAGGCAGGCGCTGGGAGGGCATCAGGCCCAGCAGGTACCTCCGACCATGGGAGGTGAGAGCTTGGCAGGAGGGCAGAGGGGAGGCAGGTGGAGGGGAGCACTGGCACGTCACTGGGGAATGGCTCCTGTGCCAGCAGCACCGGCCAGCAGCAGGGGAGCAGCCACTGGGGTCACCAGGAGTGCTGGGAGCTGATTCAACAGCTGGGCATGTGGCAGCGGGAGCGGGAAGGGCAGGCACAAGCACAATGGCTGCTGTGTTGGTTGTGAGCTCACTTGCATTCCAGTTAGCCCAGTGGCCAGCAGTGGGTGGGCAGGCAGGTGTTAGGAGGTCATCAGCAGCATGGGAGAGGCTGCCCAGCAGCAAGGAGAGCTTGGGAGGAGGTGAGAGGGAGGGAGAGGGGAAGGTGACCTTGGTGGCTTGGATGGTGAGGTCTCTGCTTTCAGAGCAGCTGATTGGCCAGCAGCAGGTGGGCAGGCATGGGAGGTGGCCAAGGGCCTGACAAAGCCCAGGAGGTAGAGGGCAGAGCCTGGAGGGAGGAAGGAGGCAGAGAGAGGCAGGTGACTGTGGCAGCACTGGCACAGTGCTTGTGAGATGAGCTCTGTGACTGCAGCCTGCTTGGCCAGCAGCAGGCGGGCAGCACTGGGAGGTCATGCAGGGCAGGAGAAAGCCCCCAGCCGAGAGGAGAGCTGCTGAAGAGGGCAGAGGCAGAGGCCGGGAAAGCTGGCATGGCTGGGAGCTTGTTTGGGAGGTCACTTCTCTTGCAGCACTCTGATTGGGCAGCAGGCAGGCACGGTGGGCTCAGGAAGCAGCTGAGTAAAGCTTGCCCATGGAGAGGAGAGCTCTGGGGAGGGGAGAGGTGGGTCTTCAGGAAATTATTGAACTGAAAGTGTCCAGAGGGAGCTGCTTAGGACAACTTCTATCCAACTTGCTTAGCAGGAGGAGCTACATTTGCTGCAGCCTTAGGCTGCACTCAGAGAACATGAGGCACTTTCACCTAGGTCAGTAAGCAAGGGCCCCAGAGCTGGTTCAAGCTGGGCAGATAAGGAAGCTACAAGCAGTCGGCATTGCTGTGTCTCACCCTCCGAAAGGGAGGATGTTGTTAAAGAAGAGTGACTTGAAACTGTCTAGAAATAGCTGCTTAGCACAACTTCTATAAAACTTGCTTAGCATGAGTAGCTACATTTGCTGAAGCCTTAGGCTGCACTTGGGAAAAGTAATAAACCTTTACCGAGTTTAGTAAAAAATAGTGCCTCAGAGCTCGTTCAGGCTGGGAAAATAGGGAAACCACACGCAGCCTGCGTTCCTGTGTTACCCACCCCAAAAGGGAAGACGTCAAAACAATTGAAAAAGAAGACCTTGGGAGACAACCGCCAGACCCAACAAAAACAGAGGTACAACCTTCATCAGAGACCGCAAAAAACAAGAAGGAGGAGAAAAACAGCTTAGCTAAGAACGACGGTGAGACCCAATGAGGAGCAGGAGACCCCAGACCAAAAAATGACTATTGGTCTAGCTTCCGCGTGAGGGGTGGGAAATGTAAGTGGAAAAACCTATAATTGCCCAGGATTTGTTTACGTTAGGGTCCCTCTTTGGAGGCACCCAGCTCGAGCTGTAATGACGGCACGCGCGTGATTAAAATGTAATTTGTTTGGATTTGGCTCTGAACTTTACTTGCGGCAACCTAGGCTCGAGCCCTGTCATGGTGGCCGACAAGCCTAATTTCCATAACAGATGTCGAGGCTTTGAAATAAGACCGGCGCAGGGCATCAGGACCTTGAGGGACAAAGCCTCCGCTCACTGCTGGGGCAGTCTTCATTGCTATGGGTTGGAATCACCTCCTCCTCCTCCTTCTCTGGACCTTGCGAGGCAACGGTAGGCCCCAACAAGAAACAAAGACACATCCGTCAGCAGAAACCGCAACAGTAAAGATAAGGGAGAAAAGCAGCCTACCTAGGAACAACCATGCGAGCCAGTAAGGAGCAGGAGACCCCAGACCTGAATACTACTAGTGGTCTGAACTACCACAGGAGGGGTGGAGAGCTTCGATTGGAAAGTCGTAATGGCCCCGGGATTTCTTTGCTCGGGGTCCCTCTTTGGAGGCACCCAGCTCGAGCTGTAATGACGGCATGCACGTCCTTAAAATGTCATTATTTAATTTGCTTTGATTTGGCTGGGAACTTTTCTGCGGGAACCTAGGGTTGGACCCTGTTCTGGTGGCCGGCGAGCCTAACCTTCCCTAAGAGCGTGGCACACCAGATGGGACCCAAGGTGAGCACTGTTGGGGCCTCTCGTCTCCAAACGATCATCTGGCGCCATGGGGTGAGTTCACCTGGGATCTTTGGCAAGAGGAGGCCCCAAGAAGGTGAGTCTTAAATTCCCGCCTGCATTCTAAATTCTGCTCTGGTAACAGAGTGCGCTGAAGGGGTACGCGGGCTGATCACCGTAAGGCGTCCCAGGCAGGGGGGTACGCGGGCTGGCCACTGTAAGACGTACCAGGGGGATGGGTAGGAGTCCCATCCCCAGGGTTGGAGTGGGTTTGAAGTCCCATCTCGGTGTGGCCAGCAAGGGGAGTGCACAGCCTGGTCAGCATGAGGCGCACCGCAAGACTATAGGAACAGAAATGTAGAGAGACTGTGACTGGTGTGAGTGTGAGCAGTACTGTGTGTGAGAGTGCGTAGAGCCTGGGAACGGACCGGGGCGCCCGTGGGCTGAGGAAGCCGCCCGCTGCGAAGGCACAGCAGTCCTGGCAGTGCAAGCCTGGTGCAGGAGCAGTGGCAGCTGAGAGGCAATGCCAGCTTGCCCCATGCCAGCCTGCGGCCCAGCACGAGGGGTTGAGTGCTGCTTTCTGCTGAGGCTCTCAGGGCACCAGGGCACAACAGGGCTGTGCTGGTCAGGGACATGTCGTGGCATGAGATGTGCCCGCATCAGCCCCCTCCCCCCGACAATTTGTAAGGGGATGTAGCTCAGTGGAAGAGCACCTGCTTTGCATGCAGGAGGTCCTGGGTTCAATGCCCAGCATCTCCGGCGGAGGGGGAGCTTTTTCCTCAGTCTCCACCCCCCGACCAACAGCGGGGAGGGCTGGCAAGCGGCTGCATTGCTCCTCTCCACAGAGTGTCGGCTTGCCCTCCAACGACATGGCAGGCTGTCATGTGGGAAGTGGAGCTCCCCATGCAGGAAGAGCCCAGCCACATCCTCAGAAAGCCTGCCCAGGGCAAAGGACATCATGAGGGCACGACTCTTGCAACAAGCTGAGTGGCCAGCAGTAGGCAAACAGGCAGGACTTGTCAGATCCTCAAGTGCCTCTCAGCAGAGACCACAGCCCTGTGAGACAAGAGGGTGTCCCCATGAAGACGAGAGGGCTGGCTGCTGGCTGGGAGCTGCTTTTAGCTGCAGCAGCAGCAGCACTGCCCTGGCTGGGCAGGCAGGCGCTGGGAGGGCATCAGGCCCAGCAGGTACCTCCGAGCACGGGAGGTGAGAGCTTGGCAGGAGGGCAGAGGGCAGGCAGGTGGAGGGGAGCACTGGCACGTCACTGGGGAATGGCTCCTGTGCCAGCAGCGCCGGCCAGCAGCAGGGGAGCAGCCACTGGGGTCACCATGAGTGCTGGGAGCTGATTCAACAGCTGGGCATGTGGCAGCGGGAGCGGGAGCGGGAAGGGCAGGCACAAGCACAATGGCTGCTGTGTTGGTTGTGAGCTCACTTGCATTCCAGTTAGCCCAGTGGCCAGCAGTGGGTGGGCAGGCAGGTGTTAGGAGGTCATCAGCAGCATGGGAGAGGCTGCCCAGCAGCAAGGAGAGCTTGGGAGGAGGTGAGAGGGAGGGAGAGGGGAAGGTGACCTTGGTGGCTTGGATGGTGAGGTCTCTGCTTTCAGAGCAGCTGATTGGCCAGCAGCAGGTGGGCAGGCATGGGAGGTGGCCAAGGGCAGGACAAAGCCCAGGAGGCAGAGGGCAGAGCCTGGAGGGAGGAAGGAGGCAGAGAGAGGCAGGTGACTGTGGCAGCACTGGCACAGTGCTTGTGAGATGAGCTCTGTGACTGCAGCCTGCTTGGCCAGCAGCAGGCGGGCAGCACTGGGAGGTCATGCAGGGCAGGAGAAAGCCCCCAGCCGAGAGGAGAGCTGCTGAAGAGGGCAGAGGCAGAGGCAGGGAAAGCTGGCATGGCTGGGAGCTTGTTTGGGAGGTCACTTCTCTTGCAGCACTCTGATTGGGCAGCAGGCAGGCACGGTGGGCTCAGGAAGCAGCTGAGTAAAGCTTGCCCATGGAGAGGAGAGCTCTGGGGAGGGCAGAGGTGGGTCTTCAGGAAATTATTGACCTGAAAGTGTCCAGAGGGAGCTGCTTAGGACAACTTCTATCCAACTTGCTTAGCAGGAGGAGCTACATTTGCTGCAGCCTTAGGCTGCACTCAGAGAACATGAGGCACTTTCACCTAGGTCAGTAAGCAAGGGCCCCAGAGCTGGCTCAAGCTGGGCAGATAAGGAAGCTACAAGCAGTCGGCATTGCTGGGTCTCACCCTCCGAAAGGGAGGATGTTGTTAAAGAAGAGTGACTTGAAACTGTCTAGAAATAGCTGCTTAGCACAACTTCTATAAAACTTGCTTAGCATGAGTAGCTACATTTGCTGAAGCCTTAGGCCGCACTTGGGAAAAGTAATAAACCTTTACCGAGTTTAGTAAAAAATAGTGCCTCAGAGCTCGTTCAGGCTGGGAAAATAGGGAAACCACACGCAGCCTGCGTTCCTGTGTTACCCACCCCAAAAGGGAAGACGTCAAAACAATTGAAAAAGAAGACCTTGGGAGACAACCGCCAGACCCAACAAAAACAGAGGTACAACCTTCATCAGAGACCGCAAAAAACAAGAAGGAGGAGAAAAACAGCTTACCTAAGAACAACGGTGAGAGCCAATGAGGAGCAGGAGACCCCAGACCAAAAAATGACTATTGGTCTAGCTTCCGCGTGAGGGGTGGGAAATGTAAGTGGAAAAACCTATAATTGCCCAGGATTTGTTTACGTTCGGGTCCCTCTTTGGAGGCACCCAGCTCGAGCTGTAATGACGGCACGCGCGTGATTAAAATGTAATTTGTTTGGATTTGGCTCTGAACTTTACTTGCGGCAACCTAGGCTCGAGCCCTGTCATGGTGGCCGACAAGCCTAATTTCCATAACAGATGTCGAGGCTTTGAAATAAGACCGGCGCAGGGCATCAGGACCTTGAGGGACAAAGCCTCCGCTCACTGCTGGGGCAGTCTTCATTGCTATGGGTTGGAATCACCTCCTCCTCCTCCTTCTCTGGACCTTGCGAGGCAACGGTAGGCCCCAACAAGAAACAAAGACACATCCGTCAGCAGAAACCGCAACAGTAAAGATAAGGGAGAAAAGCAGCCTACCTAGGAACAACCATGCGAGCCAGTAAGGAGCAGGAGACCCCAGACCTGAATACTACTAGTGGTCTGAACTACCACGGGAGGGGTGGAGAGCTTCGATTGGAAAGTCGTAATGGCCCCGGGATTTCTTTGCTCGGGGTCCCTCTTTGGAGGCACCCAGCTCGAGCTGTAATGACGGCATGCACGTCCTTAAAATGTCATTATGTAATTTGCTTTGATTTGGCTGGGAACTTTTCTGCGGGAACCTAGGGTTGGACCCTGTTCTGGTGGCCGGCGAGCCTAACCTTCCCTAAGAGCGTGGCACACCAGATGGGACCCTAGGTGAGCACTGTTGGGGCCTCTTGTCTCCAAACGATCATCTGGCGCCATGGGGTGAGTTCACCTGGGATCTTTGGCAAGAGGAGGCCCCAAGAAGGTGAGTCTTAAATTCCCACCTGCATTCTAAATTCTGCTCTGGTAACAGAGTGCGCTGAAGGGGTACGCGGGCTGATCACCGTAAGGCATCCCAGGCAGGGGGGTACGCGGGCTGGCCACCGTAAGACGTACCAGGGGGATGGGTAGGAGTCCCATCCCCAGGGTTGGAGTGGGTTTGAAGTCCCATCTCGGTGTGGCCAGAAAGGGGAGTGCACAGCCTGGTCAGCATGAGGCGCACCGCAAGACTATAGGAACAGAAATGTAGAGAGACTGTGACTGGTGTGAGTGTGAGCAGTACTGTGTGTGAGAGTGCGTAGAGCCTGGGAACGGACCGGGGCGCCCGTGGGCTGAGGAAGCCGCCCGCTGCGAAGGCACAGCAGTCCTGGCAGTGCAAGCCTGGTGCAGGAGCAGTGGCAGCTGAGAGGCAATGCCAGCTTGCCCCATGCCAGCCTGCGGGCCAGCACGAGGGGTTGAGTGCTGCTTTCTGCTGAGGCTCTCAGGGCACCAGGGCACAACAGGGCTGTGCTTGTCAGGGACATGTCGTGGCATGAGATGTGCCCGCATCAGCCCCCTCCCCCCGACAATTTGTAAGGGGATGTAGCTCAGTGGAAGAGCACCTGCTTTGCATGCAGGAGGTCCTGGGTTCAATGCCCAGCATCTCCGGTGGAGGGGGAGCTTTTTCCTCAGTCTCCACCCCCCTGACCAACAGCGGGGAGGGCTGGCAAGCGGCTGCATTGCTCCTCTCCACAGAGTGTCGGCTTGCCCTCCAACGACATGGCAGGCTGTCATGTGGGAAGTGGAGCTCCCCATGCAGGAAGAGCCCAGCCACATCCTCAGAAAGCCTGCCCAGGGCAAAGGACATCATGAGGGCACGACTCTTGCAACAAGCTGAGTGGCCAGCAGTAGGCAAACAGGCAGGACTTGTCAGATCCTCAAGTGCCTCTCAGCAGAGACCACAGCCCTGTGAGACAAGAGGGTGTGCCCATGAAGACGAGAGGGCTGGCTGGGAGCTGCTTTTAGCTGCAGCAGCAGCAGCACTGCCCTGGCTGGGCAGGCAGGTGCTGGGAGGGCATCAGGCCCAGCAGGTACCTCCGAGCACGGGAGGTGAGAGCTTGGCAGGAGGGCAGAGGGCAGGCAGGTGGAGGGGAGCACTGGCACGTCGCTGGGGAATGGCTCCTGTGCCAGCAGCGCCGGCCAGCAGCAGGGGAGCAGCCACTGGGGTCACCATGAGTGCTGGGAGCTGATTCAACAGCTGGGCATGTGGCAGCGGGAGCGGGAGCGGGAAGGGCAGGCACAAGCACAATGGCTGCTGTGTTGGTTGTGAGCTCACTTGCATTCCAGTTAGCCCAGTGGCCAGCAGTGGGTGGGCAGGCAGGTGTTAGGAGGTCATCAGCAGCATGGGAGAGGCTGCCCAGCAGCAAGGAGAGCTTGGGAGGAGGTGAGAGGGAGGGAGAGGGGAAGGTGACCTTGGTGGCTTGGATGGTGAGGTCTCTGCTTTCAGAGCAGCTGATTGGCCAGCAGCAGGTGGGCAGGCATGGGAGGTGGCCAAGGGCAGGACAAAGCCCAGGAGGCAGAGGGCAGAGCCTGGAGGGAGGAAGGAGGCAGAGAGAGGCAGGTGACTGTGGCAGCACTGGCACAGTGCTTGTGAGATGAGCTCTGTGACTGCAGCCTGCTTGGCCAGCAGCAGGCGGGCAGCACTGGGAGGTCATGCAGGGCAGGAGAAAGCCCCCAGCCGAGAGGAGAGCTGCTGAAGAGGGCAGAGGCAGAGGCAGGGAAAGCTGGCATGGCTGGGAGCTTGTTTGGGAGGTCACTTCTCTTGCAGCACTCTGATTGGGCAGCAGGCAGGCACGGTGGGCTCAGGAAGCAGCTGAGTAAAGCTTGCCCATGGAGAGGAGAGCTCTGGGGAGGGGAGAGGTGGGTCTTCAGGAAATTATTGACCTGAAAGTGTCCAGAGGGAGCTGCTTAGGACAACTTCTATCCAACTTGCTTAGCAGGAGGAGCTACATTTGCTGCAGCCTTAGGCTGCACTCAGAGAACATGAGGCACTTTCACCTAGGTCAGTAAGCAAGGGCCCCAGAGCTGGTTCAAGCTGGGCAGATAAGGAAGCTACAAGCAGTCGGCATTGCTGGGTCTCACCCTCCGAAAGGGAGGATGTTGTTAAAGAAGAGTGACTTGAAACTGTCTAGAAATAGCTGCTTAGCACAACTTCTATAAAACTTGCTTAGCATGAGTAGCTACATTTGCTGAAGCCTTAGGCCGCACTTGGGAAAAGTAATAAACCTTTACCGAGTTTAGTAAAAAATAGTGCCTCAGAGCTCGTTCAGGCTGGGAAAATAGGGAAACCACACGCAGTCTGCGTTCCTGTGTTACCCACCCCAAAAGGGAAGACGTCAAAACAATTGAAAAAGAAGACCTTGGGAGACAACCGCCAGACCCAACAAAAACAGAGGTACAACCTTCATCAGAGACCGCAAAAAACAAGAAGGAGGAGAAAAACAGCTTACCTAAGAACAACGGTGAGAGCCAATGAGGAGCAGGAGACCCCAGACCAAAAAATGACTATTGGTCTAGCTTCCGCGTGAGGGGTGGGAAATGTAAGTGGAAAAACCTATAATTGCCCAGGATTTGTTTACGTTAGGGTCCCTCTTTGGAGGCACCCAGCTCGAGCTGTAATGACGGCACGCGCGTGATTAAAATGTAATTTGTTTGGATTTGGCTCTGAACTTTACTTGCGGCAACCTAGGCTCGAGCCCTGTCATGGTGGCCGACAAGCCTAATTTCCATAACAGATGTCGAGGCTTTGAAATAAGACCGGCGCAGGGCATCAGGACCTTGAGGGACAAAGCCTCCGCTCACTGCTGGGGCAGTCTTCATTGCTATGGGTTGGAATCACCTCCTCCTCCTCCTTCTCTGGACCTTGCGAGGCAACGGTAGGCCCCAACAAGAAACAAAGACACATCCGTCAGCAGAAACCGCAACAGTAAAGATAAGGGAGAAAAGCAGCCTACCTAGGAACAACCATGCGAGCCAGTAAGGAGCAGGAGACCCCAGACCTGAATACTACTAGTGGTCTGAACTACCACGGGAGGGGTGGAGAGCTTCGATTGGAAAGTCGTAATGGCCCCGGGATTTCTTTGCTCGGGGTCCCTCTTTGGAGGCACCCAGCTCGAGCTGTAATGACGGCATGCACGTCCTTAAAATGTCATTATGTAATTTGCTTTGATTTGGCTGGGAACTTTTCTGCGGGAACCTAGGGTTGGACCCTGTTCTGGTGGCCGGCGAGCCTAACCTTCCCTAAGAGCGTGGCACCCCAGATGGGACCCTAGGTGAGCACTGTTGGGGCCTCTCGTCTCCAAACGATCATCTGGCGCCATGGGGTGAGTTCACCTGGGATCTTTGGCAAGAGGAGGCCCCAAGAAGGTGAGTCTTAAATTCCCGCCTGCATTCTAAATTCTGCTCTGGTAACAGAGTGCGCTGAAGGGGTACGTGGGCTGATCACCGTAAGACGTACCAGGGGGATGGGTAGGAGTCCCATCCCCAGGGTTGGAGTGGGTTTGAAGTCCCATCTCGGTGTGGCCAGAAAGGGGAGTGCGCAGCCTGGTCAGCATGAGGCGCACCGCAAGACTATAGGAACAGAAATGTAGAGAGACTGTGACTGGTGTGAGTGTGAGCAGTACTGTGTGTGAGAGTGCGTAGAGCCTGGGAACGGACCGGGGCGCCCGTGGGCTGAGGAAGCCGCCCGCTGCGAAGGCACAGCAGTCCTGGCAGTGCAAGCCTGGTGCAGGAGCAGTGGCAGCTGAGAGGCAATGCCAGCTTGCCCCATGCCAGCCTGCGGCCCAGCACGAGGGGTTGAGTGCTGCTTTCTGCTGAGGCTCTCAGGGCACCAGGGCACAACAGGGCTGTGCTGGTCAGGGACATGTCGTGGCATGAGATGTGCCCGCATCAGCCCCCTCCCCCCGACAATTTGTAAGGGGATGTAGCTCAGTGGAAGAGCACCTGCTTTGCATGCAGGAGGTCCTGGGTTCAATGCCCAGCATCTCCGGCGGAGGGGGAGCTTTTTCCTCAGTCTCCACCCCCCTGACCAACAGCGGGGAGGGCTGGCAAGCGGCTGCATTGCTCCTCTCCACAGAGTGTCGGCTTGCCCTCCAACGACATGGCAGGCTGTCATGTGGGAAGTGGAGCTCCCCATGCAGGAAGAGCCCAGCCACATCCTCAGAAAGCCTGCCCAGGGCAAAGGACATCATGAGGGCACGACTCTTGCAACAAGCTGAGTGGCCAGCAGTAGGCAAACAGGCAGGACTTGTCAGATCCTCAAGTGCCTCTCAGCAGAGACCACAGCCCTGTGAGACAAGAGGGTGTGCCCATGAAGACGAGAGGGCTGGCTGCTGGCTGGGAGCTGCTTTTAGCTGCAGCAGCAGCAGCACTGCCCTGGCTGGGCAGGCAGGCGCTGGGAGGGCATCAGGCCCAGCAGGTACCTCCGAGCACGGGAGGTGAGAGCTTGGCAGGAGGGCAGAGGGCAGGCAGGTGGAGGGGAGCACTGGCACGTCACTGGGGAATGGCTCCTGTGCCAGCAGCGCCGGCCAGCAGCAGGGGAGCAGCCACTGGGGTCACCATGAGTGCTGGGAGCTGATTCAACAGCTGGGCATGTGGCAGCGGGAGCGGGAGCGGGAAGGGCAGGCACAAGCACAATGGCTGCTGTGTTGGTTGTGAGCTCACTTGCATTCCAGTTAGCCCAGTGGCCAGCAGTGGGTGGGCAGGCAGGTGTTAGGAGGTCATCAGCAGCATGGGAGAGGCTGCCCAGCAGCAAGGAGAGCTTGGGAGGAGGTGAGAGGGAGGGAGAGGGGAAGGTGACCTTGGTGGCTTGGATGGTGAGGTCTCTGCTTTCAGAGCAGCTGATTGGCCAGCAGCAGGTGGGCAGGCATGGGAGGTGGCCAAGGGCAGGACAAAGCCCAGGAGGCAGAGGGCAGAGCCTGGAGGGAGGAAGGAGGCAGAGAGAGGCAGGTGACTGTGGCAGCACTGGCACAGTGCTTGTGAGATGAGCTCTGTGACTGCAGCCTGCTTGGCCAGCAGCAGGCGGGCAGCACTGGGAGGTCATGCAGGGCAGGAGAAAGCCCCCAGCCGAGAGGAGAGCTGCTGAAGAGGGCAGAGGCAGAGGCAGGGAAAGCTGGCATGGCTGGGAGCTTGTTTGGGAGGTCACTTCTCTTGCAGCACTCTGATTGGGCAGCAGGCAGGCACGGTGGGCTCAGGAAGCAGCTGAGTAAAGCTTGCCCATGGAGAGGAGAGCTCTGGGGAGGGCAGAGGTGGGTCTTCAGGAAATTATTGACCTGAAAGTGTCCAGAGGGAGCTGCTTAGGACAACTTCTATCCAACTTGCTTAGCAGGAGGAGCTACATTTGCTGCAGCCTTAGGCTGCACTCAGAGAACATGAGGCACTTTCACCTAGGTCAGTAAGCAAGGGCCCCAGAGCTGGCTCAAGCTGGGCAGATAAGGAAGCTACAAGCAGTCGGCATTGCTGGGTCTCACCCTCCGAAAGGGAGGATGTTGTTAAAGAAGAGTGACTTGAAACTGTCTAGAAATAGCTGCTTAGCACAACTTCTATAAAACTTGCTTAGCATGAGTAGCTACATTTGCTGAAGCCTTAGGCCGCACTTGGGAAAAGTAATAAACCTTTACCGAGTTTAGTAAAAAATAGTGCCTCAGAGCTCGTTCAGGCTGGGAAAATAGGGAAACCACACGCAGCCTGCGTTCCTGTGTTACCCACCCCAAAAGGGAAGACGTCAAAACAATTGAAAAAGAAGACCTTGGGAGACAACCGCCAGACCCAACAAAAACAGAGGTACAACCTTCATCAGAGACCGCAAAAAACAAGAAGGAGGAGAAAAACAGCTTACCTAAGAACGACGGTGAGAGCCAATGAGGAGCAGGAGACCCCAGACCAAAAAATGACTATTGGTCTAGCTTCCGCGTGAGGGGTGGGAAATGTAAGTGGAAAAACCTATAATTGCCCAGGATTTGTTTACGTTAGGGTCCCTCTTTGGAG